>NC_137890.1:105115363-106593913 GCF_963455335.1 Martes martes | reverse complement strand
GAGTAATATTCTCTTGAATATATATACCACTTCTTCTTTATTTGTTCATCTGTCGATGGACATCTTGGCTCTTTCCATAGTCTGGCTATGTGGACATTGCTGCTATAAACATTAGGTGCATGTGCCCTTTCAAATCATTATGTTTGTGTCATTTGGATAAATACCTGGTAGTGCAGTTGCTGGGTCATAGGGTAGCTCTATTTTTAACTATTTGACGAACCTCCAAACTGTTTTCCAGAGTGGCTACACCTATTTTCATTCTTACCAAGAGTAGTAAGAGTGTTTATTTGTTTGTTTGTTTCTCCACATCCTTGTTAATCTCTATTGTTTCCTGAGTTGTTAGTTTTAGCCATTCTGACAGGCATGGTGGCATCTCATTGTGATTTTGATTTGTATTTCCTTGATGCTGAGTGATATTCAGCATTTTTCATGTGCCTCTTGGCCATTTGGATGTCTTCTTTGGAGAAATATCCGTTCATGTCTTCTGCCCCCTTCTTGACTGGATTATTTGTTCTTTAGGTGTTGAGTTTGATAAGTTGTTTATAGATTTTGAACACTAGCCCTTTATCTGATATATCATTTGCGAATATCTTCTCCCATTCCATAGGTTGCCTTTTGGTTTTGTTGCTAATTTCCTTTGCTGTGCAAAAGCTTTTGTTTTGATGAAGTCCCAATAGTTCATTTTTGCTTTTGTTTCCCTTGCCTTTAGAGAGGTGTCTAGCAAGAAGTTGCTGTGGCTGAGGTCAAAGAGGTTGCTGCCTGTGTTCTCTGCTAGGATTTAATGGATTCCTGCTTCATGTTTAGGTCTTTCATCCATTTTGAGTCTATTTCTGTGTATAGTATAAGTTCTTCTGCATGTGGCTGTCCAATTTTCCCAACACCATTTGTTGAAGAGACTGTCTTTTTCCCCCCCACCTCTTTGAATATTCTTTCCTGCTTTGTCAAAGATTAGTTGACCATAGAGTTGAGTGTCCATTTCTGTGTTCTCTGTTCTGTTCCATTGATCCATATGTATGTTTTTGTGCCAGTACCATACTGTCTTGGCGATTGCAGCTTTATAATACAGCTTGAAATCCAGAATTATGTTGCCTCCAGCTTTAGTTTTCTTTTATAATGCCCCTTTAATTACTTAGGTCTTCTCTGGTTCCATACAAATTTTAGGGTTTGTTTGTTCCAGCTTTGTGAAAAATGTCAACAGTATTTTGATAGGAATTGCATTTAATTGGTTTTGGTAGCATATATTTTTTTTTATTATTTTTTTAAAGATTTTATTTATTTTTTCAACAGAGAGAGATCACAAGCAGGCAGAGAGGCAGACAGAGAGAGAGGAGGAAGCAGGCTCCCCGCCAAGGAGAGAGCCCGATGCGGGGCTTGATCCCAGGACCTTGGGATCATGACCTGAGCCGAAGGCAGAGGCTTTAACCCTCTGAGCCACCCAGGGGCCCCATGTAGCATACATATTTTAATAATATTTGTTCTTTCAATTCATGAGCATGGAAAGTTTTTCCATTTCTTTGTGTCTTCCTCAATTTCTTTCATAAGTGTTCTATAGTTTTCAGAGTATGGATCCTTTATCTCTTTGGTTAGTTTTATTCCTTGGTATCTTTTGGTTTTTGGTGCAGTTGTAAATGGGCTTGATTCTTTGATTTATCTTTCTTCTGCCTCTTTGTTAGTGTAATGAAATGCGAGTGACTTCTGCGCATTGATTTTATATCCTGTGACTTTGCTGAACTCGTTTCTTAGTTCTAGTAATATTTTGGTGGAGTCTTTTGGGTTTTCTACATAAAGAATCATGTCATCTGTGAAGTGTGAGAGTTTGACTTCTTCTTTGCTGCTTTGGGTGCATTTTATTTCTTTTTATGGTGTGATTGCTGAGGCTAGGACTTCCAGTACTATGTTGAACAATAGTGGTAAGAGTAGATATCCCTGTCATGTTCCTAAGAGGACAAGCTCTCAGTTTTTCTCTGTTGAAGATGATACTCACTGTGGGTCTTTCATATATGGCTTTTATGATGTTGAGGTATGTTCCCTTTATACCTACACAACAGAGAGTTTTTATTAAGAAGGAATGCTGTATTTTGTCAAATGGTTTTTCTGCATGTGTTGAGAGAATCATCTATTTCTTGTCCTTTCTCTTATTAATGTGGTGTATCACATTGATCTGCAGATGCTGAACCACCCTTGCAGTCCAGGAATAAATCCCACTTGGTCATGGTGAATGTTCCTTTTAATGCTGGATCCTATTAGCTAGTATTGGCTATATTAGAGAGAATTTTGGCATCCATGTTCATCAGGGATATTGGTCTGTAATTCTCCTTTTTAGTAGGTCTTTGTCTGGTTTGGGGATTGAGGTAACACTGACCTCATAGAATGAATTTGGAAGTTTTCCTTCCCTTTCTATTTTTGCAGCAGTTTCAGAAGAATAGGTATTAATTCTTCTTTAAATGTTTGGTAGAATTCCACTAGGAGGCCATCTGGCTCTAGACTCTTGGTTGTTCAGAGATTTTTGATCACTGCTTCAGTTTCCTTGCTGAATATGGGTCTGTTTGGTTTTCTATTTCTTCCTGTTTCAGTTTTGGTAGTTTATACATTTCTAAGAATGCATCCATTTCTTCCAGATTGCCTAATTTGTTGGCATACAATTGCTCATAATATTCTCTTATAGTTGTTCATATTTCTGCAGTATTGGTAATGATCTCTCTGTTTTCATTCACGATTTTATTTGAGTCCTTTCTCTTTTCTTTTTGCTAAGTCTGGCTAGATGTTTATTGATCTTGTTAATTTTTTCAAAGAACCAGCTCCTAGTTTTGTTGATCTGTTCCACTGTTGTTTTTTTTTTTTTTCTCCCCTGTATTATTGATTTCTGCTCTAATCTTCATAATTTCTCTTCTGTTTTATTTAGGCTCTATTTGCTGTTCTTTTTCCAGCACCTTTAGTTGTTAAGTTTCAGTTGCATATTTGTGACTGTTCTTGCTTCATGAGGAAGGCCTGTATTGCTATATACTTCCCTCTTAGGACCACCTTGCTGTATTCCAAAGGTTTTGAACTGTTGCTTTCATTTTCATTTGCTTCCATGTATTTTTTAAATTCTTCTTTAATTTCCTGGTTGACTCATTCATTCTTTAGTAAGATGTTATTTAACCACCAAATAGTTGTAGTCTTTCCAATTTTTTCTTTGGTTGACTTCAAGTTTCACAGTGTTGTGGTCTGAAAATACACATTTTATGATCTCAATCTTTTTGTAATGGTTGAGACCTGATTGTGATCCAGTATGTGATCTGTTCTGGACAATGTTCCATGTTTACTCAAAAAGAATGTGTATTCTGGTGCTTTAGGGTAAAATGCTGTGAATACATCTGTTAAGTCCATCTGGTCCAGTTTGTCATTCAAAGCCCATGTTTCCTTTTTGACCTTCTGCTTAGATGATCTGTCCATTGCTCTGAGTGGGGTGTTAAAATCCCCTACTATTACTATATTATTATCAATGAGTTTCTTTAATTTTCTTATTCACTGTTTTATATATTTGGCTGCTTCCAAGTTAGGGGCATAAGTATTTAAAATTGTTAGATCTTCTTACTGGATAGACCCCTTCATTATGATATAGTGTCCTTCTTCATCTTTTATTTCATTCTTTGGTTTAAAATCCAGTTTGTCTAAGAAGTTTGGCTAGATTTTGGTTTAAAATCTAGTTTGTCTAAGAATAGCTATTCCAACTTTCTTTTGATGTCCATTAGAGTGTTAAATGTTTCTCCACCCTCTCACTTTCTTTACTTTTTTTTCCCCCCCCATTACCCTCTCACTTTCAATCTGGAGGTGTCTTTGGGTCTAAAATGAGTCTCTTGTAAGCAGCATATCCATAGGTCTTTTTTTGTTTGTTTGTTTGTTTTTATCCATTCTGATACCCTGTGTCTTTTGATTGAAGCATTAGTCCATTTACATACAGAGTAACTATTGAAAGATACAAATTTACTGCCATTGTATTACTTGTAAAATCAGTGTTCCTGTAGATTGTTTCTGTTCCTTTCTGGTCTTTGTTGCTTTTGGTCTCTCTGTCCATTCAGAGGAACCCCTTTAATATTTCCTGCAGGGCTGGTTTAGTGTTCCAAAATTCCTTTAGTTTTTGTTTGTCCTGGAAACTCTTTAACTCTCGTATTCTGAATAACAGCCTTGCTAGACAAAGTATTCTTGGCTGCACATTTTTTTTTTTTCCCATTTAACATGTTGAATATACGATAAGAGTCCCTTCTGGCCTGTTAGGTCTCTCTAGACAGGTCTGCTGTCAGCCTTCTATGTCTATTCTTGTAGGTTAAGGATCTCTTGTTCCTAGCTGTTTTCAAGATTTTCTCTTTATCTTTAAAATTTGTGAGCTTCACTATAATATGTTGAGGTGTTGACCTATTTTTGTTGGTTTTGAGGGGGATTCTCTGTGCCTCCTGGACTTGAATACCTATTTCCTTACCCAGATTGGGAAGTTCTCAGCTATAATTTGTTCAAATAAACCTTCTGCCCCTCTTCTCTGCTCCTCATTTCTGGGACTCTTACAACACAGATATTCTTTCACTTTATGGAATCTCTGAGTTCTCTGAATTTACCTTCATGATCTAATGGGTTTCCCCCCCCCCCTTTTAAAAGATTTTATTTATGTATTTGTCAGAGAGAGAGAGCACAAGTAGGGAGAATCAGGCAGAGGTAGAAGCAGGCTGCCTGCTGAGCAAGGAGCCTGAAGCATGACGTGATCCCAGGACCCTGGGATCATGATCTGAGCCAAAGGCAGATACTTAAATGGCTGAGCCACCCTGGTGTCCCTTTTCCTTCTTCTTTTCAGCATCCTTATTTTCCATCATCCTGTCTTCTACATCACTGATTTGCTCTCCTAATTCATTCATCCTTGTTTTTATGGTCTTCACTTGGGACTGCATCTCAGTGATAGCATTTTTAATTTCAGCCAGACTAGATTTTAGTTCTTTTATTTCTATAGTAAGAGATTCACTAGTGTCTTCTATACTTTTTTCAAGCCCAGCTAGTATTTTTATAATCATTTTTTTTTTAAATTCTAGTTCATACATCTTATTTATATCCATACTGATTAAATCTCTGGCCATGTAGTATCTTTATAATCATTTTTTAAAATTCTAGTTCATACATCTTACTTATATCCATATTGATTAAATCCCTGGCCATGAGTATTACCTCCTTTTCTTCCTTTTGGGGTGAATTTCTCTGTCCTGTCCTTTTGTCCAGAAAAGTAAAGAAAGAAAGGGAAACAACACCACCACCACCAACAACAAAACAAAGACAAAAACAAACAAACAAAAAACAAATCAAAACCCTAGATCTTGGGTGTGTTTTGATCTGCTTGTTAAAAGACACTAGATCCCAAAATAAGAAAAAGAAAGGAAAAAAAAAAAAAAAAAAGAAAGAAGGAAGGAAGAAAGAAAAAAGAAAAATACCTAGAATGCTATACACTGCTCTTTCCAAGAGCTGAAGCTTTGTAGTCCTCTGTGGTCAGTAAACTTGGTGAGATTGAGTTATTTGTGCTGGTCTTCTGGGGAAGAAGCCTGTTTGCTGATTATCAGGTGGACTTGCCCTAGTGGAAATGGGTCTCCAGTGTGCAGAGGCAAAGTTCAATATAAGCAGTTCTGGACTCCATTAGGTGGCTCCCTAAAGGGAGCAGTAGTGGACTGAATGAATATGGCTGCACCCACTCTCTAGTCCCAGAGCTGAAAATTCACACTCCCTACTCTGTGAGTGAGTCCTCACAGAAAAGCAATCAATCACACTTGTCTGCCCATTTTCTCCCAGAACTCTGTATTCACCCAGCCTAGGATGGACCATTTTTATCTCAGGCATGAGAATGAGTTTTCAAATCTCCAAATTTTATGGACTCCTGTGGCACAGACCTTGTGCTTTTCCTCCCAGGAGTGTGTGTTGGGGAGTGGTCTCACCATGCTTCTGCCTTTTGCTGGATCCCTCCCAGGAAAGCAGTTGGACAACTATGCAGTGGTTCACAGTTTATGGCAACACAGAGCAGAAAGCCAGCACCCAGACTCCCTGTTCTCAGCCAGCTCCCTGACTCCTATGCCTGGGAAGTCTGCCGCACTCAGGCACCCCCCCCCCCCATGATCTTGCAACCCCTGGGACCCTGAGAGCATACTGTCCCACATGGGATTTTGCCTTACTTCACCACGTGAGCACCTTTAAGCCAGGCACCTCCGCCACTGTAGCAGCCTTCTAAAATTTCCTATTTTGTGCTTTGTTGCTTATAATACTTGCAGTAACCTCCTTAAGCAGGCTCCCTCCCTTCTGTAGTATCCCAAGCTGTATCACACCAGATTCATCTCTGTACCTCTTACCTTCCAAATGGTGTTCACTTTTCTACTTGCAGGCTGCATTTGTTTTCTCAGATCTCCAATTGATTTTTCAGGTATTCAGAATGATTTGATATTGTCTAGTTGTAGTAGAGGGATTAAATAAACCTAAGATCCCCCTTATTCCTATACCATCTTAACTCCTCCCCTAAAAACTTTTATTCATTGGAATTTATTTTGGTGAAATAGCTAAGATATTTTTTCAAAATGGATTTCCAATCATTATATCATTTAGTAACTAATCCATTATTTTCTCCAACATATTTACATATGTAAATATGTATATAAAAGTAGTTATGTGAATTTGGATATCAAGTGTTACTCTTACTGTTGTAATTTTATGTATTTATGATTATTTATTTTCAATTTTTTTCTGTAAGTTTGTGAATTTAAGGATGCCTGGGTGGCTCTGTCAATTAAGCTTCTGTCTTAGGCTCAGGTCATGATCCCAGGGTCCTGGGATTGAGTCCAGCAATGGTCTTCTTGCTCAATGGGAGTCTGCTTCTCCCTCTGCCTGTTGCTTTCCCTGCTTGTGCTCTCTCTCTCTCTGACAAATAAATGAATAAAATATTTTTTAAAAATTTGCGAATTTTGGGGCACCTGGGTGGCTCAGTGGGTTAAAGTCTCTGCCTTCAGCTCAGGTCATGATCTCAGGGTCCTGGGATCAAGCCCCGCATTGGGCTCTCTGCTCTGTGGGGAGCCTGCTTCCTCCTCTCTCTCTCTCTGCCTACCTCTCTGCCTACTTGTGATCTGTCTGTCAAATAATTAAATAAATAAATCTTAAAAAAAAAAAAAACATTGCGAATGTTTTCACATGATCATTAAAATTTTTTTATCCATTTGAAAATAAAATTCAAATTTATCTAAAGACTAATTTGAGTAGGAATATATAATGTAACCTCACTCTAATTAGATGTTTATTAGTATCTCATGATAATCTTCTATTCAGAAGAACACAGATTAGTGTCATTGCTTATAGGAGAATAATTTAAAAAATGTGATTAATGTTGTAATTCAAACTATGTTTTGAAGTTCCCTAAGGATCCCTTGGAGGTACTTGGGAAAATATCACTGACCTAGAAAAGACAAGAAATTAGAGAGGGTGTGTGTATGTGTACCTTTATATCCACAGATCTTCAACAGGATTAACTCTGCTTTAATTGTTGTGCTTCCACACTAGGTTTTATTTGAAGAAAGGTCCAAGTGCCTGGGTGGTTCAGTTGGTTAAGCATCTGCCTTTGGCTCAAATCATGATCTTGGGGGTCCTTGGTTTGAGTCCCATATTGACTCCCTGCTCATTGGAGAGTCTGCTTCTCCCTCTCCCATTGTCACTTGCCCTGCTCATGCTCTCTCTCTCTCTCTCTCAAATCAATAAAGTGTTTAAAAGAAAAAAAAGGTCCATATGATTGATGAATGGAATTATAGACTAAAGAGAAGTCTCCAGGTATGTACTTCAGAACTTACACTTAGTCCCATTCTGTCCTTTGAATTTTTTTAAAGCCAATGACTTACTAAATAAGTCAAAGGTACATTTATACTACTGTCTAGCAAAATGATGTAGAAGGGATAATAAATATATCAAGGACCAAATCAGGATCTCTCTCCCTGAAAACATGACAAGGAACCCTCAAGGATCAAATTTAAGAAAGGAAAATTTAAGATGAATTGGTAGGTGTTCATACTTGGTTCTGAAGTTCTAATGGCAGAGGTTCTGGATGGGGAGATGTAGCTTAGTGGGAGCACATCTAAAAAATGATATAAGAGATTTAGTCATTAACATGTTCCATATGAATCATTAGAAGGCAGTCATTGAAAAGAAAATTGTGATCTTGGATTCTGTTGTTGTCCTTATATTAAGTAGAATATTTGGCAGTAGCCAGATACATCTGTAGAAACACTTTTCATTCTTTATACTGTAGTTGAAATGAGATATGAACAAATTGAGTTTGTTTCGGAGAACAGAAATTAGATAATTAAGACAGTTAAGGGAGACTCTAAACCGTATTATGTAAGAACAGTTGAGGGAAATAAGGAATATTTCATTTGGAGTAGGAAAGATTCAGAGAGAATGAGACAGCTGCTTTAAATATTTGAAGTACTGCCATGAGGCTATATGGCCCCAAGAATGCAAAATAGGACCAATTTTTGTATACTACAGGGACATGGATTTCAGCACAAAATAAGGAAGAGCTAACAGCTAGAGCTATTTGAACATCAAACAAACTCTCTTGAGAAGTAATATGTAGCCTATCAATCACTGCAAATGTTCAAATATAGGCAGGGGACGGCTACTTCAAGGGGTATATTATAGGGGAGATTCAAGCATAAAAGGGTAACTAAATGAGATGATGGTTAATGCCCCATTACAGTCCACAGATGCTGTACTTCTATTGGGGGTTGCATTTGATTGTAAACTCAATGTAAGTTAAAATGAAAGATTTTTTTTTCCCCTGTTTAAACTAAAACAAACGAACAAACAAACCAAAGCAAAGCAAAGCAAACCAAACCGAACCAAATAAACAAAAAAACAGTTGGGGGGGGGGGGAAGAGAGGTTATAGTTTCACTGTGTTTTAAAGTCAGATCACAGTGGTGAAGTGAAATGTGTAAGATTCATTGAGAGCAAAAGTGAGGGAATAGTTAGGGGAGAATGAGTAGATATTAAGTGTATCTTGTATATATGAACAAGTTCTCATGTGCAGTGTACTTAGGTTAACTTTGTGAGGACTATCAATGTTTCAGAAAAGCAGATTAAGCTCAATTTAGTCATAAATGAACCAATGATATATTTTATAGTAGATTGCCTAACAAAGAAGCACATTCGATGTTTATGTAGCCATAATTATTTAAATCAGAATAAACAGACTGTACTGCTTGCTTCTCTTCTACCTAACTATATGATGTGGAATATGTCCTTTGCCCTCTCTTGGCTTCAATTTCTTCACATGTAGTGGGAAGTAATTTGCAGTAAGTGACAGCTAATTTTCTTCCCACTTCTGAAATGCTAAAATTCCACACACAGGTGCAAGTCTGTTTTTCGTAACTCATTCCCTTAAGACTTACTTCCATCTTTTCTTTATTATAGCCAACTCCAATGATGATTATAATCTTGTTTCAAAGCCTTACTATGATTGCCTGCTCAGAAGTCCAGTGAATTTTATATCATCTTGATTTGGGGACTTTTAACCCCATTAGTCAGTCTAGCAGAACTGTTTTGAAACTTGAAAGTGACTACTGCTCATTTGTGGTATCCTTGGGGATGTTATATGAAAGACATTCAGGTAAGGTAAAATATTTTTAAAACATGGTTCAAGTGCAATTAATGAATGTTGAAACACCCACACAAAACCCCTTTGGAAACGGAAATAAAATTCATGGTTCTGACAGGATATGTATGCTCTTTGGATGTGATGTTTTAATAGTATCTTTTGTCACAGCTGGAGAGAGAGAATGAAGGAAACCAAGCTTATTTAGCCATAATCAGAGTTAAGAATGAAACTGCAAGTAATCTATTTCATGAGCTACTACAGTTGGCAACTTCTTGATATGACTGACAGAGTTAGACGTAGTAAACACTCAATAAATGTTTGTTGATTGTATATTGATTTTTTTTCTGAAGAAAAACTTAAAAATATCTCATTCTTCATTTCTATTCTTTGACCAAATTCCAGCATGAAAAGTACATTGATGTCAGACACAATAGGTAGCAGTAAGATTTCCTTGCTGTAGATTTCATGGATTATGACAAAGTCTTGAGTAACTAATCCCATTTCTCTGTGCTTTAATTTCATCATCTATGAAATTAGGAACTGGAGTTAAATGAGTCAAAAGTGACTTTCTACATCTGACCCTCTACTATACTGCATTGATGGGATTGTTATGCTTTGAGGTTCAGTCCAGAAGAACACATATGTTTTATCATCTGCTATTTGTTACTCAACCCTGGTGTTCTGAGAACCTCATAGCCACATTTATGTTTTAGAAAGTGAACAGTGTAATTGCGCAGACAGAAACACCAGTTTTGAGAATTGTGTAGCTGTTCTCATTTCAGAATCAAGATTGCAAATTTTACCTTTTTCTGTATTTTTTCATCAAAAGAAAGGGATGAAAATTTGTAAAGTTTTGGAAAATGCTCAATTTAGACACCAAAGTGTCACTTTTTTTTTTTTTTCCGGAGAAAAGCAATACATTATTTGGTGAAATTAATACTAGCAATAACATTTCTCAGTTTTTTGTAGGAAAGTATAATCTTGAAGAACTTTTTTGGGTAATCTTTTGGAAGAAATAAGAATAATGTAAAGGTCCAAAATAGACAAAAAGCAGTACCAATAAAATGTAAAAGTGATGCTGGTGTTACTTGAAACTTTAAGTAAGTGTTATAAATCTTAACACAGTTTCCATGGGAAGTTGGCAATGTCAAAATCATACCCCTGACTAGAAGTTTGAAGAGTCTCACATTTTTGTTCCTTGAAGTGCACAAAAATAATCAGAAGTGAAGTACGGGGAAAAATAAATCATAAAAGAATTATGCTATAAAAGTATATTTTAGAAGGTTAAGAATATTTTATAGAACTTTCAGATGGATTAATACCTTAGAAAGTCTTCAGCTCTATGACCACTCCAAGCTTCTTTTCATCTGTGATGTGGGTATAACAGCTCACATAGCATCACCTTATTGTGGCATTTCCAATAAATGTTAATAAATTATACAAACCTGAGTAATATTTCAATATTAAAGAAGAATAAGTATTTTGCAAAAAGGATCCTTTTAAATAAGTAAATGCACAATGTATGTGTTATTGTTATGGACACAATCCTTATGTTTTACTGGTTTTAGGATATGCGGCAGAATATGAATCTATGCTGAAATTATCAACTTTTTAAACCTCTAAAGAAGAGAAATGGAAAGTACAAATCTCTAATCAGTTTAAAAGGGTAGCAGCACATAAGCTTTAGGAATCAAGAGGAGGATCAGTTTAATAGGGAACGAAGGGAAGTTGATTCATTTGTGCTTGCATTTGTATAAGATCAAGGCAATTCCACTGATTATTTCTGCAGAGCCAGTCAGGTGTCCAAATGCAGAACAGTGGCTCAGATTATTGTTTGCTAAATAAATTTGAAAGAAAGGAACTTACTGGAATTTTAAAAGTAGCTTACACAATGATGTTTATAAATTCTTTTAAAACTTTTCTCAGGTAAAATAAAGCCCAATTGAGGTATCATATTCCTTTTTGGTTTGTTATCTGATACAAGTGGTGTGAAATGATGGTAACACTGGGAACTCTAAGAATTCTAAGAATGTTGTTCAAATTAGTTTATCATTTCAAGATCCTGATTAGGAAAGCCTTTGAGAAAAGAAGTTGAAAACATACTGTTATCTCTATATAGCAATAGAGAGTTGATAGCCTCCTTTTATAGTCTTTTCCAGAATCATCTCAACTTCCCTCCATTTCAAATTCTATTTTATTATAGAAAATCATGTAGTGACACTAAAGAGAATTAATTATCTCCCAAACCTTTTCCCCTTGTATATTCGGTTTCTCTCTTGAAGCGTCTATTCAATGAGTCATTCAGTCTTATTACCTGGAATTATACTTGATTCTTCACTCTTCCCCACGTACAATAAAGTGCCAAATATTTCAGATTCTACTTCTGAAACATTTCTTATAGAATTATCTCTCCATCATCTTTATTATTCTCTTCTAATACATGCTTTAATCATTCACCTTAACTATGGCAACAGCCTCTGACATAGCTCTATGTCCTGTTTATTTCAAATTAATATGCTATTCTACAATCAAAGTAATCTTTCTAAAAATGCAAATATTGCCTCATCACTTCCATGCTTAAAACATTTAATTGTGTACAAAATATCTTCAGAATAAAATGGGCATTTTAAAAGAAATTACATAGGGACACCTGGGTGGCTCAGTTGGTTAAGCAGCTGCCTTCGGCTCAGGTCATGATCCCAGCGTCCTGGGATCGAGTCCCACATCAGGCTCCTTGCTTGGCAGGGAGGCTGCTTCTCCCTCTGCCTCTGCCTATGCTCGCTCACTCTCTCTCCCTCTCTCTCTCTCTCTGACAAATAAATAAATAAAATCTTCAAAAGAAATTACATAAAGCAGTTTCTTCTTCCTGCCTCATCTCTCAATATTCTTTGCTTTGAGTGTTATTCTTCATCAACTTTATAATTTATAATTTCTAGCATATATCATGCAGTTTCATAACTCCCTTAATCAGGACATATTCTAAAAATAAAAATTGATTGTACAAGTGAGGTTTTATCATGGGTCAAATAAGTTCTGTGAACAATAACTGGACAGAGTATTTCTGATTGTCTTCTTTTCTTAGTCCACACATCTCTTGTCCCAAAACAAATGTATTTTTCTGCTTTAGATAAAAATTCTGGAGTTCAAGTGATGTAACAGATTAGAAAATCAAGTCTTAAAATCTTTGTAATGTTAAGAACGGGGATTTCTAAAACCCTAAATCTTTCATCATGTAGAGTGGGTAAAGAAGTAACCTTTAAAAATATAAAAAGAAATAAAGTTTTAGGAAAAGCATGGCATATTGCATAGTAGTTAAACTTGTGAACCTTGGAGGCAGAAAGTCTTAGGTTATGTCTTTGCTTTGCCATTTATTAGGCATGTAAAGATCAGAAAGTTATTTGACTCTTCTATGCCTCAGTTTCCTTAAATATGAACTAAGGAAAATAATAGTAATTACTTTATACAGATATACTGAGGATAGTGTGTGTGTGTGTGTGTGTGTGTGTGTGTGTGTGTGCAGTATCTTTTTTATAAATTTGCCTGGCACATAGTAAGTACTCAGTAGTTACTATTATTATTATTGGGGAAAAGATGGAATAAAATGCATTTTTAATGTTTCTATATATAATGTTTTAATGTTTTTACATATCATAGAAAATTTACTTCTGATTACCCATATAAAAAATAAAGAGTTTCCAAGTTCAGAAAAAATGTCTCTTACTGCAATTGAGAAATAATGATTTGCTCTCTCTCATATTTAGGGATTGTTTTTTCTTTTGTATCTGCATTGTGTATAATTCTAAAAAGAGCAAATTGTGTATTATGATGTAGTAAAAATTGAACAACATGAAAAAACTTGCCACATAGTAAAAACGATGCAAAACACAGTCTATACTTGCCTGTGCATTTTTGTACATTATCTAGCAATAAGATGGCTTTCTTTACACCTTAAAGAACTGGAGAATCAACAACAAATTAAGCCAACCCCAACACAAGAAGGGAAGAAATCAAGATTGGAGCAGAGATCAACGAGATAGAAACTAGAGATACAGTAGAACACATCAACAAAACTAGAAGGTTGTCTTTTGAAAGACTCAATAAAATCAATAAACCATTGGCCAAACTAATCCAAAAGAAAAGATAGAGGACCCAAATTAATAAAATTATGAATGAAAAGGGAGAGATCACCACTAACATCAAGGAAATAGAAACAATCATCAGAAATTGTTATCAACAGTTATATGTCAGTAAGTTAAGCAACCTAGACAAAATAGATGAATTCCTGGAAACCTATAAACTTCCAAAACTGAATAAGGAAGAAATTGAAAACCTGAATAGACCAATATCTGTAAGGAGATTGAAGCAGTGATCAAAGACCTCCTAAAAAACAAGAGCCCAGGACCTGACAGAATCCCTGGAGAACTCTACCAAACATTCAAAGAAGAAATAATACCTATACTCCTGAAGCTGTTTCAAGAAACAGAAACAGAAAAAAAACTTCCAGACTCTTTTTATGAAACCAGCATTACTCTGATCCCCAAACCAGGCAAAGACCCCACCAAAAAGGAGAACTTCAGAACAATATCCCTGATGAATATGGATGCCAAGATTCTCAACAAGATCCAAGATAATAGGATCCAACAGTACATGAAAAAGATTATCAACCATGACCAGCTGGGATTTATCCCTGGGATGCAAGGGTGGTTCAACATTCGCAAATCAACGAATGTGGCAGAACCAATCAATAAGAGAAGAGAGAAGAACGGCATGGTCCTCTCAGTTGATGCAGAAAAAGCATTTGACAAGATACAGCATCCGTTCCTGATCAAAATGATTCTAAGTATAGGGATAGAGGGAACATCCCTCAACTTCATAAAATCTATGAAAAACCCACAGCAAATATCATCCTCAATGGGGAAAAGCTGACAATCGTCCCTTTGAGGTCAGGAACACAACAAGGATGTCCACTCTTGCCACTGTTGTTCAACACAGTATTAGAAGTCCTAGCAACAGCAATCAGACAACAAAAAGAAATAAAAGGTATTCATATTGGCATAGAAGAAGTCAAACTCTCTCTTTGAAGATGACATGATACTTTATATAGAAAACCCAAAAGACTCCACCCCCAAACTACTAGAACTCATACAGCAATTCAGTAATGTGGCAGGATACAAAGTAAATGTACAGAAATCACTTGATTTCTTATACACTAACAGTGAAAATACAGAAAGGGAAATGAGAGAATCGATTCCAATTACTATAGCCCCAAGAACCATAAGATACCTAGGAATAAACCTAACCAAAGAGGTAAAGGATCTGTACTCAAGGAACTACAGAACACTCATGAAAGAAGTTGAAGAAGGGGGTGCCTGTGTGGCTCAGTGGGTTAAAGCCTCTGCCTTCCACTCAGGCCATGATCCCAGGGTCCTGGTGTCAAGCCCCACATTGGGCTCCCTGCTCTGTGGGGAGCCTGCTTCCTCCTCTCTCTCTCTCTGCCTACCTTTCTGCCTACTTTTGATCTCTGTCTGTCAAATAAATAAATACAATCTTTTAAAAAATTACTTAAAAAAAAAAGAATTTGAAGAAGACACAAAAAGATGGAAGAGCATTCCATGCTCATGGATTGGAAGAATAAACATTGTTGAAATGTCTCTACTGCCTAGAACAATCTGTACTTTCAATGTCATCCTGATTCAAAATACTACTGACATTTTTCAAAGAGCTGGAACAAACAATCCTAAAATTTGCATGGAACCAGAAGAGACCCTGAATTGTTAAGGAAATGTTGGAAAAGAAAAACAAAACTGGGAGCATCACGTTGCCTGATTTCAAGCTTTACTACAAAGCTGTGATCATCAAGACAACATGGTGCTGGCACAAAAACAGGCACATACACCAGTGGAACAGAGTAGAGAGCCCAGATACGGACTCCCAACTCTATGATCAACTAATCTTTGACAAAGCAGGAAAAAATATACAGTGGAAAAGAGACAGTCTCTTCAATAAATGGTGCTGGGAAAATTGGAGACCTATGTGTAGAAGAATGCAACTCGACCATTCTATTACACCACACACAAAGATAAACTTGAAATGGATAAATGACCTCAACGTGAGGCAGGAATCTATCAAAATCCTAGAGGAGAACATAGGCAGTAATCTCTTTGACATCAGCCACAGCATCTTCTTTCAAGATATGTCTCTGAAGGCAAAGGAAACAAAAGCAAAATGAACTTTTGGGACTTCATCAAGATCAAAAGCTTCTGGCCAGCAAAGGAAACAGTGAACAAACAAAGAGGCAACCCGCAGAATGGGAGAAAATATTTGCAAATGACACTACAGACAAAGGGCTGACATCCAAGATCTATAAAGAACTCCTCAAACTCAATACACACAAAACAGATAATCACGTCAAAAAATGGGCAGAAGACATGAACAGACCCTTCTCCAAAGAAGACATACAAATGGCTAGCAAACACATGAAAAAATGTTCACCATCATTAGCCATCAGGAAGTTTCAAATAGAAACCACATTGAGATACCACCTTACACCAGTTAGAATGGCCAAAATTAACAAGACAGTAAACAGCAAGTGTTGGAGTGGATGTGGAGAAATGGAACCCTCTTACAACATTGGTGGGAATGCAAGTTGGTGCAGCCACTTTGGAAAATAGTGTGGAGATTCCTTAAGAAATTAAAAATAGAGCTTCCCTATGACCCTGCAATTGCACTACTGGGTATTTACTCTAAAGATACAGATGTAGTGAAAAGAAGGGCCACCTGTACCCTGATGTTCATAGCAGCAATGGCCACAGTCACCAAACTGTGGAAAGAACCAAAAAGGCCTTCTACAGACAAATGGATAAAGAAGATACGGTCCATACATGCAATGGAGGATTGTGCCTCCATCAGAAAGGATGAATGCCCAACTTTTTTTTATCAATGTGGACGGGACTGGAATAGATTATGCTGAGTGAAATAAGTCAAGGAGAGAGAGTCAAATATCATATGGTTTCACTTACTTGTGGAGCATAAGGAATAACACGGAGGACATTGGGAGATGGAGAGGAGAAGTGAGATGGGAGAAATCGGAGGGGGAGACAAACCATGGGAGACTGTGGACTCTGAGAAGCAAACTGAGGGTTTTTGAGGGAAGGGGGGGTGGGGCATTGAGTGAGCCTGTTGGTGGGTATTATGGAAAGCACTTATTGCATGGAGCATTGGTTGTGGTTCATAAACAGTGAATTTTGGAACACTTAAAAAAAAAAAGATTGATAATCCTAATATGCAGGTTGTCTTGGGCCCAAACCAAAACGTGCGAATTAAAGTAGAAGAAAGAGGGAGAAGTCAAGATGGTGGAGAAGTAGCAGGATGAGACTACATCAGGTAGCAGGAGATCAGCTAGATAGCTTATCAATCCATTGCGAACACCTACAAATCCAACAGGAGACCAAAGAGAAGAAGAGCAACAGTTCTAGAAACAGAAAATCGACCACTTTCTGAAAGGTAGGACGGCGGAGAAGTGAATCCAGAGTAATGGGAAGATAGACCGTGGGGGGAGGGGTGGACTCCCGGCAAGTGACAGAGCAACAGAGCACAAAATCAGGACTTCTAAAAGTCTGCTCCACAGAGGGACATCGCTCCAGAGGCTAAACCGGGGTGAAGCCCACACTGGGTCAGCATGGCCCCAGATCCCGCAGGGTCACAGAAGGATCGGGGGTGTCTGAGTGTCACAGAGCTCACAGGTATTAGAGCAGGGAAGGTGGCTACAGAGACAGAGCCAAGGAGTGAGCTCTCTGCTCAGTCTTCTCCGGTCCCAGGCTGGGTGAGCTCAGAGCGCAGCCAGAGGCCAGGGAGAGGAGACTGATTGAGCACTTTTCTCTGAGGGCACACTGAGGAGTAGGGCCCCGAGCTCTAAGCTCCTCCAGGCCGGAGATTGGGAGGCTGCCATTTTCATTCCTGTCCTCTGGAACTCTACGAAAAGTGTTCAGGGAACAAAATCTCCCGAAAGCAAACCTGAACGGATTACGTAGCCTGGCCCCTGGTAAGGGCAGTGCAATTCTGCCTGGGGCAAAGACACTTGAGAATCACTACAACAGGCCCCTCCCCCAGAAGATCAACAAGAAATCCATCCAGGATGAAGTTTACTTACCAAGGAGAACAGCGGAATTCCAGAGGAGGAGAAAGGAAAGCATAGAATTCATGGCTTTCACCCATGATTCTTTAGTCTTGCAGTTAATTTAATTTTTTATTTTATTTTATTTTTTCTTCTTCTAAATTTTTTTTAACTTTTACCCTTTCCTCTTTTAACATTTTTTAGCTAGTTTATCTTAACAGTACCTTTCATGAAAAAAAAATAATAATAATCTTTTTTGAACCTTCATTATTATAGTCATATTTTATCCTTCATTGTATCTAACTTTATTTTTTGTATACACATAGGACTTTTTCTTCTAAAAAATTTGGGGTACAACTTCTTCTAGTAGATCAAAATATACCCTAAATCTAGCTCTGGGCTTGTTCTAGTTTCCAACCTGAGCAAAATCTCTCCACTTTCTTTTTCTTTATTCTCCCAACCAACTTACTTTATCAACTCCTTTTTTAGAAATTATTTTTTTTTCATCTTTATAGTCATAGTCCATCCCTTCATTGTGTTTACCCTTATATATGTTTTTCATTCTTTAAATTTTTGGGAGGTAGTTTCTTATAAAAGACCAATACACTGCCAAAATTAAGTGGGTGACCCTGTTCTAGTCACCAGTCTAATATATATATATTTCTCTCTTTTTTAATATTTTTTAATTTGTTTTCTTTTTTAATTTTTTCCCTGAAGTTCTTTTTATTCCCTTCCCCCCCCCCATCATTTGGGGTCTCTTCTGATTTGGTTAAAGTGCATTTTCCTGTGGTCTTTGCCACCTTTTTAGTATTTTATTTGCTCCTTCATATATTCTTATCTGGACAAAATGACAAGGCAGAAAAACTCACCACAAAAAAAAAGAACAGAGGCAGTACTGAAGTCTAGGGACCTAATCAATACAGACATTGGTAATATGTCAGGTCTAGAGTTCAGAATGATGATTTGCAAGGTTGTAGCCAGGCTGGAAAAATGCATGGGAGATATTAGTGAAACCCTCTCTGGAGAGATAAAAGCCTTTCTGGAGAAATAAAAGAACTAAAATCTAACCAAGTTGAAATCAAAAAAGCTATTCATGAGGTGCAATCAAAAATGGAGGCTCTTACTGCTAGGATAAATGAGGCAGAAGAAAGAATTAGTGATATAGTAGACCAAATGACAGGGAATAAAGCAACTGAGCAAAAGAGAGACAAACAAATACTGGACCACAAGGGGAGAATTTGAGAGATAAGTGACACCATAAGATGAAACAATGTTAGAATAATTGGGATTCCAGAAGAAGAAGAGAGAGAGAGGGGAGCAGAAGGTATATTGGAGAGAATTATTGGAGAGAATTTCCCTACTATGGCAAAGGGAACAAGCATCAAAATCCAGGAGATGCAGAGAACCCCCCTCAAAATCAACAAGAATAGGTCCACACCCTGTCACCTAATAGTAAAATTTACAAGTCTTAGCAACAAAGAGAAAATCCTGAAAGCAGCCCGGGAAAAGAAGTCTGTAACATACAATGGTAATAATATTAGATTGGCAGTGGACTTGTCCACAGAGACCTGGCAGGCCAGAAAGAACTGGCATGATATATTCAGAGCAATAAAGGAGAAAAACATGCAGCCAAGAATACGATATCCAGCTAGGCTATCATTGAAAATAGAAGGAGAGATAAAAAGCTTCCAGGACAAACAAACTGAAAGAATTTGCAAACACCAAACCAGCTCTACAGGAAATATTGAAAGGGGTCCTCTAAGCAAAGAAAGACCCTAAAAGTAGTAGATCAGAAAGGAACAGACAATATACAGTAATGGTCATCTTACAGGCATTACAATGGCACTAAACTCATATCTCTCAATAGTTACCCTGAATGTAAATGGGCTAAATGCCCCAATCAAAAGACACAGCGTATCAGAATGGATAAAAAAAGAAAACCCATCAATATATTGCTTACAAGAAACTCATTTTAGACCCAAAGACACCTCCAGATTTAAAGTGAAGGGGTGGAAAACAATTTACCATGCTAATGGACATCAAAAGAAAGATGGGGTGGCAATCCTTATATCAGATCAATTAGACTTTAAGCCAAAGACTATAACAAGAGATGAGGAAGGACACTATATCATACTCAAAGGGTCTGTTCAACAAGAAGATCTAACAATTTTAAATATCTATGCCCCTAATGTGGGAGCAGCCAACCCTATAAACCAATTAATAACAAAATCAAAGAAACACATCGACAATAATACAATAATAGTAGGGGACTTTAACACTCCCTTCACTGAAACAGACAAATCATCCAAGCAAAAGATCAACAAGGAAATAAAGGCCTTAAATGACATACTGGACCAGATGGACATCATAGATATATTCAGCACATTTCATTCCAAAGCAACAGAATACACATTCTTCTCTAGTGCACATGGAACATTCTCCAGAATAGATCACATCCTGGGTCATAAATCAAGTCTCAACTGGTATCAAAAGATTGGGATCATTCCCTGCATATTTTTAGACCACAATGCTTTGAAGCCAGAACTCAATCACAAGAGGAAATTTGGAAAGAACCCAAATACATGGAGACTAAATAGCATCCTTCTAAAAAACGAATGGGCCAACCAAGAAATTAAAGAAGAATTGAAAAAATTCATGGAAACAAATGATAATGAAAACACAATGGTTCAAAATCTGTGGGACACAGCAAAGGCAGTCCTGAGAGGAAAATATATAGCGGTACAAGCCTTTCTCAAGAAACAAGAAAGGTCTTAAATACACAACCTAGTCCTACACCTAAAGGAGCTAGAGAAAGAACAAAAAAGAAAGCCTAAACCCAGCAGGAAAAGAGAAATATTAAAGATCAGAGCAGAAATCAATGAAATAGAAACCAAAAAAACAATAGAACCAATCAATGAAACTAGAAGCTGGTTCTTTGAAAGAATTAATAAGATTGATAAACCCCTGGCCAGACTTATCAAAAAGAAACGAGAAAAAACACAAATAAATAAAATCATGAATGAAAGAGGAGAGATCACAACCAACACCAAAGAAATACAAACAATTATAAGAACATACTATGAACAACGCTATGAGAACAAATTTGACAATCTGGAAGAAATGGATGCAGTTCTAGAGACATATAAACTACCACAACTGAACCAGGAAGAAATAGAAAACCTGAATAGACCTATAACCAGTAAGGAGATTGAAAGAGTCATCAAAAATCTCCAAACAAACAAAAGCCCATGGCCAGATGGCCTCCCAGGGGAATTCTACCAAACATTTAAAGAAGAACTAGTTCCTATTCTCCTGAAACTGTTCCAAAAAATAGAAATGGAAGAAAAACTTCCAAACTCATTTTATGAGGCCATAATCACCTTGATCCCAAAACAAGACAAGGATTCCATCAAAAAAGAGAATTACAGACCAATATCCTTGATGAACACAGATGCGAAAATTCTCACCAAAATACTAGCCAGTAGGATCCAACAGTACATTAAGAGGATTATTCACCACGACCAAGTCGGATTTATTCCAGGGCTGCAAGGTGGGTTCAACATCCACAAATCAATCAGTGTGATACAATACATTAATAAAAGAAAGAACAAGAACCGTATCATACTCTCAATAGATGCTGAAAAAGCATTTGACAAAGTACAGCATCCCTTCCTGATCAAAACTCTTCAAAGTGTAGGGATAGAGGGCACATACCTCAATATTATCAAAGCCATCTATGAAAAACCCACCACAAATACCATTCTCAATGGAGAAAAACTGAAAGCTTTTCCACTAAGGTCAGGAACAAGGCAGGGATGTCCGTTATCACCACTGCTATTCTACATAGTACTAGAAGTCCTAGCCTCAGCAACCAGACAACAAAAAGAAATTAAAGGCATCCAAATTGGCAAAGAAGAAGTCAAACTATCACTCTTTGCAGATGATATGATACTATATGTGGAAAACCCAAAAGACTCCACTCCAAAACTGCTAGAACTTGTACAGGAATTCAGTAAAGTGTCAGGATATAAAATCAATGCACAGAAATCAGTTGCATTTCTCTACACCAACAACAAGACAGAAGAAAGAGAAATTAAGAAGTCAATCCCATTTACAGTTGCACCCAAAACCATAAGATACCTAGGAATAAACCTAACCAAAGAGGCTAAGAATCTATACTCAGAAAACTATAAAGTACTCATGAAAAAAATTGAGAAAGACACAAAGAAATGGAAAAATGTTCCATGCTCCTGAATTGGAAGAATAAATATTATGCAAATATCCATGCTACCTAAAGCAATCTACACATTTAATGCAATTCCTATCAAAATCCCATCCATTTTTTTTTTTCAAAGAAATGGAACAAATAATCCTAAAATTTATATGGAACCAGAAAAGACCTCGAATAGCCAAAGGAATATTGAAAAAGAAAGCCAAAGTTGGTGGCATCACAATTCCGGACTTCAAGCTCTATTACAAAGCTGTCATCATCAAGACAGTATGGTACTGGCACAAAAACAGACCCATAGATGAATGGAACAGAATAGAGAGCCCAGAAATAGACCCTCAACTCTATGGTCAACTAATCTTTGACAAAGCAGGAAAGAATGTCCAATGGAAAAAAGACAGTCTGTTCAACAAATGGTGTTGGAAAAATTGGACAGCCACATGCAGAAAAATGAAATTGGACCATTTCCTTACACCAAACACGAAAATAGACTCAAAATGGATGAAGGATCTCAGTGTGAGAAAGGAATCCATTAAAATCCTTGAGGAGAACACAGACAGAAACCTCTTTGACCTCAGCCGCAGCAACTTCTTCCTGGGAACATTGCCAAAAGCAAGGAAAGCAAGGGCAAAAATGAACTATTGGGATTTCATCAAGATCAAAAGCTTTTGCACAGCAAAGGAAACAGTTAACAAAACTAAAAGACAACTGACGGAATGGGAGAAGATATTTGCAAATGACATATCAGATAAAGGGCTAGTATCCAAAATCTATAAAGAGCTTATCAAACTCAACACCCAAAGAACAAATAATCCAGTCAAGAAATGGGCAGAGGACATGAACAGACATTTCTGCAAAGAAGACATCCAGATGGCCAACAGACACATGAAAAAGTGCTCCACATCACTTGGCATCAGGAAAATACAAATCAAAACCACAATGAGATATCACCTCACACTAGTCAGAATGGCTAAAATTAACAAGTCAGGAAATGACAGATGCTGGTGAGGATGCGGAGAAAGGGGAACCCTCCTACACTGTTGGTGGGAATGCAAGCTGGTGCAACCACTCTGGAAAACAGCATAGAGGTTCCTTAAAAAGTTGAAAATAGAGCTATGACCCAGCAATTGCACTACTGGGTATTTACCCTAAAGACACAAATGTAGTGATCCGAAGGGGCATGTGCACCCGAATGTTTATAACAGCAATGTCCACAATAGCCAAACTATGGAAAGAACCTAGATGTCCATCATCAGATGAATGGCTAAAGAAGATGTGGTATATATATATATATAATGGAATACTATGCAGCCATCAAAAGAAATGAAATCTTGACATTTGTGATGACGTGGATGGAACTAGAGGGTGTTATGCTTAGCAAAATAAGTCAATCAGAGAAAGACAACTGTCATATGATCTCCCTGATATGAGGAAGTGGGGATGCAATGTAGGGGGTTTGGAAGTAGGAAAAGAATAAATGAAACAAGATGGGATTGTGAGGGAAACAAACCATAAGTGACTCTTAATCTCACAAAACAAACTGAGGGTTGCTGGGGGGAGGGGGGGAGGGAGAGGGGTGGGGTTAATTGACATTGGGGAGGTTATGTGCTATGGTGAGTGCTGTGACATGTGTAAACCTGGCGATTTACAGACCTGTACCCCTGGGGATAAAAATACATTATATGTTTATAAAAAATAAAAAAAAAAGTAGAAGAAAGATGCATGGCATTTTTTTTTAGAATGCATTTTTGATTGGAATAAGATCCTTGTAAATGTTTGTGTATGTGTTGTTTTCCTTCCTCTTTTTCTTTTGCATGCTCAGAGGCTTATGTATATATACAGTCTATGTCTCTTCAAAGCCAAGAGGGTGTGCTACTGTCTAGATCAACATCATACTTTGTTAATTTTTGTGGAGTTGCCTGGGTGCCATAGAACTGAAAGTCCCTATGGCATCTACCCTACCCAGGATTACAAGAGAAATCTCCACAGTCTACACCTTTGGCATGGATTTGTTGTGCATAAAAACATTTAAAAGAGCAGTGTGGCTGGAAGATGGTGCTGGATTTGATGTTAGGATTCTGTTTAGCCTTATTTCTAAGAGCAGGCATTTCCAATGTTTGAGTAGAAGGATAATGACTTGTAAAGATGGAATAATCAGGATATGCTTATAACTGACAGAATTTTCCCCCACTGCACAATCTAATTGAACAAATAGTGTGTTAGAACAATCTCTTGTTAGAACAATAGTGTGTTAGAACAGTCTCTCCCACAATGTTCATAGCCAAGTCAATGTAACATTGGAACTAGTGTATTTTTTAAATAACTTTCAAGTAACTTTTAAATAACTTTCAAATCCGTATCAATTTTGCTTTTAATGCCTATTTTGAAGTATAATATATATATCATAAAATTCACTTGTTTTGAACTATACACTAGTGATTTTTAGTAAATTCCTGAGTTGTGCAACCATCATCTTAATACAGTATAGGAGGTTTTCATCATCCCAGTTGGATCCTTTGTGTTCATTCACAATAAACCCCCCTTCTCCTTCTCCCCCTCCCACTCCTCCATCCTTCAGTAAACCACTGATAGATAGTCTCTATCTATATATTTCCCTTTTCTAGATATTGCATATACACTTAATTATATAATACATGGTCTTTTATTTCTTGCTTCTTTCACTTATCATAATGCTTTTGAGGTTCGTGTATGTTGTAGCATGCATCAATATTTCATTCCTTATTATGTCTGAGTGGTATTTCATTATGTGAAATTATCATGTTTTGTTTCTCCATTTACCAACTGATGGACATTTGTGTCATTTCCACTTTTGGGCTACTATGAATAATATTAACTTCATGTTCAAATGTTTGTGTGGACATATATTTTCATTTCCTTTTGGTAGCTACTTGGGAGTGTAATTGCTGGGTTGTGCAGTCATCCACATTGGTTCTTTAATCCTTTCGTATAACTATTTAATTTAATTTAATTTCGTATAACTATTTAATCCATTCGTATAACTATTAAAATGATCTTTGTAAAGTGAGATCTGATTCATGCCACACATATGTTGAAAGCTCTGAAGGATCACCCAATGTTTATTTATGTTCTGTGCGAATAGAATCTCATACAAAATGTAGAAACCCTGCTTGATTTTATACTGTCTTATTCTTGCTCCCCTTTCTCTAGGAGTACTGGCTTTTTAATACCTAGTTAAAGGAGCTAGATTTTCCTATGACGTGATAGTCTTCAGACTGCTCTTCCTTATGTTTGGAGGCCTACAGTGTCATTCCCACTGCATTCAGTGATTAATTCATCTTTTAGACCTATAGCTTAGAAGCTGTAATTGATGCTACAAAAAATTTTAGCATCCATTTATATGTACACCCTATCTTCTAATCTTACTTACTATCATTTCTCACTATTGATGTCAATTAACTATGTGAGTAAACACAGTGTAAACAATGCTTGTGTAAACAACTTTCACTGGGAGAAAGTAATTCTCCATAAAGGACAAATTGAGAAAAGCATTATCTTACTGCATACATGTAAATATTTTCTTTCTTTCTTTCTTTCTTTCTCATTCTCTTTTCAATGTAAAATAAATATAACTCATATTACTTGCTCTCCTGCCTCCCTGAATAACTTATTGTATTGTTGGGTATGGTAGTTTGGGCCTGGTGTGAGATTTTGAATTGACATATGTAAGAGATAGCCACAGGAGTAGGTAGAAAACATATTATAGAATTTTCTATGCATTAATGCATAGTGACAAGGAGAGATACTCTGAAATGAGATATGGAGAAAGAAAATCAGTATGGGACAGTGTTTTAGGATGCTTAATAATGAGAAAGTGATGACTAATGCTATCCAAGGGAGAGCTTGTATTTCCTGGGATTGATGCAGCCAAATTCACAGTAGGAAAAGGCATTCTGTAAGAAACAACATTTATTTTATTTTATTTTTTTAACATTTGAATGCTTTCAAAGTGAAGTGATTATAAACTCACAAAATTTTTTTCACAAGTTCTGTGTCTGAAAACAATGTTGTAATGTCATGGCTTCTATCCTATGGTAAATTTTAGGGATATTGTTTTTAAAAATCTCTTAAAATATGAGTTGGAAATCATAGCATTCTTGAAACTCAGTTGAACTTTTGATACTGACATGTAATTGATTGGGAAGAGGGCTCAAATTTTCTGTAGGACTGGTGCACTTTTTAATTTTAACAAGCAGACACAAGTGAATCAGGAGTGTGAAAAATGCCGTCAAGTTGTGTAGCAGCGAGTGTCAGTTTGGATAAGGATTACAATATCGGGAGTGGACTCTGACCGTGGAAACTGAAATTCTGGCTACATATTGAGAGGCTAAGGAAAGCTCTATGAAACTAGGGCAAATGAATGTTTGACTTCCAAGAAAGAAATTTAAAAAGTCTCTCAAAGATGAAGGAAGCTGAGCAGATTTCCCCATGAAGACGACTTCTCAGGGCAGTTGGGTAGCAACAGTAAAACCCTGGTTCAGAAAGTTTATGGCTGAGGGGTTATCAGATATAAGGAAGGCTCCAAATCCAAGCAGGGGATTAAGAATGAATTCATTAATCATTGCAGTGGACCAATAGAGATGATTTTCTTTATTCAGCATGCAGGCTTACATCACACATTGAGAGTTAATAAGGGAAAGTGAAAGCTTGATTCTGTAATATTTTATTTTATTATCTGCTGCCACAACTTTTAAAATGATGCTTTAGCAGACTCTGCACTCTGTGAGTATAGAAGTATTTTTTAAATGATTTGTAGTGTTTATAATAAGCTAATTTTCAAATATTTGGGGTGCATATGTTCTTGCATAAAAACCATTTACTGGCAAATATATTTCTCAAACTAATGTAATGTTCTTATCTAGTCTACTGTGCCTAATTTAAAAAGTGGAAGATGATGTGGAACTTTCTGGCAGGAAGTTGAGTGATAACATACGTTAATGAAGGCAAAGTGTATGACATATCAATTTAGGTCTCATTGGATCAAAGCATAACTTTAATAAACATGCAATGTCCTCATTGTATATCTCCTTGTCCTTATATTCTCAGTATGGAGATTTGAAATGGGCATTCTTTCTGTGCTAATGTTGGCAAATAATGTTCATTGCTATCAATATGCCATCTATTTTGAAAAAGCAGGGATGACATTTACCACTTTTCCTTAAAGGGTCATAAAGCTGCAGACTGTCTCGGGATATCTCTGCTGTGGATATTAACACCATAAGAGAAATCACTTAAACCCCACAAGACCCCTTTCCTTTGAAAATATGAGGATTATCAGTACTGAAAAAAGAAAAGAATAAAATAAAATTCAAAAGTATCTTTGAAATTTTTAAGTCCTTTTAAAGAGATTAACCATTCCCTTTGATTTTTTGGTGTGGATTAATAGCCATAGGAGATAGGTAAAAAAAAAAAAAAAAAAAAAAAAAAAAAAAAAAAAAAAAATCCACAGTACATTTTTATTTGATTCTCAAATTAACATAATGCATTGATTTTTTTTATCTTCCTTTATTTCAAGGAACACAGGAACTTAAAGGATTTTGTCTCTGTGTGTTACTTTGCTCTGTCAGCAGCAGCTTGGAAGAACATAACTGTGGAGAGTAGTGTATCAAGTAGCATAAAGCACTACAGAGGTAGATATTGCCTCTGGCACAAAGTGTACAGTACCAATAATAATACCTCATTTATCCTACTACTGCCCATAGAAAACCTGTAAGTGCTAAGCATAATTCACTTTATCTGCACTAGCTTACTAATCCTTTTGCATTAGCACTTTTCTAAGGTGTTCATTGTTGGCAATTGTCTTCCAGGCAGGAGGCATTTCGAGTTCTAGGTGCCAAGGAGTTAAAGTGGTATGAAATTATTAAATCATTAAATTTCTTATGTGAAGAAATGCTGAGGTAAATAAATCCTTTTGCTTATGCAGATTTGGTCTATCAGATATTCTTGGGAAGTCTGTCATCATTCAAGATGTAGAAGCAACTTTGCCAAGCATGTAATGCTTTGTTTGTCTTCTTGGCAAAATTCAGTATCATAGTTAGAAAAGTTCTGAGTTCATGGAAATTTATTAAAGTACAATCAAGACAAGGTAAGTGGGCTTAAGTGCTATGGGAAGTTACCCTTTGCCACTGTTTAGTTTAGTTTTGCATCAGTGGTTTTGGAGTTTTTAAAAATTTTTTAGTCTTAGAAACATTTATTCAGCTGAAATATTTGGAAGAAATCCAACACATAAAATGCACACTAGGGGATTTTCTCTGCTTGAAATGCATGTGAGCTACTTGGAGCCCTGCCTGTTTGGCCCTCCTAGTCTTTTATCCCCTGCCTCCAGCATACCCATATCACCCTCTGAGGACTCCACGGAGTACAATTTATAAAGCACTCTCTTAGACCATAACTACTTGAGAGAAAATTGAATAGAATACCAGTGTCAAAAAATAGCCCTGTAGTGACCAAGATAGTTATAATAAATTAATTTAATTTAGTTGTTCACTTACTTAATTAGAATTATGTATATAATCCTAATTAAACATACACACATATATATAGGATTTTAAATATATATATTTAGGATATGTATATATAGGATATGCATATATATAATTAGGATATATAAATTATTATATATTATATATTATGACTTTATAAATTATTATATATTATGTATTATATATTATAAATTTTATTTGTCCTAATTACAACAACAAAAACATCAAACAAAAAGAGATTGGAAAGATGGAATTCAAAATTCAGTGTAGGAATAAATGAAACAGAAAGCCTGAAAAGTCTCAGGAGAGGAGAGGACCTCAATATAAGGACTCAGGTCAAAGAGTGGAAACAAGGAATGTAGAGTTCAGGTTTAAAGCAGAGTTGAGAGAACTCTTACCAAAGCAGGCAGGGTGGTGAGGAAAGAATCTTAATGATGACCCCTGTGATATTATGAACAGTCACTGTATTTATATTTTGTGAATTAATGGACATTTACTGTTACAGACATATTTTGTACAAAGTACTGAGGAAAAAGGGATGCCTGGGTAGCTCAGTTGGTTAAGATTTCGGCTCAGGTCATGATCCCAGGGTCCTGGGATCAAATCCCACATTGGGGTCCTTGCTCATCAGGGAGCCTGCTTCTCCTTCTGCTTACTACTCCCCTGCTTGTGCATGCTCTCTCTCTCGCTCTCTGACAAATAAGTAAATACAATCTTAAAAACAAAACAAAACAAACAAACAAAAAACAAAGTGCTGAGAAAAAATAAGAGGAAACAAAAGCAGGGGCAATGTCAAGTTCAGGGAAGTATTTAAGAGCAGTTCAAGGAGGAATAGAAGTTGTGTCATGTATAATGCATGTACCCATACATGGACAGACCTGGCAAATAGTTGAATATTGTTAAAATTCAAAGTGAAAAGAGAAGAGCAGAAAAGCATGAGGCTATGTATTTCGACAGTAGCCAGATCATGAAGGGCATTGCCTTCCAGGTAATCAGTTTAGAGTTCGTCTAATAGCTTACAGAGAGTCATTAAAAAATATTGTGCAAAGGATTAGCATGGTCAGACTTGTATGCTAGAATGATATAATGGAGGAAAGGAAGACTAAAGAACATAGACTGAGAGGGTGAGTCTTAAATCATTGTCAAAGAGAAATTTCCCAAACTGTTTGTGTGTGTGTGTGTTGTCGTTTTCATTTCAAGTTTTAATTTAAATTCTAGTTTGTTAACACACATGGCAAATTTGGTTTCAGGTGTAGAATTCAGTGATTCATCACTTACATATTCATAAATTGTCTTAACCAAGAGCATTCCATAATTAGAAGCATTGCAAATTACTAATGGAGTGATGAAATTCTTCATAGTAACATGGCAGCCAGATCACTGTTTAACTCACATTTCCTCCTGAATTTTCATAAAAGCGCAGGAAACAGTGCAAATGTTAAATCAACAAAGGAAGAAGGGAATACACATATCAATCTTTTTGGCCCAGAATGTAATTCCAGTAAAGGGCGGTTCAGCAAGAGAGTGAAGTGATGGAAATAAAACTTTAGAACTGTTGTTGAAACACAGTAGGTGCTCATAATTGTTGTCTTATTGTTATTCCTCTGTGCATATTTATGGGTTACTATAAGCAGAAATATGTTTATTCATCTGTAAAAAAGGGAGTAATGACACCTACCTCACAGAATTTTCCTAAGCATTTAATTAAACTATGCACGTGATCTTCTCCCCTGGTATCCATAATGTATTAACTGTGAATAGGATTAGTAGTAGTAGTAGTAATGGTAGCAAGCTGCTGCAGTAGTGAAATTATAGTTAAGTAATGGTCCACAGTCAAAGCAACTAACAATTGGGCATTAAATTCTGATATAAAGTTGATAACATGAAGTTGCAAAGAAAATAGATGTCACTCAGCAGACCAAAATTTTCATTCACTCATTTATTTCATGTACAACTTTCAAATAATCAGGTGGGGAGGAAGATGTTGTCTGCAGTCTAGTAATGGAATAGGAAAATATCTCATTCCTTTTTCTGACAGTGTTACACTAAAGAAATAAATGCAGACTCTGACTGCATATTTTGCATATCAACTATATCTATAACTTATATCTAAAAGTAGGGTTATAATTAGTGAACAAGGAGGAGAGCACAGAAAATTATCCAAGATATTCAATTAGTAGAGTAAAATTGACCTTTTCTTTAAAAAGGAGGAAATGGGAAAATATCATAGGAATTTTCAAGAGATTCATTAACACAATATATTTATTTTTATCTTTTTCAGCTTTACTGAGGTATAATTGGCAAAATTATAAGATATTTATACAGTCTGATGATTCAGTATACATATACATTGTGAACAGATTCCCCCCTAGAGTTAATAATTAATATATCCATCACCTCACATATTTATTTTTGTATGTGTGGGAACATTTAAGTTCTACTTTCATCAAATTTTATTTATTCAATATAGTGTTATCAACTATAGTCATCATGTTAAACATTAGGTCCTCAAAACATACTCTTAACTGAAATTCTGTCCTGTGTAATCAACTATTCCTATTTCCTCCATTTCAAGCCCCTGGCAATCACTTTGGTTTCTACTCTTTTTCTGAGTCCAACTTTTTTTTTTTTTTAATTAAACTTAGTCTTTGTCTCTCTAGCTTATTTCACTGTTACGATGCCCTTCAGCTTCATCCATGTTGTCAGAAATGGCAGGATATCCTATTCTTTTTTTCATGCGTGTACAGATATTTTCTTCAGGTATCTTTTCAAGATAATGGTTTTGCTTAATTTGGGTATATACCCAGAAGTGGAATTACTGAATCATATGGTAGTTCTATTCTTGATTTCTGGAGGAATCTCCATACTGTTTTTCATATAAGCTGCACCAGTTCACAAAACCACCAATAGTACATGAGGGAACCCTTTTCTTCCTGTCCTCATCAGTATGTGTTATTTCTTGTCTATTTGATAATACACATTTTGTCAGGTGTAAAGTGATATCCCACTATGGTTTTATTTGCATTTCCTGATGATTAGTGATGTTGGGCCACTTTTCATTTACCTACTGACCATCTATATATCTTCTTTGGAAAAGTGTCTATCCAGGTCCTTTGCCCGTTTTTTTGTTTGTTTATTTGTTTTAACTAGGGTATGTATGTATGTATGCATGTGTGTGCGTGTGTGTGTGCATGCGTGCACGTGTGTGTGTGTGTGTGTTTGCTATTGAATTGTATGAGTTCTTTGTATATTAGATTTTTTTTTTTTTTTTTGCAAACATCTCCAGTTTGGTAGGTTTTCTTTTTCATATTTTTGATAGTTTTTTTTCCTGTACAGAAGAAGCTTTTTAGTTTAGTAAAGTCCCATTTGCTTAATTTGCTTTTGTAGCTTTTGTTTTTATTGTCAAATGAAGAAAAGTAATTTTTAAGACCGATGTCTGGGAGCTTATGCAATATTTTTTTTTTTTTCCAGGAGTTTTATAGCTTCAGGTCTTAGAGAATAGTCCAATCATTTTTTAGTTGATTTTTGTGTATAGTGTAAGACAGGATTCCAGTTTAATTCTTTTGCATGTGGCTATCACTTTTCTCAGTACGTTTCTTGAAAACTTTTATTTCCCTGGCTCATTTTTTGAAGGTTAGTTGACCATATATCTATAGAATTTTTTCCCCCTGGGCTCTTGCTTCTGTTCTATTGACCTATGCATTCGATTTTGTGACAATACTATACTGTTCTGGTTACTGTAGTTTTGTACTATAGTTTGAAATCAGGGAAGTAATGTCTTCAGCTTTGTTCTTCTCATGATTGCTTTGGCTATTCATGCTTCCATACAAATTTTAGGATTGTTCTATTCCTGTGAAAAGTGCTTTGGGGATGTGATAGGGATTGCATTGAATCAGTAGATTGCTTTGGGTATTGTAAATGTTTTAACAATATTCTTCCAATCCATGAGCACAAAATATCTTTCCATTTATTTGTTTCTTCATTTTCTTTCCTCAGTGTCTTATAGTTTTTGTTGCACACATCTTTCACCTCCTTGGTTAAATTTGTTCTTAAGTATTTTATTCTTTTTAATGTTATTTTAAATGCTATTTCTTTTAATGGGATTGTTTTCTTAATTTCTTTTTATGATAGTTTGTTGTTAATGTTTAAAAATGTAACTGGTTTTCATATATTGATTTTGAATCCTGAATTCTGCAACTTTACTAAATTTATTTATTAGTTCTAAATGTTTTCTGGTGGAGAATTTAGAATTTTCTCTATGTAATAATATGTCACTTGCAAACAGAGACAATTTCACTTCTTCTTTTCTAACTTGGATGCATGTCATTTATTTATTTTTCTTTCCTAATTGCTCTCACTAGGACTTACAATACTAGGTTGAATAAAAATGGCAGGGAATTGCATCCTTATCTTGGTCCTGAACTTAGAGGAAAAGATTTCAACTTTTCACTATTAAATATGATGTTAGCTGTGAGCTTGTTATATTTGTACTTCATTATGTTGAGGTATGTAAACCTTCCATGTGAAGTCTTCAGAGTTTTTTCATGAACGGATGTTGAATTTTGTCAAATACTTATACAACTATTGGCATGATCATATGATTTTTATCCTTTATTTTGTTAATGCTGTGTATCACATTGCCTAATTTGCAGAATTTGAACCTTTGTTACATCCTTGGGATAAATTCCACTTGGTCATCACATATATGATCCTTATAATATGTTTTTGAATTTGGTTTGTTTATATTCTATTGAGTATTTTTGCATCTATGTTCATCAGAAATACTGGCTTGTATTTTTCTTTTCTTGTAGGGTCCTTGTCTGGTATGGTATTGTATGATGCTGGCCTCATAAAATAAGTTTGGAAGTGTTCCCTCCTCATCTATTTTTTGGAGAGGTTTGAGAAGAAGTGGTATTCTTTAAATGTTTGTTTGGATTCACCTATGAGGCCATCTCGTCCTGGGTTTTCTTTGTTCTTTTGTTTTTGATTAGTGATTCAATCTCTTTACTTGTTATTGTGTTAAAAAAAAAATCAACAAACACAGACTCAAACATTAGAAATAACCAAGACATTTCTCTTACCAAACCCAATTTTAAGCCAACTCCACTATATTCTAATAGGTCTTGCCAAACAGAACTCCTGCAGGAAGAAATCAAATCTGAGATCTTTGATCAGAGCTTTAGTACTCTCTCTGCTCCTCAAGGTTCTGCCAGGCATGAATACACACTTTAATGCCCATATCTTTAAGCTTTAGTAAGAAGCTTTTGAATTTGTCCTCATGCAACTTATGTCCTTCATGCCCTCATATGCTATATCTTAAAACTCTGAGTAAATGTTCAAAATCCCCTTTGGCCAGCTTCAACATTAATATATTTATAAAATGTGTTAAGTCTAGAGATAAGATCTAGCTGATGGTCATTACTGAATTAAATCTGTAGTATAGACTGTGGATACTTGGTGCTTTTACCAAGAAAATTTGGTATTATACCACTCGTTTCTCTCAACTGTCCCCAAGACATCATTTTGTCTTAATAACTTATATACTGAACACAGCACTTATTAAATTTTAATAAACACCTAAATTACCTGAAAGATCTTACCAAAATATTGCTTCTGATAAACTAAGTTTGAGATGAGCCCTAGGATTCTACCTTTCTAATAACCTCTTATGCCATAGAAATGATGCTAGTCCAAGAACCACATTCATAATAGCAAGGTAGTAGAAAAATTAGACTAAGATTCTGAACCAAGGTTGTATATTAGAATTACCTGAGGAGCTTTTAAAACAATCTATATACAATCCTTATCCCAAGCTAATTAAATTAGAATTGGGTGAGGTCAAAGTATTGATATTATTAAAAATCATGCAGGCTATTCTAATATACATTCAAGAATGAGAACCTTTGGGTTAGCCTAACCTGTCTAAATGTTACATCTGAAGATACATTGCTAATATCTGTCCATTCATGGCTCTTTCCCAGAGCCAGCTGAAAGTTCCTTGCTGCCAAGAGCAGAGGTACTGTCTTATTCATCAATTTAGCCCTGATATATAGCAAAGTGTCTGTCACATAGAAGGCTCTCAAATCATATTTGTTGGAAAGGTCAGAAATTCCCTAGAACATGCCTGTGACTTGTATGAAACTGCATTTTTCTTTAATCAATTTGAGCATGGGTTGGGAAGACACATGATTCATTAATGTATCCTTTCAAAAATACATCCAGTGCCTATTCTTTATCATAGATTTTGGGCATACAAGGCTCTCAAGAAAGTTGTGGTCTATGAATTAAGCATATTCAGGCTAAGATTTTTGAGTCATTCTTTCTGCAGTTTTCAGCAGCATAAGCATAATTTTAAAACAATAAAATAGACAACTAGCAAGATGACATTCTTAAAGTAAAGGCTATCAAATGAGCCAACTGTCAAATTATGTAAATTTGAAAGTCTAACAACCTTGGTAAAGGTCCTTTAATTGGATGACTCATGTAGAAAATAAATGAACTGTCATTTAAAAGTCCCTTTCCATAGACAGATTTAAAGGAACAGAAATAGTACTTTAAAAGGCTCAAGGTAGAAAAAAAAATTAGTAAACTTCAAGACATTTTTGCACACCTGAAGTATATATATTTTAATATACCACACATAAATATAGCCGTCTTTGCTAAAAGAAAATTTTATTTCACCCAGTAATAATTGCATTGGAAAAATTGATAATACTTGGAACTAACTCATAGAGATACATAAAACATTAATAGTCTTTATACCTAAATGTTAAGTTTATACATAATGCTTGCTTCCTTATTTACATTTTTTATATCCTCCAGATTTTCTAAGGTTACTATTTATTAGTAATTAAGACATTGTTAAACTAATATATTTAATAGAATCTCACTTTTATTATTAAATTAAACAGAGGCAATATGTAGGGCTCATTTTTCCCAGCTATTTTCACCTTCCCTTTTACAGGCTGCTACTTTTCTGCCTGTTATTACATGACCTCCCTGTTTCATTGACTTTGGGTTTGGAAGAGTAACCTGTCTTGACTGAGTGGTGTGTTTTGGCATTTGGGTGGAAGTTTAATGTGATTGCATGGTTTAGCTAGTGCTCTCTTGTTTCTGCTTTCTGCGTGGAATAAAAGCATACCTAGAGAGAGGCCTCTTTCTGTCTGAGCCCTGGAACAAGAAGGGATGAGGGACAGAAACCCAGTCTACCTGTGGCCCAGCCAACCTAAAACACAATAACCCAGTGCCATCACTTAATGTGACCGGAAGTGAATCTTTGTTGTTTATGCCACTAAGATAATGAAGTTCTTTGTTCCCAAAGCAAAGTTAAATAGGAAAGTAAGAATCGATATAAGGGAAACTCGTATTTATAAGGCAGATTATTCAACCTCTTTAATGATTCTGATGTAGCTTTAGATAAGGTAATCGTTAGAGACTGGAAATTATAGAGAGGAATTAGGAAGAGATTAGAGTAGGAAAATAAAGAGAAGTGCTATTCAGTGGACAGCTTTATTGAGGATGAAACACCTTAAATCTGTACTCTAATAAAAATAGTCAAAATGGACCAGAGTTGCAAATGTAAAAATAGTAGAACTGTACAAACACACTAGAAGAAAACTTGGGTGACTCCTTTTATAACTTTGATATGAAGAGGAAATTTTCTATTACTCAAAGTGAAGAAGCAATAAGAGAGATTTGACATAAAAATGAAGAAAAATTTTGTTTCATCTAAAAAGAACCACATCATATGCAAAGTACAGAGACAACACACTAGAAGAAAATGCTGAAGTATGAATCAGAGATAATATCTGTAAATATATAAAATATATATTTGTAAATATATATATTTATATTAAACATAAGAGTATATAAAATATTAAATTGGATATCCCTAAATATGTATATATATAAATATATATATGTAATATATTTAAAAAGTCTAATACTTGAGGGAGTACAAATACTTTTGAAAAATGGTTGAAAGACATGAAGAGAGAGTTCACAGAAAATTAAGCAAGTGTTCTTCAGACATAAGGGACAATGTTAAATACACTCATAATGAAGGGAATGATAATAAACCTTTCTCACTTATGAAATTGAGCAGAAGTTAAATTTTTGGCAGTATCCTCTTTGGCAAAAGTTTATCCTACAGGTATACTTCTGACAACATGAACTCTGATATGCGCAAGATAGTCACTGAAGCATCATTATACCAGTGAAATATTAGACACAGCCTGCATAACCATACAGAGGAGATCAGTTGGAGAAGACATGCATTCTCATAGTAGAGAATGTGCAGCTCTAGAAACAGAATGAAGAAGGGCAATGTAAGTTGACATGGTGTAATTTCCTGGATTGATATTGTTTAGAGGAAGAAAACAGAATAAACTATGTTACATTTTCCGAGAGACAGGTTATTCTTTGAAAAAGGATAAACACAAGAAAAATAAAATAGAAACCAAATAAAAATGGTAACTACTATGTGTGGGGCTTTTCTGAGTACATGTTTTATACATGTTTGACTTTTCAACCACATTAATATTTTACATATTAAAAATTGCCAGATACCTGGGTGACTCAGTCGGTTAAGCATCTGCCTTTAGCTCAGGTCATGTCCCCAGGGTCTTGGGATCCAGGCCCACATCAGGCTCCTTGCTCAGCAGGGAGCCTGCTTCTGCCTCTGCTTGCTGCTCCCCCTGCTTGTGTGTGCTCTCTCTCTGACAAATAAAATCTTTAAAAAATAATAAAATAAATTAAAATTGCCAAATGACAAGGATTGGGGAAAAGTCTTAAAACTGTTTTAAGATAAAATAAAATGTGAACAGGAACTGATGGACCTAAACTGAAACTGGTTTCAGCTTCTCTTCTTAACAGTGTCTTGGAGTCCTGTGTTAAGTAGGGGGCTCCTCTAGTTGGGGTGTCTGAATGAACATGATGAGCAAAGCCCTCTGAAATCTTATAATTGGCACGTAGAATAAATGAGGAATAAACTTGTACTTAGTTCAGCAACTTCCATATTTTGTTTCCAGCGTAAGTTAGCCTATGCCCACAAATGAAACAAAATACAAAGAGATTGTGATGTGGCATTTTAAAGACAGATTATTTATTACCTCTTTCAGGAATACACAAAATAACAAATTTGGATGTCACTCTAAGTTATTATCATAAACTTATATGCATTTGTAGACATTACATTTGGGGCAGGGGGTTCTTGATGAACAAGGACACAATAAGACACCAACTGGACTGAGAATTGTGACCGAGTCTCTGAGGTGATGGCAGACTCTGGTGATTGCGGCTATTCATTCAGCAAGCAGGATAACTAAGGAATATTTCCACTTGTTTACTGCCATACAAAATAGAAGTACATCCCCTTTTGAAAGCCAAGAGCTTGCTGTGAATGACTAGAGAATTAGAACAAAAGAGGTACAAAGAAATGAGAGCGGATGCACAAATGAAAGGAATATTATGAGAAGACCTGAATGTGAAAATAAAAGAGAAAAAGTAAATATGAAAAGCTGGAAACCTATGGCAATAAAAGTAACAGGTGGCATAATTTTTTCTGGCAATTGTTTTTATTTTTATTTTAAAATTTTGTATGCTTGATATAAATTGCATGCACTAAATCTGAGTTATGATATTCTATTTGAGAATTACTTCTCTGATATTAAGACCATTAAATACTTATGATCATTTTACCTACAAATAAATCATTAGGCACTAGGATTTCTTATTAAATTAGTCCAACTGGTCATCAGCTAGTGAAAACACATTTAGTTGATGTTAAATATTGCACAGCACATTACAAATGGCTGATGCTCCATAACCGGTCCATTTATAGTTTATGGTGCAAATTTTAAAGTCAAGTAAATGGTGTTTTCAGTGGTAGTTCATGTGTTATGACTTGTCGGGGTTGTAAATAATTTGTAGGGCATTTATGTATTTCTAGATTCCATGTACCTCTTGCTTATAAATCTATTTATTAACCCTTATAAATAATTGATGGCCATATCTCAAAATGAATCATTCCTAAAATTGCTTAACTGTCCGGAATTTTTCTTTAGCAATCCCGTCCCTCATTTTCTTTTCATATCTCAATCAGGCATAAATAGAAGAACGCTGCATGCACCTTGTTCTTCTCATTCCTGAGTCTAAGTGTCTGTGCCATCATTCACCTTTATAGTGAGAAGTGATGAATTCATGTCATCAGTTCTTCTCTTGGCACCTTCAATGAGTAATTGGTTTTCTTCTGAACACTTCATCCATCCCAACTTTACCGCTCTTTACTTCTCTCTCTCTTTTCTTCCTTCCTCTTCTCTTTCTCTATCTCTTTCTTTCATTCTCTCTTTCTTTCAGTTCTTTCTTCTCTTTCTTTTATTTCACCACTTGGATACCCTACTAATTTCTTTCCATCCTTTAATATCAGGGATATGAATAACTAATTTTATCATATTAATAGAATAATATTTTTAATTAAGCCACAGTAACTGAGGATTTAGTGTCAACTACCATAAATGTCATAGAATAGAGAGAAGTGAGATGTAGGAAGGAGGCCAAGGATGGTAAAAGGAAAAAAAAATTTAAAAAAAATGCATGGCAGGCTCTTGAAAAATATATGTTTTAGGGATTTGCTGCTGTCCTATTATGCATCATTTTTTTTTAATTGAAACCTTAATTCTTTCACCTTTACCCCATCTCCCAGGAAATCCTTTAACTAATACAGTATATTTTCTCTCATCCTACTAGTCATACATTTGCCACTGTTTCTTAGTTCGTTATTTATCATTATTCATTTATTCATACATTCCTTGATTTGTTTCAGAAGGAATGAAGGTTTATAATAACATATGGAATACAAATTTCTTATAATTGGCATGTAGATGGATGAGGAATAAACTTGTACTTAGTTCAGCAACTTCCATATTTTGTTTCCAGCGTAAGTTAGCCTATAAATAAATAAATAAAACAAATGAGTGAGACAATCTGGACAAAAGGAATTTTAGATGGTAAAAATATAATGAAGCTAAGTGAGCCAAGTTCCTATCATCTTTTATAAAGTGCAAAATTCATATGTTAGAACAATGCTCATCCTTGAGATCAAAGAGATGCCATCATTCTCATCTTCATTTGAGAAATCTTATATTGCTTACCTTGATAGCTAATATTACTTCATCCCTCTAAAAATGTTCTCATGGAAATACTTTTTGCTGGACTCTTCTTTTGGATGCCATTATTATCTCTATGTATATTCCAAGTGTGCTAATACTCTGGATTTAATGGCTCAATAGAGTGGAGAAGATTGTTTATAAATCAAGCTGGATTTCAAGGGAATTATCCACATAAACATACCATGAATCAAATAGAAAAGAAAACTTGCTGTCCACACTGAGGGTGGTCTTCGCCTGCAGAACACAGATGAATGCTTCGTTGTAAAGGTGCACTGGGAGTTTCTCCGTAGAAGCAAACACTTCTGAGGTAGATCTGTTGGGGGAGATGAAAAATGACTGTGGTAGTGCAATTAAAGTGTGTAAATTATAATTTGCATTATGCAATATTTGAATTAGCTGCTGTTTGAAGGTAAAAGTTTCCTCTGTGTGAGAGGTCACACACAGGTAAACATGTATTACTAAATCAGAAGGGAATCACAAACAATATGCCTGAAAAGTAAGAAAAGGAGTGCAAAGATTTATTAGGAAAGTGTTCAGTTGATAAACGATAACATTTATTTGTAATTTGAGGATCTGACCCAAACGACACTCATTAGCTCAGCTTGTATGAAGCCAATTAGTTTCATAAATTTATTGTTTGTTCTGATGTTATTTGTAAAAGGGTATCATTATGGTACTGGAAATAAGATTTGTTTTAAAACAAATGTGAAATATTTCCTTAATTATGCTATTTTGCTTTCTCTATAAAATTCTGGGTATCTCATTTTCATATAGAAGATACATAAACTGTAACCCTAGCAAATAGTTGTTTTTTTTTTTAAGAATTTTATTTATTTATTTGACAGACAGAGATCACAAGTAGGCAGGTAGACAGTCAGAGAGAGAGGAGGAAGCAGACTCTCTGCAGATCGGAGAGCCCGAGGCGGGGCTCGATCCCAGAACCCTGGGATCATGACCTGAGCTGAAGGCAGAGGCTTTAACCCACTGAACCACCCAGGTGCCCCAATAGTTTTTGATATAATAAAAACTCATCCTTTGTACTTAAAGCAAATTTTTGGAACCATAGGAGATACCAGTTTACTGATTTTATTTTAAGCAGGTATCTTATTTACGATACAGTAACCTTCTTTACTGATCTTAATAATAAGAGCCAAAACACTTACTGAGAATTTCCTATGTTCCAGGTAATGTGCCATCTATTTACATGTATTCTCTTTTTAATTTTCCTGACTCAATAAAATATGTCCTATTACATTCACCATTTCGGAATGAGGAAGTAGAACTTAGCAATTATACATGATGTATCTATCTATGGACAGACACTACTAAAATGAGGAATAACTACATAGAGCATGATTAGAAATTTTATTTATTCTGAACTACTATTTTATTCTCCTTTTGACTTTGGTGATATTTGAAATGTTATTCTTTACTATTCACATAAAAGCTGCTATTACTTTCCTTAGTAAACAAGTATAAGAAAACAGATGGTCCCAAATATCTGTCTTAAATTAAGTCAGAAAACATCTCAAATGTATTTGAAGAAAGCATCTCTATATTTAAGAAATAGCAACTATAAGTTCGTTTCCTCTTAAGGAGATTCAGATGTATTTTCTCTTATAAGCTAGTTTTCCTCATTAAACTCAGTTGTCAGTTAGGTATCATCTGACACCACCATCTGATACTATAAAGACCATGAATATAAACGATTCAGTTTATTTAATGATTGGCTAAAAATAATTTAAAAAGAATTTTCATTGAAGAATGTCTAAGATTGGCTTAGGAAGCAGCATCAAAACATCCAAATGAAAAAATGTTGGCTACTCGTCACTCTAACGAAAAATGTCTTTTAAATTTGGAATCATTAAAAAAAGTATTTGTTATATTAGTTTTCAAACTATTTTCATAATACCTTAAACAAAAGTCGCTGAAGTAGGGAGAGGCATATTCTGGACAAGATGTGAGCTTTTCTTCCTTATATTGAGAAGAATAGCTCCATATTAGTTTGTCTGATTAATAAATATTTACCAACCTCTTTCAAAATGTTGTATGATGCTATTCATTCTCTTCTGCATTAAAAAATATTTTCAATTTTTGCGTGGCTCATGATACATAGGGTTCATGATATATGATACATATGTTCTATATAATACCAATATTACTTATACACTATTTTTAATCATTAGTCCACTTTTAGAATAAAAAACAATACATGACTGAGTGAAAAATACATGAAAACTTCTCAAGAGTTAAAACTACTGAGTGGTTGTCGAGCTGATTGAACAGTTGAATTATGCGAGTGCTACTTGCTTGCCAGTAATGCTACACATGCTTACTGAATAAGCAATAGAGTGTTCTGAATTATGCTTAAAAGCAAAAACTTAAAAATATTTATTTTATTAATTTACAGGAAAGTAGAATGGAATCTGACTTTATTTTGACCCTCAATGTTGTGAGTTTCCTGGAATAACTCTGAAGTCCACTGGTTGGAAAATGATGATCCAGGTAATGATGGTTTTATTTGCTGTCCTCTGCCTCATTGTTTATTTTTTTCTAGCATTCCAGAACTTACGAGATAATTCAATATTATTGTCACACTCAATCCCTACAACAATGAGGAAACAGAGGCTCAGAAAGTCTAAATACATTAAAAAAAAAAAAAAAGCCCCTAAGTAGGTAAGACATAGCCATACCTAAGCAAAGCTACAGTATTTAAAAAGTGACCATAATATGTAGAAATGATTTTAATTTAAAAACCACAAATGTAATTTGTCCATATTTATTAAAACATAGAAAAAAAAAGAAAATATTGACTAGAGCCTTATTTGAGGTCCTTTAAACTTATTCCTTCCTAACATGCACACATTATTCTATCATTTTGTTCAAATAAATGTGCACAACAGTAAAGTATTTCATCAAAATTACTTCCCTCTTGAAACTTTCCTCAGTGTCTGCTTCCAAAACTACCGATTTAAATTCGCACAAAGAAATGCATGAAGACCTCATATAGTACTATCTTGAAGCATTTGTTTTTCACTTGCTAATGAGTGAAACAGAATATCAATGTCTAAATTTGTGTTTGTTCTGGGAAAGAGGGAGGTTTGGGCTTCATTTTATTCCTATATGTAGAATGTATGTTGTAAAACAGTACCTGTATTGGTGGAAGGAGGTTCGGAAAAGTTATGGAGAGAATATAGAATTTAAGGTACTACCCCTGCTTTGTGATCCCCAGTTCTGTAGATTTGGAACATATAGGCAAGCAGTCACTATGATACCAAAGGAGTAAGTAAGGGACAAGGTATCAGGCATATGAGTTAGATATGTCTGAACATCCATCTTATAAGAATTCTGAAGATAAGAATCACAGCACAGAAATGTATATATTAGTGTAAGGGTGAAAGGTATCAAAAGGTACACACATTCTGTTATAAAGTAATAAGTCGTGGGAAGATAATGTATAATATGGTGACTGTAGCTAATAATACTGTATTGCATATTTTAAAGTTCCTAAAACAATAGATCCTCAAAGTTCTCATCACAAGAAAATAAAATTGTGTAACTATGTAAAATGACAGGTGTTAACTAAATTTATTGTGATCATTTTGCAGTATATGCAATTATCAAATCATTATGTTGTATACCTGAAACTATACATTAACCAGACCTCGATTAAAAAAAAAATTAAAATTAAAACAACAAAAGTAAAAAGATAGTGTCAGAACTAGAGGTTTTACAAAGGATGCTTATTTTTTCTGACCATTAACCCTAGAAAATGAGGATCAGGGCATTGAAGCAGGTATCAAATAAAGCAGAAAAAAAACAAAGCTATGCTTATGCATCTTTGTTATCTTTTCCTGATAAAAGTTAGTGTTAAATAGTGTACAAATTGGGAAAGTTATTGTTAAATATTATTGAAAGAGTATTTCAGAGTTAGATTACTATTCTGTTATTTATTTTACTTTAATCATGAAAATAACAATCAGGTAGAAATTTGGTTTTAATCATGTTAGTTAGTGTCCTTATTACCACACATAATTCTTGGCACAACGGTGGTGTTCCATGAATGTCTGCGATTATATGAAATGACCAATGAATTACATGTACCCACCAGAATCCTCATGTATTTGAAAGCTGTAACACAGGATATTAAGATAGAACAGAACTATTCCTCCCTCATTTTGGCTGCCAATAAAATACCTCCTAGATATCAAAGTGAGACAGATTTTCATTACATACATTTCAAAAAACAGTTTACAACTGGGGGGAGGTGGGGTGGGGGAACCTATATCAAACACCTCAAGCCTAATGAGGGGCTCTTCCTTGGGCAGACTGGAGGGCTTGAAATGTGTTCTCTACTACTGGGAGACCCAAAGGTCTGGAACAAGATTTACTCCAAAGAAAGGTAAAGCAGGCAATGTGTGTAGTAGACCAGGCTATGTTAGGATAGTCCTCTTCTCCAAGGATTTGTCAGGGTGAGGATATTTTCCCTAGAACTGATGTGGGCCCTGGAAGGACAACAGAACCCAGAAGCAGGAAGATGGATAAAAGGACCAGTTTCCTAAGAGCTGAGGAAAGGGTTACAACTTACCCGCTAGGGATACAAATGCATCTTCTAGAGTCAAGAGATCTACATAAAAAAGTATCCAATGATGGAGTCTACCAAGAAGGAGCCCAGAAAAAAGTATACCTCAAGGCAGTGAGTCATCTGTAAATATCCACCAGCTGAGTGAGAATAAAGGGGATGGAAATAGTGCCTGATTGATGAGGAGCTTATCTCTCTTACCTTTCTTCTTAGCACACTTCCTCTCTGAACTCTGACCTTGGCAGGGTCAGAAACAGCTAGCAACTGGGCAGATGGGAGGAGGAAAAATAAAAAAGGAGAAAGAAAAAGCCGGAAATATCATCTGTACCATTTCAGATTTAGGCCAAAGTAAGGCCTCCATTTGGGAAGAAGAGTTAATATTGAATTGATTTTGACTGGTATAATGGACTAGATAAACTAATTTTTGAAGTGAGACAGTATTTGTGACTTAGCATGAAGTCAAAGCTATCTGCACCTGAAAGCTGGACATTTTAAGCAGGAACAAAGGATGATTAAACCCTCTTGAGTCACGATCCTGGAGGATTAGTTGATACTAAAATTTTGTCTCTGCTAGTTTATTTGACTTCTGTACCAGAGGCCACATTACCAATGGCTCAAACAAAGAAAAAAAAATTACAGAAATGTATATATTGGTGTAAAATTGAGCAGCCATAAGAAGATGATCTCGAAGAAGAAGAAACGTTATAGCATGGAACCCTTCTCCTTAATCTTCTTCCCTACCATTTGAGAAGTATTTCACAGATGGAGAGGAGGCTGGGAAAAAGCTGGTCTTAACCCAAGGTGTGTTGCTTTTTTCCTTCTTTCTTGAGACAGTGAAAAATCTAGATATCCTGTGAGGATTTCCCTAAATGGGAAGGAAGAGTGACAGTTAAAGAATATCTGGGTGCATTTGATAGTAAGCAAGTGGAGGAGCCTATCTTTGGGACAAAAAACAGCCCACTATTTTTTGAAATAGAGAGACAGGAGCATTCAGAGATGAAGGAAATCAAACAAGACCAAATGGTGGTCTTCAAAGATACTGGGCAGTAACATGACTGGATCTGATTAACTTTGGGGGAAAGCAAATGCCTGAGAGCAAAGAATAGTTTGCTTAGTAACCAGAGAGTTATACTTCCACGTTTATTTCTACCAAAACCAAATGCTTGAGTTTTCTTTTAAGACCCAACAGAAATGCTTAATAAGGAAGGAGATTTTACTATCTGGTTCTCTTTCAGGTGAGGTCCTTGTCTTGGATATAGTACTCTTAAGAACACCAAGTCCAACTTGAATATTTCAGTTTCAGGAAATAATTTTTAAAATATCTTATTAAAGTATTCAGTACTGCTTCTAACACAAGACATAACGGATGTCATTAGGTACAGAAGAGCTCTTATTTGTTTCCTGAAAAAGGAAAGGAAACAAAAACTTTGCAGAGATTTTTGTGCTTCATCTTCGTACCTCAAACTTAGGTTGTATTTATAATTGTTTTTGTGTGTTTGTGACAAATGCTTAACACCTATAGTCCATGTTCCTATATTCTTGTAACATTCAATGTGGCCAATTAAGATTATGGCCCCCAGGCTCTCTCCCTGATGGTGCGATGACCCTTCAAACAGGAAATTGATTTATCTAACTAAAAAGTGTTGTCCTCAGGAGAATTTTGTGGGATAGGGTGAGCCAAACTGGCCAATAGGTAAAGTGCAGCTTTAAAAGGAACTCATTTAGTGCCGATATCATCTTTTAGAGGCCTATAGGATTTAACAATCTCCCAGTGGTCCTCCAAAGACTCTCATCAGCCTCTGGCTGATGGTCTGAACCTCTCATGGCCAAGAAATGATTAATCTGAAGATGGACAGTTCTCCCATATTCAGGCGGCCTCAGTGTGGGGCTGTGTAGTAAATCCATCTCACAGTTGGAAAGTATATGGTACATTCCTGGATCTGAGACACTTAATCTCACAGGGCCCCATGCACTGCAGTCTTGTCATCATTGAGGCTTTTTGGTTCTTTCCTTTGAAGGTAGATACATCAGCTCTTTCGGTACAGAAACCTAAAGAAAAAACAAAAATGAAAGGAATATACCTATGAATTATTTTCCCCTTAAAAAGCATGAACAGGATCAAACATATTCCATATGAGATGATTATTCCAGCATCTTATAACTGCATTTTCCACTTGAAATTTAGGTTGTCAGTGAAACAATTATTTGATTTAGGGAGTAACTTTCAACTTTCTCTGTTTTTCCTTTTTTTAATGACCTAAAGTAATAATATAAGGTGATATAAATTCTACATCAATATCCATAATTCTTTCTAACTTTATTCCTTTTAAAAATGTATTTCAGTTTAAGACATTTTTTAAGCCAGCTTAAACTACCACAACAAAAATGCCGGGAGAAGTGTGAAGATCCTGAATTAGTACTTTAACAAAGACTGAATTTCAAGTAGTAAACTTATAGAACCCAAGGACAAAGAAATTCAGAAAATTAGTTAAGTGTGCCATTATGTTATACAACACACATACAACATTTATTAGAAACCCAAAGCCAACCATTGAAATTTGTGGGCGTACAAACACAAACTTGGTTTAGTTGTCATTTGAACTAGGGCACTTACATTCCCTCAATTACCTGTTTTAGGTAGACAGCCTCAGACTTACTTGCTGCATGGGATCCCTTTTGATGGAAATTATTTTATAGATTCAGTTGAGAAAATGATGTATGACATTCTTCAGCAAAAGAATTTTTAATAGTTAAAAATATTGATATTTTCCTTAGTAGCCATTAATTTAGAAGTAAGTTCCTGTAAGGTTGAAATCAGTAGTAAATGCAACCTCATATTTTCTTCCTCAAATATCTATCTGTATTTCCAAAAAGAAACATGAATTCGTATTCAAAATATAAAAAGGTGTTAAATTTATTAAGTGGGTGTGTTTGATTTTTTATTTTATTTTATTTTTTATCATGCAGATATCACGTTCATTTCCAGTAAGGATATTTTTAGACATTGCATTCATTACTAATCCTCAGAGAAGGCAAAATAAGCTTAATTCTCAGGATATGTGCATTTCAGTCTTCAAAGACTTGTCTGAACAATCTCTGGTAATCTGAAAGAATTGGGGAGCTAAACACAGCACTATATAGCTTTTGTCAGTATTCAATTTAAATAACAAGCATTAAGACATCTAATACTGCACCTGGAACCTAACAAGTACTCAATAAATATTTGCTAAATGAAGAGGAATAAAACAGAATTAATTGATTCAGATTCCTGGCCTTTTTTAATCCAGAGAAAAACAGAGAAACTGGATGGTTACCTACATCAAAGAGACAATTTCAGCCTGATAATATTGTCTGAATTCTGAATTACCGAACTTTAGAAAGTATTTCTGTATGTATTTACCTGATTTAACCCTACACTGAATTAATGATAAAAAAAGACCCAGTTTTAATTATTATATATATATAGATATATTTATATATCTATATATACAAACATGGATTAATTTGGCAGTGTCTTTTTTTAAAACTTTAGTTTTTAGAGCAGTTTTAGATTCTACATTAATTAAAAAAAAAAAAAAACTCCTGAAGATTCCTAAGATATCTTATCTATGATATTGCATTTACTAGTTAATTCAGACATTTATTTCTTTAACATTTATTTTATGCCTAGTGGATGGCAGATGAGGACACTATTTTGTACAATGCCAGGGACACTAGTTATGTTCCAGGAAATCCTATTTACATGGAACACAATGGGATGGGGTTGCATCACATGGCCCTCTGATGCCAGACACTGCCCTAGGCACTGGTAAAAGAGCAGTGAGCAAAACCAACAAAACCCAATCTCTAGATTATAACTTTTTATAGGAGAGGCAGTCAAGCATAAGTTAATAAAACCAAGAGTATTAGAGTTATAAGCACTAACGAGAATTCTAAAGCAGGAGCATATCCTGAGAAGGCAGGAGCTAGCAGAGAAATTTTGCATTGTTGTGAAAGAGCTCTGTGAGAAGGTATTATATTGAAGTAAAGTTGTGGAAAAAGTGTTTGAGTGTGAGTGTATGTGTGTATAGTTGATACATATATTGTTACACTGAGTCCCAGAAGGTCTTGGAAAGGAGAAGCTGGTTATCATTGGTTGTTTTTCAGATGCAGCGGAGTTTTAAATGAATTATGCTGTTCACTGTACATGTATCTCAAGGGTATTAGATGAGAACAAGGCAGAACTGAAAGTCAACGTGGAGTCTGCCAGAGCCACTGTGGCATAAATTAATGCAACTGTTCATTATATTTTGTTAAAAATATAAGATGTCAAACATCGATGCAAAGGAGAAGGGATGCCATGAAAATGGGCATAAAGGGATACGTCTAAGACACACCTAAATGTTTGTAACTCTAATTACAAAAGACTGGTGAAATTAATGTACTTAAGTTTTATAAAAGAAATTGAATGCAGCAAGAGAGAGCACCAAATATTCTACCAATGCAGTGAAGGCTGCTTAATGAGCAGATATTTAAGTAAAAAAATGGATATAACTGAATAATATGAAATATACATTTTTCTCTCTGTTTCTAACGGATAAAAGGGAACAGAAATACTTATCGGTGGAGATTATTCAAAAAAAGGACAAACCAAAAGTGGGATTAACCCTTTACTCGACATTTACAGTAAAAGCTAATATAAATGAGAAAAACGAGGATTCTCCAAACTCCAATTATGTAAACTTGAGTCTTCATGACTTTGTATTTATGCTCAAATATAAAAAAACAAAGAAGGAAAAAGACCATGTCAGAAAGAAAGAATAACATTTGATTATATGGTTCTACATGATTTAACCATTATCCAGCTAGATGAAAATAATTGTTTTTTTAAGATATTAAATGTAAAGTGCATGGAATTGCAAACTAATAGTAATAATGACATAACAACCCAAACAGCTTCCAGTTAACGTGCACTTACTCTGCCAGGTACGGTGCTAAGCACTTTACACACATTATATTATTTAATCCTCATAGGAATCAATGAGGCAGTATATAAAACCGAGAAATTTTGAAAGGATGACTGCTTTACTAAGGGTATCAGTGAAAAGAAGAACAATGAGTTACTCTGAAAATTAGAACATTAACTATAACAAAGAAATTAATACAATAAGGGATTCTTAACCCTTTCTAGTAAATAGAAAGTGAGTTATCAAAAATATTTCATGAAAGCCAGACTTCGCACTGAATTTTTGAAACAACTAGACATTTTCTTACAGAGCTGGAGGGTTGAAAGATACAGCGCCAATGACAAATGAGAGCAGTGGAGTTGAGATAAAATTAATGAGGACGGGCTTGCTTCAGGCCGTTTTCTGTCCTGAATTTCCTTTCACCTGGTGTCATTATGACCTATCCCAAAGATAGCATAATCATATCAAAAAGTCTACTCATTTTCTATTTCCATGGATACACGGTTGACTACTAGTGTCTTTTTTAGTTGCTAGTCTGAAACTCCACCAAAACCTTTCATGAATGCTGATGCTGAAATTTTGAAAAGATAGGAGATTGACTTTAAGCTATTAAATAATTTGGTTTAGCTTCACTGAAGCAAAAATACAAGAGCTCTAAAGTTGCATGTGGGTTTGTTCACTTCTATCTTGACATTGGACAGAAATATGATAGAAAACTCTGTTTTAAAAGTTATCATGTCAAGGGAACATATTAGTTGACCTACAAAAGTTTCTTCCAGCACTTAGTGATGTTTGATAACGAGATTTGACAAGGATGTGGCTGAATTTGTTCATAGACTCAGAAAATATTTATTAGCACCTATTTAGAGCAAGAATGTGTTGGTGCTGTAGGGCAAGCAAATGCAATGTATGTGGCAACTTCATTGTCAGTGTGCCCTTCTGGAAATCATGTAAGTGTTTGGCATCATAATCAGACATGTCAAAAAAACATTACTTCTGGAATATTCATTCTGAAATTAATGAAATGTGTTAGTGTGAAGAACTTTTCTTGGGGTTATTCAGTTTCTCTAGGGAAAAAGTCTTCTATTTCTTGCCTAGGCCTGCCAGGGTGGGGATTATAATTTGTCAGGTGCTAGGGAAGGTTGCTGAGGGTCCGCAGTTCCTAATCATGCATTCACAAAATTCCTGTTTCTCAGCCTCTGTCTCTCTTCTTCCTTCCCCTGTGCTTGGGAACCTCCAATCTCTTTAGTTCAGTTGCTTTATAGCAAAACATTCCATCTCCTGCAGCATCAATAAGAAGTAGCTGTGATCTCATGCATATGTCAGGGAAAGCCCTAGAGGGCCATGTACGTTGTTCATAGGCACTCACCCAAGCCCCACTCTTCACCTCCTGCTTGTAGGTTCTGTGATGCTTCCAAACTCTGGGAGCCTCAGCTGACCTGCAGAGCTTACCAGCTCACTTCTTAAAGGTATTCGCCACCGTAGGCACATGGATTCAACTTCTTTAACTCTATAGTTATTTATCACTTTTCCATCATTTTTTCTAAGACTTGGCTAAAAACATTCGTCCACTGTTGCTTCCTACCCACCACTCTCATCATAAATATATTAATTTATTTTTCTTTCTTTCTGTCATTTTCCATGTTTGGGAGAGGGAGAAAACTTCGATATACCTCACTTAATTGGTAGTATTCAGTAATTTATATGAGTAGTAGATATAATGAGTATTCAAAAACTTATATAAATAGTAGGTAACTGAAAAATTTTGCAAAATGTAGTCTAGCTACCTTAGTCATAAACTAGGAAAATATTTTCATCTCTCCTCCTCCTTTCTTCCCTGCAACAGACTTGGTCTTCTTGCTTTTTATTTTTGTGTTCTGTATAATCAACATTCTGTTCACAGAGGGAGTTAGCTCTTAATCCCTTTTGTGGAAAACGGAAATTTCTCGTTGGGGATTCATGTGAATATAGATTCTTCCCCACTGGCCAGAAAATACAGCCATCATGGTGATTCTTGTGAGGTCATGTTGCTTATAGGACCTGTCCCCGCACTCTCCAAATCTGCATGCACAGAGGTCAGAATATGACTTCTTAATTACTTCATACCAAGTATCCTACTGTTACTATATGTGTGTGCGTGTGCATGGGCATCTATATGCATGTGGTCAGTAAGTCACACTGTACAGATTATTATTGCATATCTTGGATGGAGATAGGAAAGACAAAATGCCGGCAATCAATAGAAAAAAATAAGGCTGTTTTGGCTTCTCCCCTCTCACCAACAAGCATATAATAGACTAAGATGATTCATGTTAATATCAAGAGTTCCAGTTCCAGTTCCACAAGTACATGAGGATTGGGGTTATAGGCATTTATAGGCAGCAGACAGTCTCCATCTTAGGGCAGTTGAAATTTAAAAAAAAAAAAAAAAAAAAAAAAGGCAAAAAAAACTCCAGTGGGTTTGTTTCAGGACCTGGTCGGCATTACGGATGCAACAGACATAGATCCCAGTCTCAGATCATATGTCCTTTTAAGAACTAACGGAGGGGCGCCTGGGTGGCTCAGTGGGTTAAAGCCTCTGCCTTCAGCTCAGGTCATAGTCCCGGGGTCTTGGGATCGAGCCCTGTGTCAGAATCTCTGCTCAGCGGGGAGCCTGCTCCCTCCTCTCTCTCTCTCTGCCTGCCTCTCTGCCTACTTGTGATCTCTGTCTGTCAAAAAAGTAAATAAAATATTAAAAAAAAAAAAAGAACTAACAGAGATCAGGATGGACTCTGATCAGTTATGCCATGTCAAACCTTGTTGGATAAGGTGTCTCAAACAGTACAAAACTAAGACTATCAGACTATTCTTTAGTAGTACTATAGCAGTAGGTGTCATCTGGGAGGAATCTAGAAACGTACAATTGTGTAATATTTAAGAGCATTGCCTACTTCCAAATCCCAACTGAAAATATGGAAGTATGGTGGGTCAGATGATGCGTGTTTCTTGATTGGTAGTTCAGTTTATAAGGCTATCTCCTTTTCCATGAAGAGACAGTCAGTTTCCACCTCCACAAGGGCTAGGAACCAGGCCACAAGGTGCTCCTATATGAAGAATAGTTCAGCAGAGAGAGAATTGAATTGGTTTCCTGGCATATAAGGCTCAACTTGCAGGGCTTCTTGTACCATAGCTTCTGTTCCTTGCTGAACCCTTTCTTGATTTGGGCTCCAGTCAGAACTAGAGGTCTTTTGAGTTGCATACGTAAATATATAGTTGCATCCTAAAACCAGAATTGCCCACTCCTTCCTAGTGGAGGGTGCCACAAGATGCAGCAACCAGTCTCACTTTAGAAAGGATATCCCAGCATACCTCAGAACAATAGACTACTAGGAATTTCACTGATATGACATGACCCTGAATTTTCACAAGAATTAATTCCTTTTGACATATAAGTCTCTTGGTATGAGATCAAGGGTACTGTCTACTTAATGTCACTCAGTCCAATTAATAGAATGTTATTTACTTAATAGATAAACTTAATATTTTATAGGTTATCAAAATATTAATGTTCTTTGGGAAAATTGCATTACAGGGAACAGGAAAGCTGACATAGTAGTTCAGAGATAGAGCATCAAATTACTCTCTCCATATTATAAGGCAGACTGCTCCTGATAGTCTTTACTAACTTACCACCAAGAAATAAACAAACAAAAAGTCTTACAGTTCAGCTGATGGTGGGTGAATTGATCTGCTAAAGATATAATATCTCAAATGGCAATTCCATTTGGCCTTCCAGTTTTAATAAGTTTTCAGTAATGCATGCTTTTTCTTCAAAATCCATGAAGGATCCTTGCATATTTGCATGATGCAAGGAAAGATAAATTGTGGTGTGGTAAAAATCAACAACCCTGAATCTTTCAAGGATTTGATGGTACTTTAATTTCTACAAATCCTCATGGCATGAGGTAGGCATTGCTTTTCTATTTTGGTGGTGTAAAGAAATAAAATGAAGCTGCCGAAGGTGATTCCAAAGGCTTTTATGGCTTATCCCACTAAAATATCTCTTAGTAATATGGGAAGTTGTATGAAAGTCAAGTATATCTATCTGGAGTATACAAAATGTTATCTGATATATATATTTTCTCTATTTGCTATTTTGATTTTTCACATAGTAACAATAATTCACAATCAATTTCTAAAAAAGCATGAGTTTTTACTGGCTATTTATTTTTTCTCAGATTATAGTAACCCTGGTGAAAGGATACATAACCTCCTGGGGAAGATTTATAGCAGAAATTGTAACTGTATTCCTTAAGTTGACCTAGCCTCTCTCTCAATCAATAGATTTTAGTTCTAATAACTGGCTTAGATATGAGAACCGAGTGGGATGCTTGTATTCCCACTGTGATAACTAGAGTCAAGTTTCTGCTTCCAGTCATACAAACTGTTCTTATTATATGTATCAAGCAACAGCTTTGAAAACTGCCCATCTATTTCATTTCACCTGATCAACAGTATCATAAAGACTAAGTAATGACCCTATAGTCCTCTAAACTCTATGTCTCCAAGTACTATTTCTAACTAAAAGGAAAGAGCTCCTTAAAAATTTTAATTCCGTGATTAAGGCGGGAAATACGCACAGTTAATATGTGCTATTATTATTATTATCTTATTATTATTACTATGCCTATGTAATTAACATCAATTCACTGCTGTCCTACTGCACCTGCCTACCCTGATCTCTACACTGAGTAATTCCCACTATATACATTTACTGAAGACAGAACTCCTTTCATTCATGTAGAATAGCTTGACTGTCAATGACATCAAAACAATTACTCATTTGCTTTATTGCAAAATACACATAAAGCTGAGTCTGAATGACAAAAACAGTATTACCAATACTATTAACAACATGATTTAGGAAAATAGTTTAAAACTGTTTTTTGAAGATCATTTTGTTTTGTTTAAAAGTCTCTTATTATTTTGATTTATGAGATTTATTTAACTTACTTTAATTTTTATAAATTACATTTTAAAATTTAATTGTTTTACAATTATGTGTATTTACATAGGCTCAACATCACATCTGAAATAAAGATTAGCAAGTTAAATCTCTTGAAAGAATCTACAATTTAGAGAAAAGTTTCTATTCCTGACCATGCCACTCCATGGTTATCATTCTATATGTAAATATGATTATTTTTTAATTCCTCAATGGCTTATCCTCCCATTTTAAAAAATTTTCTTATGAAGGTATACAAATAATGCAGTTCTTTTTAGTGTAAATTTTTCAAATTTTGACAAATGCATACAGAGGCATAATCACAATAGTCAAGATATGGTAGCCACTGCTAAATCACCCCATGCTCCTTATAGACAAACCCACAACTACCTCCAGCCTCTAGCAACCACTCATTGGTTTTATGTCTCCATAGTTTTTGTTTTTTTTTCCAGAATTTCATAGAAATGGAATCATGTTTTATGTAGATCATTGGAGTAGGGTTGTTTCAGTTATCAGAATGAATTTGATGTTAATTGTTTTATATATTAGTAGTACATTTCTTTTTTATTGTTCTGTGAATTCTGTTATAGAGATGTACCACCATTTATTTATTTTTTTAATTTAAATTCTATTAGCCAACATACAGTACATCATTAGTTTCAGATGTAGAGTTCAGTAATTCATGAACTGCATATAACACCCAGTGCTCATCACATCACATGCCCTGTTTAATGCCCATCACCCAATTACCCCATTCGCCCACCCACCCACCTCCAGCAACCCTGTTTGTTTTCTATAGTTAAGAGTCTCTCATGGTTCGTCTTCTTCTTTGATTATTTCCTATTCAGTTTTACCTTCCTTCCCCTATGATCCTTTGTGCTGTTTCTTATATTCCACATATGAGTGAAACCAAATTGTAAGTGTCTTTCTCTGATTGACTTATTTCGCTCAGCGTAATACCTTCCAGTTTCATACATGTCGATGTAAATGATAAGTATTCATCCTTTCTAATGGCTGAGTAATATTTCATTGTGTGTGTGTGTATATGTGTGTGTACACACACACACACATACATATGCATATATATATGTATGATATATATATATCATCTTTATCCATTCATCTGTTGATGGACACCTTGGCTCTTTCCATAGTTTGGCTATTGTTTTCTTTAATCCATTCTTCAGCTGAGGGACATTTGCTTATTTTCAGTTCTCCAAGTCCTCATTCCTAGTATATAGAAACATATTAATTTTTGTAAAGTGTCTTGTATTTGGCAACCTTGCTTAACTTCTTAATTGGTTCTAGTCCATTTTTTTGAAGATTCTTTAAGATTTTCTGTTAAGATAATCATGCTCTCTTTTTATGAGGGAAATTTATCCACAGTTTTGTTTTTTATAACATATATGCACACACACACATATATGTGTATGTATGTAAATAAAAGCAAATGCACCTTTATAGAAATGAATAGTCTCTCTTGCTTAAGTTACGGAATACTTTATTTTTTCATCATGCTTTATAAAAAATGAAATAAAACAAAACATACAATACATCCTGAATATCACTTTTTATGACTGTATATAGAGATGTTTCTTTTTACCTGTTATAGAATCTTAGTCCTCCAATAATATAGTGCATCATTTATTCAGTCCTCCATTGGTGGACATTTGGATAATCCCTAATCTTTTGTTAATTTGTAGAGAATTGCAATGCATAACTTTCTGCACATATATTTTCATAGTTACATCAAAGAAACTTTGGAGCAGATATCTAATAGTGGATAGCTGGATAAAATGTGTTTGTAAATTTGTTTATTATTATAATATTATTCTCCATAAGGGTTATGATATTTTGTATGCCCATTAACAATATATGAGAGTTTTGATTTTAGAGATTCTTCAAGAGAACACTCCATTACATCTGTAGAATTTTGCAACTCATATGTGGGATATTTTATTTCAATGTAATTTGTATTTTCAAATTATTTTCTTAAGTCTAAGAGACATACAGGTAGCTCCACAAACTTAAATGCACAATTCATGAATCTAAAAGCATAAGCCTATTAAACGTAACTATAGAATATTCCAAAAACTCAATAAGACACTTTTCCTGTGTCCCATTTCCACAGAGATAACCACCATTTTGACTTGTGTTGGCTATTTGAAACTCTTTTATGAAACTCTTTTGTGAGAAGACTTGAAATTGTGCAAAACTTGTTCCTTTTATTATATTGTTACTCTCTTACTGCTTTGTGGAAGCTGTTTATATATTCTGAAAAGTATTTTTTGGATATATTTATAGTAAATATTTTCTTTTAGTTCTTATTTCCCTATTAATTTTTAATTTTTTTTTAATGAACAAAAATTTTCAGTTTTATCAATTCATAAGTATATTTATTTGTTACATTTTTTTTTTATCTTCTTGGGGCATTGGATTTATAGCATTGACATATATTGCTGCCACTACTATCTTGCCATAATAATTTTTCTTTATTGGGTTTAAGCATGTATTTTCTATAAATATTATAAAGCAAATTAATCTTTAAAATCTCCTCCTCCATAATTTTATTATTTACCTAATAATTAAACTATTAAATTTTTAATATATCATTCATATTGTGATACTTAATCATCACGTATTTTTAATGAAGAAATAGAAAATGCTGTATCTATAACATGTTATTCCTTTAAGAGAAATAAATAGAAAGAAAAACCCTGAATAGAACATCTAAAAATTGTTGGATAATTCATGACATCACCTTATTTTAATTGCACATTAGACATTATATGGCACTCATTTCAACCTAAATCATGATGAACATTTTCACACATGAAAAGGAGCTATAGTAACAAAATCTCATTTTATACATCGGTAATTTGAGAAGTGTCATCTGATTAGACTTGCAGAGTGAACAACAATAAAGACCCAAGTTTCCAGCTTCTGTATAACATCCATAATTCTCCTCATATTAACATTTTAAATTCATCAGAATTCCAGCATTCTTGTCACATGTGTATGACACTTTCCTTTAAAATTAGAATGATAAGTGCATGGCACTTTCCTTTAAAATTATAATAAAAAAATTGTTAGATGTGCAGGAGAAAGGGATAGATACTTTTCAGATCAACATGCAAATTCCTTGCCAAAGAAGATTAAGTCTTCACATTTGTGAATTCCTTTCATCAGGCTCTTAAAGGCCCGTCTTACTGGGGTATGCAACCGCAACTTCTTCCAGGGCTGTTTAAACACATGGAGATTCAGGATCATCCTCCAAATGTGTAATCAACAGTAGCATAGGTAACTTGAGAAGTGACAAAAGTGATTTTGGAATTCAAAGGCAGTTGTTCATTCAACCATTCACTAAAATATGCAAACAGACATTTATTTAGGATTCACCATAGACCAGACTCACTTCTAGGCATATATAAAGAGAGTCAGAAACAGTGCTAGTAGGTTCTTTATTCATGTGGACTTGGTCGCTCATTGTCACCTGATTTATCAAAAATCATCTCTTTCTACAAACATAAGGTAGCTAGATACAGGACTAGTTATCCTGCAAAGTTGTGTTAGGGAAAGAACACATAAGGAAAGTAATTTGAAGCAAATCTCAATGCTGCTTTATGCAATCTGGGTAAAATGGGCTTCCTTTTCTCTACAAGAAAATAAACAAGTTATTAGTACTTGATGAAACTGGTGGATTGGTCAATCTTTTCTAATCTTTAGGTATTTTTTTTTTTTTAATGTTAGATTACATCCCCCAGCCTGATTCTTCACAAAATAGGCATTGGGGTCATATCTATTACCAAGGGCATAATGATGACTCATTGTTTTTGCATTTATAAAACATTTTTTCCTGTAATTTATAATTAGGAGTATAAGCAATTCCATTTTAAGAAGTAATAATGTGTTATATTTTACATAGCATCAAATTTTTTTTAAAGATTTTATTTATTTATTTGAGAGGGAGAGAGATAATGACATCAAGCGTGAGAGGGGACAAGGACAGAGGGAGAAGCAGACTCCCCATGAAGCTGGGAGCCCAATGCGGGACTGATTCCAGGACTCCGGAATCATGACCTGAGATGAAGGCAGTTGCTTAACCAACTGATCCACCTAGGTACCCCAGAATTTTTGATGAAACTAAGAAAATGACTGATAACCACCTCTCCTTCGCCAACAAACCTAACAAATTGAAGAGTTTCACTAAAACCAAAGTCAAATTTGGATGTTTGGCCCAGACACAACTCGGCTTGTTTTTCAGAGAAGAGAGTTAATAACCAAGTTGGGAATGGTCTCTACTAATTGTCTCCCTCTCAAAAGTCAAATGGTTTCTTTCCTTATAAAATGTATAATTGGCCTCGAGTACAGATCTTTAACCTCTTTGGTTAGGTTTATTCCGAGGTATCTTATGGTTCTTGGTACTCGAGGAACTACAGAACACTCCTAAAAGAAATTGAAGAAGACACAAAAAGATGGAAGACCATTCCATGCTCTTGGATCGGAAGAATAAACATCGTTAAAATGTCTATACTGCCCAGAGCAATCTATACTTTTAATGCCATTCCGATCAAAATTCCACCAGTATTTTTCAAAGAGCTGGAGCAAATAATACTAAAATTTGTATGGAATCAGAAGAGACCCTGAATTGCTAAGGAAATGTTGAAAAACAAAAATAAAACTGGCGGCATCACATTACCTGATTTCAAGCTTTACTACAAAGCTGTGATCACCAAGACAGCATGGTACTGGCATAAAAACAGACACATGGACCAATGGAACAGAGTAGAGAGCCCAGATATGAACCCTCAACTCTATGGTCAAATAATCTTTGACAAAACAGGAAAAAATATCCAGTGGAAAAAAGACAGTCTCTTCAATAAATGGTGCTGGGAAAACTGGACAGCTATATGTAGAAGAATGAAACTTGACCATTCTCTTACACCATACACAAAGATAAACTCGAAATGGATAAAAGACCTCAACGTGAGACAGGAATCTATCAGAATCCTCGAGGAGAACATGGGCAGTAACCTCTTTGATATCAGCCACAGCAACTTCTTTCAAGATATGTCTCCAAAGATGAAGGAAACAAAGGCAAAGATGAACTTTTGGGACTTCATCAAGATCAAAAGCTTCTGCACAGCAAAAGAAACAGTCAACAAAACAAAGAGGCAACCCACGGAATGGGAGAAGATATTTGCAAATGACAGTACAGACAAAAGGTTGATATCCAGGATCTATAAAGAACTCCTCAAACTCAACACACACAAAACAGATGATCATATTAAAAAATGGGCAGAAGATATGAATAGACACTTCTCCAATGAAGACATACAAATGGCTACCAGACACATGAAAAAATCTTCATCATCACTAGCCATCAGGGAGATTCAAATCAAAACCACATTGAGATACCACCTTACACCAGTTAGAATGGCCAAAATTAGCAAGACAGGAAACAACGTGTGTTGGAGAGGATGTGGAGAAAGGGGAACCCTCTTACACTGTTGGTGGGAATGCAAACTGGTGCAGCCACTTTGGAGAACAGTGTGGAGATTCCTCAGGAAATTAAAAATAGAGCTTCCCTATGACCCTGCAATTGCACTGCTGGGTATTTCCCCCAAAGATACAGATGGAGTGAAAAGAAGGGCCATCTGTACCCCAATGTTTATAGCAGCAATGGCCACAGTCACCAAACGGTGGAAAGAATGAAGATGACCTTCAACAGACAAATGGATAAGGAAAATGTGGTCCATATACACTATGGAGTATTATGCCTCCATCAGAAAGGACGAATACCCAACTTTTGTAGCAACATGGACAGGACTGGAAGAGATTATGCTGAGTGAAATAAGTCAAACAGAGAGAGTCAAGTATCATATGGTTTCACTTATTTGTGGAGCATAACAAATAATATAGAGGACAAGGGTAGATGGAGAGGAGAAGGGAGTTGAGGGAAATTGGAAGGGGAGGTGAACCATGAGAGACTATGGGCTCTGAAAAACAACCTGAGGGCTTTGAAGGGGCGTGGGGTGGGAGGGTGGGGGAACCAGGTGGTGGGTATTGGGGAGGGCACAGATTGCATGGAGCACTGGGTGTGGTGAAAAAAACAATGAATACTGTTACACTGAAAATAAATAAAAAATTTAATTTAAAAAAAATGTATAATTGGCTAAATGTGTGAGAAGTTTTCAGAAATATCAATTTCTTAAACATTTCTTGAACCAAAAATCTTTAAATACTACAGTAGTTTTTAAAGAATATTGATTAAAGTATTTATTAGGTGTTTGCAACATTATTTTTTAATTGAATTTATACTAAGCCTTAGTGATATTTTTCTTTTTCTTTATTTCCTCTATTGTACTTCCTGTACTGATTGAATTTCTTCTCTGAAAGCTCAGGAAAAGAAATCAGTATGTCAAGAAATGTCTTTATATCCCACACTGAATATGCCTTAACATTGGATACTTGTTAATCAGTGGCAATGGTAGTCACTCAGACATGCATCTCTTGAGTGCAACTGCCATGAGACATTGCTGGGAAAACCATGAGAAAGGTGGCCTTTCTGTCCAGTTCCCTATGGCTTGGGTCTCTCTTACTATAGACTATGAAGTATGAATTAACTTAGAGAATGTAGGGAGAGGACAGAAGACTATGGGCAGATTGACTGACTGATAAGTTCTGACACCACTTAGGAAGAAACTGAAGAAGTGTCAACATCCAGTAACATGGTCTGGTAATAGTCACAGTAGAATAAATCTTTTACTGTTCAAATGGAGGGCACGGATTCAGTCATTCAAGGAATGCCATCAGTTTATTAAATAATATAATTGCCTTGATATACAGGCATTTTAGGTTTTTTAAAAATGGAATATTCAGTGAATTATTTCAGAAGTATAACATTCCTGAGACTTTAATAATATGCTTCAGTTTTTAACTACTTTTCTTGGAACATTATTTTACTGAAAATTTTAACTCAAAATTAATTTAGAAACCTAATTATTGACTTGTATCAAATTAAGCAGCCTATCTATTTTGGTTTGGATTGGTGGTTTTTTGTTTTTGTGTTTATTTGTTCTCATTATTAGAGTGGGAACAGCATTCTCTTGTGGCATTCTATGACCTAAGTAGAAACAGAAGTCTTCCTGTGGTTGGTCATATGTACCTTGAACTTAACAGTAGTTCCTGGCATGCCAGAGGGCTTTCCTCAATATTAGTGTTGTACTGTTGGCTCCCAGGAGTCCCTGCAGTCCTGTGCTTCAGGTGGGGCTACATTACACACATTTAGTCTCCAGAAGCAGCCTGCTGCCACTGGTTACCAGCTCTAGGCTTATGTGGGGTAGAGGGGTTCTTAATTCTCCTCATTTAGCCTGATTTGTACTATCTTTATCTTAAGGTAATATTACTTATTATTTATATATATATATATATATTTCTTATCGGGAAAGAATTCACTATGTCTATGAATAAGATTAGATGAACAAAAAAGCTTATAGAATTCACACATTTATACAATTAAAAAAGAGAGAATAAATAAAAACATAAATAATTTTCCTAAAAACTTAACTAGGCATAGAAGAGACACAAGAATATTTAATGAGAAGTCAAAATATAATTCAAAGATATATATCAAAAACCTAAAAATCAATGAAACAGAAAATTGTCAATTTTTAAACATATTCATTTATTTTATAAGTTTAATTTTAAGGACTTTTGAAAAAAATATTTTCCTACCAAAAATACATTTTATTTTCAATTCAGTTAGAAATTAATTTGGAAATAAACTCATTTCAGATAAAAATTCAACCAGAAGGATTATTTATTAATATCTATTCTTTAATATGTGTGAGATTCATTTATTGTGGCAGGTAGCTCCAATTCCATCATGAGAATGGAAGCCTTGGTAGAGGTAGGGTAGAAATGAGGACAAAATAAGAAGGGCAATTCTTTTTTTTTTTTTTTTTTTTAAGATTTTATTTATTTGACAGAGATCACAAGTAGGCAGAGAGGCAGGCAGAGAGAGAGGAAGGGAAGCAGGCTCCCCGCTGAGCAGAGAGCCCAATGCGAGGCTCGATCCCAGGACCCTGAGACCATGACCTGAGCCGAAGGCAGAGGCTTAACCCACTGAGCCACCCAGGTGCCCCAAGAAGGGCAATTCTGATGCATAGCAATCTGTGGACGAGAGCATCATTTTGCCTGAGTGGGGGGCCCATGGGCTTTCTAAGGTTAAAGAGCAGAATGTGGATATTTGGGGTTGGGGGGTGTAGGAGAGGGAGCTGTAGACAGCAGCTGTAGACAGCAGAACAAGCACAAAGTATGGAACATGGAAAATAAGTAGGATTTGATACACTAACTGAACACTGGGGCTTACATGCCATGACATATTTCTCACAAATAGTTTATGTATATGTGTCTGTAAAAAGAAATCCGTTTAAATTGTGGTCTCCTCAAGTTGAAAAATGTATGAGACAGAGAGAAGTGACTTAAAGAAAACTCAACATTTTTTTGAAATACTGAAACCAGAATTTGGGGTAAAAGTCAAATCAAATGAATTATTTAGCAAAGCAAAGTGCTCTTCATGGCTACAAGTCTAGATGGTACAAAAATATCTTAATAAAACTTGATAAATTCTGTCAACAAATCAATATTTTTCCAGTTTTATGTGATTTTAAAAAAATCAAAGTAACTGTTTTTCTCCTATGTGAATGTAGCTTTGGATCAAATGTCCTCAGAAGGCAAGGTTCAAATTTGTTCAAAGACCTTGGAATATGGTGTTCATGATTCTTTATTTAGGTTTAGTCTTGATACTAGCTTTTCTTGCTATTCTGATTATAATACTTATGTAGGTCTCAAAAAGACATAATTTCCAACTTCAAGAAAAATCTATTATTTAAGAATTTTTACCATGTCAGGAAGCTGCAGAAAAAAGGCCTGTCTGCCTTTGGACAAATGCTGTTCTGTTGATTTGTTAGGATTTAGACAAACGCTGTTCTAGTGATTTTTTAGAACAAAGCAAGTGCCTGATCTCTAGTTGGCTCTCAGTCATTTCTTCTTAAGGAAGAGATATCCAGCTACCTGAACTCAGGGATAATGACTGGAACATACTTGCTACGTAGTAGTTGATAAAAATTACCTTTCATACTTTCCTTCCAGCTAAAAATGCATATAATGGAATTATAACATTTCCCCAAACAAAATTAGACGCATATTTATTTTTTAAATTTTTAAGAAACAACTCCCATCTTTTTTCTCTGCAAGAGATCAAATAAATCATAAAGCAAGCCTTAAAAACAGTTTTATCCAAAATGTACACATACAATCAATATTTTTAATGTTCTCTTAGCTTTTATGTAAAATGCCAGAGTAAACATCTGGTTGCTTTGTAAGAGATCCACATGTCTTCCTCCCCCTTCATCCTTACCCCTTCCTAACCCCAAATGCACACAAAAAGTTTTTAGATTTCTTGAGGGCCACAGCTGGATACAAAATTATGTTGAATATTAAAATGATAAACCACATCTTTCCTTTTCATGATGGGTGCTTATGCTGAGTGGTAAATATTTTGGCATGATTAAGTGTGTCATAAATGGATTCACTTTGCAATGTGTTGACCAGCTTAACTTTTTCACCCCAGCCAGATTCATCATAGTTTTGAATAATATCTGAATTTTCTTCATTGTCTTTTCTGATGTTAAAACAGCAACATATGGTGCTTTGCAACAAAAGATAATTAGAATTTTGCCTTGCCTGTTTTTAATGCTCTAGTTTGTAAAAAAAAACAAACACAAAGTTTGTTAATGGAATTTACAAATAGTGTGAAATGAGAATAAGAAAAATTAAGTAAATCATCAATTTAACACCATCATTTGTACATTTCTAGCCAATGAGAATAAATATAAATGTTCTGAGTATTATTTTTAGCAAATTAAAAATAAATCCACATCTTTTCCTCCTACATCCCCCCCGCCAAAAAAAAAGAAAGAAAGAAAAGTCCTTTTCTTTTTTATTTATTTATTTATTTATTTATTTATTTATTTATTTGACAGAGATCACAAGTAGGCAGAGAGGCAGGCAGAGAGAGAGAGAGAGAGGAGGAAGCAGGCTCCCCGCCGAGCACAGAGCCCGATGCAGGGCTTGATCCCAGGACCCTGGGACCATGACCTGAGCTGAAGGCAGAGGCTTTAACCCACTGAGCCATCCAGGCGCCCTAGAAAAGTTCTTTTCATCCTAGAGTGATTGGAAGCTATTTGATAATCTCTGTCTGTCCTTTGCGAAGACTTTAAGGCAATATGTTAATGAAAACGGGACACTTGGAAATTCTTGCTAAGAGATCTAGAGTTTTATTAATAATTTCAGTTCTTGGACATTTCTGGGCCTCATATTTCTCCTTGTTATTTTGTCAACCTGTGACGTCAAAATGATAGTTTCTTCATGAATTGTAACCTCCACTGTGAAGTGTAGTGCTTAGCAAATAGCAGAAACTAAGTAAGTAACTGATAAATGTATTAACAAATGAATTAGATTTGTTCATGAAGATTCATTTATTAATATAATTGAATAATCAGGCCTGAGAGGAGAGTGGACCTAAAGTCTAGGAAAATCATGATGTACCTCAGTTCTTCCTTCTTACCAGTGTTGTTTTTTCCAGACTGCTTTGTCTTTCACTATTATTTCTAAACTTCATTGTCATTCTTGAGAAACTTTTACACAAAATCTCTGCCTTTTTTGTCTTTTCCTGTTTATTTTGTTCTTTCTTATTGCTATGGAAGTGTTTGATCCTGACCATGACCTAGTTCTTGGCTTCTGCTTTAAGAAGCTATGATTATGAAATTATACCTCTGTTTAAGATTTTCGTTCTCTAGTATTTGATTTTAATTTTGCATTTCCATTCTTATGGCACATCTGCATTGCCATACCAACAAAACTAACCTCTATCAGCCAGATTTGAAATCTCCCTCATGATGGAATATATAATTATAATCATCATATTAGTTTCACTTCATTTTCAGTTTTCTATTTAATCTGAAAGTAGAGGAGAAAACATTAGGTTCCACTTCCCTTGTAATTTCTGCTGTACAACATCATGAGCTGAACAGAACAGCATCATTTATATATATAATATATATTCCCAATTCATATATATATGAATATATAATATTGATATAAATAAATATATAATTATGATATAAATCAAAAATACGTGTTCCTATCAGTGACAGGGTCAGGGGGCAGGTATTTTGAAGAGGATGTACCAAGAATATAATTAGGCCTGAAATTTGTGGCTCCTTACTTATATAGGCTCTTCAAAGACATAAGAAGGTACCCTAGCAATCTATTCTCATGATCCTGTATTTTTGCCAAACCTCACTCAGTTACTCAGTTGAATAGTCTGTAGTCACTTTTCTCTTTGTGTACAAGGTATTGGAATAGTTGTGGACATTCTAAAGTATTAGCAATAGGGAAGATAAAATTATTTGGGGGGATAATGACATATATCATGGTTTGTAGTCACTTTTATATTTACTTAAAGTTATTGTTGTCATCCCCTGTATATAAATAACTTGGGAATATCCATTCTGACCACTGTGCTGATTACCTGAGATTGTGAAATGAAGGTTTAGATCAAGTGATCTTACTACAGAATTAACTTGTCAAGTGTCATTTGCCAATGGAAGTGTGTGAATAATGGAAGAAGTAAAAAATTTGGAACATATAGAGGCAGAAGCTAGTGTGTGGAAAATTCTTTATATATATATATATGTGTGTTTTATATATATATATACACACATTTATATTTATTTATATATAGTTGTAAGCAAAGAAAAATTTGGTTTTCATTTATACCTAGTTAAAAGAGGTTTATCCATTTCAAATAGATAATTGATAATGTAAAGTTTTCAGTCCATACACTTTCCCTTTTTTTTTTTTTTTTGATGGAAACCACACAAAACAGAATATTTCAAATTTTCTATGACTATAGCCTACAACTTTTTGGTAGTAATAACAAACACTGAAAAATTGTCTGGACTAAATTATGTCTTATATTGTCTAACATTCAATATAAAAATTAGTCAAGTATGCTAAAAGAAAGAATAGATCATCTTTCTATTCTCTATATAGGTAATAAAATTTGTCATATGAAGAGGCAATCAAAAAGTATAAACCGAAATATGTAGGAATAAAGTATTATAGAGGTATGTCTATCAATTCATTTAAAAATATAATTTTTCCAATTTTCCAAAATTTTCAATACTTGTGATAATTGTCATATTTTTTTAAAAATTAGATTTATTTTTCAATCTAAAATATCCTTTTCATACTTAATTTTTTTAAAGATTTTATTTATTTATTTAACACAGAGAGAGAGATCACAAGTAGGCAGAAAGGCAGCAGAGGGGGAGGGGGAAGCAGGCTCCCCGCTGAGCAAAGAGCCTCATGCGGGCCTCGATCCCAGGACCCTGAGATCATGACCTGAGCCGAAGGCAGAGGCCCAACCCACTGAGCCACCCAAGCGCCCCATACTTAACTTTATGTTTATAATTTTTATTCATTTTCTTAAAGAAGCCTCCCAAATTGGCTGAATAAAATCTGGATATATCCTAGCTAGTGGTTATGATGTCTTCCTACTCTCCAGCACTATCACTTTAAGCATTCTAATAAGAAAAACTTCCATAATTGTAAATAATGACAACACAAGGGCAAAATAATGAATGCTGCTTAAGTGGTACAATCAGTAAGTGTATATAGTTACTGGGATTTACATTAACATACATATGACCAAAAAAGAGGAGCCAGTGTTCTATTGAAGGGAGTCATTTGGATCTGTAGATAATTAACAGTAGAATGTTAATGAAATTAACAGTTTTCAAGTTTCTTCTCATTTGCATCCTCAGAATTGAAGAGTGTATTCCCAGGGCCTAATCTACCACTATGTACATAGTATTGAAACTATAGCATTAAAGATAAATTAACAAATTTTCTTGTCAACATTTTGTGATTATCTGCACATTCTCCCTTCCCCTATCTCCATTGTTTTACACCCATACTCAGAAGAGAATCACCAACTCACCAAGCATAACCTCAAGGTCAGGCCACAGCTGAGAGATTTAAGGGTGAGTATATGACTCAACAATGGCCAAGCTTACTGTCCCATCAATTTATAATTGAAGCTAGAAATTCCAGAGTAATCCCGGCTAAACTCTGAATTTCAGAAGTATTGGTGAAATAAGCAGCAGAAAAAACTGAGACAGAAGCTCCCCATGAGCACGGAGCCTGATGCAGGGCTTGATCCCAAGATCCTGGGATCATGACCTGAGTGAGCCGGAGGCAGATGCTTAATGGACTCACTAAAAAAAAAAAAAAAAAAGGAAAAACAATATTTAAACTTCTACTTCTGAAATGTCCCTAGGTTGTAAGGCAAATAGAAGTCAGAATAATTCCCATCATTAAACCAAGATTAACAAATGAATTTGACCTATATTATAAGATATATATATATATATATATATATATATATATGGATATATACACACACACACAGGCACACACACACACAAAATATATATGTAATTATATACATATATTTATATATTACAGGATATATATATTATTATAATTATATATGTATATTATATATATTACAGGGTATATATATGTATAAAAAGTAAATTGATATTTAGAGATTTGATTTGAGAGCTATTAAAATACATAATGACATTAGTGAATGATAGTTTTGAATGGTGATTATTGAATTTGAAAATATTAGGTTTTGAATTGAATCTAGGTTAAGTTTTGAAGTTTTGTGTGCTTATTACCAACAAGTATCACAAAATAGAGTAGTACTGTGATGAGGTGACTTACAGTATAGTTTGAGGGACTTGACAAGCATGGAAAATTTATAGGCAGTATGGTATTCTAAATGAATTTAAACACATTTATGCCAAGATATTTCAGGGAAGGTTATTCACACAGAGGATACTTTCTGCTTCAGTAAATATGTTCCCTAGTGCAAAAGATCCCAATTCTGTTTGAATTCGCTGTGATATTCTGGCATGCATACTAGTTTGGCGTGTGTGTTTCTTTCTTTCATTCTTTTCTTTTTTGACAAACACCACATAAATGGGAGTGCATAAATCCCAATTACCTTGAACTTGCTAAAAACTGTCCATGGTCTTAAGAAAACAAAACAAAACAAAACAAAACAAAAACCTCCCGATTCCCTAATCATCCAAATGAAGAGATTTGAATATCTCTTGTGTATTGTTCAAGCTTTCCCATTCTTCAAGTTTTAACTGACTTTATTGTATTTCTGGGAAGCAGAAGTGAAAGGAAAGAAAGGGGGAAAATAATATACTAAAAATATATGAGAATCCATGCTCAATTTTTTTCTTTTTTACTTTATTTTTGTAAAGGCATGGAAACTGGACTCCATTTGATTTTCAATCCTTTGAAGCAGATTCTTGTTTCAAGGGTTTTCTTATTTGTTTTGATTTCCACAAATTATGGGCATACCTTCTTTGGTCACAAAAGGGCATTAGGCAAAAATGCAACATATGATCATGGACTAGACTTTGTTAACACTTGGGACTATTGCTTGTTCAGTGTGTGCAAGACATGATACCTTAACTAGATGCAGTGTACCTGAGGACAGCACTCAGTTTAGTACAAGTCATCTAGCAGAATCGTGATCACCTAACAAATGATTAGTAAGATGAGCTTGTTTAGTATTATCAAAAGAATGTGATCTTGGGGGGCACCTGGGTGGCTCAGTGGGTTAAGCCTCTGCCTTTGTCTTGAGTCATGATCTCAGGGTCCTGGGATCGTGCCCCACATCGGGCTCTCTGCTCCACAGGGAGCCTGCTTCCCCCTCTTGCTCTGCCTGCCTCTCTGCCTACTTGGGATCTCTCTCTGTCAAATAAATAAATAAAATCTTTAAAAAAAAAAAAAAAAGAATGTGATCTTGGAAAGTCATTGTGTAAGTTCCAGCTCCTTCATCTGTAAAGTGGAATAAAAATAGCACCCAACTCAAAGAACAGTTGTGAGTATTGAATGAAAATATACCTGTGGGGTGCCTGGGTGGCTCAGTTGGTTGGGCAATGGCCTCGGCTCAGGTCATGATCCAGGAGTCCTGGGATCCGGTCCTGCATCAGGCTCCATGCTTGGCATGGAGTGTGCTTCTCCCTCTGACCCTCTCCCCTCTCATGCTCCCTCTCTCTCTCTCACTGTCTCAAATAAATAAAATATTAAAATTATATCTGTAAAAAGTGAACCCAGTGCCTGATACACAGTAATCACTCCCTTTATCTCTCTTATAAATAGAGATAGCACATATAAATAAAGATACAGCATATTTTATAAATTCTAGAACACATTTTTTTGTATATTTGAATCTCTGAAATATCCATGTGTCTGTCATAGATTACACCTTAGCATTGTGACATAACCATGTTGGTACTGTCCTTTTTTTTTTTTCATTGTTATTATGTAAATACTAGTGTATCTACCAGAAGTACCTCACAGTCAATTAATGAATACATTTTTTGATCTTGTAGATGGAAACTCAAATGTGTTATAACTATATATATATATTTTTTACACACTATATGTAGAACTGGTATTTATCTATTTGTATAGCTACCAACAGAACTTTGTCTTCAGCTGTTTTTTAAGCCTTATATATTGTAGATGATGACTCCAACCCAGAAATTTGAATTGCTATGTTCCAAATGAACTGTGGTGTTGATAAACAATATTTTCTAAATTAATCAGCAGAGTCAATAGAAATGTAAAGTTACTTGCATTGCATTGCATTTGTTACATATAGAACACCAACATACCTATTAAGAAACATACTGAGGTAAGAGCCTGTGCTGGAAGATAGAAAGTCACAATCTTAGCTCTGCTCATAACCGAGGTCACTTGTGCAACTCACTAACCTCTCTGAGCGGTCATTTCCTCCATTTGTAAAATTAGCATCTAACACTGGTGATTGCTGATATTTATATGAATCTATATTGTACAAAATGGTAGATTGTCTCCCATGGCCATCCTAGGTGAGACTACTCTACTGGAGAAAATAGCACAAGTTCCTTTAGTCTTTGTTGATGTGAAGACCTGGTTAAAAAAAATCAGAATGTAAACAGTAGTTTGCATATAGTGGTAAAAAGGGCATAATGCTGGAAGTTTACTGCCAAAATATTTAGGATTCTTTTAAAAAGTTGTAGCCAGGGAAGTCAGTAGTCATAGCATTAGGTGCTATGATTATCCAAATCCTTAGTAGAGCTTCCCTGACTTCTCACACTGTGGAAATACAAGTTGCCCTTTGGAATTAGAAGTAGGGCAAGGCAATTTGTATTCATTTCTGTTCAATCAAGAAGGGTTCAGTAGAGGAGGCTCTGTTTCACAAACCTTGTTATGAAAGAAGAAAGAATGTTAGTGTAATGCTCACTCCCATTAAGTGTTCAGTAAACCATACTGTCTGGTTCACAGACAAGTGAAGCTATTTTTGCTCTAGTGACAGCAAGAGCAATGATATAGTATTAAGAGAGGTGACATTAAACAAGTCTGCCACTAACTGACTGTGTGACATTGTGCAACTTAGGTCTCCTCTGGAGATAATGGTGATCTGCATTTCTTTCTAATTTATCTTCTGGCTCCTAAGGAACATATTGTAGATACATATTGGACAATTTGATAATTGAGATTTACTTTATACATGGTCCAGTGAGAATGAAAAATGATTACTAAAACTAATAGGACAGAGAAATGAGGAGACAGGTCAACTGTGGTCATAACTTATCAAGAAAGGCTTTTGGAAATAGGTAATATTTGAAGTGATGAAACCAAATTGGTGATATGGAACTCTGTCAACATTTGTAGGCAGCATCGACAGATCTGATAGATAGTTCAGATTCCTAGTATTTTGGCAAAGAGCAAATTTTTCTTTCTTTCTTTTTTTTTTTTTTTTTCCTCATAAAGTTGTCCATAAGAAGTAATGGGCATTGCCCCAACTTAATTTCTTGATTTAGCCAAGGCACCAAACTTAACTCAGTTGATGTACCAATTTAAAGTCTTTTCCCTCCATCATTCTCACCTACATTTATTCTCCCTAAAAGTTGGCACTATTAAAAAAAAAAAAAAAACATGCTTGTAAGAAGATTAGTTGACAGAAACAGGTCATATAGAAAGGAAGCAGTGGTAAAACTAATAAATATCATAGTAAGGGTTAAAAAATGTTTGTTAATGCACTCTTTACTGTTTGACTTACCATCGGAATCTATGCTATAAGTTATTCATAACATTTAACTAGAAATTCAGGTTAATGTAACTAAAAATTTGGAGAGAATATATAGTGTTAGCAAAGACCACAGTTTAGATTTCCACTTTACTATTTATTGGCTCTGTGGTCCTGGGACATTACCTGTTTCATATCTATGAAATAAAAATAATAATACCCCTTTCATGGAGTTGTTTTAAAAATTAAATAATGTTGTATGTATAGGTCCTATGAAGTGCCATGTAAATACTACGTGCTAACAAATAATCACTAAGAATTCAAACTTTAAAATAATTATCAGCTCATAAGCTGTGAATCAAATTGTTCCTGCATTCCTATAGATTTCACACCTTTACATTTAAATAATAATAATAATCAATGTTTTTGTTAGTACTAAAATGGTTATAAACTTCCCAATATATTTCACATCATGTATTATATGCAACGTTAAATGTACACACCACACTGGGGTAAGATAAAAGGTGTTTGTGTATATGTATTTAGGACATGACATGGTAAAAAAAAAATCCTTTGTAATGTAATTATCATAAGAAAAAAAGAAATTATTAGTGAAATGTGTACCAATCTTAAAAATAATCTAACCTTGCTTCCATATGTGTTTCTTAATGTTTTTTAATAGTTGAGCACATGAAACGTACACTCCCTGAAGTTCCACAGGCCCCTTATCCAAGGAGGATGGTGCGTGCTACTGCAGACTGCGAATGGACATGTCTAAGGGTAGGGTGCCTCACTGCCCCTGCTTAGGGCACGGTGGCAGAAAGACAGCTGTTGTTGATTGCACTCAACAATAGTGGTGTTTGAAGGGTACGTTCATGAATCTGTTCCACTTGGGCAGTCCTTTAAGGAATCCAAAAGAACTTAGGCAGAGACAAGTAGCTGACCCTTCTGACTGCTCCATAGCATGAGGGATTGGTATTTTTGATAGCACTACTATAATCTCTTCATGGTGTATCATTTAGGAGTCCCTCAAAAAGATACCATATGTGAAAAGTATCTTTCACAGGGCCTAGCCTATCTATGGTTTTTGAGCCTAAATAGTACATTAGTAGAACTACATACATATGAGTCTTTGAAAAGTTGGTACAAACTTGGTCAGTTGCTTAGTGAAGAGCTATAACCTTCATGCTCTTGAGCATTCATTTCCTAACTTGTTACAGCTGTCAACACTTAACAAATATTCATGTAGTTGCCAATGTTCATATCTGGGGCTTATAAGGTATATCATGAAATTATGCCCAGATGCTTTAAAGAATGTTCAAATTCATGTTTTTGTAATTAAAAAGTTGTTTCCAATATTAATTAGCTTTTAATCACAGTTTACTTTTATATAATTGTGTAAACCAAAAGGACTTCTATAAGTGTTAGTGAATATTTAAGATTAAGAGGACCAGTTAACTTATTTTATGAATTATATAGAAATTTCCCCATAAAGTGGTAATATTGATTTATTCTCAGCCAAAATCTTGTCAATGATCAGTTTATTTTTGTGTGACCTCACAGTATCTGTGGTTTGATGTTCTTTTGAATTTGAGGATATTACAGAATGAACAAGAAGACAATAATGAAGATTAAAAAAAGAGTGACAGCTGAGAGGCTACAAAATGACATGAATGCTTCTAATGGTATTTTTCTCCTTAGGCAAAAGACATGGATTGCTAAAGGAATTTTTAAAGTATTTATAGAAACTTAATACATACGTGCTTATCTAGACTTTACTATTCATGTAAAAATAGGGATTTTAAACATTCTGGTTTTGTATTAATAAAATCCCACATTTCTATGACTAAATACATTCTTTTAAATGGTTAAAGATATAAAATTAGAAAAATAAGTTATTCCAGTACTATTTTCAATATCACATGCAAATACTTTTGCACATGAGACTATATTTTCACTGGGAACTGGCCAAAGTTGTCCACTTTTTCTTTTGATTTACTTTTTACAAATAGCATTCGACTATGTTAATTTTTACCTTTTGCTGAAGATGTACCAGAAAAACAACATCCTGAGCTTACCCAGTCACAGTAATAGCCAGTCCTTGGCCTTGAGAATCAATTCTTAAAGTCTTTCTGTTGTGCAAGAAGAACAAGCATATGTTTATTTCATGCTTATTATATGCCCAACATTTCATTAGATGCCTTGGGGAATACAAAACATTGGATTCTGGATATTGTCAAGTAGTTTAAAGCTTAATTGAAGATGTTTAAGTGGCATATGGAAATCACATATGAAATATATATGAATGTACCTGGTTGCATATAATTTTTAAAAATTGGTTTAGAAAAGCTAGGAAGGGATGAGATAACTGGAGAAGATTGATTTTTATAGAGTCAGTGCCTAAAGCAACCAGTAAAGGTTGAATGAAAATTTTTAAGAAATTATTTTTTAATTTTAAGTTTATATCACATGAAATTCTGTTTAAAAACAATGTTTTTACTCATTTAGAGACCAGCTATATGGTGCAATAAGATAATCTTTATAAAAGCTTAATTTGTCTTAATTCTACTATAAATTATCAAGACACTAATAATGGTTTGATATATTAAAATAACTGCAAATTGATTTTGGGGGGAAAACTAATTTCAGCAACTGGATCACTCATTATTCTTGGCATACCCATGATTTGAAAATCTTATGCAATCTCTCTGCTTTTTTGTTTGTTTGTTTTTAAATCTCAGTCCTTTGTTGTTGTTTTTTTTTAAGATTTCATTTATTTATTTGACAGATCACAAGTAGGCAGAGAGGCAGGCAGAGAGAGAAGGGAGGAAGCAGGCTCCCTGCTGAGCAGAGAGCCCGATGCGGGGCGGGATCCCAGGACACTGGGATCATGACCTGAGCCGAAGGCAGTGGCTTTAACCCACTGAGCCACCCAGGCGCCCCCTTTGTTTTTGTTTTTTGATGTGTACTTTGTTATATGTCCTTTGTCTTTTATTTTGTAGCAGTTGTAATATAAAGGCCGGACTATCAGACAAAATTTAAAGCAAATAAAAAGTTCTAATTTGTATAATGAAGAAACTAAATATCAGAGTAGGAGCCACTGATAGTGTTTGAAACCTGGAAAATATATATTTAAAATTATTTTTGCTAAATACATTCAGTTTAATACAGCATTTATATGCTGCTGAATCTAATTTTAAGTGATAGATATGTTCATACTTGTTTTGAGTTTTGAGTTCCTTAATTGTTGTAAAAAAAATTCTCCGTATCTTAATGCTTAATAGTAAAAATTTATTTTTTGCTGACATCTGTCATGAGTGAGTCAGGAAGGGGGATCTCTACTTCATATATTAATCTAGGGACCTGGGCTCTTTCTAGCCCACAGCTTTGTCCTCTTTTATATCCTTGAAGTTCTCTCTCCTTTGTTGATAGATGGGAAAAGAGAGAGAGTGCATGGAGAAAGGCCACCTGTTCTTACCAGCCTCAGCTAGGAAATGCATGTGTCAGTTCTGCCCACATTCTACTGGGGAAAAATGGTGATACAGCATATTTAGATACATACAGCAAGGAAATGTAGTCTAGCTGCCAGTCATATAAATGAGAAAAACACACTGCATATCAGAAGTTGTCTGTGCAAGTCTAATCAAGATTCATTTGTTTAAATCTAGGAAAAACTTAAGTACTTAAAATGTCAGCAAATTGAAAAGAAAACCTACTCCTCTAGCAGGCAATATATAACTAAAGGGAGTTCAGTGGGGAGAGTCTGAAGAAATTATGCAGCAAAAAAAGATATCATTGACCCAAAATCAAAATATTTGTCTTCTGATATGTAATCCAGCATGTATTAATACAGAAAAAGAAGCATTAAAACAAATAAATCAGAGAGAAAACCAATTTCCTTTATAGAAGAAAATTTTATATTTGACTCATAAAATAATCTTCTTTCAATATCTGTGATCTAAAATGGGGAAGGAAGGGATAATCACATAACATCTGGGTACCACTTGGCAAATTTCATCAAGCTTTGAGATTTTTACTCTCATTTATGAAAAAGAAATTATTCAGAAGTAAATACAAAGCAAATCTTCTTAATTATATTCTAAAAAAATTCTTGATTAGCTTCTTAAAATTTTCTTCGTCAACTGTAATTCTTAGACAGATCCTTTAAAAGCAAACTTAGTTGCCTTGCCTGAGGGAAAAAGAAGAGAGGAATCAAACTCTAAGATTGAGCCAAAGTTCCCCTTTGCTTTAAAGTATCTGTTTAAATAATTAGTTTATGAGTGAAGAAAGGGGTCATTGCTGCAGTCTTCCTGACATTTGCATATCCGCGTGAATCAGGGAAAGTTTGTGTGTGTGCATGAGCATGTGTACCTATTGTAGGAGAGTAGAGGAAATACAAGTGGGGGAGAGAAGAACTAAGTAAAGATAGAATATTGAAAGTGGCAACTTACCCTTAACTGAATTTAATATGCTATCCTATGTAAATATAAGCACTTCCACTTAAAAATTGATGTTTTAAGACTAAAGTAAGTATATTTAAAGATAAGTCAAAATTATTTTTCCTAAAGAAAGAAGTATAATACCATAAAAGCATAATGTAACACTACTGCTTTTAAATACACATAGTAATTTGAATAAATTTTCATATTGTCATCCAAGCCTGTTTGAGTGAAATAATAAATTTCATTTGTAATTAGCAGCATTCAGTTAATCTGCTAAGAAGTCACTTAGAACAATTTTATAATTGTGATGGTTAAAACTTTTCCTTCCAGTATTTTTTAAACTAATGAGTTGACCTGCACTTACTTTCTTTGGAATCATGTAAAACTAAAGTATAACCTCTCCAAGATTGATGTACCACAAACAAAAGCTGCAGGTGTTTTGGTGCCCTGCGTCTCCACCAGTCTACCCACTGTTTACACCATCCCCTCTGCTTGGAAAGATTGCACACTCAGGTCCAGTTAGTTGTTTGGTGACCTAAACTCAGCAATAAGAGCTTGACTAAAAGGAATCTGGTACACCAGCATCTCCTTAGTGAAATCCTCACTATTGACTTCCACTTTCATGTTTGATGTAGTTCAATCCCAGAATAGCAATCACATCCTGTCCATTGTAAAAACAAATCCAGATCCTAATATATGTGTTTGAATAGCTGCTCTTTTGTGTTATCTACTGTTGTGAATTAATCATGCTATCCTCTCTTTGTGATGATAGTTGAAAAAAGATATTAGTGTTATATTTAGTTGTATTTGTAATTGCACTACACTGAAGAAAGCATTACAATAAATTACTCTGTTTACTCTTTGTCTGATAGTTTAATAGAATACTCAATTGCAGGGAAAAAAAACTTCATTTAAATTATCTGTACTGTTTAAATTCACTTATTTGTTTCTGCTTTAAATCCATGATATATCATTAGTATAATGCTGCTTAAACTATTTAAATAGTTGCCAGTTTTAGTCCTGGATTTGTTTAAATCTGTAACTTAGTATATTCAGAGCCAAATATATCTTCTATGCCAAAACCACCTTTTCCCATACTTCTCTATTTTTGTTTGTTAGGTAGCATGGTGCCCCATGTCAACTATGAGGAAAAATTTAAAGTTATGTTTAATTCTTTACCTTGCTTTGTGCATTCAGCCATTTGGCAAGACCTCTTGTTTCTTCTGCTACAATGCCCTCCACCTCCATTCTTTTTTTCTTCCCTAGTTCATTTTCTCAATACCACTCAATTGCTACAGTGTCCTAGGTTTTTACATTATTTCTCATCTCTTCCTTCTTATAATGTTCTCAGATTGGTCCTATGGGTATGGGATTTGGATCATGACTCTTCAAAAGTAGAAAAATATAAACTCTTCAGCAGGTTCAAAGACTTTGCATTAACCTCACCGAATGCTCATGTTGTCTTATATCATCTAACAGTATTGAGGAATAGTAAAGATTAAAGACTGATCTATTTCTAAATTTACGTGATTGTTTTGTACCAGTATCACATTTATGAACTTCTTTCTACTTAATAACCCTTAACAACAAATCTAACAACGGCATTAGGGAATTATGTTAATAATGAAGACATTGACATATCTACATTAAGTTATGAAGAAGGCATGATAGAACAAACCTTGGTGATAGAGTATGCCACTGTTTTTTATCTTATCATAAAAATGTGGTTGCTCTATTAGATTATTATATATCATGTAATATGAGATTTGTAATTAGTCGTGTTAAGATAATCATCATTATTATCATCATCCTCATTTTTTAATACTTTAGATGACTTTAATTTACACCAATTTCTATGCAGACCAGTAATGATCAACATAACCTTCTTTCATGTCAATAAGGCTCTATGCTTTATTCAGTGTTGCAGATTGTCTTACCCCAGAAGCAATCTCTGAGACAGTCTATCATGCAGGAAGTTTATTACAGGGCATGCCTTCTATCAGTACCTGTGGAAGAGAGAAGATAAAATCAATATTGAAAAGAGGGAGAAATAGGGTTGTGATTTGTCCCCAACAAAAGCCTGCATTGATCTCCCAAGGAGTAATGGAGTTGGAGGAACATGTCAGAGTTGGCCTGAGTTGGACAAGGGCCTGAGCCTTTTTTTTGCATATGATCAAGCATTGATGTCACATGAGCCCAGAAGGACTTTCTACCTTGAGAGTGGTAGCTAATCAGTCCTCAGGGCAGTCTTCCTGCAGCACTCTGGCAGTTGTGGACATAAGTGCTTTATTTCCAGTAGAAGATGTTAATGGCACATCACAGTATTGACCTCAAGATAAACAGTAATGCTTTTGTACATGTTAGGGTGTTTCTGCCATACCTAAGTTACAGTGCCTATAAACACCATCTGGACTTTACGGAGCCCTCTTCTGATATCAACCATGAAGCCATCCACCTGTGAAAATCACTATCCTCTGAATTAGTAACGTACAGGATAATGAAGTCAGGATCATTTAAATAAGAACTACAAATACTCAGTGTTTTTGGAAATGGCATCCTTAGCTTATTTTACAAAGATGCTCTGCACGTATGGATTTATCAGATTAACTTGTTGACATGTCAGCAAGGCTGAGAGTTTGCTTTTAAAGGAAGAGAAAATATGTAAATGTCAGTGGATGGTAGGTTATCATCGGCATCATATTATGAAAGCAGCATGTTTGAACTGAAAATGCAATGTTTCTTAAGCCAGCCCCAACATTTAAGAAAAAAAGAAGCAGCAATTTTCCACTGTCTGCCTGTGATAGGCAGGATAATGTCTCTCTACAGATATACAAGTCCCAACCCTCAGAATCTGTGACTATAGTACTATACTTGTGACAAAAAGACATTGCAGATATGATTAAGGTTACAGACCTTAGCTAGAGTATTCTATATTATTTAGGTGAGTCCAGTTTAATCATATGGACCCTTATACCCAGAAAACTTAACTCCAGCTAGTCAAAGAGCTGTAAGAGAAGAGGAGGGAGGAGAAATGTAAAATGTGAGAGGGACTCTATCCATTGTTGTTGACTTTGGAGATGAAGGAAGGGGATGACAAGCCCAAGAATGTAGAAGCCTCTTGAAGCTGGGACCAGCCATGAGCTGATAAAGAGCAAGGAAGTGAGAACCTCATTTCTACAACTGTGGAGAATAGAATTCTGTCAACTACTCAAATGAGCAAAGAAGTAGACTCTCACCTAGAACCTCTAAAAAGGAACATGGCCATCCTGGTGCCGGTTTTAGCCCAGTGAGATCCAAGTTAGACTTATAACCTAGTTTCTTACAACTATAAAAAGATAAATTTGTTTTCTTTAAGCTGCTAAGTTTGCTGTAACTTGTTATGGCAGCAGTAGAAGACTAATACAGATACCCTACATTTCTTTAAAACTGGATCAGACAGCCCAGTGAGATGTGATAAATTAAAGGTGAGGGTGAAAGCTGGTGTTAAATGGATAAAAGCAAAGAAAGTAAACACATAGAATGTTGCAATGAGAAGATACTATTTAAATGTGTTGAATGGGAGCGCCTGGGTGGCTCAGTGCGTTAAAGCCTTTGCCTTCAGCTCAGGTCATGATCCCAGAGTCCTGGGATCGAGCCCCACATTGGGCTCTCTTCTCCGCGGGGAGCCTGCTTCCTCCTCTCTCTGCCTGCCTCTCTGCCTACTTGTGATCTGTCTGTCAAATAAATAAATAAAATCTTTAAAAAAAAATAAATGTGTTGAATGGAACCTCTAAGAACAAATTGTACATTTACTATTATTTTGCCTAGATATATTTTTGGCTAGAAGCAAGGATGCTGGTCACAGTTTCACTACTTAATTCCTTGGGTGTTTTTAAACAGGTATTTTAGATGAGTATTGTTTTTGAAACTGTAGAAAATCTATAAATTTGTGAATACTATTGATAGGACCAGAACTAAAGAACTTCTGGAAGACAGCTTATTGCTATACTTAAAAGCAATGTTGCCATTTCACTGTCTTCCTAAAAAGAGCAAGATATAGGAAGGAAGGAGGCAGTAATTTTTATATGGCAGTTTTATTAGCATAACTAATCTGGTATCTAAAGACATACTAGGGTCTTTCTTTAAATAATATTCAGAACCTCAAGGAAGCTAGAATTGTTAGACTGCCCTAGTATGAAACTTACCAGTAATTGTCTAGTGACTCATTTATGGATTTGCCAAAGGATATAACATATTCAGATGACTAAATAAAATATGCACAGTTTCTGCTTTCTGTAACTCATCTAAACTTTCATCATCTGTCTCCACACATATGGGAATCGGAAAACACTTATTTTATTCCAGTGCGGTAAATTCAGTACTAAGCCGCTAAAAATAAACAAAAACTCAACTTATTTGTCTCTGCTTAAAAATGTTCCCTTACCCGTAGTTTTCTGCCATGGCTGTTCCAGTTTGGTGTGTGAGAGTGTGGCTGAGGCATCCAGCAATGTGTTGTCTCCTGCTAGAATCTCCAGTGGGAATAGGAGCACTTACTTTTGGCTTCTTCTTCTACCTCTCTAATAGAGCTCTCCATTCTAAGACATTATCCCACAGAGGAGAGTCCAGAATAAATCAGTGTTGCCGCTTCTCTCTGCCTCTCTCCTCTATTGTTGCAAATCTTCCAGGATATTAGAGGCAAGCCATCCACTTTGTGTTCCACTGTGGCTCAGATGACACAGGCCATATTGTCCTCTTTCCCAAGGATGTTTGACTCACCTCCTTTCTCTTAGGACTGTAATTTCGGGAGAACAACCTGACAACAGGATGTCTTAGGGACAACAGGAAAAACATACCAAGATAATGTTTTCAAAATACTTTTACCATTACTCTTCCTCTGTAGGAAAACATGGAAAAGGTGTGGATGCCCATCTGAGCTTCTTCCACCTTTCTAAGATGACTGGATCTAGCATTCTAGCAGAATATATATCTCTCTCTCTCTCTATATATATATAGAGAGAGAGAGAGAGATATATAGATTAATATATATAGATTTTTTTTTTCCCCAGTCAACTCTTCCTGTGGTGTGAATAGGCAAATTTGGCCTCCATGTGAAGTTTTTCCTCTTATCACTGAAGTTATTCTTTATGCTCCCAAGAAACTTACCTCCCTCCCAGTTCTGGTCTCTATCCCACCCATATTTAATCTTGTAAAAGGACTAAGTCGGTGGATCTTGCACATAAGTGGATGAGAAATCGCCTCTGTTTATAGGTATTTGATATGGCTGCTGGTCCATATATCTGATTTCCAATCATGTTCTCTCCCCCCAGACTATCTGTCCATTTCTCTTGCTGAATATATGGTTCAAGAGGGAAATGGGCTGCCTTGACCCAGTATTTCATAAGACAATCCTGCCTATACTCTCTGTAACCTAGGAAACTTCAAGCTGGTAAGAGCATTTACAGAAAAATTCTGGTGTGGCTGTGGAATTATACATTTTCTTCAAACAGCAGCATTTGACATGACTTGGGCTACTGGGACTGGGCTTTCTTTCCTAAATAAGGATCTCTGTCTTTGTAAACATTCGAAATTTAAGCAAGCTCTGGAAAGGACCTTGTCCCAGCTATTGTCCTCTTCCTTTCTCTCATCAAACTGGATTTGCCTTTCTCCAACACGGCTGTCACCCTGACCTTTCTTGCTCAAATTGAAAGTTGCTTGAGGGAAGAGAAAAAATTATGCTTTCCTGGATCTCTCACAGTACTTAGTGTGGTGTGGTGTTAGTTGGCTTCAGGCATGTAGTGTGGAAGGAACTGCATGCTCTGCAGGGTTTTTTCAATCACATAAGATAATGTAGCCTTGGTAGCATTTATACGGGATAGAGTGAGATAACTTTCTAATCTCCATAGAAACTTTGAGGCAGGGAATGATAGAATTAGTTAAAGTGGTAGAAATGACATCAATTTGTCTAATTCAGCAATTTAACTGATTTATGTAGACTTCTGGAAAGTGGGAACCAGATTCTAAAATTAGAGTCCTTAGCTCTAAATTCTGGTTTTGCCTCTTATTGATTTATGGACTTGGATAGGATAGTTTCTTCCCATGTAAAATGGGCCTAATAACAACTGTGTCAGTTATAGTGAAGGCTAAGTGAAGTGTTAAATATAGAACAGTTAGCACTTGGCACATAATTGGTGCTCAGAATGTCAGCTTTGTTGTTGTTATTGTATTCTTATTAAACCTTTCTGTGAATACCTTTAATGATGTGGGTGGACCACATTATTTCCCAAAACAGCCTCATATAATTTCAAGCCCCTCCATTTTCCATAATGTCCTTGTAACTATGTAATGTCCTTCTCTCTGTAATCTCTAGGCCTGTCCTCTGGAAGCCCACAGACTAAACTGTCTCCTTTCTATGAACCTACAATTTTATATTGTTGAGGAGAACTATGTACTCCCCCTAAGTCCCCTTTTCTCCAAGGTAAACATGCTTAGGTCTAATGGTCTGTCCACACATAGTCTATCTTCTCTCTCCATATATGTGATCTATTTTTTTTTTTTTTTTTTGGTTTATGTTGTTTTTATGGTTATTTTTTATTTTGGTTGTTTGCTTTTGTGTTTTTTTTTCAAATTTTGTTTTCATTTTATTATTTTTTAAAAGATTTCATTTATTTATTTGACAGAGAGAGAGAGAAAGCACAAGCAGGGGGAGCAGCAGAGGGAGAGGGAGAAGCAGACTCCCTTCTGAGCAGGGAGTCTGATGTGGGGCTCATTCCCAAGACCCTGGGAGTATGACCTGAGCCAAAGGCAGACACTTTACCAACTGAGCCACCCAGGTACCCCTTTTAAATTTTGTTTTTAATTGTTAAATCTCTAGCTTACAGAACAGAATATATATTTCAGACATACCCTCAGAAGCACAGATGAGAGTATCAGTGGGTACCACTGCTCATCTTTGCTCATTGTTCTGTCTGTGCTCGTGAAGTGCTATTATTGCTTTTGTTGTTATTATGGTTGTAGAATCACGTTTCTGACTTACAGTGAATATTACAGTTGTTTAATATTATGTGTTTTTTTGTACAAGTGATGCTTTTGACTAGCATTTCCCCATTCTGTATCTCTGTCTTGATTTACTGAATCCAAAAAGCATTATCTACAGATATAATGAATGTAATACATTCCATACAAAAGTCTATGACTTCACAGTTGAAGAAGAATAAACTGCATATGAGAGAAAACAAGAATCATCCATTTGCATGTTGTTTACTAGATATTACCATGCAGTTGGGTTCATTTTGCTGGATGGACTCCCTTCCTGAGTATCCTGGCTCCCTTCCTCTCATAACCAATCGACATTGTGAACATCTGTCTCTCTATTGGCTTGGAGACAATCTATCCTATGTTTAATCCAATGCTGTTGTTAATAAAGAAGAAACTTGTTAGCTAAAGTGTTGTGCCATTCATTGATTGAGTCAAATGCCTTCCTGAAATTTGATTTCCTTAGATTTCTCAGAAGAGAGACAGAAGCTGGCTAGTATGACATTGGAGGGAGTGGAAAGATGGTTGGAACTAAATGCTTGACTAAGCTTGGTTTGATGTGGTATCTAGAAAAAGATGATAATTAAAGGGATCATTTATAAAATGCACTGCAGAAAAATGTGCTAAAGTAGAGAAAATGTACTTAAAGTTGCACTGACTTATAATTATTTCATTATAAGATCTTCTCGTCTTTTTCTGCTTAGAATTTATTAGAATACTATCCTCTGAGGTATCTTTTAAATATTTGTTTATATGGTTCAGATTTTTCTGTTAGTGCCAGAGGAAATTCGGGTACAAAATTAATTCACTATCCTTGGAAGACATTTGATCTAGTATTCTACTTTTAGCACCTTTGCAAAGTTTAATAATCCCTGCTGTTGGAATTGTGAGACTCTTACTCCAAATACTTCAAGAAATCTTTTAAAAATTTGCTTACTCAAAACTCAAGTATATCAACCTTACAATTACATTCTCAGTTGCTGGAATTTCAGATAGTCTTTGAATATGTTTTGTTCACAAATTATGATATTACCCACATAAGTTATATCAATTTCATAACCTTTATTCTTTTATGTAATTAAATATTCTAGTAGGTTTGTGTTGATAGATACTGGGCTAAATTCTCTATATCATTCAAATTTCTTGTGCATATTCACATAGTCCAATCCTATACCACTTTGTGGTTATAATTAAGCCTTTTTTCCTGAATTATACTTAGGTGGACCATTGAATTTATTGTTCAAAGACACTTTTCCAAGTAGACTAGGCCACTGTAAGTAATTATTCGGGGGTAAACTGGAGCTGTTCTGGAAATGTTTAGTGTAAGATAACCCTATTTAGAACAAAGGCTCATTTTAGAAAAAAAAAAAAAAAAGAAAATACAGATAAATATTTCATTTATTTATTTATTTGTTTATTTATTTATATTTTATTTTTAAGAGATCAAGAAAGACAGCCCATGTGCATGGGGTTTGTGGCAGGATAGAGTGGGAGGGAGAGAAAGAATTTCAAGCAGGCTTCACACTCAGTGTAGAGCCCAAAGCAGGGCTCAGTCTCACAACCCGGAGATCATGACCTTAGCAGAAATCAAGAATCGGACACTTAACCGACTGAGCCCCAGATTGCCCCCAGATAAATATTTTAAAAATCACTCACAGTCCCTTAACTTCTTTTTCCTTCTTTCTCTTTACTGGTAAGTATTTACATATATGGCTACGCATTTATACTTATACATTCATACATACATACATACATACCCATATCCATATTTATACATACCTATGCACATATTGTATGATTGGAATCACATAACTTCAAAACACATTTCAGTGGCTCTGTATTATTTTGTTGTATGAGTATGTTCATATTCTATTTAATTTGTCCATTGTGGAATGCTTACATTTTTTCTTGTTAATATCACTGTAGTGCTATCCTTATACATGAGTTTATTTATAGCATTTACTTTTTTATGGTAAGATACTAGAAGCAGATTCATTGAATCAGGGAGTGTTGATATCGTAACGTCCTTGACACATCTTTTCACATTAGTTTTATGAAAATTTTATGAATTAGCACTCTTGTCAGTATATGAGAGCTATTTTACCACACTTTTACCATTATTGGGCCATATTATCATTTTTATCTTATCATTAGTGAAATTGTAATTACTTCTTAGAAAAAGTGGCAAAAAAGTTATAAATTTACTTAAGTTAAAACATCAAACAGCACTTCTAAGGTTTTAATTTCCATGAAATTTGTTCCAGGTGGCTCATAAGTTAGCTAGAGAAATGAAAAATAGACTATTTTAGTCAGCTTTAATCCATTCTTATGGTCCAATTGAATTCAGTAGTTTGCAACCAAGAACTTACAAACGGAAAAGAAAGGCTATTTTTCAGATACAACCTTTATAGGGGAGCAGTCCTCCCATGTTTCTAAGGCAGACTAATCTAACATTTCTGGTGTTTTCCTCTGAGATATGGCAGATCAGAAATATATTGTTAACATTCCTTCTTGAAGATACTTTGACTACTGCAACCGCTATACTGGGCTGTTTTTGAAGGCATTTGTTTGAAGGTGTTTAACTTTAAGTTAAGAGACACTAACATCTCAAAGAACTGAGTGATAAAGAGAGATACACCTTGCAGCCTCAGGAAGCAGTGCTTTAAAGCATGGGCTCCAGAGTTAAATTGCACATTTAAAAAAAAAAGTCCTGGGGCGCGTGGGTGGTTCAACGGGTTAAGCCTCTGCCTTCAGCTCAGGTCATGATCTCAGGGTTCTGGGATCGAGCCCCGCAACCTCGTTGGGCTCTGCTCAACGGGGAGCCTGCCTCACCCTCTCTCTCTCTCTCTGCCTGCCTCTATGCCTCCTTGTAATCTCTGTCAAATAAGTAAATAAAATCTTAAAAAAAAAAAAAAAAAAGTCCTTGCTTTACTCCTAATTGATAGATTTGGGGCACCTTTTGGTTTAAGTTTTTGTTTCTTTTTTTCTGTTGCTTTTTTTAAATTCCAATTAGTTAACATACAGTGTAATATTAGTTTTAGTTGTGCAATATAATGATTCAGCATTTCCATACAGCACCAGGTGCTCATCACAACAAGTGCACCCCCTAATCTCCCTCACTTATTTAACCCACACTCCCCACCTCCCTTTTGGTAACCATCAGTTTGTTCTCAATAGTTAAGAGCCTGTTTCTTGATTTGCATCTTTCTTTCTTTTTTCCCCCCTTTGTTTTTTTGTTTGTTTGTTTCTTAAATTCCACATGTGAGTAAAATCTTTCTTACCTCTCTAAGCTTCAGTTTATCTGTTAGGAAAAGCAAAGCAAAGCAAAGAATACTATATAACACCTTTTTATAGGGATTATATGCAATGCTCTTTCTTCCTGTTCCTATTTATTACAAGTAAGCAAGTCCTAATAATCTATAACAGAAGTGTGTGTGGGAAAGAGGAGAGATAACATTTTTGGCTTATAATTAAGTATGGACTTTATATCCTTGGACCTGATGTACTATGTTACTTTTAAAAAGAATGTCCAAGAATACTATAAATGAAATCAACATTGTGATTATAGTAATTATATAAAATAATGTCTAAACATTCTTTTTTAAAAAGATTTTATTTATTTATTTGAGAGAGAGAATGAGTGAGAAAGAGAGAGAGCACAAGCTGGGGGAGACCCAGAGGGGGAGGGAGAAGCAGACTCCCCACTGAGTTCAGGGACCCTGAGCAGGGTCATAACCCCGGAATCATGACCTGAACTTAACCACTGAGCCATCTAGGCGCCCCAGCATTGTACATTCTTATGCAAGGCATAATCAACAGCAAAATCTAAACATAGTCCTTTAGTTCTTATGTTAAATTGTCTTGAGCAAAAGTCTTTGTGAAATTTCCAATCCACACACTAATACTCTACTTATCTTCTGGAAGTGTATTAATAACAAAATGAACTTTAAAAATATATCTTATTCAAAAACAGCATTGTTCATTTACCAGAGGTGGTTTCCCTAGGTGGCCCCTTTGTTAGAGATCATATCTGGAAAACATTTCAGCAAAAATAGATCCTGTCATAAAAATATAGACTCGAGAAGATCTAGTTTTTTTATAGAAAAGAATTTTGATATCAGGTCAAGTTGCTAAAAGCGTAAATAAAATCTGTTTAGAGAATGATTCAATGTATTTTGAACACAGATGATTCACTCACTTGTTGGTAATTATGGTTTTTGTAATTTTCATGGAAAATTAAACTTTAAAATACATACTACAAAATACATACTCATACTTCAAAATACTACTCATACATACTTTTATGTATGAGTGGGTTAGGCCTAGAAGCACAAAATCTGTGAGACTAAGTTTTGGGCTGTGGAGAGAAATCAAGAAAGAAAGGGAGCATAATATAACATTTTAATTTTTGAGAACTAGGAATAATTTAAAAAGGTGAGCCAACTTCATTAACTTTAGAAACCCTGATCCTGAGAAGAAATAAAAATGTTGAAAGCCTGTGGAATTCAATCATACAAAACACAGTGGAATCAGAGAATTTGCTAGGTTAGAGTCTGTCTACACAGAAAAACAACGCAGACCTGGAAATCAAACTGTTAACACATTTTTTAAAAAGTAGTAGATAAATAAAAAATTTTATATTTTGAATTTATTGGTGGTTTGCATTTGAAATTAAACCTGCACTTAGTGAATATTAACTGTTGGAGAGTTAAGTGATAGGAGTATCAAAAATCGACTGTTCAGTGAAAAAGAACCTGGATATTAAAACTTACAATAAATAAAACATAGTCATAGAAGCTTCTTTCTTCAACATTTTCTCTTTCGACTATTTTTTCTCCAACTTCACTGAGATATAATTGACATATAACATTGTACATATTTAAGATATACAACAGATTAAATTGATACATCATATATTATTGAAATGATTACCGCCATAGCCTTAGCTAATACTTCCATCATATCAATGATTACCATTTGTTTTTTGTGATAAGAACATTTAAGATCTACTCTCTTAGGCCTACAATCTTCAACATATTGTTAACTATAATCACTCTGCTGACATTAGCTCCCCAAAACCTAATTCATCTTATAACTGGAAGTTTATACTTTTTGACCAACATCTACCAACTTCCCCCACCTTGCAGACCCTTGTAACCACCATTCTGGTCTCTGCTTTCATGAGTTCAGCTGTTTTAGAGTCCATCTGCATGTAATATCAAATAGTATTTGTCTTTCTCTGCTCATTTATTTATTTTTTTTAAAGATTTTATTTATTTATTTGACAGACAGAAATCACAAGTAGGCAGAGAGGCAGGCAGAGAGAGAGGAGGAAGCAGGCTCCCTGCTGAGCAGAGAGCCTGATGCGGGGCTCGATCCCAGGACCCTGGGATCATGACCTGAACCGAAGGCAGAGGCTTTAACCCACTGAGCCATCCAGGTGCCCCTCTGCTCATTTATTTTATTTAGCATTATGCTCTCGGGATCCATCCATGTAGTCACAAAGGGCAGGATTTCCTTCTTTGTTATGGCTGAATGATATTCCAATGTATATGTATACCACATCTTCTTTATCCACTCATCTTTTGAAGGACATGTACATTATTTCCATATCTTAACTTGTGGAGGCCAAGAAAAACAAGGCTGTACCCACCTCAAGTCTAGCCTTGACATAAGTACAGCCATCTTGGTCCCGGCAGCCATCTTAGGTCTCCATGAATGGTAAATGACCCCTGGCTCCAGGAAGACTGACCAAAGGTTTTGAAAACAACACAACATACCAAAAACCAATTAGGAATAGGATAGCTTAGTGAGGTAATAAATCATGTCAGAAGTAGGATAGCTTAACACTGTAATAAATCACAAAAACATAGGGATGGCGATCATGGCCCAATCACCTACTGCCAAGTCCACCCCTACTCTGTCTTTAAAAACTCTGACTGTAATCTGGTTCGGGGTCCAAGTCCCTATTCCACTGTGTCGGGTATACTTGGGCCCAAGCTTAAGCTTCTCGAATAAACCCTCATGTGATTGCATCAGTGTTGGCTCCTTGGTGGTCTCTCAGACACGAAAACTTGGGTGTAACAGACTGTTATGAATAATGCTACAGTGAACATTGGAATTCTTCATACCTTCTTGTATGGCATTTGCCCTAGAAAAACAAGTGTTTGCATTCAATCTTTTCTTGGAAGCATACCTTTCCTTAGATTTCAAATAAGGTGATTATGCTCTGACTCTGTTTTCATGGCTACCCTCTGACTGTTCTCAAGAGATACTTGATTTTGTAGATCATAGCTTTTTGTTTTTGTTGCTGATACTAGAGCTGTTTTAACTGTACAGGAGTGGTATTCTTTCTAGTTTTCTCCATGCTTTGTAGATGCTAACCACTTACAGAAATTTGGGAGTTCCATTCTTATGTTTTAATCTTTAAATGTCTTCAAATGTCCTTTTGTGTTTCCCTTTCTTTTTGAACATTTTCCTAGTTGGAGCTATAATCTGTCCCTTAAAGACTTTTACCCTGGGGCAGGAGATTTCAATCCAAATGAGGAAATTAACTCTTCTTTTTAACTTGGGGAGATTTGTAACCAACTTTAAAGTGGAATCCCATATGAAACATGTTCAAATGTGGTAAGAGATTAAGTTAATTTGAATTTATTTCCTTTGGTATTTGCTGGATAACTGGGAGTTTATTTATTTTAAGCTATTCAAATGGTTTTAATGTTTTTATTTTTGTTGGTCTGTTTCCTGTTTCATTTGGAGAAATGATGGAATTATGTTTCTGAAGAAAACATTTTGCATTAGCAAAGATAAGACCTATTTACAGGACTAAGAAATAATAAATGATCTTGTAAAATGCATTTTATTTTTTTTCACTGAATTTTATTTTCAGGTAACTATAATAATAATGTTTATTTCCTTTACTTTCAAGAATAAGTCAGGAAGATTCTAAATAGTCTCTGAAGAACCACAAAGTAAATTTATGGATTAATTACTTCAAGTAAGTTTGTATTGAGTATATACTATGTGTCTATGACTTCAGCATACACTCAGATACAATGGGGAGCAAAGGAAGGTAGTAGTATCTTTGATCTTGTTGAAGCTCAGATTGTTTCTAATTAACCCTGAAGCCCAATTAAATATTGATTTTAGGGGAGAGAGATTCTTTAATCATATAATCATATAAAAATATGTATCATTACACACTGTGAGTATCCTTTTGAATAAAAATGGTAAGTTTCCATGAAATAGTATAAAGGAACACTGGAGTCATATTCTGGGTGGGTGTGTATGTGAAAAAACACATCACAGAGAAAATTACATTTAAAATGAGATACAGGGCAAGGTACTATATAGACAGGAACTATTCAGAAAAAGTGCTCTAGAAATATGTAGAGAAGTGCCCTTGAGTGCTCTTTGAACACTGAACTGTACATGCAAAGGATAAGACCCAGCAAGTTTAGGGAAAGAATAACTACCAAAAAGCTGTAAGGTAAATATTTCCCAAATCAAACACAAGGCTAGGGGACATTCAAATTTTAAACAGTAAGAGTAACAAAACCTTGTTGGATATGTGAGGCATTAAAAGACAGAGTGTGTTGGTTTGGAAGAAATGCAAGAACCAACTATATACTAGTTACCAGACACCGACTTTAAATAAAAGATACAAGTTAAAAGAAAAAGGATGGAAAAAGTTAAACAGAGAAAACCTTAGTGATAGGACGAAGAACATGTGTTAATAATAGACAAATTAGACTGGAAAGCAAGGAATATTTCTAGAGATAAAATAAGATGTTTTGTAATAATAAAAGGTACAATTCACCAAGAAAACATAACAATCCTAAATAATTATATACCCTGTAAAAGAGATCCAAGCTACATGAAGCTAAAACTGGTAGAACTGAAATTAGACCTGACAAATTCATTATTGTAGGTGGAGATACGAACACTCTCTCCTAGTAATTGAATAGAACAAGTAGACAGAATAGCAGTAAGCATACATAATCCAATCTGACCGTCTACAGAGTACTCTACCCAACAACAGTAGAATGCACATTATTTCCAATTGCACATGAAATTGCACATGAAATATTTTACTAAGGCAGACTATAGGCTGGCATATACAAATTTTGATAATTCATTTAACTGTCTTTTGAAATATATGCTGTATTTATTTTCACTTTGTAGATAAAGAAACTGAGAGAAAGAGAACTTAAATAACTCACTTAGTTGTTAGGAGGCTGAGATGATATTTGAACATGGTGCTGTTTCAGAGTTCATGAGCTTTACTTTAAGTTAAGATATTACCCCAGAGCACCATCTGCACTAATTGTGAGGTTCATGAAGTAGAAATAATGGTAAAAGAATTACAAAACTCTGATAAGTTGGACTGGCTTATCAAACTCTAAGGTGGGTTTGCCTAATATATTCTTAATGTATGCCTCTTATCCTAGTGTAAGTATACTGGTTTGAGCTATAAATATGTGGTCTAAAATCTAATAGGCTTCTTTTCTTACTAAATTAAAGACAAACTTTTAGAAAGCACTGTATTGTAGCCAGGCACATTAAAAAAAAAAAAAGTAACAAAGAGAAATGAGCATTCGAAGAGTCTGATCTGATAAGCCAATCCTTAGAAATTGGCATCCCACCTTACACCAGTTAGAATGGCCAAAATTAGCAAGACAAGAAACAACGTGTGTTGGAGAGGATGTGGAGAAAGGGGAACCCTCTTACACTGTTGGTGGGAATGCAAACTGGTGCAGCCACTTTGGAGAACAGTGTGGAGATTCCTCAGGAAATTAAAAATAGAGCTTCCCTATGACCCTGCAATTGCACTGCTGGGTATTTACCCCAAAGATACAGATGTAGTGAAAAGAAGGGCCATCTGTACCCCAGTGCTTATAGCAGCAATGGCCACAGTCGCCAAACTGTGGAAAGAACCAAGATGCCCTCCGACGGATGAATGGATAAGGAAGATGTGGTCCATATACACTATGGAGTATTATGCCTCCATCAGAAAGGACAAATACCCAACTTTTGTAGCAACATGGACAGGACTGGAAGAGATTATGCTGAGTGAAATAAGTCAAACAGAGAGAGTCAAGTATCATATGGTTTCACTTATTTGTGGAGCATAACAAATAATATAGAGGACAAGGGTAGATGGAGAGGAGAAGGGAGTTGAGGGAAATTGGAGGGGGAGGTGAACCATGAGAGACTATGGACTCTGAATAACAACCTGAGGGTTTTGAAGGGGCGGGGGGTGGGAGGGTGGGGGAACCAGGTGGTGGGTATTGGGGAGGGCACAGATTGCATGGAGCACTGGGTGTGGTGAAAAAACAATGAATACTGTTATGCTGAAAATAAATAAAAAATTTAATTAAAAAAAAAAAGAAATTGGCATCCCACATACTTGAGAGGAAGAGGAAGATGTTTGGTCTCTCTTCTTGAAATGAGTTCTGGACAATTCTCCTTTGACTTATTCTGAGAAAGAAAGAGAAATCCAGGGAGGGTTGGTGGTTGTGGTAATGGAAATTAATTGAGATAGAACATAGTACTACTCGTTTAGATGAGTTTTAAAGAGATCCGACCATTACCATCAATTCTGGCCCTTACAAGTGTAATTCCTGCTCTCTAAACAGTAGAGAGTAGGACAGAAACATCCTCTAATCTAGCTCTACTTCCAACTTTCGTATCACTGTCACCATCACAGAACTTTATTTTCCTCCTTCTATTTGTGAGTAGCTATCAATTACAATAAAATCATGTTGCAATATAAGGCAGCAGCCTCCAGAGTAAACACAACATGACAAGATGGTTGAACACCAGCAAAATGATCAGGTTTGAATTTAATTTTTGCAAGATCCATGCTCTAAAAATTAAATTGCCTACTTTTGGAAGGGAATAAAAAAGTAAAAATTCCAAAAATGAATTGGAACCAGAAAATGAAAACAATTAATATAAATAGTGAAACATTAAAATTCCATGTCAGTCTTTCTGGAGTACTAAGTTGGTGCTGCCATGGAATAGAGTGGTGCTGCTCTTAACACTTAAAGAGACAGACAGTGTCACTTGAAGAAAATGTCCCACATTAAGTTATATCACTTGACATTATCTTCTATAACATAGGTTTTTTAACATTGTGTTATTTTCTATTCTTTTTTTAATTTTTTTTAAATAAACATATAATGTATTATTAACCCCAAATGGCAGAGGATATTTTCTATTCTTTAAAAGAAAAAAAAAATACTGCATAAATAAATCTGTTATTTTGCCATCAAAAAGCATTTAAATTATGTAAAGATGACTATTTCAGTATTTTTTTTTAAGATTTATTTACTTACTTTAGAGAGAGAGAGAGAGAATGAGCGGGTGGGGCAGAGAGAGAATCTCAAGGACTCCATGTTGAACATGGAGTCCAATGCAGAACTTGATCTCAAGACCCTGAGATCATGACCTGAGCTGAAACCAAGAGATGGAAGCTTCACCAACTGGGCCACCCAGGTGCCCCAACTATTTCAGTGTTTTTACACACAACATCAAACTCTGAGAAACTTTTTAACTTAAAATATTTTTTCTCAGAATTAAAGTATTTTAAAGAACTTTCAATGAAATTTCATTTCTTCTGCCTGAAGAACTTTATCCAATTAGAAGTGTGATTATCACGGCAAAACTTTTATTGACAGCAAGAAATAGCTCCACATTTGAAGCAGACAGAATTTTCTCTGATAGCTAAGCCTTATGGAAGTATTTTTGTTAACTTTCTATAGCTCTCTGATGATTTATTTGTAAATATTTTTAACATATATAAAATGAATGACAGAAAACATACAGAATTATAAATGCTTTGAATTTCTCTTCCTTCTCCTTACAGTTAAGGGGAAAGAATTTGTCCTCACCACACTTATTTCTTGATCTTCTGTATTTTCCCAGTTGTTGTCAAGAAGTTTTATTGATGTTAAGGATGTACTCTTGATGAGAAAGACTGCTTTGAAAATTCAAATTACTTTTATTAATTTTTGTCTGTTGGGTTAAGTTTCTTCAAACCAGCTCCACAGGAGCCTGGAACAAGGTCTGGGATGACTCATAAACACTTCCATTTCAAACAGACTTAAAAATTTTTTGCACGCTTATAACTGCCAAAAGCATAAACATTTTGAGATCCACCGTCATTCCTTTCTACAGGAAATTTTCTCCAGTGTTAAAGTTAGAAGATCAAGTTAGAATTCAGTTATATATAGGCTTGTGGTATCTCACAGATAAATTCCAGCTGCAAGCCATGATAGTGAGCCTAGATTTAATGTTTGACTTTCTGGTTGACAGAGTGAGTAATCTGAGCCTGAGTGACAGTAGTGACCCTCAACTAGAACAAATTGATGTATTAGCAAATTCTTCTATGGGACTTCTCACTGCTTCAAGGAAATAATATACTTTTGAGGACTATTAAATAAAAACTATCAGAATAAAATCTCTTCACAAATAATCATTTCTGCTTAGGGTTTCCTTTATCTTTCTATAATAAATATAGCAAGACTGAAATATTTTTTAGTCTATCTTGTGATTAAACTAATAAATGAGTGTGGAGTGGCTGGGTAGCTCAGTTGGTTAAGTGTTCAGCTCTTGGTATTGGCTAAGGTCATGATCTCAGGGTCTTAGGATCAATCCCTGTGTCAGGCTCTGTGCTCAGTAAGGAGTCTGTTTAAAATTCTCTCTCTCTCTGTGCCCTTCCCCCTCCCTCTCTCTCTCTCAAATAAATACATAAATCCTTAAAATAATAATAATACCTGAATAACCAAAGGAATGTTGAAAAAGAAAACCAAAGCTGGAGGCATCACAATTCTGGACTTCAAGCTGCATTACAAAGCTATAGTCAAGACAGTATGGTACTGGAAAGAAACAGACACATAGGGCAGTGGAACAGAATACAGAATACAGAACCCATAAATGCACCATCAACTCTGTGGTCAACTAATCTTTGGCAAACCAGGAAAGAATATCAGAATATATGTCTTGGAAAAAAAGATAGTTTCTTCAACAAATGGTTTTGGGAAAATTGGACAGCCACATGCAGAAGAACGAAACTGGACCACTTTCTTACACCATACAAAAAAAAAAACCTCAAAATGAATAAAAGATCTAAATGTGAGACAGAAAACCATCAAAATCCTAGAGGAGAACACAGGCAGCAACCTCTTCAACCTCAGCTGCGGCAACTGCTTACTAGACACATTTTCAAAGGCGGGGGAAACAAGGGCAAAAACAAACTATTGAGACTTCATATAGGTAAAAAGCTTTTACATAGCAAAGGAAATTATCAACAAAACTAAAAGGCAGTCTGTGGAGTGGGACAAGATTCTTGGAAATGTCTTATTAGATAAAGGGCTAGTATCCAAAATCTGTAAACAACTTATCAAATTCAACACCAACAAACAAAAATTACAGTGAAGAAATAGGAAGAAGACATGAAGAGAAATTTCTCCACAGAAGACATACAAATGGCCAACAGACACAAGAAAAAATGCTCCACATCACTCAGCATCAGGGAAATACAAATCAAAACCACAATGAGATACCACCTCACACTTGTCAGAGTGGCTAAAATTAACAACTCAGGACAGAACAGATGTTGATCAGTTATGGAGAAAGAGAAACTCTTTTACACTGTTGGTGGGAATGCAAATCAGTGCAGCCACTCTGGAAAATGGTATGGAAGTTCATCAAAAAGTGAAAAATAGGCTACCTTAGACCCAGCAACTGCACTACTAGGTATTTATCCAAAGGATACAAACATAAAGATTTGAAGGGCACATACACCCCAATGTTTATAGCAGCAATGTCCATAATAGCCAAACTATGGAAAGAGCCCAGATGTCCATCAACAGATCAATCAATAAAGAAGATGTCGTAATTATATATAGATATAGATATAGATATAAATATATCAATAAAGAAGATGTGGTAATTATATATATAATATTATTTATACATGTGCATATATAATATATACATAATATATACATAAATATAATATATAATATATAATTATAATTATATTATAATTATAAAATATAAATATAATATATAATATAAGTATAATTATATTTATGTATATATTATATATAATATTATATATAATATTATATATACATGTATGTATATATTATATATAATATTATATATAATATTATATATACATGTATATATAATATTATATATAATTACCACATCTTCTTTATTGATATATCTATATCTATATATTATATATAATATATATAATATTATATATATATATATAATGGAATATTACTCAACCATCAAAAGAATGAAATCTTGCCATTTGCAATGATGTGGTTGGAACTAGAGCGTACTATGCTAAATGAAATAAGTCAGTCAGAGAAAGACAATTATCATATGATCTTACTGATACGAGAATTTAAGAAATAAAGCATAAACATAGGGGAAGGGAAGAAAAAAATAAAATAAGATGAAAAAAGAGGGAGGCAATTCATAAGAGGTTCTTAACTAAGGAAACAAACTCAGGATTGCTGGAAGGGAGGAAGGTGGGTGGGGAGATGGGGTAACTGGGTCATGGGTATTAAGGAGGGCACTTAATATAATGAGCACTGGATGTTATATGCAACTGATGAATCACTAAATCCTACCTCTGAAATTAATGATACAATATATGTTGATTTAACATAAATAAAAATGAAAATAGATTAAATATAATAATAAGTGGGTGGGAGATTAGGAGAAAAGTGGTGAGAGGTAGAATTTAAGTAATTAACAGATTGTCATAAATTCATTGTTGTGAATCTTCGGTGGTTTAAGAACAAACATGTAAGAATATGTTAGATGTGGTAATAATCATAAAAATAAAAATTAAATTAACAGATGGGGTTCCATGGTAATTCTTAGAATAATATCCATATCTGTATTTCCTGGCATGGATGTCAAAGGTTTTGTTTTCCTAATTTCCAGAGTAACAAATTCTACCTGGGATACAATTCAAGCTGTGCTTTTTTCCATCTCTTATGGTGATAATACTCTTTACAATCCTTCTCTCAGAATTTATATAGTCATTTGGCTTAGCATTTTTACAATTTGAGTAAAGTCTTAAATGTAAAATAGGAATCTGTAAATATAAACATATGTATTTTATTTGAAAACTCAAATCTAAGGACAATGTGCCTTTCACAAGTAGGAATATTTGCATTTTCCCATTAAAAGGAATAAAACTTGGGGCACCTGGGTGGCTCAGTGCGTTAAGCCCCTGCCTTCGGGTTAGGTCATGGTCTCAGGGTTCTGGGTTCAAGCCCTTCATTGGGCTCTCTGCTCAGCAGGGAGCCTGCTTCCCCCTATCTCTCTGCCTGCCTCTTTGCCTACTTGTGATCTCTGTGTGTCAAATAAATAAATTAAATACTTTTTAAAAAGGGAATAAAACTTAACTCATATCCCCTTTTATTTTGTCATGATATATCTTCCATTTTAATACTCTTCCATATGTTTTCAGTATGACAATAACAAAGGAATATGTTGATTAACTTAAAAATATGAATTATAAAGGAAAAAAAAGGTTTTTTTTAAGATTTTATTTGAGAAAGAAACAGAGAAAGCACGAGTGGGAGGAGGTACAGAGGGTGAGGGATCAGCAGGCACCAGGATGAGGGTGGGGCCTTATGGAGGGCTCAGTCCCAGGACCCTGGGATCATGACCTAAGCTGAGGTCAGATGCTTAACCAACTGAGCCACTCAGGCACCCCAATGGAAAATTTTTTTCCCAAAACATCTTTGACAAAAACAAGGGAATACTAGTAATGAAATTTTTAAATAATTAGTGTGGAAAACTAATACATATATATTATCTATATAAAACAAACTTCTAAATACAGTGCTTATTTTTATTTTTATTAATTATTATTGTTATAAACATCAAGTCAACTGAGAAATTTGAATCAGAAGAAAGTTATCAAAGTTTAATATTTAAGTCCAAAACTCTATCCTGTGGATGTTTTAGGACAAGTGCCTACCCATCCTTTCTTTTCCTTCCTGACAATCTATTTTCATTATAATGGCTGAGTAATTGCATCAAAGCTATCAAAGAAGGCAGCAAAGTTCACTGTAGTATATTTATAAAGGACCAATATATTGTAGATTTTTGAGAATCGGGTTTAGAACTAAAACAACTTTCTGCCTGTATTTTCATATATTAGGACTGCTATATTACTATCTTTTCTAAGAACCCACACAAAAGGAGTCCTCAGTTTTCAAACAAAAGAAAGTTAACTTTTTTTTATGTTTAATAATTGCAAGATTCCTTTCTTATTTTAAAATAAGACCATTTATAGTAACACCATTGTTTATAGTAACACAAATAGCACTCTAGTACAAGACCTTTCAATTGACTGGTTAGGTTTAATTTTCTTGAGGTTTCTCAGTAGAATTTCCACAATATACTGGGTCATAAGACTGATTAAATTAGATACCCTAAAATACTTATTCATTAGTTATTGCTACATAACAAAATTTTCCCCCAAACTTAGTGGTTTCCAACAACACATTTATTATTTTACACTTTCTGTGGATCAAAAATCCTAAGGATGGTTTAATGGAGTCCTCAATTTAAGGGTCTCACAAAAAGTTACTGAGCCAAGGTGTTAGCCAGGGCCATAGTGACAGAAAAAGCTTGAAAAGGGAAACATCTGCTTCCAAGTTCACTTCCAGTAGGGGTAGGATTCAGTTCCATAAAGGCATTTGGTCTGAAAACTTGCTGTCCTGCCACCAGTTGGCCAGAAGCCACACTTAATCCCTTGTCATGTGTACCTCTTCAACTTGATTCATCAAAACAGGAGCAGAGGAGAACAAGGAGGAGAATGCCATAAAATAGAAGATATAATTTTTTAATAACCTAATCTAAGGAGTTAACATTTTTGCTATATTCTAATCATTAGAAGCAATTACTGGGTCCTGCTCACACATGAAAAGGAAGGATTTCACAATGATTTGGATACCAAAATGCTGGTATCTTTGGGAGACATTTTGGAAGGATACCTGTTACACTATGAAACCAATTTTTAGATTAATGAGAATCATAGTACTATGCCATGCTTAAAACATTTTTTCAGCAAAAAATACTTTTGCTTATTTAAAAAAATGATATAAATGAATGTGTTTAACAAAGCAATTAAATGGATAATTGCTAGTTCAGTGTTTTTCAAAGGAATAGATGTGGACATTTTCTTATAATATGGGAGGTAGATGGGAGATTATACATATTTTTTTTTCCTGAGTAATGTATGTGTTATCTACCATGTAAGTAGGAAATTGCTGATATCACCACCAATATGCCTATAATCATTTGCTCAGAATGACATAATTTGTCAAGATTTCAGAGTTTCGGGGAGGAGTCAAGATGGCAGAGAAGTAGCAGGCTGAGACGACATCGGGTAGCAGGAGATCAGCTAGACAGCTTATCTAACCATTATGAACACCTACAAATCCAACGGGAAATCGAAGAGAAGAAGAGCAACAATTCTAGAAACAGAGAATCGATCACTTTCTGAAAGGTAGGACCTGCGGAGAAGTGAATCCAAAGCGACGGGAAGATAGACCCTGGGGGGAGGGGCTGGCTCCGGGGAAGCGGTGGAGCAACGGGAGCACAAAATCAGGACTTTTAAAAGTCGGCTCCACTGGGAGACATCGCTCCAGAGGCTAAACCGGGGGGAAACCCAGGCGGGGTCAGCATAACCCCAGGTCCCGCGGGGTCACAGAAGGACTGGGGGTGTCTGAGTGCTGCAGAGCTCACAGGTTTTAGAGTGGGGAAGCCGGCTACAGCGACAAAGCCGAGGAGTGAGCTCTAAGCCCGGGGTTACCTTGTGCCGGTCGCAGGCTGGGTGGGCTCGGAGCACGGGCGGAGGCCACGGAGACGGAAGCAACCTGGCGCTTTTCTCCAGCTCCAGCAATTGACTGCTTTCCTCAAGGCGCGACCGCAGGCCAGGGAGGCGGGGCGGTTGGGCGCTTTGCTCTGAGAGCGCACTGAGGAGCGGAACCCCAAGCTCTCAGCTCCTCCGGGCGGAGAGATTGGGAGGCCGCCATCTTCATTCCCGTCCTCCAGAACTCTACGGAAAGCGCTCAGGGAACAAAAGCTCCCAAAAGCAAACCCGAGCAGATTACTTAGCCCGGCCCCTGGCAAGGGCGGTGCAATTCCACCTGCGGCAAAGACACTTGAGAATCACTACAACAGGCCCCTCCCCCAGAAGATCAACAAGAAACCCATCCAAAACCAACTTCAGTCACCAAGAACAGCGGAATTCCACAGCAGGAGAAAGCAAATCTTATCTGGACAAAATGACAAGGCGGAAAAACTCACCTCAAAAAAAAGAACAAGAGGCCATACCGAAGGCTGGAGACCTAATCAATGCGGACATTGGTAACATGACAGATCTAGAGTTCAGAATGATAATTCTCAAGGTTCTAGCCGGGCTCAAAAAAGGCATAGAAGATATTAGAGAAACCCTCTCCGGAGAGATAAAAGCCCTTTCTGGAGAAATAAAAGAACTAAAATCTAACCAAGTTGAAATCAAAAAAGCTATTCATGAGGTGCAATCAAAAATGGAAGCTCTCACTACTAGGATAAATGAGGCAGAAGAAAGAATTAGTGACATAGAAGACCAAATGACAGTGAATAAAGAAGCTGAGCAAAAGAGAGACTGGACCACGAGGTGAGAATTCGAGAGATAAGCGACACCATAAGACGACAAAACATGAGATAATTGGGATTCCAGAAGAAGAAGAAAGAGGGAGGGGAGCAGAAGGTAACTGGAGACAATTATTGGAGAGAATTTCCCCAATATGGCAAAGGGAACAAACATCAAAATGCAGGAGATGCTAAGAACGCCCCTCAAAATCAATAAAAATAGGTCCACACCTCATCACCTGATAGTAAAATTTACAAGTCTTAGCGACAAAGAGAAAATCCTGAAAGCAGCCCGGGAAAAGAAGTCTGTAACATACAAGGGTAAAAACATTAGATTGGCAGTGGACCTATCCACAGAGACCTGGCAGGCCAGAAAGAACTGGCATGATATATTCAGAGCACTAAACGAGAAAAACATGCAGCCAAGAATACTACATCCGGCTAGGCTATCATTGAAAATAGAAGGAGAGATAAAGAGCTTCCAGGACAAACAAAAACTGAAAGAATTTGAAAACACCAAACCAGCTCTACAGGAAATATTGAAAGGGGTCTTCTAAGCAAAGAGAGACCCTAAAAGGAGTAGATCAGAAAGAAACAGAGACAATATACAGTAACAGTCACCTTACAGGCAATACAATGGCACTAAATTCATATCTCTCAATAGTTACCCTGAATGTTAATGGGCTCGATGCCCCAATCAAAAGACACAGGGTATCAGAATGGATAAAAAAACAAAACCCATCCATATGCTGCCTACAAGAAACTCATTTTAGACCCAAAGACACCTCCAGATTTAAAGTGAGGGGGTGGAAAACAATGTACCGTGCTAATGGACATCAGAAGAAAGCTGGGGTGGCAATCCTTATATCAGATCAATTAGATTTTAAGCCAAAGACTATAATAAGAGATGAGGAAGGACACTATATCATACTCAAAGGGTCTGTCCAACAAGAAGACCTAACAATCTTAAATATCTATGCCCCTAACCTGGGAGCAGCCAACTATATAAACCAATTAATAACAAAATCAAAGAAATACATTGACAGTAATACAATAATAGCAGGGGACATTAACACTCCGCTCACTGAAATGGACAGATCATCTAAGCAAAAGATCAATAAGGAAATAAAGGCCTTAAATGACACACTGGACCAGATGGACATCACAGATATCTTCAGAACATTCCATCCCAAAGCAACTGAATATACATTCTTCTCTAGTGCACATGGAACATTCTCCAGAATAGACCACATTCTGGGTCATAAATCAGGTCTCAATTGGTACCAAAAGATTGCGATCATTCCCTGCATATTTTCAGACCACAATGCTCTGAAGCTCGAACTCCATCACAAGAGGAAATTTGGAAAAAACGCAAATACATGGAGACTAAACAGCATCCTTCTAAAAAATGAATGGGTCAACCAGGAAATTAAAGAAGAATTGAAAAAATTCATGGAAACAAATGATAATGAAAACACAACAGTTCAAAATCTGTGGGACACAACAAAGGCAGTCCTGAGAGGAAAATATATAGCAGTGCAAGCCTTTCTCAAGAAACAAGAAAGGTCTCAAATACACAACCTAACCCTACACCTAACGGAGCTGGAGAGAGAACAACAAAGAAAGCCTAAACCCAGCAGGAGAAGAGAAATCATAAAGATCAGAGCAGAAATCAATGAAATAGAAACTAAAAAAACAATAGAACAAATCAACAAAACTAGGAGCTGGTTCTTTGAAAGAATTAATAAGATTGATAAGCCCCTGGCCAGACTTATCAAAAAGAAAAGAGAAAGGACCCAAATAAATAAAATCATGAATGAAAGAGGAGAGATCACAACCAACACCAAAGAAATACAAACAATTATAAGAACATACTACGAGCAACTCTATGCCAACAAATTTGACAATCTGGAAGAAATGGATACATTTCTAGAGACGTATAAACTACCACAACTGAACCAGGAAGAAATAGATAACCTGAACAGACCCATAATCAGTAAGGAGATTGAAACAGTCATCAAAAATCTCCAAACAAACAAAAGTCCAGGACCAGACGGCTTCCCAGGGGAATTCTACCAAACATTTAAAGAAGAATTAATTCCTATTCTCCTGAAACTGTTCCAAAAAATAGAAATGGAAGGAAAACTTCCAAACTCATTCTATGAGGCCAGCATCACCTTGATCCCAAAACCAGACAAGTATCCCACCAAAAAAGAGAATTACAGACCAATATCTTTGATGAACACAGATGCGAAAATTCTCACCAAAATACTGGCCAATAGGATCTAACAGTCCATTAAAAGGATTATTCACCACGACCAAGTGGGATTTATTCCAGGGCTGCAAGGTTGGTTCAACATCCACAAATCCATCAATGTGATACAATACATTAATAAAAGAAAGAGTAAGAACCATATGATACTCTCAATAGATGCTGAAAAAGCATTTGACAAAGTACAGCATCCCTTCCTGATTAAAACTTTTCAAAGTGTAGGGATAGAAGGCACATACCTCAATATTATCAAAGCCATCTATGAAAAACCCACTGCAAATATCATTCTCAATGGAGAAAAACTGAAAGCTTTTCCGCTAAGGTCAGGAACATGGCAGGGATGTCCGTTATCACCACTGCTGTTCAACATAGTACTAGAAGTCCTAGCCTCAGCAATCAGACAACAAAAAGAAATTAAAGGCAAACAAATTGGCAAAGAAGAAGTCAAACTCTCACTCTTTGCAGATGATATGATACTATATGTGGAAATCCCAAAAGGCTCCACTCCAAAACTGCTAGAACTTATACAGGAATTCAGTAAAGTGTCAGGATATAAAGTCAATGCACAGAAATCAGTCGCATTTCTTTACACTAACAACAAGACAGAAGAAAGAGAAATTGAGGAGTCAGTCCCATTTACAATCGCACCCAAAACCATAAGATACCTAGGAATAAGTCTAACCAAAGAGGCAAAGAATCTGTACTCAGAAAACTATAAAGTACTCATGAAAGAAATTGAGGAAGACACAAAGAAATGGAAAAATATCCCATGCTCATGGATTGGAAGAACAAATATTGTGAAAATGTCTATTCTACCTAAAGCAATCTACACATTTAATGCAATCCCTATCAAAACCCCACCCATTTTTTTAAAGAAATAGAACAAATAATCCTAAAATTTATATGGAACCAGAAAAGACCTCGAATAGCCAAAGGAATGTTGAAAAAGAAAGTCAAAGTCGATGGCATCCCAATTCCAGACTTCAAGCTCTATTACAAAGCTGTCATCATCAAGACAGTATGGTACTGGCACAAAAACAGACATATAGACCAATGGAACAGAATAGAGAGCCCAGAAATAGACCCTCAACTCTATGGTCAACTAATGTTCGACAAAGCAGGAAAGAATATCCAATGGAAAAAAGACAGCCTCTTCAACAAATGGTGCTGGGAAAATTGGACAGCCACCTGCAGAAAAATGAAATTGGACCATTTCCTTACACCACACACGAAAATAGACTCAAAATGGATGAAGGACCTCAATGTGAGAAAGGAATCTATCAAAATCCTTGAGGAGAATGCAGGCAGCAACCTCTTTGACCTCAACCGCAGCAACTTCTTCCTAGGAACATCGCCAAAGGCAACAGAAGCAAGGGCAAAAATGAACTATTGGGATTTCATCAAGATCAAAAGCTTTTGCACAGCAAAGGAAACAGTGAACAAAACCAAAAGACAACTGACAGAATGGGAGAAGATATTTGCAAACGACATATCAGATAAAGGGCTAGTATCCAAAATCTATAAAGAGCTTATCAAACTCAACACCCAAAGAACAAATAATCCAGTCAAGAAATGGGCAGAAGACATGAACAGACATTTCTGCAAAGAAGACATCCAGATGGCCAACAGACACATGAAAAAATGCTCCACATCACTCGGCATCAGGGAAATACAAATCAAAACCACAATGAGATACCACCTCACACCAGTCAGAATGGCTAAAATTAACAAGTCAAGAAATGACAGATGCTGGCGAGGATGCGAAGAGAGGGGAACCCTCCTACGCTGCTGGTGGGAATGCAAGCTGGTGAAACCACTCTGGAAAACAGTGTGGAGGTTCCTCAAAAAACTGAAAATAGAGCTACCCTACGACCCAGCAATTGCACTCCTGGGTATATATCCTAAAGATACAAACGTGGTGCTCCGAAGGGGCACGTGCACCCGAATGTTTATAGCAGCAATGTCCACAATAGCCAAACTGTGGAAAGAGCCTAGATGTCCATCAACAGATGAATGGCTAAAGAAGAAGTGGTATATATACACAATGGAATACTATGCAGCCATCAAAAGACATGAAATCTTGCCATTTGCGACGACGTGGATGGAACTAGGGGGTATCATGCTTAGCGAAATAAGTCAATCAGAGAAAGACAACTATCATATGATCTCTTTGATATGAGGAAGTGGAGATGCAAGGCGGGGGGGGTTGGGGGGAGGTAGGAAAAGAAAAAATGAAAAGATGGGATTGGAAGGGAGACAAACCATAAAAGACTCAATCTCAAGAAACAGACTGAGGGTTGCGGGGGGGAGGGGGGACGGGAAAGGGTGGTGGGGGGAAATGGACATTGGGGAGGGTATGGGCTATGATGAGTGCTGTGAAATGTGTAAACCTAGCGATTCACAGACCTGTACCCCTGGGGATAAAAATACATTATATGTTTTTTAAAATAAAAAAATTAAAAAAAAAAAAAAAGATTTCAGAGTTTCCCAGAGCTTTAACTTTCTAATTTTGTTATATTCTAAAATTTCATCCTTGAATTTTAGGGCATTAAAATGGCTTTTTAAAATAAGAATGATGAGGGGCACCCGGGTGGCTCAGTGGGTTAAACCTCTGCCTTCAACTCAGGTCATGATCTCGGGGCCCTGGGATCAAGCTCTCTGCTCAGCAAGGAGCCTGCTTCCCTCTTTCTACCTGCCTCTCTGCCTACTTGTGATCTCTCTCTCTGTGTCAAATAAATAAATAACATTAAAAAAATAAGAATGATGATATTTATCCTGTACTTCTAATATTTTAATTTATTTTCCCAACATCCATTCAGTAACATGCCCCCACCCCCAGCACAGTCTTGGATACTTTCGAGTGAATGTGCCATGTGTTCAGAAATTTTTTTCAGAGTATTTTATTGTATATAACTATCTAATGAAAGAACATCCCAAATTATTACTTATGGCTGTAATTGGCTTTGATTCCTCTTCAGGGCTTGCTCAGGGCAGCCAACTAATCAGAGGAATATAAACTTTTGGATTTGCATCTTATTTCTTGCTTCATTAATTTCATTAACTTCCAAACTGATGAATTCTTTGAATTAAAATGTCATTTACATTTAATACCCAAAATCACTTTCTTTGCATTTAAACCTTTTAATTGTATTTTTGAATTCTCATTCTAAATTGTGTTTGTCAAAGTCTTAATTAGATTTATGTCATAGGGATATAGAACTGAGCTGAACAGTAACAAGCTTAAATGAGAAGATTTTCCTTATAAGGACTTGTGAAATGGCTGAAAATATGTGTTACGCAATGTAGATTTTGTATCTTGTGTAACTAAGGGTATCTGTCTAAGATGGGTGGATGGTGTATATAGGTAACTATTGATTTATACAGAAAGATCAAATCTGGACACCTGGAAAAGAGACCTTTCTTTTTTCCAACAAGTACAGACTGTGTGGGATTTGTATGGAGTCTCATTTAGTAAGAGAAGATTTTATTTTGCTGTTTACTTACAACAGTGACAAATGGTGGCCAGAAGGAAAAGCAAAGTATGTAATCAATCTTAACACCTTTGTGTTTTTCTTAGAGAAAAATAAGAAAGAAAAAAAAAGAAACCAAGACAGACAAAGCAAAGGATATACTTTGAGAGTAAAAGAGAGGAAAAAAAACAAAAACAAAAACCTGTCTCTTGTTTCTGCTGTTAATGATGATGACGGTGATGGTGATAATGACATCATTGAGAATATAAACAATGAAAACTATCATTCCTAATCTTTAAAAGGACACTAAAAGTAAGGTATTATCATCATAGTCTCATAGGTGATATATTTGAGGTTTACGGAGGACAAAATTTGGCGTAAATTGACACTTCTGAAAAATGATAGAACAATATTCAAATCCAGTTGAGTCTTTTTGAAGTCTGGGGACTTCCTTGACTTCCTGCTACTCATCCTGAAGACACTCCCAGCCAGTGGTAGTCACATGTGGTTCACTTATTTATTTTCTGTACCTACAATTATATAGAAAGTCCAATTCGTAAAATTTTTCCTGAAAAGTAGTTGGAAATTATCTTTTTACTCTTAAAAAAAAGTATTTGATGTTTTAAAGCACAAATATAAATCTACAATAGTGTGGACATATTCAAAAAAGCTGAAACATATAATGAACATTCAAAGCATAGCAAATTTTATCTCATTCAAAAAAGATAAACTATATAACAAACCATAATATGCAGCTCCTATCACCTGACTAAAATTCCAAGGCTCAACAAAATTCATAAAAGTATGAGTATGCTTATTTAAACAAAGACCACACATCCCAGCTCGGACCCTTTTACTGACATTATTATGATTTTAGCATGCTTTGGTTCCCTTCTTGCCAAGAGAAGACAGTAAGAGCATGAGATTTGGAGTCACACAAACATGGGACAAAACCTAGGTTTGCAGGTAGTCATGTGACTTTATATTTAACTGTGTAATACTCTTTTTATAGAGAGAGATTAGCTGGAATGGATGTCATAGTGTTATTTTGCACAGTAGATGCATAATGTGCTGTATAAATGGACATTATATTATCATCCTCAATATTGATGTTAATAGAGCACCAGCCTTGGTTTAGAATATGACCAGATGAAATTGCTTTTTGGTGGTTCTCTTTCATTTACCGAACTTTATTTGAAATCAAACTGTTTGCCTTGTTCTTTGCTAGGCACTGATATGGAAGGGGAACAAAACGTACCCTTTCTTCCCTGAGCCCCATTCCTTTGTCATTCTTATTCCCAAACTTCCTGCTGCCTTGAAATTGAACTGGGGCTTAACAAGAGCTCAGAATATCCAAGGACTGTTGGAGATTAAGACCATTTCTTTTTTCTTCTTCTTACAGTCTAAAAATTTTAAAATGGGGATGGACATGATCCTATTTAAAAATCATTCTACCTACTATTAATGAGAAGTGGGGCAGAGTGCCTGTGGATGCATATATCAGTAAAGACTGTAAGGCAGGAGTCCAAGGAAGACATTATAGTAGGTTTGGCAAAGTCAGTGGCAGGTGGAGATGGAGAGAAGGTGAGGCACATGAGGTAGAGAAGCAAGGCAACACTGTCAGATCTAATAGATTATATATGTGAGCACAGGTAGAGGGAAGAAAATGAAGACAAATTAATACTGAATCAGGGAAGAGGGACTAAAGTTAAATCAGCTTTGTGTGGGAAAACCAAGAGATCAGTTTAGGACATGCTTAATTTGAGATATTTATGATATTATCAAAGCACAGATGTCATTCCGACTAGAAGAATGGGGAATTCCTAATAAGAGGTTTACATTGAGATATAAATTTTGGAATTTTTATTAGGCAGATGAGTTAAAAGTCAGTGAAAAAAATAAAGAGGCATTTTACCACGCCTTCAGAAAAGTCAGCATGTCAAGGTCAAATAAAGAAGAGGGTAATTTGTGGAAGGTGCCTAACAGAATGCCTAGTGTATATTTAAATGTAAATAAAAGTTATTTAATAGTAATAATTCAGAATTCTATTTGTGCTCAGATATCCATACAAGATGAATATCATGCTAAAAAGTGAAGCAGCTAAATGTATCTCAAATATTTTAACCATTTGTATTACCCGCACTGGGTTATAGTTATGTTTGTAGAGTACATTAATGATTCCATTGATCTACTAATTAAGTTTTTTTTCCATTGATCTTCTAATTAAGCTTTGACTTATGTTAATTTTTCCATCTTTTATTTCCTAGAGATTGGTTACTTACACTTTGTACTACTTTTACTACCTACACCACAATAGTTTTCTGAGCCAAATACTTTTCTTTGTGATTTTGCTGAGCAAGAGAAGGCAGAGAACATTGCAATGATGATAAGAAATATGTGGGGTGACCTTCCCTTTCCTTTTTCCTCTGGTCTTCTGATTTCCAGCCCTCTGAATGCTTTCATTTGGAATGTAAATCTGCTTTTCAACAAAGGCAACTTTGATTAAGTTCTGTAAGTTCTTGAGTGAAATTTCAGCTAACTCTCAAGGTCTTTGGTAACTTCTCACATTATTTAGTTTTTCAGCTATCTTCAGCCTTACTAAAAGCAAAATCCTTATAAATCATGCATTTTTCTGGAAGGGGTGCTATATATTGTTTTCTCTTCATTTTATACCTTCATTTTAAATCTAGGTGCTTTCCCCTACCTTGCATTTTTTTTAAGATAAAGAATATTTAGAAGAAGAGTATTTATTTTGCTAAGTCTGTGAATGAAGAAACAATTGATGTTCAGAATTGTATTCTTGTCCATAATTTTTGAGATCTGTTCATTATTGTCCTATTTAAAGATATTTCTGTCATATTTTAAATTACATGACTGACAGAGTAACTTGGATATAACAGAATTTTCCATTCCTGAATATAGATGACATGGAGCACTTGCTCAGAGGTCTTAGAACACAGATGTCTAAGCTGTTATCTTGGGCCAAATCCTCAATTATTTTGCCAAAAGCACATATCAATTAAATGGAGTCAGAACTTTCTGCAATATTACATTCACATTCTGGCTCACTGAATACATCAACATTAACATTTTTGGTTTGGTTTTTGTTTTTCCCTTTGAATTATCTAGGCATTCTGTCACTCACTGTTTTTTGTTTGTTTGTTTATATTGATTTTATGTATCTTTTAAAACTAACACAACTTTTTCATACATCCTAGAGTTTACTTTAGTCCACCCTTAAATAAACTTATAAAATTTGAAAATAAAACCATAAGTTATAGTAATGCAATATTAGTTTTAGAGAAAACAAGGAATGGTAGAAAGAATATCTTTACCCAAGCCATACTGAACTGTTTATTTTTATTTTTATTTTTATTTTTTATTATTATGTTCAATTAGCCAGAAAATAGTACATCATTAGTTTTTGATGTAATGTTCAACGATTCATTAGTTGCATATAACACCCAGTGCTCATCACCATATGTACCCTCCTTAATACCCATCACCTGGTTACCCCATTCCTCCATGACTCGGCCTTCTGCAGCCCTCAGTTTGGTTCCCAGAGTCCAGAGTCTCTCATGGTTTGTTGCCTCTCTGATTTCTTCTCATTCAGTTTTCCTTCTCTTCCCCTGTAGTCCTCCATGCTATTCCTTATGTTCCACATACAAGTAAAACCATATGATAACTGTCTTTCTCTGCTTGACTTATTTCACTTAGCATAATCCCCTCCAGTTCCATCCATGTTGATGCAAATGGTGGGTATTCATCCTTTCTGATGGCTGAGCAATATCCCATTGGATATATAAACCACATCTTCTTTATCTATTCATCTATTGAAGGGCATCTCGGTTTCTTTCACAATTTAGCTATTGTGGACATTGCTACCATGAACATTGGGGTGCATATGCCCCTTCTTTCATCACATCTGTATCTAGTAGTGCAATTGCTGGGTCATAGGATAGCTCTATTTTTAACATCTTGAGGAACATCCACACTGTTTTCCAGAGTGGTTGTACCAATTTGCATTCCCACTACAGTGTAAGAGGGGTCCTCTTTCTCCACATCCTCGCCAACATGAGTTGTTTCCTGTCTTATTAATTTTTGTCATTCTAACTGGTGTAAGGGAGTATCTCATTGTGGTTTTGATTCGTATTTCCCTGATGGCTAGTGATCCTGCATATTTTCTCATGTGTCTGTTAGCCATTTGCATGTCTTCTTTGGAGAAGTGTCTGTTCATGTCTTCTGTCCATTTATTGATGGGATTATTTGTTTTTTGGGTGTTGAGTTTGAGAAGTTCTTTACAGATCTTGGATACCAGCCTTTTATCCATTATGTCATTTGCTGATATCTTCTTCCATTCCATTACCTCAGTCTTGTTGACTGTTTCCTTTGCTGTGCAGAAGCTTTTTGTCTCAATGAAGTCCCAATAGTTCATTTTTGCTTCTGTTTTCCTTGTCTCTAGAGTCATGTCTTTTTTTTTTTTTAAGATTTTATTTATCTGACAGATATCTGACAGATATCACAAGCAGGCAGAGAGGCAGTCAGAGAGAGAGAAGGAAGCAGACTCCCTGCTGAGCAGAGAGCCCGACTTAGGGCTTGATCCCAGGACCCTGGGATCATGACCTGAGCCAAAGGCAGAGGATTTAACCCACTGAGCCACCAAGGTGCCCCTAGAGACATGTCTTGAAAGAGGTTGCTGTGGCCAGTGTCAAAGAGGTTACTGCCACTGACTAACTACTGTCTCACATTTAGGTCTTTCATCCATTTTGAGTTTATCTTTGTATATGGTGTAAGAGAATGCTCCAGTTTCATTCTTCTGCACGTGGCTCTCCAATTTTCCTAGCACTATTTATTGAAGAGCGTGTCTTTTTTCCATTGGATATTCTTTTCTGATTTGTTGAAGATTACTTGACCATAGGGTTGTGGGTCCATTTCTGGATTCTGGATTCTGTTCCTCTGAACTATGTGTCTGTTTTTGTGCCAATACCATGCTCTCTTGATGATCACAGTTTTGTAATAGAGCTTAAAGTCAAGCATCGTGATGCCCCCATCTTCAATTTTCTTTTTCAGCAGTCCCCCTGGTGATTCGGGGTCTTTCCTGGTTCCATAGAAATTTTAGGATTGTTTGTTCCAGCTCTGTGAAAAATGTCAATGGTATTTTGATAGGGATTGCACTGAATGTGTAGATTGCTCTGGGCAGCATAGACTTTTTCACAATATTTATTTGAACTGGTTATGTGGGTTGTTTGTTTTTTTTTTTTTTTTTTTTTTTGCTTAATTTGGTTGGTGATTTCATTCAAGGAGCAAATGATGAGATGGATATTAAGAACCAGACATTGCAGAATAGAAAGCTAGTGACACTTATTATAGGGTGGTAAAATATTTGGCACACTGTCATCAAACGTACTTTTGAAAGCAAACCACATTATCAAGGGGAACCGAAAATAAAAAAAGAATCAAAACGTTAAGTTAGGTGTCTTCTCTCTGTCAATATCTTCAGTACTACAGGCCCCACTCATTCAAATTCTTGTTTTCTTTTTCTGTACAAATTTTCAATTGACCTAGCATCATTTATTAGATCACCATTTCTCCCATAACAGTACAGTGTCACCTTGTATTACATCAAGGGACTGCATATGTGTAGGTTTGCTAGATATTCCCTTTAGTGTCCCATTGCTTTGTAAGTGTATTTTATTGCCAATACTACAATCTTAATTATTGTAGCTTTGTAAGTTTTTTTTTAATATGGTAGTGTTTCTTTTTTTTAAGATTTTTATATTATATTAGGCTTATCAATTTCCATATAAACATTAGATTCAAATTCTTAATTTCAAGAATTCATTCATTCATTCATTCACTCACTCATTCATAAATTTTATAAAAGACTTTTTCTAGACATTTTAACAGAATAAAGAATTGCTCTTCTGTTTCTACTTTCTTCAGATTCTAGAAAATCATACATGGGTCTAGAATTTTTATTAAAATTCTTCATTGAGGGGCGCCTGGGTGGCTCAGTGGGTTAAAGCCTCTGCCTTCGGCTCAGGTCATGATCCTAGGGTCCTGGGATCGAGCCCCGCATCGGGCTCTCTGCTCAGCGGGGAGCCTGCTTCCTCCTCTCTCTCTGCCTGCCTCTCTGCCTACTTGTGATCTCTGTCTGTCAAATAAATAAATAAATAAATCTTTAAAAAAAAAAAATTCTTCATTGAGTCCACAATAGCCAAACTGTGGAATGACCTGAGATCTCCTTCAACAGATGAATGGATAAAGAAGATATGGTTCATATATACAATGGAATATTACTCAGCCACCAGAAAGGATGAATACCTACCACTTACATCAACATGGATGGAACTGGAGGGGATTATGTTAAGTGAAATAAGCCAAAGACAATTGTGATATGGTTTCATTCATATTTGGAATATAAGAAACAGTGCAGAGGATCATAAGGGAAGGGAGGAAAAGCTGAATGGGAAAAATCAGAGAGGGAGACAAACCATGAGAGTCTTTAAACTATAGGAAACAGACAGAGGGTTGCTGAAGGGGAGCTTGTTGGGGGGATGGGGTAATTGGGTGATGGGCATTATGATATGATGAACACTGGGTGTTATATGCAAGTCCTTGCTCTTCTCACACAGAACCACAAAATTATAAATCTGTATTGTTTTATATGCTAAATTTGTCTTAATTATTATAACAGCACTACACATGTGGTGAAATAAATTGACTTATTTTTTAATATTAAACCAAACTTACATTTCTGGAATGAGTCTAAATTATTGGTTATGTTTTATCTTTCGTATGTATTGCTAGATTTGATCGGCTAATACTTTGTGATTTTTCTATCTATGCTCATGCAAAAGATTGATCTCTAGGTTTTTTGTTAATATTTTTGTCAAACTTTGATATCAAGGTTATACTGCTTCCATAAAATGAGTTAAGGAGTTTGATAGTGTTCCCACATTTTTTATTCTCTCTACAGTTTGTATTAGATTGGTATTTTTTTCTTTTTGTGTGTGTAGAGGAATTCACAAATGAAGCCATTTGGTTGTGGAGTTTCTTTGTCGAAGGGTTTAAAAAACAAATGCAATTTCTTTAATTGATGTAAAATATTCAGTTGTTTTATTTCTTTTGTGTCTATTTCAGTTAAGTTTTTTTTTAATTGTAAATTTCACCTAAATTTTCAAATAAAATTGCTTTAAGCTGAATAAGTTTTAAATTTTGGGATGGAATCTCCCATTTTCCATTCCTCAAATGGACTAATCTTTTTACTCTCTCTCTTTTCTCCTTTATTTGTTTTCCTAGGGACTTATCCATGTTTTTGCTAATTATTAAGAACAAACTTTCAACCTTGTTAATTTTCCTTATTGTGTGTTGTATTATTTTGCAATAATTCCTTCTTTGGGCTGCTTTATTTCTTTTATCCCACCTCCTTTTGATTTAAATTGATGTTCTTTTATAATTTGAGATGGCCACTCAGTTCATTGATTGTCAACCTTTTTTCTTATCTCACATATTAATTTAAGGCAAAAAGTTTCTTTAAAAATGGTTTTATCTCACACATTTTAATATGTACATTATACAGAAAGGGATGTTCCTGGATTCTCTGCAATAAATTGTGGTGACTTTGTGCATCACTGAATCACTTCCCTGGAACAATAGTGGCCTGAGTGCTAAATGGAACTCAAGTGCTAGACTTGTAGCTATATGTCAACAATCCAGAAAGATATACTGTGACTGCATGTTCTCATTAAAATAAATACAACAATGTGTTGTCAGCCAGAGACTAGAAAAGGGACTTGCAAACATTTGTTCAGCAGAACCAAGATGCATAAGGGGGACTTAGAAAGCCAGAAGACAGATTTCTGACAGATGTGGGCCTTAAAGGTAGTCATGTTCACCAATCCTAGCCATGGGAAACCCTGGTGAGGCTAAGGTCCAGGGTAGAGACTGGACATCATTTGCACCAAGTGCCTTATGTGACAAAACTGCAGCCATCTCCCAATTCATCTTTTGCATGTCTGAGTTTGAGTGTTAATACACCCAGAAAGATGCTTTGGTACTTGATTTGTTTGTGACAAAAAGTACCCATTGTCTTCTTTCCTTCACAGTCTCTTTTTCCTCCCTGGATGTGTGCATGTTAGGATAGGTGATGGATTGGTTTTGGGACAGGGAAGGAATGCAATGCTAGGGTGAATGTACAGTATGAATTTATCATGAAGTTATTCAAGCTTAATGGATTTCAGTTAAGAGAGAGTTCAAGCAGTATATTTATATGGTCATTTGTTTTGGGGAATTTTTTTTAAAAAGAAGATATATTAATCACAATCAGTTTTGAAAGCTTACAAATACCACTATCACAAAAAAAATATTTATTGACTTCCTAACTTACTATATATATATATATATATATATATATATATATATATATAATCATTTGACTTCATACTCTGAATTTGTCCCTGCTAAGGTGTTTGATTTTCTAGAAGCTATGATTTCTCCATCCAAGAAAGTTTCATGCTAAGATCCCAGCAGAATTTCAAATACTTCATTAAGAGAGGATGATATAGTTTTATGTAAATTATGAGTAATATCTTTGCATATGCAGTGTCTTTAGCCAGGGCCCTGCTAAGATTAGCAAGAGAGAAAGTGAAACAGATTAACATTTATTAACATTTTCATGTTCCTCAGTATTTTCCTTCCCCACTTCCACCCTCAATAAAGTAGTGTTGCCTACACAGTAGCCACCTTCCACCCCCCTGCACATGCACACACACACACACACACACACAGCCCTGAAAGTAATCCTTAAACATAATAGATTTGGGGACTTCATGATTGTCCTCTTGTTATTGTCTCCATTGCTATTCCTTTACTAGTTCTCCATTAACACTTGCACATATAGTAAACCAGGATGACATTTGCTTAGGGAAATCAAATGCACACTTTATTAAATTTTAGAACTAACACAATGGGGGATTCACAAATCTGAACCTCTTACTTTTGGCCTAAAGTGTGAGAGGCTGGCTAAATATTCATTACAAGCTTATCTTCTTTGTGATTTTGTCTTTATATGACCATTTCTCTATTTTATCTTTCTAAGTCACATTTGGATAATGATGAGGTATGTCAGATACCTGGTTACCATGTACCCCTGCCAAGTCCATTCTCTTCTTATACCTTCTTAGGGGGAGAGTGGTATGATTGTAGGAATAAAGCACATAGAGATTTCAGATTGTGTAAGGGTAAGCGAGTAAATATTAACATGTACAGTCATTAATAAGCATGCAAGTTGAATGTGTGCTGCTATATGTAATCTTAAAATCCATGGAAAATTTTCCAGTACTAACAAAAGATATTCAGTCTATTTCCAACTCCCCCCCACCAAAAAAAAAGCAGGGGAGAAGAAATATGTGAATATAAGACATGCAAGCTGGGAGCTATGGATAGAGATTTTAAAGACAAGCTTTCAAAGTGAGAAATGAGGTAGGTATTGTGTATAGGAGGTCTGTCAAAGACAGAGAAAAATAAAAAGAAATTTAAAAACCATTGCTTTGGACTATTTGTCACCTTCATGCTGTTTCAGGAAGTGCAAGTCATATAAAGAGCTTGAATTATTTTGAATTTGTTCTGTTCTCATGAGCTGTGTCATTTTAACTGCAACACTGCCCTGGGTCTGAACTGTGTGGGTCAGAGCTATAGCAGTATTTGTATGCATTAAATTTATGACTTCCCCATGAATCAGGGAAAATTTGTCCTGTGATATATTATTAGGTTTTCAAAGGGTACTTCTGTTTACTGCTTATCTTAGTAGTGCACTTATTAACTTCTATATGTTTCCAATTTTCCCACAAGTCCTTTTACACACACATTTAATAAAATTAACCCTTACATACTCAGGTTTTATTTCTAGAATTTTTTTTTTTTTGCAATATTATGTAATAGGCAGGTTACTCTTTCTCAGGAACTTGTATTCTAGTGTTTTTTGTAATATTTCTACAAATGGAGATTTGTTAAAGGTTTTTATTTATTTGAGAGAGACAGCATGGGTTGGGTAAGGGGCAGAGGGAGAAGCAGATCCCTCTGCTGAGCAGGGAACCCCATGTGGGACTTGATCCCAGGACTCTGGGATCGTGAACTGAGACGAAGGCAGATGCCCCACCAACTGAGCCACTCAGGCATCCCTAAAGTGGAGATTTTTATTCATTGGTTACTCCAGCAACTGAGGCAGTCAAAAGTACATTGAGACTGCCATGATGGAGAGGCCCCATGTTAGTTCTGTAGTACATCTTCCCTATTCTATGTTCATGACCACATAGCCAGAGAATGCTCTTAGGCAAAGTTTGGGAAGCCAACAGCATGAAAGGGAATTACCTAAAGATGGCCTTTAGAATAAGGCCAGAGAATATGGTTACAGTACCAAGTGTTGGCTAATCATCTGGATCTCAGTTTCCAAATGTCTGACTGAAAGATCGCTTTGAGTGATTTTGCTTACATAGTTTCTGTGATGTATGTGTAGGATTTTGAAACTTGTTATTATTCTGAACTTTATACTGGATCAGAGCCAAAAGAGAAAATATTACTGGCTGTAGATATGAACTTGACCTTCATCACAAATGAGCAAATACATAAATAAATAACAGCCACGAGAGGCCTGTGTAAAATAAAAATACGACCTCCTCTTGTTGTATCCTGGACAGACAAAATATAAGGAGTATACCAAAACAGTAAGATTACAGAAAATTCTTTCCACTGAGTGGAAAGAAGGGGCTAAGGTCAACCTATCTCAGATACCTGACTTTCTTATATCTGCCTACCTTTATGCTTACAGCTGATTTTTTTTTTTTTCCCAAATAAAGACCAAGTTCTTCCTGGGAAGGAGGGTAAATATATGCTGGAGAAGAGTACAGGAGATTCCTAAGGAGGAGACATGCTTGGTAGAGCTATCCCAAAGTTATCACAGGATTACCAAGAATTGCCAAAAAGGTTACAAACCTCATGCTGATCTTTTGTTCTTTTTCTCTTGATTTTTAACTATACTGATAAAACTTAATGAAAACAACACAAACCACTGTACTGCAATACTCCAGCATCAGAAATAAAGAAAAACCATGTCCCTAGCCAGAAGACATAATGTTGTAACCCATGATCTCATAGGTCTAGAGGTAGTCAGCACCACTAATTTTTGAGAGAAGGCAGTATCTTCAACAGCTTATGGGTCCTAGAAGATTGGATAATTCTTCTGAAAGAGGAGAGAGGGGCAGCATTTCCATTACAGGCACCCAGTGAGTACAGCAGTGATGGCTTTGTTACAGAGTACCCTGAATGTGCCAAGATTCCACTAAAAACAAAATCCAGTAATTTTCCTTTGGTACAGTTGAATGGAGCTAAGGTTCTGATTCATTGACTGTAGATAATGCTCAGATGTTTGAATTTTTGCTTTATCCCAGCAAATAAGACTAATAATTCAACATTCAGATGAGCACTTACATTATTATAACAAAATGGTAAACCTTCCAAGAATGTGTTTGATTGCCTGGTAGTTATCTCTGGGGTTTCTCAAAATATGACACATGAAAAAAAAAAAAAAAAAAAAAAGAAAAGAAAGAAAGAAAGAGAGAGAAAGTAAGGAAACCTAAGAAAATTAGCCCAAGAAATTCTTCTAACTTAAGTATAGTATTTTTCAAACCCAATGGTAATACCATCTTTTAATGTAAATTACTCAAATATTACAGTGCTTCATACACATCAACAGAGTTAAATACAACAATGGTTTCCTTGTGATTACTTTTAGTCACCAGGTATTTCTTACTTTGATTTTACCAACTTTTTAAATTTGTTCTTCAAAGAATTCAGCTAACCCTGCCATTTAACAACTTTTCTTCTGCATTATACAGGTACATTATAGGTAACTTAAAACAGATTATTGGTTGATCTTGCCTTTTTAATTTTTTTATATTTTTTATTAATATATGATGTACTATTACCCCAGGGGTACAGGTCTGTGAATCGCCAGGTTTACACACTTCACAGCACTCACCATAGCACATACACTCCCCAATTTCCATAACCCAGCAACCCTCTCCTGATCCCCCGCCCCCCCAGCAACCCTCAGTCTGTTTTGTGAGATTAAGAGTCTCTTATGGTTTGTCTCCCTCCTGATCCCATCGTGTTTCATCTTTTCTTTCCCTACTCCACAAACCCTCCAAGTTGACTCTCAAATTCTTCATATCAGGGAGATCATATAATAATTGCCTTTCTCTGATTGACTCATTTCGCTCAGCATAATACTCTCTAGTTCCATCCACATCATTGCAAATGGCAAGATTTCACTTCTTTTGATGGCTGCATAGTATTCCACTGTGTATATGTGTGTGTGTGTGTGTATATATATATATATATATATATATATATATATCACATCTTCTTTATCCATTCACCTGTTGATGGACATCTAGGTTCTTTGGCTATTGTGGACATTGCTGCTATAAACATTCGGGTGCACGTGCCCCTTTGGATCACATTTGTATCTTTAGGATAAATGTCCAGTAGTGCAATTGCTGGGTTGTAGGGTAGCTCTATTTTCAACTTTTTGAGGACCCTCCATGCTGTTTTCCAGAGTGGTTGCACCAGCTTGCATTCCCACCAACAATGTGGGAGGGTTCCCCTTTCTCCACATCCTCGCCAGCATCTGTCATTTCCTGACTTGTTAATTTTAGCCATTCTGACTAGTGTGAGGTGGTATCTCATTGTGGTTTTGATTTGTATTTCCCTGATGCCAAGTGATGTGGAGCAGTTTTTCATGTGTCTGTTGGCCATCTGGATGTCTCTTTGCAGAAATGTCTGTTCATGTCCTCTGCCCATTTCTTGATTGGATTATTTGTTCTTTGGGTGTTGAGTTTGATAAGGTCTTTATAGATTTTGGATACTAGCCCTTTATCCGATATATCGTTTACAAATATCTTCTCTCATTCTGTGAGTTGTCTTTTGGTTTTGTTGACTTTTTCCTTTGCTGTACAAAAGCTTTTGATCTTGATGAAGTCCCAATAGTTCATTTTCTCTCTTGCTTCCCTTGCCTTTGGTGATGTTTCTAGGAAGAAGTTGCTGCAGCTGAGGTCGAAGATGTTGCTTCCTGTGTTCTCCTCAAGGATTTTGAAGGATTGCTTTCTCACACTGAGGTCCTTCATCCATTTTGAGTCTATTTTTGTGTGTGGTGTAAGGAAATGGTCCCATTTCACATTTCTGCAGGTGGCTGTCCAATTTTCCCAACACCATTTTTTGAAGAGACTCTCTTTCTTCCATTGGACATTCTTTCCTGCTTTGTCAAAGATTAGTTGACCATAGAGTTGAGGGTCTATTTCTGGGCTCTCTGTTCTGTTCCATTGATCTATGTGTCTGTTTTTGTGCCAGTACCATATTGTCTTGATGTGATCTTACCTTTTTAAGGTAATTTTAGTTGATGACACTGAATCATGTAGTGTAGTTGTTATTGCTTTTGTTGTCTTGATAAAATACAAAGACTAACTTGTTTCTTTCATTTTCTTCTCAGTAGACCATTTGGTTCTTTCTTACTTTTTTTCCTTACTTTTTTGTCTGTTTTAATGCCTGTGTTGTTGATCACTTGTCTGCATTTCCTATTACTGCCACTTTTCTTTTCACTTAATTATTTGAGTGATTACAGCGTTTTCTCTTAAAATAGAGATTCATTTTTAAAGTCCTGTCAATTAGTCTCTCACACCTTTAATGATGTTTACAACAACAAGTAGGAAGATTTATTTCAGATTTCAGTCTCTCTCTCTCTCCTGATAAAAGTCTATGAGAATGGAGACTAAAACAATAATGTGATGAAAAATATCATTTTGAAAAATTGTGGTCCTATTTTTTGTTGCTGATAACTGTAGAAACTTAATAACTGAGAATCAATCACAAAAGGCGTGACTTAGTGAATATGCAAAGATGATGAAATGAGGTAAAAATACAGAAAGTAGAGGCTAAATTGCAATATTCAAAAACCAAATTTTTAAAAACCCAGACAAACTATATATGATTGCATCATCCTTAATTCATTTGAGGTATGTATCTAGTAAGACTTAGACTCATAATTTTGTCTGGTAAGTATGTAGTACCGAGATTCTTTATATAGGGGTAAATACATGAAGAGCTTTATGAGAAAAAATGTTATTAGATATTGTTTTTGGAAAACCACCATGCTATTTCTAATCAAGGAAAAGCAAGAAATTATGGGGAAGTGTGTTGGGGAGAATCAGCCTCTGTCTAGCTCACAAATATTATATATCTACAACTTTCAGGATTGTGTAAATATAGAAATATCATGTCTCATAATTGAAATACGTATTGGAGCATATCTGTTCCAAACTGCAAATCTGATTGACATATTGCTTCTATATGGTGTTGGCAACTCTGCCCACCAAAGATTCATGCTCTTCGTCCATGGTGTGAAGCAGGTGCTGGGATAAAGCTATCTATCCAGCTAAACATTTGGTTTTTAGCCCTCTTAAGCAGAGACATGATTAACTCTGGCTAATAAAATGTGAGCAAAAATAATGACTGTAACTTCTTCAATGGGAGAGTTTTGTTTTATGTGTCTTTCTTATGGAGTCAGAATTATCTAAAGTCAAAATATGATTCCATCACTAATAAACGGTGTAATTCTGATCAAGTTTCTTAAATCACTATGGTTCAACAACACTTATCTGTCAAATTGAAGAATTATTACTTAGAAACACTATCTCAGAACTAGGTGTGTTTTGAGTATTAAAAAAGAAAATATATGCATAATGTTGTGCACTACCCCTAACACATCAGAAACATTAAGAAAATGGTATTTATATGGTGCTAATGCATACCTTTGTTTCTTTTGAAGACAGGCATAGGGATAGTATTTTATTGCCATGTTGCCTATACGCACTGTCACACAAGGAGCACAGTGTGTGAGTTTGAAAATTTATGTTGAGTTCAGTTAAGAATCAAGTTATGTTAAGACCATCCTAACTCTTCTGCACAACTCTTTAGAGTTGTTTTTTTTTTTTACAAGTTCTACCATACAATTATACATTTGTTTATCCATATGCATTCTTAAAACCTATTTTAGTGTGGCTTTTGTAAAGTTTTAAGCTGTTTTGAGAACACATATAATCCTTATGCAGACCATTCCCATTTTCTGCCTTTATTATTTACCAGACTAAAAGAAGAGTCATAGATTCTTAGAGTGAATGAGAACTACTCCATCTAAAGCATAATAGCTTTAACAACATTTATTCAGTATTTGACAAATATTCACTTAGTGTCTGCTCCATACCTTACAACAGTTCTCATCTATGATCTCTTGGAACATTCATTCTAGTGGGGGAGTAATACAATCAACGAACTAACAATAAATAAACAAAGGTAATGTGGTAATGAGATCAGGGTACTTTTCTGAGAACAGAAGCATCTCGTATCACTAAGGCTCAGCTCCAACGTTACCTCAGAGAGAAGATACAAGGTAAGAACAATCCAGGGTAAGACAACTGCAAGTAGAAACTCCTTGAGTTAGAGATGAGAAAACGTGGGGGGAAAATAGCATCAAGGGGCAAGGCATCATGTTGGGATGGCTTCAGATTATGTATTCTAACTTGCCTGATCAACAGAAAATGATTACTGTAGGAAATTTTTTCTCCCTTTACCACCTTCTAGTTGTTTCTGGTTTAGTGTTTTAGAGTTGTGCAATACTATAAACCTAACCCTCATAATGTTTGTCTTTTTAACACCAAACTTCCTCATTTCTTTTCAACCTTACTAGGTAGTATAATAGGAAGTATCCTGGCTTTGTTGTTAGATAAACACCAACTCTGGTATATATTAGTTTGGTAGTCTCAGGAGAATTAAGTTATCTTTCTTAGCTCCAGTTTTCTCTTTTGTAAAATAAGGAAAATCACACCCAGCTTCCAGGAATATTGTGAGGATTAAATGAGAGAACTTTGTAAAGTACAAAGATAGCACCAGGCACATAACTTGTGTTAAATGAAAGGCAGCTATAATAATAACAGTCATTACATTCTTATTACCCTTATTTTGTGGCAGCTCTCCTGTTCGTCAATATTCCTGTGAAAGCACAGGTCCCAAAATTTAATACAGAACTCTAGGTAGTGTTCATTGAGGTCATCAGTTAAGAACTATTATATTCTTTGTTCTTCACACTTCACTTTTATAATTAAGGTCTACAATGTTTTCAATGTTTTTGGCAAGTATATGGTACTTATAGTGACCTCTTTGTAAACAGATATTTTGATTTTCTTTGCCTTTGTTTACATTTTTTCTCCTTTTATGAACTGTTAGATCTCTGAAACTTAGATGGGAGGCAATGTAAAACAGAGGATAAAATCCTGGCTTTGTGGCTACATCTGGCTTTGAATGCTGGCTTTGAATCTGTCTGAACTGGAGCAAGTTGCTAAAAAATTCTGAGCGTTTTCCTCATTTGTTGAATGTGGATTTTAGTAATTACTCTGTAGTATTTTTGTAAAGATTACATAGGACAAGGTACTGAAAATGTTAACAAAAAGTCTAGGATATGATAATAGATCAATAAATGGTAGCTATCATTAACATTCTATTAAACTGTAATTTGCTTTTTTTAATTTTTTCAAAGATTTTATTTATTTGAGAGAGAGCATGCACAAGTTGGGGGGCATGGGCTGAGGGAGAGGGAGAAACAGACTCCCCACTGAGCAGGGATCCTAAGTGGGGCTCTATCCCAGGACCTGAGACCATGAGCTGAGCCAAAGGAAGACGCCCAACTCACTAAGCCACCCAGGGATCCCAAGTATCTCTCTTTCTTAGATCCTTTCCTGTAATCTCTCTATATATTTTCTTCCATTTTTGAATCAGGCATAAATTTTATTAATTTTCTACTACATTTATGATCACATGATTCATGTGACTTTGAAAAGATCAAGGCTAAGTGTAATGCCCAGGATAATCCACAAGATATCTCTCTATATGCAAACTAATCCACATGTAGGTATGGACAGTCAGCCATTGCCAAAGATACCTTTGTCCTTTCGAGATGTATTCGCTATTGATTTATATGTAGTCCAGCTTTCCTTGGATTGATATGTGATTCTGTAACAGATGGGTTGGGTAGATATCATTGTAAAAATTAACTATATTATCCTTAATTTGTGAAATATTTTAACAAACAAATTGCTATTTTTGGAGACTGTTAAAATGTTTTTTATGACTCATTTGCACAAGTCACACTCTCATTTATTAGAAGCAAATAGGAATACATATGAATGGTCATTTTACTGCAATCCCTATGGTCTTGCCATTTGCAATGGTTTCTGTTTATTCCTGAATATGGACAAAGCTATTCTTTATTACAACAAATTAAAGTATAAAGACCAATTTGATAAAGCATTCTTCATTCTGCTGTGTAAAATTGCATAGGCATATTTTTATACATTTTGATTTGTTAAATCCCCTATCAGAAGGTTTCAAGCCATACTATTAGATTTTGATGTAATTTATGTCAGTACTTAGAATCTCAATAATGATTCTATTGACAAGTAGTGCACTCTGGGACTTTGGGATTTGGGAAATGAGATGGGAAACCCATTCCAATAGCAGCATAAAAGGTAATCGTAACTTTTATAAATGTATAAAATAATCAGTTGGAGTGAATTCAAATGAGTCTAATTTAAATAATATAAATGTAATTAAGTAATAGTGATTGCAAATTTCACTCCATTGTAGTACCTTTTCAAGACTTTACAACTTGCAAAATTCTGTTCTTAATGGAGAAAAATAGAAAAATAAACATTTTTTTAAATTTTTAAATTTTTTTATAAACATATAATGTATTTTTAACCCCAGGGGTACAGGTCTGTGAATCGCCAGGTTTACACACTTCACAGCACTCACCATAGCACATACACTCCCCATTGTCCATAACCCCACCCCCCTCTCCCGACCCCCCCCCCAGCAAACCCTCAGTCTGTTTTGTGAGATTAAGAGTCTCTTATGGTTTGTCTCCCTCCCGATCCCGTCATGTTTCATTTTTTCCTTCCCTATGCCCCAAACCCTCCACGTTGCCTTTCAAATTCTTCATATCAGGGAGATCATATAATAATTGCCTTTCTCTGATTGACTCATTTCACTCAGCATAATACTCTCTAGTTCCATCCACATTATTGCAAATGGCAAGATTTCACTTCTTTTGATGGCTGCATAGTATTCCACTGTATATATATACCACTTCTTCTTTATCCATTCATCTGTTCATGGACATCTAGGGTCTTTCTATAGTTTGGCAATTGTAGACATTGCTGCTATAAACATTCGGGTGCATGTGCCCCTTCGGATCACTGCGTTTGTATCCTTAGGGTAAATACTCAGTAGTGCAATTGCTGGGTCATAGGGTAGCTCTATTTTCAACTTTTTGAGGAACCTCTATGCTGTTTTCCAGAGTGGATGCACCGGCTGCATTCTCACCAACATTGTAGGAGGGTTCCCCTTTCTCCACATCCTTGCCAGCATCTGTCATTTCCTGACTTGTTAATTTTAGCCATTCTGACTGGTGTGAGGTAGTATCTCATTGTGGTTTTGATTTGTATTTCCCTGATGCCAAGTGATGTGGAGCACTTTTTCATGTGTCTATTGGCCATCTAGTTGGCTTCTTTGCAGAAATGACTGTTCATGTCTCCTGCCCATTTCTTGATTGGAATATTTGTTCTTTGGGTGTTGAGTTTGCTAAGTTCCTTATAGATTTTGGAAACTAGCCCTTTATCTGACATGTCATTTGCAAATATCTTTTCCCATTCTGTCAGTTGTCTTTTGGTTTTGTTGACTGTTTCCTTTGCTGTGCAAAAGCTTTTGATCTTGATGAAGTCCCAATAGTTCATTTTTGCCCTTGCTTCTGTTGCCTTTGGTGATGTTCCTAGGAAGACATTGTTGCGGCTGAGGTCAAAGAGGTTGCTGCCTGTGTTCTTCTCAAGGATTTTGATGGATTCCTTTCTCACATTGAGGTCCTTCATCCATTTTGAGTCTATTTTCGTGTGTGGTATGAGGAAATGGTCCAATTTCATTTTTCTGCATGTGGCTGATATCCTGTACAAGTTCTAGCAGTTTTGGAACGGAGTCTTTTGGGTTTTCCACATATAGTATCATATCATCTGTGAAGAGTGATAGTTTGACTTCTTCTTTGCCAATTTGGATGCCTTTAATTTCTTTTTGTTGTCTGGTTGTTGAGGCTAGGACTTCTAGTACTATGTTGAATAGCAGTGGTGATAATGGACATCCCTGCCTTGTTCCTGACCTTAGTGGAAAAGCTTTCAGTTTTTCTTCATTGAGAATGATATTTGCGGTGGGTTTTTCATAGATGGCTTTGATAATATTGAGGTATGTGCCCTCTATCCCTACACTTTGAAGAGTTTTGATCAGGAAGGGATGCTGTACTTTGTCAAATGCTTTTTCAGCATCTATTGAGAGTACCATATCGTTCTTGTTCCTTCTTTTATTAATGTGTTGTATCACATTGATTGATGTGTGGAGGTTGAACCAACCTTGCAGCCCTGGAATAAATCCCACTTGGTCGTGGTGAATAATCCTTTTAATGGACTGTTGAATCCTTTTGGCCAGTATTTTGGTGAGAATTTTCACATCTGTGTTCATTAAGAATATTGGTCAGTAATTCTCTGTTTTGAAGGGATCCTTGTCTGGTTTTTGGATCAAGGTGATGCTGGCCTCATAAAATGAGTTTGGAAGTTTTCCTTCCATTTCTATTTTTTGGAACAGTTTCAGGAGAATAGGAATTAGTTCTTCTTTAAATGTTTGGTAGAATTCCCCTGGGAAGCCGTCTGGCCCTGGGCTTTTGTTTGTTTGGAGATTTTTGATGACTGTTTCAATCTCCTTACTGGTTATGGGTCTGTTCAGGCTTTCTATTTCTTCCTGGTTCAGTTGTGGTAGTTTATATGTCTCTAGGAATGCATCCATTTCTTCCAGATTGTCAAATGTGTTGGCGTAGAGTTGCTCATAGTATGTTCTTATAATTGCTTGTATTTCTTTGGTGTTAGTTGTAATCTCTCCTCTTTCATTCATGATTTTATTTATTCGGGTCCTTTCTCTTTTCTTTTTGTTAAGTCTGGCCAGGGGTTTATCAACCTTATTAATTCTTTCAAAGAACCAGCTCCTAGTTTTGTTGATTTGTTCTCTTGTTTTTTGGTTTCTATTTCATTGATTTCTGCTCTGATCTTTATTCTTTCTCCTCTCTTGCTGGGTTTAGGCTTTCTTTGTTGTTCTTTCTCCAGCTCCTTTACGTGTAGGGTTAGGTTGTGTATTTGAGACCTTTCTTGTTTCTTGAGAAAGGCTTGCACTGCTATATATTTTCCTCTCAGGACTGCCTTTGCTGTGTCCCACAGATTTTGAACTGTTGTGTTTTCATTATCATTTGTTTCCATGAATTTTTTCAATTCTTCTTTAATTTCCTGGTTGACCCATTCATTCGTTAGAAGGATGCTGTTTAGTCTCCATGTATTTTTGTTCTTTCCAAATTTCCTCTTGTGATTGAGTTCCAGCTTCAGAGCATTGTGGTCTGAAAATATGCAGGGAATGATCCCAATCTTTTGATACCAGTTGAGACCTGATTTATGACCCAGGATGTGGTCTATTCTGGAGAATGTTCCATGTGCACTAGAGGAGAATGTGTATTCTGTTGCTTTGGGATGAAATGTTCTGAATATATCTGTGATATCCATCTGGTCCAGTGTGTCATTTAAGGCCTTTACTTCCTTGTTGATCTTTTGCTTGGATAATCCGTCCATTTCATTGAGGGGAGTGTTAAAGTCCCCTACTATTATTGTTGATGTGTTTCTTTGATTTTGTTATTAATTGGTTTATATAGTTGGCTGCTCCCACGTTAGGGGCATAGATATTTAAAATTGTTAGATCTTTTTGTTGGACAGACCCTTTGAGTACGATATAATGTCCTTCCTCATCTCTTATTATAGTCTTTGGCTTAAAATCTGATTGATCTGATATAAGTATTGCCATCCCAGCTTTCTTCTGATGTCCATTAGCATGGTAAATTGTTTTCCACCCCCTCACTTTAAATCTGGAGGTGTCTTTGGGTCTAAAATGAGTTTCTTGTAGGCAACATATTGATGGGTTTTGTTTTTTTATCCATTCTGATACCCTGTGTCTTTTGATTGGGGCATTGAGCCCATTAACATTCAGGGTAACTATTGAGAGATATGAATTTAGTGCCATTGTATTGCCTGTAAGGTGACTGTTACCGTATATTTTCTGTGTTCCTTTCTGATCTACTACTTTTAGGGTCTCTCTTTGCTTAGAGGACCTCTTTCAATATTTCCTGTAGAGCTGGTTTGGTGTTTTCAAATTCTTTCAGTTTTTGTTTGTCCTGGAAGCTTTTTATCTCTCCTTCTATTTTCAATGATAGCCTAGCTGGATATAGTATTCTTGGCTGCATGTATTTCTCATTTAGTGCTCTGAATATATCATGCCAGTTCTTTCTGGCCTGCCAGGTCTCTGTGGATAAGCCCACTGCCAATCTAATATTATTACCATTGTATGTTACAGACTTCTTTTCCCGGGCTGCTTTCAGGATTTTCTCTTTGTTGCTAAGACTTGTAAATTTTACTATTAGATGATGGGGTGTGGCCCTATTCTTGTTGATTTTGAGGGGGTTTCTCTGCACCTCCTGATTTTGATGTTTGTTCCCTTTGCCATATTAGGGAAATTCTCTCCCATAATTGTCTCCAATATACCTTCTGCTCCCCTCTCTCTTTCTTCTTCTTCTGGAATACCAATTATTCTAATGTTTCATTTTATGGTGTCACTTATCTCTCGAATTCTCCCCTCGTGGTCCAGTAGCTATTTGTCCCTCTTTTGCTCAGCTTCTTTATTCTCTGTCATTTGGTCTTCTATATCACTAATTCTTTCTTCTGCCTCATTTATTCTAGCAGTAAGAGCCTCCATTTTTTATTGCACCTCATTAATAGCTTTTTTTATTTCAACTTGGTTAGATTTTAGTTCTTTTATTTCTCCAGAAAGGGCTTTTATCTCTCCAGAGAGGTTTCTCTAATATCTTCCATGCCTTTTTCGAGCCTGGCTAGAACCTTGAGAATCATCATTCTGAACTCTAGATCTGACATATTACCAATGTCTGTATTGATTAGGTCCCTAGCCTTCAGTACTGCCTCTGTTCTTTTTGTTTTGTTTTGTTTTGTTCTTTTTTTTTGTTTGTTTTTTGTTTTTCTGCCTTGTCATTTTGTCCAGATAAGAGTATATGAAGGAGCAAATAAAACACTGAAAGGGCGGCAAAGACCCCAGGAAAATGCACTTTAACCAAATCAGAAAAGACCCCAAATCGTGGGGGGGGAGTAAGGGGATAAAAAGAAGTTCAAGGAAAAAAAAATTTAAACGAAACAAATAAAGAAAAAATATAAAAAAGAAAATATATATATATATATATTAGATAAAATAGTTAAAAAACGTTAAAAAAGAAAAGGGTAAAAGTTAAAAAAAATTTAGCAGAAGAAAAACATAAAATTAAAAAAATTTTAAATTAACCGCAAGACTAAAGAATCATGGGGAGAAAGCCATGAGTTCCGTGCTTTGCTTTCTCTTCCTCTGGAATTCTGCTGCTGTCCTTGGTAGGTGTACTTGGGTCTTGGCTGGATTTCTTGTTGATCTTCTGGAGGAGGGGCCTGTTGTAGTGATTCTCAAGTGTCTTTGCCTGAGGTGGAATTGCACCACCCTTACCAGGGGCTGGGCTAAGTAATCTGCTCAGGTTCGCTTTCTGGAGCTTTTGTCCCCTGAACACTTTCCGTAGAATTCCAGAGGACGGGAATGAAAATGGCGGCCTCCCAGTCTCTGGCCTGGAGGAGCTGAGACCTCGGGGCCCCACCCCTCACTGCACCCTCAGAGAAAAGAGCCCAATCACTCCCGTCTTCCTGACCTCTGGCTGCGCTCTGAGCTCACCCAGCCTGCCACCGGTTCAAGGTAACCCCGAGTTGACAGCTCACTCCTCGGCTCTGTCTCTGTAGCCGCCTTCCCTGCTCTAGTACCTGCAAGCTCTGCGACACTCAGACACCCCCAATCTTTCTGTGACCCTGCGGGACCTAGGGCCACGCTGGCCCCACATGGGCTTCACCCCGGTTTAGCCTCTGCAGCGATGTCCCTCAGTGGAGCAGACTTTTAAAAGTCCTGATTTTGTGCTCCGTTGCTCTGCCGCTTGCTGGGAGCTGGACCCTCCCCCCCGCGGTCTATCTTCCCGTCTCTTTGGATTCACTTCTCTGCAGGTCCTACCTTTCTCGATTTTCTGTTTCTAGAATTGATGTTCTTCTTCTCTTCGATCTCCCGTTGGATTTGTAGGTGTTTGCAATGGTTTGATAAGCTATCTAGCTGATCTCCTGCTACCTGATGTAGTCTCAGCCTGCTACTTCTCTGCCATCTTGACTCCTCCCCTCAAATTAAACATTTTTAAGAGGGGATACAGTATATTTTTGGTCTCAAAATAGAAAAAAAAAGTTGATTCTTTTGTTCATAATTCTTCTTTCTTGTAGAGACTCTTAGGAAAAAGGGAAAGCAAATTTATGTTGAAATCAATTTTGTAGACCTTTTTCGATAAAAATATATATTCTTATTTCAATTTTAAATGCAATTCAATTATTCAGTTCTAAAATACAGGAGGATGTAATAAAGATTGGTAATTATGTTTTAAAGGGGAAAATTGCCTTGAAGATGTTAATTTTAAACTTTACATGGTTTGCTTTTTGATCTTATTTTTATCTTGTCATTTGCAATCATATCATCAAATTCTTATTTTCTTCTTTAAAATTAAAAAAAAATGAACAGTACTGAAGACTCATATTTGAATCCTGATTGCTTTTTATATTTCAGTGTACTAATCATCTCTTTTTTTCTTTTAATTTAAAATTAGGTTAAAGCTATTTAATAAATAGTTTATAATTATGTCTAAAGTTGTTCATAGCATTATGAGGCAAGAAATCCATTGCTATGGCTTAGTGATATTGATATTGACATAATTTAATAAAACAGTGTACACTATATGGCTGAGGGAGAGATAGATTTTCTTTTTCTTTAAGAAGAGGCTATACTATTCCATCGAGGCTAATTTTGGTTGAGATACAGCTTGTCAAATGACTTTTAACAAAATGTACTAAAGAACATGAAATCACAGTGTATTTAAAAGGAGGCCAAAAAGTATGCATATAAGTTTTATTGATTTAAAATTATATTAGCTGCATTTTTAAAAATCATTTACTTATCTTAGTTAAATAGATTTCAATTTTGAGTTTAATTCATTGAGCTACTTAAAAATGTATTAAAGAGTACTGTTGAAGGTCTTTGGGTTATGGGTAAAATACGGCATACAATAATTGATAGTTGTAGTAAATGGACTCCCTTGAATTTGTAAGGTGAAGAAGTGAGTCAGGTTCACTGTTGCAGTCCTACTCGCACAAAGAGCTGGGCATATCTAGGTTTTACCATAAATATTTTTTGAATAAAACAATAAACGAATGAAAAAATAAATAAATGCTAATATAAATACATTCAGAAAAATATTGGTAGTAAAGGTGACCTTGAATTTTCTGAGGATAGTTTCTCACTCTCTCTTTCTATACACACACACACATACACACACACACAATTTTTAAAGGAATAAGAATCACTTTTGTGAGTTTCTAGTCCAAATATAGTGACATAAGGGGTGCCTGGGTGGCCTTGGGTGGGCGTCTGACTCTTGATTTTGGCTCATCTTCTCCAGGTTATGGGATTGAGCCCAGTGTGGGGCTCCGTGCTCATCAGGGAATCTGGTTGCGATTCTCTTTCTCTCTCCTCTACCCACTTATTCTCTCTCTCTCTCTTTTTCAAATAAATAAACAAAATCTTTAAAAAAAAAAGAAAAAGGATGGTGACATAAGAGGCTCCTGGACTCACTTTTCTCCAATGGGCACACCAAATCTACAGCTACACAAGAGCAGTTCCTCTATACACATAGGTGAATGAGAAAATAGCCACATAGAAACAGGTAATAAAAACAAACGCACTCCCACCATACACCCACCCCTGGCACAGTGACATACTAGTGGGAAAAAACTCACAACTCAGCTTCTCTTAGAGGCATGGATGATTTGAACTCCACATCTAGCATCCAGAAAGTTAAGACTTTTTCCTGATTGTTGAGCCCCCAAAACACCTAGCTCTGCCAGCTGACAGGGCTCACATGCAGGAGACCCACAAGATCACAAGTAGTAAACAAAGAAATAATACTTAACAGGCTTGTGAGGACTTGCTATGGCTCTCCCCACAGGGCTCTGTATACAGGAAGCAGACAGAAACACACTTCTCACAGTCTTTCCTTCAAAGACTCCTATATGCATACTTTAAAGGCTTCTACCTAAGGGTCAGGCTTCTAACATAGCACACATCCAGGAGCTGGCTGTATTTCTCCCTGGAAGCCAAGGAGGATGGTGTGTGTCATCACCACATTTTCCCTTTACTTCAGTGGTGTCTCCTGGGAAGGAGCTTGTGCACATGTCTGATGCCTGCAATTTTGCATCTGTTGCCCTGTGGGCACAATACTTGATTACCTGGCTCTGGTGCCTAGTGGAGCTTGTGTTCAGAGGTCCCATAGCTCTATAGCAGCAACAAAAGCCGGTTCTTAAGCAGTTACCCTCCCAAGGCACAGTACAGAGGGTACAGATAGAAAGCCCCATTGTTCAGCCTTTCCTTTAAAAGACCAACTGAATACTTTAAAAGCTGTTACCTGAAGGTCCAGCTTCCAAACAGCCTGCATGTATGTGCTGACCGAAATCTTCCCCTTTGGGAATTGACAGGTCTTGGCACATTTTCAACTACTAAGAGTCATTACAAATAAAATAGGCTGCTTGGACAACCACAAAGGTGTGAGAGACAACCAAGAGCTAGGGAGGGGTTGAATGAGAAGATTTATCTCTTACATAAGACCACTCCATCAAGACACGGCAATGTGGCCGATTTATCTAATATGCAGACACCAACACAGAGAGTCAAGGAAAATAAGGAAACAGAATATATCAAACAAAGGAACAAGATAAAACTCCAGAACAACTTTGATGAAAAGAAAAAAATAAAAAAGTGATTTACAGGATAAAGAGTTCAAAATAATGGTCATAAATATCCTCACTAAAATCAGAAGAAAACTGCATAAACAAAATGAGAGCTTCAACAAAGAGACAGGAAAAAAAATATATCAAATAGAAATCAGAGAACTGAAGAATATAAGAACTGCACTAAAAAATTCAATAAAGGGGATTCAACAGCATACTAAAATAAGCATGAGGAACAGCAAACTCAAAGATAGGCAGTAGAATTCATCCAATCAGAGGAGCAAACAGAGAAAAGAATTAAAAAAGAACAAAGATAGCTTAAGGGATTTATGGGACAACATCTAGAGGACTGACATTCATGTCTTAGGGGTCCCAGAAGGAGAAAAGAGAGAAAATGGGGCAGAAACCTTATTTAAACAAATAAATTATATCAAAAATAAATACCTAGGAGTATATGTAACCAAGGAGGTGAAATATCTGTACAGCGAAAATTTTAAGATGATGAAAGAAATTGAAGGCAAAAAATAGAAAGGTCTTCTTCCATGCTCATGGATTGGAAGAATTGATATTGCTAAGATGGTCATACTATCTGAAACAGTTTACAGATTTAATGCATTTCCTGTCAAAATTCCAATGGGATTTTCAGAAAAATAGAAAGAAAAAAACAAAACAAAACCCTGAAGTTTATATGGAACCAAAAATAATCGTGAGTAGCTGAAGCACTCTTGGGAAAGAAGAACAAGGCAGAAGAATTACTCTTACTGTTTTCAAACTATATTACAAAACTGTAGTAATCAAAACAATAAGGTATTGGCATAAAAACAGACATATAGATCAATGGAACAAAATAGAGAGAACCCAGAGATAAACTCAAGCATATTTGGTTAATTGATTTATGACAAAGGAGCTAAGAATATACAGTGGGGAAAGGAGAGTGTCTTCAACAAATAGTGTTGGGAAATCAGAAAACCACATGCAAAAGAATGAAATCCGACGACTATCTTATACCATGCAGGAAAAATCAACTCAAATGGTTAAACACTTGAACACAGATCTGAAATCATACAACTCCTAAAAGAGAACAAATGGTATAAGCTCCCTGACATCAGTCTTAGCAATGATTGTTTTGTATCTGACACCAAAATCAAAAAGGAACAAAACAAAAATTAAAAGTAAGACTATACGAAACTATAAGGTTTCTGCACAGTAAAGGACACTATCAACCAAAAGAAAAGGCAACTGCTGAATGGAAGAAAATATTTGCATGTCATGTATCTGATAAGTAGTAAATATCCAAAATATATAAAGAGCTCATATAACTCAATAGCGAAAACAAAACAAAAAACAACAACACACACGAAACACAAAAACAACTCAATTAAAAAATGGGCAGAGGAACTGAATAGACATTTTTCCAAAGAATAGATACAAATGAATGATCAGCAGGGACATGAAAAGGTGCACAGTATTACTCATCATCATTAGGGGAATGAAAATGGAAACCAAAATATTCACCCCACAACAATTAGAATGGCTATCATCAAAAAGACAAGAGGTAATAAGTGTTTGAAAAGGTTTGGAGAAAAGGGAACCCTAGTATACTATTGTTGGGAATGTACACTAGCACAGCCACAGTGGGAAAACAGTATGGAGGTTTGTTGAAAAAATATATGTATGTATGTATGTACATATGTATGTATGTATGTATTTAAAAGATTTTGTTTATTTATTTGAGAGAGAGACAGAGAGAGCATGAGAGGGTCAGAGGGAGAAGCAGACTCCCTGTGGAGCTGGGAACCCAATGCGGGACTCCATTCAGGCTCTGGGATCATGACCTGAGCCAAAGGCAGTCACTTAACCAATTGAGCCACGCTGGTGCCCAGTTTGTCAAAAAAATTTTTAAATAGAAATACTATATGATCCATCCATTCCCTTCTGGGTATATATCAGAAAGGAACAAAATCACTATCTCAAAGTAATCTGCACACCTATGTTCATTGCAACATTATTTCAACAGAAATAATGTAAAAAACTTAAGTATCCATTGAAGGATAAATAAAATGTAATGAATATAAAGAAAATATAATTTTTATTATATTTACTAAATAAAATATATTTTATCATATTTATTTTACTTATTTTATTTTTATTATTTTATTGATTTTATAGGTATATAATATGTAATAATATATCAATATATAAAGCACATATTTATAATTATATAGCTAATGATGTTTTATATATATTATATATATATATATGAATATTATTCAGCCATATGGAAGAAGGAAATCCTGCCATTTGTGAAAGGATGGATGGACATTGAGTGAGAGAATTCTGAAAAAGAGGAACAAATATTGTATGATCTTACTTACATGTGGAATTTTATAAAATCAAAGTCATAGAAACAGAGAACACATTGTTGGTTGCCAGAATTGGGAGTTAGTGTGTGAGGGAAATTGATGAAAGTGGTCAAAAAGTACAAACTTTGAGTTATAAAATAAATAAATTAAATAAATAATAAAATAAAAATAAATAAATAAAAATAATTAAAATAAATTCTTGTGATGTAAGTATAGCATAGTGAATATAGTTAATAATACTGTATTGTGTATTTGAAAGTTGCTATGGGAAAATCTTTAAAAAAGATTATAACTATTTCAGATGATGGATGTTTACATTTTAAAATTATTGTAATCATTTCACAATATATATGTATATCAAATCATTATATTTTAAACTTTACATTATACAATGCTATTGTCAATTATATCTCAATAAAAATGGAAAAAAAAGAGTAAGTTTTCTTTCTGATTGTTATTGACACAAAATATTCTCAAAAGGGTGCCTGAGTGGCTGGCTCAGTGGGTTAAAGCCTCTGCCTTCAGCTCAGGTCATGATCCCAGGGCCCTGGGATCGAGCCCCACATCGGGCTCTCTGCTCCGCAGGGAGCCTGCTTCCTCCTCTCTCTCTGCCTGCTGCTCTGCCTACTTGTGATCTCTGTCTGTCAAATAAATAAATAAAATCTTCAAAAAAAATATTCTCAAAAAAATTAAATGATTGAGGTTGAAGGAAAAAAATGGGTGGGAATATAACAAGGTCAGGCTTAATATTAACTCACAGGAATTTACACCATGACATCGTGTATACTTGTCCATTTCTTACAGCCAGTGCAGTGAGAGGAACTGTTAACTGATTCACAGTTTCTTTACAGAAAACTGTCAGGGGAAGCTAAACTTTTCCAGAAACTTACACCCAAGAGGAATTTTTTTCCGTGGGTACTTAAATAGAATTCTCTGATCTGAAACATGTTCTGTTCAGATAGAATGTTTTATAGTGGTATTTCTCATGGTAAATAGAACACGGACAACATGACAAACATAATTTACTTGAAATTTGGTCCAGATGCATTATGAATTATTCTTCTATCTTTGATAAATTAAATTTCCAGAGCTGCAGTTTTCATGTGTTCCTGCAGATTCCAAGAGAGCCTCATGTCTTAGAAGCTTCCTTCAGAAAGATGAGGCATGGGGCTAATTGAAGTGGAAGCAATACAGGCAAAAAACAGCTCAGATCTGCATAAAATTTAAGAAGTGCTTTTACTTCCATAAAAAAATTGGAAAATCACTAGTCTATATAGAAATGTTAGACTTTTGGAGAATCATTCTGCATTTTTTGCAAAACTTAAGTTCCTTTATATATAAAGGAGTATATTCCTATATAAAGGAGTATATATACTCCTTTATGTATGAGGAGTAGAAAGTTTAAAGCTTTTGTTTATGATAAGATCAGATGGGCTACAGTGCTCATTAAGAATAGAGCTATGTGTTTGTCAATTAGTTTGATTGTATACAGAGTGATTGTCCTCTTAGAAAATCAATGTCCCTAACTGAAATACATTCCAAATTGGTGGGATGACATTTTTTTATAATTGCATTCATCTACTGAGACCAAAAAATGCACGAAGAGAACCTTTAAATTTTAAAGAAGGGAATCCAGTGACCAATCATTTATTAATATTTGATAAACAAAAGCTACTTTGTAGACTGAGAAATTGAGCGAGCAATAGTATGCTTTTGAAGTATTTGTGTGTGTTTTTTTTTTAAAGATTTTATTTATTTATTTGAGAGAGAGAGAGACAGAGCGAGAGAGAGCACAAGTGGGGAGGTGAGGGAGAAGCAGGCTCCCCACTATCCAGGGAGCCTGACATGGGGCTAGATCCAGGAACCTGGGATCATGACCTCAGTCCAAGACAGATGTTTAACCAACTGAGCCATGAAGGTGCTCCTGAAGTATTTGTTAATGAAGTGTTCTTTTGAACTGAAACTGCAGATAAAAATGTCTGTGTGAAAGACAAAAGAATATATAGGTGATGGGAATGCCTGGCTGTCTCAGTTGGTGGAGCATGTGACTCTCGATTTTGGATCATGAGCCTGAACCCCACTTTGGGCACAGAGTTTCGTTTAAAAAAAGTAATCAGTCTGCCATAGTGGCATATTTAAAAAAAAAAAAAAGAAAGACTATAAATGTAACAAGAAAGAAGCTAGATATTTAAATAGTAAAGGTTTATAAAATACAGGTATGTTTGTATTTATATGTGTATGTATATATAGTATAAATATGCATAGACATGTACAGAAAACATATCATTTTAAATGTAGTATATATTCCCAAATTTTGAAAACATACAGAAGGTATAAAAATAATCTACAGGGACGCCTGGGTGGCTCAGTTGGTTAAGCGGCTGCCTTTGGCTCAGGTCATGATCCCAGCGTCCTGGGATCGAGGCCCACATGGGGCTCCTTGCTCGGCAGGGAGCCTGCTTCTCCCTCTGCCTCTGCCTACCACTCTGTCTGCTTGTGCTCACTCTCGCTCCTCTCTCTCTTTGACAAATAAATAAAATCTTTAAAAAATAATAATAATAATCTACAGATTCCACCAATGAGAGGTATTTACTCTTAGTGCTATTAAAATCCTGACTTTCTTATGTGTATACATATTTTATAGAATTGAGATTTTCTTTTTAACACTATTTTTAAAACAAAGATTTTCTTTGACATTAAATATTTATGAACATAATTTTAATGGCTATGTAATATACTATTTCATAACTATAAAGTAATTTATTGAATAATTCCCTTGTTTTGTGGACTTAAGCTTCTTCCATCTTTAAACATTTATAAAAAAGCTGTTTACAGATTTTTTTTTTTTTTTTTTTTTAGTGTTTGCAGGCATTTTTATATTCCTGGCTGTTTTCTTGAAATGCCTTCTGAAAGCAAAAATAGTAGAATAAAAATCATAAGTATTTATTATTCACTCATAGATATAATTCAGTTATTCCTGGAAAATTGTAGGCCTTTATAAGACACCTGCTATGCATCAGGATACCCATCTCACTGTATGTTACCAGCATTGAATGTTACTAATGTTACTTTGCAAAAAAAACAGCAAGGGGAGCAATTTGCATCTCTATGCTTACAACTAAGATTGAACATACTTTTTTTTTTTTAAGATTTTATTTATTTGTTTGACAGAGATCACAAGTAGGCATAGAGGCAGGCAGAGAGAGAGAGGGGAAAGCACGCTCGCGGCTGAGCAGAGAGCCCAACGCGGGGCTCGATTCCAGGATACTGGGATCATAACCTGAGCAGAAGGCAGAGGCTTTAACCCAGGGGCCACCCAGGCACCCCCTAAGATTGAACATACTTTTGAATTATATTATTCAGTTCTATGTTCTGTGAACTGCATATTCATTTACCCATTTATGTATTTGAGTCTTCATGTTTATCTCATTATAAGTTTCTGTTTGTTTTAGATAGTAATCTTGAAATGAATGGAAAATTAATTTTTAAAAGGATTGGAAAAATATTTTAAAGATGCCACTTTGAATTAGGTTTAAAAGAAATATAGTCATAAAGTTTCCATTGCACCAAGACATTGTGACTTTTACAACTTCTACATTTTTTTGATCTAATACTTGGATAAATGAATATTTTGATCTGTCCCTCTATCACTTTTCAATTTCAGTAACAAAATTCTAAAAGTTAGAGGGTAATAAATACATTTAATACGATCACAGTTTTTGTGAAATGTACTAAACTCTGCATAATATTTGCACTCGAAGTTTTAAAAATTTGTTAGTGCCGACTTTCTGTACTTGTCTCTCACTTCAAGAAATACTCTTAGATGAGGGTATTAAGGAGGTACGTATTGCATGAGACATTGGGTGTTGTTCACAAACAATGAATCATGGAACACTACGCCAAAAACTAGTGATGTACTGTATGGTGACTAACATAACATAATAGTAATTTAAAAAAAGGAAATACTCTTGGAATGAAATGCACCATGAATCATGGCTTTCGCTAGATGAGGTTTGATTTATTCAGTTATAATATTTGGCTAATAGAATAAAGCATAATTAAAAGGCATAATTAAGGTGTTGTCTATACCAGAAAATCTGTATCTACAAAATAAAATATTTGTGCCGTTAAGTTGGCATGAATACGCAAATGTTCTTTTTTCCAAGGTAAAGTCAGTGATTACAAACATGTATCTTCAAACAAATCATGTGCATGAGGAGTAAGTGTGGATACAGTGAATGAAAAAGTATATATGATTAGATAAACAGCCAATTTTTTGTCATTGAAAATCCAATTCATTATCTTATATGAAAAAGTATTTATTTTTTTTTTAGATTTTATTTATTTGTCAGAGAGAGAGAGAGAGCGAGGAGTGAGAGAGCAAGCACAGGCAGACAAAGTGGCAGGCAGAGGCAGAGGGAGAGGGAGAAGCAGGCTCCCTGCTGAGCAAGGAGCCCGATGTGGGACTCAATCCCAGGACGCTGGGATCATGACCTGAGCCGAAGGCAGCCGCTTAACCAACTGAGCCACCCAGGTGCCCCTGAAAAAGTATTTAAAAAGTAGTATAATGTAGTAGCTAAGGTTATGGTTCAAAGTCAAGTTCCTCCAGGAAGTAACTCTGGAGGTGTTAACAAATTATTTAAAATCTCTTGGCCTCAGTTTCTCAGGGTCAGTAATCCACTCAGAATTGTTGCTTTATACCCCCACACAGGAATTATGCATGTAAATGAGTTTATTCTCTACAAATAAGATCAGAGTAAAAAAGCAAACAAAGATTTTTTTTTTTTTTTAGTGTTCCATAAATGAAAGAATATTGAAATGTGCTGAAAAATGTATCATCAGAATAAGCAAGTTCTTTAGAAGGAGGATTCTTTTTTTTTTTTTTAATGTTTAATTTATTTATTTGACAGAGAGATCACAAGTAGGCAGAGAGGCAGGCAGAGAAAGGAGGAAGCAGGCTCCCACTGAGCAGAGAGCCTGATTCAGGGCTAGATCCCAGCACCCTGAGATCATGACCTGAGCCAAAGGCAGAGGCTTAATCCACTGAGCCATCCAGGCGCCTCTAGAAGGAGCACTCTCGTTATATCATGTGTAAATTTAATTAATTTTGCCAAGATGAAAATAGATTCATTATCTTTGCTAGAATTTTGTAAATTATTTTGTTGCATATATGAAATATAAGTGTGAATGTGTCAGTATATGTATATATGCTTTCAGATAGATGGCAGTGGGAAATATTTTGCCTTTTATTTCTTAGTGTATTAAAATTCCTTGTATTGTTGTATACTCTTTGAGACCAGAACTTTTTTTTTTTTTCCCAGACCAGAACAGAGTTGCCTAGTATGTCCACTAAACCTAGCTGAGGATCACAGAGTTATGTTAACAATAGGCCTATATTGATTAATAAAGAAAACTCAAAGCATAAATGAGGTTTTACCTGTCAGCAGCATTTCCAGAGCTAGAAATGGTAAGTTCTATCACTTTGCTATCATCCATTATAGTACTTCATAAAACATGGTAGTTGGGGGAAAGAAGTGGTCATATTACTTTATACTCAGCATTTTCAGCTTTTAGAGCATCTTTCTAGAACTAGTGCTAGCTGTAGCATTACTTTGAAGCTTCGACTTACACTATCTTGTCCAGTCCACCTTAATTAATTTCAAGTAAAAGCGATCCTTTGAAAGAATAGCTTCAGAGAGAAAAGGATTAATTATAACAGCAATTCAAAAGCTGCTACCTTCTGAATCAGTGAATCTCTTTGTCTTGATTATTTTAACAAGGCTGTCTTCATTTACATAACTTTCCTCTTCCTGCATCAGTCCAATTACCTTATTTTCTTGTTTTATGACTCTGCTAATAGGTATATCATTTATAATTTGTAAAATGAGCTCCCCTATTCAATTTTATTTGTTTTTATATTCATCTCCCTTTTCCTTAAATGCCACTTGGAAATCAGGTATTTTTAATGGAATTGTTGCTTTTCTATCAATGTGACACATTCGAATTCTCACTCAATAAAAGCTGAGGCCACTGAGACCTTTGTATTAGTGCTGCCATTTTTAAAAATTGATTTGATTTTGACTTGTTTTAAAAATTGATAGGAGCACTGAATTTGAGGCTATAGTCTTGTATTTGTAATTTCATGTTAACCTGGGACGGGGAGCAGAGCTGAAAAGTTAATGGCCTGATGAATTTATACTATGTTGGCAAAAGAAAAGATATTCTAATTTCCAAGACCAGACTAGCTCTGTGTGGTATAGATAAACCAGCTCCTCACTTCACACTCAGAGATCAATCACACTGTAGGTTGCCTGAGACTGATTGAGATAATAATATAATAAATGAGTAGCCAGAGTGAGTTCAGTGAACTTTATATGAAAGGACATAAGAATGGATTTCCTAGAGTGAGTCCATCCCATGTCACCTGGACAAGAATTGGACCCAGGAATGTATTATGATAACTATCAAGTGTCTTCTTAGGAGGGACTGTGCATACGTGCTGGGGAATGGAACTCCATGATTAACCACATAGAGTGCCATGCCCATTGGCATTTTCTTTCCTAAAACTCCTGCATTTAAAGAAATCACTCTCTATTTGATGAATACCCATAGCAAATACTCAAAAATGTGTTTTTCAATAAATATATTTAATTTGCACCATAACATTCTCCAAAGTCAAAATTATTGGTGTTCTTTCCCATTTTTTAAACACTTGGTTTGGCATTATGCACCCTAAGGAAAGTTTATCACTGAGCTAAGAAACCGGAGATGAGTGTAATAAAAATGTTTTCCTTTTTTTTTCAAATTCTACATTACCGAATAAAACATACATAAATCATATTTTCACAAAGGAACCTCCCAATTAAGCTGATGGTAGGGCGTAAGAAAATACAGATTGTGCAAGGCACTAGGAGCTAAAAACTGCTGGTTTTCTCAATAGCATTTCTCAAAAAGCTTTTGTGATGAGTACATCTGTAGATAAGAATTAAAAAAATAAGAGCTACATGGAGTTTAATCATTTATACAACAATTAAGTAAAACATGTACTAATGATTCACTGTAAAAAACTTTTCTTGTTCCAAGTTTTATGAAAAAAACATCTTTGTCTGATCCTTGAGGAAAAAGAATATTAAGACGTAGCATTCATTTTCTAAAAAATTTTTGAGTAGACAGGAAAATATTTTTGTCTTCATAACTGCTTGCAATTCTGCATCAGTTTCTAAATTTAAATAATTCTAAAAATTAATGTCAACTTTTATTTGGGTCTTTCTTTTGTACCATGGGATAGGGGAAGACAGAAAGGGTTCTTTCTGTAGTATAAAGGCTCTAATGACAAGGAGATCTGGCTATTGGCTCCCAGATATACATGAGTCTAGATTGCTCCAATGCTGCTTCCTTCATTTTATTCCCTCCTTCCATATAGCATCACATTATGCTATAATGAAATAAAAATATGTCTAATAATATGTTTATAGATAGAACAAATGATCTTTCACTTTTCCACATTTGGTTTTGAGAAAGTATATGAAATTGTATCAAGAGTGTATTTGCTTCTCCTCACATACAAACATGGTTTTGATTTCAACTCTTGCCACTTACTTGCTGAGTGTCCTTGGCCAATCATTTAAGACTTCTGAGCTTTAGTTTCTCTATCTGTAGAATGGGTACAATAATATCCATCCTGAATAATTGTCTTGAGGCCTATAGCACATCTACACTTAGTATAATGACGAATATCAAGGGATTGCATTACAGGGCTGTCTGGGTGGCTCAGTCAGTTAAGCAGCTGCCTTCTACTCGGGTCATGACCCCAGGGACTTGGGATTGAGCCCTTCATAGGGCTTCCTGCTCAGTGGGGACTCTCCTTTTCCCTCTCCCTCTGCCCCTCTTCCACTCATTCTCTCTCTCTCTCTCAAATAAATTAATAAAATCTTAGAAAAAAAAGGTTTGCATTACAAATTGTAGTTTTCATTATTACTTGTGGGGGTGTTTTTAAATGAAAACCTTTAACAGAGTAAAGTCATCAACTATCTGGGCTACCTTACCCACCTGAACTTTTATTCACTTGTTAGCAGGCAGCATAAGGATGCGTACTCTGATTTACATGATTTGGGTTCAAATTCTGGTTCTAACACCTATGTTATGTGCCCTTGAAGAAAACCTTAGGCAGTTTTGTGTTCCACCTGTAAAATGAGAATGTCCTAGTTCTTACCACCTCATTTGATGGTTGTAGTGATTAATGAGATGAAACAAACTAATAATCAATAAAGGTAGTTCCTAAAATATACATATCTGTAGAATGTAGGCTGTCTTGTTTACCACTGTATCTCTACCATCTAAATGGTGCCTGGCACATAATGGACCTTCAATGTATGACAATGGGATGAATGAAGAGACAGGGCCACTCGCACAAAACATGGTCATTCACATGTGCTTTCCTCCAGATCTGTATGTTCTCTTCACCATCATCTTTACACTCAATTCCTAGCCTTCTGCTCTTGCCTTTGAGGAGCCTCTCAACTGAAATGTTGTTGTTGTTTTTTTTCCTTTTCACCCAAAATTAAGCAGTTCTTTGTGTTCCATATGAAGCAGAGCCTTCTTAAAGAAGACAACCTTATAAAGCTTCTAATCCCAGGGTGCCTGTGTGGCTCAGTCAATTAAGTGTTGGACTCGGTTTCTGCTCAGGTTATGATCGAGCCCCTGCATTCAGCTCCATGCCCAGCACAGTCACCTTGTCTCTCTCCCTCTGTTCCTCCCCTCCAACTCACATTCTCTCTCTTTGTCTCTCTCTCAAATAAATAAAAACATAAATAAATAAAATCTTTTAAAAAAATTAAGCTTTTAATCCCATAGTTTGCCTCTTGGATTTTGACCTTTGATTGTGTTCACTTTAGATTTTGTGTATTTTATCAGCTTCCTTTGCATAAATTTGAGAGAAAAGTATGTATATTGGAAAATGGAGGAAAGGACTGTATCAACTTCATACTGGTGACTTGGTTCATGTATGAGTTTTCCATTGCTGCTGTACCAAATTGACATAAAGCTAGTAGTTTAAACAGCATGAACTATTTATATTATAGTTTGGGGGTTCAGAAATCTGAAATGGATCTCATTGGGCTAAAATCAAGGAGTTAATGGGGCTATGTTTCTTTCTGGAGGCTCTAGGAAAAAAATTAATTTTCCTTCTTTTTCCAGGTTTTAGAGACTGCCCTCATTCCTTGGTTCCTCACCCCTCCCATCTTCAAATGACCAGTTGAGTCTTTCTTACCTCACATCACTCTGATACTGACTCTTCTGCTTCTCTCTTGCATATTTGAGGACACTTGTGATTACTTTGAGCTCACCCAGATAATCTAGGATAGTCTCTGTAATATAAGATTAGCTGATTAACAATCTCCACTCCATCTGCTGCCATAATTTTAGTGTCTCTTCCATGTAATCTCATCTATTCATGGGTTCTGAGAATTAGGGCATGGACAATTTTGGTAAATTATCAATCTGCTTATTGTAGTTCATTATCCTGGAGATTCTCCTTTATGGTGAGCTAGAATTACCTGACTGAAAGCTCAGTTCTGCCACATCTCTGGTACTAGTTTGTTCATTAGCTGGGAATAATTTGGGCTCCCAAATTTTAGCATTTTAACAGTTCAGAGATCTGATAGTTGACATCTTACCCTATTTCTTTGACCAGGCCTCACCTGGTAGCCAATTTCTCACACTGGTGTCACTGCTTCAACTCTCCTAGTGCATGTTTGCACCTAATATCTTTAAGACTAACCACTCCCTTGTTCTAAAGTTATCCTCCCTAGCATGAGTCTGCCTTTACTCTGTGAACTGTGTTTAGGACTCCAATTCATGTGACTTCTATATATGACTGTTTTCAAACTGCCGGTCACGTTGTTCCAAGGTATCTGCCAGAACATGACTAATATCGTGTGCTGAACTGAACTGAACTGCACTAAAGTGAACTACCTGTTTTGATTAGCATCCTCGTCTGTTACCGTGTCCCAAATGCTAGCTTCTGGTGACCACAGACATTTTGTATTATGGTACCTGCAACATTCTGATTGGTAAGTCCATCCAAACTTGGATAATTCCTCATCACCCAGATGACTCATTCCTGTTTCGTTTGTTTCTTTGTTGTTGTTTTTGTTTGATAGAGGGGAGCATCTTTAAATCTCTCACTTTAAACAATATCTTTCTTTTTCTTTTTCTTTTTTTTTGTCCATGTGTATATCTCTCTCCTCTTGCTTAAAATTGCTTCCTTTGGTTCTTCTTTATCAACAAATTTCCACCACATTCCATATCCCCAGGTCGATGAGTACTGGTAAAGCAAGAGATACCTGGTGCACAGAATTTGAGGAAGAACTCACTGAGAGGATCATGGAATTGTGGGTCAGCCTTTTCATGACCTCTAGGGAAAGTGTCTCCTTAAATTTCACATTTAAGCTCTTTTCTTGCCTCACACTAGTCCATGGTTATGCTTCACCTTCAAATTTAATTAAAATAATTATGAAATCTTTACTATCTCTACTCACTGCCTCATTTTTCATTATAGGAGAAGAAAAGGAAGGGTTACACTTTACTCCACAAAAGGAGTGATCCCTTAGCGTAGACTTCAAATTATAGGATGATCTGTCAACCCTGACTTTCCACCGTGGTCAATCCCAACTTCTTCCATTGTAAACTATCCTCATCAACTTCTCTTGCCACAACCCATCATTCCTGACTTCTCCAACATGATCATCTAACCCCAACTTCTCCTGTGACCTTTTACTCCCAACTTCTCCTACTATGACCTCCACATTTTTCTAGTAAAACATTTTTCTGCATTTTCTTTAGGGATGTTCCTTGCAAACACTGAAATTATATTGTGTTACTTCTTTTTTGTTTTTTGAGTTTTTTAAAATGCTTTTTAGATTTTTTGTGGATACGAGAAATAAGAGAAAACTATCATCAATTTTAATTCCCCCAGAACTTGGAAAGGCTAGAAAGGAGTTCTTTCCATACCTTCCTCCATTTAGGTCTCTTCCTCTGTGCTATGCTACGATAAATCTCCCTCTCAAGGGTCCCTGCTGTACTAGACTCCTACAGTTCCCTTCATATTTCTGTCACTTTTTATTCTTCCCCTGACATTAATTTGCTGTAATGAAACTCTTCAGGCTTTTGTGCTTACAGAATTATTTACACAGGACGGAGACCCAATATGCTGCCTGTCTGTGAGATTTTCTCTAGGGTCATGACGTCCTAAATTTTACATTAGTTTCTTTTTTACTGTGATAAAATTAAATATTTTTATTTAGGTCAATGGGTAGTGTAAGGATAATAGCTTATTTTTTCTTCTTCATCTTAGGATCATTTTAATGATTTTCATCATCCTGGAAGTATTTCAATTATTGATTATTTATATGTAATTTAAATACTTCAAATTTGTCTTTTTTCAGTTAGGAATCTAAAATGGATTTTTTTTTTTTACTCTAACATTAAATGCCATAAATTAACCCTATAGTAACCCATAAAAATGGTGAGATATCTTTATCAATAAAAGCGAAATTACTTATCAATATATCCCAAACTCTTTTTTTTTTAATTTCCCTTGTTTGCATAATTTGAATGTCAAGCTTTATGGTCATGAGCTGACATGACGTGATTTCATAGATTCTTAATTTTCTGGTTGTGTGAGTTCTTAAGTAATTTAAAGCAACATAATTTTCCTAAAAAAATATAGGGGGGGGGGAAAGGCATGCAGCGTGCTCTTACTTTAAAATCCCTTCCTTAGGTATTTTCACAGTTGCAAAAAAGAAAAGAAGGAAGGAAAAAAAGAAATAGCAAAGCTCTTTTTGGGAAAAGAGATCTTGCATATTTAGAGAAGATGGTTCTAAAAATGCTCAGAATAAAGAAAATAAACTATATTTGCCAGTTATCTTTTTAAAGATTTTTTTCTTTTTGAGGGTATTTCAAGTGTTTTGGGAGAAAGTCTCAATTAGATACTACTTAATATGGAATACTTTTGCATCTGTCAGAGTTCAATCAGGGAAGCATGGCTACTGAGTATGAAACGACAAAGTGACTTGGAATAAGATATTGCATAAGATGGGAGAAGCTGGCAAGGTGAAAATCTGGATGGAGTATTTAAACAATGAAAAAAAAAAAAAAAAGGCCACTTGCCCATCCTCCTTAAAAGAACAGTTCAGGTGAATGACTGTAAACTTTCAGCAAAATCCAAGGAACCCAGTACACCCAGGGGTCAAAGAGGGTAACAAAAGTGGAGCTCATGCAGAGGTCTTTGAACTTGCTTCTGTTAGCACTAGTTGTGCATGTCCTTGGCCAAGGATCTGGTGTGGGCTGGTGGCCCCTGCTGGCCAGCAGAAAGGAGAGATACAGATGTGACATGTAAGAAAAGCAGGGGGCCATGGCCCCTATGCATTTTTCTTTCATTGCATCTGACTGCAAACATCCTCTGGGAAGAATGACTGCTGCTTCACGTGCACCTTTCAGCTCTTTCGCAAGTTTCTGGCCAACCCTAATCTAGATGCATAAGGAAAAGAGGTCCAGAAAACTGTGGTCTGAGAATCTGGCTAAACAGCAACCTAGCACACTCTTTGCTATCACTCTCTAGTGCTTCCACGGGACAGTAACAGCAGGCACTACTGAGTTCACTGGCAGGAGCTGTGGCTTGACTGAAAGGGCATCAGAAGTTGAACCTGTGATTACTTTTAGAGACAAGTGTAAATTGAACCCAAATATCTCGAATTTATGCATAATTTTATGATAAGATTTAGTCATTTTGGCCACTCACTTTCTGTGTGACATTGAGTTGATCTGTAAACTCTCTATATTTTGGTTTTTCTTTTTTAGTATGGACTTAATATTATAACCATCTGTCTCAAGATGGATTCCCTAGGAGCAGATATTGAAGTAAGTTTTTGTGTGAAAGTGATTCATTAGGAAGTATTTCTAGGGAAATATGGCAAGGAAATGAAGGAGGTGGGGGAGAAAAGGGAAGGACGAGTTAGTTATCAGTACAGTACAGAAGAGGGTTTGCTTCAGTTCTACAGGAGATCTCTGATGACAATGGAGGTCTCACCTCAGAGTTGGCATGGGGACAGGAAACCAGAGAATGTATACTCTGCACTGATAGCTACGGGTTAAGGCTATCCTAGGGGAATGGGAAAGGTTATCCTGGAGCTATCTCTGTGTAAAGGCAAAACAGTCTGGCAAAGTGAGGGCAGTTCTGTCACAAAGAGATACGGATGTTGGCTGTTGATAGTAATCACTGGGAAGCCAATGTGCAAGGAAATGGTAAGATTTGAGAAAATACGCTTAGAGTTCTTGATATCTGCTACAGTACTTGAAATGATTTTTACACAGCCTTAATAAAAAACTATCAATATTTAAAATACATAGAAAGTTAGCTGACACAGAGTAAATACCCAATAATTTGTAGCCAGTGATAGTAGTAGCAGTAGATGCATTGTTGAAGGGAGGCATCCCAAATAAGCCAACTCATGTTGATGAGGAAATTATCATTGACTAGACTGGCATTGGCAAAAATAGGAGTGAGGTTGGTAAAGCTTTGCATGCTCACTGAAAATGTAACACTCCAGGGGCAAAGTTGATTCTGGCCCTGCAAGTTAACAAAATATGCAGTAAAGCTGTTGTAATTTAAACAGTTTAGTGTTACCATTGGAATTGACAAATAGATAAATGGAACACAACACACTGAAAAGCAGAGCGGAAAATATTAGCAATAAATCACATGGTAAATAAGGAGATTTAAAATGATGAAGAAAGGAGAGTAATCCGTAAATGGTGTTGGAATTATTAGGAATCCATTTACAAGTAAAAATTTAAATTTGATTTTTATCTCATACAATGTATGGAAATAAATCTCCAATGCAATTGTGATAAAGATATTTAAACATTAAAACAAAATATAAGAATCTCATGATAAGATCTTCCAGAATACAACAAAAACCCAGATACCATCATAAAATTTCATGGTAGATTTTACAATTTGTTTTTAAACAAAGAACAAAATAACATTCTGGTATAAAGTATTTGAAGCATATATAACAGAAAGAGGATTAATATCAAAATATATAACAAGTTCTCAGTAAGAAAATGAGAGGAAAATTAATAGATAAGAAATATGGGTTTTAATATACATACAATTAAACACAAAACAATAAAAATGCAAAACTCGAATTCTATGGTAACAATGAAAAAAAATCATGTGATAAAATTTTTTCACCCATCAGATGAACAAAATAATAAGGAAGCGTGTGGACAGTGATGTCACCAAAATGGTGAAATAGGCAGTTCCTTAACTCTGCTTCCTTCATGAGAAGAAAAAGTAAAAGCTGTTGAAGACCCCCACTGAGAGACACTTCCCTACACCTCAGGAGCCAAGACAGATTGGCATTAGAGGGTAAGAGAAGAGGCTACACACTGACCACAATGCCCTTCCCCCAGAACAGTCAGCAACATGTGGAGGCACCTCTCCTGAGCCTCTGGTTGCTCTAGGGGGAAAAGTGAACCCAGAAGGGACCACCAACCCACTCCAGCACTGGGGTTGTTTTATGGGAGCCCCTATTCTGGTCTTACACCATGAGATCTGCAGGAGAATTGGTGGGTCTCTGCAACTGAGAATCTGACAGTGATGGAGAAGGGGGCAGGAGATTGAAACAACCAGCATGAGAATCTTGGCAGGCCAGGTTTATACCTGCAATGTTCAAGTAGTAATCCCAACCAGCAGTTTTGCTCTCATCTGCAGAACCAAGTCACAGGGGCACTCTGACCGGGGAACTTGGCAGGATACAGATCTGCCAGATTCAGATCCTCAAACTAGCGATTTTGCCAGCCCTAGAGCCTGGTTTGACCATGCTCAGGCAAAGAGTTAGAGTCATAGTTCCACTTGCTCTATTGGATATCTTCTAGCCCCATCTTACCAGAAGGGCTGGTGACAATTCCTGGAGGCCATGTGGCCCAGTGATGCTCCATCTGAGAGCTGGGTGGGCAGAGCTGACAGCCTCTAGAGTAAAGCCAATACCAAGCATGGAGGGTTCCTATGCTGCTCACAAGCAGAGAAATTAATTTATGCCAAAGCTGAGGGTAGAAGGAGGCCCTTCCAAACCAGAGAACCTATTTGGGAAATTGAGAGTAGTCCGCAAAAGCCCTTTACCTCTGCACCCCCCAACTCCTGCTGTCTTACCACTACCCAGGCAAGGGAGTTGAGATATAGCCCCATCCACATCCACATGGAGATTGTCTTCTAGCCTCATCTGACCAGAATGTCTAGGGACAACCCCTTTGCAGCCTGGTGGTTCTGGAGCCTAGAGAAGGGAAAGTATGGACTATAATTTGCAAAGAAAACCAGTGGGCCTCATCAGCCTGGGAACTTGGAGTGTGTGTTGGCTTGCCTTCAGACAACTAAGAGCTTTGCTGGTTTTAGAGCTGCTTCTCCTGCTGCACCCAGGCTGGCAATCAAATTCGTAGACCACTAATTGCTAAACACAGACTTCAGCCTGTCTGACCAGGAACCTAACTAGAGCACCCACAAAGCTACAGAGCCCACCTAACAGTCCTGTGCACAGTGGCACTAGAACAGAGAGCCCAGCCTAGGGTTTCCCCAGCTTGCAGAGCAAACTCTTGGACTCATCTGCTGGGGAATTTAGTAGGCACTCTGACCTGATTTGAGTTCCCAAACAAAAAGCTATGTACACCCTGAGTCCCATCCTGCAGCCCTGCTAGGGCAGGGAAGGCTAATTTATAACTCCATCTATTACTGAATATAGTACCCAGTCCTAACCATTTAGTAAGCTTGATGCAAGAATCCAGGTAACTGTGGTACCCATCCTACTTCATTTGGGTAGGGGTCCAATCCAGGAGTCCCTTTTTAACTATTCTCAGTGAAAGGCACACCCCCTGCCATCCCTATCCTCAGAACTAGAATAGTTGCCTCACCTAAAATAGACCATAATTGCAGGTCCCACGTGCCTAATCACATTATCAACAGACACACCTAGAAACCCAAACTTAGCTGACTCGGGAAGAACAGCCTCAGCCATTTGTGTTCAACTATAAAGTCTGGAAGAGGAGTCTGAGTGTCAAACACATACAGAGACATTTTATTGCGGTGTTACTTTTAGTAATGAGATTCAGAAATAATCTAAATGCCCATTAAAAGAGAACTGGCAAGGGACGCCTGGGTGGCTCAGTTGGTTAAGCGGCTGCCTTCGGCTCGGGTCATGATCCCAGCGTCCTGGGATCGAGTCCCACATCGGGCTCCTTGCTCCGCGGGGAGCGTGCTTCTCCCTCTGCCACTCTGTCTGCCTGTGCTCACTCTCTCTCTCTCTCTGACAAATAAATAAATAAAATCTTTAAAAAAAAAAAAAAGAGAACTGGCAAAATAATGTATGATATATCCTTATGAAGGAATAGAATCCACTATTCAGTGTAATTAACCTACTTCTTCATATAGTTACATGAAATGATCTCCAAAATATCTCTAGCTACTTAGAGAGTTGTGAGTTACTTGGCTCTTGACGTAGATTAGAACCCATTTGCCAGAAAAACCAAAGTAAAAGCTACTACTTAGATAATCCTATATTAAGTCTAAATGATTAGGTCAAACTCCAAGTCCATAATTCCTATTTTCAGAGATGAGATGAAGAATTTGTCTTATCTTCTCTCATTCTGGGAAATCTTTAGGTTTAACCTGAAAAGTAAATGAATTTGAAATAATTCCATTATTGCACTAACATTGCACAGTCTCAAGTGACTCCACGAATATCTTGACAATGGGGTGTTTCCTTTCAATTAGAACTAATTGGAAACCCATATGTCTTCTAATTTGCCTGAGACATTTCCTATATGTAAAGTATAATAGGGAAATGAATATACAGAAAATCAGGATCCATTCACTAAAATTTCAGCTTTTATCTGAGCTTTTCCAAATCCAGAGAAAGCAACTTAAAGCCTGTAATTTATATTTTAACTTTTTCTTTTGATCTGTCACTTGATCTTTTTCTTTTGAGCTAAATGGCCCAAGCATACACACGGGGAGACTTTTGAGAAAGTGAAGTCTTACTTTTTAATTAGAGCAAATGTGTTAAATGAATATAAAGTAATTTGAATACTGCAGAGACCTCTTAAATCTCTACCAATAAATCTGGTATTGCAGCAGGTCTGTCTTTGCACCATAGACTCAGTTAAGGTTGGGCTTGAAATACGACAGTGAAATGAATTTGTTACTAATGCAATCAAGTGTTTCAGTAATTCATGAGAAAGTAATTCCTCAATGTACATGACTCACTTAATAATTTAAGATTTTTCAGACTTGAAATGTTAAATGAACTCTTCATAGATTAAAAAATAAAGAAATTCGCTACCTGTTCCAAGTATTGTATTCCTTAAGTTCATTTTAATTACCATACTGTTTATTTTGTGGGATAAAAATTGTTTGGGTAATGGTCTGTTTCTATGTGGTATTTCTACAGACTCCACACAAAATATCGTATTTCCTATATAATTAATGATCAGTTTGGTTCTGACTATATATTAAACATTTGAGCAAAATATTCAGTCATCCAACTAGTTAGATACCCATCATATATAACACAGATTTCTTACATGTGGGAGTTTATTTTGAGGAGCAGCGATCCCTGCAAAAGAGATATAATCAGGAGTTTCAAAAATGTCCATTTCAACTTTTCATATTTTATAGACAACACTTTTTTTCTAGAAAAATTTATTTGAAAATGCTAGTCAATCTATATAACCTATTCCACAATGTGAGAAATAATTTGATAAGGTTTAAAAAGGTAAGAATGCGGTTTTTTTAAATTTGATATTTCACTATTTATTCTCTTTGTTAAATAATGTAAAGAAAGACTAGTAAAATCCACATGTGTTCTTACCTCTTTTATCACACCTCTCATTCACCACTATACTTTTTTTTCCTCTCCTTAATCCAGTGTTCTATATGTTATGAGTTCCCAAACAACACCATAAAAATCTCCTAATTTTCATTGCTTTTGGTATTGGTTGTTCAAAAGTCCTTGAAAAATATTTGAAATGTACTGTATCTGCTACAGTTTCTAACCTAGAAACTTATTTATTTTAGCCTCTTAAAAATCCTAATAGTTTTCTTCTCACAGAAATAAGGTTGGCCTTTATCCTATATGGTTTTTTGTTTTGTTGTTTTGTTTTTTGAGATTTTATTTATTTGAGAGAGAAAGTGAGTGTGAGCATGAGCAGGGAAAGGCACCAAGGGAGAGGGAGAAGCAGATTCCTCACAGAGTGGAGAGCACAACATGGGGTTCCATCCCAGGATTCTGGGATCATGACCTAAGCCAAAGGCAGATGCTTAATAGACTGAGCCACCCAGATGCCCCTAAGTTGTTTTGTTATTTAAATTACATGAAACGTGCTAAATTTCACATTATACTTGAAGGCAGAAGAGAAGGTTATTTTAATTTAATCCCAGTTAAATTCTAGCTTCAGAGCACTCTGAAACAATATATGAATTACACACAGTTAAAAATTTGAAAAAAGAGGCAAGCAGTTGCCGAAGAGAACCCGTACACAAGGAGTTTTAATGTCATTAGTGTTAACTTTTTCTTAATCTTGTCTGAATTCGCGATCAACAGTAGTTTCCACATAGTAGTACAGAAGCCAGAGCAGTCCTCTGTGTTCTTTCTGTATTCTTTACATCTTGTTTCTCAGTGTGGTCTGTGGCTCATCTGCATTAGGGCTGGAGTGCCTGTTTAAAATGCTTGTTACCCGTTATCTGTCAAGACCTAATAAATCACTCATCCATGTCCTGGATCGGATCTGGGAACCTGCATTTTAACAAGTTCACAAGAACAAGATGGTTCTTAGACACACCAGATTTTAGAAATACTTCATACAGTCTTCTCTGAGAGTTGAAACACTTTCAGCAAATTTTAAAGCGTTGAGTCAGGATGTGAGCCAGAGGGATTAGAGATAAATACTCAGATATATCAAGACTCTTTAATTTCGAGTTTTTATGGGAGATGAGGAATTGATGATGTCAGCATTACTGAAAAGTTTCATAATGCTCTACACCCTGAAAAATGACAGTAATACACAAATTCTGGTGTAGTATGTGTCTGAATAAAAAAAAGTATGACTAAAATATGAAAGTTCTTTAGTTTATATCATTAGGTTCACAGTGTCTTACTATTCAAGGTGCCTATTGTATTATATATACCTGTAAATTACCGGTTTGTTTAGTTTCCAGGTTAAAAACTAGGTCAAAGTGTTTTCTTTACATTTAAATACTTTACTTTCTGTACTTTATCATAAATTGGGAAATATAAGGGCTTGGTGTTTTCTATTACAATAAATTCAAGCAGCAGAATAGAGCAGAACAAAAAGTTCTTACCTGCTGCAAAATTAAGTCCATTCAGCAGTATTCTTGTATACAAGCTGTATAGGAATGAGCCATTAGAATAGCATTTTTAGGATCTTTCTTCTTCTTTTCTTTTTCCCCTCCCCCTCCCCACCCCCTCCTTGTTCTTCTTCTTTTTCTGCTTCTTCTTCTTCTTCTTCTTCTTCTTCTTCTTCTTCTCCTTCTTCTTTCCTTCTTTCCCTAATGCTATTCTTCCTCGAGGTCAGAGGGCTCTAGTTGACTTGGCTGGGGCTGCTCAAAGGCAGGTCCTGGAAACCAGGGGAAACAGATTAGTCAATCCTTACTGTTATTACTTCATTCATGGAAGCTGCCTTGTTCTAGTAGAGGCCTACTGGGGGGAAAAACAAAACAAAAACCACACAACAATTTCTCATTCCCTTCCACAATCAATCTGGTTGCCTTTAAATTTCTGAAACCCAGAACAACAGAACCGAGTTCCAGGTGTCTACAGCCCAGGAAGAGATAAAGAGGGAAAGTTGTTTAAAAGTACTATCCAGGTTCTGAATGGACTCTTCTATGTTAGTATTAGCAGATTTGTGAATAAGCCAGACAATGGCATTGCTTTCAGGAAACAATGAGTAAGTGAGATTTGACTTTACAAATTATCATTCCACTTTATAGTGATTTGGAAGGAAGTTTTTTTACCATTAATGTTTCAAACCTATGAAGCATCAAAGAGGGAATGTGTATTGTTAAATGTGTCAGATTATTATGTGTGTTTGCCAGACAATGTCCTTAAAAAATGGCTTACCTGATGTCAAATTCCTGTGCCACAACAACTTTAGTAAAGTATGGAAAGGAACCAAAATATGCTTCTTTGGCATAAGGACCATTTTGAAGGCAATTGAGGGGCAGTACATAAAGGAAAAACTCTAAAAGAGAGCATAAGTTTCCCTTTCGTAAAAGAAATAAACAATTATAAAGGATATTGCCATGTGCCAAAAAAAAAGTCTCCCTCTCCCCTACCAGGCAGGAGCAGGTCTCTTAACAAGTGATCAATGGAGGAGCTTCACAGTTAAGTCTGCTCAAGATGGTATCTCAATGTGGTTTTGATTTTAAATTCTCTGATGGCTAATGATGATGAACATTTTTTCATGTGTCTGTTAGTCATTTGTATGTCTTCTTTTAAGAAGTGTCTGTTTATGTCTTCTGCCCACTTTTTGACTTGATTATTTGTTTTGGGGGGTATTGAGTTTGAGAAGTTCTTTGGGGTATTGAGTTTGAGAAGTTCTTTGTAGATCTTGGATACCAGCCCTTTATCTGTAGTGTTATTTGCAAATGTCTTCTCCCATTTCATGTGTTGTTTCTTTGTTTTGTTGACTGTTTCTTTTGCTGTGCAGAAGTTTTTTATCTCAATGAAATCCCAAAAGTTCATTTTCACTTTGCTTCCCTTGCCTTTGGAGACATGTCCTGAAAGAAGTTGCTATGGCAATCAAAACCACATTGAGATACCACCTTATACCAGTTAGAGTGGCAGAAACTGACAAGGCAAGAAAACCACAAATATTGGAGAGGTATGGAGAAAGGGGACCCCTCTTACACTGTTGGTGGGAATATAAGTTGGTACAGCCACTTTGGAAAACAGTGTGGAGGGTCCTCAAAAAATTAAAAATAGAGTTACCCTATGACCCAGCAATTGCACTACTGGGTATTTACCCCAAAGATACAGACATTGTGAAAAGAAGGGTCAAATGCACCCCAGTGTTCACAGGAGCGATGTCCACAATAGCCAAACTATGGAAAGAGCTAAGCTATCCTTCAGTAGACGAATGGATAAAGAAGATGTGGTCCATATACACAATGGAATATTACTCAGCCATCAGAAAGGATGAATACCCAGCTTTTGCATCAACATGGATGGAACTGGAGATTATGCTGAGTGAAATAAGTCAAGCAGAGAAAGTCAATTATCATATGGTTTCACTTATTTGTGAAACATAAGGAATAGCATGGTGGATATTAGGAGAAGGAAGGGAAAAAATGAAGAGGAGGAAATGGGAGGGAGAGATGACCATGAGAGATTTGGACTCTGAGGAACAAACTGAGGGTTTTTTGGGGGGTGGGGGAGTGGGGGGATGGGTTAGCCTGGTGATGGGTATTAAGGAGGGCACGTATTGCACGGAGCACTGGGTGTTACATACAAGCAATGAATCATGGAACACTACATCAAAAACTAATGATGTACTGTATGGTGACTAACATAACATAATTTTAAAAATCTGCTTAAGAAATCTTACTAAACCTGGGTGATGTGTATTAAGGTGGGCATGTGTTGTGATGAGCACTGGGTGTTGTACACAACTAATGAATTGTTGATGACTACATAGAAAACCAATGATGAACTGTAGGCTGGCTAACTGAACTTAATAAAAAAAAAAAATTAAAAAAAAAAAAAAAAAAGAAATCTTACTGAGCAACCCTCATTTACAACACGTCTCCTAGCCTCCTTCCCATAATTTATCTCCCCTTCCCAGAAGGCCCAAATATTTTTTTCTTTGACTAGCCTAAGATGACAAATTCTACTTCTTTGAATCATATTTCTTTGTGAATTCCCATGTGTATGCATGTGCTTAAATCTGTTTTATCTTTTTCCACTCTTTTTCCCTCTTGTTATCTGTCTTTTTTTCAGTTTTTCAGTTCAGGCAGGCCCTAGCCATTGAAACTAGAAAGGTAGTTGTTGTTTTTTTGTTGTTGTTTTATTTTGTTTTATTTTTTTTTTTGTTTTTTCTCCCTTACAGTATCTCAACATTTCTAAAGGTTAACTTTTTCATTAGAATAAAATTTCTAAAAAATATTTTGTTTATTTATTTGACAGAGAGAGAGAGAGAGAGACATCGAGAGAGGGAATACAAGCACGGAGTGGGAGAAGTAGGCTTCCCCCTGAGCAGGGAGTCCAATGTGGAACTCAATCCCAGGACCTTGGGATCATGATCTGAGTTGAAGGCAGATGCTTAATGACTGGGCCACCCAGGTGCTCTTAGAATAAAATTTTGTCTACTTCATTGGACATGTGTAAAAATTAAAATTGTAATGCATCTAAAACATTTAACATAACACCTAACTAAAAGATCAAAACTCAATATTAAATATCTGTTATTATTATTATCATCATTATTAGTGTACTGTAGTGGTAGTAGTTTGCTCTCTGCTTAACCCAAAAATCAGCTTCTGTTGACTCATTCATTTCTTTTCCTGTTTCAGCTTTATAAAGAATTATAACACCAAGTGTGAAAAGACATTGGACTATATGTCTTTCTTATATATCAGGGTATAGGGATACCCTATGTGTGGGTATACATACCCTTATGTATGTATATGTGTGTATATATACACACATATACATACATATACATATATACATATTTATGTATGTATATATAATATGTATGTATGTGTGGAGAGAGATATATATATCCACACATATATGTAATGATGGCTTCTCGTCTCCAAGAAGAGAATTCTTGAGGATGTGATTTATGAAAATTGAGCTCTTGGGGGCCTTAAACTTATAGAAGACAAAGAATTTCAGGAACTTAAAACCCTTTGGCTCAAAGTAATTTTTATGCCAAAGTGGCACATTTTGGGATGGCATATCCCTGGTCCCCTTCAGTGCTCATAGTAGATTAATAATAAATTGACATATTTATGACAACATGAATGGATCTTGAAGGTATCATGCTAAGTAAAATAAGCTTGAGGAAAACAAATACTATATGATCTCACTTTTATGTAAAATCTTAAAAAACAAACAAAAACAAACAGAAAAACCCCATAGATACAGAGAATAAATTGGTGGTTGCCAGAGGCAGGACGGTGGGTAAAATGAGTGGAATAGGTCGAAAGACATAAATTTCCAGTTATTTATTTTTTTCATAAATTTCCAGTTATAAATGAGTAAATAAACATGGGATATAATGTTCACCATAGTTACTATAGTTAATAACATTGTACTGCAGACTTGAAAGTTGCTGAGAGAATAAGTCTTAGAAATCATAAGAAAAAAAATTTTGTAACTATGTATGGTGACATGTTAACTGGACGTACTGTAGTGACCACTTCATCATTTTGCAATATATACAGAGATCATTATGTTGTGCATCTGAAACCAATATAATGTTATATGTAAATTGCACCTCAATGCAAGGATAGTAAATTAATATAATATTAACAATAAATTGATTGAAATAATAAGTATTTGTTGACGATGATTTAATTTTCAAACAGTCTGGTAGACATTACTAAGGAGACCCTTAGAGTTTTAGTTTTAAGAACACTGAGGAACTGTTATTTTAACTGCACCACATTCTCTTCTCTCTTAAGGAAAAAGAATGCATTAAATTCATGTAGTCAGCTGTAAATCACATTCTGTATCCTTGACCTGGGTTTCAAGTAGTCTATTTTGCAGGTGGAGACCAGGTGCTCCTGTCCTTTGTAGATGTGTATATGCTTGCTGTTTGCCTTTACATTTATTGCTGAATTTGGTGCCAAAGGAATGTCGTTCAATTTTAATCCATGCTTGGGGTTTACTCCTGTAAATTAAACTTGACAAAGTAGGAGTTGTTTGAAAACCAACTGCGTGAATTTTCAAAAACTTTTTTATCTGGCAATATGGTATAGAAAATCAAACCCCATGTGGCCATCAGTACAGTATGTTAACTACAGAATATGTGTGCGAGGGGGCTTTGTTTGTAACTACCTTGAGTCTGTATATCTAGCATCGTATCTTGTCAAACACCTGACTTTGTAAAATGGCCCAATAAATTTTCTGTGATTTTTTTTTTAATATTCTTTACTAGGGTCATCTTTGTGAATTAACTGGGCATGTGAACCTCAGTGGCAGCTGGACAGAATTAGAGGATCCTATGGCAAAGAAAGCGTTAGTATTTCCTGACTCACTGTGTACTGTAGGCACAACCCACCAGGTGTAGAAGGCGTGCAGGCCCTCTGACCTGCTTCGCTGGGGTTTATATTTAACCAGTTGTATGCAAAATGGTCATTATGTAAGTGAAGAAGAGGGCCAATCTGTTCTGCTCAGTAAGCTCATGTAGTTTTAATTAATTGCCGAACGTGCCTAGAGGACGAGGACTACATCTGTCAACATATTACTTTGAAAAGAAAAAGTGCTTAATGAATGTTTTTAATAATGGTGATGAGAATTATAATGCAAACACATTAACAAGGGTGCCTGCATGGCTCAGTCCGTAGAGCATGTGACTCTTGATCTCAGGGTCATGAGTTGAAGCCTCACACTGAGTGTAGAGACTACTAAAATAAAAAAATAAATAAATAAATAAAAATAAATAAATAAATGGGAAGATAAATAAGAAAATACATTTCAAGAAAATATTACATGTGAAACTGTCTGCTTGGTCTTACAAAAGGGAAGTTTTCCGCCAGTTCGTTAGGCAGACCCCATGAACTGCTTTCATCTATGTCAGAAAACACCATGACCAGATGAGGCAGAGGTGTTTCTAATAGCCTTCCACTCTCAAGCTAGTATGTCTATAGCTACTCCTATTGCCTCCCAACAAATTAAACATAAAAGGAAAGAGTGAGTACCGAGGTTTTGACTTATGTGACTGGTCCTGTAGTCCTGTAAATATGACATAAATAAAGGAAGATTAAGTTTCTATAGCATGAATTTCACGTGTGTTAGTCTTCCAAGTTTTCTTATTCATGGGCTCCTCAAGTGCCTTTGGCTTATCTTCTTGAAGTTCATTGTCCTTCTGCTGCTCATTTCCAGAATCACCTCCCTGACTGAAATGAAGTTAGCTTCCTCCACCCATGTCAGCCGTAGGACTTAGGCAGAACTGAAGATTTGCCTCATGAGCCTGACAGAGACTGTTTACACAGTAAAGGGCTGAAATGGTCAGTAGATGATGTTCCAAGGCTAACTTAATTATATATACCTGGTATTGACACTAGGATTGCTTAAGGAACATTAAGGAACATGCATTCCTCCTTGTGTGTTATTGTGTGTTATTGGTGTGATGTGACTGTAGGCATTTTTAAGACTCATTTAAGGGATGTTGAATTGAGAATACTTCCAGTTTGGATTGAGTGAAATATATTTCGGTTGTTTGTAGCTATCCAAAAGTAGGCTTGGCTTCCAGGAATGTGCCTACCTTCCACTGTGGGAACCTCTCCCCGACCCATTATCAAGATCCAAAAATGCAGCGCTTGCAATATTATGATGTTTAACAGTAACAGACATCACTGGGAATATGTGAGAAGTAAAGATGAAATAAAGTGAAATGTATGGAACCATAGGCTACTATGTGGAAAATTTTTCTTATTGTCAAGTGCATAAACTGAAAGTGAAGGATATGGTTCTTAAAGATGTTAGCTAAGGATGTAAATTCTGTCAGGTATACAGACACATGTCGTTTTAAATGCACAAGGCATTATTTTTATTTTGGATAGGAAATCAAACACAATAGAACTTATCACAATTCATGAGTTTGTGAGCCAAAATCCATAGTAGTATTATAATCACAAATTATAGTTGATGCAATCCAACTGTCAATAATAATAATAATAATAATAAAATTCAATCAAGCACTCTAGAGGAAAGACTCAACTACATTTATATTCTCTTTAGAAAAAAGACATTGTACAATAATTGTCTTATCAAAAAGTAACAAAAGATTTATAGTAAAAAATGCAGAAAATGAATTTTAGAAGTACATTAGACAGAAATAATAAAAATTACTATTTTCTGGATTTTATGATACTTTCAGTAAATCATAGTTCTTTTAAAATTTGCATTTTATTATATTTCTTCATTCTAAATAACACCTATGCTTATCTTTAATTTTTACTTATAATTTTTGTTCTTTTATTTTAAAAGGGCCCTACGGTTATTTAAGCTTCACATCGCAGAAAATCTGGATCCATTTCTACAAGAATCTAGTGTGCATGGCGATGGAGACTATCTTTGTTGTTAATAAGAATCATACACAAAATTTAAAAACTAATCAGAATAGTGAATTATATTGTCCAGTATAAACATCTAGCTAAGTTGTCCAAATACATGGTGAGAATCAAAACATCTCTGTATTTTATTTCAGTGAGAAAACTAATAATGATGATTTTTTTTTTTTGGCTTATATACAACAGACTTTTAATAATTGTGATCTTGGTGATTTTTCCCCCCTTGCAAGATGCAGTTTTGAATTTTGAACAGCATTTATCTTGATGGAGAAATTTTAGTGAAACCACCTTTTTTCCCTAAAAACAAAGCCAACATCCTAGTAAAGCACAGCCTTCCCATTTGGGTGTGGTTCCCACTAAAGGAGATAACACATTTCCTGAGTGGTGCATCTTTCTTTCTTTGTCTTTCAGATCCAGACCCATTCCAGTCTGTTTCTTTCCTTTTCCTCCCTTTCCTCCCCCCACCTTGTTTCCTTCTTCTCCCTCCTTCTCTCCATTCTCTCTTTCTCTCTCTCTCTCTCCTCCATTCCTTCCTCCTTCTCTGCTTCTCTTTTCCTCTTCCTCTTTCTGTCCTTCTTTAATTTTTTTTTCATTAACATATAATGTATTATTAGCCCCAGGGGTACAGTCTGTGAATCTCCAGGTTTACACACTTCACAGAATTGTGATGATTTTAAGATAGAGTTGGGTGACAGTTAAACTTTCTTTGATGTTATAACTACAGGGTCATAGCAAAGATGATTACAGGTCAGTGACTCACATACTCAAGTGGATACAGATGATGAAACATAATATTGCGATGGGGGGTAGGACTAAAATAACAGGGGGACCCAGAAGACTGAAAACACATTCTTCTCTTCCATTTTACTGTTTCCAACCCATTACATCCACACTGAAAACCAGGACTCTCAGTATAAGCCTTTACCAACATGTTGTTGTTGTTGTTTCCATTGATTTATTTTTCTCAAATATCTTTTGCATTGTCCTAAACTGTTAAACAAAAGTTTGAAATACTCTATTTTTGTCACCAGCAGACATTCAGGTCATTAGATCTTGTGGGAAAAATGGAAGTTCTTAAAAACCAGTACAGTTAAAAGCCAAGGAAATGTTATTGAAAGCGGCATCAATGAGCAAAATTGCCTTAGAGACATAATTCAGATCATTGAGGAATCACTAGAAACAATGACCTTAGACTCATTGTGACTCTTCTGAGGAGTTATATATATATATATATATATATATATATATATTTTTTTTTTTTTCCTGAGGAGTTATCTTTGAAGAAGCTACTGAATCTGGAAGCACCGGGGTGGGGAACAAAGAGTATTAGGAAGTGAAAGTGTGGACTGCTACGTATCTACTATAAACTAAATTCTAAGACAAAAACACAAATTGTACATTTTATTAAAAGCAAGAATGAATTCAGTTAAAACTATTCCTCATTTACGGTTTTCATTCATTTCTAACGGACTGATACTTGAATGGATAAGGTTCTTAGGACTAACATTACTTTGACTCTAATTATTACTTGAGCTGAATTTTAAATGTCTTAACATTTTATTTTACTTGATTGTAGTATAGCTTTTTCTGAATATTTAGTGGCTAGTAGTTTTCTGCTATTTGTAAGAGTTGTAATAGCTTTCTAGATATAAACAGAAGAAAGTTTGAAACCACATGCCCCACTTTTCCTAAATCTCAGAATGGAGTGGCCAAGCTTTAAAGTTTCTAGACTTAAAAATTTTATGTACAATAGAGACTTCAGCCCCTTATGGGGAAAAATTAATTGTACCCTATGCATTTTTTTTCCTAGGCCTAAAATGTAAGAGTAAAAATAACACATTGGGGAAATCTAAATATATTCAGTTAAGTATGTTAATGGACAGAAGGCATTTCAATTATAAATAATTAGATTTCTAATTGCATTAAAATTCTAGTAATTATTATGATGAAAAAAATCATAATCATCATGCTATCCATCACTAGAATTGGGCCTCTATCCCTGTTGTTTGATCATATTAAAGCTGAGTTTTGTTTACCCATTTAGTTAAGATTTACAGAAAGCTGATAATATGCAAAGTGTTGTCCTTAGAAACTATGATGAAGATATGAAATGCAATGTACTCCTCCAAGAAGTTTTCTGTTTAGAAAACATGAAGCAATCAACTTAAGTTTTACATAACAAAAGTGAGAAGGAGGTGTGAGAAGAAAAAGAATAGTCAGAATTACCAGGCTGCAGGGACTTCCAAAATTGAAAAACTGCCTTCTACCCTGCAGTTTACATAAAGGAAACTTCCTTGTAAAATCAGGACTTCAACCAAAAACTTCAATAGTTAAATAAATTAGGAAGGGTTTCTTAGCTCCCCTCAATCTCAAGTACTCAGAAGGCTTCTCAGGGTCAACCCAGCATCTGGTCTTTTTTTATCTGTGGAATTCCATGACTGTTTTTCACTTTTCTTTTGCTCAGATGATAGGAATGCTCCAGAAAACTGGAGCCTTTTTATTGCCATCTTCTTTTAAAGATGGTGGCAACATGTGATGAGCAGCGAGTGTTATACACAACTGATGAATTATTGAACACTACATCTGAAACTAATGATATACTATATGTGGCTAATTGAATGTAAATAAAAATAAACAAATAAAATTTAAAAACATAAAGATGGTGGTAAGTGCTTAGATTTTCATAGTTGTCCCCAACAACTTCACAGACTCTTTCATTACAATGCTGTTCTATAGAGCTCCAGTTTCTGTTTTCCTGAGGCTCAGCAAGAATTACCTAGTACCACTGTACCTATGTATTGTACACAAAGCATGTGGAGTCTTTTCCTCTTAGCTCTTCACTGACATGAAAACAGTGCTAGGAATTTCTTAACTTAAGATTGATTAATAATTTTCCAAGCATGATACCCAAATGTATGTTATTTGATTATAATAATTAGGAAGAACAGCTTTATAATGTATTTGTATGTCTATTTGTATTATATTATATAGTTGATACATATATATTTATAAAAATGGAATCACACCATATGTGGTTTTTAAACTACTTTTCCACTCAATAATATATCTTTATGAATAGCTACTTCATTATTTTAAAGAGCAGCATACATTCAATTATTTAAATAAGGCAGTATCTATTGTCCATTCTGCCTTTCAGATGCCTGTGGTATTTTATTCAGCAAACATGTACTATATGCCAGACTTTATTCTAAGCACTTTTTAGTATATATGCTGCCGAAGCGAGCACTATTCTAAGCACTTTAAATAAATATTAACATATTTGGTCATCATCACAACTATATGATGTAAGATCTCTAATTTTTGGTTATAACAAGTTTTCAGTCAGTGTCTTTAGACTTGTAGCCTTATACAATCCTCAGGAAAATGTTTAGGTGTAGAATTTCTAGATGAAATAGATAGGAATTTTAACTGATAGATACTGCTGATATCATATCAGTTAATTCTATAAGAAGCATATGAAAGTGTACATTTTCCCATTCTTGACAACATGTATATTCCTTCTCTTTGAGCTTACTAAAAATTAGTAATTATTAGGTAGGTCCTTCTGAATAACCAGTTAGCTCTGTGGGCCACTGTGAATATAGTGGAGAAGTTAAAGACAGCTAAATATCATAACAAAATGAGAACAATGATAACAATGTTGGAGCCTGCTCCACACTAGTAGAAGGTCTGAGTCATTACCACAGTTGGAATGTGTAACTCCCATTTGTAAGAGCTGCTTCTTAGCACAAGGACACATTTTCATCCCATTGAGAATTTAGAGTACGAGTTAGTTAGCTTATTTAGGAAGCATTAAATGTTTTATTGATGTTCTTTGTCTTGATCTTCACTTCAGTTCAAGAGTTGATATCCTGATTTGTCTTTCTCCTGCAGATACTATAAGAATCCTAGCATAAGGAAACTGTCCCTCAGAGTCGAGGACCATGTCTTGGACATGTTGGTCTTCCGAGACCTTCTTTAGAAACCCAGATCCAAGAAATGAGTTCTACTAACTCCTGCCTGATGATTAGCATCCAAGCTTCCTCAAATTGCCAAGCTCTCCTTGCCATAACTTGTCATCTTGCCATAACTTTTCATCTTGCCAACCACCTGCCTGAACCCCTGACTCAGAAGTTCTCTCTGCTTGTTGAAATGTATGTTGCCTGCTATGATGTCTTCCTGTCTGCCTGTCTTATAGTTTGTCTGCCTATCTGGAACCCATCAGTGATGTGCAGCTATTTCTACCATAGGATCACCTGCCCACTTTGTATGGATTTTCTCTATTTGGTACCTGGCTATGGCTGATTGACTCACTTTGTCACTGACAGGCAAAAGCTACTTAAAATGTCATTACAAAACCAAAGGCTGAATTGTATTCTCTAGGCATTAAGTTTAGTGCTATAATTGGAGGATCCAACCTATGGCAGAGTCAAACATCTGGAATAGCATCTGCAGGTAAAGAGTAAACAGCTGGTGTGAAAGTGTAACCCAAACTCAGAGACATTGAAAAATATGAACCTCATTTATCTTCTAATACTGTTCCACAGACTACTAAGTTGGGATAATGTGGAATGTTATCAGCTCCATGCTGTACTGATGATAGCAGCATTTGTTTTGTAGTGAAACCCCTGATAGATGAGTTTCACTGGGGACAGTGACTTGATGTAACTTCTCATATGGTCTATCAGAAGATGTGTATTCTCCATTGAAGGAGTCCATACCTTTCTCAGACTCATGTCTTACATCTCAGTGTGTCCTCTGAAATGGAATAGCATGGAATCTATATTAGGGTGTGAGATGTTTCTTTCAACTGCTGTTTGGCTGAATATTATTTCCTGCTTTGTATTCTTTTAATCTAAATGAGCAGATGGGGGCAAATAAGGTACTGGGAATTCACATTCACATGCACATTGCTGTGCAATTGTTACCACCACCCAATTCCAGAACAACTGATCATCACAAACTGAAACTTTATATCCAGAAACTATAACTCCTCAGTTCTCCCTTCCATCTGCCCCTGGTAACCACCGTTCTACTTCCTGTCTCTATGAATTTGTCTACTATAGGTACCTCATATAAGTGGAATCATACAATGTTTATCCTTTTGTGTCAGACACATTTCACTTAGAATAATGTTTTCAAGGTTCATCCATGTTATAGCATGTATTAGTATATTATTCCTTTGTATGGCTGAATTATATTCCATCGTATAGATATTTACATTTAATTTATCCATTGATCTGTTGATGGACATTTGGGTTGTTTCCACCTTTTGACTATTATGAATAATGCTACTATGAAAATTGCTATACAAATATCTGTTCAAGTCTCTGCTTTCAGTTCTATATAGGCTAGGTCATAAGGTAATTACAGGTTGTTTTTGTGAGGAACTATTGTTTTCCGCAGTAGCTGTACCATCTTATGCTTCCATTACTAAAGCATATGGTTGAAATTTCCACATATCCTTGCCAACACTTGGAATTTTTTTACTTCTTTCTCTTCCCTCCCTTGCCCTCCCCTCCCCCTTTCCCTCGTCCCTCCTCCCTCCCTTCCTTCCTTCCCACCTTCTTTCCTTCCTTCTTCTTTCTCTGTCCCTCTTTTCCTCCTTCCTCCTTCTTTCTCTCACCATCTCTCTCTCTCTCTCTTTTTTCTTTTATAGACATTCTAATGTGTGTGAACAGATATCTCAATGTGACTTAATTTGCATATCTCTAATGATTGTAACATTGAACTTTCATGTGTTTATTAACATTTTGTTTATCTTCTTTGGAAAAATGTCTGTTCGTGTCTTTCAACAATTTTTTTTTTCAACTGAGTTATTTGGTTTTATTGTGGATGAATTGTAGGAGTACTTTGTACTTTAGATATTAATTTCTTATCAGATATATGATTTGTAAATATTTTCTCTCATTCTAAGGATTTCCTTTTACTCTCTTGATAGTGTCTTTGATAGAAGTTTTTAATTTTGATGAGGTCTAATTTTTCTCTTTTTGTTGTTGTAGCATGTGCTTTTTGTGTCATATTCAAGAAATTGTCGCCAAATCCAACGTCATGAATTTTGGTATACAGGGTAGTGGTAATGTAGTGGTTCTAATTTAAATCTTTTGCGTGAGGATATCCATATTTCTTAACATGATTTGTTGAAAAGAATGTCCTTTTTGCATTGAATAATCTTGGCACCTCATCAAAGGTTATTTGATGATATATACAAGGATTTATTTCTGTACTCTCTATTTTATTCTGTTGGTCTGTATATCTGTCTTTATGCCAGTACCACATTATTTTGATTACCATAGCATTAATAGTAAGTTTTAAAAAGGAACTATGAGTTCCTTATACTTTGTTATTTTCTAAGATTGTTTTGTCTATTAACATTCTCTTGAAATTCCACAGCTGGGATTTTTATATTTCTGCAAAAAATGACATGAGGATTTTGATGTTGTATTGAAGCTGTAGGTTGCTTTTGTGTAGTACTGTCATCTAAACAATATTGTTATGCGATCCATAAACACAGATTGTCTTGTCTGACTTTGATATCAGGGTAATGCTGACCTCATAGGATGAGCTAGAAAGTTTTCCTTTCTCTTTAATTATTTGGAAGGGTTTAAAGAAGATTGGTCCTAATTCTTCTTTAAATGTTTGGTATAATTTACCACTGAAGCCATCTGGTACTGGGTTTTTTGTTGGAAAGTTTTTGATTACTGATCCAACCTCCTTATTAGCTATAATTTATTCTGATTATCTATTTCTTTATGACTTAGTCTTTGTGTTTCTAGAAATCTGTGCATACCATCTAGGCCAAACTATTTGTTGGCTTACAATTATTCATAGTACTCTTTTATAATCCCGTTTATTTTTGTTAAATTAGCAATAATGTCCTCACTTTTATTTCTAATTTTAGTTATTTGAGAATTCTCCCATTTTTTTTTAACCAGTCTAAGGAATATTGTTAATTTTGTTGATCTTTTTGAAGAATGTACTTTTAGTTTTATTGCTTTCCCCATTGTTTTTATATTGTCTATCTACGTGCTAACACTTATTTCCTTCTGCTAGTTTTGTGTTTAGTTTTCTCTTGTCTTTCCTAGTTCCTTAAAGTACAAAGTAAAATCAGGTTGTTGATTTGAGACCTTTCTTCTTTTTTAATCTGTGTTTATAGCTATAAATTTCCCTTGTAACACTACTTTTGTTGCATTATATAAAATTGATAGATTATGCTCCCTTTTCTTTGAGAGAGGGGATTTGGAACTGGCTTGGCAACTTCTCCCGATTAAAAATGTGCTGTGCCAAGAAAGGGATAGGGAAAAAACAAGTAAAAATGCCATGAAATTCCTCACCTTACTGAAAATGTCTTTTTTTTTTTTTTAATTGGATATTTGTTTGGCTATTTTTCATGGTCCTGTAAAGTTAGTTCAACAAATTTCTCATTGTTTTTGATGTTTTCAGGTGGAATGAGGTTCTGGAGGTTCCAATAGACTTCCATTTTGCTGACACCACTCCAAGATATTATTTTTAACTTTCATGATGGGGAATGTGTAAATATGCAGTACAAACATAGGCCTACAGTATAGAATTAATAGCTGTGATTGAGCTGATATAGGGAACATAGGTCTAGATCTCCACTACTTAGGTTCAAATTATGGATCTCTCCCAATCATCATCTCTTTGTCCTGGGAAATTCTCTTAATTTTTTTCATGTCTCAGTTTCTTCATCTGAAAGTTGAGATAATAATAAGATATAGTTGAGGATTTTAATGTGTAAATGAATATAAGCCCTTAGAATAATGCTGGTCATATGTTTAGTTTTCAACAAATGGTCAAATATTATAACTATATATAATTTGGTATATGCCAGTGTTATAAGGAATATTTCTTTGTATCACCAATCTCCTAAATAGTTTTAATTACTGGTAAAATTCAATTATGGTGATTTCTATGTATGCATATACTAATGAATCATGAATATGTTGTTTAAATATTTCAACGCTACTTTTTTCAATATTCTATTACTTCAAAATCTCACAAAATAAAATTTATAATTAATTTTTAATTGAAAATTACCTAAAAATGTTCAACTATACTTTGTTTATCTATTCTTTCCAATAAGCTCTCTGATAGACTGAGAACAGAAATAATAATGTTTACACTTAATTGAGTCTATTTATGTACAAGGTATCATTCTAGTACTTGATTTACAAGTATTCTACTCACAAATACCATGAGGTATGTACAATTATAATCTTCCCTTTATACCTAAGAAACCATAATTAATAAATAATTTTATCAGATTCTGTCAGTGAAAGATTATTTTATAGACATATAATTTGGCAAATCTAAAACTATTGCTAGAATACTGTACAACTCATTTTGTGGAAGCAAGATTAATGCCTGAGAGGATTTTTATCTTACCATTTCCTTTCTTACCAGTTTTGCTTTATTTTTTAATCTAAAAATCAGAGCATAATCGAATTTATAAAATATCATTACAAATGAGAGTTGATCAAAAATACGCAACAATATATGAGATTCATTGGATCTTACCATTTTTACTGTGTATATGGATGACTCTAGTATTCTTAAAAGAAGAAAGGTCACTCTTTTCATATGAATAAACCTTCACTTTGTCAAACTGTAAGGGTTTTCTAAGATTAGTCCTTAGCAAGATAACTTATCACTTGTTATTATTATTAGTTTTTAATGGCAAGAGATACGTCTGTTTCTCACCTTGTGAAATTGGCAAACAGGTAGAAGCTGACAAGGAGTTACCTTATCTTCTTTGTTCCCGTGATGTAGAACTTACAGGCAATGTTTTGGATGCCAATGACAAATCTAAGGATAGGGATAGAAATAGTGATGAGGATAATGATTTCCTGAAGGGTGAGAAAACCACCTGGGAAAACTCTGCTTCAATCTTTCATTATAAAATTCATTTTTGCTGAAATACAGCCTTAGAGTGAAACCTGGTTCTATGTCCTTCACTTTACCTTTAGTGTAAAGAATCAAGTGAGCAGAAACTCAGCTAACATCAGGGGATTTATTTCTTTATTTTTGGAAAGTAAGTGCCTGCCTATTTCTAGGATAAGTACTCATTTACTCCTGCACCCTGACTAATATCTCTGCACAGTATGAATATTGCACTTAACAGTGAAAAATCAAGTTAGATTTAAATAGTCATCAAGTAAAACTTAAAGCACTTTGCGTGTTCTTTGTGAAAGATGACAGAGAAATGCATATTTACAAAAAGATCTATATCAACTGTTTTGAGATGTTAGAGAAACATATACCTTGTAAAACAAAAATTTAAATGAATTGTTCAAAGTGTTAAACTTCAATTCTCTTCAAAATTCATCTATCTAGAAAGAACAACTTTCTTAGTACTTGCACCTTTGTGGGTTTTTTTTGTTGTTATTGTTGTTGTTTTAAAGATTTTATTTATTTATTTGAGAGCGAGAGAAAGTGAGAGACAGAGCAGCAGCAGAGGCAGAAGGTCAAAGGGAGAGGGAGAAGCAGGCTCCCTGCTCACCACCCCAGGGCTTGATCTTGGGACCTTAGAAATCATGACCTTAGCCAAAGGCAGACACTTAATCAAATGACCCACCCAGGTGCCCCAGTACTTGTACTTTGTAAGAATTGGTGAACATTTTCTGTAAAGGGCCAGAGAAAAAATATTTTCGGCTTGGCTGGCTATTTGATCTCTGTTGCAGCTATTCAGTTTTGCTGTTTTAGCTTGAAAGCAGACACAGAAAATACCTTAGGGAGAGGGTGTGGTTGTGTTTCAATACAATTTTGTTTACAACAGGTAGAGTACCAGATTTGTTCCACAGGCTAGAGTTTGCCAACCCTGTTCTATAAGATAGTTACTGAAGCTTTGGTATATCTTGGGGATTGAAACATATTTAAGTTCAATGTCAGGGAGAAGAGTCTGGGAAACTTTCATTAAGGAGAAAATCTTGAAAGAGTGGTATACATTTCAGTGGTGCAGTTTATTATTTCTCCCACTATATTTATTTATTGTAATGCCAGCAACCTGAAAGAATCTCTAAAATGTCCCTTATGTATCTTATCCTTATCCTAGGTCGATGTGCTTAAATTACAGTCAGACATTAATTTAGGGGCTCTGCCTTTGCCACAGTGAGTCACTGCTCCCCTAGATGGTCACAAAGCCTTTAAGGGGGATCTAAAAGAAAGAGGTGTGACATCCCTATGAGGAATGTCATGGGAAGAAGGATAAATTCATTACTCTCAGTAGAAGTAAAAGATTGGTGGATAGCTCTGTTCGCAGGTCTCTCAATTTGATTAAAAACCAATGGGCTCATATCTAATAAACATACCCTTTCAGTTCCCACATGTAATTTAGAGAGAGCAGCATGAAAATACCCATCAATGTGCTGCTGCACAGTCTGGGGGGATGTAAAGACCTCACGATGTATTCCACGGCTTCCTTGACTAATGTCTCCAACATGACTTGTTAATCTCTACAATGATCAAGTGGCTATTAAAGATAAAACTGTGCTAACCTTTTCAAAAATTAGAAGAGCATGACTACAAGTGAAGCAACAATGGCTTCCCGGAGAGGCATCCGTGGAAGGGAAAGATCACCCTATCCAGGCAGGAGTAATGTATGCATTATTTATACAGTGTGTCTGGGGTCTGCATGAAAGATGAAATCCATGTCTGAGAAGTGCCTTTCTCAGCAGGACTATTTTAGTTAAAGTGCACGATGTAGTCTGCTGCATTTCCATAAGCTGAGTAGAAATGGAGAAAATGGATGTCATTTTTTTTCTCTTTTGGTTTGAGTCTATCTGAAAAGAAGGCTAATGAATAACATAGGTGAAAAGAAATGGGGTGTTCTAGTATGATGTTGTTTGAAAAATATTATAAAGGGGTAACAAACAAGTACTTAAGTTACTAGCTTCTTTCTCTAAATCTGCTTTTAGATTTACCTTATTTAGTGCACACTGTTCTACCCCCAAAGAAAAGGAGCTTGTTCTTCTCAAACCCAGCTTCTTCTGCTTTTTACTCTGCCATAATCCTTCTCAGAGTTAATAAAGCACTGACCTTAATAACTGATTGAATGATTGAAAAACAAAGAACATTAAAATACTTAAAGATTAACATCCAAAATATTTTTTTCCAGTGCTTTGGCCAGCATCTCAAGACCCTGTCCTTTAAATTAATCTTTTCGATGTTGTCTAGCCAAATTAAAATTCTCACATTTCTTTCAGCCTAATTCTTTCATGATTGCATGCCTTTGAAAAATGCTGTCTAACCTGTTTAGAATGAATTTTGCTCTTTTCTACCTGACAACTCTGCATCTTCATAGGGTACACCTGTACCTGGGTGTAGAGTGACCCTGTCAACATTCTCTGAATCATTCCTGAAAGAATTAGTTCATTGCCACTTCTTCTATGAAAGCATCTCTACCTTCAAGGTTGGTAATTGCTTTTCCTATGTATCCACAACCTCTTATGTACATCTTATTCTATTTTTAAAAATATCACCTTAAATTATAATGATTTTTATGTCTATATCCTCACGATGGAAATAGAAAGTTATAAACCCAATTGTACCATCAAGTCCACCTTAAATAGAAAATCTAATTGTAATAGAAGATAAAGGCCACAGTTAGCAGTTCTTAATAAAGAATCTTGAGGGAGACAGTTTGGGGTAAATTAAGGATGAATACAAATTCTTTGTTAATTTGCCCATTGAGAGGAATTGGACTCCACCCTTGAAGAAAGAAAGAAGAAAGAAAGAGAGAGAGAGAAAAAAAAGGAAGAAAGAAAGGGAGAGAGAGAGAGAGAGAAAGAAAGAAAGAAAGAAAAAAGAAGAAGAAATGTGGCTAAAGTGACTTTCTGGGACTTCTGAAGCCAGAGCACAAGAAGCCTGGAATCTTCTGCCTGGTCTTCTGGGACAGTTTCTTTTCTTGATGCCTTTTGGAACAGTCACACTTAGATCTCAGTTATAACATTGTGAAGAAGCCCAGGCCATTTCCAGAGAGGCCCACATGTTGAATTGAAGCTTCCAAGTGACAGTCTGAACTTGATTTCTAGTCAACAGTCAGCACCGATTTGCCCACCATGGGAGGGCTAGTCTGAGAATTGGGTCATCTAACCTCAGTCAACTTGCCCTAGGTCCTGCCACATGGAATGGAAATAAGCACTGCCCAACTCCTGAACTACCAATAAAAGTAAGTGGTTGTTGTTGTTCTAAACCTCTAATAAATGGGAGATTTTGTAATGCAGCAATAGATAACTAAAACAAGGATGACACATTATGAAGGACAAGAACAATCCTAGTCATAAATATTCTTATATAGATGAGGGAAACATTAGTAGATACTTAGATGATCCTTATATTAAAGATCTTTGATTGGTTTTCCTCTAAATAGACCTTATTCTTCTAATATACCTCCAATAGACATAACTTACTCTTCTAATATACATTATATACAAAATAAAGCAGTTAGAGAATTATATGTATGTGTGTGTGTGTGTGTGTGTGTGTGTGTATTCAGTATAGTTAAAGAAAAATTATATAGATAGCATCATGAAATGGTGAAACTTAGGGAGGTACCTGAGATCATCTGCCACTTAGTAGAAAAAAAAAATTCAAGTAATTAGGTGACTTACTCTAAGTCACATAGATAGAGACAGAAAAGGTCAAGATTTGCCCTTTATTCTAGGTTTGGGTTATTCAAATTTAATTGTGAGTAAAATAAGAAGGAGGAGGGAGAGGAGGAAAGATATATAACATGCTATCAGAGTTCCAGTTTCCCAAAACTCTGAAGTATAAATAAAGCAACAGTTAAAGGACCTTTAAACATGCAAGTTCTCCTGTATCAGCATTAGCTTATTATTATTGCAGGACTGTGTTCAGTGACAGATGGTTGGGTCACTCAGTTACTGGGAGGATATAAATATTTCAATACTGATTAAATATGGGCCTTCAAATTAGAAGATAAAAATATTTTTATAACCTAGCTTTTCTTGCGTTGAGAAACTCCCCTTATATACCCACAAACAAATGTGTTCATCTAGGACATCTAAGACCATTTATCTTGCAGAGGAGTCTCACAAAATGAAATCCAAACCACAATAACTCACTTTAATTGATGATATTTTCAGGAGTGTTCCTAGAATGAGACACTCATTTCTTGGCACATTACAAGTGCCTACACGTACTCTATCCTTATTTTACCAAACCTTAAAACTGGTTGAGAAAATTGAGTGCAGTGAGGATGTGAGAACTGATGGCAAAGGGCTGGAGATTAAAGCTTCTTACTCTAACACGGGAGCTACAACACAGTCTCTTGGACTTGGAGGTAACCTGTCAGTGAGTGGCTGTGTGGGTACTTGAGAAGGGTATAATAATATAGAGAGGCTACTTCTTGCATGCTTCAATTCGTATACCAAGAATTGCACCCAAACATGTGTTTATAAATACCTCTAATTTCAATTCTCAAAGACCATTTTCCATTCTTGTCCAAACCCAGAATTTCACTTCTTGTTTTTCTTACCATATGTAGGATGTCACCTTCTTCTTTGCTGTCCTCCTCAGGGCCAGTGTAAGGATATCTACTTTCAGACTGGTCGCCTCCTTGATAGTGTTATTTTCTTTTTAGTCTGAAACCACAATGAAGCCATTAACCATAGAAAGAAAGAGTCATAATCTTGGAAAAAATTATATTCTCAGTCCTGGAACAAACATTCCTTAGAGATGGAATAAAGAAACTTGCATCAAATGGCAGAAAAGAAAAATAGAGGAACAAATATTTCAAACTGCTTTTCTTATAAATTATCCTACTAGTCTTGGATATAAGTTAAGGAAAATGGTAGGATCAAGAATATCTGCCATATATCTGGGTTTCAAGCCTGATTGAATGGCTGGGCCTCTCCTAAGATGAGGAGTAGTGATTTGGCAAAAAAAGATCTATGAACCAGATTTGGCAAAAAAAGATCAGTTCATTTTATATAAGTTCAGTGTGAGATGACAGATATCTGAAAGGAGATGCCAAGTTGGCATTGGAATATAATTGTGTCTAGAGCTCCGAAAAAAACTCTGGGCTAAAGTAAAATATATGGGAGGTTTGTATGATGTTGAAGAAGATGCCAAGGAAAGTGATGGGAGTAGGTGAGATTGTGCAGAGAGGCTGTATCTAGTAAAGACTGAGTTAAAGGCTGTATAATGGAGGGAGACATGACTAAAATAATTGAAAATAACAGTGCAAAGAGAGAGAAAATGAGAATGATATGATATCTGAGAAGCTAAGGAGGACGATGTTCCAAGAAGAAAATGGTCACCAGCAACAGATGTTCCTCACAAGTCAATTAAGATGACAACTTCAATCCCATTTGAACCACCCATGCTATTTTCCAGTCTTACAAATTTTTAGTTTTCCGAACATGCCATGATCTCCCTTACTTCTGAGTTTCCATTCCTGCCACTCGGTCTGTCTGGAGTAAATTTACTTTCCTTACTATTGAGTTAGTCATTGTTCATCCTTTAAGGCTTTGATTTAAAAGTTATGTTCTCTGAAGGAAACTTTCAGATCTTTCCCAAAATAGGTCCCAATATAGGTCAGAAACTCCTCCTATGAGCTCGTGCTGCACCTTGTACTTTGTTATTACAACTTTGCAAAAAAATAAAACAAAACAAAAACAAACCTGTTCTTCCTTCCCATTGAACTTAAACCTTCATTGTGTGGTTAGGATCACACTTATTTTGTACACCAATATATTCCCAGGATAGTAACTGGCACATAGTAAATACTTATTTAATATATGCTGAACCAATAAATAAGTGGAAGAGAAGTTCTTTTATTCAAAAATTGTCCATCTTGGCTTTTCTTTTCAAGCTTTCCTGGATCCCTTTCTGGATGTTCCTCTTTCTCTTTGGAGCCACTGGTAATTCTGTCCTTAAATGTTGGTGTTCCCAGGTTTCAGTTCTTGGCTTTTGAACCTCAGTTGATAGAACAAGCAACTCTTGATCTCAGGATTGTGACTTCAAGCCCCACAATGGGTGTAGAGTTTATTTTAAAATAAATAAATAAATAAATAAATAACAAAAAAATATTTTAAAAAGTTTAAAAATACATAAAAAAATACTGTAAACATAATTAACTATCAGTCTTTTTTGTGAGGCATGTCACTCCTGTGCCCAGACAATAATCCACTTATGAGATATCCCTCTACTATATACATAAAATTGTTGCTACATTTCATCACTGAATTTTCAAGTTTTCTTTGCTTTTGTCTTTTACCTACTACATTGTAATCTTTTTTTGAGTTCACCATACTAGAACTAACTTTGTATTTTCAAGGCCTTGCAAATGTACATGTTCAGTAAGTGTTTTATGAATTGAAATGAAACAGGTCCTTGAAACAGAATTGTTATGAGTTTGAAAACTGGTTCTCATCCTGTTAGAATTCAGTTCTTTCTGCATTAGTCTTGTCCCTAGAGCAACCAAGCTACTCTAACATCACATTCAAAATTAATCAGTGTTAAATTTAGATTAATTAATGCCATTGTTTCTAATAAGGTATTGGCATATAACTAAGAAGTGCTTTTGTTGATGGTGGGTGGTGTTTCTAGCTGAATTGATTATCTTGTTAGGGAAATATTAGAAGCATCATGTTTCTGCTAAACTGAATAAAAATTTAGTAGTATAGAACTTTTGTTATATGTAAAATGTTGGAAAATAAGAGGATGATACTAAAACTATAAACTAGAAAATTACCTTAGTACTATAGCATATTGTTTTTTCATGCATAAACTGTAAAGTCAAGTATGAAAAAAAATCTATAAATTGCTGTAGCAATGGAGAATGGATTTAAAATACAAATAAAATTAAATTCTAGGTTAATGTTGCCTGTTATATTTGATGACAACTATAAACATAATACAAGTTTATTAACTTATTGCTTTCAAATGCAAGTTGATAACCAACAACGGTATCATTTTAGCACACATAACTAACTACTTGTGTCTGAATGTCCCAACAGGTAAGCTGAATTACCATAATAAAGTGGTGCTTAACTCACCGATTTTATTTATAGTGTCTTAAATAAAATTGAGTTTTCTTTAGAGTCCCTAATACATTCAGTGATTACATGAAGGATCTGTTACTTATTTACCTACACACCTATCCACCTATTTTTATTTCTAATCTTCAATTAAATGTCATTTTCTACTGGGCTATTAAGAATATATAGATCAGTGTTCAAATTCACAATAAGATCCCTCATATATAGGAGATACTTTTGAAGATATATTTAGTTCATAAGTATTGCTTACCAAAAGCAAGACCCACTAACTTGTTGTCCTTTATCTACTTGAAATAAGGTAAATTCACCTGTTCTTAAGTTCACAATTATAAAAGTCTGGTGTGTTGATAAACTAACACTTCAGACAGATCCTTAGAGCATTAGTGTCTGTAAACAGGATCCCTACATCTATGTCAGCATCACCTTGGAGACTTAGAAATGCACATTCATGGGCTAATCTTCAGAACTACTGTACCAAAAATTCTGGGGCAGGACCCAAAAATCTGTGTTTTAATAAAGTTTCTTGATGATCTGTTGCTCAGTAAAATTGGGGAAACTCTTAACTTAAAGTAAACAGGTTCACAGAATTTTGGAGTCTAATGGAAACTTAGAAAATAACTAGTGTCCTCATTTTTTAAGGTGATGTTTATAATGATTAAATGACTTGCTTAAGGCAGTTCCATAGCTAACTGAATTTTTAAACTCCTGGTCTTACTGAAGCTTCCAGCTGAAGCATAGAAGTGTGCTTAACAATGGGCACACACACACCCAAACGTGCATGCATAAAGTAATTCTAGTATTTTCTTTTTAAAGGAGTTTCCAAAAGTTTTATTGACCTCTCAAGTGAATTAAACTTTATTACTTTATGAGCAATAGTCAATGCCACTTCATATTTTAAGAGGTAGGCTTAATAAGGCTTTATACTCCAAGCCGTAGATATGCCATAAATCTACAAAAAGCTTGGTCAATATCAATCAAATTCATTAAATAATTTATATGTTGGGAAATATTTAAGGCAGAGATAGCAAAAAGTCTCTATGGTCATAAATCATTCTTAAAAGATGTTTTAAAATCAAAAATTTACATTCCAATTCATATATATTTGATTAAACTCACCTAATTTAAAGTAGAAACATAAAAAATGATTTTTAAAGTCTTTATGTCATTGCAGTAGCTATTTTAATATTTAGATAAAATAACTTTTTTCTTAGTGCAGTCAGATATAAAAGTTAGTACTTTTCTAATTTGTATATCTGCATGAATAGACATGCTATTCTTCACAAATTAAAATGTTCACAATGCAAAAGCTTTGCTTCCCTTGAGAAAAGGTAGAAGAAATGAATGGAGACAGATCCCCTATAAGGAACTGAAATTGTGCCAAAAGGAAATTGCATTTTCCAAAGCAGTTCTCATTGTTGGAGAAAGCACAAGACACCAGCTAAATCAAAGTCCCATTTCAGTGAGCTCATCTGAACAAAACTGCATGCACTAGATTCATTACCTTGGAGGGTGAGTCAAATCCGTGGGGTTTCCCGCAGAGTTCAAATTTGATTTTCAGTTTTACTCTAATTATTAATGTTTGGTCAAAGAGGGAGTCAAAATATCGGTTTGAAAAGAGCCAGAAATGCACATGCTATACTTAATCAAGTCTGTCATCACCTCCTTACCCTCCCCCCGCCAAAATCCACCCCCAAATCAGCATAAGAAAAATACACTGTTTTTGCCTAATTTATGCATTTCATATCAAGTCGTATATAGGCAGATTGTCACATAGAATGAGTCAAATAGTTCCATAAAATTAGGTTAACTACTTCTGGAACTCTCAGTCGTAAAATAATAGGGCAGCTTCTCAGGAGCCTAACATGAGTTCAAAGATTAGGAAAATCTAACTGTGAAAATGCTTCTCCTTAAGCCCAGTTAGGACCTGTCACAATATCCTAGGATCCTATGACTTCCCTTTTGCAAACTGTGATGGAAAAACCATCTAAAAGTTTTCAGTAAATTGGAACCACTATTTCTATGTTTAGCAATGCACTGTATCATAGATCTAATAACGCTTTGAATTCAAGTATGCAAGTTGAAAGTCGGTTATATCTCACCTGTAGATCAAATCCTTATAATAATGTATTAGTTTGATGTGGGATTAGAACTTGTTATTCTTGAGATTTATGGAATGTATACTCTTAGTCTCTCATGTAGTAGAGAAAAAACCAACTTTAAGGTAGTTCTGTCTCAAAAATAGATTGTCTCATACCTCACAGGACTGCAGATGTTTGAGCAATAAAATGGTATTTGCTAACTATTTACAACTGAACCCTTGGAATTTATATCATGTATTAGATAAGAAACATGTGGGGAAAAATCCCAGAGATATCTCCCTCTTCAGAAAGCATGTAGTAATTTAAACTTTCTGCCTGTATATGGTCCCATAAAATTTATACAGGGAGAAATTAAATGTATAAAATGATTTATAGGTGGATTAAAAAAGCTTGTGAGTTTGGGATTTCATACATCTTCATGAAAACTGTTATAAATCTCTGTGACCTAAATTGCTTATCCTAGTTCTACAGAAGGAGCATAAACAGAGCAAGCAATTATTTGTAATAAACTTTTTCTTTAATATTGTGGCAATCCCATTTTCTTAACATACTTCTCATAATACATCTTGTGTCCTCATAGAGTCAAAAACTGCATTCTAGTTGCTCATGCTTTCTGCAGTTGAACAGACTCTGTCGTTAATGTGGGTAAGTCAGTGTGGCCATGATGTTGAGAGCAAATCACGAATGAAAGCTTAGCCAAATCTTTTGAGGGTTTACACATTTTTTATAAGTCAATCCTTAAGGTTTTTACTACCTATGGGAAAAGTTTTAAGATAATATTTTCTGTTTACATCTTAAGAACACTTGTTAAATAAGTTCCAGATTCTGTAAAGCATTACATGCAATTTGAGATATGAGTTGAACAGTCATAAACTCTTGTAAACCACTGATGTAAATGTTCACTTTGTGTCACTAAGAATAATAATCCACTATTTTAATTTTTTCAATTTAAATTTAAACAAATAATTAAAATTATGCTAACTTTAGCACTGGTAGTTCATTTACTATCTTGCAACAAACGTTAGAAAGAAGAAGGGTAAGCTAAACATACGCATTTCTTTCGAGGAGTATGCTAGTGATTTTTAAGAAAATATGAGGACATGTGCGGGTTATCTCTGCAAAATAACTTACTTGTGCCTGTTCTTTGCAATTCCGTTTATTTAAAAATAAATGTTAGTACTTTACACAGATCTCGGTAAAAATCATTGTACTATTTCCTGGGAGGAGGGAAGAGGCAGATGAGATTTTGATATCTTAGAAAACAGCATGAAAATGGATAGAATGAAATCAAATTATATTCTTATTGAGATATTGGCTTCATTTTTTAAAATTAAAAAAAAGTAAACTAGTCTCGTGATTTTTTCCTTTTTATCACATCCCTCTCTTTTAAGTCTGAATCAAAGAGCAATGCCCCTTGCATAAAGTTACAAACTCAGGTGACTACAAAGACCAAGTGCCAGGCCAGTCAGAGAAAGTAGCAAATAGGAGGGCAAAGGAATTGCCTACAGGAAAGAGCTGCTTTTCATGACCCACTAGGTATTGCCCTTCTCTAATGGAGGTCCAGGTTTTTTAGTATTCGGGAGAATCAAAAAGTCCAGATTTAAGTTGTATCTCATTGTTTTTAAGTTTCTCAATCAAACCACAAAAATTCTGTTGGCCTACCAAATTTTTTTTTATCTTTATTTTTTAGTTTCTGGGCTAATTTCAATCTATTCAGGGCAGAAAAGTGAAATTTTCATAGCATTGTGCATCATCATTATATTCTAATGAAATTGCTTTAGATTGATATCCGTTAGTGTATTTGAACTGACAGAGTTGGCTCTGAATCTGAATGTTCTCTTACAACAGGCACTTACTGTGTGTAGTGCATGGCTCTTGGCATTGTTAATGAGATTAACAAAAAAGAAGACTTGGTGTCTGATAATTCCGGTTGGGAAGTTTAAAATATAAATGTGATCCAGGAATCATAGAATTTATATGCTTTATGATTACATAATGATTTATAATGATAAATTATATACTAAATGTACCAGTATATGAAATGACTTTGAGATGTCTTTTTCCCCTTGTTTCTTTAAAGGGTTATTCATTCTTCATTGATATATTATCTTTGGTTAATCAAAACATAAAATATTCTGTAATCACACAATAATATTTACTAAGTGCTTGCTTTATGTGCTAGCAGCAGTATATCTATATTTAATAAAACATTTAAGTTTCTGTAATTCACAGAATGATATAGAAGAAAAGAATTTAGAGTAAATGATGTGTGTAACTGTCTCAGATTGCTGTGTGAGTTTGGGCAAATATATTAATTTCTGAGCGGTAAAGATCATAATCATTCTTTCCAGTATGAGACAGTAGAGATGAATATTCTTTGTCAAATGTATCAAATTATGAAAATATTCAGTATTATCTTTAATCAATCACAAAAGATTTATAGAGAAAACAAACAAAGAAATGAAGTAAATACAGCCATAAACTTTAAAAAGATCTCAGTCTAGTTGAAGAAGCACCTGTAAATATTTATGTCCATTGTTTGATTTTTAAGTATCATTAGCTTTCTAATCTAACACATACCATCACTTTGAGCAACTTTCTTTTTAAAAATCTCTATCCATAATTCTTAAAATTACTCCCTCGATATTCACTAAATAATTTTGTGGGGGTTTCACATTATCTAAGATTTTATCTAAATGTATTTATTATAAATGACTATTTTTTACATTGGAGAGAAAAAAATTAAACTGCGTTAAATATAGGACATGATCCTCAGGCTTTTTCCTAATAGCTTTATGGGACAAAGTTAATCAAGTGCTTATTACACTGCTTTTATAGAACTATTTTTACCCATTTGTTCAGTGTATGGGTTCAGATGTATGTAACCTGTTTTTAAAAGTGACAGTATACATAGCACTACAGCTCATTCAGATTCAGGAAGATGTCAACTCAAAACCATAACAATTCATACATCATCGGAGACAGTGTTACTGATTCCATATGGAGCTTAATAGGCCTTCACTCTTAGCCCCCGAGTCAACCAACATCCATCTTCTCATGTTTACAACTAAAAAGAAAAAAATTAAATTAAATAAAGGTGTTTAGAAGCATTTTTCTTTCACCAAAAAATACAACAGAATAGAAATCATGCATGACAAGTTTTGGTTCAACAGGAATTAAAATTGATATGTGATAAATCACTGTAGAATGGAACCTTCAATAGAAAGCAGTGAAGGATTAACTATCAGCTCTTGGCTTTGTATATATAATTAGAGGAGGAACCCGTCCAAAGAGTGGATCTGCTAGTTGTCAAAGTCAGTAGTTACATGACACAAGACTATCTGGCGATGATGGATTGTGATTGCATTTTTTGCTTTTAATTCAGATATTTCGGAATCGGTCAGAGAGCAACAAGAAACATTTTGAAAATATATTGAGTTCTTCAGGCTAGCATTTCCTGGGTGAATCAAATCAGTATTAGCAAATTGTTCAACCTAGATGCCTCTCTGCTAAGTGAATGAAATTACTATGGTGGATTTTAGCTACTCCCATCTGAAGGAAGCAGCCTGGCCTAACTGAAAAGGAATAGGCTCTAAAATCACACACTCTGGGTTTGGATTCCCAAAGCTGACATTTACCAGCTATGTAAGTGTGGATAAATAATCTCTCTGATCCTAAATCAAAGGTGGGGGGATTATATAGCTGAGTAGGCTGTTTAGGATTTAAAAAATTATTTTTGGAAAAAGGTGTCATTTTTTTTTTTTTTTTTTTTTTTTTTTTTAATTTTTTATTTATTTTCAGCGTAACAGTATTCATTGTTTTTTCACCACACCCAGTGCTCCATGCAATCTGTGCCCTCCCTAATACCCACCACCTGGTTCCCCCACCCTCCCACCCCGCCCCTTCAAAACCCTCAGGTTGTTTTTCAGAGTCCATAGTCTCTCATGGTTCACCTCCCCTTCCAATTTCCCTCAACTCCCTTCTCCTCTCCATCTACCCTTGTCCTCTATATTATTTGATATGCTCCACCAATAAGTGAAACCATATGATACTTGACTTTCTCTGTTTGACTTATTTCACTCAGCATAATCTCTTCCAGTCCTGTCCATGTTGCTACAAAAGTTGGGTATTCGTCCTTTCTGATGGAGGCATAATACTCCATAGTGTATATGGACCACATCTTCCTTATCCATTCATCCGTTGAAGGGCATCTTGGTTCTTTCCACAGTTTGGCGACTGTGGCCATTGCTGCTATAAACATTGGGGTACAGATGGCCCTTCTTTTCACTACATCTGTATCTTTGGGGTAAATACCCAGCAGTGCAATTGCAGGGTCATAGGGAAGCTCTATTTTTAATTTCCTGAGGAATCTCCACACTGTTCTCCAAAGTGGCTGCACCAGTTTGCATTCCCACCAACAGTGTAAGAGGGTTCCCCTTTCTCCACATCCTCTCCAACACACGTTGTTTCCACATTGAGATACCACCTTACACCAGTTAGAATGGCCAAAATTAGCAAGACAGGAAAAAAGGTGTCATTTTAATTGTACTGGTTACACGGCAGTTGTTGTTTCTATTATTCCCAAATGGAGGCCATAATTAGAACCAGTTTCAACATCCTCTGCCTCCCAATTTACTACAATTACCACGAGAAGCTCAGACTTTTCAGGTCACTATTATCTTTTTGGCTCTGCCTATATATTGGTTAAATTGACTCAAGCTGCCACCAATCAGACCCTGGCAGTAAACATTCCATGTGCCCTATGGAACCCATGGCCTGTCATTGGCAAAATTCCCTCTATCCTTAGTGAAATGAAAGTCTAACTTCATTGTTAATGTTTTATTGCTAACAGCTTACAGATCTGACACCGCTGCCTTCTCCTTTTGTGCCATATCTGACAAAACTATATATAGTCCAAAACTATAGAAAAGCCCACTTACACCAGCATGGAAGTTCAAACCATGCAAATCTCAGCCCAGGCTTGGGAGCTGTCACCCACCAGTGCCACCCACTTTCACGGTATATATAAATGCCATCACTTCTCTCTCCACTTAAGCTGTTAAGGATCGTGGGTGCCTATTTTGCTCTCTCCAGAAAGTCCCATTGAACATGAACCTCTTGGTTCATGTGTAGCATTATTAGTCTTGGCATTCAAACAAATTTTAGGGGTGTTCGTGTAAGAGAGTTGTGTGTGTGTGTGTGTGTGTGTGTATAGAGGGGTTACTCCCATCTGCCATGGGGGGCATCCACAGAATATTCAATCTCTTCTTTATCATTCCTTCATGTTTCTGCTCTTATTTTTTTTAAATATTTTATTTATTTATTTGATGGAGAGAGAGAGAGATTGAGCACAAGCAGAGGGAGAAGCAGGCAGAGGGAGAGGGAGAAGGAGGCTCTCCCCTGAGCAGGGACCCTGGGATCATGACCTGAGCTGAAGGTAGCCAATTGACCAACTGAGCCACCCAGGTGCCCCCATATTTTTGCTCTTACTGAAACCTGCAACCAAGAACCCTGATCCTATACATCCCTCTCAAGTGATAGCTGTTCTTTAGCTCATATATGTCTTATCAGCAGAGGTTGAGTTTAGTCTCAGATGCTTCTCACTGCCTCTTCTAGACCACTGCTTTTTATCCTCTCCCACCGTCTCCCCCAAAATAATCCAGATCCTGTGGACCAATGATTTCACACTGTAATCCTGCTGCTTTTTCTTGGAGTAGGTGCCCGTTGCCACTCTAGTCACTGTTACTTATCTGGCAAAGATTACATCAACTTGCTGATTTTCCCCCCACCACTATTTGGATCCACGTTTTTTATTATTCTGATAATTCAAGAGATTATTACCCCCCTCTCATTTAATAGCACCTACAGTCACTCATTTGCTTAGGTAGTAACTTTGGCATAATCCTGATTCCTCTGTAACTCCCCATCAAATGTCTATATTTAATTTACCAACAAATACTACTCCACATTCCAACGATAATTTATCTGTAATAGGCCCCCACCTCCTCTAATTTATTTTAATCTAAGCAACCTACAAATATAGTTTTGACTTGGACTTCAGCTCTAGCTTTCTTAGAATTGTGCTGTGGTAGTCTGCATAATAGTGCCAAAGATATCCATGTCCTAATTCCTAGAACATGTGAATATTCACCTTATATGCCAAAAGGGACTCTGCAGATGTTATTGAATTAAGGATCTTGAGAAGGGAAGAGTATCTTGAATCACCCAGTAGAAACCTAACTATAATCACAAGGATCCTTATAAGAGGGAAGCAGGAAGGTCGAAAAAGGAAGTAGAAGACAATGGAAGCAACAGTTGGGATTGATGGGAGGAAAGGGATCACAAGCCAAGGAATACCAGCAACCTCATGATACCAGCCCCATGGAACTGATTTTGGATTTCTCATCTCTAGAACCGTGAGAGAATTAATTTTTGTCATTTTCAGGTGATAACTTTAGGCAATTTTTATCATGACAATAGGCAACAAATTCATTTGCCTTCTCTTGCTCTTGTTCCCTTACAATCTGTTGATGATAAGATGTATAGTATGCTTCTTTCAAAATGCAAATGAAGTCATTTCATTTCCCTGCTTAAGGTGTTCCAGTGACTTCCTATTTCGGAATAAAATCCAATGTCTATGTCATGGCCTATAAAGCCTCAATGGTTTGGGGCTGACTACCTCTCTTTTATCACTTCAGCCTCTTTTACGACTTGTCAGCTGCGCTGCACTCCATGGTGTTCCCAGGACATACCAAACATGTTGCTGCCTTGGTCATTTTCCCCTCATTTGCTTCACATCTCAGCTCATATGTCTCTTCTTTAGAGGACACTTCCCTGACTGCTGTATCCAAACTCTCTAACATTGGGACAGCTTTCTTTTGTACTTCCTCTTCTATTTTTAGCTTTAGTTGCCATTATATCACTTATTAATTTATTTTCTTCTTTTTTTCTGGAATGTAAACTCCAGGATGAGGTCAGGGGCTTTATTTATTTATTTATTTTCACAGCTCTGTCTTCAGCATTTAAAATAGTGTCTACTCTATGATAGACAATTAATGCATATTCGTTGTGCAAATTACTTAAGCCCTTATAGTAACAATACTATTGTCTGTATTTTTATTTACTTTACAAGTCCCTTATTGTTCTTAGCACTGTTTAAATGCCTTACAAATCGAAGCACTTCTAATCCTCATATCAACCCTATCAGGTAGGTACTAATATTATGTAAATCTTACAGATGAGGAAACTGAGAGACAGGTTAACTAATTTTCCCAAAGCCATAAAATTTGTGATCCGCCTCAAGAATCCATGTTTAAACAGTAAGTTATGCTGTCTCTCTAGCAGTTGTACCAAGGAAACATACACGGTACTAGCAAAGCTTTTCTTTCTAAACATAATGCATTTTTTCTATTTAAATATTTATTTCAGTTGTCTTTTTTAATTTTTTAAACCTCTTTTGCGTAATTATAGATTTATAGGAAGTTCTAAAGATAGTACAAAAGAGTTCTGTGTGCTCTTAGCCTATTTTTTTTCCAATGCTGATGTCTTACATAATTGTAATGCAAAAAAGTGATATTGGCATGATATGTGTATAAAGTTCTGTGTCATTTGATCACTTGTAGATTCCTATAACCAACAAAATAATCAAGACACAAAATTAATCATCACTATCACTATGAAGTTCCCTTGTGTAGAGATTTTATAATACTACCCTGCCTTGGGGCGCCTGGGTGGTTCAGTTGTTAAGCATCTGCCTTCAGCTCAGGTCAAAACCCCAGGGTTCTGGGATCAAGCCCCACATGGGGTTCCCTGCTTGGCAGGAAGCCTGCTTTCTCTCTCCCACTCCCCCTGCTTTTGTTCCTGCTCTCACTGTCTCTCTCTCTCTGTCAAATAAGTAAATAAAATCATTACAAAAAAAATACTACTCCTCTTCCCACCATGCCTAACACCTGTCATCTACTAATCATTTTCTATCCCTATAATTTTGCCATTTCAATATTAAAATATAAATGATATTATGCATTATGTGACCTTTGGGGTTTGGCTTCATTATCCTGAGCCTAATGCACTTGAGATCCACCCAAGCGTCTCTGTGTATCAGTGGTTCATTCCTTTTAATTACTCAGTTGTATTCCATGTTTTAAATGTAATTTATACTTTTTCTCAATATGAAATTATAAAATCTAAGAGAGCAACACATGATTAAATGCATGTTTTAAAGGATATAAGCAGGGTGCCTGGGTGGCTCAGTTGGTTGGGCCACTGCTTTTGGCTCAGGTCATGATCCTGAAGTCCTGAGATCAAGTCCCACCTCGGGCTCCCTGCTCTGTGGGGAGTCTGCTTCTCCCTCTGACCCTTCTGCCTCTTGTACTCTCTCTCTCTCTCTCATTCTCTCTCTCTCAAATAAATAATAAAATCTGCATAAGCAGATTCTATTAGAAAAATATCTGTTCTTGTAACAGAGTTAAAATTAATAAAATTCTTACATCAATTCAGGCATCATGTAGATGGGTTAACTTCAAAATATGACAGGTAATTTATTTTAGAGAACATAAGGTTAATTTCAGATAAATTAAGTAATTAATTTTCAGAAATGCATACATATTTAAAAATAAAATCATGATCTGTTGTCATCTGCCATGAGACCATAAATTTAAAGTTGTGCTTTTCAAGTGATCACTGAGTACTGGCTTGAGTAAATACATGAAACTGCCCAGATGAGCCTAGATATGTTATACAGCAGAAAAGAGAATCATCTGCACATGACAGGTGATGTCACATCAGTTTATGTGTTGTTGTTGTTATTGTTTGGAAGCCTAGGCCTTGTCAAGACAGGAAGCTTCTAAAAGGCTAGGTGCTGGATATGGACGCAGATTGGACAGTCAGTGTGTTCAGAATAGCTTGGTATCATTTGTTTCTAGATTAGGGTCTGTGACTGTGTCAGTCCCTATGTTCAGAGAAGTCAGGGTTGGGTATGTTCAGTCTCTCCAGCCTGTTGTTTTGCTCAAAAGGTTTGCATGATCAGTTTTAATATGTCTAAAAGTGGGATAGTCTGTTCAGGCCATGAGTTATCCGCTGCGTGACATACTTGTGAACTGGGATGAAGACTTGCTGCTTCTTCTGGGACTTGGCTGGATGGTGGTCATAGCCAGACTCCCAGTGCCCCATGTCTGTTCCTTCAGCCTGGTTGTAAAAGCTTTCAAGAGTCACCTTGAGCCTCAGAGCCTTTTTTCCCCATAGCTATCAAAGTTATGGAATTGAGGAGCCCCTACCACCTGAGACTTAACAGATACAATTACTTAATAAGACTGAGTCTCAGTTTCCTCATTTGTAAAAAGAGGTAAGATATTTTACCTACCACATAGTAGTTGGGGTGTTGTCGACATTAAATAACCTGAGGCATGTGAAACATATAATCCTTTGGCATCCTAAAGACAATGTTACTACTACTACTATAGTTAATATATTCTAATATATTCTAAAAATAGAATGCTTAAGTATGTGTCCCTAAGATGCAGTGGGGCAAAATTGTACAAGCTCTTTAAACACTTGCATTTTTATCAACATAATGATCACATGAAAATCATACAAAGAGTCACCCTAGAGAAACAGAAGGAAAGCCACTCAGCCCAACTTTGGGGGAGTACAAACTGACCTACATTTTTGTATATGGAAATTGTTATATTGCTGTTGTTAGTTATGGTGTACTATATTAAAGATGTGGAAGATTTTTTTTCCCATGGAGTTCTAGATCTCATTTCGATTCTTAATAGCATTATAGATTAAAGATCATTTTAAACTATAAACTTGGACATAATTCTTTTTTTTTTATAAAGTACAAATTCCTTTTTTTTTTTTAATTTTATTTATTCACCTGAGAGAGAGAGAGAGAGCATGAACCAGCAGGGGGCCGAGGAAGAAACAGGCCCCCCTCTAAGCCAGGACCCCGATGTGGGGCTCCATGTGGGGTTAGATCCCAGGACCCTGGGATCATGACCTGAGCCAAAGGCAGACGTTTACCGATTGAGCCACCCAGGTGCCCCTTGGACATAACTCTTAAGATATAATAGCAAATGGGAAGAAAACAAACAAAATAAACCCATAGTCAGCAGCATAAAGAACAAGAGAAGCCCATGAGTATATTCCATACAATTAAAAAAGGTAACAATGTTGATGTAAGCCTGATAATAAATTAAAAAAAAAAGTAGAATAAGACCAATGACATGCCTGCTAGAATAATGTGGGAGAGGCTCCAATGAATGAACTTTAGAAACACTTCAGTCTTGGTGTTCACAGTGCAGGGTGATGGGGTGAGAAAGGGACTGAACAAGGAAATTTCTCTGGAAAGCTGCCCAGGATGCAGCTGCTTTGGGGCTTTCCTCTCCTACCCTTCACCATTCCTCCCCAACCCCCTGATAATTCCACTAAAAGTGACCAGCATCCTGGTGTTTACTCCTAATCAAAAACCAGAGACATTACACTAAACAGATTTAGCTAACCATAGTGAACTAGGGTTCTCACTGTTAGCATACACATCAAAAAACAAAACGCTCTTTATTCTAGAATTTTGGAAGAAAGTAGTACAATAACTAGTTCTCCATCTGCTGAACTCATGCTGGTTATCAACCCTGCCCATGCATGTGGCATTTCCCCATCTTATTCAGAGGAGAGATTTAACAAGAGTACAGATCCAGGTACCCCACATTAGGGCTGGTGGTGGGAGAATATTAACATTCATAACATGATTCTCATTCTTATAAATGAATAGATATCTAAGGATCATAAGCAGAATAAGTGAGAAAGACCTATATAAACCAACCAAAGAAAGAAAACAACCTGAAAGGAAGGAAAAAATTTTATAGTAAATAGAATACAACTAAAAAAAAAGAAAAATCCAAATTACTATCATCAAAGGGAAGAATGCTACAAAAACCAACAAAGACACACCATAGAGGGGCAAACAAATCCAAAAGCAAGTTCTTGTAAATACTAATAAAATAGACAAAACTCTAAAAGTTTGGTCAAAAGAAACACAGACATGGAAAAAAAAATTAAATACACACACACAAAATACACACACAATTTGAAAATGAAAAAGAACTGGTCCATCTCATAAAAGCTAGCAAATGAACAGGCTCCTGGTTGGTGCAGTGGGTTAAGCATCTGACTCCTGGTTTCCCCTCAGGTCTTGATCTCAGGGTCCTGTTCTCAGAATCTACTCTCTCTGCCCCCCTCCCCGTGTTCACTCATGCATGTGTGCTTTCATTCTTTCTCTAAAAAATAAATAATCTTAAAAAAAAAAAAAAAACCCTGACAACTGAAGGGAATAAGGAACTATAAGGGTTCTAGTATTTTCATCTGATATAATAGGAAGCCAAATGATAATACTGAAAGTGAATGAAACATGGAGTAGAGTTAGATTATATAAGACCTTAGACAAACTATAAATGAGGAAGAGGAGGGAATAAACTTAAAGAGAGACATAATATAACTTAGATTATCACCTTATATAGCAGGAGGTTTTTATCTAAATTAGGAAATAACAGTGTAAACCAACACCTTAAAATTATTGCAATAACCAACAAAGATTAAAACAGAAATGATGAGGTAGAGGTTGGTAGGAAAAGTAAGGTGAGATAATGGTATTTATATAAGCCCTTTGGTACTACTTTTTTTTTTTTTCATCCTGTACATTTAAAGATTTTTAAAAAGTAAGGTAAAAATGCTGTCTAACCAAATAGAGTAAAAATAAGCCAGTTAAACTGGTTAGATTTAACAATGTTTGACAAAGTATCTACTAATTCGACATTTATCTGACTGAGTTTGCCATTAAAGAGGAAAATAATTGCATTCATAGACTGTGTAGCCATAGCTCAAAACTGTCTTTATTGCACATTGTGTTGTCTAATGAATATTACCTGTTGTTTAGATAATACTTTTTATTGCATTTCATTTAAAACATGTTATTAGAAAAAGAAATGCTTCTTTATTGTAGAGAGTAAAGCAAAGAAAACAACAATGAAAGTCACATTTAATCCAATGGCTGGTCCTTTTAAGTGACTATTTTGCTTTAATATAATTACTTTCCTGAGAAAGAATTCTCAAAAGGAAATTTGAGGGGTGCCTGGGTGGCTCAGTGGGTTAAAGCCTCTGCCTTCGGCTCAGGTCATGATCCTGGGGTCCTGGTATCGAGCCCTGCATTGGGCTCTCTGCTCAGTGGGGAGCCTTCTTCCTCCTCTCTCTTTCTCTGCCTGCCTCTCCGCCTGCTTGTGATCTCTCTCTCTCTCTGTAAAATAAATAAATAAAATCTTTAAATAAAAAAAAAAAGGAAATTTGACATTTTATAGTACTCTGTGCATAAGCTCATATGTTATTTAGAATAAAATTTGTAACATAGACATAAAAGTTATTTCATCTCCAGGTTTTCAGTTACTAAAAAATTTAAATTTATTTGCTGTATAATTTCATAAAAGAGCTATTAACCACAGTGAGAGTTATAGAGGAGACCTAATGAGAAAAGAAGGGAAAAATAAATATTTTTAAATAAAAGCAAATTATTTCCATTTCAGACATATATGGCTTGATTTCTTTATTTTAAAGTATAATTTCCTTTTTACCTTGCATATACAAACTAAAGAGTATGAAAAAATTGAAATTTAGTCTAATTCTTTGGAGTTCTTCTATTAGTTCATATACCAGCTTAAAATGTCTGTGAACAATTAACAGCTGTATCACTAGAAATGAAAACAAAGCAATCATCATCATGATATAATTTTGTTAATAGTGTTGATTGAGTTAGTATTTGCAATAAGCCTCTATATTTGTCATCATAATCCTGCCTTTATGACAGTTTGCTATTTTTGACCGTATCAGTTGACTTCTAGATCATCTGGATTTTTATAACCCATAAAATTCTACAAATTATCAATTATAAGACAAGCACATTGCTGAATGCTAAAGATACAAATGTACATAAATATGGTAGTTTTTTTTTACATTATATATTTTACAAAATGAATATGCAAAAATCTGCTGTGTGTTTTTACACAAATAATAAACTATCAGAAAGAGAAATTTGGAAAATAATCTTACTTACATTGATCAAAAAGAATAAAATACTTAGGAATAAATTTAACCAAGGAGGTGAAATACATATGCTCTGAAAACTCTAAGACATTGATGAAAGAAATTAAAGAATGCTCAAACAAGTGGGAAAGTATTCCATGCTCATGGAATTAATATTGTAAAATGTCTATATAATGTAAATCAATAAACAGACTCAAAGCTATTCCTACCAAAATTTCAACGGCATTTTTACAGAAATAGAACAAACAATCCTAATATTTTTATGGAACCATGAAAGATCTAAATACCTAAAGTGATCTTCGTGAAAGAACCAAGTTACTCCTTAATTTTAAACTATATTACAAAACTATAGTAATTAAAACATCATGGTATTGTCATAAAAACAAATACATAGGTCAATGGAATGGAATAGAGAGCCCAGAAATACACCCACACATATATGGTCAATTAATTTATGACAAAGGGGAAAGGACAGTCTCTTCCATAAATAATTTTGAAAAAATTGGACATCTGTATGCAAAGGAATGAAAGTGGACCACATATGATATATGGTGCCATACACAAAAATGAACTAACAATGGATTAAAGATTTGAATGTAAGAACTAAAACTATAAAACTTCTAAAAGAAAACAAGGCAGTAAGCTCCTTGACATAGGCCTTGTTTTTATATATATATATATATATATATATATATATATATATATATACACACGCACATACACACAAACATCAAACAAAACATTTCTGCACAACAAAGGAAACCATCAACAAAATAAAAAGGCAACCTATTGAGTGAGAGAAAATAACTGCAAATCATATATCTGTTAAGGGGCTTATACCCAAAATATATAAAGACTTCATACAACTTAATCACCAAAAACTCAATCTGATTGAAAAATGGGTAAAAGATTTAAAAAGACATTTTTCCAAAGAAGACATGCAGATGGCCAACATATACATGAAAAGATGTCCAACATCATTAATCATTGGGGAAATGCAAATCAAGATCACAAAGAGATCTCATCTGTCATCTGTTAGAGTGGATATTATCAAACAAATCTTAGTGAGGCAGCTGACAAAGGGGACCCCTTCTGCATTCATAGTGGGAATGAAAATTGGTGCAACCATTATGGAAAACAGTATAGAGATTCCTTAAAAAATTAAAAATAAAACTACCATGTAATTCAGCAATTCCACTTCTGGGTATTTATCCAAAGAAAATAAAATACTCACCCAGAAAGATATAGGCACTCACCTGTTCATTGCAGCACTATTTATAATAGCCAAGTTGTGGAAACAACCTGTGTCCATCAATGGATGAATGAATAAATCACAGTAGAATATTATTCATTCATCAAAAATAATTCAGTATTGTCTTGTGACAACACAGATGGACCTTGAAGACACCAAAGGCCACAGAGAAAAGACAGATACCATACGATTTCTTTTATATGTGAAACCTAAAATAAAAACCAAAACCAATAAGCTTATCAATACAGAGAACAGACTGATGGTTGTAAGCAGTAAGGGGTGAAGGGTGGTAGAAATGGGTAAACTGTTTTGCTTTTTTTTTTATATATATAAATTGAATAATTTTTTAAATGCAATTTTTCCAAAGAAAGGAGAATGAAGAAAAAGAATAAGAAATTCAGCTGTCTTCTTTTTTTGTTTGTTTGTTTTGTTATAGGAAAAGAAAAAAGTAAGAGTGTATACTAGAGGATAAAATGGAAAATGAGTTTCATTTGAATTAAGATCATTGCACCATAATGAGAAACCAAACACTGCAAATGAGAAATATGATGTGGCATTTCAAAAAACCATTTCCTCCCACCTATTATGACTGAGTGTATAGTCTACACCTATCTTTTCTCTGAAAAGCAAGACAACAGATTAGGAATAGAAAGAAGGGAGAAGAAATTAGCTAGAAGTGAAACGGAAAGAGATCACACTACACCTATATGTCATATATTATTTGACTCAAATATTTGATTTATTTTAAAAGGAGCCTTTAATAATTACCCTTTAATGTATTCTGTGATTCTCTTTGAAGTTTCATATCAGTCAGTATTCTGCAGGGAACAGAACTTTTTTTTTTTTTTTTTTAAGATTTTATTTATTTATTTTTGTGAGAGAGAGAGAGAGAGAAGTGTGAGAAAGATCATGAACTGGGGGAGAGGCAGATAGAGAGAGAGAGAAAGGCAGGCTCCCCACTGAGCAGGGATGTGCCCCAATGTGGGGCTTGATCCCAGAACCCTGGGATCATGACCTGAGCTGAAGGCATATACTTAACTAACTGAGCCACCCAGGTGCCCCTAGACAATACTTTTTAAAGATTTTTTTAAAAATTTTTGAATAATCTATCCATACATTTTAAATAATCTCTACGAGTGGGACTTGAACTCACAACCCCAAGATCCAGAGTCACATGTTATACCAACTTAACTAGCCAGGTGCCTCTCCACATTAGCTATTTTGAATAAAAGGATTTATTACTGCATGTCAGATGGCTTATAGACAATTATAGATGATTGAATAGAAAATCTGCAGAATGAGATTCCAGAATCTATTCTCAAATCTATACTACAGAATCAAACTGCCAAAGGAGTTGCTTCTCTTGCTATGGTTGGGAAGCTACTTGTCAAATCAGGGGACATCCCTCGTTACATACAAAAACATAAGACTGCTTTCGTCTGAGCTGCTAAATTAGCTACAGTAACTGGTTCCAAAACAGAATCACTGTGCTCCGCTCAGGAAACCTCATGTGCAAAAATCAGGCTGCTGCCATTATAGCTTCAGGGTCCCACATTGTGCCACATTTTCTACTATCAAGGAGCCATTTCTGCTTAATCAACAAGCCTTAGAGATGGAGTTTGTTCCAGAACCATGCCATATTTACTATAATCCACATTGATAAAACACATGCTCAATACCCCACTCACCTCAGTTCCAATTTCAAATCTCATGTGATTGCATCTGATGTGGAATCTGAACCAAACTTGGATCACCAGCTGAAAAAGAATTGGAGAAGTTTTTGTTTTTAGCCTTTTGCTCCCCACAGGAAGGGAAAGCCACACTAGAAGAAAATAAGAATAGATATCCTGAGCCAAACTCACAGTTGCCTTGGACTTCACTCTTTCTTCTCCACATTCATGCTTGAAAATTTCAAACTTTGTTTGTTATACAGACAATGGTACGTTTGGGTCATCATTTAGCATAGTCGCCAAGTCTAGAACATTTCTACTGTGCATAGGTGCTTAAAAAAAAACAACAAAAAATAAGACAAGTACACTGCTGAATGCTGAGGATACAAATGTACATAAACATCATATTTTTTTTTCTCAATTAGAAAAGATAAATAGAAACTAATGTAGAAGAAGTGTCTAATTAAAATTTACATAGATTCCTAGGAGAGAGAACTTCCTCTTATCTGGTGCCTGAGGAAAACTTCATACAAGATGGTGGGATTGAGAGCAAAAAGAAGGATTAGGAGGGCATGCTAGGAAGAGAGAAAGGTCAGTGAAACAGGGAGAAGTCAGGTATCATTTCTTAATATTTGAACTGAAAATTTTTCAGGTCTGTGCTTCTTAGGTTTTTATGGAAATGTGAATCATGTGGGCATCTGGTTTATTTGCGGGTTTGAATCAGTCAGTCTGGGGTGGGATCTGAGATCTTGCTAATTTAACAAACTCCCATGTGAGGTTGATGCTGATGGTCCAAAGCAAGGCTGATTCCACAGAGACTCAAAAGAAGTGTTTTGTGCTGTGCACACATTTACTGAAGCAGTGGAGAAGGTACCGTGTTGGAAAATGATTCAGGAGAAGGCTGTTTCTCCTTCTGGGTTCTCCAACTTCCTGGTTGTTTGCATTAAGCTTCCTTAACATTCAGGGAGCAGGTTCCACTTTAAGTTCTTATCACACACACACCAATGCTCTCCTTCGCCATACCCCTCACTTTTCAAAAAGGGGTTCTCTTAATCCATAATCTTGTTTGCTTTATAAACATTTATTTTCCCTGTACTTACTAAAATAGGCATTTTCCTCAGCTTTCAATGTTTCTGTTATTTTACCTGAGGAAGACACTTTGCCATGATGAATAATACAGATTTATCCCAGATAGGTGATATTTTCAACCAATTTCTATGTTGACCATAATCCAGAACTGAAAATATGTGATCTAGTATAGGTGGTCACTTAGTTACACGTTCAGCTTCTTTGATGGTGGTTATTGCTCAATATGGGGATCTACCCATTGACTTTATCACTTACATCTTTGTGCACAAGAAAACGATTAGTAAACGCTAATATCTAAACCTTAGTAAATATTTTTGAAATATGTAAAATGTAGATTTAGTTGCTTTATCTTCAAAGATTTATAGTTAGCACCTCTGATGTTGGACTGAAGAAACCACATTTTTAATGAACACCTGGGTCAGTATGATTTCATATAAACCTCTATACGGGAGTTACCTTTCCCTTGTGCTATCAGGATATCCGCACAGTTGATGAGCATGAATGCAAACATCTGACGAACACTTTATGGATAGCGATTCTTGAAAATGAGATGTTTGCAATGTGAGCCAATTGGAAGAACTATAATTGAGATTCATTTCAATGATTTAACCATAAATTGGATGAGTTATTTTGTTATTAACAAATAAAGAAAGAAATTGACCTTCAAATTGGGTTCATTTTGGACTACAAGGTAGAATGTCATTCAACCAAATGCCTGAACTTTAGATGAAAGATAATTTTTCCCCAAAAGATATGAAAAAAAAATGTTATGTTAATTTCATGTTTTCAGCAAGGGATAATGCAAATATGTCAAAATGTCTTTGGAATAGGAAGGTAACTAATATGTACACTAGAAATATTGCAAATAAGAGATGATTGCTACGGGGAATTTATAAGAATCTTGAATAGTTCTTCCTGTGCTAAAGCTGCTTTCCAAAAAAAAAAAAAAAAAATATATATATATATATATTAAGAACAGAGGACAGGGCCTCCATGAGGCATTACACTAAATTAAACATTTATTTTAGACACACAGACCTAAGATAAATGTCTTATTAGGGCAGTATTGGACACGGAAACTTTACTTACATGACTGTGTATCAATCACCAATTCCTTTGTAAATGGCCATTACCCAACTTAATGACCATTTACTCAATTTAAAATTATAATTAAGAATTTTCAAGTATAGTTAATCTACAAATACATTTTATACATTATTACATCCAGTGATAAATTTCAAGTTTTAAAAATATTAACATTTCATAAATGAGAAATAAATTAATGTCCTTATCTGAGTATAGTGTGGAACTACATAAATAACTAATATAAGGTTTAAATAAAAAATAACATTTTTCCCCTAAGTCTACTTTATTATGTTTTTTTTTTAAAGATTTTATTTATTTATTTGACACAGAGAGAGAGATCACAAGTAGGCAGAGAGGCAGACAGAGAGAGAGAGGGGGAAGCAGGCTTTCCACGGAGCAGAGAGCCCAATGTGGGGCTCGATCTCAGGACCCTGAGATCATGACCTGAGCCGAAGGCAGAGGCCCAACCCACTGAGCCACCCAGGCACCCCCTAAGTCTACTTTAGAGCTATGCTTTTCTTATGTTGATTCCTATAGATCAATAATGTACAAATTGCAAAGAGATTATGAAATGTGTTTCATATCAGCTAAAAGATGAGAAATCTAATGATGGGTGTGTGTTCATTTATTTATTTGCAGAATTTTAGGAAGAAACTATTTTTTAAATAATTTTAAAAATTCTACTATGGTGAATATGACATAAAGGATATACATATGACATTTAAACAATTTTGTATGTTGAGAATGCTTAATAACTACAAAATTCAAAATCCCCCTTTTGCATTTAAACATGGTTATCAGAATAGTCTGTTTATTCATACTGTACAAACTTGAGAAAATTAGTGTCACTCTGAGATAATGGGACTTTGCAGAAAGGTGATCACCAGACAAAGAATGGCTTAGTGGGTTTCAAGGACAGCAAGTCAGGAAAGCAGGATAGCAAAACAATTAGAAATAAAAATAATAATACTAGTAGCTAAATGTGTTGCCATTACTATGACTAGCATATAGTAGAACACTTAGTAAAAATCTGTAGAATGATCCGTTCCCCGAATACAGTTCTTCATCTGATTTCCCAACAACCCAATTATTATCTCATTTTGCAGATAGGAAAACTGGAGCCTAAGACATTACCTAGCTTTTTCAATTTAAGTGCTAATCTGTGATAGAACCAGGTGTCAACTCTAGATCTATCTGATATGAAAGTTCATGTTCCTAATTACTATGGGGAAGTAGAAGTTTGTGAATTTCAATTATTCTTGAATATCCCTTAAGTCTTTCATAAAAACATGACAAACTGGGATCAAAACCATTCTTCAATATTCATTGCCAGGCAGTTTTTCCTATGTATGGGATTAGGCCATTGTTTCTTTCTGGTGGGTTTCCTATTGGTCATTATCTCAGATTGACTAGATGACAGATTGATAAATAAAGAGCTATTTAAATAGTAGAACCTGTATACCAAGATGTTCACTTTCTGGAAGACAAATGCAAACTGAGGCAAACTACAGGAATCTCAAAAGTACGTCCTCCATTTCTTGCTCACTCTGGGACTAAATGTACATTAGGTGCTTTATTGGAAGAACTCACCAGCACTAAGTAAATAGTTTCTTTCTCTTCCCTATCCTTCCCGAGTTCATTTGTTTCATTGACATACATTTTATGCACATATGAAGCACTTCTACTGAATGCTTTATTGGAAGTACAATAACAAAGCACCAGACGTGAGAACATGGGAGAATTTCCTGCTGAGGCAAAAATTGAATTTGCCCAGTATTTGTTTGTGAAAAGTTCAGCAATACACTGATCATCCTCTACATTCTAAGTAGTGTCCTAGGTATTGATGATGCAGTCAGATAGTCCCTACTTTGAGGGAAACTTAGTTCAAGGGCTAGCCAGATAGAAAAATAATGTCAAGTTCATGCAGGGTTCTAAGCATAAAAAGTGATCTCCTAATCCAGACAGGGGGAAACGTATAATCTCCTTGCATTGAGTCTCCACATGAAAAGCTGCATTTCAGAAGATAAAGGGTGAGACAGATGCGCTTTCTGCTAGGACAAAGATGATCCTGAAATTCAGGTACTTTGAGGTTCTATTGACTGTCCCTTAAAATGGTATGTAGGTTGAAGCTGTGGATAGCGTGGAAGATAGTGGCAGATTCTGATTTAAAAAGTGATTCAAAATATTACTAAGCTAAAACGTAAAATATATAATAATATACCTAAAAGTACTACATTGGTTTTCAGGGGTTTCTGGATTGGTGAGCACATAGAAGCTCTGAGAGAGCGATGTACATAGAGAGAGCATGGAGACTTACACCTCTCCCTTCCCTCACACTTGCCCTATTACACCTCTTCCATTTGCCTGTTCTTAAGTTGTGCCACTTATAATAAGCCAGTAAAGGAAAGATTTTGTTTCTGTTTCTGTTTTTGTTTTTGTTTTTGAATCTCCCTCCCTATGTTACAATTATGTGAAAGTATTGCTTATTGAATTTATTCGATCAGAAAATATTGGTATCAGTACAGACTCAATGTGCATGCAGAAGCAGAAATAATCCTGTTTGTTGACTTTTTTCTCTGCATTTGTTTGACCACCTGTGTCATTGCCTGACTCATAGTAAGATATGTGATGTTCTGGAAGGATTTGGAGTTTTACCTATTTCAGAGGAGATCATCTCTCTCAATACCACAAAGAATGTCATTATCTTCATAAAATTCCCGTTAGAGGGTTCAGGTTCGTTGGGATGATAAAATGGCAAGAAGGATTAGCATTTCAAGGAGAAGCATTACATTTTCATGACAGCCATGCTCCCATGTGTTCCAAAAGAATGGAAGGTGGTCCCTAAACAAGGGACTGTCAGACAGGAGCCAGGCTTTCAATTTGACTGATTGGATATGGTAATTTTCTGCCTGTTTATGGATGAGGTATTTTAAAGTAAAGTTCTATGACTGTAACAACAAACTTTTATAAATGGCATTGGTGTTCTACTCCACAGGTGTACTTTTTTGTTCTCTTGTGTGGATGGTAAACTCTCCCAGAACATTAGCGGTTGTACCGAGACAATTAGCTGGTGAATAACTTAGTCTCAACGAGTATAGTTGTAGCCCTGACAAGTAGGGTAAAAAAGAAAAACATAGTGGTAGAAAGCCTTCTGTTTATTAAGGTATCAGTGGGAAGAAAGTCTTGGCAAAGAAAAACAAAATTTCCAAAAAAATGTGCTACAAGAACAAAAGACTAGCTTATGCTAAACCACGAAATTGCCTCTGTGGGTCCTTACCAGGAAAATGAGTGGAAATATAGATTGCTTTTTGCCAGAAAGTACACAAATTACTTAGCTGTCTTTGTTCTACCTACATAGTACCAAATTAGGCAATTGTTTATTTTTTATGTTTAATGGTGAAGTTCCATCCATGTTTTGACCTTCTTTCTTGTTTCTTCTCTTCCTCTGCTCCCTCCAACCAAATTTTCCATGGAGCTGAAATGGCAGTACTTTTCTGCCAAAAATTTAGCCAGTGGACACCACTGTGGACTTAAGAAGTCTTCTAATTCCAAGGCTAATTAAGAATGAAGTCAGAGATCAGTTTCATTCCTCCCAGAAGTGCTAGCTTCCATCTCTACTGAAGACAAAACGTGCAGATAGAGTAGTCTCTTCTCTCACTGTCTTTACAGATTCGTGAGGCAGCCCTTCCTTATCTAGAGCAGTGCTAGCAAATAGAAATACAATACCAGTTGGAAATTTAACATTTTCTAATTCTCACAGGACAAAGCAAAAAGGCATAGGTGACATTAAAATTAAAAATGGATTTTATCTATCATTTCCACAGGTAATCATTATATAAAATTACTAATGAGATGCTTTGCAGTCTTTTTTTTTTTCTTTCTTTTTTTTTTTTTAAACTAACTCTTGCCACACATTTCAGGTGCTCAACAGCCACATGTGACTAAAGACTACCATACTATGTGGTAACATAGGTTCAGACGACTGTGGTATTCTTGGGTGTTCACATGAATTTAACAAATGCATAAAATCCCATGTCTTGAGATTATCTTCCACAAGAGGCTAGAATTTAAAAAAAAAACAGCATACATACCAGATAGATCATATTTGCACACCCATATTTATAGAGATACATACCGAAAGGTGGTGGTATAACTTCCTTCCGTAAGAGAAACAGAACAAAACAAGACCGTAAATCAAAAAACTAAATCTGAAATGTCATTCATTTAAAAAATATTTCTTATATAGCAACAAATGGAACAGTGTGTGATATTATGATGATTCGACTTTCTCAGAATATATTAACTACTAATGAATTGTAAGCAACACATTTTTAGGTTAATGATTACAAGACCATGTGTCCTACTACTAAAAAAAAAAAAAAAATTCTTCCTTGATCTTAAATCTTTATCCTCAACCTCTCTGGACTCTAACTCTTCTGCCACGACTACCTGTGTTATTTCTATTTTTCTCAAGCAGCAGTGTGGGCCTGGAAGATAAGGAAGACAAATTTGTAATTAAATCTTCTGTGAAATGGATAGCTACATCTGTGACACAGAAAGAGAGAGAGAGAAGTGTTTGTGCAGAGTTGTTCATGGTAGTCAAAATAGATATTTTGTTTGCATTGGAATTCTCTGGTAATTACTTTTTAAATGCTTGTAATTGTTTTAAAGCTGCTCTGCCACTCATTCATGGAGAGAGTCTTTAATAAGTGCACAGGATGCAAGAAGCATCAGAGAACTACCCAGAACTGGCTTAAGACATGCTTTTATAACATAATTTCGAAGGCCGTTTCTGTAAGACTCTGAAATAACTAATCTGTCACTCCCACTGGCCAGTCAAGTCAGTGGGGGGAAAAGTCAGTTAAATTGATTGTTTGACTGAATGGAGTGAACATTCATGGGCGTAATTATGGCTTCAGCTGGAATGTGACTGACAGTATTCACAGGACAGATGTGATAAGTAAAGTGGAAAAAAGAATCAATTAGATGGATGGTTCAGATGCGTAAATGCTTTTATCTCAACTGTTTGGATAACTGGGTTAGTGTTCTCTCTTAGTTTTGTGTATGAAGACCCAGCCTCCTGCGCCTCCTGTTAGGGGTGTGGGAGAAGGTAGCCAGGGAGCCGTGACCTTCAGTAGAATGGGAACCAAAAGTCAATAAAAGGGCAGAAATGAAAATGCACCAGCACAGAGAATAAACAGCAAGCAGAATAGACCAGAATAGCTTAAATTGAAGAAAAGGTCGATAGGATTCAGATGATTGGTAGAAAAATAACACACCTGTTCTTGCAAATTTTCTCTGCCTGCTTTCTCTTGCTCACGTTATTTCCTTTTTTATCTAGACTGTCCATAGGGGTGTACGAGGCAAACAATTCAGATAAAACCTTCAAACCAACAATTTATATTAGCATGACTAATGCTTACCAAGGTTTTAGTTTTATTTTGATAAGCTCTGTTAAGAACAATTTTAGAGAGTTATCCCATAAATGTTAATATGTAGATACTCTTCTACCTACCTATCACTCTCCTCAATGTCAAGTCAGTGGTAGGGAGTGGGGAATCAGTTAAATTGATTGTCTGACTGAATGGAGTGAACATGGGTGTAATTATGGTAATTATTTATTGTATGATCAAACAGCCACTTTGGAGATGCTTTATTTAAGAGAAAAGAAGATAAGCCCTCTTTGAATAAAATGACTCTCAGTTTGGGTTACTTTTTCAAAATTTGACTTTTGGGAACCATGCACCTAACACTACTCCTCAAACCCTAATTAGCTTCATGCAGTTTCTACCCTTCAATTAACATTAGTTTAAATATAATCAAACTTAGTCTGTCGTTAATTTTATCATCTTAACAGGTAAATTTAAGTTGTGATTCCATTCTCCCTCTAACTAGTTGTGTGACCCTGGGTATATTTTTACAGTCTTTGTATACCTCACCTGCTTTGTTTGTACAGTGGGGAAAATATCCACAATCTGAAGTCAGTATAAGGACCAAATGATATTCAATAGAGGACAGGTAAAATTGCATGGCTATTTAGTACTTTTCTGTGCTCACGTGAAATTCATTACACTCTCTCTAGTGCTATGATTATGTATGATGTGTCCCATCTTTCCTACATATGAGCTTCTATAGGACAGAGACTACCTTTCAATGGTCTGGTTTGTGCTATGTGAGTCGTCCCTAGTACAATTCTATTGCATTAATATCCCCTTTGCCTAGAATTGCTTTCCTTTGCTTGTTAAAAACTCCTTTTCCTTTCAAAAATCATATTTAGCTTCTTTTCTACAAGTTTTTTGATTCCCTCAGCAACGGAAACATGCCTGGCACCATGCCCACCCTGGCACCATACTGCACCTTGGCTATGCCCCCTTTATGTCCATTAGTCCACATGTTTTATCCTACAGAGCATGCACTGAGTCTTTTAAAGTTGTTTAAAAATGTTTGAGTGTAATTAATAGTTAACTGTTACATAATGCTTCTAAGTACCAGGTATTGCTCTAAGTTCTTAATATACATTCAATTATTTACTCCTAATACAACTCTGTGGTGGAAGTATTATTGTTATCCCCATTTTAGAGGTGACAAAACTGAAGATCAGAAAGATTAGGTAACCTGTCCACAACCACACTGCAAGTGGTGGACCTCCTCTCTGTAGTTTGGATCAGGAGCCCTTGTTTCTCACCTCCTCAAGCTAATGCGTTTCTATTTTTAAATTTGTTTTTATAATAGACTGTGGTTGAAACAATTAATTAAAACAAGGGATCCTGGGTACACTGGTACAACCAGCTAAAGAAAGCTCTCCCATGATATAAGGAGAAAGTCCAATGAAATATGCTCAATGTGTGGTTAAAGTAGGCTTTAAAATATTCTCAATATGTGGTTGAAGCAGGAGTTAAAGACTCAACATTTTTCATTGTGCCTTGACAAACTCATGCTGGCCTTTCTAAGAAGCCATCATTATTTCTCTGCTGCTTACCAAAATTAGATCAGACAAATAGAGTGGCTCAAGAATGTCAAGTTAAGGGAATCCAGGAACCAACAGTAATACCTATAGAGGAAGTCTGACTCATTTCATAATATTGGGTCTGGAATCTCCAGTGATTTCTGATGTGTGTATGTGGGCACACGTGCGTATGTTTTACTATGCAGAAGTTCTTCTGTTCTGCCTGGAGATCTAAAAGAAGAATCATTCTGTCAGGGACTATTAATCAATTAATGTGTATTGCTGCCCTAAAGAATTTTACAGTAGAACTAGGGAGAGAAGACTAAATCATATGAATCAATTGGAAAACAAACTAAACCTACAGCTAACTTAAAGTGTAGTCTAATTACAAACACAAAGGATCAGAAAAGAGAAGAGTCTTCATGGAAGAGAGAGTCTCAAACTGTTCCTTAAGGGTATGTCATGTTGGGTCAGGGAGAGAGGAGGGAAGGAGGAAATAAGTGGCAAGGTTGCTTGACAGATTTCAGAAAGGAAGCGAAAGCACTTCAGGAAGGCAGAATTCTGTATTTGAGGGCTCTAGGTATTTGAGTCTGTGTTTGACAGTTAGTCAGTAGCCAGACTGTTTTGAGGACATATTTCACAGATGTTTTTCAGAGAGAGTTGCAAAAAGGTTGTCTGTCACCATTGACAGTAATTATAATAACAATTCTTCCTAAGGCCAGTATTTTGAACCTAGTCACTACATATGTATTTTACTTCCATCATTTTGAAACACTACCACGTTTTCTTTCTCTTTAAGATTTTTTTTAAGTAGATATTAAATGAGCACAGATGGTGCAGGCAGTTTCCTTGGTGCTTGTTAACTATACAGCAATTCCTCAGCCTTCTCACAATCCAAGCAGAGAAGGAAGAGGAGGAAACAGTTGATCAATAGTGACATAGCTTTATAGAGAGCTAAATAAGGAAAAAATGGACTCAAATTGTACTAAGACATTTTTGTGCTAGACACACAAAGGAATTTCTTCATGGCCATGAAAATTAGACACGAAAATAGGTTATCAGTACAGTTAGTGGAATCTCTATTCTGGAAAAATCATCACACATTGAAGAGACCACATGCTCCAAGGAGTTGGTTCACTGACTTGCTTGGCTCAGACGGCAGACCTCTTAGAATCCAAGCTTCTGTGGAATGACTGGATTCTGCACTTCGGCCAAGAGAATGTGCACCCTTGTATTTATTACAGGCTCTCACATATTCAGCTTTTTGAGTGGCAAAATCCATGGCTGGTTGTTTCTTTTTAAACAAAGCTAATTCTCCTGTAAATATATTTGCAGATATAAATAGAATGATGCTTTTTAATGTACAAATAAAATAGTCATAACATAATAAGTATAAAGTGACTTAAATCATGTATTGTAAAGCATAATTACTGAGACTTTAACCTTTGATTTATGTTTGAGTTGATTGGTTAAGTAACACCTACGAAGCTCTCAGGCTGGAAAAGGGCTGGTGATAAACAAAATATGACACAGATCCTGCTTTAAAGAACATTTTAGATAGATCCGCATGATGCTGAGAAATGTACAGATCAAAATGTTTAAATGTAAATAATTATCCATTGGTTCAACCTAATACAACCTAACAAAGGGGAAGTAAGGTAAACACACCCAGAACAGTTAAATCATGATAGAAGAGAGCGTGTGAGTAAGTGTTGTGTTGCATAATGGAGACAGGAGTTCTCAGAAGTTCAGAGAAGAAAAAGATCAGTGCTCAAGGGTCATTCAGACACCAGAGTGAGTAATGGCATGGCACTCGATTCAGTGACTCCTTCAACAAAATATTTTTGTGACAGACACTTGTGCTAACTGCCTAGGGGAATATGCAAAGCAGGTCTGATCTCTGCCCTTAAAGAGCTTACAGTTCTGTTGATTGAATACATGGAAAAAAGTAAAGCAGCATATAAATACTATTGAGCTGCGTGATTCACAGAGTGACACTAGAGTTTACTGAGAAGAGAAGTCATCGTGGACTAATGTGATCAGGGAAGGCTTCCCACAAGACCGACCCATCTGGGTCCTGAAGAATGGTCATACTGTTAATTGATAAAGTATGGACAGCCATGCACTTGATAACTGCATGGCCACAAATGTGACAGTAAATCTTTCTTGAAATCAGCTGCATGTTTTCAAACTCTATTTCTGAAAAAGGTTGGTGTAGTTGTGCCATTTTTCCCTATGCAAATTTCATTCAGTATTCATTTATCCAGCTGGGCTGCGATAAAATTCAGTCTAAGTTCGGTCACACTTTCTAGTGAACTTAATTTTTTACAGTACTGTGTGACCATAAAGGTTCAGGTTCCAGAGAATTAGTCTTTGATGGTATTTTAAGAACCAGTTGTATAGGATTCTGAATAAAGGTTTGTAGTCAGTTATGAAGGAGAAGAAGTCCATTAGGGACTATCAAAAACCAGTTATGAAGCTGCAAAGGAAAAATTTGAAACTGATTAGATCAGGGGTCATGCATCTACTGGTGTGTATTCAGGGCTCAAGGTTGATACTAAGAACCTGGGTAAATTGTTAGCAACCGTTATTTCAAAAGGATTCCATAATTACTTAGCTCTCACTGAGGTTAGTCAGGACACCACTGTGATTTAAATATTCTATGACATGATGGAACAAAACCCCATTTTTTTCTAAAGCTATCAAATCAAGAAGAAATTCAAAGATCAAAAAGTTGGCAAGTGAGAGGTGAGACCATGTTTTCTGGTGAAGCAAGTCAGAAATCCTGTACAGTGCAGGTCATTGTCCAAGTGAGTGCCAGTAATAGTTCCCCAGAGGAGTTCCAATTACTTTGGTTTCCAGCACAACTCTTTAATTCAGTTAAATTTCAGTAAGTGAATTTATATATCTTGATTGCTCTCAGTCTTATTTTTCAGTTTACCTCCTTTTTTATACCTCTCCCATTCTTTCCAGCCATGCAAATTTCTTTTAAAACACATGTTATTCTCGGGCACCTGCGTGGCTCAGTTGGTTAAGCAACTGCCTTTGGCTTACGTCATGATCCTTGAGTCCCGGGATTGAGTCCTGCATCTGGCTCCCTGTTTGGCGGGGAGTCTGCTTCTCCCGCTGACCTCTCTCCTCTCATCCTCTCTCTCTCAAATAAATAAATAAAATCTTTAAAAAATAAAAATCAACACATGTTATTCTCAAGCTACTCTTAGGAACCATTTAGAGATAAGGGCCCAAATAATGAATTTATATTTACATGGAGATCATCTTTTTTTGAAATCATAGTATGAAACAGTTACCCCAAAGTGTGCACATATTGTCTATTAGGTATTCTTGCATATTTATCTATCTATCTATCTATCTATCTATTTATTTATTATTTTATTTATTTATGATTTCATTTATTTATTTGACTTGACACAGAGAGAGAGAGCACAAGTTGGGGGGGGGCAGGGGAGAAGGGGCAGAGAGAGAGGAAGAAGCAGACTCCCGCCCACTGAGCACGGAGCCAGGCTCAATGTCGGTTCCATCCCAGGACCCTGGGATCAGGAGCTGAGCCAAGGCAGTTGTTTAACCAACTGAGCCCCCCAGGTGCCCTGGTATTCTTGCGTATTTTAAATTAGTGCATAGTTCTATCAAAGTTTCTAAGATAAGATAAAATTAGCTTCCCATTTACTGCAAAGCAATTTAAAAATATGGAATTTTATTAAAGAAGAGGAACATTAAGATTCTCCCAATTTTTAAGGATAGAAGATTAAAAAAATACTCTAAAAATGGTGTAGGTAACAACATCGATTCATCCAATGCCTCTGCAATGAAAAGGCCTCAGGAGTAGATGTAAAAGCACAGACTCGCAGCCAGGTTGCCTGAGGTTGTGCCTAACACCTCCACTTATTACCTTTATGCCAGTTTTAACTTTTTCTAGACTTTGACTTTTTATCCACATAATGGGTTTAATAGCTATATTATTTTATACAGCAGTTAAATTTTGATTTTGAGATAGTTGGCTATCAATGAACAAAAAAGACTTGTGTTTCAGTAGGGTTTGCATCTAACATTTCTTGGGACCGAGCCTATGAAAGGGCAGGTAATTTATAATACTGTACAATTGCATAGTGTTGTATGTTTCTTTCCTAAGGAACTTGTTCATTTTTTCATGTGAAAAAGTTAAAAAGGAATAATAAAATACACAATATTTGCTTACTTACATTTTATAAGTTATCATTGTAATGTAAATGCAATGTAGTTGTATATTATTTCCTCTACCTTTCATAGGTGATGTTAAATGAGGTAATACACAGGCTATCTCCTAGCACAGTTCTAGTTTTTTCCAAAGTACATACACAGTATAATAATAGTTGCCGGCCTCACTTTCTAGATGAAAGTAAGAGCCCAGAGCTCACACAAAAGGCACTTCATAAAGTCCTTTGTGGTATGTGGAGAAAAAAATAATCTTGTCCCAGTTTGGGGCCTTGTAGACACTCTAAGCTTATAGACAGGTAACATAACTTAATTTTTTAATTAAAAAAAATGAACAGTGTGAGTTTTCTTCTAAAAAAAAAAAAGTCCAGTATGATTATTTTCCACAGGAAACCCCAAACTGAATTAGAAACCAGTACCTTGTACGTATGGCTAGCTTATCATTTTTCCATTTTACAGGTGAAGACTGTGGCCCACACAGTTAGAGGGACCCCAGGAAAGATGGAAGTTACTGTCATGAGGTATACGTCCTTTCATTAATTGGATGTATTCAAACTATTCCAGATAATGTTTGATTAATGAAAATAATTAAAATTCTTCAAAATATACTGTATATCTATAGGTGTGGAATCCCTGTATCTTTGGGGATATAAGCAACGAATACATATCCCAGAATGCAGTAATTCAACAAAATTCTCAGTACTTCCATCTGCAAATAAAAACAATATTTTCTAAGAATGTATCCTTAATTGCTACCAACAACAAACATAAACACTTATTGGATACTGATAATATTAGGAAAGTTATTTTTGATGAATAATTATGTTTTTAATGTGTTTACCACCCCAGAACATTGACCAACTCTCCATGTAGACCTTCGATCAGAGGATGTATTACACTCGTGCCTTCTTTTCTCTGAATGTAGTCTGAATTCCTGATTCTTGAATGCATTAATTCCTTGATTCAATTTACATTCTTTGATGATTCACCCTATACTAGGCACAGTGTCCGTTTTAAAAATGTTTGGTCATTCCGGTCAGAACCTTTAAAGCCCAATTTCAGCGAAGTGATTTCACAGAATAAATTTGTTCAGTGCTATCTACTAGAGAGTGTTTGCCAGTAATATCAGTGCTTATCGAGTTAGTGCCTAAACTTTCATATCCGTGCACCAACATCTGATGACAGGTAATGACGTGATGACCTTTTTGTGCTAAGATTTCCTGAGGCTTCTTGCTGAAATAAACTGTAGCCTCAAATACACCTTTCCTTTAGGCAAAAAGAAACGCAGGAACAGATTTAAGTCTTTTGAGGCACAAAAGAGAAAATAACTTGAAAATAGAGGTCAAAGAATGGATGAAGTATCATGAGAAATACCTGACAGAGTAGCAAAAGATGAAGTTGACCTGTGATTCTTTAAGACCCAAACCCTGGTTGGGTAGATTTTTGAGGTGTGGGGTATCTCCAACACAGCGATAAAAAAAAGTTGAGGGGTCGTTTTCCAAACAATGTCTCTCACAAGATTTTGTTGTAAAACTGAAATTTAGAACTGTATGCTGTTACTATACTGAGCAATTGCACACATTCTTTGCACATACCAAAAAAGGGAAGGTGTGTAGTGTTAATGATGTGTCCTGTGCATTCTACAAAGATTTCTGACCAAGCAGTAGTGCTCAAACTTTAGCATGCCTCAGAATCAAAGGACTTGAAAAAAGGCAGGTTTCTGAGTTCCAAGCTTCTCTGATTCAGTAGGTGTGGAGCAAACAGAGAATTTGATTATCTAACAAATTCACAGGTGATGTTAATGCTGCGGGTTTTGGGACAACACTTTGAGAACTTCCAAAATAGATTTCATTGGAAATCGATTTCAGCTATAAGGTAGAAATCAATTTAAAAAGGTAGGGAAGATTATTTGTTCTGAAACTGGAAAACCGTGAACTAATTTCTAATTTCATGTTTCAAAGACCCTAGCCTCAAAGAACTGAAATTACCTCACGGCAAATTAAGATTGTGGTATCTAACATCAAGGGTTGTTGTTGCTAGGATTAATAAATTAATTGTATGCAAAGTACCTGAGCCCCATACCAAGTGCTTGATACACAGTAGTTACAATTAACATTGGGGGTTGTGATGATTTAATCTATATAACAGCTCTGAATTAGTTCTGAAGATCGGCAGATAATAGGCAATTTACCAAGGGTAACTGTGCTCTTTGTTACAGTAGCTGGGCAGAACAGTGGCCGTACACTGGCCGTTACCTGCCCTTCCCATCGCAGGCTGTTGCCTTTTCTATTTTTGCAACCTTCCAAAACTCCTGGTCTGGAGGACCCAACCTGGTCACAGGAAATCTTGTCTTCTCTTGCTTTTGCTAAAAGTTGAGATCTGAGGCCCATCGCATTATTAACAAACCTCTCCTTTCACCCCAGAATCCTGAACAGACATTTATTCCCATATGGCTCTGAATATATTCTACTATGACCCATCTCCCATTTTCTCCTCTCCTCCCAAACCCTTACCACCCTCTTTTATGGGATTCAGGGTCTGTGATCAACAGACCTCTCCATCCTTAAACTCTTCTCCATATACCTCTTTTCTAGTTAATAGGGCCATGTCCTGAGTTTCCAGGTCCTCTGCTTTTTGTTTCCTCTCTTACTTATGCACCTCACTTTAGCACCTTATGGCTAGTGGGTTTTACACTCCCAGTCTTTACACCTAAATAAATTCTCCTCCCATTTTCACAAATTGTAGTTCCTTTGCAACATATCATCAGATTTTGCCTGTGTTATTTCTCTTTGTGTTTGTTATGTCTGTCTCCTCTCCCTCATTCCTTCAGAGAGATGTCCTCTTTCCCACACAAGCATGCCATCAGTTTTAGAAACTTCGACACTGAAGCAAGTGATCTAACAAATAGAAGTTCTCTTGACCTCCTTAGAAATAAAGATTATTCCCTCCACCACACCCCCGCCACCTGCTCACAGGATTGCAACTTGGATCTTGTCTCAATCAACAATGGCACCACACGCAGAGAGGTTTTTGCCCAAGTATGAACCATCCTTGGATCATCCCTTCAACTTCTGTTCTCTTCATTCACTCTTCCTTCTACCTAGCACCGAAGTTCTCTAAAAATAGATTTTGTAAAAAGTGCTAAAGCTTTCTGAAGATAGAGCCTGTTTTGTTAATGTTCTCTGGAGCATCTGTGACAGGGATTTTTAGAGAAAAAAAAAAAGCTTAATTAACATGCCATGACCTGACTTTACACAGCCCTTCTCAGTATTTGATAGGAGACCACAGAAAGCCAGAAAACTTGTTTATCTTTCCAACTACAGAAATCAGGAAATTAGATAGTTTTGTTTCTGGCTCTATGTCCCTGTAAAAGGAAGCCAGACAATTTTAGAATTTTTAGGAGAAAACAAGCAAGATAAATATCATCAACCAATTTTCTCTCTCCAAACCCCCATCCCACCTCACCCCTCCATATAGTGATAGGCCCTTGCTGAGTTGGACCAGGAAGATCTATCACATAGTGACCTATAAAGAAGTGAAAAGTAAGTATTTCAGTGTCCTGAATCCCCACAGCTTGCTTGTACAGACGAAGCCCACAAACCTGAGTGACGGATACAATGGGCATGTTTTAACTCAGCAGATAGCTCTTTAAAGCATATAATTCTTCAATCTCACTGGCTGAATTGATCCAATTTCAGACATGGAAATGAGTTTCAGGGCTCTTGGAAGAAGAGGTTTCTCTTCCTCCTGCTCACACCAAGTACAAGACTCACGGTCCTGTGCCAGAACATGTGGTCACAAAGATCCCCCAGAGGGAATTACAATGAGCTTTTCTTTGTTTCAGCCATGTAGTTCAAACCACACCATATGGTGAACGGCCAAAGAAAAGATCAGCACCTCTCCTGGGGTTGATGTGGATGGGGACTTTGGGTCAGTTCCAGAAGGGTAATAAGGGGCTATATCATGGTCTCCCTTATTACCACCTAACCCCTCTCTACTTTTCAGCAAGAAAACAAACAAGACTATAGGAAACTATCTTGAAATGACAGTTTAGGGCTGCTAACATTTTGGAGCTTTCTAGTTTCCTCAGGGAAGATTATTGGAAAAGGAAAAAAAAAAAAAAGACTACTTTTTAGAGATATTATACAGAGGAGGTAGATCTGGGAAGAGAGTTAAAATAGACCTCCTAGAAATACCTAGGAAGACAGATGCTTGATGGTCAGATTTTATCTGTTAGATAATAGATTGTCCAGGTATATATGTCCAGGTATATACTAGAGAGATAACCTGGAACTCTCTGCTGCTCAGTAACTATCAAAGAGAAAAAATATTTATGAAGAATTACTTGAATGTTCACAGTCCATCCATTCCCTTAGATCATTTAAAATAATCCAACCTTGAACTTAGCAGAGACCAAAGAGAACTCAATACTGGATTGCTTGGCATTGCTTCTGTGCCCACCCTCCCACCTGTACTTCCGCCAACACACTACTTGCGTGATCAGCCATTACTGAATTACTGAATCAGGCTTTGGTACATTGCCCTTGGCCTATGTTTAAAAAAATAAAAATCTTGCTAAGATATGATCCAGTGGAACATAAAATAATATCTAATGCGAAGACATGGTTCACAGTGTTAATATAAACATCCTTGAGAAACAAAAATATTTTATATCAGTATCAAGAAAATTTTGCTTGTGTTGATTAACTTTGTTTTTATGTTTTGGTTGCTATGGAGTATGCAGTGGGTTTTGTTTCCCTTTTTGCCCTGCCAACTAAAAAGTTTAGAATTAACTTTGAAGCCTACCTGTAACAAACTTAGCAGAATTGCCTTCTTTATTTTAAATGTGTTGTTGTGCTGCAAATAATCTGCTTCTGGTACAAATGAGAGTAAGAATATATTAATATTTAAAATACGATAGGGGTGCTGGGGTGGCTCAGTGGGTTAAGCCTCTGCCTTCGGCTCAGGTCATGATCTCAGGGTCCTGGGATCCAGCCCCACTTCAGGCTCTCTGCTCAGTGGGGAGCCTGCCCCCCCAACTGGCCTGCCTCTCTGCCTACTTGTAATCTCTCTCTCTCTCTCTCTGTCAAATAAATAAATAAAATCCTCAAAAAATAAATAAAGTAAAATACGATGACCTGGGGTGCTTGGGTGGTGCAGTCAGTTGAGCCAATGACTTTTAACTCTTGGTTTCCACTCAGGTGGTGATCTCAGGGTTGTGAGATTGTGCCCCACATTGGATTTTGAGCTTAGTGTGGAGTCTGCTTGAGTCTCCCTCTCCATCTGGGCCTCCCTGCTGCACTTGCTTTCTCTCAAATAAATAAATATTTTAAAAAGTAAAATAAGATAATCTGCTTATATTAGTAAGGGAAGTGATCCAAGGTGCTATGCAATTAGATCAGACAATCCACCATTCCCTTACTGTAAATCTTCCCCGCTATACTTCTATCATAACATAATAGTTAACATAATAGTTAAAAAATGTGACTGGAGGAATGCCTAGGTGGCTCAGTTGGTTAAGGGTCTGCCTTCGGCTCAGGTCATGATTCTAGAGTCCTGGGATTAAGCCTTATGACAGGCTCCCTGCTCAGCAGAAGGTCTGCTTCTCCCTGTAACCCTTACCCATCTCTCTTACTCTCTCTGTCTCTATCTCAAATAAATAAATAAAATCTTAAGAAAAAAAAAAGTGCCTGGAATTGGACAGGATTTTGATTCCCAGATTTTTGATGTTTTAGCTTGTATTATCTTAGATATATGCCTTAATCTCTCAAAGTCTAAGCTTACTTTTCTATAAAATGATCATAGATTATACATTATAATTATGCCTACTTTTTGATAAAATGGACTTGATGCAGTGAGATTTTTAACAGAGTTATTCGATGTCCTCTTTATTTACACATATATTTAACATGGTGACTCTCCCTCTCTCTCTCACACACACAAGACAGTATATATATTAACTATAAGACTATTTGGGTAATATAATAATATAATTAAAATGATGGCTTCTCTACATTATTCTTTTTTCCCATGGTTGCTCTTTCATGAGTGAACTCTGGGTGGTATTATATGAGTTGAATCTATTCCCAGCTGTTCTACATGGAGCCCTCAAAAGAAATGGAGACTATTATTGGTGAGTAATTTTACATACAATATGATAAGAGAAAGTTTTGTAAGGAAAACATGGATTATGAGTCAGGCAAATTTGGAAAACACTGTACAAAGTAAAAACAAGTTTATCTATTTAAGAAACTTTCACAGTTTTTAATAGTTTAGTATATACATGAAGTCTTCAACTTAGGGATGTAGAATGTGGCCTTTAACCAACTTATTTTATCACAATTTTTGTATCTCTTCAGAATCATTTGGGAACTGGATTTTGGCGAATCAGTTTTGCAAATTGTTGTACTGTGATAAAATTCCTCTTCTAGTGACCTACTAAGGTATTTGAAATTCTCACTTGGTGATAAATCATTGCTTGAAGAAGAACAGATAAATCACACCTATATATATCAAAATTTTCAGACCTCAAAGTGTAATCACCAGAGTAATTTACAATCTCCCGCGTAGGAGAAAAAAAAAGATTCAGACAGATGGAAACACAGTGTGCTATCCAGTGATATGGGTCATTATCAAGGGAGCAAATCCAGTTGGAGGGAGAAGAATCACAGAAAGTGAGGCACAGCATGAAGGCACATCGGACAGGAGGTGGTGGAGAGGGGAGGAGTATGGACAAACAGTAGATAGAAGTGTCTTGGACAAAGTTTATGACTCTGCATAACGATAGGTTAAGGGCAGATGTGGAAGCTACCATACTATATATCAGATGGTAATGGAAGAGTTAAATACCTATCCTTGATCTTCTTTTAAGAACTCCTTTTCCACAAATGGGGGAAAGGAGATAGTTTAAATACAGGTGTTAGATAACAAGTGGGGTGAGTAAAAGATACTAGCATGTGGAATGATGTTTCTCATGCCATGCCACACGTCAACATCACGCTGGACGCTCTGCAAAAGAACCAATGCCTGTCTCAATTTCAAAGCAATTAAATTGGAATCTGAGGGTTGAAGCCAGAACACTGGTAATTTTTTAAGCTTCCTAGGAGAATCTATGCATTCAGGGTTGGAACCACCACCTTCCAAAAAAAAGACCATCAAGGAAATAGTGGGGAGCAGAGAAGGAAGGATAGTCTCTCCAAGCTTGCACTTGGGGTGAGGTGGTTTCCTTCTTCCAAAAATCTGTCCATGATTCATACATCCCTACTCAGAGAGAATTATGAAATTCTTTGAGTTTATTCCATGAGCCTTTATCTAGTTATACCTTTCTTTTATTCTTTTACCACAGACAATTTCTTTGTTGATAATGAACCATCTCTACGTTCCCCACTTAGGAATCCTATTTACTCTGGGACTAGTTAATGGGGTGCAGATGGGATTTCTCCCCAAACTTTGGTCACCATATTTGCAGGAGTCATGTTCTTTAAAGAACCAAGCTGATTATCAAATATCTTCAGTTTTATTTGAGATCTTGGTGCATTTTTTCTTCTCTTCCTCTTCAGATAATGTTCAGATTTTAGCTGAGAGCACCTAGAAGAAATGACAGATCTGGGATAGTATTTAAGTGATGGTGACTTAAGGTAGTAAGTACGTCAAGGAGGAAAAGTAACATCTTTCAAGAGTAAGATCCTTTTCGAAAGTGTACCTAAGGCTCTCACATGGCTGATTTGGTAATAGTGATGTATTTTAATGAGATTTACATGACTGAGTTTCTTCACCACTTGGAATATCGATCCTTCTGTGTAACTTCACCTTCCTCCAATGAACTTTTTTCTGGTGAAATGATTGCTTTGCTTCTTAAACAATCCAAGGGGAAAAGGAAAAAAAAAAAAATCCAATAGCTGAAAGCAATGCACTAGCCTGTACCATGATAACAGTCCTATTATCTGTCATCTAGATGAATTTTGATGTGCTGGGGAAGAAGGAGGAAAAAAGCTTTTGAAAGCTATTTTTTTTAAACCAATTGTAGTTGAGTCTTTTTTTTTTTTTTTTTTTTCTGGTAAGTGAAACACAGAAAAGGCATAACCATACATAGTCCTATTCCCCAAAATTTTGAACAAGGGAAATATTTTTCCCCATTTCAATAGTCATGAGAATTTTGGACAGGCAGAATATAATTATCCCAAGATATATCAATCTGCATCACTGAAATTTTACACCAGCCTTTTTATTCTTCTCCTGACTGAATCCTACCATGGCAAGTGTTTCTTCTTGGGAAATGGAGGGGGAATTGAAGCCATGTCAGTATAAATACTGTATTAGTTAAGATTAAAAACATTTTTACTTGGTATTACATAAATGACAATCAAGTGCAGAATAGTTCCTTTGGTAATTCCTAAATGGCCATAACACGGAAATTCCAGTGATTTGTTTTTCTCCATTAGAATTATATCCACATCTTGTTCATTTATACTGACCTCCCACGTCTCTTTGAGGCAAAGTGTCATGTTCTTTGGTATTAGCAAGATGTGTTCAACCAAGCTATTTCATTAGTACTTGTTCAGATAATTAAAACCGTATCTCTATCTAAGCCCTTCATTTTTACTTTCTATCTTAACACAGACATCATTTTATCTGACTAACAAGATAACCCATCGTTTAACTAGCTGTGATTATAAGTAATGAAATTTTTTTTTCTATTTCTGGGAACAAAAAGACACAGAAAGGGAGAATCATGTCAATCCAGCTGTATTCTCATCTTTCATTATAAAATTGTATAAATTTATTCCGAAATACTCATTAAGAGCCTGTGATACACTTGGTACTATTCTAAGTCCTGACTCCAGAGCAGTGAATTAAATGGAGCAAAACTCTCTTCCATCTTGAAACTTACATTCTGGTATTATCTTTTTAAATGGGAGACAAACTTAAAGGAATTCAAAGTAGCAGGACTTAAGAGAATCATTAATTTTGAAAGTTGAAAGTTAAAATGTGGAAAGTATGATCCCCCATCAGAAATGATAATAGTATTTTAATAAAGTCAACTCTTATGTAAAACTTACTATGAGGCAGGAGTTACTCATTAAATGGAGATTTTATTTAATACTCACAAACTCTTATGAATTTGATACTTTTAAATGTGATGACAAGTGCCTTGCCCATATGTGCACAACTAAGAAGTGATAAAGCTAGGACCCAAAGTCTTGGAACGGAACTCCAGATATATGCACTTTGTGTGTCCCTTGTACACAAAGATTCAAACCAATGTATGAAACTAAATATTTTTAAATTACCCCCATATTTCAGTTGTAGTTCCAGATCTTAATTATTTTCAATATTAATAGAAAAATCACTTCTTAAAAATCTTGGAACAGATGAGGACAAGGAAGGATATTTAAAAAGCCCTATATCTTCCAGTTTTGAATATCAAAGCATTGTCCAAATCACTGTCCTGATTTTATAGAGTCCAATAATAAGACTGAGAACATAAATTTTTTACACAACTTAGTATCATATGAAATAGACTCACTGTGTTTTTTCCACTATTATTCTACTTATAACCTACTTGCAGAATGAAGTAAGAGGAAACTTTTAGAACGATTATGATTCACGTAGTAAGTGGCCTGTGCTGGGAGGCCCTGCTGTTAAGCCAATTCTAATAATTACCTCAAATTAAGCCCCTTCCATTCTTTCTGTAGGAATTCCAAACATTTCCCATGCTTCTTTAGCCCCCAATCTAATTTCTCTTATTGTTGTTTCTTTGGCATTAATGGCATTAATTGAAGTCATTTAACATAAGTTTATCAACCTCACTTCATTTATTTTGAAAATGTTTCTGTATTTTTAAACATGTTATCTTACATCCTCCTTGACATCACATTCTAACTTTTTTCAACTGTTTTTCCCCCAATTCCCTTTTTTCCCATCTCTCTTTTTCCTCCTTCCCCTCCCCTTCCTTCCTTCTTTCCTTCTTTCCTCTCTTCCTCCCTCCCTCCCTTCCTCTCTCTCTCTCTTTCTTTCTCTTTCTCTTTCTTTCTTTCTTTCTTTCTTTCTTTCTTTCTTTCTTTCTTTCTTTCTTTTTCTTTCTTTCTTTTCTACCTTCTCCTCCCCTTCCCTCCCCTCCCTTCTTCTCCCTTCCTCCCTCTCCCTCTCCCCTTCCTGTGATGTTTTAACAGCCATCAGTGGAGTTACTGAAGGAAGGACAAGATAAGTAAGTTACTCTTACTGATAGTTCTGCCTTCTAGAACACTTTCTTCGACTTTTTCTTAAAATCGTTCATACTAACCGTATGCCTCTGAATCCCTCCTGTGGACCCCTCAAATGCTGAGGAACAGAGTTTGAACACCACTGTATCAGACCACACTCAAATGTAATCTAATAGGCTTGCTCTAACTCTTCATAGAAGAATCACAGCATGCAATGGATTTAAAGAACACAATGGCAAACTCAGGGTTGAGCAGGAAGCCAATCCAGTTATCCAGGAGAGACCACCCTAAAACAACCTCATCAACAGAAATAATTTATTTGGGTTATTCAAGCTTTTTATTTCTCTACTACATGCATTTGCTTCTTAGAGCTAAAATTCCACATGTTTCATTTCAAAATTAGAATTATCATTTCAAAACCCAACTGAAGGGGCGCCTGGGTGGCTCAGTGGGTTAAAGCCTCTGCCTTCAGCTCCGGTCATGATCCCAGGGTCCTGGGATTGAGCCCTGGATCAGCATCCGGCTCTCTGCTCAGCAGGGTGCCTGCTTCCCCTCTCTCTGCCTGCCTCTCTGCGTACTTGTGATCTCTGTCAAATAAATAAATAAAATATTTAAAAAAAATTTAAAAACAAATTAAAAAAATTGAAGTTCACTGAAAAATAGCTGGACTCAGAATGGTATACATAAACACAGCAGGGAGGGGAACTCTGATTTATTTATGCTTGCTTCGTGCTCTTTATTCTGAATTTTCTGAAAACTTGATTGCTGTATTTCCTTGCATTTTTGGAGACCATTTCAGTTAACCAAGTGGATTTTCATCTACTCATTAAACCAATCCTGTGAGGTAGGTAAAACAGAAGAAGCAGCTAGGGTGAAGTCAGTAATTGTTGCGGGTAGAACTTGAACTAACCCTAACTAACCCTAACTCTGTGTTTATTCAACTCAGTGGTTCTGCCTCCATAAGAGAGAATTGTTTTATTCATGTTTGCCCATCTCCATGATGTTTGTCTTGCTTGTTTCACTTTTCTGTGACTTGGACAATCTGGAAGCAAGTATTCTTATTAGAGTAGAATATAATAATGCATCACTGATAGTTTCCAAATGACACTGAATGATGAGAAAAGATAAAATATGTCATTCCTGAATGATGAGAATAGATAAAATATGTATTCTCAAGGAAGGCAAAGTTATATGAGACATATTTTAGAAAGTAGCTAAATGTTTAGCATTTCAGAAGGAAAGCTTCTGTTCCTTCAGATATACTTACATGAACCTTTTTATTGACTAATAGCATGCAAATTAATTATATATTTTTTCATGTTAATGATAATAATAATAGTTGCCATTTATTAGTTGCCTACTATTTATGGAGATAGATGTTAACTATCTCCATAGTTAACTTACAACAGCTCCAGAATTAAATATTAATATCCTTGATTTATAGGTGGAGCTTGTATTATTCTTGATGTTTTCTACAAAGCTACTTTTTTTTAATCTTCTTTCATTTATCCTCCATAAGCTCTTTACTCGTTGGCCTAAAACACAATCTGATTTCTCTATGCTGAAATATTCCTTTTCCTGATTCTATTTCACTTCCAAACTGCCTACCCCCTTTATTGCTAGCATCTTCTTCTTTTTCTTTTTTTTTTAAGATTTTATTTGTTTATTTGACAGAGAGAGAGAGCACACACAAACAGGTAGAGTGTCAGGCAGGGGGAGAGGGAGAAGCAGGTTCCCCGCTGAGCAGAGAGCACCAAGTACAGCTTGATCCCAGGACCCTGGGATCATGACCTGAACCCAAAGCAGTTGCTTAACTGACTGAGCCACCCAGGTGCCCCATTTATAGCTAGTTTCTTAAAACAAGAGTATCTGTTTCACCACAGTTTCACAATACACTCAGCTCTCTGGTTTCCCGCGGTTCTCCTCAACTGATAAGGCTCCTTAGAAATAACGAATGATCTCCTAGTTGACGTATTTATGATTTTAATTCATAAAACTTTTGAACACTTTCTATGGTTATTCCCAAGTCTGTATCCTTAAGTCTCAATTCTTAATTAGTTTTATATCTGAATGCAGCTATGCTGCCCGAAACACAGTCTCAGCCAGAAGTGACATCGCTACTTCCTTTTCCAAAGCTCCTTTTCTCCCTTTACTCAGTTTTGAGTAATAATTCACTTCTTAAGCTCTATCATTTCTGTGTTAGCCATGCCACTTGTTTTCACAGTCTCTCTTCTATTCCCAAAGCTGCTGAACCAGCGTCCCGAACTGTGGTCCAGGATTATAATAATAGCTTCCTAATTGGGATATTGACTTCCAGTCTCTTGGTTTTCAATATGATATGATTCATATCACCATCACACTTCCCTACTTAAACAAAGAGTGAAGTTGACAATTTCCTTTATCAAATGCCTACACTGTCTGCTATTACATAGAGAGTGAAATACAGAATATTCAGCTGAGCATTGAAGGGTATTTTTTTATCAGGTCACCAAAAACCTCCCCAACCCATCTAACTTCAGTCATCCAAATGTTTAAATTATCCCTTAAATTGCACCTACTTTTCTGCCTTCCAGATTTTATTTATATTATTTGCTTATAGGGTTTTATTCCCTTAGCCCTTCTCAAATTGTCTGTCACACCTTTCTCATCTCCCAAGACCTAGTTAAGTCTCTTCTGACATTCATACACTTTTGACCCCATCATAGTGCATACTGTATTGAATTAAGTAGAATAAATTTTTAAAAAATCATGAATACATTTGAACAGTGGAAAAATTGTTTTTGGCAAGGTGACAAGGATCCATCCTAAGAATTGTTTGCCAATGGAACAGTTGTGATTTTAAAAGCAATTTAAGAATGACTGTATTTAATCTCTACTTGGGACCTTCTATTACTCTGATTAATAATTCACCATAAATTATTTTTAAAATATATTAATTCTGAGATGCTGATATGGAAGTTTTGGAGAATAAAATTTAAAGATATTTCATAATATTTATACATATATATTTATATCTACAATGAAATATTTCTGTATTTGTATATCCTTAATATATTTGAGATTGATGATAAAATTGCCTGATGATACAACCTAATTTATGTGTCAAAAAATAGTGTTTTCTACATTTTAGAACTGAGCTTGAGGTTTGAAAATGGTAGTAGGGGTGCCTGGGTGGCTCAGTTGGTTAAGTGTTTGATTCCTAACTTCGCCTCTCTGCACCCTCTTCTCTCTCTTAAAAAAAAAGAAAAAAGAAGGAAAGAAAACACTAGTAAATACATGCTACGTAATAGATTCTCAGACAGAGCAAACTTTGTTTTGCAATGAAAACTCAGTCTATCTTAAGTTTCACTGCAGCTAACTCTATTGTATTTACATTCCACATATATTATAAAAATGCATATACCACTTTCATTATTAAAATAGTAAATAGATATTACAAATAATAATTAAGTAAAAGCAATCAATACAACTGAAAATTTCCTCACTGGGCCCCCCTTTCCCCTCATCATTAGGTGGCTAATATTAAAAATACCAAATAAATTATTCTTTCCACTAAATTTTATCTCCATGGATAGAGATTCTCTGCTTACCATTTTACTCACTTTCTATCATGCATTCACTTAATTTATATAGTTTTAACTTTTAACTCAGCAGTTGTAGTTTATAACTCTAGATTTTAGTTTTAGATACCACCAAGTTACTTGAACAAAGCATTTCATTAGACTGTAGTGCCGTCCTCCTCTGTGCTAAGTTGGATGTGAAGATGATGCTAGGAAGAAAGACTGGTCTTAGTAAAAGTCTCAAACATTTAGCCAAAGTATGTGGTGTGTGTAAGGAAGAGAGAGAGACAGAGAGGTGTAGAGAGAACACAAGAGAGTGAGTGAGAGAAAGAGATGAGGGTGGAAAGAGCGAAAAAAGGGGGGAAATCAGTGAGAAATTTATAATAAAAATAAAGGATTTCTAATAGGAAAAGATTAATCAGCTAGACCAGAAATGCATATCTGGCCAAAAAAACATCTAGTAGATGGCCTTATACTCTCTCCCAGTGTTCTATATAATTACACAATGGCATTCTCAAGCAATTACTGTAATACTTGTCCAAACCTTGTCTTATTATAAGTTGCCACGTGATCATTTATACAGAATGCTGGTCACAGTGGGGCAGGGCGGGTGCTGGCAGTTGAGTTCCCATTTCTCATGTTCTTTCGTCAAGGACCAAGACCCATGATTTTGAGAGGCAAGTTCTATTTACTAGTAGTCTGGAGACCTTGCTAATTAGCAGTTAGCTATAAGTAATGCAAGGGTTAGCTGACATTAAGTAGGACTCTGTGTGATGTCTTAGCTCAGTGTTAAGTTGAAAGAGGGCTTAGGGAATAATCACTGTACAGAATGTTTTCTGGAAATTATGTTAAAACCTTTATTAGTACTTTAAGACCAGAATTATGTTTCCATTTGTCTTTGTAGTCCTAGTCTCATTTATGGGAAACTTAATAACAATTTCCAACACAGTCACTTTCAAAGGATGTTTTCAGAACTTCCCTATGACATTTCTCTTCTTGATTTCTTCATTTGCTCTATTTCCCACTTCAGAGGTTTTATGTGTTTTAAGGGAGCCATAACCCCATATTCCCAATTGGGAGTTGATGGTTGAGGATGGAGAAAATGAAGTTAAAAGAGTTAGAAACACATTCTCCACAGTCCAATCTCTACAAATAAAATCACTTCTTCCTCCAGCCATAATTTGTTATTATGACTCCATACCCAGGATTAGATCTTTTGTTTTCTACCACAAAATCATCACAATTCCTTCCCAGTTGTGTGTATTAACTTCTAGCATTCTCCCATCCCCATTCCTGGAGACAGTGTTGAACCATATCTGAGCCTGGTGCTCCTACCCTTTTGTGTTCCAGTTAATGGCTAACAACAAAGAATTACCCTGCTCTGCTTTGTTTCCCAATAAGACCCACTTCTACCTTCCTTCAGAGACTCATCTCCATCTTCATGACTATATGACTAACAGATGGCTCCCTTGTTCATCTGCTTCTCTAAAACCCTTCCTTTTTCTTCTTTTTTTTTCTTTTGAGATGCTCTTTATTAATAAATGTATGAATTTCTCCCTATTACTTCCCTACTTATCCTGAATAAAATCCTCTCCTTAAACATTTTCTCTTTTACAGCACTTTATCTTCTATAACTGTAGCATCTTATTTTTTATAGCTGCAAGAAAATTAAATTTAAAAAAAAAAGTTTTTCTAAACACATCTACAGCCAAAAAAAAAAAAAAAAAATCTTTAGCCTTCAGGTATCATATTGAACATTCAAGTAAACAACAATGGGAAAAGAATAAACAGAGAAGAGTAAGATATGGAAATTGCCAAATGATTGGTATAGAAAGCATTTGAGAAAATAGAATGACGCATGATATAGTGTATGAATAGACCTAAGCAAAATACAGGGCATTTAGTCAGTGGTCGACATATGATACCTAGGAGTGCCATCTCTAAATCCCAGGGAGACCACTAGGCAGAAGGAATATGAACGCTACCTGACAGGAAAAGAATTTGACTCAGATGAACTAAGAGAAAGCTCTAGAGGACAGAATCCTAGACAGTAAGGATAGGAAAAACAAATATATTGAGAAACAATGTCTATAACATGAAACTGTAGAGCTGCTTAATTACACCTATGCCCTTCCTCATATTTTAAGAATAGTCATAAGCTCATCAACAGCACTGGACAACTAAAGCAGTGATTCTCCAGGGGGTGATTGCAAGAGCAGACTAGCAGTTTGAAAAGAACTGTGAAGGTTCTTCTAGTTCTTGTCTCATGAAATCCAAAGGATTTAGTAAATAACCTGTAGGATTAGTTGGAAATAAATGTGTATATGTAGGTGACAGAGAATAAAAGTTAGTAAATAGCGGTGTAAGGAGTGTGGACTACAGGCAAAGGAGAGGGAGGATAGCATTTGGGGGAAGGGGGGAGTGCAGAGTGACGTATCAGGGATATACACGTCAGTTAGCTAACTAGGTTGGGTGGAGGGAGGAGAGTCAAGGCAAGGAAACCAATTAGGAAACTCGTAACACTGAAAATGTCTGAAACCAAACATTCTCACCTGAATGTCTGGACAATTTACAACTGACAAGGCTATTGCAATTCAGAAATCAACTCTCCTGTTCTGGTTGTCAATTACTGAGTAACAAAACTACCCACAGCTTATGCTTAATGATTCTGTGGGTCAGGTATTCCAAAAGGGCACAATAAAAGCTCAGCTGGACTGATCTGAATTTCCAGGGTGATACAACATCTAAAGACTGGAATTATTTGGAGGTTTTTCGCTCATTTTGGCACCTGAGCTAGAATGACTGGAAGCCTGTCCTCAGCTGGGACTGTGCACCAGGGCTCTTAATCCAGGCATGATCTTCATTCAGCTTGGACTGCTCAAAATGTGGGGTCCTGCACACATGGGCTCTGTGGAATACTAGTGAGTATTCCAGGAGACAAAGGCAAAACTCTCAAGGCTTCTTCTGATCCTCTCTCGAAGTCAATATCATGCTACATCATTTCCCCTCCCACCATTTTAACAAAAGCAAGCACCCAGATTCAAGGGCTAGGAGCATAAGCATCACCTCTTAGTGATCAGAATATCCAAGAATTTGAATATAAGCTTTAAAACTGCCCCATATGGATGATAACTGAAAAATGTATTAGATATTGAATTAAAGCAGTTTTAGTAACTTTTCAAAGAGTCTACTAAAAATTGCATACGACTTAGGAACCTGGGTGGCTCAGTGGGTTAAGCCTCTGCCTTCGGCTCAGGTCATGATCCCAGGGTCCTCGGATCGAGTCCCGCATTGGGCTCTCTGCTCAGCGGGGAGCCTGCTTCCTCCTCTCTCTCTGCCTGCCTGCGTACTTGTGATCTCTGTCAAATAAATAAATAAAATCTTTTAAAAAAATTGCATACGACTTACTTTTTACATTATTCATCAACCTCACAATAGTCAGAATTCAGAGGCATATACTGGCCATGTGACATAAGCAATGCGAATGGAACAGAAACAGAATTGTTAATCAGCAATTAAAAACCATGTTTTTAATTCAAAATTATCCTGTGAGGAGCTCAAGGGTTAAAAGACATACTATTTATTTTTTTTTAAAGATTTTATTAATTTATTTGACAGACAGAGATCACAGGTAGGGAGAGAGGCAGGCAGAGAGAGAGAGAGGGGGGAAGCAAGCTCCCCACTGAGCAGAGAGCCCGATGTGGGGCTCAATCCCAGGACCCTAGGATCATGACCTGAGCCGAAGGCAGGGGCTTTATACCCCTGAGCCACTCAGGCGCCCCAAGACCTACCATTTAAAAGACAGTTTGAAATTTCTTACAAATGCATGTCTGAGAACATGGCTGGCCTTCAAATGCAAAAACTCACAAAGATTAAAAATAATGCAATTAATTATCTAGATGTTTCAAATGTCGGCGTTCGTTATTGCTTTCACAATATCACCAGTCACTGGGTTTAAATTTTTCTTTACATTTAGATGTTCTGAGTTGCAAATGTAGGTAGAGGATGTGAATCACCCTTAAGACAGCTTATCACCATATGTTGCGTTTGGGCATGAAAAATGAGAATAACCTAAACCTTCGCCACCGAGACAGGTAAAGGGTTCCCATCAATGGCCATTAAGTTTGAGTAATTGGGTTTTAAAGAGACAACTTGTAGTGCTGCTCTTTAGGAACCTCCACAACGATTGTGCTTTAGCTGCAGGTTGCATGATCCAACAGCAACAGCGCAGCTTCGGCCCCACTCAGCCCCGTGCCTGTGTCACCACTGTTTGAACCCCCTCTATGGTGTGCATCTGTTACCAATTCTCTTTCAAAGAGCATCTGCTGCCAGAGGAGGCAAGCTTTTAATATGTTGATTTATCATTGTCAGATACAGGATTTTATTGCTTGCATTTGAATATTGTATTTAAGGTGCTTTTGTGATTACAGATGTTTTACATATAAATTGCTTTATATTAGAAAAAGCTTTTTTTCAGTATTTTAAAGGAAACTTCGCATTCATGTGTTTTACATTTTAATATCTTCTTCTGCATTGCTGAGCGCTTGTGAATTGCTTTCTGTCTGTAATGGCAGTCGGTATGAGCAACAGCATCTGTGACTGTTGCTGCTTTAGAGAAGAAAATTAAATGTGGGTCTGGTTTTTCTTTTCTAGGGAGCCAGAATTGATTAATTACTACGGAAACCTTTGATTGTCATTTTACCCCCAAAAGGGACAGAAGGGGTCACTACATAAAAATAGCTTCCCACGCCATAACCTTTGTAAACCAGAAAACTATGTCAAGTTTCCACAGTTTTCTCTCACTTGATTCTGTGGTCTTAAAATAATCTGAAAGTCTGTGGGATGGCACAGTCTTTGAAATAATAGCACCATCTACTGTCTGATCCGGAATTCATTCATCATGGTAAGGAAAGGAAGATGATAGAGACGGAGGAGGTGCTCTGAGGGGTTTAATGATACAGCACTAAGGAAATAATGTATAACGGAAAAATGTGAAAATCTTACCTAAAATAGGAAAACAAGATGAATCACATCTGGAGTTAGTCATATTAACTAAACATTGTGTAATACTCCTTTTCATCCAGAAAGATGATGTATTAAAATTTGAAATTAGGGCAATGCCTTTATCACCACCATCATCATCGTCATCATTTTAGCTCCTCAGTCTCCTTAAATTTATTTTCTATTCATCTAGTTGAGGGTGAGGAGTGGGAGAGGTAGACATAAAAAGAAATATCTCAAAGAAATCTCTTCCTCTCAGCAATGCATCATGATGTAAGGGTAATTGCTTCATTTCTGAGCAGAGCGCCCGCCCGCTCTCAAGGAACACCTCGCATAGTGGGAGTTGCTAGGAGGCCTGATTGTTCCCTGTCCTCAAATCCTTTTCCCAAAGGAGTAATGTTATTTCATTAAAGAAACTCAACTGTCTGGATAAATGATCATGGAAAGCATGTCTCAGGGCTCTCATAAAAATAAGCTACTAGCTATTTGAAGAACATAGTATGAAATTCAGGACATTCTCCAAAATCCTCCTTCATGCTGATTTCTTTCAATGAGCCAGAGGTCAGTTGTCACTCTGCCTCATGCACAGTTATTCCCTTAACCTCATAGCTCCCAGAGGACTGTTTTACCTCCCACACATATATTGCAGACTGTATATGACTCTTCCTTCCCCTGGAACTGGCATCAAGTTATTCCATATACAGCGGGATTTTTATGCTTTCTCTCCAGTTTATTATCTCTTTTCTAAATCAATTCAGAAGGTTTATTTTCTCTATTTGGCCTTCTGCTTCCTTTCTTCTCACTTCCATTCTACTTCTTTTTTTTTTTCCCACCAGGAGGCCAGAATAGAAATCCCTCATTTTAAAAAATGTTTTTATTTCTATAGTTTTTAACGATCAATGGCCTTTGCATGAAAGATTTAGTAAAAACACATATCCTCACGATTGATTTTTCTTATTTTTCTTATTCTGGTGGGTTTTTTGTTTGTTTGTTTGTTTGTTTTTTGCAGTGCCAAGAAACATAATAAGGAGGAAATAAACAATGACATTTTTGAAATGTCAACTCTGATCCTATACTTATTTACCAAGTATGTATTAACTTTCCCCTATCTGTCAAAATATATGAAACACCATTCCTACCTTCAGAGGAGCTTACAGTCAACTAAATCTTTGTTCTCCTCTGTTTTTTAAAAAGGTTCCTTATCTGCTTATCTGTTCATCTCCATTGTGGCAGCTAGATACTGACCAACTGCTCAGTTTTCTACTTAGTCTAATCTTATCTTAGGTATTACTTTAAGTCATAGTAAGGCAATATTTTGAGATATTAACTGTGTTTTTATTTGCTGGGCAAAAGCCATGGCTTTAGTTATGCACTATACATACAGGAAGAATGGATGCAGGTGTCAAAGAATAAGAGTAACAGCAACAACAACAAAGTCAGTTGAATTGACGTCTACATTTTCTGAAACTCACAGAAGGAAACCACAGCAATGAAAGTCAACACATTTAATTCACCGTGCTAGAGGTTTTTTCCTTTTTTGTTTCCTAAATAAGTAGAAGGCATTTTAGAGACAAAAGTCGAATCCAAAGGAGGGAGGATGGTAAGATCACCAATAATGGGCTTGGGTAATGATGATGCATAATAATTTAAGTGCTATGGGGTTATAGTTCATTGGCTGCAGGGACAAAAGTGAGAATTCAAAGAGGTGACGTGGCTGGGATTAGAGTACAGTGAACAAGACACTTGCATTAGGTGCAAAATTTAAGGGCCACCAAAAAATTCAGTATTCAAGATAAGTAATATTTTCATGCAATGTTTAAAAAAAAACCCAAAATTAATAATTCATGAAACCCAGAAATAATCCATGGTAAATGAAATAGAAAAAAAGTTTTAATAAAAACAGGGACCATATGGGTAGGTGATATCTCTGGAAGGACCAGAAGTCATGACTGTATCCTAGGTAAGTCTCAGGAGAGGGATGTGATGATGGAAGCCATGGATAGGTTTGGAATGGCCTGCCTTGTATCATAGTCCAGGGCTCTCTATGGGTGTTGGAGAAGCCATGCACATCTATAGGAATAGTTTGTTGGTTTCAGGGAAAGCCTCCTAAAATCCCAAACTGCATCATCAGGGAGGGTAAACAATTAGGACCTTTATGAGGTTCAGAAATGTTGAAATAGTCCAGATGAAACAGAGATCCTGAGCCTGGAAGAAGGAGGACTTAGGACTTAGATGGGATGGGCCAAGCAATTGGTTGCGCTGCAAGGGACACAGGGTCAGCAGCAGAAGCCAAGCTTATGAGAACGTAATAAAGGAACATCAGACATCGACAGATACCACCAGGGTACAGAGAAAAGGCATGCAAACAATGCCTAGGACACATGTAAATTCCCCCAACACCTCAAAAATAAAACCACCTCCACAAAAAGGAAGAAAAGGAGAAAGGAGAGCTATGTATTTGACTTGGCTGTCACAAAAGAGTGGCAGAATATGGTACCCCAAAACAAGCCTCTTGGCATAAGGATATTTTGAGCTGATTATTTGCAAAACATCAGACACAGAAAAAGCTCTGAAAACAAAGTTGGGGTTACCTTTTAAAAAAGGAAATCTGTCTGTCTATCTATCTATCTATCTCTCTATCTTCTCTCTATCTATCATCTATCTACCTATGAAACTTCCTTTTGTAAAGCTGTCTCTCAGTATCAGGAAGAGGAGGATGACTAAATCAAAAGAAACTCTCATCAGTGAAGAAGGCATGACCTTAAATCTGCATAATAAATCTTAAATTCTTTTATTACGCTTTTCTTGGTCATTTCCCCATAAATGGCCTCCCCAAGACCCTTCACTTTTCTGTCTTCAGTTAAATATGGAATTTAAGCCTGAATTCTAAGCCACATCTGAGAGTTACTTGTTTTTCCTTAGGTATCTTGCATGTACACATTAGGTATACATGTTAATAAACTTTCATTTGTTTGTCTCTTATTAATCTTTTTGTTACAGGCTTCCTGGCTGAGAAGATGCATGGAGAGAAATGTATTTCTTCTCCCGTACATTAACAAAAGAAGACTAAATTTTAAGTTGCAAGTGACTCTGAATAGAAATGAGATTTTAAAAGCTAAATTTAGTTTATTTTTAGAAAGTCTAAAACAATTTTTTATTCCATTTGGTAACAAAAAGTATGGTCCTTAAAGCATCAACATCAGCATCACCTGAATGCTTATTAGAAATGCAGATCTTGGGCGCCACACCAAGCTATAAAGAAGAATCTGCATTTTAGCAGATCCCTACCATGAGGAAAGTAAAACAGTTCCTTCTAACAAAAGACCACTTCATATTAATATAGAATGAAAGAGAGGCAAAGAGAGCATGCTTGTGAGTGAGTGGGGGAGGCTGTATTTTAATATTAAGTATTAGTAGAGTTCCATGCATGGAAGCTAGTGTGTATAATAGGGAAAAATAATTTTCCCTCTACTCTTCTAGATTCTTGGCTAAGACCTCCCATAATAAATGATGGATTAACAAGAGAAAAACAATTTAAAAGATTAATAATATGTATACTTCATGTAAACGGTGGTGATATCTGGGAAAAATGAGTAAATTCTCAGGAATACCCCAAACCACCACCTTAAGTGCTGTTTTTAGAAAGAAGCTGGGGGATAGAGAAGCCAGTTATGGGAAGTTAGCAGGAAAAACATAGTAAGCAAGAGTAAGTTTTGTTATTCAGATTTAAATGTGTGTCTTCTCCATTGAGAAACTTTCTGTTCATTTAGTCACTCTTCTTTGCCTGGTATAGAGAGGAAGACACTTTCTTAAAATAGAGAATTCCCTTATATATGCAAATTTCCTTACAAAAGGGTAACTACTCCTTGTTAACCTTGTTTTCACAGATTCTCCTATGTTTGCTTTTTCTCAAAAATAATACCTCAAAATAATTCTTATGTCAAAAATACATATTTTGAGACAGCATATGCTGCTACTTTTCATGTGAAAGTGAATACAAAGTCTGAACAAAATTTCACGCAAATTTATACACAAGCAGAAGACAGAACAATTAAAACTTCCGCTACTCCCTTGAGAGACAGGAGGATAAACTTTGTGATTGTGTTATCTATGCCTGTGAGAGCCTCCTGAACTAATTCTGAGGTGAATGCTCATAGGGGTCAGAAGGCCCAGGAACGGCATTGTAAAATCAAAAGCACCTAAGCTTTTAGATTAGACCCTTCATGTTCTTAAGGAGATTCCCTACAGCAGTGGATTCCCTTCTCCAAAAAAAAAAGTTTATCATTTTGCATTACAATGCACAATTAGTACTCAAATCCACATTTCAGAAACACTATGTTATGTTCTCAGCCTTAGTCAATACCTAAGTCTGTGACTACAAATAAGAGTTTAATGTTTCAGTCATCTTTCTTTCATGACTTCTGGAAGGTTCCCATTAAAATGATGAGACAGTGATCTAGAGCTAGGTTGGCCAACTTTTTGTAAAGGGTCTAGACAGTAAATATTTTAGGCCACACAGTTGGTTTTGCAACTACTGAAGACTGCCATTGCAGCACAAAAATAGCTGTAGGAACGAGCAGGGTTATATTCCAATAAAACTTTATTTACAATTACAATAAGGAGCATGCTGGGTTTGGCCCACAGATGATAGTTTTCCAAATTCTGTTTTAGAATGTTCTATGGAATGATTCTTCTGAATATATGGCAGTGGTAGCTAAGAAATAAGATTTGTCACTCCTTTAAGGTCACTTCCTCATAATTCCTAAAGTCCCTGGCAGTCCTTTGCACACAGCCTCTGCTATTATAGAATTATTTATCTCTATGCTGAGCAATCTTAGCACACATGGGGGCACGGCTTTGCTCTTCTCAACCTAGTTTATAGCACATTAAAACATTTAAAATGCTCCTTAACTTATGCCAACAATGAAATTCCTTGCTCTCTACTTTTTACATGTTATAGGTGGATCTGTGGCATCCTTAAATTAATATAGAAATAAATTTCAAGCATTATATAACATAAAGTGTGGCAATTATGAAACATTAAAAAAAGAGCTTAGTATTAAATAATAAAGTAATAGTATCGGTAGTATCTATTGAATATATAATGATTTCTTTTCTTTCCTTTGCTCCTTTGTCCTTTGATTGTTAAACAACTAGGCCAAGCAGATAGGAAAAATATTCTGGGGGCTTTGGAAAGTTGAATGAGATTCTCAGGGTCACATGGCAAATGGCCAAGTTGGACCTCGGCTCAAATTCATGTTTTCTACTTCCTATTCTGGTATACTTTTCACTGTAAAATAATGTCTTTAACTAGTAATAGGACCATATATTAACGTGGTTGATAAAATCTGCAGTTAAAACCCACAATCTCTTCTAGAAATGTTCTCCAATTCATTAGTGACCCAAGCCAGAAATAGCACAAGTGTTTCTATTTTATCACACCCTGTTTCATTGTGCATTTTCCTTTAACAGAAGGGAAAACAAAATTAAGTCGTCCTCAAGGAATTTATTATGCATTTTATTTTTATAAAAATAGATTATCAACTGATCAGTAAGCTTCTCCCTTTGAATAAGTTAAATTCTTTGAGATTCTCACAAATGAGTTAATTTAGCCAATGAAGTCCAGAACAAATACCACTCTCATGCATCTCTTAAAGGTGTATTTGATCTCTCACATTCACATCCACCTATTGAAGATCATCTGCCCTAAATACCTTGTTCTTCTCTAAGCAAATATCAGTTGCACCTGAAAGTACATATTATTGAGCTTTAAATTCCATTAGGAGGTCTCAATTTTTATCTGTGTTCTCTTTCTCTTTCCATTACTGCCCTCTATATCTTTGGAAGGTACTTAATGAAGTAAAGAGAAAAGGACTTTTAAATTCTTGGCAAAAGAGCCTTCCTTCAGGAATTGGAAAACCTTTCAAGCTCAGTGGTAAATATGGATAAGGTATGCAGGGAATGAGAAAGTCTCTTTTTTTATTTATTTTTTTTTTTATTTTGCTTCTTTGTCCCTAACACACTCTTCGTTCTTTTAGGGGAAAAGATGTCTAGGTACTGAAAAATGACATTATAATGTAATTCTTTCTTGTTAGCACTAGTGTGATTCTTTTGATACTTGCTTATAAAAGTCTCCCAACATGTTTTTGCTATAATGAATGGAAATGTATTCCCTCAAAAACCTTTTAACTTTCTGCTTAATAGGGGGTTTCAAAAGGAAAGTGAAAAAACTGGGAAAAAAAAGTGGAAACAGTAAACTAGAATTACAGGTGCAGGTACTCAGCTTGTATGTGTATAATGGACTTGGGTTGCATCTCTGAAATGATTCAAATTCTCTGACTGTACTGACTACACACTTTGTGTTTTTCTTTATGTATTTTTGCTTTGTTTCAGAAAAGATTTGAGGCATCTAGCAACCAGAAACTAATAAAATGTTGGCAAAAATAAGTAAGCAATAAGAATAAAAAATGAGAGACAATGTATGTGGAAGTGGATAGTCATTACTGGGTAGACTTGGTGAAGTCAGAAAGTGGAAGGTAAAGACATGGCAGGGAACCAACCAAATACATGCATGCAGGTCCATGGTCCACACATTTGTTATTACTGAACCTTAAGTTAGACTCTATGTTTACTAACCACTAAAGCAAAAAGTAATAGCTATGGTTATCATAGAGCAGAGCTACAGTTTTCTTTAGGCGATCAGAGCTGCACCATAACACTAAGATCTAAAAACAAAAATGAAGTACCATAATGTTACAGACTGAGTCATGTCTTCCTAAATTATGTATGTTGAAGCCCTAACCCCCAATGTGACTACATTTGAAAATAGGGCCTTTAAATAGATAAGTAAGATTAAATGAGGTCTTAAGGGTAAGGCCCTAATCCAATTGAACTGGTATCCTTATAAGAAGAGGAAAAGATACCAGGAGTGCGTGCACACACAGAAAAAGCCATGTGAGGACCTAGTACAATTGTTACCATCTATGAGCCAGGAAGAGTCCTGATTAGAGATCAGCTCCGTTGGTATCTTGATCTTGTACTTCCAGTCTAGAACTGTGAAAAAATACCTACGATATTCTGTTAGGGTAGCCCAAGCAGACTAATACACTTATAGATAGCAATATGATCAATGTGGTAAATGAGTTCTCAATCAGCCTTTCTTCCCATCATACAGTAAAATATTTCAAATGGCTGATTACTGGGATTGTTTTACAAAAGCAAAGGATAATACATTAAAAGGTAATTTTTTATGAATAGAAGTAAATATGATTCCATATGGGATTTTTGCTGCTGCAACTCCATTTAAAGGTAGAACTTAGAGAAAAAGATAAAGGCCTAGTTCCCTTGGCCTGAAAAGATAAAGTGCCTACGTTGACTGTCTTACCCTGGTTGCCCAGATGCAGAGCAGACAAGGAAGAGTGGTGGAGATCTAAAAGCTGTCAATGGTCAAATGTCATTGGTCAACTGTTTTATCACAATGGCCAAGACAAACTTTTAGAAAATAGTTTTACCCCATGTGTAAAAGAAAATCATATCAGCAATAGAAATATTTTTGTAACATTACTAAGGAAGGCCTCCTTTCAGACAATATAATTTCCTCTTAAGTCAGTCTAAATGAATTTAATATAAAATTTATTCCTTAAGTAATTAGATAAAATAGTTACTGTGTAAGTATGTTGGCCATGAACTCAGTAAATTTGGAGGTTATCTACCCACATAATAATTTTAGTTTCTGTGAAAGCAACTACAATCATTCATGTGTATGTCCTGGGTGACAGCAAAATATTGACAGAAACTTAGAAAATTGTATTGCCTATGTTATTCATGCTACTAAGTTCAGCCTACTTACAATAGCCACTTCTGCCCCTATATAATATAACAAATCTTCACACGCAGTTAAAACTTACTATATTTAAATGCCTGAGAAAATAATTTGCCGTAGCAAGTTCCCTATGTTTTAAGAAATGTCTGCCATGAGGGCAAAAGAAGTGAGGAGTATATATTCTTAACAATGCCAATATTTCTGAACTTTTTATCATTGAGATTATTTTTTTTTAATTTCTCTGAACACATTAGCCTAGCAAATGAAGCCCTCCATGATGAGGACATAGCTGATTTTAGCATCTGTGCAGATAATTACCTTTCTACTAAAGCTCAACCATATTATTCTTAGGTATCTCCTGCATGTGGAACACTGCAATAGCCATTAGTTAATTTTCATTTCTTTTCTTTTCTTTCCTTTCTTTCCTTTCCTTTCCTTAGAGAGAGAAAGCCTGCGAGAAAGGGGTAGAGAAGAGGGAGGGAGGGCAGAGGGAGAAGGAGAGAGAGAATCTTAAGCAGGTTCCATGCCCAGCACCAAGCCTGACCTGGGGTTTGATCTCACAACCCTGAGATCATGACCTGAGCTTAAATCAAGAGTCAGACATTGACCCAAATAAGCCACCCAGGTGCCCCTCCCTCATCAATCAATTTTCTTATGGTGTTCTCTGTGCTTGAAATAGCAGTTCTTCTCTTGTCCATGTTATAAACAACAATTTAAACAACCTTTACTCTAAAGACTTTGGTAGTCCATAGTCCTTCCTTTGTATCTCTATTCTATGCTAAAGATTTTGCTCGTTTACATTTTTGGTTCTCTTTTTCAAGCTATGAGTTTCTATGGTGTGGGGACTATATCTTTTCCATTTATGCCCAGTATTTAGTACAATGATTGCTATCTATTAGATGTTTGACATAAAGAAGGAACAAAGGAAGGAAGGAAGAAGGAAAAGAAGAAACTCGCCAAAGGTTAACCTTGGTAAAGGTTAATTTGATTCCCATTTTGATCAAATTATAGCCTCTCGCTCTTCTCAAATAAATTTACTTTCCTCTGTCAAATTTGATTCCTATTCTCAAGCTTACTCTCCATCCAAAACAAACAAAGGTGACCTCAAACACTCTGTTGTTTGCTCCTTTCACTTTCTGAATTTCTAACTTTCTCACCCCTCTGTCACCACAGTCTTGCTAGAGAGGTCCCAGGTCCCTCAAACAACCATAGGTTTCTTGGGGTCTGTTGTGCCTTGTTTGGGGATCGAGCTTCTCTATGGATTGAACTTTTCTCTCTTATTCATCTTTTTTCTTTTTTCTTACCATCAATCAAAACCTGCTTTTTTTGACAAATATTTGAAGGGGTCATCTCTCAGCAGCTTGCCTTGGAGAGAAGTACTCTGACATTAAACTGACTCACACAGCATGCTACCTCTTTGCCTGGAACAAAGAAAAAGATCTTAATTGTGAATCTCAGTGCCCTTAATCATGTAGTAGGTGGTATTTTCCAAATTATAACTATTATCTGTGTGAGGTCTATTCTATAACACTGTTTAGCTATACAGTAATCTTGCAACAATTATAGCAACTATTTATTGTATATACACATATAATAATATGGGTATGAATAATAATTTAGTATGCTTATATATCAATAATAGCAATTATCCATTCTATGTTACCCATTAGGCTGGATCCTTCATGTCAATGAACTCAGGTAAAGTTCACATCAACCCTGAAAGACAAGTACTCTCTATCCCCACTTCATGCATATAGAAACCAAAGACTGCACAGATTAAATTGTTTGTTCTCACCCACATAGCTGATAAGTGAGAGAACTGTTATTTCAGTCAGGGCTTTCCTGACTCCAAAGTCCCATATGATATTACAACCCTGATCTTAAGGAATTCTTGGCCAACCCAGCAGACAAAGGCAGTAAACTTATTGCAAGCCTCAGCATTGCAATATGTGGTAGTGTTTCACAAAGTTGTTGGAAACTCCTTCTTATCCCCAAGCAATAGTCTGAATGTGTTTGATTTCTCTCAGAGTGTCTCTTATTCTTCTGGAGCAGAAAAGTTCTGTGTACAAGCTAGACATTTCTACCCTTCCTTCCCTGTGGCTATGACATTTGTCTTGGTTGGCTGTGGCTCATTTTAGACAATTTTCTGCTGAGATGTTCACCCTTTTGACTTACTTAAGGTCACCAATAGAATAAATTTTCATCAATCTACAGTGATGTAGCTCTTAATTAGAAGTAAGATAGAAAATTGCAAATCTCCTTCTAGAGATCATTAAAGGTTGTATTCTCATGGGTATAAAGTATTTACAAGTTTTAAAGAGCACATTAAGAGTAGTTTTAACTGTATTTGACTTACAAAATTTTAACAGATGATTGGTGTTTGTAGTATTTGACGCAAGCTTGTTAGTTTCCCTAGAATTTCCTAAAGATTTTTTATCGTTTCTATTTTTTTCTGATTTTTGTTTCGTTTTTAGATAGGAATGCTTAATTCTAAAGTTCATATGTATTTTTCCCCCCTCAGGGTTATGTTTCACACCTTTAAAGGATTGGTTTTATGTTTATTCTTATTTTTCCTACACCCTGCAAGCAAGGTTGCTCTTTTGTCACTCCTGGGTATATGTGCCTTTCTTCAAAATTCTCTGAATTCTCAACTCCTTGAAAGGAAGTTGTGCACTTCTTTTCACCTATGGGTCAAAATCATCCTTTTCGAAGTCTGGAAGTCTCTCCTCTGCTTTCGTCAGTGCATTAGGCAAGGCCAAGGCAAAAGGAAAATGTGGAGTCTGTGATCAAAAAGCAGGGAAAAAAAAGCCCTTAAAGGTACTAAAATGTAAAGCTTGTCCTTTCCTCTGTTATCTGTCAATACATTGTGGTGCTTTTTGTTTACCATTTAATTTTGTTCTAAAGAAAAATTAAAAATTTAAATTATCAGCATGAATTCTGTTGTTCTTTATAGTGTGGTATGCCGGTTTTAAATGCAAATTAGAAGTGTCTAGCTCATACATGGAATTGCCAAAATTTGTATTTCTTAACTCATGCATACATATGAACGTCATTCTTACCAGAACAGTGGAAATGCTGCACAAAACTAACTTAACTGCTTGTTGCTGCTGTGTTTTTTCCCCACTTCTTGCTACATAGGTATCCTACTAGCATTCTCTTCCTTCTGCTTGCTGATGCATAAGGAAAAACTGAAAGGAAAAGGAACCCTGGCTGTCCAATCTCTTCCTTTCCTTCTGTGTCATCACGTTCAGCGTAAGTGGTTGGCTAATAGAAGGAGGTAATATGAGTATAGGATATGGTAAGATGCTTTGGTCATTGGTGTTACTTAGAACACTGTTGTCCTTTCTGTGTTTGAAACAAATTTAGTTCAAATGGCTTGTGTGGTCTCTAAAGACTGTCAGTGTCTCTGCTTATCCAGACACAGAGGTAAACACACTTAATTCGCACTCTTGAGCCTTGCTGAACTGCCGCATATCATGAATTCACTAAACTCAGGATGCTTGGTGCTCACAGGGCAGTACATCTGCATATGTAAATGGGGCAAAACCATGCATATTCCATATCTTCCTTTTCCCTGCAGGCGCGCTCCACTGCAATACTTCACCTCTAAACTACAAGAGCAAGGTGACTTTATTAAAAATTTCAAGATGGTGACAGCAGAGCGTTTAATCAAGTGCAGGGCCCTTCTGAGTGCAGGTGCTCTGTGAAGACAGCCTTTCCGGTTGCCCACCCGGGAAGCCAGCACCGATACGAGGCACTTGGTCTCAGGGCAAATTTTTACTGGCTGCTGCTGCATCTATGGCTGTTCTGATCTTAACTGCATCTCATTTAGTTTGCTCTTATGATCTCTTTTGCAAGGTCACCATTAACTCAAATGAAACCTTCGTGAAACTAGAAAAAGGTATCTCGTTTTCTAGGCAAACCCCATGGTGAAGCATAGAACTAATTAATTCCCACTGAACATCGTGGTTGTTGTGGATTCTCTTGGAGGATATTACTTGAACACTCATGTACACCAATCTTACTTTGTTTTCACTAACATTTTTGGACTATTAAAGCCAAGCATCAGCATAGGGAGAGAGCATTATTGTTGTGGTCCTGCTTCCAACATCCTGCATCTGCTTTCACAGAGACTTTCCTCTTTTCTGCTGTCCTGCCCCTGATAAGACATCTACTTTCATTGTTCCCAGTCATTGTGACCTGTAATAATAAAGGTACTTTCTAATGTTATTATAATCAGTTGACTCAACTGGACTTAGAACCCTTTAGAATTCAGCTACCACAATGTCTACCTCCTCAACTGCCCACCATTATTGTCAGAAAACTGTCACTGAAGTCTTCCTGCTGTTAACACTAATGGTATGTCTGAGTTCCTCTTGGTCTAGAGTTTTCCTAGCTATGTCTAGTGTTGTGGACATTCTCCCTCTGTGCAAGTTGGTGTCATAGTAGCTGCTGCAGCAAAGGCAGTGCTGATAACATCTTCATGGGACTTTAGAATGTGGCCTGCCTCTGGTAAATGCAGTCCTTCCCTCAGTCAATGGGAAATTCAGAGACTAAATCACTTAGAAAGGGAAAGAAAAAGTTTACTAGCAAGAGTGCAAGAGGGTCAAGTATTAAGAATATCGGCTCACCAAATAAAGACCACAGCAAGCTTTTTATTTTTATTTTTATTTTTCTATAAAGGTATCATTTATTTATTTGAGAGAGACAGACAGACAGACAGCACGAGAGAGAAAAAGCACAAGTGGGGCAGGGAGGGAGGAAGGGCAGAGGGACAGGGAGAAGCAGGCTCCCCCCTGAGTGGAGAGCACCATGCAGGACTGTATCCCAGGACTCTGGGATGGAGACCTGCCCCCAAGGCATATGCTTAACCGCTTAACCAACTGAGCCACACAGGCACCCTGAGCACAGCAAACATTTAAAAGGAAAAACAAAACATAAAGTGTCCATGGTTACCAAGTGTACACTGTTGTGTTCACAGAGGAACAACTTCACATGATTATCATATTCAGAAAGATCATGTCATACCTTCAGGTATCACCTAACAAAAATTAGGGACAAAATTGTCTTTACTAAGACGTTCAGGTTAAAACAGATGCTCAAGATTTCATTTATTTTGAAGACCAGAATCGAAGAAAAAGACCCTGATGTCAAGTGCACAGTAATATTCAAAGCAGAGTAAACTGTCCTCTTTTGCTTCCATACCTTTCAGAATTAGTATTCTTTGGACAACTCAGCATAGATAAGTTGTGTAAAAATTAAAAACAGAAATATCATATGCTCCAATGATTTCATTACTGGGTATTTGCCCAAGGAAAACAAAAACACTAATTCAAAAAGCTGTACATACCACTATGTTTGTTGCAACATTATTTACAATAGCCAAAGTATGGAAGCAACCAAGTGTCCATTGATAGATGAATGGATATAGAAGATGTGGTTTTGGTCTTAATTTAAATCATGGCTATAGTAGTCAAAATTGAAAATGCAAACCAGCGCATTCAATTAAACTGGGAAGTAACTGATTCATTGAATAGACAAGTCTTTCCATATAGTAGAGTAGAATGACTACATGTTGGGATAGATTATGTAGATAATTCATTGTTTCAATCCTTTCTAAAGATAAAATGAGAGACAAATTATACATGGAGGTCATATTTGGAGCCTTCTATGCCTAGACCACATTTTGCGTAGACAAATGTCTTTTAAGAGTAGGAGGCTGACTGTGAAGTATAGGCATTGTGAAGAAAGCCCAACGGCATCTATCTATCTGAATTTTTGCATTTAAGCCACTACCATGTGTCTTTTTATTTATACTTAATTCATGGCGTTCTTTGTTCTCAGAACAAATTAAATTAATCCATACTCCACATGGCCTCTACTTACCTTTCCAGCCTGTCTCATGTTATCACTCTTCATGTTCTGGGGTCCAGTTGTTTTGAACTGCATATAGTATTGGTCTCTCTTTGTCTCTAGGCCTCACTCCCTCCCAACCCCCCACCTTTTCCTCAGCTTCTTTCACTTAATTTGACTAGCAAAAGTTCCTCACATAAACATCTAGGTTGATACCATTCCTTGTGGGTACCATCCCTGGCCTCCATATTCTTATTTACTATACTTCAAGTATCATTATATTTGATATATATTTACATGCTTTCTTATTCTGTAAACTATGAGCTCCTTGAAAGAAGGAGCTATGTCTGAGTCATCTTTTTTATTTGCATCTTCTAAATAAATTCTCCTTATAAAATAGAGCTTATAAATATGTGTGAATGAGCACTCTAAGGAAAACATTTTCTCTGAATGGAACTATAATGCAGAGACTGATTCAGAGAATCTCTGTTGTAGCTCTTTCTCCTTCCACAAACAGATCATGTGATACACAAGTCATTTCTGTGTATATTTTTGGGAGCTCTAAAATGAGAATCATATCAGTCATGCATAACTTAGAAAATTCTTGTGGAAGTTGGATGTATTAAAAATACAAAAGTAAGAAATTTTGAAAAACAGTAAGGAGAATAATATTAACTTCAACCTGGGACCTCTGACCCATTATATCACAAGGAAGAAGAACAGATCCTGACAAACATAAGTGTTCAATATGTGTTAGTTCATGTTCCTCAAATATCACCTCATAGCTAAACTCAGTGTATTTAGAGAGAGAGGTGTTGAACTTGTAATTATTATAGTTTGTCTAGAAAACTCAGTTACAAAGAGCTCATTTTTTATGGAGGCTTTCGAGGATAAAATTTAAGAGGTATTTTCCTCATACAAAGTGCCAAAACCAAGAAGCATTAAGTTCAAAGATCTTTGAATAATTATCTAGCATTCCTGGGGTGCCTGGGTGGCTCAGTTGTTAAGCATCTGCCTTCTGCTTGGGTCATGATTCTGGCATCCTGGGATCAGGATCTAGCCCCATAACAGGCTCTCTGCTCAGCAGGAAGCCTGCTTCTCTCTCTCCAGCTCTCCCTGCTTGTATTCCCTCTCTCACTATCTCTCTCTGTAATAAAAAAAATAAAATCTTTAAAAAAATAATAATTATCTAGCATTCCTATATTCATACATAGTATTTGAGGGGGGAAAGTAGGTTTCCTCCCATTGGCTTGGCATGTTTGTTTTGGAAAGGCAAAAGTATTTTACGGCTCTGGGTTTACTCTGTAGCTGATAGAGCTAGTGGAACATTATCATGTTTGATGAAACACTACTTCTGCTCAAACAAATGTATATCAAAATGAAACTAAGTAGAGAGATTATTGCTTTTTAGATTAGTGTCTATTATCAATAAGCAGAGAGTTTCAAGTACTTTACTTAATGTGATTTCTTTGCCATTAAGGATAATTTATTGTTCTATTGTATGAATAGTTGTCAAATCTTTATACAATGAGCCAGATAATTCTTTCCACAATATTTAGTACCTCTGTAAAAAATGAGATTTGAAATGTATCGAACAAGGGACTACCTTTTAACATTTCTCCTCAGATAAAATGCTTGCTGCTTGAACATTTGATACAGATGTAATCAGATAATATCTACATGTGGCAGAGTGCCCAGCAACTAGTTACATGTGGCTGCCATCTTGTTGATTAATCACGCATGAGCTACGTGAATTAATGAATCTGATATGACCAAGTTGGTCATGTCACCATTACTACAATGTCAAAATAGGTCCAAAAAAAAAAAAAAATCAAAGTGTTTAATTCTGGTTCTGGCTACATGCAAGCTTTTCTGTCAGTGAGTGAGGCCAATGGGATGTGTTAGCATGTCTGTGGGGGTGGTAGAGTCAGAGTGGGAAAACTGCATAGGTACAACAGAACTGCAGCTAAGCAGACCATGGCAGCATCTCCTGGCTAAGCCTTGATAAGTAAGGATGGCCCAGGCAAGTGAAGGTGGGGGCCAGAAAGATCAAGAAAGAGTGGTTGATTGTTATCCCAGAAGGCTGACCAAGGATTAAGGAATAGATGATACAGAGATGCCAACTAATAGGATTTATGACGCAGCTGAATTTCCCCATCAAACTTCTTGATCACCAGAAGGGTTAGCAAGAGCAAGGCAAACCACGGTTTTATTAAAAAAAAAAATAAAATAATAATCTACATGGCCTGACCCATAGTATGGATCCATTAATAAAAAACACAAGTTTGAGAGCTAATCGCAGTGTTAGGAATAGGGCTAGAGCTTCATACATTTTAAGGCAGAAAATCAAAATATAAAATTCAAAAATTGGCTTGATGTTTCAAGAGCTGAACTATGAACAATGTCTTCTTAAATAGTCCTTGACCAGTAAAAGAATTTTCCCAGGGGCCTGGGTTTAGATGAATATATCTAGATGTAAGATTTAGAGAAATACGGGGAACCAGGAGGGACATGTATACTGTCAGAAGTTTGCTGATAAGGGTTAACCATTTATAACATTTGCTGATGTCTGTAGTGTAAATATCCCATTGTGGCTTATTCCAAGCCACCATCATGTCATCAACTTGCCCACAAAAATTCCTGGAAATGTTCACAATTAGTTCTTGTGAGCCTATAAAAACTGGTTCCAGCATGCCACTTTTGCTGTGGATGAGTCTATGTCAGACTCAGTTTATCAAACAACTTATTAAACTTAAAAAATAAAATTATCAGTTATTTTAAATCAATATTTATTTAATTGTTTTTATTTATTTGTTTATTTTCATTTTTTTACTACTCAGAAAATATTTACTGGTTAACTTCACAGCTTGTGTTGGCCATCACTCACGTCCGGCGGAGCATCTGTTCTAGAAGGTTGATGGACTGCATTGTATACAAGGCATAAACAATCCCTGAGTTATTTTAAATTATCGATAGCTAATAATGCAACCAGAAGATTCTTGTACTTAACCTATTTTGGTAGATCAAATATAGCCACAAATCCTTTGAAAGTAGAATCATTCTACTCATTCCTTTGAAAATAAAATCTAATTCCATTATCGGAACTGGCTTTAATACTTGCTTGACTTAGCTTAGGGCCTGGAATGTCATAAATACTCAACAAATCACTAGTGAATATGCCAGGTTTTCTTTACTTGGGGCCCTAATAAATGTAACTGGTCTCCAAATAATACGCAACTGTTTGTAAATTTACTTTGTGTAATTGTAGATGTGGATTTTTTTGCAGAAAGAAGCAGTCATTTTCATATTGCAATAAATATTTTTCTTTTTGTATTATTATCTCTCCTCCATAGCATAAAAGCTGTAAGTAGTTTTCTCTTTCCTAAAATCTCAAAGCATTGTATTTGTGATTTTACCATAACCTCAGTGTTTTAGAGTTGTGTGGACATGGTTTTTTGTTTGTTTGTTTTTGTTTTTGTTTTTCTCCAGGATTCTCTTACTTCCAAGAGAGCAGTTCCCATGTCTTACTGTTTCTGGGATCTTAATCCTCAGTGCCTATTCCCAGTTTATTTTTTATTATTGTCAGTGAGCCTGATACACTGTGTGCTCAATTTCTTTATCAAATTTATTTAAAATCACAAATTTTACTACACTCCAGACATTAACTAAAAAAAGATAAACTATATAATGGGAAAATATGGTTCTGTCTGATAGACATGGGCTTTTTCAGAATTTTCATTGATTCAAGTTATGTTACTATTGGTGATGGTATTCACATATTGTTTGAAATATTTCTAACAGTGACATATCCAGGATACTATTAAAATAAATTACTTAAGGAAATTTCATAAGATAAACTTATTGAGAACAAATTGAAAATTATAACAAAGTGACACATGGACTTATTTGGGCCAGGGATTCAGTGAGTTTGTTACAATGAGGATCCTATCCTCACACTGATATGATCAAATTGACTTTAACAAAAGAATACAGGTCACCGGCAAGAGGAGACCTCTGGTCTTCAGAGTCTTTCTATGGCTCCACACACCATCTCTGCTATATCATTGAACTCTCACAGATTGATATAACCTCTTGCCCAGAAAAGTACCTTCATGTTATAGACTGGGATATTATTTAAGGTCTTATTTTTTATATCGGTCATGTTCATATAGCTCTTCCCACCTAAGCCAAAGAGAAGAGTTAATATCTATATATCATATGTGACATTTTCCCTGAAGAGGTGATAATGGAAGAGGGAGGTATAAAAGAACCCTTCGTATTACAATTCTGTGCTTATTTTGTGAAAGGTTAGAGCCACATTTAGATCCCAAAGTCCTGGATTTCAATTTTAATTTAAGCATTCTTTCCCAGTGACCTTTCCCTTTTACCACAAAAAAGACCATGTTCACTTTGACACCTTTGTTCTTTAAAATCTACCCGCTTCCTTGACTTTTAAGTAAGAACTGAGAGAGCCTATCAGAGTCTGTCATAAGGCAGGCATTTCTTTTTCCCCCTCCAGGGCTTTTGACTTGTCTTTATTGGAACAGGCATTATTCAGCCTAAAGCAAGGAAGTCCTGAGAGCAGTCTTTAAGGAAGTTGGACTGTTAATAGAGAGATAACAGGAAAATGCCACCTTGTCAGTGATGTGGTATCTGTAACCTTTCACTCTCTACCCCCTTCAAAGCCTGTAAAGTATCATCAGCTTGTTAAGCAGAGGAGCTGTTAAAAATTGATGTTAATTTGAATTGACATGTATTCATTTCTCTAAGGGATGGAGGAGAGTGACAGATTATTCAGTAATAGTTATAACATGTATCAAAAATTTATTTTTCCAGGAGGGGAGGAGTTAAGATGGCGGAGAAGTAGCAGGCTGAGACTATATCAGGTGGCAAGAGATCAGCTAAATAGCTTATCAAACCATTGCAAACACCTACAGATCCAACAGGAGATCAAAGAGAAGAAGAACAGCAATTCTAGAAATAGAAAATCAACCATTTCTGAAAGGGCACATTGAGGAGTGGGGCCCCGAGCTCTCGGCTCCTCCGGGCTGGAGACTGGGAGGCCACCATTTTCATTCCTGTCCTCCGGAACTCTAGGGAAAGTGTTCAGGGGACAAAAGCTCCCGAAAGCGAACCCGATTACTTAGCCCAGCCCCTGGTAAGGGCAGTGCAATTCCACCTTGGGCAAAGACACTTGAGAATCACTACAACAGGCTCCTCCCCCAGAAGATCAATAAGAAATCCAGCCAAGACCAAGTTCACCTACCAAGGACAGCAGCAGAATTCCAGAGGAGGAGAAAGCAAAGCAGAGAACTCATGACTTTCTCCCTATGATTCTTTATAGTCTTGAGGTTAATTTAATTTTTTTTATTTAATTTTTTTTCTTCTGCTAATTTTCTTTTCGCTATTACCCTTTTCTTTTTTTAACGTTTTTTAAACGTTTTTTAACGTTTTTTTAGTTTATCTAATATATATATATTTTTCTTTTTTATATTTTTTTATTTGTTTTCTTTTTTACCTTTTTTTTTTTCCTGAACTTCTTTTTATCCCCTTTCACCACCACCCCCCATGATTTGGGGTCTCTTCTGATTTGGTAAAGTACATTTTCCTGGGGTCTTTGCACCATTTCAGTATTTTATTTGCTCCTTCACATACTCTTATCTGGGCAAAATGACAAGGTGGAAAAACTCACCACAAAAAAAAGAACAAGAGGCAGTACTGAAGGCTAGGGACCTAATCAGCACAGACATTGGTAATATGTCAGGTCTAGGGTTCAGAATGACAATTCTCCAGGTTCTAGCCAGGCTGGAAAAAGGCATGGAAGATATTAGAGAAACCCTCTCTGGAGAGACAAAAGCCCTTTCTGGAGAAATAAAAGAAATAAAATCTAACCAAGATGAAATCAAGAAAGCTATTAATGAGGTGCAATCAAAAATAGAGGCTCTTACTGCTAGGATAAATGAGGCAGAAGAAAGAAGTAGTGATCTAGAAGACCAAATGACAGAGAATAAAGAAGCTGAGCAAAAGAGGGACAAATAGCTACTGAACCACCAGGGGAGAATTCGAGAGATAAGTGACACCATAACGAAACAACATTAGAATAATTGGGATACCAGAAGAAGAAGCAAGAGAGAGGAGAGCAGAACGTATATTGGAGAGAATTATTGGAGAGAATTTCCCTACTATGGCAAAGGGAACAAGCACCAAAATCCAGGAGGTGCAGAGAACCCCCCTCAAAATCAACAAGAATAGGTCCACACCCCATCACCTAATAGTAAAATTTACAAGTCTTAGCAACAAAGAGAAAATCCTGAAAGCAGCCTGGGAAAAGAAGTCTGTAACATACAATGGTAAAAATATTAGATTGGCAGCAGATATATCCACAGAGACCTGGCAGGCCAGAAAGAACTGGCATGATATATTCAGAGCACTAAATGAGAAAAACGTGCAGCCAAGAATACTATATCCAGCTAGGCTATCATTGAAAATAGAAGGAGAGATAAAAAGCTTCCAGGACAAACAAAAACTGAAGGAATTTGCAAACACCAAACCAGCTCTATAGGAAATATTGAAAAGGGTCCTCTCAGCAAAGAGAGAGCCTAAAAGTAGTAGATCAGAAAGGAAGACAGACAAAAACGGTAACAGTCACCTTACAGGCAATACAATCGCACTAAATTCATATCTCTCAATAGTTACCCTGAATGTTAATGGGCTAAATGCCCCAATCAAAAGACACAGGGTATCAGAATGGATTAAAAAAAACAAAACCCATCAATATGTTGCCTACAAGAAACTCATTTTAGACCTGAAGACACCTCCAGATTTAAAGTGAGGGGGTGGAAAACAACTTACCATGCTAATGGACATCAGAAGAAAGCTAGGGTGGCAATCCTTATATCAGATCAATTAGACTTTAAGCCAAAGACTATAATAAGAGATGAGGAAGGACACTATATCGTACTCAAAGGGTCTGTCCAACAAAAAGATCTAACAATTTTAAATATCTATGCCCCTAATGTGGGAGCAGCTAACTATATAAACCAATTAATAACAAAATCAAAGAAACATATCAAAATAATACAGTCATAGTAGGGGACTTTAACACTCCTCTCACTGAAATGGACAGATCATGCAAGCAAAACATCAACAAGAAATAAAGACCTTAAATGACACACTGGACCAGATGGACATCACAGATATATTCAGAACATTTCATCCCAAAGCAACAGAATACACATTCTTCTCTAGTGCACATGGAACATTCTCCAGAATAGATCACATCCTGGGTCATAAATCAGGTCTCAACAGGTATCAAAAGATTGGGATCATTCCCTGCATATTTTCAGAACACAATGCTCTGAAGCTCGAACTCAATCACAAGAGGAAATTTGGAAAGAACAAAAATATATGGAGACTAAACAGCATCCTTCTAAAGAATGAATGGGTCAACCAGGAAATTAAAGAAGAATTGAAAAAATTCATGGAAACAAATGATAATGAAAACACAACGGTTCAAAATCTGTGGGACACAACAAAGGCAGTCCTGAGAGGAAAATATATAGCAGTACAAGCCTTTCTCAAGAAACAAGAAAGGTCTCAAATATACAACCTAACCCTACACCTAAAGGAGCTGGAGAAAGAACAACAAAGAAAGCCTAAACCCAGCAGGAGAAGAGAAATAATAAAAATCAGAGCAGAAATCAATGAAATAGAAACCAAAAAATCAATTGAACAAATCAATGAAACTAGGAGCTGGTTCTTTGAAAGAATTAATAAGATTGATAAACCCCTGGCCAGACTTAACAAAAAGAAAAGAGAAAGGACCCAAATAAATAAAACCATGAATGAAAGAGGAGAGATCACAACTAACACCAAAGAAATACAAACAATTATAAGAACATACTACGAGCAACTCTACGCCAACAAATTTGACAATCTGGAAGAAATGGATGGATTCCTAGAGACATATAAGCTACCACAACTGAACCAGGAAGAAATATAATGCCTGAACAGACCCATAACCAGTAAGGAGATTGAAACACTCATCAAAAATCTCCAAACAAACAAAAGCCCAGGGCCAGACGGCTTCCCAGGGGAATTCTACCAAATATTTAAAGAAGAACTAATTCGTATTCTCCTGAAACTGTTCCAAAAAATAGAAATGGAAAGAAAACTTCCAAACTCATTTTATGAGGCCAGTATCACCTTGATCCCAAAACCAAACAAGGATCCCATCAAAAAAGAGAATTACAGACCAATATTCTTAATGAACACAGATGCGAAAATTCTCACCAAAATACTAGCCAAAAGGATTCAACAGTCCATTAAAAGGATTATTCACCACGACCAAGTGGGATTTATTCCAGGGCTGCAAGGTTGGTTTAACACCCTCAAATCAATCGATCTGATACAACACATTAAAAGAAAGAACAAGAACCATATGATACTCTCAATAGATGCTGAAAAAGCATTTGACAAATACAGCATCCCTTCCTGATCAAAACTCTTCAAAGTGTAGGGATAGAGGGCACATACCTCAATATTATCAAAGCCATCTATGAAAAACCCACCGCAAATATCATTCTCAATGAAGAAAAACTGAAAGCTTTTCCACTAAGGTCAGGAACAAGGCAGGGATGTCCATTATCACCACTGCTATTCAACATAATACTAGAAGTCCTAGCCTCAACAACCAGACAACAAAAAGAAATTAAAGGCATCCAAATTGGCAAAGAAGAAGTCAAACTATCACTCTTTGCAGATGATATGATACTGTGTGTGGAAAACCCAAAGACTCCACTCCAAAACTGCTAGAACTTGTACAGGAATTCAGTAAAGTGTCAGGATATAAAATCAATGCACAGAAATCAGTTGCATTTCTCTATACCAACAAGACAGAAGAAAGAGAAATTAAGGAGTCAATCCCATTTACAATTGCACCCAAAACTATAAGATACCTAGGAATAAACCTAACCAAAGAGGCTTATAATCTATACTCAGAAAACTATAAAGTACTCATGAAAGAAATTGAGGAAGACACAAAGAAATGGAAAAATGTTTCATGCTCCTGGATTGGAAGAACAAATATTGTGCAACTGTCTATGCTACCTAAAGCAATCTACACATTTAATGCAATCCCTATCAAAATCCCATCCATTTTTTTCAAAGAAATGGAACAAATAATCCTAAAATTTATATGAAACCAGAAAAGACCTTGAACAGCCAAAGGAATATTGAAAAAGAAAGCCAAAGTTGGTAGCATCACAATTCCAGACTTCAAGCTCTATTACAAAGCTGTCATCATCAAGACAGGATGATACTGGCACAAAAACAGACACATAGATCAATGGAACAGGATAGAGAATCCAGAAATAGACCCTCGACTATATGGTCAACTAATCTTTGACAAAGCAGGAAAGAATGTCCAATGGAAAAAAGACAGCCTCTTCAATAAATGGTGTTGGGAAAATTAGACGGCCCCATGCAGAAAAATGAAATTGGACCATTTCTTTACACCACACACGAAAATAGACTCAAAATGGATGAAGGACCTCAATGTGAGAAAGGAATCCATCAAAATCCTTGAGGAGAGCACAGGAAGCAACCTCTTCGACCTCAGCCGCAACAATGTCTTCCTAGGAACATTGCCAAAGGCAAGGGAAGCAAGGGCAAAAATGAACTATTGGGATTTCATCAAGATCAAAAGCTTTTGCACAGCAAAGGAAACAGTGAACAAAACCAAAAGACAACTGACAGAATGGGAGAAGATATTTGTAAACGACATATCAGATAAAGGGCTAGTGTCCAAAATCTATAAAGAACTTAGCAAACTCAACACCCAAAGAACAAATAATCCAATCAGGATATGAGCAGAAGACATGAAGAGACATTTCTGCAAAGAAGACATCCAGATGGCCAACAGACACATGAAAAAGTGCTCCACATCACTTGGCATCAGGGAAATACAAATCAAAACCGCAATGAGATATCACCTCACACCAGTCAGAATGGCTAAAATTAACAAGTCAGGAAAGGACAGATGCTGGCGAGAATGCGGAGAAAGGGGAGCCCTCCTACACTGTTGGTGGGAATGCAAGCTGGTGCAACCACTCTGGAAAACAGCATGGAGGTTCCTCAAAAAGTTGAGAATAGAACTACCCTATGACCCAGCAATTGCACTACTGGCTATTTACCCTAAAGATACAAACGTAGTGATCCAAAGTGGAACATGCACCCAAATGTTTATAGCAGCAATGTCTACAATAGCCAAACTATGGAAAGAACCTAGATGTCCATCAACAGATGAATGGATAAAGAAAATGTGGTATATATACACAATAGAATACTATGCAGCCATCAAAAGAAATGAAATCTTGTCATTTGTGATGACGTGGATGGAACTAGAGGGTATCATGCTTAGTGAAGTGAGTCAGTCGGAGAAAGACAACTGTCATATGATCTCCCTGATATGAGGAAGTGGAGATGCAACATGGGGGATTAGGGGGTTAGGAGAAGAACAAATGAAACAAGATGAGATCGGGAGGGAGACAAACCATAAGTGACTCTTAACCTCACAAAACAAACTGAGGGTTGCTGGGGGGTTGGGGGGAGGGATAGGGTGGCTGGGTGATGGACACTGGGGAGGGTATGTGCTATGGTGAGTGCTGTGAAGTGTGTAAACCTGGCGATTCACAGACCTGTACCCCTGGGGTTAAAAATACATTATATATTTATAAAAAATTAAAAAAAAATTTAAAAAAGGAACTTGAAAAAAAGTATTTTTCAAAGATATTGAGAAATTCCAGTCATTTAATGATATAAAACCACTAGTTCTAAGGCAGACTGGATGAAAAGGGAACCCTTCAATGCAACTACTACTGGAATATCTAGTTAAAACCTGATCTATTAACAATAGTTAAATATGTCATAGTTTGGGTTATAGAATGTATTTTACAAATGCCCTCTGCACAGAATACCAGAAAACAAACAAACAAACAACAACAACAACAAAATAAAAGTTTTAACAATAAAATTACCACATCTGTTGAGGACAGAAATGAGCCAAGGCAATACTAATCAGAAGAGATACATAATAAACCTGATAGACATGGCAACTGTCTTCAGGGAAGCAATATAACACTTAATCTCGTTGAAATTTGAAAAAGAAATGATCACCCAGAAATCTGTTTATCCAAATCAATCATGTTCCCAGTTGACTTCATTTTGTTTTGTTTAAGAAAAGGTTGTTTGGGGGAGCCTGAGTGGCTCAGTTGGTTGGGCATTGGACTCTTTTTACTTCAGCTCAGCTTGTGATCAGAGTCGGGCTCCCTTCTTGCTCCCCCAACCCCTCTCTCAAATAAATAAATAAAATCTTTTAAAAAAGAAAGAGAAGGTAGTTTGGCCGAAACACTCTTATCAATGGAAAATATATTCTCTAATAGTTACAAAAAGAAAAAAAGAAAAAAAACAAAAACCACCAACAAACTCCCATCCCCCCAAAACCTACTAAGCATTTTCCCTGTAGTAGTGATTGTCAAGTACTCAGCAAATATTTTTCCTCTCTCTTCCTCTCCTTTCCCTCTCTTGTTTTAACAAATATTCAGTTAGCACCTGATTTGCTCAAGGTATTATTGTTAAACACTTGGAATTTCAAATATTTTACCTGGCCTTATGGAGCTACTACCAATTTGAGATAGGATGGGAAGAACTCTTTACAGATAAAATGTACTTGCTTGATTGAAATAATTAGTTATCTTCAATCTTGTTATAAAGATTTGAAATGAAACAGTAGGAAAATAAGGATTTCTGCATTTGGATTTGGGGAAGTCTCTTAAAGGTTTCTTCCCTCCTATGTTCTGAGAGATATATGAGAATATTCCATCTCACCAGACTTATTTCCCAGCAGGACTTAGCTGATGCTTTAGCCCTACCCATTTCCTTATCCCCCTATGCACACAAGCCTCACAATCATCTGAAATGTCTTTCTTCACTTCAGCAATTTAACTGCAGCCCATCTTTAAAGTTTCACTTCAAGTATTATTAAGACTTCCTTAAAGCCTAAAACAAATGCTGCCTCCATCTTTATGGTTTTCTCTTAGATACAGCAAATAATATCTCACACTGGTTTTGTAGTTGTTTCTCTCCCTAACCAGATGAGAAACAGAATAGAAACAAAGCTACCAGCTCTTGGTGTAGCTCTATAGAGTCTCTTAGTTCTTCTTACAAGAAATTTAGCAGTTAATAACTACATACAATTAGTTTGATTCTTTTCCCTGAGAGTTTGACAGCTGACTAATAATCTCTTTTCTTTTCTTCCCTCTCCCCAGTCCTTAACCCCACATGGGCATATTCTCTTATAGGATGTAAATAATAAGATTTCTAACCAATTAATGAGTTCTATATATCTTATTTTTCACGAGAAAATATACCAAGAAAATCGATTGAAACACATTGGCGGTCATTTACCAATGAAGGGTATGGTCTTGTTTTGTAACTTAAATTCTTTAGCAACATTTTTGGTGGACTTGTTCTGTATCCACAAAGACTCTTTGAATATAAGATGCTATAGAATGGCTTCAAAGAAAGGTGATTCATAATAGAAAATACTGATTGTTTAAAGCCACCAGACATTATAGGGGCATACTGGTTTGCCAGAGGAAACTGAAATTTCCCCTTTCTGGTGTATTTTCCATTTGTTATTTTGACTTTGAATCATTCTTTTTCTGAAGTATAAGGAAGAAAAATTGTGAAGGATTTTTGAATGAGTAAAAAAGTTGACTTCAGATCTCTTCCTCTTCTAATTTGGCAAGTCTTGTAATGATCTCGTTTTAAAGTAGATGCACATTTATTCTGCTAAGAAAAAACACAGCATACTTTGATACTACATCCTACCTGCAGCTATTAGCTTCCTTAAGGAGAAGGTAAGAAAGGTTTTCCAGACTCGAAATATGTGGATTTAATGATGGTTGATTATAGCGCCTTTATCTCCCCCCTTCCTTCTGCTTACACTGAGCACAAAGAAGTTTCCTTAGAAGTCTAAGAGGAAAATGACACTTCCCCTGCGTTGTCCTTGAGCTAACATCTGTAGACTTCAGATTTTCAGTATAACTCATGCAGCAGCACATGTGAGGAAACAGGTCTTGCCCTCACTTAAAAGTTCAAAGGCTGTGGTAGAAAAATGTGCCCATATTGAGTGACTTCTGAAGATGTTGAACCTGTGCAAAGTTAACAAGGTGAAATGTTGGCAAATAGTAGGAGGCTAGGTGAACGACTCAATAAAGGTCAACCATAGCAGTTCCAAAAGAGAGGTGATCTAGATGAAGCCAAAGAACAAGAGTTCAACAGCAGGAAACACATACAGTGGTCACAAATCAAAGTAAATACAGGAGTTGCTGAATGAGATATCAGCTGAATTTTTTCCCCTTACGATGTTAAAAAGGTATAGATACATAATTGGAAATAAAATATTTTTAAAAGTCTTACAACAATTATCTACATGAGTTCAATTTGTATTTGATTCAGGACTGTTCTGCTCTAGGGGAAGCCATCAAGATCATGCAGCATCTGTGATTTGGGATCCAGATCTTAGGGCTGCCTTATAAGTGAAAAAAAAATTTTTTTTTCTCCCACCACTTAGACAATATAATCCCTCGAGTGTAGAATGAACCTCACATATCAAATTTCACTATGTCATCTTACAACATATGTTTAGTTTAATAAGGGGTTGTTTATTTTTCACAGCCCTCTAGTGCACACTGGTTATTTTACCAAGTTTCTGTGAATTATAATAAAACAAACTTTTTTTTTAAAACAAACATATTTTTAATCGTCTTCCCACATTAGAGAAATTAAGCCTCGAAGAGCATTAAGGGAGTCCCAAAATTGTTCTTCAAATAACCTCTCAAATGCTCTCTAAAAGTACATATCTTATCACATTCTTGTTAATAATATCTTCTATCCTCATTGTCCTTGTAAGAATTAGTAGAAGTGATGCATGTGAAAGTTCCAATACAATGCCATGCACAAAGCCATTTTCAATAAATATGGATCCCTCTGGCTTTCTTTCTTTGTCTTAAATGACAACGTACAGACCAGATCAAATCTTGCTTATCGCAATATTCAGAAATGATGCATAAAATGTAACAAATCCCTTTGAAATACACAGCTGAATTCTTAAGAAAGTAAGGGGAAAAAGAGGGAAAAATCATTAAAAGGAAATCAAAACACAGTGATAAGTGTGTATTTTCTGTTGGGATTTTCTGTTGGGAAAAAGTATATATGATTTTAGGTTTAATGGTCACCCAGGAACAGTAGATGAGGGCTTTGGTTTAGAAGATCTAGGGAGCAAAACTCCACAAACAATTGCATAAAACATTTGCCCTCTCAAAGGACAACATCTTCAGAATAAATGTGGACTGAAAATAAAATTAATCTTTATCAGGGCGCCTGGGTGGCTCTGTCAGTTAAGCGTCTGCCTTAGTTCAACTCAGGTCATGATCCCAGGGTCCTGGGATCAAGCACTGCATCTGGCTCTCTGCTCAGCAGGGACTCTGCTTCTCCCTCTCTCTTTAATAAATAAAATCTTTTAAAAAAATTAATCTTTATCTTAACACAAGAAGACTACCAAGAAGCTTGACTCCTTTGTCCTGACTCTCAGATTAATAATCTCTCAAGAAAACTAAAAATTAACAGAATATTAGTTAAACATTCAATAGAAAGTAAAACAACATAATAGGCACAGAGAAAGAAGAAATGGAGGAGCTAGAGATAGATTTGAGGAAATTATCCAAAATCCAGCAAAGAGAGATAGAACAATAAAACATGTAAGTAGAGCTTAAGAGATACAGAAAATAGAATATATCTCTCTGACATTTGCAATAGGAGGAGTTGCCAAAGGAACAAACAAAATTAATGGAGAATGAGTAAATATTTAAGGTGAAAATGAATAAACATTTTCTAGAATAGAGAAAACCATAGATTTGGAAATCACAGTGAGTATCAAATAAGTTAGATATAATAAATCTACCTTCAAGCAAATATGAAGTGAATCACAGGAGAAAAAGTATAGAAGCAAAGAGAAAGAAAAGAAATTATCTGCCAAGGAATGAAAATTAGGCCACAACAAACTCCTTTAAAAAGGCAGAAGATAGGAAAATGATATATTCAATGTTCTGAGAAAAAATAGTAACCCAGAATTCTACATCCTAATAAATAAGCATGTAGGAACAATAGTAGAATGAATGATTTCAAGCACACAGTAACAGAGCACCCTCTTCAAAAGATTTAGAAAAAAAATACCTTGTAAAAGAAATAACTTCCATGAGGATAAAAAACAAAAAAACAAAAAAACAAAAACACCCAGAAAGAAGTAAAGACATACTGGGATGAATTGTGGACAAATGTTATTAAATATATAGATGCATTTAAAATTTAAACAGTAAAATGATAAGTAATTGTGTTTAAAAATAATATAAGTGAGTTGGGGGAAATCAGAGAGGGAGACAAACCATGAGAGATTTTGGACTCTGAGAAACAAACTGCGGATTTTGGAAGGGGGGTGGGTGTGAGGTTCATGAGCCTGGTGGTGGGTATTAAGGAGGGCATGTATTGCATGGAGCACTGGGTGTGAGGCATAAATGATGAATCTTGGAACACTGAAATAAAATTAAATTAAATTAAATTTTAAAAATAATATAAGTAAAATACTATGTAGTAAAATGTTAGAACTAATATGAGCAATGAAAAATTTCACATACGTGGAGTTACAGCAGAGATTAAACAATTAACATGAATATTATAATCATCTTAATTGTCAGTACTTTGGGTGAAAAAAGTAACTGAATAAAGAAAACGGTGAAAGCCTTACTAGTTCTATAACAACGAATTAAATCAATTGGTAGTGATGTTTATACATTAGGCCCAAATACCACACAAAAGCCAAATTGAGACTTAAATTCTACAAAATAATACAAGGATAAGATTATTCAACTTTTTTTTTTTTTTAAGATTTTATGTAGTTATTCACTTGACAGAGATCACAGAGGCATGTGAACATGGCAGGAAAGGTAGAGAGAGAGAGAGGGACAGTGGATCCTGTTAAATACAGAACCTAACTTGGGGCTTCATCCCAAGACCTGAGAGTATGACCTTCATGGAAACCAAGAGACAATGCTTAACCAACTATGCCACCCACGTGCCCCTATTCAATGTTATTTAACCTATTTAGGAAATTAAAAATTGAAGATATACTTACCTATTCATTTCAGAATTAAAGTATAATCTGATACTACATCAAATAGGCTTTGAGAAAGGGAAATTACAAGGACATCTTTTAAACATAAATGAAAAAACACCAAATAAAATTCAAAACTGTTCAAAGCAAATTCAATGATATACATAAACTGTCAGCATAATTGGGTTATGTTTCTGAAAGAACGAAAATGTTTTAACATAAAATATTTATTTAGGGTGCCTGGGTGGCTCAGTGGGTTAAAGCCTCTGCCTTCGGCTCAGGTCATGATCCCAGGGTCCTAGGATTGAGCCCCACATCAGCATAGGGCTCTTTGCTCAGCAGGGAGCTTGCTTCCTCCTCTCTCTCTGCCTACTTGTGATCTCTGTCTGTCAAATAAATAAATAAAATCTTAAAAAAAAAAAACATTTAGTTATGTGATTTTCCTTATTAACATATTAAATGTCAAAATTAGCACCTCAATAGATACAAATATTAATATAATTCAACACTGATTAATGAAAAATTTTACCAATTTAGTAATAGAAGGGAACTTCCTTGACTTACACCCTACAGTAAACATTTTACTTAATGGTGAAATATTAGAATTTCATTTAATATCCTTTTTAAATTCTGTTTAAAATTCTATTTTACCAAACAACTCTTGGAAGGTTGAAAAAGGAAGAAACATATTTTCTTATTATTTAGAGCCATAAGATTATCTTCCTAGAATATACAAGAAAAATGGCTGTTGGATTTAGAAAAAGCTACTCCAAAATATGGCATCTTATCATATTAAACAAAACAAAACAAAAAACTCCTTAAGCTGAAGGAGTTTGAGAAAACAGCAGCAGGAAGCTCACTCTGCCCTCTGTGAACACAGGATTCTCTTCTGAAACAGGTCATAAAACCCTCAGCTAAAAAGTGGACTCCTGATACTCAGAAGAAAGGACCATTCTTAGCTCTGAAGACAAAGGGACCCCAAGCAGAATTCCTACAAAGAGGCTTTGCTAAGTTTCCCTGAGTTTAGCACACTTACTTCATACTTTTTGACCTACCATATTTCTACATGACTGTCCATTCTTCATCAAACTTAGCATAAAAATAGCCAGACTTCAGTATTTCTTCAAGTTTTCATTTCCTTATGAAGGCTCCCATGCCACTTAAAACTTATGTTAAATAAGTTTGTTTGTTTTCCTCCTGTTTATCTTTTTTTGTTTAATTTTCAGACCCAGGCAGAGACCTTAAGAGGGTCAAGAAAACCTATTTCCTTTCCTATAATCAGAATTAATCAAAGATTCCAGCAAAGTTGTTAGATGAAGGAACAATATGAAAATCAATTAGTTGCCTGTGTACCCATAACAAATATTTAGAAGAGAAACTTGTTTAAACCATAAAAACATGATTAAAAATGGAAACAAAAGAATAATGTTCTTAGAATTCAATGTTTAAAACTTTTACAAAACAATTCAGAAAATGCTGAGGTATTAAAAAAAGACCTAAAATACTCAGATAAGTGTAGACTGAGAGGAAGATTCACCATCATAAGTATAAAATTTTTCTAAAACCGATAAATCTATATATTTAATACATTTTAATCAAGATTCCAAAAAGTTTTATTATAGATCTATACAAGCAGGACCCAGTAATTCACATGGAAGATTAACTGGGCAGGAATAGCTAGGGCATGCTAATGACTAATAAGGGACCCTTGTGCAAGGAGATACTTGTTTACTATCATGACACAGTAAATAAGACAGTATGGTACTGACAAAGAAATAAACAAATAGGGTAACAGGTACTGACAAATAAGTAAAAAGTTTCAGAGTATGAAACTGACCTTTTCATTTATGGACACTTGGTCTAAGACAGGACTGGCCTAGAAAATCAGTAGATAAAACTTTGAACCATTCTACAAATGATACTGGTACCATTGATTTTCCACCTAAAAATTTAAAAAATGGTAATATCAGATTTATATCTCATTTCACATAGTTAAAGATCTATCAGATAGAGTAAAGATTTATTCCTTAAAATAAAAAGTTTTGGAAGAAAATATATGAAGACATGTTTATGACAGAAGAGTAAGAAAGAATTTCTTTAAAAGATGCTAAAAGGCCAAACCACAAGCATGCCTGCATGAAATATTTTTAAGAAAATAGGGACGCCTGGGTGGCTCAGTGTATTAAGCCTCTGCCTTCAGCTCAGGTCATGATCCCAGGGTCCTGGGATCAAGTCCCTCGTCAGGCTCTCTGCTCAGCGGGGAGCCTGCTTCCCCCTCCCCCTCTGCCTGCTTCTTTGCCTACTTATGATCTCTCTCTCTCTGTCAAATAAATAAATAAAATCTTTAGAAAAAAAGAAATATTTTTAATAAAATAAAGGCAAACTTTAGAAACAAGCTACAGATTCAGTAATAATTTCATTTGTGCAACATATTTATCTGAGGAAATATTAGTTGTTAGCCTAGAAATCAACATAAAGGAGAGGGAGAAAAAGAAAAATGGGTAAAGGCTATTAATAGGCATTTCTCAGAAGAGGTTCAGCCTCATTAGTATTCAAATAAATGCAATTGTAAACCAAAATGAGATAGAATTTGCCACATTTTAGGTTGAAAATGTTATAACACAAAACATCAAAAGGTTATGAAGATGTGAAGCTATTGGCAGCTCTCATACACCACTCAAGGGAGTGTAAATTGATAAAACTACCTGATAGAAAACACTTTTGCAGTATCAAATAAAGTAAAAGGAGTGTATTTTCTATATTCCCGCAATTCCTCTTCATGTATCCTAGAGAATTCTTACATGTAAATATTCACATGTAGCACAAGAGTTATAAGACATAGCAAGTCTTTCATGTTAGCTGAATTAAATATATGCTAATTTTTTCTTAAAAATTAGAAGTCTCTACTGAGGTTTCTTATAAAACTATTTTCATTTTGAATTATAACAACTGACTCTCTTTTTAGAGGAAAAAAAGTAGGGGACAAAAAAAGCTAACTAGCAATATGATAAACTCCAATATTTGGCTGAATATTCCCCTAGCAAAGTGAAAATGTATCTAATTAAAAGGAAGAATCAAATGGGTTATTTGACATAATTCAACCAACTATCTATACATACACTATATATGTACATATGTATATTATATATAGTATATATATAATATATATATAAAAGAACTTACTGAAATACTAGTATTTCAGTAAGTTCTTTGTTCTTATATACAAATAGCTTATTCAATTCAAGAAATGTTTATGGGATTGGGAACTTCAAGGTCAAGGTAGTGGATTGAACATACATAACTATTTTTAATGAAATCCCAAATCTCACTTAAAAACTATAAAGAGATTATTTTAAAAAGTCATTAATCCATAACAAGAAGGAGAAAAGGAAAGGAAGCAGTAATGAGAAAATTTTGAAAACTGGGAAAATGGTAGAGAAGTAATAACTAATCTAGCAGATTGAATGAAGATTATTCCTAAACCAGCAAAGGCAAAAGCTGAGATTCAACCTAATTTTCATCGTAAAATCATCAAAAAGTTCAAGAATTAAGTGGAGGATTGAAGTAAGGAAGTTAAAATAAAAGATGTTTGGGAAACAGATTCCTGGACCCTTTTTCATTTACTTTATGGATGTCCCCTGGCAGATGACTCAGAAGAAGAGAAAAGAGAAAAGATTCGATATGAGGGCAAAGGGCTCAGTTGTATGTCTGGGTACAATACTAAAAAGTTTGCTCTATACTACATATTCTGACTGTTGAAAATTGAGGTCTCCATTTTTTTTTTCTTGACTTAGACTCCCAGAATACTGCAGAGTTTTATACTACATTAAAAAAAATGGAGAAATATGACCAACCCAAAGAGATCTAAATTTTTTAACACTGTGATATCCAAAAAATGTTCTACGTGATGGCTATGAGCTACAACAAAATATTCTGAGATCCTTCCACATGTTCATAGCTTGCTTTTGACTGTTTAGTTCCACACTCCGAGCATAGGCAGACAACCAAAGATTATCTCTAATATGAATATCAGAAACCAGGACAATAGGTAAAATTAAAAGAAATAGAAATTATTCAGAAAGAAGGAAATGTTGACATACATTTTATGTGTGTGTGAATTTTTTTTATTTATATACATATATCTAATCTTATATAGTTATATGTACCTACATACATACAACCTCCATTAATCTGCAGAAAAATAAAAATAAATATTATACCCATTAAACAAAACAATAGTGCTAAAAATTGGACATTCAGGAAACAAATGGCCCCTTAGAAACTAAAAACCTGCAACAATAATGTTCATCATAAGATTTGAAAAATATCATTGAAGAACTTTCCTAGAAAATGAGTAAAAAATAAAGATATGGAGAAGAAGAGTATGATAGATTAAAGATGCATGCCAACATTCTGGGTACTCTTCTTACTGAAATTCAGTCTAATTCCCCTCCTCTTGAATCCAGGCTGGATGTGGTGACTACTTTGATAAGCAGAATATGACAGAAGAGGCATGGAAAGGAAAGACTGGTGGAGCTCACTTCTATTCTATTAACCTTCTTTACTAATGACATGTCCTTGCGGAGAGAAATCAATGCAATGTATGTGGGCCAATGTCCAGGACCTATGGGTACATGAATTAACATTTCTGAAGAGGATGAGGCCTTACCTATTGGAAACCATTAGCATGATGTTCTCTAATTAAAAGATTATTTAGAGTATTAAAAAATAACAAAACAAAACAAAATCTGTGAATCCTAGCTTCTTGGAGAAGGCCCCATAAACCGTACAACTCTCTGGGGTATAAATGGGCTAAAACTGAAACAACAGTTTTAGTGCTTTGGAAATCAGAGATATCTAACAAAATGAGAATATATTCATAGAAACAATTAAACTTTAGGTAAGAACAGAATGAATCTGTAGTGTTCTTCCCGGGTAGAGATCAAATCTTTTATTCCATGTTAGAGGTGCAGATTATATGCCAACCAAGTTATCAAAAGTGAGAGCAGAATGAAGTCATTTTAACATGCAAGTTCTCAAAAACATGCATTTCAAAGCATCTTTTGTTAGAAAGCCTCTATTGAGGAAACATTCAAAGCCATTGGATATTTATGAGAAGGGGAGTGCGATGATGAGATGAGAATTATAGTTAAAGTTATATATTTTTTCTCAAAATAAAAAAAAAAATGTATATTTTAGGAGCACCTGGGTGGCTCAGTTAAGTGGCTACCTTCAGTTCAGGTCATGATCCCATGGTCCTGGGGTGAAGCCCCACAGCTGGCTTCCTGCTCAGTGGAGAGTCGGCTTCTCCCTCTCCCTCTGCCTGCTGCTCACCCTGCTTGTGCTCTCTCTCTCTCTGTCAAATAGATAAATAAAATCCTAAAAACAAAATATATATTTTATAGTATTTATGTGTAAGTTCCAGTTCTGCTACTAACCAGGGTATGATATTATAGAACTTAAACATAATTCTGTTAACTTCTCTGAGTTTCCATATTCTCATTAATAAAATGCAATATCTATTTCAATTATGAAGAAAAATGATAATATATACAATATACAGTTCAGTAACTATCATTTAATAGGCATTTAGTAATTATTTTTTTTTCTTTTCTTTTTTTTTATTTATTCACCCTTTCTTATTAAGTGGAAACATTACCCATAAAATTTATCATAAACAGTTCAGAAACTCTCAAACTGGGGAAAATAGGGAGCTAAAGCCGATCTTTGAAAATCGATAGCTAAGGGGACAATGTATTTGAGAAGAAAATAAAAGATTCTTGAGAGAATTTCCTGCTTCAACACTAGTAGCAGAACGATATTAATGCTGACTTTAACAACTATAGTATTACTGTATCTGAATATAAGCTGAAACATTCTTGTTGGTCACAAGTCGTAAAGGAAGCCTGAGGCATCTCATGAGTGAGAAGAAGATAATAAGCCAATGTTTAAACATAAAAAAAGCTGATAAAATGTTTAAGATGATAATGCAGTAGGCAATTCCTTTTGATTTTTATTTCTTATAATATTTGCTTTAGCTATTGCCCTTTATGTTTAAAATGTGGCCTGAAAATTTAAATCATACACACACACACACATATATATATCATATGTATATCTTTAAACAGTTAAATTTATTTCATTTTATTTATTTTATTTATTTTTTTAAGATTTTATTTATTTATTTGACAGACAGAGATCACAGGAGGCAGAGAGGCAGGCAGAGAGAGAGGGAAAGCAGACTCCCTGCTGAGCAGAAAGCCCCATGTGGGGCTCGATCCCAGGACCCTGGGATCATGACCTGAGCCAAAGGCAGAGGCTTTAACCCACTGAGCCACACAGGCACCCCAAATTTATTTCATTTTAAAAGAGAAGAGTGTTTGCAGTATTAAGTTGGTTATCCTTTATATCTGAAGTAATTCTAACTACTGAGCCTATAGTACTAGAGTCAAAAACACTAATCACTTGGAGACAACTACCACCAAAGGAAAAGGCCGACAGAGCTCAGTTTCTCTATGACTTGACCTGAAACATCCACCCTTTTTAAAGTCACAAGAAAAACATCATTAGGGAGAAAGAATTATTGAAGGAAATTCCTTGCAAAGTATCTTCTAGAAGGTGGCCTGAAAACTTAGCTATTAAGAATGCATTACTAAGAGATCCCTGAAAGAGATTATAAAGTTTTTGTTTTGTTTTGTTTTTGTTTTGTTGGGTTTTTTGTTGTTGTTGTTGTTTGCTTCCAAGTCTTCCTCATTTAACAGAATCACAAAGGCTGAGAAGAATCTTAGAGGAAAAGAAACATAGTCAATCTTCCTGACTCTTGGAAAGCCATAAGCAAACAACATAAACACTAAAATTCTAATGTAAACTCTTGAGGCAGTTCTTCCCTTTTCTAAAACCTTCACTGGGAAAAGTTATTTGAAATTTTGAGAGTCCTCTTGGGACTGTCTCTTCCTCCCCAGATATCACTCCCACTTCCTACCAAAAATGTACTTCCATGATCAAATAAGTCACCAAAATTTTACCCAAATCTACCAACCATAATAAGGTAATTGTGAATGATCAAGTTTTATGAACATTCAACATGATTCCAGTTTTCACATCCCCAATCATCAGACATTATAGGCATTGTTAGCCTCGAACTCACAATGTGAAATTTATTGCAAGGAGTCGTCTGTCCTCTTCCCTCTATCTATCTCCTTTTCAAACATCCTGTCTCTCACAGTTACTTACTTTGTTTTATTATTTTTCTCCTTTTAGTTTTCTCACCACTAAACTGCAGGCAAACTGCCAGTGTGCGTAAAAATAGTATAAACTTTAGAGCCATGTGGTACTAGCTTTGAATTCTGACTATACAATTTCCCAGTAGCTTGACCTTGAGCGTAACTTAAACTGTGGATATGTTCTGTGTAACATGCATATAATTATATCCAACTGATTTGTGATGAGATATGCAAAATGGCTAGCATAATGATTGACATAGCAGACTCTCTAAAATTATTGATTACCTCCCCTTTTACTTAGTATAGTGCTAAGTACAAAGAACTCAGTGAACACTTGTTGAGTTATTGGTAGATGCAAATGAGTCTCTGTTCAATGTGGGTTAAGTACTATTTTATCTCTGGTTAAACACATTTTGTTACTTTTTAAGATTTTATTTAATTATTTGAGAGAGAGAGAGAGAGAGAACACGAGCAGGGGGAAGAGCAGAGGGAGATGGAAAAGCGACTCCCTGCATAGCAAGAGCCCATCAAAGGGCTCAATCCCAAGACTCTGGGATCATGACCTGAGCCGAAGGCAGATGCTTATCCAACTGAGCCACCCAGGTGCCCCCTAAACACATTTTGTTACCACCTCTAATATCATATCACAGTTTTCACATCAAGTGAAGAGCAAATGAGAGCAACTGTAGATCACTGATTATTTAATATCCAATTAATATTTTTAGGAGAAAATACTGCCACCAATTCAAGCCAAGTAAACAAATACAAATGACTCATATCATTTAAACACTTCACAGTTTTAAGAATAATGTGTTCAGGGGCACCTGGGTGGCTCAGTGGGTTAAAGCCTCTGCCTCTGGCTCAGGTCATGATCCCAGGGTCCTGGGATCGAGCTCTGCATCAGGCTCTCCACTCAGCAGGAAGCCTGCTTTCTCCTCTCTCTCTGCCTGCTTCTCTGCCTACTTGTGATCTCTGTCTGCTGTCTGTCAAATAAATACATAAAATCTTAAAAAAAAAAAAAAAAGAAGAATGTGTTCAGGTTCATGATTGCTAATAATGATCCATATATTCTTTCTTCAAGAGAATATTGTCATTGTGTTTTTCCTTGTTTTCCTTGCCTATTGTCACTGTGTATTTCTAAATGTCAAAAATGCAATAAAACTCCAGATATAAAAATTAAACTGTGAGCCTATGTAAATTATACTAGGAAGAGCAACTAAAAGAAAAAAAAAATAATTAAATCATTCATTTAGAATCAAATAGTTTAAATCAACTACCATTTATGAGAAGGCAAAAGAAACAAAACATGCATAATTTTTATGTTTACATGAACCTAACTTTCAAGTACATACCTACAAATCAATGGTCAAAAGAACAAAAAGCACATAAACACAGATAAACAGAGTGTGGCACATTCCATTTTCATGTCTTATATAGTGGAACACAACTCAATTAGAAGCTCTCCCATTTTTGCCTAAAATGACTTCGGTAGCACCTGGGCAAAGATCGATATCTTCAAAGCTAAGAAAGTTTTTGGCATTGACTGCTTTATTATTCCCTATCTCACTTTTCTGTTTGTCATTCTGGCCCAAATAATGTAATCAAGTAAGGAAATTGTGGCCAAGCATCACACAAGGTATAATGAGCTTGTGTCACTATGGTGTGCTATTTCATTGGTTTGTCACTCTATCTTTGCGACTGACATCTTGGGGTGACAATGTTTATGCATGCATGCAGGATTGAAATACTCATATAGCTTCTTTTTTCATGTATGTTTCAGCCACTTTAATAATTTTAACATTTTGCATACATTCATTACACATCAGAAATAATTTTAAAAATTACTGTTTTGTCCTTAAAAATATACTATTTCTTTATTTATGTCAATTAAAGAACTGTATTCAAATTATCAAACACAGGACACATGGATTATGATCTGGGAATCTTCCCTGCCTTTGAAGTTTCTTGAAGTTTCTTGCAGTGTTTGCATTCTAGGATATAGGATGCCATGACAATCAGCATACTCCAAAAAAAAAAAAAAAATTGATAAGGCAGCACTCAACACACAGAAAATTCCAAAACAAGCTGGTCAAGACCAAGTGCACAGTTGTGGAAACTAGCAATTTTGTTTTATTGTCAATAGTCTTAAGAATATACTCTGTGTGTGTGTGTGTGTGTGTGTGTGTGTGTCTGTTGGCTTTTTGGCTATGTGTAAAAAAGGTTACTTGTGTTGGTATTCTAAAATCTAAAGGAATTCTCTGATCTTTATCAATGTGCTTTCTCACATGTGTAAACATATCAATGAAGACATAAACATATTTAAAGCACAGCAGATTGGGATTTGTCTATTCTAGCATGAAATATTGCTTAAATATATTTGCCTTGCTCTCCTTGAGAGTAGATCAGTGGATCAATACTCCCTTGGTTTAAATCCCAGCTGCCCCCTTACCAGTTGTGTGATATAGCAAAAACAGTCTCTCTCACATGTAAAATGGACATAATAGGAGCAAATACCTCATGGAAGTTTTATTAAGATTAAGTGAGTAAATACATGTGAAATGTTATAATAGAAAGTGTAACATGGTAAGTGATCAATAATTACTGGCTATTACAATTGTAGACTTACTTTTTTTTTTCCCCCAATAATAGACATTTCTGTAAATGTTAATTTCTTCAATTTTGGTTTCCAGAGAAGTTGCAAAAAAACTTCTTTACAGACCCATAGAATGTGATATTTATATGATCTTCTTCCAATATAATTTATCATAATAAAAATTTATTAAATGTCCAATATGTGCCAATCAAGATGGAAACACTATGTATATATACATATATCAGATTTATACTCATTTAATCCATTAAATTAGGAGACTGTTTTATTTCCCACCTTGTAAAGAAAGCCAGGCACAGAAAAACTCGATATATTCTTATGATAAGTATATTTAAGAGTTGAGATCTGAAGCAGATCTAAGACTAGCGGTTGTGCTGTTAAGGATAGTCTACCAGTGAAACAGAATTCCAATACAAAGGTATGGTAAACAGCTGACCTGCAAAAATTTATCTTTCTAAATGCTAAAGCTGTTTTCACTGTGCATAAATCATTTTGCAAATTCTCTCTTATATAAGATATAATCATGAAGAGTGGAGAGCCACACTTGGTATGCATTTTTGGAATTAAATTATTTACATTAAGTGATAATAGTACCTTTTACTTTTTCTCCAGGTTCCTGATTTACAATTCTTTAATTACTTTTGTGACTTTTCTTGACCCTCTCTTATTTCTCTAACTCCCTTTTAAGGTGTGAAAACCAAAAGTAGATATAGTATTCTAGTAAAGGCATGACTAATGCAAATCTTAATGGATGCCTCCATCTTGAGAATTTTTTCTCTTACTATTACATTGCAACTCAGTTTTTCCTGTCATTTGGGAAAAGTTTAGCTCTCCTTTAACATAGGATAAAATGATTTCCTATTTTCACCACCTTACCCATATTTATCCTGATTTGCAGGAAGCCATTTTCTAAGATATGGGAGAAAGCTTAATGTCTTTACACAAAATGTGTTTGAACCCACTAGTCCCTCAAGTCTTTCAGAAATGTGTTCTATGCACAGAGAAATTAAATTAGCTGTAAGTTAATCTTGTAAATTCCCAATGTAGATTTAAAAATATGCACTCCTTATCTTTGTTTGATACACTATTTCCCAGTTTGATAGTCCCAGAGACTTTCTTTCTCATAGCATTTATGAACATCCACTACCATCTCTGGTAGGGGGCACAACTATCTATTTGTCTCCATCTTCCACCCTCTGACTTTTGTTCTGTTGGCCCTGCCAACTCTACATTGCTAAAGTTGGTCATTTTACAGAGACATAGAATTCTCAGGGAAAGAGAATGATATCTAGTCCCATGACATGAAATACAATTTAATTTCTGACCATACTTATACAAACCAACATGGGACTGGGATTTGAGACCACAGAAGATGAGCTTATAGTATGTTGTGCAAAGAAACTTCTGAGTTGTGATAACCAATCTTGATTTGGTTATCTAGGACTGGAATTACAACTAGAGTTCATTAGGGTTCATTCTTTTGACATGTAGGATATAGTGTTAAATCTGAGTAAGGATATTTTATTAATGGTGAAGCACTGAATTAAGCTCTGGAATGTAAATAAAAATTAATCACAAAGAAGATACATTTTTTAAGAAGATGATTTTTCTTATTTATTGAGAGAGAGGGGGCAAGCGGGGTTAAGGCCAGAGTGAGAGAGAGAATCTTATGCAGACTCCATGCTGAGCACAGAGCCCAACCCAGGGCTAGATCCAACTACCGTGAGATCATGACCTGAAATCAAGAGTCAAATGCTTGACTAAGCCATGCATGTGCCTCAGAAGATGTGCTTTTAATAATCTATATAATGATCTATTTGTACATAAATAACAAAGGCATTTTTTTTTAAACTGGTAAGATCCCTAAGAACAGTGCAAATAAAATGCTGAGAAAGTTTAAGAGGAAAAGTAATGCTTTCAATATTTCGTGGAAGAGATGCCATTACCAGATTCTAAAGGGTAGACAAATCAAAATAAAAACTACTTAGATCAGTTAGTAGAGAAGCATTGGGTGTTAATGGGGACTACTGAAGAACAATGCATTAATTAACTATTCATAGTATTGATTTGAAGATTAAAGTAGATAATAGTGGAAACCTCTGCTTTAAGTACTATCAGACTATATTTTGGATCAACCATCCCACTCAGATGGAACAAACTGGAAAACATTTTTTTTAAATGTATGAATTATTACATTGACTTCCTACTTCTGGTTTCACAAGTAAAGAGCTTGGAAGTCATCAGCAAGAGAAAAGCTGAACAAACTGGAAATTAGTAACTATTTTTGGGTCTTATAGAGAATTTAGGTCACAGGGCAAACTGCTGCCCCCAAAATTAGAGAGATCAGCAAGTACAGAAAATCACAGTTCTCCTGAACGGAGCAGAAGCCTGCTGCGGGAACCAGGAGTGGGTAAAACATAAACTGTAATTGAGGAATTGCTAGAGGCTCAATGTGGATAAGCTTGAGATTCAAAATCTCTTCAGCTTTATCTCTAGGAGCTCATCCAGGTTCCCAGCATGAAGACAAAAGAAAAATTCCCTTGTTTCTGACAGGAGGGGTAGGGGGTTGGGAGTGGGCAGTAGAAATCCCTTGAAATATGCCTGAGCATTCTGTTACCGTAACAAAAACCTGATCTCAAGGAAAAGTATTATTGCATTAGTTTTTGTCACCGTGGGTTTTATCAAATCCTAACCATCCTTGGAGAAGGTAAATACCCAACTCTACCCTCTTTAGCCCTCCACCTGGAAGAAAGGAAAGGCTCTCTTAAAGACTGAGGCATTCTGGAAAAGTCAAAGCTATATATAGAAACAGTAAAAAGAGCATATTTTTGAGGGGCACCTGGGTGGCTCAGTTGTTAAGCATCTGCTTTCGGTTCAGGTCATAATCCCAGGGTTCTGAAATTGAGTCCTGAGTTGGGCTCCCTGCTTGGCAGGAAGCCTGCTTCTCCCTCTCCCACTCCCCCACTTGTATTCCCTCTTTCACTGTCTCTTTCTGTCAAATAAATAAATAAAATCTTTTTTTTTTTTTTAAAGTACATTTCTGAGATATTCAGGGAAAGGAGGGGGACTGAATAGGTGCAGCATAGTATATTTTTAGGACAGTGAAACTGATGAGGGAGCAGAAGGATAGTCAAAGACAAAACATAAACTGACACCCTCAAGCTCCCGTCATCCCCACTCCTAGGTAGGGCAGTGTGATATTCTTCCAGGGATCTCCAGCTATCTTAATGTTAATACCATGCTAGAAGGGGAAATCCCAACCTTAACTTGACAATGGCAAGACATCTGGTATCTTATAGGTATCTTGTGGGTTGGTCCTCTTTAGCATATGAAAGTTCTTTTGAAACCTCCCTTTTTTCCTTACTTCCCCTAGCTCCCAGGTGTATAAAATCAGCTACTCCTCAAGACCCCAGTGCCACCGCTCTTTCTGCCCATGGGTGTTGTCCACACGTTTTAATAAAACCACCATTTTGCACCAAAGATGGCCCAAGGACTATATCTTGGTCATTGGCTCTGGATCTCACCCCACTGAAACTCACTTACACTCCAAAACCCCATCAAAATTATATCTGTAATATACTGGAATGACAGATAACATGGCAGTATACACTTGCTAACACTCACAAAATGTACATCAAAAGTGAATCTTGAGGTACACTATGAACTTTAGTTAACACTACTCTATTACCACATTACTGTAGCTGTTAATAATAGGGGAAACTGTATGTAGGGTGAAGGGGGATTTGTTTGAGAACTCTGTACTATATGTTCAATTTTTCTATGAATATAAAACTTCTAAACTCTAAAGTTTATTAATTAAAAAATAGATATCTTACATTGTAAAAACTCATGAAGCTGTACCTTTAAAATAGGTGCAATTTGTTTTATATAATTTACACTTCAATAATGTTGATTTTTTAAATAGCATTATAAAATATAAAATACTTAAAACTACATTTAACCAAAAAAAAAAAAGAGAGAGAGAGAGAGAGAGTTGTAACATGACATTGGAAACATGAAAACATTGATGAAAATAATTAAAGGAAATATAGGTATGTGAAGAAATATGTTTATGGATAGGATGACTCAATATTGTTAACATGTAAATTATCCTTGGATTGATTTCTATCTCAGTGCAATTGTAACAATCCCAGCACATTTTTTTTTTTTTTTTTAGAAATAGACAAGTTGATTCAAAAGTCTGTGTGGAAATACAAAAGAATCACAAATGTTTGTATTAGAATATCCAAACAATATTGAGTAATAAAAAAATTGCACATATACACACAGAATTTCAAGACTTAGTATAATATTACTCTAACCAGGACAGAATGACACTAACATATAGACAAATAAGATCAATAGAACAGAAGAAAGAACTCAGAAATAATCTCTTAATTATATGTTCCATTAATTCTCGATAAAGTTGCTAAAGCATTCCATTGGAAGAATGAAAATCTATTTAGTAAATCATGTTGAAATACTTAGAGCTCTAAGTAAAAAAATAGATAAACTTTAACCCTACAATACACAAAAATTAATTTTAGATGGATCATAGACCTTAGCACTAAAATAAATCTCTAGGCTCCTAAAACACAAGAAGATGGTATCATCAGAACTTGGAAGTATGCAGTTTTGTAAAGGAGACAAAACTAGGAAAATAAGCATCCATAGATGAGAGAAAACATTGGCAAGTATATGTCTGATGTAGGATTAGAATCTGGAAGAAATAGATGATATAGATAGAGAGATAGATAATAGATACAGAGATAAATCTCCTACAACTCAGTTAAATAAAAACCCAGATTTCAAAAATGCACACAAGAATTGAATAGTACTCCACAAAAGAAGATAAACAAATGGCCATTAAGTGCATGAATGGTTTAGATATCATTAGTCATTATAGAAACTACAACATTCACCAGAGTTTCAAACACAAACAAAATCCTGATAACTCCAAATGTTGACAGTTGCATAATAACCAGACCCTTCTTCATTGTTTAGGGAAGTATAAAACATTTTGGAAACACTCTGTCAGGATTTTTTTATAAACCTAAACATGTACCTACCCTATGAGATAACAATTTCACTTATAAATATTTACCTAAAAGACAGAGAAGCATATGACCATTAAAACACTTTTGCAAGAATGCTTATAACAGCTTTATGTCTGAGTAGCTGAAAACTGGAAACAGCCCAGGTACTTAATACTAGGAGAAGAGAGAAGTACACTGTTATACATTAATGAACTTGAATATTACTCAGCAAGAAAAAGGAAACAAAGCACGCATTCACATGACACTACTGATGAATCTCAAAAATATTATACTAATGAAAGAAGCTACAGTTAAACAAGTACATACTCTATGATTTTATTAGTATGAATTTGGAGAATAAGCTGAAGCATCATGAATTCTAGTTACTGATAAAGAAGATGTCAGAGTGCTTAAGGATAAACCACACTGATAGCTATAACTTTGAAATGTTTAAAAAAGATGAATTTATAGATGACTAGTGGACTAGACAGTTGAATTAATATATGAGAATGCAACCATAAGAAAATGTTACTAGTAGAATCTAGGAGGTGAGTGTATGGGTATCTAATGAACAATGCTTTCAATTTTTCAGTATGCTTGAAAATATTCATAATGAAATAATGGGAAAAAATATAGGGAACCAAGAAACGAACCCATGCAAATATGGGCACTTGACTTGAGAGTAATGGTTACGTTACAGAGCAATGTCTTTTTCAGTGAATGGTACCAGGTCAATTGGATATCATGAAAAGGATATGACCCACAATTCATACTGTATACAGAAAATCAGTTCTATGTGTATTGCAGATCTAAATATGAAATTTAAAACAACAAACCCTCTAGAAGATAGCATAGAAGAACGTCTCCATGATCTCACCATAAGTGAAGGTAAAGATTTCACAGTGGGTAACTTACTACGCCAGATATCCAAGTCATTAACCAACGAAAAAAGAAACATGCAACCACATGGATGAATCTCACACATAAAGCATTCAGCAGAAGGAGCCCAGCATGGAAGAATGGACACTGCGTGTTTGAATAGGTATAGATACATATTGTTGTAGATACTGATTTCAGAAGGCTTCAAAACTTTCCTACAAGGATGAGGATACATGTCGAACTGGTAAGATTATAAATAGAACCCCCATAAAACACGAAATTAAGAAAGTAGTTACTTTTGTGAACAGAAGGGATAGCATTGGGAGGGCTGAAGTGCGGTACGGGCATTTTGGCAATGTTCTGTATTTGACCTGGATGTTGTTATGACTCAGTGAACTCTGCATATTTGTTCACTTGTCGCCTGTTGCTAATTTTTTGTGATAAAGAAAAAAAGTTTTGAAAGAATAATACTGAAAAAACAAAAAGACATAGATGATTGGCGTGCGTATTTAGACCACCACCTAATTACGACCTCTGAGAGACACTGTTTGGGTTCAAATCTTAGCTTCCCCACTTTTGCTGTGGGGTTTAGGGCAAGTTACTTTAATTTCTTTCAACTTTAATTTCCCGTTTGAACAAAGGGGACTGTAATTCTGCCCACATTCTAGTTTGAGCTTTAAATGAGCTAATCCACGTAGAAGTGATTAAAATCATTCTGGCACATGGGGGTAATTAGATGTTAACATGGCCATCTTCTGATCACCCTTGCAGCATCGGAACTGCAGACGGAGGAGAACAGCTGGGAAATAAAGAAGAAGCTCAGAGCTTTGTGCTTTATTCTGTGGCAATGTAGCACTTAAAAAATAATAACAGTATTTTGAGATATTTTGATGATAATTTTACAGATAAGAAACTGAACCTTATAGAAATTCATTGCCATGCCCCTAATCACACACCAAGTAAGTGAAGAACAGAAATTGAAATGCTTCAGAAAGCTTAATCTGGCAGTAAGGAATAAAATGGATTAAAAGGGGAAAAACCAGCAGGAAGGAGGGCAAATTGGGACACTTTCAGTCATCCATCTAAACAAATAAGAATTATGGTTGTAGAGACAGAAAATTGGGAGGGATGAAAAACAACAGAATTTGCCAAGAGATTGAATGTGCCAGCAAGAGATGAATCAAAAAGGAGCCCCTGCTATTTAGGGCTGGGAGTCTGTGAAAATGGTGGTGCCATCAACAAAAATAGGGATCATAGGAGGAGTTGCAGGTGTACACTGGGAGATGAAAAATGTAATGCAGGCAAAGTATACTCATGGGATCAGTTAGCACACTCACGGTAATAATGAGGTAAGTTTGCTGAAGATTGCATTACGCAAGGCTATGCTTAACAAAGTCACCTCAATGCACCTGCTGCCAAACTCCCAGGGCAGGAGGGGAGGGAAATAGATATTGTGGGTTGGAGAGCAGTGGGATGACTGAGAAAAAGTGAAACCAAAGGTTTGACCCAAGCATTTGGTGAAATTTCTCAAGGTGAACCCCTTGACAGTTTAGACACTCTTTGAAATCCATGCAAAACAAGAGGGGGGAAAAGAAAGGCTCCTGGTAGGTTGGAAAGAAATCCATGGCAATTCTTGCCCGTGATGTGTCCTGTCAGAACTCCCTGAGCCCAGGGCCAGGCTTTCTAGAGCCTGGATTCCATATAGGGTGGTAAGGACCTGGCTCCCAACCTGAAGGACGGAAGCTGAAAGATTTGTCCAGGAACAAAGCTGGATTCAAGGGAAGCTGTGAGGCGAGACCAGGTGCAAGGCAATGAGAAAGCTAAATCACCTAGGCAAGAGCAGGCCGGTTGGAAACAGAGACAGAAGTGAAAGAAACAGCATGTGGAGACATTCCACGATGGTATAGGGTTTCAGGCTGGGTCTTTTTATAGGGAGCCTCAGGACTTGGCTATGGCCAGTAAAGTAGTTTGTTACAGGAACTGAGCCTATTCAGACACGACAAAAATGGGCAGCGAATTCCAGAGTGGCAGACACACTGATGAAGGTGAGAGGCAAAAAAAAAAAAAAAAAAACCAACCGAAACAAAACAAAACTTAAAAGGAAAAAGGAGTGCAGCCTACATTGTTCTCAAACTACACAGGAACCCCAAGAGCACCTTCTTAATTCTTTTCCCCAACTCCTAACTTGTTATTTTCCTTCAAACGGCTTTATAAACCCCGATGCTTTTTTAATTTTTTAAAAGAAAGCTTATCTCAAAATCCTATCTTTTACAAATGACATACTTTTCCACAGAGCTCTTTCTCCAAGATTTGAAAGCTAGCATATGGCTGTAGAAAGGGAAGTTGGGCTGCCTCTGCCCATATCATGTGTATCTTCTAGATGACAGAGGACTTTTGACTCCCTGGATGCCAATCTTCCATCTTCATCTGCTCCAAATTCACAATGATGAGGAAGAAAGGAAAGCTATTTAATTCTCAATGGTACTTCATATAGCTGCTGTAAAACATCATTTCTGCTTTATACCGAGTAAGCTGTAATAACACAGGAACACTGAAAATTGTCAGTTGGATGGTAAAAATGGTGGAAGGAAAGCTTTACAGAATAAATCTGGGTAATAAGGGAAAAAACGTATATGCTACAGTGGGTTTTCATCAAGGATTCCAAAAACACCCACTTATCCTCTGCAAAGAACTTGTTACAGCTCATTTTCTATCTGTGTATGTAACTCCATCCTAAGATGAGCATCTGTCAAGCCTGGAAAGCATAACATTTATAATATTGTTTTCATTCTTGACTGAACACATAAAAAGCACAAAATCTAGTTAGAAGAATGGCATATGTGCATGTGGTTTTCTCAAAGCCTTTGTCACAGGCTCCCACATACCCCCTTATTTCCAGGCTGCTGGTGGCTTTTGCGCACAGAGTTATGACAGAAGCCAAGTGAATCGCTGGGATTTCTCTTCAGGTGGCTCCAGGGAAGGCATGCAGATGAGAGGTGTCACCTAGCTCCGTATAATCTTCACATTTTCATTTTTAAGAGTCTCATCATCATCTTATTAGAAGCTGCAGGTTTAGTTTTTCTCAATCTGGACTTGGGAATCCCAAAGCCTGATTAGTTAAATTTCCCAGTATCCCTGCCAAAGTTCTGTTCTGTGGTGGTTTGACTCCAATTTGGGTAGGAGCCTGCCAACTCGGCAGTTCACCCTCTCTGGCTCTAGCTGAGAACTTCAAAGCCATGACCCGTCGCTCTTCCTTCACTCCACTCCAAGACCCCACATCCATTATGATTTCTGTATTTGACTTTCAGAGAAAGGTATTCCTCTCCTAAGGCAGGTTGTTCATCCTTGTGTTATAATCCTCAAGAAAGATCTATTTCGAGACAATTTGTTGATTTAGTTGGAAGCAGATGGAGAGGAGAGAGGAAGAACACTGGTAGCCTTCAGGAACATGTTCTCACTCCAGAAATGCTCCTTGAAGTCTCTGTCAGTTACAACTTTCCCTCTTTGAGTGTTCTTCCCTAGCACCCGACCTAACATTTGACCCATCATAGTTAGTACGGTGGAGTACTGTTGTCAAAGGGCCTGGTTTTCTAGTTCAAAAAAACTTAAATTCCGGATACTGTGTCACTCTAGCTGTATGGTTTTGAACATATTGTCTCATTTTTTCTCAGCCTATTTCTTCATTTGAAAAATAGTGATTAAAAATACCTATTTGGGGGACGCCTGGGTGGCTCAGTTGGTTGAGCAGCTGCCTTCGGCTCAGGTCATGATCTCAGCGTCCTGGGATCGAGTCCCACATTGGGCTCCTTACTCGGCAAGGAGCCTGCTTCTCCCTCTGCCTCCCTCTGCCTCCGTCTGCCAGTGCTCACTCTCTCTCTCTCTCTCTGACAAATAAATAAAAATAAAATCTTTAAAAAAAAAAAATACCTATTTGGAAGGATTTTGAGTGAAGGATTTTATTTACATGAAACACTTACTTCCGTGCTGCATTAAATAATGGGCCCTAAAGATGTTATGTTTATTCTATGATGATAGTTATTTAACAATACTTTGCTGATGTACTCAATAATTATTGCCTGAGATCAGAAACATTGGAAGTGCAGGAGAAATCAGGTGCAGGAATGATTCTGTAACTCCTACCTATTCAGCATACACTTAAAAACTGTGGTATTTTTCTTGCTTAGATTTCCTGCAGTGGCTTCTCCAGGGTTCCATTTTACTTTCCTTTGCCATAATTCAGGGCCATGAGGAAAGGATACCAGGAGAGAAAAGCATTATTCTCCTGCAGAGAAGCAGCTCAAAATCTCTCTCATCCTATTAGGGTCTGTAAACCTGTTTCCTGATAGTGATACTCATATGCTTTCCTGTAATACACCCCATACATTCTATATGCCATTCTGATTTTATCGAGGTAATTTAAAAAGAGTTGTATGTAATCCTCAAAACACTTTTCAGGGCAGCGCTTTGTGTAAACAGTCAGTTATGGCTTTTCTTATTTTGTCACTTCATTTTGGGTGGGCTACTTCTTAGAGCAGTGTTTCTCAGTCTTAGTTATACATTAAAATCACTGGAGGAGATTTTTTAAATGCCATGCCTTGGCTGTACCTTAAACAGAATTATACCAGACCTTGAGAGGTAAGGTACAGGCATGGCTATATTATAAAATCCGCCCCTCAGCCCCCGCCCGGAGATTCTCATGTGGAAGCAGGGTAGAAAATCACTATTCTAAAGGGAATCAAATTGGGTGTTGGACATTAAGGAGAGCATGTGATATAATGAACACTGGGTATTATATAAGACTGATGAATCAAAGGCCTGTACCTCTAAAACCAATAATACATTATATGTTAATTATTGAAATTTAAATTTTAAAATGTTAAAAAAATCAGCATATTTTTTCTGGGCTAACAGCTAACCTAACTAACCAGATTAGTTCAACCAACCAACCAATGACCTAAATCTGGTGATAGAGGCTGATTGGATCCTTTGACTAATGAAAAAGTGAAAATAGCCAAAGCAAGTAGAGGTTATGAGATACTGGACAACCTATAATAATTATAATAATGACCAATTGACTACTTTGGTATAATGGAAAAAGCATGGAGTCTGAAGATCTGGGTTCAAGTCCAGTCTTATATTAAAAAAAAAAAAAAAGATCAGATTATAAACACTATTCTATGTTCTGGATACACAGCCCTGAATAGGCTATTAAGGTATTGCACTCATGGAAGTAGCCAGACCAGAAAGAATCATAATAGCCCTCTTTTACCCAAAACCAAAATATTTCAGATTGTGATAAATGAAGCTAAAAACTAACTAATGAGACATTGGCAAGTGGACTAGACAGTGAAAGTAATAAGGGTGTGGAGTAGTTACAGTGCTCAGAGAGCATCTACTTGAAGATGTGATGTTTGGTTGAAATCCAAATGATGGTGTGAACACAGGCAAACGTCTGGTGAGGTCCCCAAGCAAAGAAAAGAATGAGAGTACAAAGGGCTAAAATAAGCTAGAAGTGTTAAAGTTACAGAAAAAAGGTACTATATAGCTGCAAGATATGAAGGGTGTATGGGAGACAAAGGATTTCAGCATATCTCATTCCTCACAGTCCCCACCTGATCTCCTTTAAGTATTTCCCAAATGTCACCCCATCAGGGACAGAGGCAGAGAGGCTTTATTGACCATCCTATTTGAAGCAAACATTCAGTCATACACACACACACACACACACACACATCCTCTTCCCCTTTAGGTTCCTTTCCAACCAATATGTCGGTTCCACATGAGCAAATACATGATGGATCCTTTGGAGCATATGATAGGTGAATAACATTTTTTAAGTGAATGAGTGACGGACACGGAGGCAGAAATCAGATAAGACATGGATATTCAGCTCATGGTAAGGAATTTGGATGTCACTGAAGCATACTAAGCAAGGGAGTGCTGTTGTCTAAAGCAAAACTTTAAAACATTCCTCTGCTTTCAGTGGAGGGAAGTGGTCAAAATGGAGATAGGAGTAGAAGCAGAGAGGAAGTTAAGACCTACTGCAGTCCAGATGAGAGCAATGACGTCCCAGGAAGTAGAGAGCAGATGTGAGGATTGAGCTAGGAGAGGCTATTTAGGTATTGGTGAAGTTCAAAATGTGTAGCAGACATGCAAGAGGAAAAGTTGTGTAAATAGATAAAGGTCAGTGAAGAATTGGAGGCTTGAAACATACATGTGGGCTGTATTATCTTAAGGGTAGTATGTAAGTTATGTGACTCGTGAAGTCATCCAGGGAGAGAATTTAGGTAGAGTTACTAAAGAGGGTCCAGCACCAAGACCTGGCAGAACTCCATCATTTGGAGGTAGGTGAGGAGGAGAAAGAGCCAGCCACACAGAGAAGAAATCATTGTTGGGATAGGAGAAAAACCAGAAGAATCTGGAATTACTAGAATGATTTAAAAATGTTTTAAGAAGAAGGGTGTGCTCAGCTGTGTTGAATAATGCTGAAAGAAGAAATAAGATGAGGGTGGAGAACTGACCAATGGCTTTGCAAGATGTTGACTTGGGGCCATCATAATCGGATCTAATTGAGCAGAACCACCTGAATAAAGTGTCCTGAAGAGAGAATGAGGAGGTGGGTATTGGACTCCAAGGGGGGAAAAAAAAAATGCACTTCTTAGCTGAATAATTCTGAGAAAGATTTTGAGGCTCAGTTTCCTCCTTTGTGAACTGGAAGTAACAATATAGCAGGTGCTCTACTGAGTCACATAGTGAAAGTTTCTCTCTGCAGACTTAACATAGATGAAAAATGTTTACTATCATTGTTGTTCTTAGTCTGTGGTGGGGGAATACTGTCATTCAGATGACATAATAAATTGAGACAATCCAGAATAAAACAGATGGTATACTTGACATTGTATTATTCTTTTAAAAATAGCTTTAGTCATATTTTAAAATGAATAACCAATGGTTATATATTTCCTTCTTTCTTTATATCTATCTTTTATAAATCATTATTTACCCTAGTCGTCCAAAACATCTGAGAGTATACTGGTAGGCTCCAATGAGCTGCTTCTCCTCCTCTAAAATGTCTTGTGAGATGAAGTACTTCCAGGTCACAACAAAAAAAGAAAATATCATCCTCCAAAACTCCCTGACTCTTTGTGTGAGCAGTGTGACGTGATAACTAATGAACAAAGTATTGGTTGTGAGAAATGGCCCTAATGTATTTTTCCAGGGAGGTGGAAGAGATTTTCCAGAGCAGTGGCTCCCTCCCTTGGCTACACATTGATATTACCTGGGGAGTTTTGGCAAATACTATTGCCTGGGTCTCACTCCCAGAAATTCTGGTTTAATTGGCCCGTGGTGCAGCCTAGACACTAGAATTTTTTAAAAGCTCCCCAATTGATTCTTTTTTTTTTTTTTTAAGATTTTATTTTATTTATTTGATGGAGATCATAAGTAGGCAGAGAAGCAGGCAGAGAAGAGAGGAGGAAGCAGGCTCCCTGCTGAACAGTGAGCCCGATGTGGGGGCTCGATCCCAGGACCCTGAGATCATGACCTGAGCTGAAGGCAGAGTCTTAACCCACTGAGCCTTCAGGCACCCCTCCCCAATTGATTCTAATGTGCAGTCAAAGCCGAGAGTCACTGGAGTAGAGGCAGAGAATTACAAGCACAAAGCAGCTCAAAGAGGACCTTCTCCTATCAAGGCAATGCAATCAAGCCTCAGGTACAGCTCAGGCTCTTTTGGCCTTGACTTTGTTGCCCTACATTGTGTCATTTCTTTTTTACAGAGCACTAAATTCTGTTACTCCTTAAAGGCAATAGTAACTGAAAAAGAATGATTAAAGGAATGATCAATGCATTGCATTTATAGAAAAAAAAGGAAAGAAAAATCCGAAGTTGGCTTTTAATATAACTATTCCCTTCTCCAGGCAAGTAATAACAGCTCAAGGGAGAATGGACAAAACTCTACACTGATAGCTTTAACTTATTAATGTGAAAGTTATTTCCTTAAATTCCCCAGTGGTGATTTTTAAAGCACCTTTTTCATTCACTTTACCAGAGGCTGCTCGCATTTAATCCGGGGTTACAGTGCTTTCAACATTTAATTCAAAAAGGGAGTACATTTTTGAAATTTTCTCTAATTATATTCCCTTCACTAAACATGTGAAAGTATGTCCAGCACACTAATTTCCACAAGTAATGGAACATTTTTTTTCAACTCCAGTAGGGTTAAGGCTTTCTAGCTAAGTTTTCCACTGTGCCTGAATGTTTAGTTAATATAATGGATCAAAAAAAAATCAATGTGTTTTCAATTTATACTTATATGCATCATTAGACTTTTTGGTTTAAAATATGAGTAAAGAAGATATTGGAAAATATATAACGTCTCAATGTTTTGAACCATTTGAGGATGTGATAGCCTAAATTAATAAAATGTCTAAAGTACAGACTGATTTAAAGGAAATTCAGTCAGACATTCAAAATCATCTAGTGCCTGGCTAAAAGGAATAAATACAGTTAATCTCAGCTAATGTTTACATAGTGCTAATTATACTCTCTGCACATATAATGATTATACAAACACTAATAAATAAAATCCTTGTATGAATCCTATGAGGTAAGTACTTGTATGTCCACTTCACGAATGAGAAAACAGAGGGACAGAGGGTGAATAATATACCCAAATTCCCTCTGAATCTGCTAAGATTCAGAGCTGGGATTCCTACTGAGGCTGTCTGGCTAGAAAGTCCACATCTTAACCACTGTTTTATTTGGCGTTAAAGAGTACACACTGCATAGAAGCAATCACATACCAACTCACTAGCTAAGGTTCACTCCGCGCAAAATGCAGTCTTCTCTACTATAAAAGATGGGGATTATCTGAGCCACATTTTGACCTCATTGTATGCTTGGCAAAAGTTCACAGTAGTAAAACAGATGCGTCATGCAGGGATACTGGTTGCCAACTTTAGGCTGAGTGCTCTATGATGGCAGTATCTTGAAGCTGTCATCACGTATATTCAAGTCCTTAATTTTACACATATGAAAGCTCAGTTGTGTTCGTGCATTCAGAGTATATCAAGCAATTGGAGACGGATTTATTAAATAAAGTTCCAGAATGACAATGTATTCATTGTATATTAGGAGCTATATTTACCTTTTGAAAGATTTCAATATTCATGTCTTCTGCTTAGGGAATTTCCAATACTCCTTGGAAACTAAATCCAGCTTATGAGGTTTCTTGTTGAACATAGACTCAATGAAGAGGAAACTAAATGCTACTTTCCAAAATAAGAATCTTTTAAAATGTAATACAAATCATTTTTACTCTAGAGAAATGGAATATTCCAAAATACACCTCACAAAAATGCTACCACTCAAAAAGGTTACTGTAAACATTTTAAGACATTTTTTCTATACTATTCTATGATATCACATATTTTAAAGAAGTTTATAAGGTGATTTTTACCTGATAATATAATTAAATATGCTCAGTAGAAGTAATCAGAAGCAAATTAGATAATTTACATATATAATTATATAGCTATATATAATTATAGTTACATATTATAATTACATAACTTTGTCTATAAAAGTAATGCAAAAAGTAGCACATCCTGGGGTGCCTGGGTGGCTCAGTTGTTAAGCTTCTGCCTTCTGCCCAGGTCATGATCTCAGGCTCCTGGGATTGAGCCCCGCATTGGGCTCTCTGCTTCTCCCTCTCCCACTCCCCCAGCTTGTGTTTCCTCTCTCTCTGTGTCTCTCTCTGTCAAATGAATAAAAATAAAATCTTTGAAAAAAAATTAGCACATCCTCATTATTTAAAAAATAGAAACTTCAGAGAAATATAAAGAACATACAAAGAATAAAAAATATAAAGAACATAAAAATATAACTCTAAAACTTGGATTCGGACCACAAGTATTGATTGTACACCTAGTATGCTTTTAGCATTGGGCGACCAGCAGTGCAGAAGTCACTCACAAAGATGTCAGAAAAATGAATTTTCAATTAGCATATAGCATAATGTACTATTATGATGTAATCATAGAATATATGTGAGCACAGAGGAAGGGAGCCTAACTCAGAATACTTTCTGATTCAGCAACAGCCAAGCTCAGACCCAAAGATAAAACAGAAATTGATAGAGGAAAACTTAACTTACTTAAACACCTTCAGGCAGAAACATTGCAAACAATCTGGCAGTTTCTCAAAGGTTAAAGAATTCTTATGTGAGGGGCGCCTGGGTGGCTCAGTGGGTTAAAGCCTCTGCCTTCGGCTCAGGTCATGATCCCGGGGTCCTGGGATCGAGCCCCGCATCGGGCTCTCTGCTCAGCGGGGAGCCTGCTTCCCTCCTCTCTCTCTGCCTGCCTCTCTGCCTACTTGTGATCTCTGTCTATCAAATAAATAAATAAAATCTTAAAAAAAAAAAAAAAAAGAATTCTTATGTGACCAGTAATTCCATTCCTAGGTACAGTCCTAAGGGGGAAAAAAATGCCCATGCAAAAACTTGCACATGAATGTTCACAGTATTATTATTATTATTTACAGGAATTATTCACAGAAGCCAAAAAGTGGAAACACCCAAATGCTGATCAACCAGTGAGTGGAAAGACAGTGGCATATCTATACAGTAGAATACTGTTTGCCCGTAGAAATTAATCAAGTACTAACATGTGCTATAGTATGGATGCACATGGAAGGCATTATAATAAGTGAAATAAGCCAGTTACTAGTGGCCACATACTACATGACTAACATTTATATAATAAATGTCCAGAGACAGAGAGTAGATCGATCAGTCATTGCCTAGGGCTGAAAGGGGTGAGGGTGGGGATATAAATATACTTAAAAGGAGGCATCATTATTAAATATACCTCATCTACTATAGGATTTCTCTTTTCCCAGTTTTGGCAGTCCTCCAAAAAATCCTATGAGGGGCAGATTGGAAGAGCTTGGATAGGTAAACTACTTTTCTGTGGTCCACCATTTATAACTAGTAACGGGCAGTTGGGACTCAGAACTTGATTTCACAGAGTTTTCTCCTGAATTCTTTGCAGCTGACCTGAAGAGCATCATTATTTAGTACAAAGAATATAGTGATGTGGTGTTTCACATATAATTTTTGGTGTTTATGTTACTTTACTGTTTGTTTTAGATAGTGGAGCTGAGAGAACGAAGATTGTGATTGTAGTAATACTACGCGCACGGGGGATAGCAGAGTACCATTTGCACTGTACTGGCATGTGGAGTCGAGGCCAACTGGCCAGTAAAGAGAGTTTGTTTCACCCAGAGGGACTGACTTAAGCTATGCTTGGTATGAGAGAGAAGAGGTCAGGTGACAAAGGGAAGTTGCTTTAAAGAATATTCCAAGTGGTATACTTGAGTATCTCATTTCTGTTTCTGTTATGTATTCTTAGTCTTTCCTGAGAGGTTACTGTAGAGGAAGAAAATTAATTTTTCCTATACCCTTCCAAGTTCTTAGCTGAAATCTTCATGTAACTAAAGGACAGATTACAGGAGAAAAATAAACATAATTATGGACATACCCACGGGAGCCCCAGATTCAAAGAAGTGATCAGAACAGGGAGCTCTTGCACCTGTTAGACAAAGGAACAATAAATTTGTGAGAAATTGACAAGGCAAAGGGATGTGGGCTAGGGGGAGTAAATTGGGGAAAGAGTAACAAGGTTTGCTAAATTTCTAGTTCCCAGTGATAAGGGTGACTTCTTCCCACCCACTACCAGGAGGGAGCCTTTCACATGGGAGATGTATCTCCCTGCTTTCAGGAGAAGCAAGGAGGATCAGACTATCTTTCACTAGCTGTTTTTCAAGTACCTTTATTCAAAGTAACCAGTATACCAAAGTGGCATATTTTGGGGTGACATAGATTGAACCCCCACACTATAAACTCAAATCTTCCCTATTTAAAAAAAATGCATAAACCTCCTTTCCTTTCTTGTTGCCTTATCATTTCTTTTCACAACATCATCTTCAAAATAATTATTCACTCCTTCACCTCCTATGAGTGAAAATAAAGGAAACTTCATTTCAAATGGAGTTGGGAAGCCCTGACAGGGGAGCTCTCCTGCAGGGACCACAGTTTGCAACTTGCATAACCAGCAGGAAGAAGGAAGATAAGAATTATTTCCACAAGGAAGGGAACTTTTCATGTAGGAATTTATCTCCTGCTTTTAAGAAAAGCAAGGAAGATCTCCCCCTGCCTCAACAACGACACACTAACCATTGCTTGCAGCCAGTGAGAGACTGCCACAACCTCGAACTCTTATTCTTTTCCAATAAACTTTGGTTCAAAACAGCCCTCCCCAATTTCCTGCTAAAACCTAATAAAAGCTGACCGTCCCTTTGTCTCTTCAGATCTGACTATAGTTGGCCATAGTTGGCTTGTCCTGAATTGCGATTCCTCTGCTGTTCCCAAAGAAACTCATTTTTTTACTTAAATAAAATTGCTTTTTGCTCTGTTTAAAGTTAACACATGTATCAATACCGTGAAGCCTCTGGCAGTTAGCACCACTCCACTGAATCGCAAAGAGCACTGCCAACAGCTGCCTAATTGCCAAATCCATTGTTGTAGCCTCAGTCCACCTCTTAATTGAATTCTGGCAATAAACTGCTGACCACTCCATTCATCTCCCACCACTCTCTGCTTGACTCGAGAAACGTCCCCTTGTCTCATTCCACAGAGCTGGCAGGCCCTCTCAGTCTTTTTCTCTGTCTTTACTTCTTAAATGTTCACATTTCCTAGGCCACTATCTTCAACCTTATCTCATACCTTGAAAAGGCTAGTCTGTCTCAAACTTGGCTCACTGGAGCATCTAGAATATGAGAATCGCTGCTGGGGTCGTGGAGTGAACAGTGAGCAAGCACTATAGCTCCCGGAGCTTCACTCCAAACCTGCCCAGTGGCGATCGATCACCTGGTAAATACCCACTTTTTTTTTTTTTTTTTTTTTTTAAAGACCTGGATGATGTCATAGTTCGCCTTTTCTGTGAAGGCTTTTCAGACCACTCCTCTCTCTCTAGGACTGCATTGTTGATTATTATGATGTAGTAGCCACTAGCCACTTACATTTAATTAATCAAAATTGAATTTAAAATTCAGTTTCTCATTTCAAGTGCACCAACCATATATCAAAGGATGAATAGCCGTGAATGGCTAGTGGCTACCACATTCAATACTGTGGATACAGGATATTTCCTCACTACTGCAGAAATTACTATTGAGCAGGGCTGCTCTGGTGTTTGAATTTTTTTTTAAGATTTTATTTGACGCAGGGAGATTAGGAATACAAGCAAGGGGATTGGGAGAGAAAGAAACAGGATTTCCACTAAGCAGGGAGCCCCATGCAGGGCTTGATCCCAGGACCCTGTGATCATGACCTGAGCTGAAAGCAGACGCTTAACTGACTGAGCCACCCAGGTGTGCTAGTGTTTGAACCAACTACTTGTTTTGGGCTTTTTCTGTCACCAGTACCTACTTCTATTATATTGCAGACAACACTTTATGCTCTTTTTATTCATGAACTCATCAAAATACGTGTATACTCATTCTACTCCGTGCCAAGTACCATGGTGCTTGTTGGAGATAGACAAAGAAGTCCTGTCCAAACATATCAAGGTATTTTTCTCAACTGGAACATGGTTTAAAACAAGATAAATTCTTAATGAATTCACTTTAATGAGCATAGAACAGATAAGCATGTGTAAACATGAATTATGTCTTTCCACTATAAATCTAAATATCAATCATTAAATTCATAGCTGTAAATTCAAAATGGAAATGGCCATTAGTGATTTGAAAGTTGTCTTATTCATTTTGTCAGTGAGAAATATGCTTTTAATGTATTAGTGACCAAAGTACTTGCCTCTAACGTTCAAAACTAGACCCACTAGTGATATTATATCTTCTTACATAATAGTGTGAGTCTACTTAAATAATGTAGTAACTGAGTTGCTACTGATGTTACACTGGAATTCCAAATTTTAAATATTAATTAGAAATCAAAGTTCAACCACATCCAGTAGGTTTCACTATTCTAAAACCAAATTAATCATGTGTCTCCATCATTCCTAATATAAAGAATAATCTTCCCCCAACAGTCCCTTAATTATTTTAAATCATTGTGATGTCACAATTTAAAGCTCTTACCGTAATTAGATCCCAAAAGCTTCTTTGACTTCACAAAAAATATATACAAAGGCATATAAAATATAAAGAAAAACTATATTTTGTCAAAAGCTAAAGTTTCCAGTTTATGTAATTTTTTAGAAAGAATTATACTGAGAGATTATGGTTTGCATAATCCTATAAATTACTGCTCCTTAAAGTGTGGTCCCCACCCCAGCAGCAGCAGCAGCATCTAGGAAACTGTTTGAAATGCCAATTTTTGCCCATTCCTCCAGACTGGCTGAATGGGAAACTCTGGGGTGAGGCCCCTCCAAATGTATTTTAGTAGACTCTCCAGGTGATTGAGTGCATCCTGAAGTTTGAAAAAGATTCCCTAAAAGAAGGCACCGCAAATAATCTGATTGAAATGTTACAAATAAAAAGGTAAAAACACAAGGAAAACATAAGAATACAGAATAGTATAGCCCATATGCTAGATGTACCCAGACTGGAAGTTGAGATATTAAATCAATTTCTTCATATTACTGATCAAATTGAGAGCACGGTTATATCAAACAGACTGGGCATACACTCAAAACTCAGGAGCCACAACACAACAACTATATAACCATGGACATTTCACTCTATAGAGGAAATTCCACTGAAAGAAATACAGCTAAAGAAAGACTGACGTGTTTTCTAATTTAGTCCTGATCCAAAATAAATTTTATCGATTTCAATCCACAATTTTAATGCTCTTTTAGTACCTTTTAAAAAATCTATTATTGATATTTCATAGAATTTTTATGGTTAAGGGGCTATATAAAGTATTTGAAATTTTGAACATTAAACAAACACATTATTTTCTTATTTATAAGAATAGTAACTAATTACTTTGCTGAATAATTTTTATTTGTCTTTCAGATCTATGCTTTAAGCTTTTTTGTCTTGCTCTCTGTCCTTGGAGGCTGACTTGCATGGCGATAAGGCTCTCCTACTTCTAGGGGTATTGCCAAAGGGACTCATCAGCAAGAAAACAGAGAGGCAGAGGAGAGAATGCCAAAATGTCATTCCCTGCCCTCTTCTTACACCCTCTAAGCCTGGTTGCTTCCTTCAGCCAAAGACTACAACTATTTTAACATGGCACTGCCCACATGACTCACTTCTACAAGATTCCAAAAACCTGCTCCCCACCTAGATATGTGTACAGTGCTACTTGCCCCCGAGAACTGCACTGTCATATGTTATTTTTTTCTAAATCCTGCCTATACTTTTGTAAATATTATTTTATTAAACTGTAATCAAATTATGCAATTTAAGTGTTGTAACTAGTTCCTACATAGAGTCTAGTTGGTATAGTTACTCTTGATAGCCGCAGTAATGATTTACAGATAACTATTATGAGGGCAGAAAAATGGAAATAATTGCATGAGATATTTTCTGTTGGGTGTTGTAAGTTATGGAGGAAGATTCAAAACACTCTCATGAAATTTGATTGGAGAAGGGCTTAGAAAGTGGTTGACTAGAGGGAAAATAGAGAATAATGTGAAGTTCTATTCAGAATTGATCAAAGAAGGTTTCATTTTATGCTTATTATGTGCCACGCATGGTGCAGTTGTGGCGTTGTGAGCATACCATGATGAAGCTGGACATGGTCCCATCCCAAAGGACGGAGAAGTATGGAGGCGAGGTCTCTGACAGGAGAACATGTTCAAAATCTCAGGGTTGGTGAGATGAGAAAGAAAAGGAGAGTCCATTCCAGTAATTAAATAAATTTGTTGTGCTCGATAAGTTTGATAGAGTACAAAGTCAGAAAACATGAGATACAATGCTGGCTTGCATCAATATTTACATTATCACTCACCATAGAAGGGTACAATATGAGAGCACACCCAGGGAGAAAGACTTTGATAAGCATGGGAAGTAAGGGATATTAGAATTTGTTTTCAACCATGCTACCTGCCTTTCATCTTCAAATTTTGAAAGGCAAATTTTAAGAAGTCCATAGCTCCAACAGATGGAAAGAGATAATGATCTAACTTAGAAAAGCTCTTATTTTCTCTAATTTATTAAAAATTTCTTTAGACTCTAGATTTTTCTGGATACATGCAGGTAGCAGATTTGATTTCCTGAGTAATGAATTCGAATGTTTAAGTAATACGCCACTTATTTGTATGTTTCATTTTTTAAAAAGGTATGGAATTACAAATTTTATGTATTTGATACATATGAGTCACAAAAAAAGGTTTTTTTAATTGAGTTCATACTTTAGACTAAGAAAATATAGGAAATATATATATGATTGATATTTTTAAGACACCCATAACTTTAACAACCATAAATTAAAAATTCACCTTTTAAAAAATTTTGAAATTTAACACAGAATTAAGATTGTGCCTCAAGAATGGAGAAAATGTATTAATATATTTATATAGAGTATCTAACTCTATGGCAGTTGGAAAAATCTAGTGAGTTTACACATACCTGGTGAAATTTTGGTGCAAGGTCCAACAGAATCTGTTTTATTTCAAGCTGAGGAAAGTTCCAGAGAATAATATATCTATGACATAGCTGGGGTTAATGTGTGGTCTAAGTAGTCTCTAGGAAGACTATCTCTGCTTCTGATACTAGAAATTGAGGTCTGCTGGGTAGGCTATCAGGAAAGAATGATCACAAATAGACCAAAATCTCAGCAACATAGGCTGGAATCCCCACAAAGATGGACTAAACCTCCTGGTTGTTTGTTTGTTTGCTTGTTTCCTTTTTAAAGATTTTATTTATTTATTTATTTATTTATTTATTTATTTTACGGGTGGGAGAGGAGCAGAGGGAGAGAGAAAGAGAATCCCAAGCATACTCTGTGCTGAGCACAGAGCCTGGCATGGGGCTGATCCCACAACCCTGAGATCACGACCTGAGCTGAAATCAAAAGTCTGATGCGTAACCAACTGAGTCACCCAGGTGACCCCCAAACACTTGTGTCCTTTTTCTTATCTCTGTCATCAGTGACTGGACATCTGCTGGATATCCAACAGATGCTGGGGCCCTTTATCACAGAAGTAAGCAAATACCTCACCCAGTAGTCAGAGAAACTGAAGAAAAAATTCAGGGAAGACAGAGCAACTAGCATTTCAGTGGCTAGCTGCCTCTGAACAGCAGAGAATGTCTCCAGCAGCCTATTTTAACAGGAAGCATAGAAGGAACAGAATTTTGGGAAATGCAGTTCAGCCTGGCAAGCTGACACATTATAAAGCCGTCACATGATCCCAGAGTTATGGGACGAGTACCATGGATGTACTTCTCAGTTTTAAAATTTTCATTTTCACTTGAAACTGATTTATGTGTGTATATATAAGGTAGAAATCCTACATTTTTCCCATGAGAATACAGTTTTAACAACCTCCTTTATCATTTTTTTTCCTAAATGAGCTACAATTACTGTCATATACCAAGTTGTAATAATATTATAGTTGGTAACTTGGTATATGGCAGTTATATATATATATTCTTTATTTTTGTTCCTTTCTTCCTATTCTCTCCCTCTGTGTCAATGGCATAATAAATAATGTCTAAATTAGTTTATATTTTAACAAATCTGGTTAAGATATATGAAGAAAAACTACATGGTAATGAAAATGCTTAAAATAAAGTAAAAGGTAAAGAAATTAATACTGAAAAATAAATATTGAACAAAATAAACATAATGTTGAAAGGGCAAAAACAAAGAGAAGTGTGTATATTGTGATGACATTTATATGACATTTATAACCTGCAAAATTGAATGATGCTTAATGATATATATGAAAATATAAATGAAAGCATTTATTCATTTACTTATTTATTCTATCTATCATCTATCTATCTATCATCCATTTTGTTTTGAGAGAGAGCACACAAGCCATTTGGGGGGTGGAGAGCAAAGGGAAAGGAAGACAGAGAATCTATTGCAGGCTCCATGCCCAGCATTGAGCAAACTCCAGGCTTGATCTCACTGCCCTGAGATCATGACCTGAGCTGAATTCAAGTGTCAGAGGCTTAATTGACTGAGCCATCCTGGCACCTCTAATTAATGCACTTAGATGATATGGTGAAATAATGGGATGTTATAGGAGTAGGTTACACAGGGATCTTCAAATATATTAGTATTTTTTTTTTTAACCTGCTGGGTGATAAGTATACAGAGATTATAATGTCTTTTCTATTTTGGGGGGGTTTTGACCATATTAAAATAATATGTTCCTAGTCTCAAAATGGCACTCAAAATAGGTCCTTTGGAGTGCTCCCTAGCAATGTTCTGTACTAAGGGCTTTGCTCTGGAGGAGCTTTGGGAGAGACAGAGCCGCCACGCAGGGCATCAAGGTAAAGCTGCACATCATTAATGAGTCACAACAGCCCTGATGCTTAGCTCTATGACCCTGGGGAACAAGCAAAAGTTTTGGAGTACGTGTGAGACTTTCCTAGAAATTCCCCCAAATATTTGTAATGTTCATATGGGGATTTGCAGAAGACTAGACATTCTCTGTGAGTAAGTAGGTTTACAACATAGGATAATTCAGGTTACACACAATTTCTTTCAGATTTATTCTCAGATGCTTCATAGTAGCCATGAAGAACCATGAAACTAAAATCTTAAGTTTTGTTTAGCTTTAAATGACAACAAAATGCTGATTGATAACAGGTTAACAGATGGAACAGTAAATATTTCTTTGGTATTGAATTTTCTAGGTTATTTTAATTCTGTTAATATAATTAATGATATCCAAGATTTCCACTTACTTTGAAATAGTCTGCCTTGGTGAAGATATAAAAAATAAATGTAATGAGACATTGACATCCAAATAGAATGTACTTATCATCTAGTCTGCATACAAAATAGCAATCAGTCATTCAGTATAGAAAATGGAAGATGGTGTTTATAAAAAGAATCCATGGACAGCATTTTAAAAGTAGAAAGATAAAAGAATTTAAGGTCCTCTCATTTGAACATCAAAGGATTACCCCTAAGGTTTACAGGACAGAATGCAGGCAATGTCTTCATCCTTTTTATCTTCAAATATCATAGTTGCTTTCAGAACTCTTTTGAAGGACTGACAGTTTTACTCAGGTGCAATGGCCCCCATCCAGAAGCAAAGGTTTGCACTAGGGATAAAATAACTTTTGAGTTCCCATTACAAAGCAAAACCTTTTCTACCCCAAGTTGCTTATTAAAGATAAAAATGCATAGACATACTATACTTAATAGGAGGTACTAGGGAGGATTTGAGAACGTTTTATTAAGCTGGGACAAATATAAGTGTGTGTCTTTTTTTTTTTTCTAAAGTCAAATGAATAAGAGCATTTATTTAAGATTATCTCCTATCACATTTTATTTTGCTGACTTTTGGAGTTTAATAATATTCTCCTTCATTTCCTCAGAAGCCCTAATTCTATGGAAACCACACATGCATACACACACGTGTACACAGATAAATACCCTTTTTCTTGAGGAGAAAACTTTTGCATAGATCTTACACAGTTTCTCTTGGTACTAGAAATAGATGGCTGTCATTTATTAAGTAATGTTATGGAAAAAAGTGAAATTCTTTCCAGTTCTGCATTGTAGGTTTTTATACAGTATGTATATTTTCTCTAAATTTTGTTACTATGAGCAAGTTTTCTATAAAAACTTGTGTTATCCTGAGTTGGCAGACAAAACAAACGTCTCTTCTTAAGCTCTACCTGGGAAGCTAGGAGATATTAAATGAGGTTGTCAAACACTATCTAAAAATCCAATAAGTCAACTGAAGGAAGTCGTGTGTGTGTGTGTGTGTGTGTGTGTGTGTGTGTTGTGTGTAGACGGGGCACAGGTAATATTAACTTGACTGGATGAAAATGTATCTCTCCAGAAGTATTGTCGAATATGTGTACTGTGCAAACTTGGTACTTCCTCTGTTATTTTAGTTTAAAAAAACTATTTTCAAAATGAGGAAATGTACTTAGCTACAAAAGAAAAAGAAATCACTCTAGGCCTTTGAGAGATCATGATTTATATATTCTCTCTTTATTTCTCCCCTTCTCACCTGCCCACGGCATCCATGGAATATTCTAGAAAGCTGTGACACTGTAGCAATTTTACTTTTCCAAAAAAAAAGGTACCAAAAAAATCTCAAAATGTTGCTATCACAGTTTAATAGCTGCCTCTGAGATTAATGGACAGTTAGTTTTCAGAGACCATCAGAGACTGGAAAACTACTCCTTCTCTAAAGAAGAAACTATACAGAGAGACCGTGAAATGTTTTGACAATTTTATGCCATGTTCCCAATCATGAAGAGGTAAGCTTGAGCGTACAATCCTATTTTGTGTTTCTCCTTTGTATCAAATTTCCTGCTTGTTATTCACCTAACAAACATATATTGAGGATTAGAGGTGAATGACTCATGGGAGAGAACATGTTAAGGAAAGAGCACACATTTGGAAGGAGATGACCCTAAGTTGATAGAACAGCCGCTCATCTACCGGGGCATGGCCATACTGAACCTCAGTTTTCTCGTTTGAATAATGGAAATGATATACATCTCAAGGGTGGTATGGTTGTGCTATCAGGTATAAGGTTGCAATTAAAAAAAAAAAAAGAACGAGAGAAAGGGAAGTTGGAGTCAAATGGGGAATGTGCTCTGCTGAAGAGTTTGGGTTTTGTTCTTTAGGCAATGGCAGGTGGCTGAAGAATTGAAAAGACACTGGCATCCATATCCACTTTGAAATGCGTGGCGGGTTGGCAGGTGAGGAAGTAAATCAACACACTCTCAAAGCGCCACATGAAGCATTACAAAAACAAGCATCTGCGTATAAGTTTGATTACCCAATATTGTTTTAAGAATCTTTGCCACTGCTCCACTTCATTATGGGAACAGTTTTCAAACTTATTTTTTCCCACACAGAACCCTCTCTTTAGATGAAATCGTAGCCAGGAGCATAAACAAATAAAACAGATAAAAGCAGAGAGATTCCGTTGAAGATGAGTAAATCAAAGGGCTCTTCACTAGCAAAGTACTAAATATTCTCTTCATTCTACAAATTTACAGAGTACTCATTGTCTGCATCTCTCACCTCCTGCCAAATTACACACTCCCTTGAATTCTATTTTTATGTGACTCTATAGTATTCCTTTATGAAATCATGAGCTCTCTGTAACAGGGATCACAACTCCTAAGGCATTATACCCTCTTTGACACATCCAATAATGTCTTTCACATAGTAGGTGTTTCCTACCATCTGTGGGTTTTGGTTTATTTTTTAAGATTTTATTTATTTGAGAGAGAGAGAGCATGAGCAGGGGGAGGGTCAGACGGAGAAGCAGACTCCCTGCTAAGCAGGGAGCCTGATGTGGGACTAGAACCTGGGACTCCAGGATCATGACCTGAGCTAAAGGCAGTCGCTTAACCAACTGAGCCACACAGGCACACCTATCTATGTTTCTGAGTTAATTTAACATGATGGTAAATGTGTAGGTTTACAAATGAAAATTCATTTTCATTTTTCTCTACATTTTGAGGATGCAACTCTTTAGGTTTCTTAGATCTACACAGTTTTTATTTTTTTAAAGTGATATGTGTCAAAAACATGTATCAGAAAAGTGACATGTGTATAAATTTATCAAATTAATTTCTCAGGAAACTAACGGATAACATCATTCTTGATAATGCTTTAGATAAAATGTGGGTACGTAAAATATATGATAGTTGTTCCTTTTGGATTGTGGCTCAGATGAAATTGTTTTTACTTACTGAACTGGCTTAGTTTTCACTAGAGGTAAAGCTGACTTACTGTCAAATCCAACCAATTTGAGTTCTCTGAAGGGGCTGGTACAACTGGCTTAGCACAAATAATCAGGAATTGAACTGAGAGGGTGGCAACGAGGATAAAAAGGAAGAGGAAACTGCAAGAGTAGTTTCTTCCTTGTTCTTAGCTCTGTATTGAGCTAAGCTTGTACTACATACGCACAAAAAAGTAGACGCACATATTCAGATGGGAAATGTCCTGCAATTGTCACAAGCCTTTCTATACATTCAATTTTGTTAAACATTTTTTTAACACTGTCGGAAAAAAAATATATATATATCGTGCTTGTTTGAATTAAAATAGATCTCACTGATAATGAATAACAGGTATATCGTAAGTCCATTCTGAATTTTAAACAATATCCCACAGAGGAACACACCCACGCTCATACACTCCTAGCTTGCCTATATGAGGGTGGAGGAATAATCAAATATATGTCATCTGTATTTCATTTATCGTACGTGCTCTTCATAAGTAGAATTTTACAAAGCTTTCCAAATAATTGGATGATATAAGTTGGCATACTTTTTCAAGTATCTTTTGAAAAGGTTCACTGGAAAAGTGATAGCAATTAAAATTATTCTATCACATTTCATACTTTGTTTACACAAGTTAGCATCTTACCCGTACTCTATTCCATTGAGAAATGCTAATTGTAATCTCTTGAGCCATAACTATTTCTCAACTGTTTTCAGTATTTATAGGAGCATTCAGTAATCTCTGTAGTGACATTGTTAGTGCACATCTTGTCTTCAGGAAGGGATTACAGTGACACCTACTGACCCCTTTCAATGAGCTAGAGAACATAAACAGGATGTGTATATTGTGAATTTAAAATATGTTTATTTCTTGGGGCACCTGGATGGCTCAGTTGGGTAAGCATCTGACTTTTGATTTTAGCTGAAGTCAAGATCTCAGGGTAGTGGGATGGAGCCGTGCGCTGGGCTCCGCGCTCAGTGGACAGTCTGTTTAAGATTCTTTCTCTCCCTTTCCTTCTGCACACCCCCAAATAAATAAATAAATTTTTAAAATAAATAAATTAATTAAATATGTTTACTTCTTTTTAAAAATATTTTAAATATTCCCGACTTCTAGTTTGTTTGTTTTTTTTTTATTAAGATTTTGTTTATTTATTTGACAGGCAGAGATCACAAGTAGGCAGAGAGGCAGGCAGAGAGAGAGGGGGAAGCAGGCTCCCTGTCGAGCAGAGAGGCCAATGGGGGGCTTCATTCCAGGACCCTGGCATCATGACCTGAGCAAAAGGCAGACGCTTAAGGGTCTGAGTAACCCAGGCGCCCCTAGAACCTACTTTATATTAGGCTTTAGAGAATATGTGTTAATAAAGCCTACAAAGTCCTTATTCTCCTGGAGCTCACATTTTAATAAGAAAGGTAGACCCCCCCCCCAAAAAAAGGGTAAATGCATAATAATGTGAGTCCTGCTAAGTGATATCAAGAAAAAAGCAGCAGGGCCATTTGCTACAGAGTGATAGGCAAAAAAGTGGGGCAGAGAAGAACAGAGAACTGTATTAAAAGGGGGGACTTGGTGATATTTGAGTAAAGATATGTTTCAAAGAATGATATAAACCATATGAATTGAAAAAGAGCCTTCCAGGCTAAGAAACACATGTGCAAAGCCCAAAGTGAGGGTGTTCTCGGTATGTTGAGAACCCAGGCTTCAAACTAAAGCTCTGTGACTCTAGAGTTTGATAATGCAGAGATACTGACTTGGAAAGGTATCAAGATACATCCTAGAAGTGAAAAAGTTACATGTATGCAATAAAGATTATGCCATTGGTGTTGTAATAAGTAATTTGATGTCACAATCTATACCTATGTTTATATGGCAATGCACGCAAACGTTTCTGGATAGGCAGGTCAGATTATGTTATCACGCTTAAAATTCTTGACATCACTAGCTTGACCTGCCAGCGCTATGCTATTGGACAGCCCGGATACTGCTCGCTCACTGCTCCTGGGCTGCTCCAGGTGATGGCTCAGAGCTCATGTGTACTTCTTTTCATCTTGTGACTGATCTCCTTCTGCTGTCTGCTGTTCTCACAAATGTCACTCATATCGGGCACTTGACAAATGCCTTCTACTGCTCTGGACAACCTGTGCATAATTTTCTAGCATTGGAAGAAAAATGTCTTCTATCACTTTATGATCCATTCTTTTTATTAGGGTCACTACATCAGAGTTAAGTTGGGGACCAAGGGCAGGCTGCCCCAAGATGGGCCTCTTTGGCATGAAGATTATTTTGAGTTAAAAAGCAATCAAAACCTGGCAGAGTCAGGAAAAGCTCTTTACCTCCTCCTTAAATTAAAAAGAAAAAAAAAAAATCAGGTAATGGGCCTGCACCAGGAAGAGAGCTATCACCGTAGATAACTACATTATGGTATAAACTATGTATGGTAGACAGGTTGGGACCTAACAAGACCTGTTTGATCCAAGTCCTCCATGTCCCATTGTTTCTGAGTGGCCTAGCAAACATTTCTTTACCATTTACACTTTCTTATCTTCGTGTGAATTGCATTCCCTTTGAAGTCCCCTACCCCTTTCTCCTCAGTTCAGAATGACATACATACCTTGTTCTGCCTCATTAACTTTGAAATTTCCATTTTTGTGTGGATTCCCCATAGGTTCACTATTAACTTTGAGTCTCTCCTGTTAACCTGTTTTATGTCAATTTGATTCTTTGCCTGATTAAAAGGACCTTGAAGGGGGCAGGACATTTTTGCTCCCTAATACTTACTAAGGTCCCAAAGCTTAAGTAAAACTTTGTTTATTTGTTTGTTTTATAGTTTTTTCTTGCCCATGATGTGAACATGATGCCAAATAGGCTGAGTCAGGGATGTACACAAATGACACCCTCATAATATCCTTCTGCCTGGCGCTGAGTCCTGATGTCCAGACTTGTTTCCCTTTCTAATAGTGGATTGTGCCCGGTGGACCCTGTAGTCTTTCTGCCATAGTTGCTGCTACCCTTCCCCAAGTTCACCACACTTGTTTATGTATCTCTGAACTCTGAAAGTTCACACTTTTTTTTTTCAGCAGGCTTATAAATATTACAAAAATCAGAGAATACATATATATTGTGATGGTGATTAAGGTATGTTTGATCTCTTTATAGTCAGCACTTCTGATAAAATTATGTCCCTTTTGCATCACCAGTTGCATTTCCCTAGCACTGAGCAAAAATTCTATAGCATCCTATCGCACAGGTTGAGAAATAGAAATAGGTTTTATTGCCGAACTTGGCAACCAAGGTTCATCAAGAATAGAAGGCACAGGTCCTAGGACCTTCTTTAGCCTCCCACAGACTGGCGTCATGCCAGGACTCCCTACAGCTTGGGTAGTACATCTCTGTTTCCCAGGAAAGGCTCTCTGTCAGCCCACTGTTCTCCTTCCTTATGTGGTAATTGACAATCAAACTACTGGCATAATGGACAGATGGGGTAAAGGTACCAATTCTTCTCGAGAGTTGTCTGGTAAGGATCAACTCAGGTCCTCCTCCTACTTGGAGAAAGAAGCCATCGGTCCTATGAGAAACACAATTATGATGCACCCAGTTTTGATGAAATGTGGTGTGAGTGGGAAGATCAAGGTTCTCCAAAATAGCTCACTGTTGGACAACCCAGTGTGAGCTCCCAGGATGATTTTCAGATAAATCTGTTTGTTGTGCCAGCATATTGGAGTGTCCGTGCTAGTCCAGGTGTCTTTCCTGCTATAAATAGTCCAAAAGATTGAACGAAATAATATCAGGCAGACAAGTAGGTCAGAATAATTTTGTTCAGGAGTAGAAGTTTTTAACCTTTCAGAAATTGTGGGGTCCCATTAAGAATCTGATAAAAAGCTTCAGTTATCCCTGATATTTGCATTTAGGCAAATAAATCAAGTCTACCACATTGCAAAATTTCAGGGGAAATTCATATGATAGTTTACATATAAACTATGTATAAACCACATCATAAATCACAAAATAAATTTGTTCATACACTTGCAGAATCTCATGCTTTATCATGTTATGAACACTTACTTAGTTTTTCCCTAACAGAACTCATACTATTCTCTCATATTACATTAAAAATTATTATAAAGGAAGAGCAAATACTTCACAAATGCTCGTATGAAGTGGGATGTAAGTGTTTCAGGCTTGCAAGGTTCTTGTCTCGTGGATTCAAAGGATGAATCTGGTGAACACAAAAGGGTGAAGTGACAATTTATTAAGTGAAAGAACAGAAAGAAACTCTCTAGAGTAAGAGGGGTCCCAAATGGGTTGCCAAATGTGTAGTTTTGCAATGTTGGTGAAGTCCAGAGCTGATGGTCAATAAAGAATTTTTGAGATGTCTTTGGTGCAAAAAGGTGGTTTTTATTTAAGCACGGATAAGAATCTGTAGACAGAAAGATCATGCACTGGGATTAGGAGGAGTGGCCCATTATATACTTTCAAGTTGACAGGGGTTAGGGATAGCATTGTTTCTAAGAATTTTGGAAGAAAGATTTCCAGGACCTTGAGGGGGCTAGCTATTATTAGGAAAAGTTCATTTATTACCGTCTAATAAAACCTCAGTCATGAGACCCTTCAGATGTGCATCAGTGGGTCACGTGTTTGGAGGGCGATTGCCAACATGTATCTTGGGAGGTAGAGATAAAGGAAGTTTCCAAAGGATGTTTTATACGTTAGAGTAGACTTACAGGATCCTGGGGGAGGAGCTGAGATTGTCTTCTGCCATAGCAAAGTGTCAACATCCAGGCAGTTGAGTCCCTAGAGGAATGTCATTCTGCCTGTTTCAAAGGACTTGTTCATGGGCTCTAAAGTAGTAAGGAAATTTAATAACTTTTCTTTTGCCTTGGTTGCCCATATCATAAGTTTAAAGTTATTCTTGGTAAAGATTAATTTGCAGTTACTGTCACTCCAAGACAGTCCATTTTGGTATGAAGATTATTCTGAGCTGAAGAGACTCTTTTGCCCCTCCCTTAACTACACAGAAAAATCTGAATTGGGGATCTTTCTATGAGCAGAGATTTTTATCTCAGTGACCCATCTGTATTGCAAGACAAACATCTAGTTGCCAAATAGCTGCTCTTTTTCTTATTGTCCTGTGAATAACATTCCTTTCCCATGAAGTCCCTGACTCCTATTCCCTTCTCCTTAGTTCAGGATGACATATATACCTCATTTGCTTGGCCATCTTTGGAATTTCCATGTCTGTGTGGAGTCCCTGTATGTACACTATTAAATTTGATTCTCCTCTGTTAGTCTGTCTCATGTCAATTTGACTCTTAGTCCAGCTAGGAGGACCTTTGAGGGGACAGGAATTCTTGTTCCCTGACATGTAAATAGATGGCACGAATTCAAATTCTATAAATCTATACATCTATAAAAGAAAAATTGTCTAAGACTTTGAGATGGGCAAAATTGACTACTGTTATCTTGTCCAGAACATTCAGATTATTTTAGCTCTTCATAGTCTTCTATGTATTTTGCAATTCTGTCAGTTATGGAAAACTAATAGCAATGTAAATAATTATAATTATTAAAATAATAATGTAAATAGTTACGTACACTACTAAAAATAGTAATGTAAATAATGTAAATTATTATTAGAAATGCAAATGAACTGTCTGGTGGAGATGTAATTGATCATCGCCCTGTGGATATTGGCCAAATTTGCACATATTTTTACCTTCACTTCAGTATTTTTATTTGTCTTTGCTAGCATGTTTTTCAAATTCTCCTTTAATTAGTTTTGATACTTTGCCAGTTACCTCATCAATTATTGTGCTAAATAAGATCTGTGACATGTATTCATTTTATATTTCTGTTGTAATTTTGCTTTAAAAAATTATCCTATACTCGGGGCGCCTGGGTGGCTCAGTGGGTTAAGCTGCTGCCTTCAGCTCAGGTCATGATCTCAGGGTCCTGGGATCGAGCCCCGCATCGGGCTCTTCTGCTCAGCAGGGAGCCCGCTTCTCTCTCTCTCTCTCTCTCTCTCTCTCTCTCTCTCTCGGTCTGCCTCTCTGCCTACTTGTGATCTCTGTCAAATAAATAAAAAATCTTTAAAAAATTATCCTGTACATATTCTAAGTACTCATCAGAAATAAAGATGAAAAAATTACATTATTCCATTGACATATGATGTTAAAATTTTGTGTACAAAAATTTTGTGTATAATTCTATAGCTTCTATTTAGTTTCATGGACAAGGGAGATAGAAAAGAAGATTGACAGTTTTAGCTACTTATTATTTTTTTTAATTTAAAATGTGAAAGACTCCCTCTCTAAAATGGTATGATTTACCAAGACTACAATCCTGAAGTTTTCTACATTTAACCAATTAAAATGTTTTTTGCCATTACATGTTTTGTTTGTATGTAAGAGAATTTAATAACACAATTTGCATTTCTTCCAAATTCAATGAGACAAGATTATTCTGGGCACACTTGGCTTTGAATATCACCAGGTGGTATTCTAGACTGAAAAAAGTAGAAATAAAAATTATATTCACAATATATGTTTTTGTTGAATGAAATATACATTTATCACAAGATAGTTTTTATTTGTATTTTCATCACAATCTCATTAGTATTGGTTAGATATTGTTCAATCTGATCATTTGGCTAAAAATCAAATGAGGCAACAGTTCTATTGTCTGATTTCTGTGGAGCAAGTGCATCTTCAGGGAAATGAATTATGACAAAGTACAAATTCATTTCTGTTCTTTCAAAAAAACAAGCTTCAATTAAATGTTAACACCCCAGGTGTTTCACATCTCTTCAATGAAAACATTATCACTTCAGCTTTTGAGACAGAGGTATGTCAAAAATCCAGATGCTTCATACTTTTTTTTTTTTTTTTTTTGGAATTCAGTAAGAAAAGTTAAGGAAACTATCTGCATGTGAATTACTTTCTACAATGGAAGGCATCCTGACACTGATTAATTGCTAAGCAAAACCCATAGTCACTGGAATGGCAGTTATATGCAAATATTGGAGGCCAACTGAAGAAGGCCTGGAATGACATTCTCCTTCAAGAAATTTAATTTTCAAGAAATAAACGCACTGAGATAGTAAGGCTTAGAGGAAAATAAACCAGTATAGCTTAAAGGTATAATTTTATTTTCTTCTTTTCAAATCATTTCTCACTTCATATGTCCATGAAAATGACTTAAACTTTTTTTTTTTCTCAATACAAAACATATTTATTGATCCACAGAACTTCTCCAGAGTAGACTTTAGGAATAGTTAATATCTATTATTTTCTTTTGGGTTACGGGAACCAAGTGTAAACAAGTGTGCTAAAGAGATAAATGGGAGATTTTAGAAGCTAAAATATTAATGTCCCTGTCATTATAATTTCTTTTGAAGGATATGGGACTGACCCCAATCTACTACAAATATAATACTAGCAAATGCTAGAATGTTTACAAAGGGGGAATTTTAAATGGCAGGCAGAATAACCCACTCCAAAATGATGCTACTTTGTCATAAGAGTTATTTTGAGGTGAGGGCAATTGAGAAATAGTACACATAGGAAGATTCTTTGTTTTACCCATTTCTGCCTACATTTCCCTTTGGGAATGTAACATAAATTTCCATTTGTGAGAATGTTGCCCCTTCAATAACAATAAGACTAGAGGTGACCTTGAGATGAGTCTTCATTACAAACCTTACCAAGAAACCCTTACTTACCAAGTATTTCCTAGTTAACCTACCACAATTTATAATCCCTTTGTTAAAATGGTATACATGTTGTCTAGTCTAACCACTTCTTCTGGTTTTTCATTTCTTTTCTGTGAATTCCCTCTGTACATAAAAAATATTAACATCAAATACAATTTGTATATTTTTTTTCTTCTGTTAACCTGCCTTTCTCAAATTAATTCATATACCTTTGATTAAAAAAGAAAAAAAAATCACAAGAGAATAGAGGAAAACCTTTTCATTCCCTAAATTTCCATGCAACTCAACATTTATTCAATAATTATTTTCTATTATATTTTTTTATCAGCTCTATGCAAGAAAAATCTGAATGTGTTTGGTTCATTTTGAGGATTATGTAACTGCCTAGGCTAATTTGGCCTGACTGAAATACAATACATGGAGCATCAGGGCTGATTATGGCAAATTCATGAGTTGGATCACGACAAGTCTTAGACCACAGTGTTTGATCTTAAGCAGATTTCCAGAAGTTCCCAGCTGGAGCTCAATCACTCATTTGCTCAACAAAAGTTTACTTACTTATTTGTGTATTAATGTATATTTATCAAACACACTGTATGTACCTCTTACTCTTTTAGGTGCTAAGAATAAAACAAAATATCAGTCAAATTCTCTGTCCTTAAGGAGCTTACAATAAATCAAGAGAACTATAAACATTTATAGAAAGTTGATAGTATTGTTTATAACAGGAAGTGCTAAGGGAATATATAAGAACGTGATATTTATGTTAACATCCTGGAAATAGAGATGTCAAGGAAAACTTCCAGTAATTTACAATGTATTTATGATTTGTCTTCTTATCTGTACCCAAGGCTTATTATTAGTATGTGGTATTAATACAAAATTTTATATATATATATATATATATATATATATATATATATATATGGCTCAGACCCTGGAGAAAAAAATCTGCCTTAACTTTGGCCCAATAGCTTGATTCGTGGGAATGCCAGCCCTATCACAATCCTAACCTGCAATTCTACTTAAAGGGGTGAAGAAGGAGAGTTGTAGAATGTGATGCCTACAGGAACATTGTCTTTTCCATGATCATGACCTGCCAGGCCCACTCATCATTGGAATGACGTTCTGATGGAGTTCAGAGTACACTATCCCAAAATATGGCACCAGGGCATATTAAATATTTTAAGCTGAAGATATTTTAGAAAATAGCAGAAACAGAAAGCTCATTCTGACCTTCTCTCCTCCCCTTAATTTCCTGAGACAGGTCATAAAACTGTCATGTGAGAGGTACCTTCCTAATACCCAGAGGAAAAGAGCATCCTTGTCTGTGAAGATAAAAAGGCACCAAGAAGAATCTGAACAAACAAGTCTTGTTGAGTTACCCCATCTACTCCACTTACCTCACACTGTCTTACCTATCACATTGCCCACTCTTCATCACATGTAACATAAAAATACTCAGGTCCTATGAAGGTTCTTGGGTCATATAAAACTGTACTAAATGTGTATTCTCTTCTTTTGTGAATCTGTCTTTGTCAGTTTAATCTTCAGACTTAGCCGGGAATCCTAAAGCGTTGAGGAAAATTTTACCTTTCCTACAGTCTAATTGCTCCTAAAATAGCCATGTTTGTGTATGTTGTTCAGAAAGACCATGAACTGAAATGTTTTCCACTTGGAATAGCTCTTTCATTATTCCAAGGAATTGAAAGCTTTCCTGTAAACTATTTATAATTGTCCTATTTCAGGGGCACCTGGGTGGCTCAGTCCGTTAAGTTTCTGCCTTCTGCTCAGATCATGATCTCAGGGTTGTGGTATCCAGCCCTGCATCAGGCTCCCTGCTGGCAGGGAGCCTGCTTCTCACTCTGCTCCCTGCTTGTGCTCTCTCTCTTGCTATCTCTCTCTCTCAAATAAATGAATAAATAAAATCTTAAAATAATAATAATAATAATTTTGTTTCAAAACTTACTTTGAGTACATTGAGAATTTGTTTTTGTTTTTGTTTTAACCAGGGGTTGATTTTGACTTAGATATTTCATTGTCAAAAATCCAAACTTTCATAAAATATGTGCTACTTTCCCTAAAACACCTCTCACATACTGAACTGAATCCTTATTATGAGTAAATCTGATAATGAACAAAAGCATTAGCCCATTTGATTTTGGTTTTTCAAGTTTGTGCAACTAATCGAGGACTTTACTATATTTCAGAATTCCTTTTTTATTATGTGCAAATGTAAGAATGAAACAACCACAGATACTAATAAGAAAAAGTATCATTCTCAAGATACAACTGAAACAAAGTAGAATATAAAGCAGGATAGCTGGAAGTATTTCACTGAAATTGTAACTTTGGGAGGTTTTATTAGAGATTTATGATATTTCTGGTTCTCATGGACTAGAAACCTCTTTATTCCATGTAAGTCTGTTTTTCATCCTACTGACATTCAGAATACATACATATTTTCAAGAAGGCATTATACACAAAAGTAGGAACTGTCTTTATTATGAATAACACTACAGTGAACATCTTTATATATAAATTGTGGACTGCATCTCTGATTATTTCTACATGTCTAGTGTCATACTGTCTGCACTATGGATAACATTGCTGTGAATATTTTTATACATAACTGTTTGACAGCACCTATCTTTATGGTAAATTACTTCTAGTGAGATTACTGGGTGAAATTGAATAAATGACATGAAAGTTTGGGTTATTTATACATATTGTGGCCAGTTCCACTGGCAACAGCAGATGAGAATGGATGTTGGCAATCTTAAAGGGACTTTCATACCTTAAAATGATTTTACAATTGATTGACAAATAAAATATCTTTTTGTATTTGTCTTTTTTTAATCAAGCTTGACTACTATTTTATATATTGATGGGCTGTTTGTATACATTTCCATAATTCTTCTATTGTAGCATTTATTCTATTTTTATTAATGTGTGTTTGTTATAAAATATGAAACTTTCATATTTATTACCAACATTTAATCCAATTATTTTTTCTTTAACAATTGTATAAAATTAAACCTATACTAATATGACTTTCTCTTTTGAATTTCTATGTACCTGGCATTTTCCTTAAACAGCTCGAGATTTCTTCTGCTTTGGATCAGCTAAAGGTTAAAATTATTAGAAAGTGGCTTCAAAAGAGAGAGTTGTTCAAATTTCATTACCTATTCTTAGCTTTTTTTTTTTTATTTTTCAATGAGATAGACAGCAATACCTGCAGCAAGAAAGGCAGGATTGTCAAGAGAGAATTTTAGGGAATTCTTTATCTTATATTTGATCCTGGATCATAAGGATCTACATAAGAGGCATGGTGTCTATAAACAAACAAACAAACAAACAAAAGATAAAGAAGAAGCCTGCCCAGGGCCAGCTATGCAATTTACAGAATGAAAATGCAGAGTCCCTTGATCAAAAGTCATTACAAATATCAAGACAATGACAACAGGGTATTAAACCAAGTGCAGGGGCCCTGTACAACTGCACAGGTCATGTGTCAGTGAAGCCAGCCCTGATTCTTGTTGGGATGTGGAGAGAAGGAACATAAAACACATAAAACACACAACACAGTTGGTTAGAGGTGTGCTACCCTCACCTTTCTCAGCCTGGAAGTACAGTGCTTGTTTTGTAGGCTCAGGGAAATGCCTAGGGTGAGGAGATGACTCTCCCCTACCTACATTCACATTTGGAATTAGGGACAGAATTATTCCTTACCTGGCTCCATAACAATGTGTGAAATGAGATCACATCAAGGGAAACTCAGTTCATACCTCAGGCTGCTGTAGTTTACTGATGCCTATGGAGTGATCATCAGAAAGAAGGACTTATTAATTTTATTTATTATTCATTTTTTAAAAAGATTTTATTTATTTATTTGCAAGAGACAGAGAGAGCAAAAGCTGGGGCAGGCGGTGAGGAGGAATGGAGGGAGAAGCAGACTTCCTACCGAGCGGGGAGCCCGATGTGGGACTTGATCCCAGGACCCTGAGATCATGACCTGAGCCAAAGGCAGACACTCCACCTACTGAACCACCCAGGTGCCCTAAGAACATTCCTTTTAGATAACTGAATTTGGGAGAAGATCTGGAAGCAAACAATGACATTATTTACTGGTTTATATCTTTAGTTTCCTGGGGAAGAATTTTCTAGAATAAATAATAAAGTGATGTTGATGGAGGCAGCCTTCATTTTTAGTCCAGATAGTTAAGTTTTGGGGCTGCAGGTCATCTCAGTCCTCACTAGACTCACAAACGTAACATCAAAGGCAGCTTCTAAAGAGAGTAAGCTTTACCTCTTATGATCCAATAAAAGCAAAAGACATTTTTTAAAATAATTATCAACTGTCATTAACATGGCCAGACCTGGGCAAAATTTTAAAGAAAGTATAAATTTCTACCACTTCTTAGAGTGACTTCGTAATCTTATTTCTCCTCAACCTCTTGAATTTCCACCTCTGTTTCGGTTCTACAATTTTCCTCATCCACCAAATTCTCAAATACTCCTTCCCCAAGGTTTTCCTGTAAGAAACTGAATCGAAGTCAGTAAACTTCCTTTGAAATCAGAACTCTTTGCTCTCAGAATATTTATTTGGCTATTGCTATACCGCTTTAATAAACACTTCAGGAAATATGCACATACCTATCTACTTGCTACAGTTTGTCCTATTAACCAGAACGTATAACATGCAGAATTCATGTCTTTGGGGAAGACGAATTACTTAGTAATATGTAGGATACTTTCTAGATACATTTATTAACTGCAAAATGGACTGAATAGTAACTTCCCTCAATATTTTTAAGTTTAGATTTGCTCCCTTTAGTATCAATTGCCTTAAATAAAATATTGAATTGAAGTTTTCAACCAAGGGAGATTGGATTAAATAATCATACCTTATCAATCACTTTTCTGTCATGATTTAGTGTAATGTTGTGAGAAAACACATGATTGAGAGTGAGAAAATCTTAGTTTTAGTCTTGATTCCGCCACCAACTGCAGAACTCCATGCATAACTTAATTACCTTAAATTTCAGTTTATTTATTCAATTAATCGAACAGGTTTCTAAAATTAATGCCAGCTCAGTCTTCTCTGATGCATGATCCTAAGTTGTATAGCATCTCCCATGTGAGCTCCTTAGAAAAGTCTGCTTTCTTACATGCATTTGCCAGTCACTTGTCCTAAATCTGAAAAGTCATTCATCACACATCCCTGGTTTATCATAGTTATTTCCATACATCTTTTTAAAGTGTCTACAATAAGCATTTCATAGCAATTCAGGAGTTTTTAGAATATTCTAGAAAACATAGGAAGACTCATTTGCCAAGACCATATTGAGGAACTTATTGAAATAATGAAGATAATTTGGGATCCAGAGAGGGACTGTTGACTAACTCTTCAGATCTGCTACTTTGTTTCTTAGCTCCAAGTCAGTGAACATAATATATTATGGAAAGATACCTGTTTTCTGAAGTGGTGATAACTGGGGATCGGGGGAGTTGATTAACTCCAAATATTACTCTGAGTTTCAGGTATGGCTCAGTGAAAATGACATTATGTTGATTTAAAATGTTCTTATAAAATTTTAAGGTAACCAATATTTAAATGGCAAAAGATACCTACCTTCTACATCATTATAAATGGTAATAGTAAACATAATACAATAAAAATTTCAAAACAGAAGCAAAATTAAGTCTTAGATCCTCTTTTTTCTACTATAGCTGAGTTTCAAATCAGGAGCAATAAAAAGAGGAGAGCTTTATTACCACCCACCGTTCTACCCTTCTGGGCCATGTATCGTTTTCTCTTTTTTACACCTCATCTGTCTTTGCCCTATGTTGGGAGGGAAAGAGTTGAATAGAATTGAACTTCCTATGCTATCTAAGGAATATAAACTCACTGGGGCATATAGATCTAATGTCTATGTATATAATGTATGATAAACTAATTTTTATTTTTTTTTAAGATTTATTTATTTATTTGAGAGAGAGAATGAGAGCACACAGGGAAGGGGGAAACAGACTCCCAGGTGAACAGGGAACTTGATGAGAGGCTTGATCCCAGGACCCTGGGATCATGACCTGAGCCAAAGGCAGACGCTTAACCAACTGTGCCACCCAAGTGCCCCAGTAATTTTTAAGAAGGAGTTTCATGCACCTGTATCTAACTCTAGTACTTTCTGCATCTAGACCCTCTCATAGTTGCCACATGGACCACGGTGAGGTGGTATTTTGCAGACAAGGAGAGAGATACGGCTGATCCCACAATGGCACAAACACTTCCAGCTTTGCCTCATTCCCTGGTGTTAATTCTTTTTACAGCAATAATTTTCAGGCATTCTAAGTGGTCATTTCCATCTTTAATTCTCCTTTGACTATTTTGGACCTCCCCAGATGCTCACAATGTGTGGGCCAATGAACTACATCATTGTCTTTTTTTGTTGTTGAGATATTGGATTTATTGCCATTTCTTAAACCGTTTTTAGGGACCAGGAACAAGGGAGACAGGCTGTGACGTGTTCAATCCATCATCTTGCAACCGTGGTAATCAGACAGCTAGATACAAAGTGAAAGTGGCAAGCTGAAGACCAAATAAGCATGCGGAGAAATTACTTGTTGTAATAAGCAGCAACCTTGAGTTAAGGCAACAGACTTTGAGTACGGGAATGACAAGAAAAGGGGTGTCACAGAGCACATGGGCATATATGGGTGTGTGCTGAGTATGGCATGCCCACCATCCACCTCACAACATCTGAAATCACAATTTCACCCAAATGAGGGGATAAAAATCTTAATCCAAGTCTTCATAAAAAATAATTTTATACATAGTGAATAATTTCATAAATAACATCAAGGATAACCCTCAAGATATCCTCTTGCTCTCTGATCACCTATGGTTGACATTATCTTAGACGCTCTCTGTAGTGGATGCCTACCCAAGCATTTCACTTCTTATGTTTTCTTCCTCCTTTAAAGTTGTTCTGATTGTACACTGAGATCTAAGTAAGCATAAAAACAAAGGATCGTGGCGGGCTGTATTGAAGGCGAAGGGGCTATGTATTCTCCACAAGATTCTCCACAAGATTCTGTCTTATTTTATATCACTTAGTTTTGATTATTTTGATATTTATTGCACTGGGCAAAAACAGCCCAAATAAGTTATTGGAGGTTTTCAAAACCAAGATATCCAGTTTGTTTAAATAGATAGGTGATAGATGATAGAGAGAGAGATAGATGAATATTTGAATTTGTCACAAGATCAATATTATATCTACATCTATATCTATACATTTACTCTTACTTGGTTTCCATACATAGACCTACCTCATATGACTATTTAATCATCTTTTTTTTTTTTTTTTGGACAGAATAATTATGGAACATCTATACAACTTTTGAGAAAACGAATTACTTTTTGCTTTCAGAATTAAACATTTTTTACCTCCCACTCCTCCAACATACTACATAGATGTTCTAAAGGAAATCATATATTGAGACGGTTTCAAGCAGAGACGCACTCACCAATTTACTCAGCATGACTTCCAGTTAGAAAATGTCATAAAGGATAAAATGGAACTTATGCACTGTTTGGTTGAACAAAAAAGTTTTGCTTTGAATTTTATGCCAAATAAGAGTGATGAAAAGTCCATGTTTTTTAGGATTCTTCAGTGCCATTTTGAATATAACCTTCTTCCACATATTTCGAGGAGCTCTAGTGTTTAGCCTGTATGTTGCCCTAAAGATTTTTTTTTTCTATTCTGTAACTTATTTCTAAGTGCGATTTAAGTGAAAGATAAACATGCAGCCCCCCAAAGTGTAAAGATGTATCTTTAAAAGTCTCTTTCTGTGCTTCTCCATCAACCTTCATTCCCAGGCTGTGAATATTATTAAAGTACACTTTTCAAAAGGTTATAAACAAACAAGTGTCAAAGAGTTTTCTCAGTTCATTAATAAGGGAACCAGTAAGACATTAAACGTAGTTCAAAACAAATTTCGAGAAATGAAGATTTATGTAGTCTGTCAGTCACAGTAACGCTGAAAATAATTTGCAGCCAGACACAAAACTGATTAATGTCACATATGGCAATAAACTCTAACATTTGCAGTTACTTTTTCCTCTAGATAGAATTTCTACATCTCTGTTGAACGAGGATCAGCTGTAGTGCTCCCATTCAGGAAACGATTTCATTAACACCAGTTTTCTACAAGTTAACCTCCGCCCTTACAGAGCTGTAAACTATGCTAATCACAACAAAAGATAGTTTAATGAAGACAGCTAGTCCTATAAAATAAGCTCATCCTCAGGCATGTTAAAAGCTCTCCCCAGTGCTCAGCATTAGACTGAAGGGACATCTATGCAATGTCCGTAGCCTATGTCCATGTCTTGGATAATTCTTTGTAAAAGTGTCCATGCTCAAGTGGGGATACGGGTTGGGGCAGATCAATGCAAAGCAGTATTAGGATTATTCCACCAAAAGGCAGAAAGAGTTAATATTCAAGTTTTGCCACCAAATATAGTATTTTTGAGACTCTACCATGACAGGCAGTGTAAAAGCAAGGCCGTTTCAAGAGAAATTCTTTTCTCTATCCATTTAACATATGAAGCAGAGGCCTGGAGAATGTGATTGCTGAATTTTACCTAAGGAACATTCCAACAAAGAGAAATGGAGTAATATCCACCACAATCTACAGACCCGGTAGATTAACGGGGTGACAGGAGACAGAGCAGAAGCGGCAGGTGGTCAGATATATGGAGTGCGGGATAAATTTCTTTCATTTAGAGAAATGCCAAGACCCCGGAAGCTTCTGCCAATTTTTCTTCAGGTGTCCTGGCAGGGTGACTTCAGACGTCCCCAAGGACGGCTGTGTAGAAAAACCTTGGTTGTACAGTATACTCAGCACAGAGAGGGACTGGATTCTTCACATTCAGTGCTGCCTTGCAATTTTTGTGGAGAGTGGCGGGATCTGGAAGTTCTTGGATGCAGGTGAGGAATTTCTGTAACTGTACCTTGGCCTGGGGCAGGATGAGTCTCACACTCAGATCCCAGCAGGCTCCTCAAACAGGGAGGGCCAAGATATGCTCCCCTTCTCAAGGGTGGCTGCTAGCACCTTGTTTAAGCTGAGAGAGGACTTTTCCTAGCCTAGATTTCAGCAGAAGCTGGCAGCCCGTGGCTTAGCGGGGAAGCCTACGACCACTCACACAACAGCCGCCGATACTTCAGAGGGAAAGCCAGGGATGGAGGGGTGGGGGAAGGAAAGAGGGATACTGCAGGACTCAGAAACGTTTGTCTCTTTCCCAAAGACCAAGCCCTTAAACTGATACCCCTCCTCCATGTACCCAGATACCACACGGGAGAGAGCAGGCGAGTGGATTAAGTTCTGAAATTTTATTCAGTATTGCCTTACTGGTCACCTAAAAAGATTTAAATAGGATTCAAATAATCTTACTGGATTAGTTGTTTTGTTTGTTTTGTTTGTTTGTTGTTTCTCCCCTGGCTTATTTGGGTAGAAACATGTGACAAAAATCAGACAACTATGGAAATTAATCTCTATTTCCTTATAGAACTGAATGTACTGAAGTAAATGCACAAATTTGCTATTAATCTAGTCTTCTTTCCATTTTTCTTGAAAACAAAAGAAGAAAGGAAGAACGGGAGAGGAAAGAAGGAAAGAAAGTTCTGAGCACTTTATTTGGCTGGGACGGGGTGGGGAATGGTCATCCTATTCCGGAACCTTTGCACATACATCCGTCCTGCTCCTTCAGACTGAGTAATCTGCTGGTCCTCTTCATTTGAGTGTAGTAAAAGCTTGGAACCATCCAGAGTTGCCCCTGAAGTGTGGGGAGAAGTAAGAGAAGGGGACGCTCTATCTGGGTTCTTGTCTGGGATTCTCCAATGGGGCAGACACGCAGAATCCCCAAGGACAGCATGAGGGAGCAGTAGAGGGACCCCAGACAGGCTGGCAGAATGGGAGGTGGTCCTCTGAAGGTCATGCTCTTGGGGAGCATCGAGGTTTCCACTTATTCAGCTGTGGCTCAAGTAGGCAAATACTTTGTTAAAAGCTGCTGTAGGCCTGGTGACTAGTAGGGGTTAGAGAGATAAAGCTGCTTCTCCACCCAAGCCATCTGTAGGTAGTGCCTGTGCCAAGCAGAGACCAGAAGCTCGCCAGTGGTGGCAGCATGTGAGAAGCAGTGCAGAGTCCACCAGAAATGTAGAACAACCCAGAAACGGGGGACCAATGGGAAATTTCAAACCAGAATAAGACTGAACCACAGGCCTCAATTAGATGAGAAATTGATCACTGCAGTCTTAGACATTAAACCCAGAAATGACTAAATTCGATGACCACAAGAAGTAAGCAGCTAGTTCTGAATCAGAGTTTAAGATATGAAGAATAATGTATACATATATTTTTTCATACCCAAGTTTAACACTGAGGTTATAACTATTAAGTATCTCTACACGTGTACTACTTATTAAAGTTGATGAAAGAAAACCTACCTTCTTGTTCAGCTGCTGACATCATTACGGCCAATCCTGTATGTGTGATAATTTTCACAAACATGAGAATGTGGTGAGGGAGTCAAAACCCATCGTTGTATCACTATCTGCGAAATATTTTAATTTAGAGATTTTTTTTTTAAATTCTGATGCACAGTAGTGTGTGACAAACACTGGCTACAAATGAAGCAACAACAAAAACACCGCTATAACTGAGAGATAATTGTGTTTGTGCTAAGCCTAAGAAAGCCCAGCATATACCTGAGAACAGAGATGATGTTCATGAAAGAGAAAGAGAAAGAAAAAGAGAGAGAGGGTAATTTAGAATTTAGAACAGAGCAGCATGGAGCTAAGAGGTAAAGTTTGATTGGCTGAAGATCATAACTAAAACTTTGAAAATTAATACCCCAGAGTGTTATTTTTTATTATGCCTTGAAATGCTGTTTCTTTAAATCACAAAACTATATAAACAAAAAATTCCCTTTTCAACTGCTGCAAGTGGCTGATAAGAATGGAATTTCTCTTTCCACATGTGGAAGGCTCTCCTGCTTTAGTAGAAATGTAAATTTCTGCTTTGTGTAAATTGAATCATAATTTGTTTTATTGTGTTAAAATACACATAACATAAAAATTATCATTTGAAAGTGTACAATTCAGTGACTTCAAATACGTTTTTGATGTTGTACATCGGTCATCCCCTATCTGGTTCTGGAACTTTTTCACCACCGCAAAGGGAAACCTCCCACCCCATAAGCAATTATTCCCCATTCTCCAGCCTCCAGTCCATGGCAATTACTTATCTACTTTCTGTCCTTATGGGCTTGTCTATTCAGGCTATTTCATAGAAATTGAATCCTACAATAGATGTCCCTTGGTGTCTGGCTTCTTTTACTTAGCATACTGTTCTTAACATTCATGTATGTTGTAGTGTAGGTCAGTACTCCATTCCTTTTTTTGGCTGCATAATATTGCATTGTGTGGATATACACATTTTGTTTATCCACTCATCCATTGACCAACATTTGGACTATTTCCATCTTACGGCTATTGTGAATAGAGCCATTATGAATGTTTGTGTACCAGTTTTTGTTGTTTTTGTTTTGAGTACCTGTTTTGAATTCTCTTGAATAAAAACCCTGGAGGAGAGTGGCTTACTAATATGATAATTCTATATTTAGTGTATTAAGAAACTACTAAACTTGGTCACCTGGGTGGCTCAGTCGTTAAGCTTCTGCCTTCGGCTCAGGTCATGATCCCAGGGTCCTGGGATCGAGTCCCATATCAGGCTCCCTGCTCTGCGGAAAGCCTGATTCTCCCTCTGCCACTTCACCCTGCTTGTATTCCCTCTCTCATTGTCTCTCTCTCTCTCTGTGTCAAATAAATAAATAAAATCTTTAAAAAAAAGAAAAAAAAAAGGAAACGAAACTACTAAACTGTTTTCTGCATTTTACATTCCCACCAGCAAGGCATGAGGGTTCTAATTTCTCCATATTTTCCCCATCACTTGTTTAGTTATTTTTATTATGATCACCTAACTGGAGGTGAAGTGTTATTTCAGTGTGGTTTTGACTTGCATCATCCCAGTAACTAATGATGCTGAAAACCTTTTAATGTGCTTATTATCCTTTGGATATCTTCTTTGGACAAGAATCTGTTTATGTCCTTTGCCTATATTTTCATTTGGAATGTTTGTATTTTCATTGTTACATCATACAATTCTAAACAATGAAAGTAAATTTGAAATCATCTTGAGAAAACTCTCCAGTGTTTTTAGTGGAAACCCCACATGCTAGTCCAAAACAGATCACTCCAGACTCAAGCCTTTTAAGACAAGGTGAACATGGGGCCAAGAAACGGGAGCTATTGAGACACCAAGACTCCATATTTATGCACTCAATGGAAAAGAAGCACTTCCCACTTTAAGTCCTTTACCACAGAAGACTGACAAATCTGCGCTCTCTGCCCAAAATCCCCTCGCGTCTCAGTGTGAGCTGTATGTCCTGAAAAAAATTCTCCTGCCTTCAGCAGCTGAGGACGAAGCCTGGGTCCTTTTACATAGGAGCCAAGGGAGCTCTAGGCTTGTAAATGAGGAAACAAAGACAATGGAAAGTTAAATGACATGACTTAAAAGTCACCCAGTTATTATACCTGGGACTCAGATGTACTGTCCTGTCCCCTATGCCTTCAAGCTGTCCTTAGCCATGGTCTATTGTATGGTACATCATAAAACCAACAAAGTTTTTTAAAATAGCTGACTGGGATGAGAAAGATAATTTTGAAAGAATGAGGACCACCTGAGGCAATCTTTAAAACTTTAAAATTATAAACACATATTTTGACTCAGAAACAAGATTTCAGGTTTAATTCAGGAATTAAAGGAATACATATAAAACATAACATCTGGATCCATCAAATATGTAAAATATGTAGTTTGAGTACCATTTTGAGATGTAGATAATTACCAAAGAAAATACAAATTTCAAATGGATTTTAATGAAGCCAACCTAAATACGGTTTAAAATATCAAACAACATAAAATGAGAGATCGATTTATGCTAAAACATATACAATATTAAATATTAAAAATTATTCATTCTAGTGACCTATAATACACCCTCAAGCCTTTTTCTTTAGTTATTTTTTAATTTTCATTAGTGAAAGGACATGAAAGAAAGACACAAAATAAACAAAAAGCTTAAACTCACTGTTTGAAAAATCGTTGATCATTCTCCAGAGACCAGACTTCTTTTGGCAAGATATTAAGTAGAGTGCAGGAGGCCAGTCCTGTCCCACTCAGGGCTCTAAAGCCAACTTTGCTGCTCTGTATCAATCAGAGTGTGTAGGGAACATCAGAAACAGGAGGCCAAAGGTCTAAAGCCACTGAGATGGGAGATAAAAGATGGAGCTAATCAGATGCTTAGATGGTCCTGGAACTAAAGCATGAATTTAGGATGAAAGCACACAGCTATTTCAGACACAGCAAATAGAACAGAGCATGACCTGCAGGCTGGGGAGAGAATGCGCCAAACCTAAAATTTCTCAGAGGTCAGGGATTATAGACGAAGGACCATTGATAAAAATACGGACAGAAGTAAATTGCCTTAGTGCTTTGTGACCTGAGAAGTATATTTGTCCTGATATTCTTCCCTGTGTGAGAGAGAACATCCTTTATCTCAGTGAACAAAAAGCATTCTAACATTTTCTCCTGGAATCTCCATTCAATTTTTTTTCCATTCAACTTTTTTTATAACTCTAACATAACCAATATTTGTTGTTCCATTTATAGTAATGATTATCAAGACATTATTCTTCATCTTGGACTTTTTAAAGACTTTATTTATTTATTTATTTATTTTAGAGCAAGCGAGAGAGAGAGAGAGAGAGAGAGAGCCTGTGCACACACAAGCACATGCCCACGTGAGTTGGGGGAAGAGCAGAGAGAGGGAAGGAGAGAAAATCCCAAGCAGGCACTACACCCAGCAGCACAGAGCTCAATCTCATGTCCCTGAGGTCGTGACCTGAGTCGAAACCAAGAGTCAGACACTTAACCGACAGAGTCACCCAGGAGTCCCCATCTTGGACTTTTTAATAACGTGGAGATTTAAGTATAATCTGGGGATTATTCCAATATTCCTAGTTGGCTCCCTCCCTTTAGTGGAGAGGGTTATAGTGGAGCAACAAGAGGAGCTATAGAGACAGGTACACATGAACTGGAATGCATTGAGAATCACATTTCTTCAGGTTACAAAGGTAATTCGCCTTGAAGACAAGGGAGTAAACTATGTAGGAACCCAATATTCTATTGAACTCTTATGCATTTCTTCCTGTAGATAAAGTACACCATTAGTTCTAAACAATAGGCTATATTTCCTAAATATAAAATATGTTTTCATTTGATATCTGGCAAAATGAAAACAAAACCATGCAATTGGTTGCAGAAATTAAAATATGGACACAATTATTTTGCAATGGAAAATGGTGTAATTCATTCATATTTTTCTATGCCACCTTCTTAGTCTTCTTTTTTTCATTTTTAGTTTTAAGTAGTTATCTTATGTCTAATTTATAGAGCCAACTCTAATTCACAGATATTATTCTGTAAATCTCCCTGCCACTTCTCCATTTGCCAGCTAATATATAGTGCAGAGGAGAGGTACATAGAATATGTAATGCTGGGAGTATGGTTTGTATGATGTGGCAATCTCTGTTCTTCAAAAAATGATGTAGCAGATATAGCATGTTGTATACCTATCCCCAATCTTTATATATTCCTTGGTAGATAGAAACACAATTTGTTCAGAGAGCCAGCTTTCAAAGAAGATGATACTTGCTCTAGCTCAGAGGTAAATCCTGACATTTTTCTTAATTAAATTTTTAATTTATTTTCAGCGTAACAGTATTCATTGTTTTTTTACCACACCCAGTGCTCCATGCAATCTGTGCCCTCCCTAATACCCACCACCTGGTTCCCCCAACCTCCCACCCCCCGCCCCTTCAAAACCCTCAGGTTGTTTTTCAGAGTCCATAGTCTCTCATGGTTCACCTCCCCTTCCAATTTCCCTCAACTCCCTTCTCCTCTCCATCTACCCTTGTCCTCTATATTATTTGTCATGCTCCACAAATAAGTGAAACCATATGATACTTGACTCTCTCTGTTTGACTTATTTCACTCAGCATAATCTCTTCCAGTCCTGTCCATGTTGCTACAAAAGTTGGGTATTCGTCCTTTCCGATGGAGGCATAATACTCCATAGTGTATATGGACCACATCTTCCTTATCCATTTGTCTGTTGAAGGGCATCTTGGTTCTTTCCACAGTTTGGCGACCGTCGCCATTGCTGCTATAAACATTGGGGTACAGATGGCCCTTCTTTTCACTACATCTGTATCTTTGGGGTAAATACCCAATAGTGCAATTGCAGGGTCATAGGGAAGCTCTATTTTTAATTTCTTGAGGAATCTCCACACTGTTCTCCAAAGTGGCTGCACCAGTTTGCATTCCCACCAACTGTGTAAGAGGGTTCCCCTTTCTCCACATCCTCTCCAACACACGTTGTTTCCTGTCTTGCTAATTTTGGCCATTCTAACTAGTGTAAGGTGATATCTCAATGTGGTTTTGATTTGAATCTCCCTGATGGGTAGTGATGATGAACATTTTTTCATGTGTCTGGTAGCCATTTGTATGTCTACATTGGAGAAGTGTCTGTTCATATCTTCTGCACATTTTTAAATATGATTGTCAGTTTTGTGAGTGTTGAGTTTGAGGAGTTCTTTATAGATCCTGGATATCAACCTTTTGTCTGTACTGTCATTTGCAAATATCTTCTCCCATTCCGTGGGTTGCCTCTTTGTTTTGTTGACTGTTTCTTTTGCTGTGCAGAAGCTTTTGATCTTGATGAAGTCCCAAATGTTCATTTTCGCTTTTGTTTCCTTCGCCTTTGGAGACATATCTTGAAAGAAGTTGCTGTGGCTGATATCAAAGAGGTTACTGCCTATGTTCTCCTCTAGGATTCTGATGGATTCCTGTCTCACATTGAGGTCTTTTATCCATTTCGAGTTTATCTTTGTGTACGGTGCAAGAGAATGGTCGAGTTTCATTCTTCTACATATAACTGTCCAGTTTTCCCAGCACCATTTATTGAAGAGACTGTCTTTTTTCCACCGGATATTTTTTCCTGTTTTGTCGAAGATTATTTGACCATAGAGTTGTGGGTCCATATCTGGGCTCTCTACTCTGTTCCACTGGTCCATGTGTCTGTTTTTATGCCAGTACCATGCTGTCTTGGTGATCACAGCTTTGTAGTAAAGCTTGAAATCCTGATTTATCTTAAAGTTTTCACACTGTGCAATAGGAATTTCTATGATAACAGAAATATTACATTTCTACACTGCTCAATAGAGTAGCCATTAGCCTCATGGGACGTATTTGAAATGTGGCTAGTAAGACAGGAAAACTGAACTTTAAATTTTATTTTAATTACTATCAGTTAATTAAATAATTATTTAAAATTACTATTCATTTAACTTTAATAGACATATGTATCTACTGGCTATTGCTTTGGACAACCCAACATAACTAATTATGGTAATCCTATTGCCATTGTAAATAACTAGATTGACATTAAGCATATGACAAAATGTTGGCCAACAGATGGGAAGAGAACGTTGCTGGCAAATGAAATTGTTACTTCCCCCATTAGATAGTGTCTTATCTCCCATTGTTGTATAGAATTCTGACACTAAACTTATCATACAGTGAACAGTAACACCATGGCCAAGCAAGGATACTCCCACATTACTGTGAGACTTTCTTTAAATGAGATAATGAATTTTTCATATAGCTTAAGCCATTTTGATTTGTATGTCCTGTTTTTTGCTGAGGAAGCATCATGACTCATATAATATATAAAGAAGACACTTTATATATTAAATATATATTAACATTATATATTAAATAATCTTCTAGATTATTTAATGAAATTGTATATGAAGTATTTTTTTAAACTTTGAAATTAGAATGGCCTATTGTTTGAATTTTAATAAAGATAATTTTTGTATATAGTATATATATTTGATAAAGGGTAAAGTACTTATATAATCACCACAATTATAGTGAAGATCAGAGTCGTGAATGTTTCATATTTGTCACCTAAACTGAAATTCGTCTTAAAATCTTAATGAAAGGTAATACTAATGAAACATATACGCTATGTTGAGGACAAATAAGTTGAAATTAGAAGATGTTAATGAGGTCAGACAGTCAGCTCATAAGTTGTGGGGATAGATCTTAATCTTGAGTCTTTTTTTCCCCCATAAAATACTTCTTTTTAATTTAGATTGGTTGTCTCTATAATTATTTTCTTTGTTAGTGGAATTCCAAGAAGAAAATAAAACTGACTTATTAGATATCTGTATATGTAATGGTCTAGTTGTTTTTGTTTCTGACATATCTCTAGCTATATTAAAAGCAGTGCATTTTTGAGTCATATAGGGTGGAAAATGTCACACTGAAAAGAAGAATAATATCTGCTTTTATTGTGTTAAATATAATTCAGGAGAAAAAGGAACAATGGAAGTTGGTTTTCAGAAAAATTTAAAAATAAAGGATATAAATGTATGAAATTACATGCTGTGAGTGACTCATAAAATTTCGCAACTAAGAAATTGAAGAGACCTAACATTTACTACTATTAAAGGTAATTACTCAAAGCATAGGTTTTAAAATATCTATTAGTTGCAAATGTTTAGGTAGAATTTAGAAAGTGTACTTAATAATGGCAACAACGCATTTTGATTTTGCTTTCATATCTTCTTGCGTTCAGAGCAGGAACTGTTTCCTCTTACCTTTCCAGGGGAAAGAAAATAACTTTTGAACAGTAGCAGAGGTTCCTTAGTTTAGGCGTTTTGTTTTTAGGACCTAGAGTAGCTTGATGAGGCAGACTTTGCATCTTCTTTTCTAAAGGCATTTAAATAAAGATTTGATCATCTTTTGCCTGCAAAATGTTTTCATGTGATGTCCTATGTGAAGATAATGCAACAGATTAAAAAAAAAAAGCTACTTAAAGTTCTTCCAAGCTTTATGATTTTTTTAGGTCATCTCTGTGCCCAACATGAGGCTTGAACTCATGACTCCAAGATCAAGAGATGCATGTTCTTCTATCTGATCCAGGCAGGCACCACTCAAGGTTTCTGTTTTTATCATTTAACTGTATTGTTATAAATTTAATGGTCGGTATATTCAGCCAATATTGAACTTTAAATATTTTAAAACTTTTGGTTTACCACTAAGAAAATTTACTAATTTAATTCACAAAAAACAATTTCAAAATGCAAATGTGAGAATAACCCATGTGAGGATGAATAGAAGAGAAATTGTTACTGTTAAGAAACTTATCTCTAGATACTACAAAAATACAGCAACACCCAACAAACATCTATAAAAATAATAAGTAATTATAATAATTACTGATTGTTATATCAAAATATTATATATACATATATATATTTATACTAGAAGAGTGAACATGATATGATAGATGGCATCCATTAAGGTTTTATTTTGTGATAGGCACCAAACTTAAGTTTTTTTATATGCTAGGTACCAAACTAAGGTTTTTCATTATCTCATTAAATTCTTATGCAATCTGTTGTGGTAGGTACTAATCTTATCCCTATTTTATAAGTAAATAAACTGAAGGTTAGAGCTAAACAATCCGTTTACAATCATAAATAACAACAGAAAAGTTGGAGTGATTGTTGGGCTGGCTTTATAGTTTCCCTTCTCTTGGACATCGCTGCCTGGTTCTGCCATTGCTCAGTGTTAGAAAGCAGTAATTTCCCTCTTTTCTTTCATTTTTCTAATCATGCATATTAGAAAAGTGAGTCAGGATCCTGTGTGGAAAATAGGGGAGGATAGGGGGGTTGGTGAGAGTAGTAGAAATCTCAAAATGGATTTGGAGATTCCAAGATCAGTGGGAAATTTCGTTCCCCTTCCCATTCACAGTCAAGAGAAAATGGCTATCTAGGCACAAATGGCTGATAGGGCCAAAGATAACCTCCCAAAGATTCCTGTGCTCTAGAATGGCATGCAAGATGGGAAATCATTCCTGTGCCCTAAAATATGGCATATAACTCATGAAAGAGTGGCTAAAGTTGGGTAAATAAAGGGGTATTTCAGCCAACATGCTGTCCCCCAGTTGACTTCTCATCTAATCAATGTTTTTATACCATGTAAGCCTCCATGCTTCGGAATGTAGACAAGCTCTTAGGGGGAAAAAGACCCAAAACTGCCTGTGTTTATGAATCTGCTTTACCAAAGAAATGGGAGCTTAAATTATTAATTTGTCTAAAAGCAAAAATTTTATATTTGCATTCCTGAGTTGTGGATTCCCTAATATCTAATTACTCATTTAATGTAATATCTGAAACTTATAAGTTAATTTGTAATTTTTACAACACAATGACAATATATAAGTGATACCTCTATACTGGTAGTCAATTTATGTATCATTTCTGGGCTGAAGGTTAACTTAACATATGATGTTTAATGTAAGTATACAATTTTAAGTCAGAATTGTGATATACAATACACTATATATACATACACAATATATACAATTATATACAATAATGTGTGATTATATTGTTTACCTCCCAGTGTAAACACCATGAGACTAATGAAAATGAATGGATCTTTAGCACCTAAGAAGGTCCTTGGTTGTGAATTAATATTGAGTGAATACATGCTAAAGTTAACAGATCTATCTATATATCTACCTATCATCTATCTGTATCAATCTCTATCTCTATATCTATATATCTATAAATGGGCCAAAGATCTGATCCAATAAGGAAAAAAATGTGAATGCTATAAACCAAGTTTTCCTTTGCTTCTTGTTTTACTTTCCTCTTGAATTGTCCTTAGGGGTCAGAAAACTCATCTTGGGTCTTTGTTTAGGTAAAACAGTGTGCTTGACTCCTCTTGAGTCAATATGTCTTCAGAATTTTGCTGGATGGGGACGCCTGGGTGGCTCAGTTGGTTAGACGACTGCCTTCGGCTCAGGTCATGATCCTGGAGTCCCGGGATCGAGTCCCGCATCAGGCTCCCGGCTCCATGGGGAGTCTGCTTCTCCCTCTGACCTTCTCCTCGCTCATGCTCTCTCTCATTGCCTCTCTCTCAAATAAATAAATAAAATCTTTAAAAAAAAAAAAAAAAAGAATTTTGCTGGATGAAGTACACAAATAAATTAATTTCAATGTGGTTCATAACTTGTGGTTAATAAATAGGTTTACATATTACAATTCTCTAATGATTTCTGAAAATTGTTCCTAACAAAGCAATTTCTCCAATATATAAAAAATATGACTAATAACAAAAATAACTGGGGCCAAAAAGGCTTTTAAGAGACCTTACAGTCACTGTATATGGGCAGTTTTCCCCATAATCAGACACTTGGCTCAAACAAATTAAAACACACACGTGTACACACACACACACACACACACACACACACACATAAATTATTCTTATTGATATTTCAGTTAGTGGGCATGTTCTGTTAACCAAAGTCCAATAGCAAATTCTTTCCTCAATAACTCCTGAGGTTTTCAAACTTGCATTTCCCAAACTTTCCCAGCCTGACTTTCACTGAGGAATAGATGAGATTATTTGTAGATGGAGGAGAATTCCTAAGTGGCTTTCATTTCTTTTAGTGTAAGTCCATATTTTAGTAATTAAAATATTGGGCAAGGAATTGATATTTTTCAAATTTGGAAAAGTTGTATGACAAAGATGTCTTTCATGTTATCTAGAATATATCATGCTTTGTTTTAAGATGTAAGCATTTAACCCAATGAATATGCATCTACTGGTAGAAATTAAACCTATAGAAGTGGTGAAGGAGAAATAAATGAAGACAAAGAAAAATCCTTCAACTTTCTCACTGTAACAAAACATTTTCACTGTGATCTGGAACTGTTTCAAGTGCCAAGTAGAGAAAAAGTTCAAAAGAGTAGGTGTAATTATTTAATAGAGTTCCATCAGTGACATTGATTGAATCTGTCTCCCCAATAAAATCATTGTGACATCTCATAACTATAAAGGATGAGGCTCCTGTTTTAAGAAGTTATATTTACAACAGGTAAAAGACTTTTTAAGCTGTTGTCACATTTGCTTCCAAATCCAGTGTGGACAAAACAGAAGAAAATAGTACTATAACACCATCTTAGTGATTTACAGTGGGCATAAGAAAAGGCTCTACTCCCAGAAAGAATTTATACACTTGCTGATAAAGGGGTTGCATGATCAGGGTGAGATACATCTGGCCCTGCCCAGAAGTTGAGTGATTCCGTACATCATGAGTCTGGGTGTCACCAAATAAATGAATTGTCAACTAGCTTTAATACTGTGTGCTTTGAGCACTGCCTGGGTGGCTCAGTGGGTTAAGCTTCTGCCTTCAGCTCAGGTCATGATCCCAGAGTCCTAGGATGGAGCCCCACGTTGGGTTCCCTGCTCAACGGGGAGGCCGCTTCTTTCTCTCCCTTCGCCTATCACTCCCCTGCTTGTGTGCTCTCTCTCTCTGTCAAATAAATAAATAAAATCTTAAAAAAAAAAAAATACTGTGTGCCTTAAGCAGAGATACTAGGGTAGAGGGGAAGAACAAACATACTGACCCTAATCTTATCACATTGACATATAAATGCTAGATTGGGTTTCTTAATGCAGTGTCCTAAAGCAGCCATGGATAAGCTTCAGGAAATCTATAAGCACCTTGAAATTAAATATGCACCATTTTATATGCATTTTTATAGGGGAAGAAAATCTGTATATTTCACTGAATTCTCTGTATAGGCTATAGTCACAAACACAAGAAAAAAAAAAGATTAAATATCACTCTTTGTAAATAACTTGAAAATTAGGGAAAGGAAGATTTGCCTACTTATATTTTTTTAATTTTTTTTTAAAGATTTTATTTATTTATTTGACAGATAGAGATGGCAAGTAGGCAGAGAGGCAGGCAGAGAGAGGAGGAAGCAGGTTCCCTGCTGAGCAGAGAGCCCAATGTGGGGCTCGATCCCAGGACCCTGGGATCATGACTTGAGCCGAAGGCAGAGGCTTTAACCCACTGAGCCACCCAGGTGCCCCGATTTGCCTACTTTAAATATGTTGTAAACTATTAATAAAAAAAAATCTACCACAATTTCTGGCTCTTGTGTTTCAATATTTTTTCCTTCCAAGCTTAACTTCCTATTCCACTAAAGAAATAGTGAGTTTGAAAAAGAGTTGAATAAGTACAATTGCTCTCTTCCCTGCTTTGGCTCCAGCCTCCGTCTCATCACAGCTTGCCTTCCTCAGGCTCTCGGTCCCAGGGCTATCGATCCCATGTAAGTTCCACTGTGTTTTGTGTCCTTTCTGACCTCCTAACCTTTGTGGGCACAGCTTCTTCTGCCTGAAATATTACCTCCACCTCTAGTGTCCAATTGATTAACCCTACTTGTCCTCCAGGATTCCTCTCTGGTGACCTTTGACCAGGACCCTGGGCAAATTTCTGTCAATGCACATATCTGCATTGAAATAATGGGCTTTTACAGTTTCTTTTTTTTCCATTGCTAAATTGCAGAGTTCCTTGAAATCATTTAGAAATTCCTTCACCCGAGTAAGCTCACAACCTCGCACAGCATCTGGTACCTAAAGGGTCAATAGTCTTTACTGAATATAGATGGCTTAGAAAAAATTAGTTGTAGTGACCAAAAAGTTTCAATGAGTTTTCCTTTTTCAGAGTGCCTATATTTTTAAACAAAAGAAAATTATAAGTTAAAGGAATGAATGGAACTGATTTCATGCAGAAAGAAACAAAGTAGAAAGATCTCTGGTAATAAGGAAACCTTCCTGAAGCCACTGAGTGATTAAATTCCTGTCACATACTTGACACCTTGAGACTTACTCTCTCTTGAATCATTAATCACATGTTCCATTTGAAAGTAGCTTACAGTTCACAGTTTTTGTAAACAGTGCTATTGAAGTTCATAAGGAAGAGATGGAATTTGTATTTTGTCAGATAGCTAACCCAGCAATATTCTATTCTCAAATTTGAACTTAGGCAAATTCCATCTACTTAGTCTCCTAAGTATTTTTTGTTGTTGTTGGTTTTGTTTGTTTGTTTGTTTGTTTTTTAAGCTCAATGATTTTCAATTGGTTGTTTGGTAGACACTGTGATGCTCCAACCACACGTCCCTTCAGAACTGGAGAGTTTATACTACACTCGCAGATTGTGCTGCTACTGCCTGATAGATTCCAACTGGAACACTTTTCGCTGCTTGCTGCAGGGAGTGTGCTGGCCTAAGTTTCACTGTCTCTGAGGGCAGCCTATAGTCAATGTGTGGTTAATGGGGAACTAAAGACTCTACTGCTCCCTACTACCTTGAAACCATTCAGAAGGACCATGGCTGTTTCAGAGATTTCTGTGGGATAGAGTGACCTTTTCTGAGACTCTACGGTAGCCCAACTTTTCCCTTTGCCCAAAGATGTCCCTTTACCTCCTCTCTCAGCATGTCTTGCCTCAATAGGTGTAATTTTGAGGGTGTTTCCCAAAAATTCTGGCTCTTGTGTTGAGAATAGAGTCTAACAGACAAAAATACAAGTATAGAAATTAGTTGGGAGAGTATTGTAGTCCTGGGAATCAATAGGTGGTGCAAAATATTTGGATTCTGAATATGGTTTGAAGTTAGAGATAACAAATTTCCTGACATATTGGGTGTAGGTTGTAAGAGAAAATGAGAATCAAGGATGACTCCACTTATGTTGGCATAAGCACTGGGAAAATAGTGGGGCATGACCTATATTTGGGATAGATATGGGGAGGGAAAATTGAGACCCCATTTTGAAGTGTGTTCAGTTTGAGATGTCAAGTAGACATCCAATAGCAATGTCAAGGACACAACCAGATGCAAAGGTCTGCGATCTGGTGGAGCACTGTGGGTGGGAGATGCAACTTTAGAAGTTTTCTGCATATATTAATTTTTAAAGCCAGGAGCCTAGATGCAATCTCCAACAAGATGAACAAACAGAAGAGAAGACCAAAGTCTGAGACTGGAAATGCTCCAATTTAGGGACTGGGGAGAAGAGAAGGAACCAGCAAAGAGGCTGAGATGGAGTGACCATGGAGATAGGATAAATACCAGAGAGAGTAAAGTCTTGGAAGAAATGTGGGAAAGTGTAAAAAGGAGAAGGTATGTTCAACTACTTCAAATGCTACCTATAGGTCGAGTCAATTGGCTTTAGTTAGTTTGGTAGTATCTTAATGATAACGTTTTTAATAAGGTAATGAGGGAGAAAACATGAGGAAGTGAGGATATATGAGGAGGGAAAACAAAACAACTATTTTAGGTGTTTTACTACAAAGGGTAGCAGAGTAATAGGAAAGTAGTTAGCAGGGGAAAGTGCAGTGAGAAAAAAAAAATTTAAAGAAGTAACAGTATATGTGTTTGTTTATGGGAATGATCCAACAGAGAGTGGGAAAATGATGATGTAAGATAAAGACGGAATTACTTAGAATAATGAGCTTGGGCTAAGCAAGACAGAGTAAGGTCTACTGTACAAATGAAAATAGTGGCATTAAATAAGAGTATGACAAAATAGTGAAGATAATAGATATTTTTCATATTTTGAAAATGAAGTCAATGTACACACATAAAGTGTTACTTATGGTGTTAGGCTTACAAATTATCAGTTGAAGTAGTCTCTATAATTCCGTTAGCTAGAAAAATGTAAAATATATTCAGGTAGGCCAGCTGATTATTTAAAGCATAAAGTGAAAGAATTTTGAAGATTGAATATTTGAAACATTCTTGTCAGTATTATAATTTTAACACAGTTAAATGATAAACTATTTTCTCAGTACACAATAGGTCCAAAGCCAAACATTATATGCATTATTAGAATTATAATTGTGAACAATGTATGTTTGTTCCTATATATTAATATAAAGCAAACACTATAAAGCACATGTTAATACAGAAGAAGTTGGAAAATATGCTTAGGAAAAATAAATATTGTTAAAGATTTTTTCATGAATATTAAAAAATAGAACACTAAAATGTTTTGTTTAAATCTAGGCTTTAATCATATATTACACAAAATAGTTAAAATACTGTTATTCCCAAGGGCATTTAGGAGATAATATGTTGCCAAGAATGGAAATTTAATATCAAAACAGATCAAAAAAAGTAGTTGGCATTTCCCATGTATCCTGATTTGACTAATTAGTTTTATGTAATCCATTGAAACATCAGCCAGATTACAGTAGCAAATCTGGTAGCATTGGATCATACTATTTAAAAACAGGAGCATCTGGCAATAATTAACCTAAAAGGAAATTTCCTTTTCCATTGTTATTATCTACATAAGTTTAAACTCAATTTATGCTAACATTTATATTTATTCAAAGGCAAACTACATGTAAACATGCCCTTCTCTTCTAGCTCCTGTGAATTTTTTTTTGTAATTTTATTTTTTATTTTTTTTTCAGCGTTCCCAGATTCATTATTTATGTGCCACACATAGTTTCAGTTATGATCTTTGCCCCATTTCCTTTTTGGGTTAAGTTTTCTCCTTTATGGGTTTGCCGGGGGGTGGGGGGGCGGAATTCAACTACTGTCATTTACACCAGAGGTAAATTAAATGAAGGAATATTTGTGGCAGCATAAATGCCCTATTTGTTAGACAAAGCAATCTGGTGGTCCCAAGAGCTACTTCTTCTGTCACCACAGAAAAGCCAGAGCTCTGAGAATGGGAGGAGCTGATGCTTTATAGTTGACACAAAATTTGCAGTTGGTCAATCCACTTCCTTGTATAGATCAACTCCAATCAATTTGTTTGTGTGAGTTTCGGTAAGAATCATGGCCCTCTAAACCCTCTCTTCGTCATTTACTCTTTGCCAAACATGCCGTACAACTCTTTCTGTAATTGTTAGTAAGAAAGGAAGAGTGGTCAACATTATGGTAAACTGATATGTCTGAGAGTTTTTGTTTCCTATTAGGTCTTGGTGAGTAGAAGTGACACTTAGCACTGCAGAAACAGAGATCTATCATCTCTCCTCATGTGTATGATACCCCTACTGAAGCATTTCCTCCAATCTCTTATTTTTAAGAATCCCTCGTTACAAAGTTCTACCATCACTAAGCGCAAAGAGAAATGGATGCTTGTATTCTGGCTGAGAATTTAAAATAAATAAATAAATAAAAATAAAATATCTATTTTTTGAGTATTTGTGTGATGAGTATTTGAAACACATCTTTCAGATTATTGGATGAATTTTGTATTTTTTTTAAATCCCTTGGTCATGTTTCTGCTAACTGAAGAGTTTCATTACAGTTGAAAAGTCCTTTGAAAACAACACCATGCTTTTCCTGCTATTGCTGCCTAGACAAGCACTGTCAGGCCTCTAGCCTCAGGGCATGTATTCCAGACAAGAAATACGGAAAATGCTATTCTACAGGCCCTGACCAAGCAATCCCAACTCTTTTCTTTGTTTTACCATTTTTTGTAGACTTACTGCTCAAACTAGAGCTTCTTACTCATTGAATAATGTAAATGAGTAATTAATCATATTTGCTTCCTCAGTAGATAGAAAGCAAGAAGAGGATGATGAAACTAGGTATTTGTAGATGTTTTTTAAACAAGGCAACGTTTAAATTACTTGTTGCCATTAACATTGAAGACAGATATGGGAAATTGAGTTGAAATTGTACCTTTTAAATAAAATAGCCTGGGAAAAATAATTCTATATTTTGCTAAAACATCTCTCCCGTACCTATTCAGAGTTATAGCCAGGGCTGTTCACTTGGTCTTAAAGGTTCATGCTAAGTTTTAATGCTGTATAAGCTTGTGTGCACGTGTGTGTGTGTGTGTGTGTGTGTGTACATGAATACATCCACTAACATTTGAACTAAAACCTTCTAGCACTTAGCCATATAACTCAAATACTATGTATAACAGAAAACCACCATATGGAAGATTCACATACTGTAGGGTGTAAACATCAAACCCAATGTCTTGAAATATTTAAAGCCGTATGTGGTAACAAATGTTTGCATCAATAACCTGGGTGTAAACTGAATTTTGGGTGCAGCATTTATATCCCCTGGCTTAATTAACCTGGACCATCTTTCTCTGTATTTGACAATATGAAAACTTAACAAGTGAATTTTAATGATCTCTCATGTATTTTCCTATGGTTCCTCTATTTCAGTAACAATATGAACTCAAACTCTTTGGCAGATCACATGTTTTTTCCAATTGAAAATAAAAATGTGTTTTGGGTTGGGAGAGGCAAGTTGGGCTCAGGACAGAGATGTAGTCAGATGCTTTTTGACCACGATTCATGAAAACTTCATTCCCTCTGGTGAAAATCCAGCCTGATAAATTGAATCCTGTGACATAGAAAGTCACGTCACATTATGAATTCTGTTGATAGAATGATGACAATGAAGCGGTTACAGATTATTTAAGTAGCAGAATGAGAGTGCTTCAGATTGTAAATGTATGTTAATATTTTAAATTAAGCCCTATCTTTATGAAATATTTTGTTTCTTCAGAATTTCAAGAAATAAGAAGAACTGCCAAAGTGCAATGCAGTTCTAAAAAAGCCGCAGGCAGCCCCGCAGAGAGCTGTAGGGCAAAAATTGCCTATAGAGGAGTGTTGTATAGAGCAATCAACAGGAGGCCTGGATATGCCTATCATGCTCAGTCATTGGCTGGGAACTGCCTAGGGAGAGTGTGTATTTGACTCAAATACTGTAATGGATCCCAGAGGTACGGCAACTCAAGGCTGTTATCTGACTGAATTCTATGCAACAGGTTCATTCTTGAAGGTATATCTGAGTGATACACATTTATTACCTCCTCATTAGGAAATACCAGATTTTTAAAATACCATTTAAAATAACAACAAACATTATAGGGTGCTAGGTATTAATGCAATGTAATTAATGTAATAAATAATATAATGTAATGTAATTAATAACAACAACAAAGTCCTACAAGAACGTAAGGGAAAAAAAAGAAAACTATGAAAATCATAATAGAATAACTAAATTTAGTAGTATACAATTATTATGGATAGCAATAATGGCTCTCTTCACTTGCCAGAGACTCAATTCAGCCCCGATCTTAGGGTAATTTGATTTTATTTTGAACCTGGAGAAAAAGGAACCAAGTTAACTGGGACATTGTTGCTGGAATACGCAAGAAGTTAGTTACTCCAAAGAAGTCAAGGTTTTATAAGACAAAAAGTGTGCGGAGGTTTCCTTGTTATGTTCACCTGGGGTTCTGTACATAGGTGGTTTTCATGTATCTTTTCCAATAAAACATTAATAAAAAAAAAGAGGGTAGTGCTTGCTTTGGCAACACATGTACTAAAAAAAAGAAAAGGATAATAGAATGGATTAAGAACTTAAAAATAAATCTATCAATCTGTCATATGTTAATTAACAATGAAGTAGAAATTTTCATCCTTTAGAGTTACTGGATAAGTGATTTTATCACATAGAGTTGAGGAAAGACATGGAGCCATATTTCATTTAAAAATCAAATAGAACTGACATCACCAAGATGACCACATCTTGACTTTAATGTCTCTCACAAGAACAGTTAACATCTACTGAAGAATAAGACACCATTGAACGAATCTTAGAACACAGGGGTAAGGCTGAAACACACCTACACCTCAGACACCAAGACAGCTTGCATTAGAGGGTATGAGAAGAGGCTACACCTTAACCAAACTGTCCTTCCCCAGGCAGTGCAGACCATACAGAGAGAACTCCCTTGAGCCTTTAGTTCTTCCAGTGGGAACTGACAACCCAGGGGGAACAACAGCCTCCCCCATCATGGGGGTGACTTTGTGGGAGTCCCTACTGTGATCTTGCACCACAGGGATTATAGGGGAATCTGCGGGGCTCAAGCAGAGGTTATATTTCTATCAGATAGAATTTAAACTAAAAATGGAAAAGAGAGACAAAGAAAGCCAAAATATAATGATAAAGGGGTCAATACATCAAGAAGTTATAACAGTTTTAAATATTTATATGCCCAATATTAGAGCACCTAAATATACAAAGCAAAATCAACAGAGCTAAAAGGAAAAAAAAATAAACAAAATACAATAATAGTTGGGAACTTTGGTTCCCTACTCATAAGGAAACTCTGGATTTGAACAACACTATAGACTAAAGGGACATAACATGCATATACAGAGCAATCTAACCAGCAACAGCAGAATACACATTCTTACCTGGTGCTCCTGGAACACCCGATAGATCATATTATGCCATAAAACATGTCTTAGAAAATTCAAAATTGTAATTATACCAAGTATCGTTTCTGACAACAATGGTATATATCTAGAAATCAGTAAGAGGAAAACTAAAAAATTCATGAACACATGGAAATTAAACACCACCCATCCGAACAACTAATGGATCAAAGTAGAAATTACAGGGAAAATTTTAAAAAAATAATTTCTTGAAACAAACAAAAATGAAAAGACCAGAACTTATATAAGAACTTGTGGGATATAGCAAAAGCTGTTTTAAGAGAGAAATTCATAGCAATGAACACCTACATTAAGAAGCAAGAAGGATCTCAAATAAACAAGCTAACTTTATATCTTAAGGAACTAGAAAAAGAAGAACAAACTGAGCCCCAAATTAGCAGAAGACAAGTGAGTGGTGGGAGGGGGAATTGGAGAAAGGTGGTCCAAAGGTACAAACTTCCAGTTATACAACAAATAAATCTAGGAATGAATGTACACCATGATGACTACAGCTAATTGCTGTATGATACATAGGGAAGTTGTAAGAGAGTAAATCCTAAGGTCACAAGGATATTTTTTCCATTTTTCATTTCTTCTTTACTGTAACTAGTTGAGAAGATGGATGTTAACTGACCCTATTGTAATGATTTCACAGTAGTGAAATATACCTCAAACTTATATAGTGATGCATGTCAGTTATTTCTGAATAAAATTGAAAAAGAATCAAATACAGGAGGATGAAAATCTAAATATGAAAAATAATACTTTAAAATTTTGGAAAAAATCCAAAAGAATATCTTATAATGTGACAGAGGAATGAATTATTTTTAACATGAGAGATGAAGAAATAGCCATAAGAAATAGACAAAATTTACTATTTTGAAATTAAAAACTACTGTTGAACTAAATACACAATAAAACTAAAAGTAAATAACAGAATTAGAGAAACCATTTGTTACCTACCAAATTAAAAAAAACAGTGTTTATAATGTATTTTTAAGGCACCACAATTCAGAAAAGTCAAGAAGAAGTCAGAGGAACACAGGCAAATGAAGAGACCAAAAAGTTCTTTGAAGTGGAAATATGAATTATCAAAAAGTAAGAAGAGCAGCTGAAACCCACTAGTAATTAAAGTAATGACTATTTTTAAAGCCAGAAAAAGTCACTTCCAATTTTTCAGATTTGGTGAGAAAATATTTAAGTCTACAAATTTCAAGTATATTTGCTTATATTTTGATGAGATTTTGAAAGCATGTGACTACTTTGGAGAGCATGTTTGTTGATATCTAATGAATAAGATGCATATACTTTACAGCTCAGCAATTTCACAATATACATAGAGAAATTTTCACTGTAGCATAAGAAGACCTGTTCCAAAATGTTTGTTAAAGCATTGTCTGTAATAGCAAATATCATAATCAACCTAAATTCCCACTAACAGCAGAACAAACATTTAAATTGTGCTTAAGCCAGGCGGTTTTGGCATAGCGATTTAGAATGATTTCTTTTGGAGCTACTCTGCCTATGTATGAAATTCAGCTCTAGCAACTTTGGGCAAATGTAGCTCTAGGCTTCAGTATCTTCATTTGTAAAATGGAGGTAAAAATTGTGTCTGCTTCATGTTTTTTGTGTATAAAAATAAATGATTTATATAAATAGAATTCAGATATAATCAGATACAGAGTGAGCTTATAATAATTATGAGCTATTATTATCAGTCATATGACAATATACCATACAACAGATAAAATGAATCAACTGGAACAATAGCTGTCAATGTGAATGGATTTCAAACAATCCCATTTAAGACATTTTTTTAAAGAAAGATACATAAAACAAGATACCATTTACATAAATTTAAAACTTGATAATATATTTAATTAATGAATATGCTCATTTATTATCAAAGTATAAAATCTTGCATGGGAATTCATTTGTAACTGGAAAATTTTATTTAAAAAATAGACCTAGGGCACCTGGGTGTTTTAGAGGGTAAGCAGCTGCCTTTGGCTTGGGTCGTGATCCTGGTGTCCTGGGATGGAGCCCTCCAACAGCCTGCCCGCTCAGCAGGGTGTCTGCTTGTCCCTCTTCACTCTCTCCCTTTGCCTGCTCCTTCTTGTGCTCTCTCCCTCTCTCAAATAAATAAATAAAATCTTAAAAAGTAATAAAAAATAAAAAAATAAACCTAAGGACATGATGTATAAGTATATATGAGCATTGCTTGGCTCTTCTCTATTTTTTTATTAATGCTTGAAATACTTGATAATTGAATATATCACAGTGTTAATTTACTTTTTCACCAAGAACTCTGTATTTCCCAGACTCTTAATTTTAGTTCCCCTCATTATTCAGTTTTTAGAAAGGGTCTATAGCTCTTAAAGCTATAGTTTCATTTAATTATGTAATATTCACTAGTAATAATTAGAACTAGTCCATAAACGTTATGAATTGATTTTACAATGTAACAATGCAATAATCCCATTACACAAACATTTAGACACCTTAAATACAAATATTTTGCTAAGTAGAGAACATTGGCTACAGAAAGATCATTATCCCATCAAAAGCAGAACAAAAAACGAGTAGTATAGGACATTCAAAACAAAAACTGAAGACTGGGGTATACTGTACATACGGTGAAAAAAATGATTTCCTTCAAAGCTTCCCATGGCACCTGACCCGTGCTCATACTCCATGTCCTCTATATCTTCTCATTTTGGTAGCATTTCTGATAAACAAAATAGAGTCTCCATGGATCCTCCTTAGAGGATGCATGATGCAAGGATGAATGATGCAAGGCTCATTCAGACAAGGAGTTGGCAATCATTTTCTATGACAAGCAAGATAGTAAATATCTTAGACTATGTGATCCATATGACCTCAGTCATTATACTCAACTCTGTGGTTGTAGTGCAGAAGACATAGGGTTGGACAATATGCACATGAAAGGGCATAGAACCGATAGGTGACTGACTGCAATTTCCAGCTCTGATTCTAAGTCTCTACAATGACATAGTCAGTCTATCACACCTATCAGAGCCCTGTGACAGAGGATTACTTTCCTCTTAAAAGATATAGGACAGTAGATTGCAGCAGTGCTCTACTCCAGAAACCCAATGGTGTGTTGAGTTATTCCACTTTGGGAAGTAAATGAATTTTAGCTATTGACATCATTAACTAATGAACCAAGACCAAGAAGAAAAGCTAACTGTTCCTAAATCTGTGTTGGTAGGATAGGAGCCTTTCTGGCCATGGAATAATCTCTGCAACAAGCTTTTGACAGATCCTATTAGAACTTACTGCTACAGGTGAGAATATATCAATCTATGATCATTTTCAAGTAGTTGAAGTAGTCATTTTTTATTATTCCTTGTTTAGTGGAGCAAACTATTTTGGGGAATGATTCCAAATACCCCCATTTATTGATTTCTAAGGACTTTAGTGATGGTTGTTTTACCAATGGTTTTAGTTAAGTTAGTGGTCCATGAGTTCATCCACAGCCCACAACATGGTAACAAAGGCTAGAAGCCTGAATTTTCACTTGTTCCCTTCTCAGCCATGCTCATCCTGTCATCGGTGTATCAGTGTAATGTAGTGAATGCAATGAAAATTGCCATGGTAAAATGTAGAGAAATATGCATACTTGTACAGAATGAAAGATGAACTGCTAACCCTTCCAGATAAAAACAAATTGCTTCAATGGGTCTAAGTACAAAAGGACCCAGATTATTGCTTAACAGAGTTTATTACTGTGCATTACAAAGGAGATAATGTGTTTTAATACACTTAATACATAATGATTACAACAATGGTTGAGATATTGGTAGTCTATATCAGTCTTTAGATTATATCTGTTCTTTGATTTTGTGGCCAGGGAAATAAAGGGGTGTTAACAAGCTACTCTTCACCTGGATGTCTTTGTTTAATATGATGCCCTCCTTACTTTCACTCACATGGCTGGATTTAGAGTTTAGATGTTGACTGAGGATATGTGGACTTAATTTGACTACTGACTGGTAGGTTTCCCATACTCCAAGTCAAAGAACTATTGAGTAAAGATTATCATTGTCTTCCTGTGTCTGAACATTACTCAATAAAAATACTATGCCCATAAAATAACAGTTATTATTTATCCTGCATTTACCATGAGTCATATATGCACCTAAACAATTTATCTAACAATTCTTGTAATTGTACTATCTAACAATTCTTGTAATTCTTCTAGATATAGCCTTTTCTTGTACTATTTTATAGCTGATAAGTCTAGAAATTAAAGATATTCAGAGAAATATTAGAACTAGTTCTTCTGACAAGCCTATAGTCTTTACCAGGTTGTTTGTTGTTGTTGTTGTTGTTTGGTACCATCTTATTAATCTCTTAGATGAAAAAAAATCTGTTTTCTCTACTATTCAGACATGCGAGGAATATTCACTATAAAATAGATGTGTTAATGAGAAACAAAATGTGCCCCTTAAAGAACTAAGCATTTGTCAGTCCCCAGTTCAGCTCTTGGGACAGTGAGTTCTCAGACATTTAGTCTGCATAATACCAGTCGAAATGTCAGTTGTGGGTTTATGAATAGAAAATAGATAGGACAGAAAGAAGGGTCAATTAAAACTAGTAAAACCTGATGTAGCAGCCAGATGGCTGACCTTTCTCTTAGTATCATCTCAGAGTACCCAGATTCTAATGTCCTGGTTTATTGTCCCAATGGCAAGCCATTAGCATGGTTGGATCAGCCCACATGAAGCTGATGTACTTTCAAGCTTTAAGCCAGCTGGAAAGAGACACTCATAGTTCTGGACCCCAACTCTGTGCTCTGAGTCAAGCTGTGAGGATAAGCCAAGAAGCTCTTCCTGCATTCTGACCTCTTGGTCACAAAGGGAATATGTTTCCTCTTTCAACATTGTTAAGCTGTTTCTCACTCACAGGTATATGCAATGTTAGGCATGGACAGGAGGTCTATTCACTGAACATGTCATTGGACAGAAATAAATGATTACGGGCTCATGATTCAACTTGTAGGTAATCTGGGTTTCCCATTTCTTCTATTTCTCCTCCTCTCCCTCCCCCTCCCCTCCCCCTCCCTCATCCCCCTCCACCTCCCCCACCTCCTCTTCCTCCTCCTCCTCCTCCTTCTTCTTCTTCTTCTTCTTCTTCTTCTTCTTCTTCTTCTTCTTCTTCTTCTTCCTTTTTTGAGTGCTGTTTTTGACAAGTCATTCAATGCTTCTCTATCACTCTGAGAACGAGAAATTATAACTTACACTGTCCAGAATCCATTAGAAAGAAAGAAAGAAGGAAGGAAGGAGAGAAGGAAGGAAAGAAGGAAGGAAGGCGAAAGAAGGAAAGAAAAGAAAGAAAGGGAAGAAAGGAAGGGAGGAAAGAAAGACTAAAGAAAGAAAAAGAAGGAAGGAAAGAAAGAGAGAAAGAAAGAAAGAGAAGAAGAAAAAAAATTTAGGCAGATGTGTAGTGAAGAATTAACTTTACCCAGAGAGGTTCATTTGGCCTTAGTCCTGACTCCTGGCAGGTAACTTCTAAACCCTTGGAATTCCCTAAGAGAATGATATGCCTTTGTTATTCATAGTGAGCCTCCGGGACCACAGTTGATAGTTTATGCTAACAAGATGTCTGCTGGTAGGCTAGACTCCTCAGACCCCAAATGATCATTTTCTAGATAGATGGCCCACTGTAGGGGCTAGCCAGGTTCCCAAATACCAACCCTGTGATCAGAGAGTTAGGACTGTTGGCTATGTAAAATCATTCTGATCTCTAGGGGATGGGGCTAGAGATTGATTTCAACCATATGGGCAGTAAATCATCCACGTCAACCTACCTAATGAAGTCTCAATAAAAGCTCTGGACAGCAAAGCTAGAATGAGCATCCTCCTTTGGCACTATTTCATGCACATATTGTGACACTTCAGTGCCAGGAGGGTAACATATCCCTAGGGACACAGAAGCTTTGTATTTGGAACACTTCTCCCAGGCTTGTATTCTGCCTCATGTGTGTTTCTACATCATGTCCTTTTGCCACGGTAAAACTAATAGTAAATATAGTGCTTTCCTGAGTACTGTGAGGGAAATTATTAAATATTGGGATGGTCAGGAGACCATTTTTAGCCAGAATTTTTAGCCAGCTGATCTGAGTTGAGGGTGGCCCTTGGGGCCCCCAAACTTGTGAATGTTGTCTAAATTCTTGGGTAGACTTGGCAGTCTGAAGGGCTACCCCCTTAATCTTGAATTTTGTCTAACTCTGGTTAGCAGATCATATCAAAATAAGATTCCTACAATAAAAATGCACAAAAAATACATAAGCTTTTGTATAGCAAATTTAATGCTAAAAAATTGTCCTAGGATGAATTAATTATACATGAGAGAAAATTACAAATAATTTAAAAAATGAGGGAAAATAACTGAGTAGTTCAACTCTCTCTTATCAACATTTTATTTAGTATGTATTATGGCCTGGTTACTGGGTTAGACACCAAAGATAAAATACTGAAAAAGACATACTACCCTGTACCATAGCACTAACAAATGGAATAGTAATTAGACAATAGACAGTTGTTAATATTCTATGACAACTTTTTTCATAGTGGATAAACATTTTGCACCCAATCACGTGGTGGCACCCAGTCCAGACCTGAGAGTCCAGAGTAGGCTATACAAATTAAGTGAGCAAAGTAGAGTTGACTGTAAATAACAAAATATCTTCTTAGCAGTGGTCACAAATAAAAATATTTAGTTATCAGACAAAATAATCATTTAAAAAATGACCACAAAATAAGAGGTAAGCAATACTAGATTTGGAACAAAAGCTCGGTTTTATCACCAGGGACCCAGTGATCATCAAATATGTCATTCTAACTCCTGCTCTGCCATCTCCAGCATGCTGGCTTTTCAATCCTGAGTAAATAAAGGATGTCAGGTCAATGCCATCATATTCAAGGGAAAAGGATGGAGTAGGACCATAGGTTTCTTCCTCAAGAAATTCTGCCTTTTCATCAGGAGTATATGCTAAAGCATTGCTAAAATGATGTCCTAGGCTTCATTAGTGAGAAGATAATAAAGTGAGTTTCTGATATAAGGGAATGTGATTTCCATAATTAACTTTATACCCTGGTACTGGTGGAGACCCCATATCCATTCTGAGTTCAGGAAATGTCCACCCTTAACTAAGATCAGGGGCGATTTGATTATTGGGTAACTGACAGCATCTACATAACCTAGAAGCTAAGCTATCATGGATGATTAGGATTAGCTAAAAAATATGGGACCAAAGGGACAAAATGAGGAAAAAATTTTCAGACAGAATAATAGCTAATATTTGAGAGAGAAATCTTAATAATTGTACTGAAATATCCATACTTTATCACAGTGTAAAAGGTGAGTGTTAATAAATAAGATGATAAAAACTAAGAAAGAATAAAATTGAAATACCACAATCGCTTAAAATGAAATGTTAAGTGAAAATGGAATGTTACCAATTAATCAAAAGGATAATTTAAAAGATAATATGAAATAGACATGCAGGCATACCTTGGAGGTATTACAGGTTTGTTTTCCAGACCACTGTAATAAAGTGAATATCACAATATAGCAAGTTAAATTAATGTTTTAGTTTCCCAAACACATAAAAATTATGTTTGCACCAACCTATAGTCTATTAAATGCTCAATAGTATGTGTCTAAAAAATATACATATCTTAATTAAGAAGCGCTTTATTGCTAAAAAAATAAAGTGCTAACCATTATCTGAGCTTTAAGTGAACTGTAATCACTGATCACAGATCACCATTACAAAAAATAATGAAGAAATTTGAAATATTTGCAAAAATTACCAAAATGTGGCTTAGAGACATGAAGTGAGCAAATTTTGTTGGAAAAATGGTACTGATAGTCTTGCTCAAGGTAGGGTTGTCACAAAACTTCAGTTAATAAAAAAAAATGTAGTATCTGGAAAGTACAAGGAAACAAAGCACAATAAAATGAGGTATGCCTGTATTTATGGATACACTAAGGAAATAAAACAAATATATGTGCTTTGGTAGAAAGCATACATAATAAGTAGAGTAAATATTTAACATCCAAAACAGATATAATTGGGAGAAGATAGTAGGATTATGGATGCTATATAGTCAACTACTTTATTTATTAATAATTGAGTTGACTAAATTAAAATGCTAGTTTCCCAGCAGCACAATGTTTGGCCTTACTGCCAATTTACAAAATGGAATTGTCAAGTAAAATTTGATTGTCTTCAAAGTTCAAGCTGCCGTGTGTGGTTGTATAGATTGTGCACTGCACAAGGTCACCCAAGAGTGCAAGTGTTAGTTCTGTTTGCTCTTCCACTTGTCTTGGTGCAGGGCTACACCTGGGAGGTCCCATTTTTAAATCCCATAAAGTTATCGCATGGACTAGCTGTAGCACTTGCTCACAGTGGAAGAAGACTTCAGTACCTGAAATGAGATTTGAAGATATTCATTGTCCATATTCTCATCTCTCTCAACTAGCATGGCTCTTCAAAGTTAAATGTAAAACTCATGAATTCACAAAAGAAGTGTACTTGAAGTCACACAAAGACAGAGCAGTAGCAAAGTTCATGGAATAATGAATACCAATATTCTTATTGGGAAATGAGAAATCTTCTAAAGAAAAAATATATGTCAGGCAACTGTGGTCCCTTGAGTGACCTCTGGGGATTCCTATAGATGCTCTTTGCAGAGAGCACTTTTTCTGCTCGTTATTAAATTATTTCCTAAACTTCCTTCAATTCTTTATAGTGCTGTTTGACCTACAAAAAAGGTATTGAAATAGAAGTTTCTTTTCCCTTCTGACCAAATGATTAGGGCAAGATTTGTGGAAGTTTTTCAAGAAAGGAATGAGCTTCTTATTACAGTGAATTATGTGAAGGAAAGAGCCAAAATATAATTTGGTTTCTGCTCTCCCTATTTAATCCTATTAGTTTCAGGATTTGTGACATGTCTTCTGTGCTTTCCTGAGCAGTCAGAATCCCCTTTTGGTTTAAGCTGGTGGCATGACCAGCTGAGTACAGTCATAACACAGGGAAGATTCTTTCTTTGGGGTTCATGTAACAAAATAAGAACAAAAGGCTTTTGTCAAGTAGAATGAAAAACATTTTAGAAGATATGAACATGACCGTTCGTGAAGCAGATGCCTTTTCTCCCAAGGTGGTCCTCACCTTACAAAACTGTCTTTACTATTCCTAGAGGGAAGATTTAACCAAGATGTCCTAATAGGATCAACTTCTTAGCTGATCTGAATTAGAAATTTTCAGAGACTGGAATTTTTCTGAAAGTAGTTTAGATTCATCTCAAAAGTCAGCAATCTGTCTAATGGCCTCAGCCAATTCTGTCCCCATATGGAGGAACTAAAAACAATAATTGCTACATTGACTAAATGCTTGCTATGTGCTATGCCATATTTAAGCATTTTACATGTATTTACTCACTGAATACTCACAAAACACCATATGAAGTAACTAATATTGTCATCTATAATTTACATATGAGAATACTGAGAGATTTGGAGACCAAATAACTTATCCACAGTTAATGAAATCTGAAGTGATGAACTCAGATACAAGCCAGGAAGCCAAGCCAGAGTCCTCACCTGTAACTTCTCTGATTGATCAGACTGAATATTATATTCAGGACAAAGAATTGTAGAAACGTATAGAACATTAATGTCAATATGCTAACCAGTGCTTAAATTATGTCTGCATTAATGCCACGAAGCATACAGCATCTCTGGAGGTAACACATCCACTCTCTTGTAAATCTGGACATTTTACAGAGTTGGGGGAAACAAAATAACCATTCCGTCTGTTCAGACTGCCTTCTTGACTTAGGCAAACTGAATAGAAGTGGACTGATTGCTGGTATCTGTTCTTACAAATGAAGTGAAAAATTCCAGCAACATGCTATCCAATTAAATGGTAGCATTCATGCCACACTTCTCATCCAGATGGAAGGTTTTGTTTCATTATTTGCTGAAACACTTTATTCTCAAAGACTGCAATGTTTCCACATGCTTCAAATAGCATTTATGTTGTTTGAAACAATACCTTCATTAAAAGATTTGGGAAAAACTCTGATTTTCTTAGGGAAAGTATAAATGATAAGGTTTCTAACTTATCTGAAATATGAGGCAACTTATGAAGTAACAGGAATATGGTACTATGAGTAGTGAAGCAGGTGACATTAACACTTACTTTTTTTTATTCTTCAGTCGTAGAAAAGGGCCTTGATGCTAAGCAGATGGCAGCTATGTTATTCAAACGGGATGGGGAATGTGTCTTTTCTTAAATCTCTTCTCAGAAAGTTACCTATCAGCAGTATGTATGCTGTTTTATAACAGCTGTTAGAGTGAGTGGACAAAGTAAAACCCCACATAAGTAAACACTTCTTCGGATCCACTCACACTGCCTTAGAAATTAATTTAACAATTTTGATTATCAATTTCTGTGGCCAATCATTGTCTCCCTTCCTTTTATGTAGACTAGGGCAAGAGCCTTCCCATTGAATGCGCTAGCTGCAATCTGTCATCAAATCCAGCCTCCACACATAGGTCTGAGTTGTTTCTGAAGTCATATATCTTATCTTATCATTTCTGTGCTCAGCATATTCAGTGGAAGCTTGATTGCCTGTTTTGATCCCACATTTTTAATACAGAAATCAAGAACCTTTACATTTAGGGACGCCTGGGTGGCTCAGTGGGTTAGGGCCTCTGCCTTCGGCTCAGGTCATGATCTCAACGTCCTGGGATCGAGCCCCGCATCAGGCTCTCTGCTCAGCGGGGAGCCTGCTTCCTCCTCTCTCTCTGCCTGCCTCTCTGCCTGCTTGTGTTCTCTGTCTGTCAAATAAATAAATAAAATCTTTAAAAAAAAAAAAAAACACCTTTACATTTAGCTCCAACTCTCTGCAGTCTTTGGTATCTAAAGATTCTGAAGCTAATTCTCTTCACAATTCATCCAACCATATCAGGGTAGTAGAAAAGTAAGGGTACCAATCTCCTGAAAAACACCACACAAGGCCGTATGATCACTTTGAGGTAAAAGTAGTTAGGTGGCGCTTTTTATAGGTAGCAAGTCATAGCAGGATTGACAACAATTAAGAATTACTGAAGAAAAGAAGTGGAAGGGCAAAGACATTCAAATATAGAAACATGTCACCAGAGCATTCGTAGTCAAACATACTTTGAAAATGAGAAATTCTTTATGAATTAACTGACAACTACATGAAATAGGGATAATCTGCTACTATCTTTAGATGATGTCAAAGAGCTCTGCAAAGCTGTCATTTAAAATGCAGGTTGGAAGACATCCAAATAATGAGTTTGACAATACTTTAAGTTCTTTATCTGCATGAAACTGTAATGACTTTTGGGGAACTAAAATGAGGATAGGTCTATTGCCTACAGAGCTTTATGCACTAATTAATATAAAGATTTTAATTGCTTTATTAGATTATTATCAAATAAATGTTAAAGCAAACTTTAAAATACAAAAAAAAAAATCAATTGTTCATTATTTTGAAACCTTGTCATGTAAAGTTAAGTGAAACTCTGATTGTTCTCCATAGAAAATACATTGCTATCCAGCAACACCAGCAATGTTTAAGCGGTCCTCTTTTGACACACCCCACCCTCCTAAGTATGTTTGGTCAAACTTTTTGATCTTTGACAATCTTAGAGCTGAAAAATGATAATTCATTTTATCTTCTAAATTTCAAACTCTTCTAATATGAATGATGCCAAGCATCTGAGTTTTGTTTAAGATTTATTTATATTTATTGTTTGTGTGCTGTCTCCTCATCTTCAGGTTTTGCCATGGTTAGTGTTTTTCTTTAGTTTTAATGTGGTCAAGTCTATTACTCTTCTTTTTGATTTCTGGGTCTGAGATAATACTTAACTATGTATTTTGACATCCAGATTAGAAGGTTTTCTGTACAGTTTTATTTTCATGATTTTATGATTTTACAATTTTACATTTAAGTCTTTGATATGTCTTGAAATTTTTATGGTCTAAGGAAAGGATTAGAAAACTAACCCATGAGCCAATTGTGGTTCACAATGAGCCAAATCCAGCCACATCAATAATTCAAGCCTCTTTCTTGTACTACAACAGCAGAATTGAAGAGGGATAGAAACCTGCAAAGCCAAAAATATGTACTATTTGGCCCTTCACAGAAAAAAAAGAGTTTGCGAGCCTTAAGACAGGTAATAGCAAATACTATATACGTATTTCCTAAGGAGTTAAACACTGTTTATGTCACTTTTATCCACTGATTTGAGAGCTACCATTATAATATACTAAATTATTACAGATGTTTAGAAATGGAAGGCAAACAGATTATACGTAAGCACCCAAATTTCACAAACTCAGGTTAAATGAATCTCTTGTATTATCTTATGTGAATGAGTTTTGGATCTTTCCTTCCTGGACAGGACTCTGGTCTGAGTAGCAAGAAAATAAAATTCATATTTTATAGATTTTTCTTCCTATATGTTTGGTCTCAAGATCAAATGTTTGTTCAGGATCCCAAATGCTTGTAATGGAGTCGTATTTTCCTTCTTCCTATAATTTATCAGTAGGGGAATGTTGGATGTATGGACAGCACAGAAACAACTGGAAGATTATCTCTCATATATGATCCATCCATCTGGTTGAACACATATTTCAGAGCCATTAGCTTTGAATTGAGAGGATTACATTTATTCTTGAGTGTAAAAATGAAGGAGGAATCATTATTCTTTAAAGAATTTTGTCAATAGTCTGATTGGATCCACAAAGACTTATTAATTGGCTTTCCTCTTGCTCCTCGAGATCCTTGATATCTATGGGTGATTGTGATTTGAAAGCTTGGATTTGGAGACAGAGTCAGTCTGCGGTGAAGGATCACTTTTCTCAGTGCAAAGACGTTTCTTGTGAGATTCTTCAGAAAGATGAGAAAAGGCATACTTACATTCGGCGAACTTTATATACATAAATCTACGTGACAACCAAATGAAGAGTTTACTTGTCAATATTTGACACACTTTCTATTTTTTATCCCCTAAAATATTTACATAAAATACACTTTAGTGCCCCTGTGACATTTGTCTTTGACCACCTCACAAACAACTCATTCTTATGCACAACCAGCCTCTTCTCTAGGGGCCAGTGAATGACTAAATGATGCCCAAGCATCTACCCAATGCCCAACAGAGAGAGAAAATGGAAGACTGGCAAGCGAACTCACCCTGTAAGGAAAAGAAAGAAGACTATATGTCAAGTGGAATTTAGTTCTTTAAAGGAACAGTTAAATCTGTCGTTTTCAGGTAGCCTAGGAAGTTTTAAATGGCCGCTCATTGTGAGAAACTCATTTCGAGTACATTTGAAAGGCAGAACATCTAAACGTGTGGTGGCCTTTCCACCTCTCAGGAACTTTGATTGGGCCCTGACTGCGAAGGAGAATGCAGAGAACTGAGTCACCAGCACAGCTTCTATAGCACCCTGGGGTCCTTTGGAAACAACTCCTCGTCCAGCCTCCGTCTAGGATGGGTTAGAACAGTGACTCCTCCAGGCAGGGGTCTGAGATAAACGACCTCCGGAGTCCTCGTTCAGCCTCGCAAGTCTTTGATTTTGAACTGACGAAGTGCAAGCCGACTTTAAGTAGGTCATCCGAAGAGCTCACATCCTGGCATGTAGTTGGCATTCACTAAGTAATATGGCAGAGAGCGAGCAACGGGCGTTTTTTAAAGCAAATCTTTCTACGTATTTTTATTTTTGCCTAAAGATTCTATAGCCCTTTTCTTTCTCTAGGAAAGTGATTCTGTGAGTAGTAGCACCAGTTAGCATGAGTATGAATATGAAATTATATTGGATTTTTCATGGCACACTTGTTCACAAAGCTACCACGGGAAAATTAGAATGACAGTGCTTCTGCCTGATTATATAATTGGTTGGTGAGGGCAGGAGTCACTTGGATGTTTTTTACCTTTTGGGCCAAATACTTTTCATTGCAACCTGTAATTATGTAATTGGATTTTTTTTTTAAATGCATGAATTTAGTTAACTCTGGGACCTTAGTGACTAAGTTCTCAGTCACTTAACTCCTTGACCTACTAACTCTATAGCTATTCTTTTCTTTCACCCTCTCCACAAACCTTCTTATCTACTATCATCTACTTTGTATACCATAATATAATGTAGAAGAAAAGTCAGATGCTGCCGTAAGTTATTGATATCTGTGTAATTTCTATGAACTATATAATGATCCTTCCTTAATAACTTACATAACTCATGAAATCTTAAAGTTACAAGAGACCTTTGTGATCATGCAATTCAATGCTTTCATTGATAAAAATGGAGACTTTGAGATCTTTGTCCATTTTTCCATCCCATGTATCAAAGCCAATGTCCTTCACTTAATAATAAAATAAATATTTCGCCTTTATTTCTGATAAATTATTTTACCAACACAATTTCTTTTCAAGAAGGTTAAGACAATTTCTTTCGTAAATGCTCTTTTTCATAAAAGAATAAAAGATAAAGATGTTCACCACAAATCAACATAGGAATTATTTGAGATGATTATTTTTACTATGAAAAATAATTTCAACATGATACACCTATTTTCCATTTTTCTTCCCTCTTGTTACACCTTACAAGAGTTGACTTGAGTTGAGCTACTCTGAGGTTCTTTCTGAAAAGGAGCAAAGCTCACTGTTCTCTGAGTTTGAAACTCATTTCTCTGGCTTCATTAGCTCACTCATTTAAAGAATCATAGAAATTGGATTTTTTGTTTTTTGGGTTTTTTTTTTTTTTTTGATTCACTGACCACCTACACTTCAATGTTTCTTCCAGGTGCTTCACTAATATGAACACCATGGCTAAGTCCTGGCTTCTTTCTTATATGAGTTCCTATACTATTTGTTGCAATGTACATACATGTGCACTGTGTGGGATGGGATAGGCTTCTTCTGCATGGCTAATGTAAAAAATAAGCTACATTAAAACAAATTCACACACACCAATAGATCTGCAAAGGGATTTATTTATAGAGCAGAGGGTATTTCTTTATTTTTATTATAAAATGTTTTTAGAGGGAAGAAAGTATTGTATTTTTTTCATTAGTTTTTGTTTTCCAGATCTACACAAACTATTTCTATTTTTTAAAGATTTTTTTTTTACTTATTTGACAGAAAGAGAGAGAGAGCAGAGGGAGGGTCAGGAAGAGAGGGAGAGAAAGAATCCTTAAGCAGACTCAGCACTGAGCCTGGAGCCTGATGTAGGGCTGGATCCCAGGAGCCTGAGGTCATGATCAGAGCTTAAATTAAGAGTTGGGTGCTTAACTGACTGAGCTACCTAGGATCCCATACCCAAACAATTTCAGAAAGTTAGGAATTTTGTAATGTGATAATCTAAATATCAATATTAAGCAAAATAATATTTAGATCATTCAATAAAAGAGAGTGTGGCTTACTATGTCTTTATTCAAAAAAAAAATTCCATCTATATACTATGGTGACTCTGGTGAGGCTTTATGTTTTTCATTTTCTCGTTATAATATGTACTTAGAGGTAACACAATTTTTTTGAATTTACATCTGAAATATGCTATCAACTCTGGTTTGTTAATAAGTGAAGTGCTGTGAATTAGAGGTGATTTTTGGTAGATTGCCTGGCTGCTGCTCATATCCTAAACATCATTTCTTAGAATTCTAAATCCCTTTAGCTAATGATGGTAAGAAATAACAAAGTTTAAGAAAATTGCCCTCCAAAGAAAGGCAACTATCAGTCTAATCTGAACATTAGAAAAAATAGCTGACATCTATTTCCCTTGAGATTAGTAGATTCTATTTAAATAATTTGACTATATTTAAACATTTTTTGTTTTAATTAAATTTAATTATGTTGGTAAATTTTAATTGGAGGTAATATAACCTCTGTGAAGACTATCTTGAGCAGGATAAAGAGCCAAGTTTTCTCCTGAACAAAATAACGGAAAATGTGTACCTATCTAACACACATTTTGTTTTTCAAATTTTTTTTTTTTTTTTTTTTTTGGTTCGTAGGTGCCAAGGACATGCTCTTTCATGTTCTGTATCTCTGTAATAACCAGTAGATACATGCTCACAGAGAAGACCGTTCCCTCCCCCTTACCCATTAGAAGTATAAAGGTCCCTTAAGAAACATCACATGGGGATACTGAAACTGTCAACAGAAACCAAAACCATTTTGTTACTATTTTAATTATAAAATGCAACAGAAAGCTCAAGCATTTGAATATTCAAAGTGAATCATTACCATGTGTATGGGCAGCACATTTGGCAAATGCTGAAAAATTGAACACTGAGGATTTGTGATAAACTGTGGTTACAACAAAGCTGTTGGAATTAACGTTTTAATTCATGCTTATGCGTATAAAGTCATAGCTTATCATGCTGGCCAGGCAGACTTATTGAGTATTTCTGTTTCTGAATTCTTTTCATTGACATTTTAAAAGCTATTCGAACATGAGGATAGACTTTCTCCTTCTACTATCTATTACATGCTTTAGCAGTGAGAAGTACTCTTTAGGGTGGATGACTGATACACATCAGTTCACATCAAACAATTTGAGAAGGAAAGAAACCAAATGAAACATTTTCAACAATGAACTAGAAGAAACTTGCACCAACAAATAGAAATGAATTTTTTTAAAGTCTATGATTGTTGCCCCAGACTGTATTAAAATTCTGAAAGAGAAGACAAACATCTAAATTCTTGGAATACTTTATCCTCCACAGGAATGATAACACCTGGAGGAAGAATCTTCTTTCATTCCACAAAAGACATTTGTTCAACGCATGTGAGTTAAAGTTTAACTAGGTGTCAGGTTTTCACTGGGCACTGGGGAGAAAATAGCAAATAAACACAGTCCTCAGGGAGCTTACACTTTAACTAAAATGAAAAGCAATGCGGTTGATCTCAATGAAAAATGGTGTAGTACAAATATCTATCAAACTACCAATCAGTGGCGTTCCCCGATGAGTAAAATTTAAGGGGGCTGTCAAAATGAGCAGCATTACAGCTGACATAAGCTCTTGAAAGAAAAGGGACTGTGCTTTGTCTTTGAACCCTGCCTGCCTAGCAGAAGTACTAGAGGATGTTTGCTGAACTGAAGTACATTGAAGCCATAATGATGAAAGATAGATAAAATGTGGGCGGGTTTTTTTTGTTTGTTTGTTTTCTATTTTTTGCCATAATGGATATGAACTTTTCAAGAAAAAGTTTATACTTATTCGACCAGTCAGCCTTCACAGGATTTCTTAGAATCCAATATTATTTTTACAGAGTCAGAGGTAAGAATACTGAACCAGATTCAAGTACAGTTGGAGGGACATGTGATATGGGCTCAGAGAAAATCACAATTCAATCATGGGTCATTAAAACACGAATTTCTCTAGCACTTTGGTCTCACTTATCCCATAAATCTGGGAAAACTAGTTTGCGTGTAGTTTTGTTTGGTTTGGTTTTGGGTTTTTGTTTTGTTTTGTTTTGTTTTGTTTGTTTGTTTTGCTCGAGTATCCAACATGTGACAGATCTTGCTTTTTAGAACCAGCAGCAATGTAAAAGAAGCATTTCAAAAAGCTTGTAAATGTTGCTAGAATTCACTATTCTTGGATAAACTCTGAATACATTTGACTCATGCTCATTAATTAAATTATGTAAGAGTAACTGCACTAGAGAAGCACATTCTCAGTAGGAGGAACAATGGAAATCAATTTACATCAAAATGGAGCCCTCTGGGCTCACGAATCAAAACACTTAGTTCATTTTGCTATTACTCTAGGAAAACAATATTTGAAGATGTATGTTTCCTTGAGATTACTGGCAAGAAAGAACCTTTTGTGATTTCCTCTCCCTTTTTTCATTCTTAGAAAGAAGAACAGAATAAGATAATCAATAGTTATAATTACGATTTTCTTTTTATCAACCCTTCAAATACCTTCTACTATGTCATCCTTACCTTTAAAGATTACAACCTTTGCAAATCCATGAGGCATTTTCCTTTTTCCCTGACAAAGTATTTGTTATTAATTCTGGAACTCAAATGTTACACAAATTAGCAAAATGGTGACAGTAGTTATAAATAAGGTTTTAATACTCATGGAAAGAAAATCATTTTATGCAAGGTAAGGAGACTTCTCTCAATGCAGTGATTAAAGGTGAAGTAATTCTGAATAAAAATAAATTTTCTCTATTGTTGCTTTATTAAAAATGAAATGTTGAATTCTGATTAACAATTAATTAAGCGATTCACTTTATGCTTCCCAATTCCTCATGTTTGAACACCTGCTGAGACTAGGCGTGATAGAAGATGTAAAGCATGACACCTGGCACCACCTAAGTGGGCACTAAAAAATTATTATTTGTCTGTTTATTTCTTTTCAATTGCTTCTACTTACGTGAACATGTATTCATTTACCCATCTAGCTAATATTTATTGATATCACCCATGTGTCAAGTACTCTGCCATGTACTTGAGTTTCAACAGTTAGCAAAAATGAATTTTTCATAGCATATACTAGCTAAATTGACATCCACACTGGGAAAAGGAGGAACACAACACGTTAAACCTTAATGGACTCCGATACTCTTTTGTAGTTTAATATTTATCCATGCTAACACAAAATACCAAAATTATTGTTGGGATTATATTAATGAAAACCATTTGTTTGATGTCATTTAAATAAAATATTTAATTAGTTGACTCAGCTTTTTACTGTATTCCTGATCATGGGGGAACAATACATTGTGAGTTGTATTGTTGTTATGAATAGCTCTGTAGATTAATTATTCCAGGTACAGATACTCTCTGTGTGGGGAAAAAGACTTACTAGAAAAGACAATGTTACAGATGAAAGAGGCGCCAGATAACACTTGCCCAAGATGTACATAAAAGCCTCCAATATCTGAGGTGCGTATCCCTTATGATCAAGCCAGTTGTTAACACATGCAAACAAAACTCCTGGCCGCCCTGCTTATTCTTTTGTGTATTAATTAGTTGTTAATTCCAATAGAAAAAAATATTATTGTTTATATTTACATCCATCTTTTACAGATTCCCCATAGATAAATTCATTTTGCGCTCCTGCCAAATTCAGTGTGGGCCAGAAAAACGGCGTGTGTTACCTATCAATCAGTATTTTGAGGAGATTCTAATCAGAGCTGTTTATTTTTTATGTGGAGAAATATTATTTTAAAAGTGCAGCTTTTAAATGACTTTTTAAATATGTGGTATTTGAAAATGTCAGCTTTTTAAGCAAATTTCTCTCAGGAACGAAGTGCTAGGAGTCCTTGTTGAAGTGGGATATTTTTACTGGGCTATTCACAGAGCTACCTCTGTTCCCATAGTAACTTGTTCTTCGATGAGCAACGAAGCAGGGGAACTGGTGTGTGTATTGGTAAATCTGACCCAATGACATTTGATAAATACTCACTCGTATCTAGGAGGAAGCAGTAGAAGAGTAGGCTTTTATCAGGGACTATAAACATACTGATCAGTCATACAGAACAAGGAAAATAAAATGATTTTGAGATACAGTTTTACCTTGTGTCTGAATTTTCACTAGATGGCTTCTCTATAGTTAGGACAAGTTATGGTTTTGATGTAAAGAAGAAAAAAATCCTGTAGAGTAACTTCTGCAGAAATCTTCAGGATTTTGGCAACATTTAGGATAACTTTTTCTTGTTGGTATAATTTTACGGGTACCGATCATATGCCTGGAATGATAGTAAATGATTTGACAGATCTATATTAACCTTTGACTCTTTCAGTAAGACTGGAATCCTTCAAGAAGTGAGCCTGTTAAAGCTCAAATAATTACTCATTGTCAAAACAGAGATGGATAATGGTCATCAATAATTTAAAAAGATGTATAAAAACAAAAATTAAATAAATAAATAATCTGTTGCTTTTGAAATTTGCCTTGCAAACACCTTAAGAATACTTTGATGTCTATGAAGTCTTAAAAATCCATGCCATCATCTCTTGCGATCTTTTTTGTCCACAGAACTTCTTCTTTTCTTTTTTTCTTAGAACCAGCAACAGGAAATGTAGCATTTAAAAATTTTCATTTTCTTACTCCAAACCCTAAAACCCCTACAGATTTTATTTTGTACCCCTTATTGGACATAGCATATGGGTTCTATTATCAATTAGGACACTTTGAATTGTATCAGTTTAGTTATATAATTGTTAGTTATTTCAACCTTAATTCTTTGTTTATACATTCAGGATGACCTGTACTGTACTTATTTGTGCCAAAGTTGCCTCTCTAGGAGATCTGAAAACCCAAGTAGCCATGAACTCTATTTACAAACCCCCGTCCTAACACCCAGAACTCGGTAGATGCCCAATATGATTCTTATTGGGGTTTGGATTGGGAATGGGTTCCTGCTGCTGCATAGCCAGTGTATACAACATGGTTCTCAGTTCAGGTTTATGAATGTCAGCTGATGAATAACTAATTGCAAATTTTACCATTTTATATAAGAAAATGTACAGTTAGCAAAATAATACATTTTAAATTCATTTTGATAGTTATCCCCAAAACATCATGTAGAATCTGTCACCGTTAATCTTAAGTACAGTGAAAAGTTTATATCACTGTACCGAAAGATAAGGAGATAGACAACATCAGTGATTTCAAGTATTTGGATTTCATCCAGTAAATCAAAAAAGACTTTTGGGAACTAAAATCTAACAAAGTTGTTTGTGTATGTTTGTGTGTGTATTTACTTATACACGTTTATATTTATATGCCTACTAGAAGAAAAAAATTAATGAAAAATTTGGAAGGATCTAGCAAAACTTAGTGCTTTAATTTTGATACTTTAAGTTTCAGGTTAATCTCGTCACATTTTCCTTACTTTCTTATGCTTCCTGGAATTGATGAAAATTTTCAAGAAAAATGCAAATTGAAATGGAAGTGCCACAAATTCTAACCTTCTATTAAGAAATTTCTGTATATTTTGAAACTGAATTTAAAAAGTTTTATTGTGCCCAATAGCCTTGGAAAAGATTAATGGTCAAAACTGATATTAAACTGTATATCTTTCTTTTTCTTTTTTTTTTAAACTGGGTATCTTTCAAGAAAGAAATCAATTTCACATAAATTGTTCCTTTCTTTAACTATCATTCTTTTTGCAATATCTGTAAAAGTTCATAATATGTTAAGGATAATAATTAACTGCCAGGTTTGGTACCATTATTCTTTATCTACCAAGACTTCTTCGATTGGCACTGCCATGGAAACAGGTTTAAGTTCATGACCAGGTAATTGACTGGCACACAGAAATTTGAGGGTGTCTTTCTATGGTAAGCTCATGGGCAAATAATACATGAGTAGCCTAGTTCAAAAGCTGAAATATGGCTGTAGAATCTGCTTATTGGGTTTGGAAGCCAACCCTGACATTTTTGTACTATCATCTATAAAATGAGAATAATATCATTACTGAAAGATGGAAATAAGTGAGCTAATGTATGAAGAATGTTTAGATTGGTAATTGATATATACTAAGTGTTTAATAACTGATAATATTAGTACTACTAGTAAATGGCACTTTTGTCTTATGCAAAGTACTTCACTTCCGTGTACTTTTACTTTCTCCGTAAAATAGAGATATTGTATTACTCACTTACAAGTTTGTTATGGGCATTAAGTGAAACAATGCATATAGAGTGTTTAGTACATTGCCTGACATACATAATCAATAAATGTTAGCTTTACTGCCGTTACAATCAGCCCATAAATTCTTATCTATCATACTGCCTTCCCTCCTCAAGTTATGAGCTTTTTTAAGGCTCTGTGTGTGTGTGTGTGTGTGTGTGTGTGTGTGTGTGTTTTCTTTTGTGGGAAGAGGTTGGTCTATTCAATCCAAGTTCAGCTGTATAAAAATGATGCGGGAGGGAATCCACTGTGTGATTGATTTGTCCGGCTCTCCAGATCCCTCGGGGGAAAGCCCTGTGCATGGGCATTTTCTCACAAAGAGCATATGTTCCTAGTCCCCCAGTCTTCTTTTTCATGCACAGTCCTCTCCCAAATGTTGGTACTATTTGGCCCATGTTCAAAATAAACAAACATTGTTATCGATTCAGAAGCCTCCTTCTGATATTTGCAAAGACCGAAAAAAGTGTCTAGATCTTGGTGTGCCAGTTTATTATTCAAAAAAAAAAAATACTTTGCACCTTGTACCTCCTCATCTATTTACTTTTGAATATTCAATTTCTTTCTTTCTTAGACAATGATTACTCCCCACTCATATACGCCATCATTGACAAACAGGATACTGATTTATTCCCCATTACACCTAAGGGTTCTGCTGTTTTATTTTTCTTTCTTTATTTTTAACTACAAGAGAAAGTCTATGCTTTAATCTTCTTTGAACTAATTGCATCCTATGCTTATTTCCTTCCATGGAAAGTAATTTGTTCCCTATGTGCCCCTGTTCCCTGGGGTTCTTCACTCTAAGTTTTTTTTGTTTGTTTGTTTTTGTTTTTGTTTTTGTTTTTTGCTTTGTTTTGTTTTTCTTTTGTTATTGTTATAATTGGGCTGTTTTAACCCTTTTGCGGTGTAGATAATCTTGCTTTGATTCCTTGATTACATAATTCAAGCAAATCCTAAAGTCACCATATTATTTCAAATTCTTGAATTTAGTTCCTTATTTGTCCCCCTTTTCTTGTTCTTAAACCTCAGAAGAATATTTCAGCTCACCCCAGACCCACCCTACCACCTTGATGATGCCAACTTGAAACAGAGCTCTGCTCTTTCTTTGCTTCCAAAAGCCTCCATCCAATGCAGCTTTACCATGATTTACTAAAGATCTGACATTAATTGGGCAGGGACATCACACTGAAATGCACTTGTCTCTCAGTCATCTCACACACCCACACTTCGTGTTAGTGCTCCAAACCACCCTTTCTCCCACTTGTCAAAAGCCATCATTCTCCAAATGAAGCTCATCAACTTTACACAGTCTCCTAGGAAGTCTAATAAATTCTAGTCCATCCCTCAGTTTGCTCTACTATAACCTAGAAAGGTCAAATAATCCTCTATCCAGACACTGTGAAAGTTGTACGCTCCCCAGTTAAAACTCCATTAACCAGCAAGCCAGGTAACCAACAAACCCTGAGTTGCACATATATTTACATGATGATCTGTTCTGTGTTATTTGAATGTGAGCACAGACCCTTGTCCCTCTATAATTACACATTCACGAAAGCACAACCAGCAACTGCAACTTGTTCATCGTTTATATTTTTCAGGCATTTCTTAGCGAATGCCAAAGAGATCCAACATAAACACAGGTAGTACTTCTCTATCACCTATCCTGCGTCACTAACTCTCACACCCCACAGTTTCTAGCAGCCTCTCGAGTTTCCTTGCTTCACTCTATCTGTTCACCAAACATTCTATACAAACATCTGGCATGGGCTGTTCTTTTACCTCCCCCAATTCTTTCAATAAAGGAATCGATAAAAGTCTTCCTTCTCTGATTTAGTTCTCTCTATTTATCCTCACCTTCCCAGGTTGTCTTGCATGGCAGGGCCAGCTCACTCCAGTCACTGCAAATTCCTCAGGAATCTACATGTCTAAGAATGAGGCTCAACTTACCCATACGCTAACTAGAAGAAACTCTTTTCCTATCCCAGTCTGAGTCAGATCTAATTTCCTGCTTGAGAATGACAGAAAGAATCCTCATTCAAATGACATCTCATCGTCACCACAAGAGTGTGTTGTGGTCCCCAAGACTGAGGACAATTGTACCTTTAGGAAGTCTAGGTTATTCATTGTTAAGTGGCATCGGGGCAGAGATACTTGTCCTGTAACCCAAGTAGCAACACGAGCCAGAGATTTCATTTACTTTTTTACGTTCTTTTTTTCAACAGGAAATAGAAAAACCAGGCCTGCATCTTTCTAAAACTATCACTATAGTTCTGGAATGTCTTGCAACAAATGCCTGCATAAGAAAATAAGGATATTTATCTTGTGAAAAATAATGTTTGGACAGAAAAAAGAAGAAAGCTAGATCTAGAAAAAGATTATTTAACTTACATGAGCAAGACTCCACAAAAATTAACCCATTTTATATTTCTATGTAGAATACCATATCACAATTAAAACAGCTTATTATGCTGAGTGAAATAAGTCAAGCAGAGAGAGTCAATTATCATATGGTTTCACTTACTTGCAGAGCATAAGGAATAACACAAAGGACATTGGGAGATGAAGAGGAGAAGTGAGTTAGGGGAAATCGGAGGGGGAGATGAACCATGAGAGACTGTGGACTCTGAGAAACAAACTGAGGGCTTTGAAGGGGAGGGGAGTAGAGGGTTGGGTGAGCCTGGTGGTGGGTATTATGGAGGGCACGTACTACATGGAGCACTGGGTATGGTGCATAAACAATGAATTTTGGAATATTGAAAATAAATAAAATAAATAAAGAATTTTTTTTTAAAGAACAGCTTATTTTAGATTTCTTCATTGTTCTTAGGCAAAAAACAAACAGACAAACAAATGAAAAACCATACCAGTAAATACTTGCCTTCATTTTCATCTACGGGTCCTGTTAAAATGATAGCCCAAAACAACAACAAAAATGTCAAGAATTATGTCAGTTGGTTAGGATACCCTGTGCCTTGAATGTTCAGATGATGCTATGAATTTCATCAGACATCAGTGCTTTTTATTGACTCTTTCATCCAAACAATCTCATTAACAGTCAAGTTCTGACTTCTTCTTCTTCTTCTTCTTCTTCTTCTTCTTCTTCTTCTTCTTCTTTTCTTAATGTATTTATTTATTTTTAGGGGGAGATCGAGTTGGGGAGAGGGGAATGGAGAGAGAATCCCATGCAGACTCCACACTGAGCACTGAGTCTGATACGGGTCTGGATCTCACCATCCTGAGATCACAGACTGAGATGAAACCAAGAGCTGGATGCCTAACCAACTGAGCCACCAGAGACCCCAATGTGTCATCTTCGTTAGGACCTATTATAAAGCCCTCAGTTATGCATCAATTATCTCTTACATCTGATCAGTAACAAAGGAATATCTCTTAGGTTGAATTTCCTTTTCTCTTAAAATGATTTCTAAAGAGGAAAATCAAATCTGTCTTATATTCACTATTAATAATTTCAATTATGATGGGTACTCCCTAGTGCTGCCTCCAAATTCTAGGGTGGACCCCCCCACCCCTTACGGTAACACCATGAAAAGATGGCATTTCTGCCTCCTTTTCTCCTCAACCAACAACGAGCCAGAAAGCCAAATGTCTTTCCACCCTCTTAATCACAGACCCATGGAGAAGGCAGCCATCCAAACTGCCTGATTCCTTTGTCTAGAATTCTGGGTGCTGATCCAGCTCTTCCCTTTGGCCCATGGCTATCTTTTGTTTTTTTCCATCTGCAGGATTGCTGGCTTATGGTTACACAGATGCCCACAGTGGCATCACAAGTCCAGTCTGAGCTCTTACTATCTCTGAAGCGCTGTAATGATAATTGAACACTAAGTGTGTTTCCTCCCTTAAAGTGGCCTCCACAGAAGGAGCCATGGCTCAGGATGTGAGAAGAAGGCATGCCACCAGCTTCTGATACTATCCCAACCTCTATGTTCCTAGAGAGCCAGCAGGACACCCTCTGGGTATTCTAAGAGACTTAATCATATTTCCCTTGACTTCCCCTAATTTTTGGCAAGGATTCAATTTTATGAAGTTATATAAAAAGGAATAAAAAGAGCATATGGCTGAGTGGGTTATCTTCATTGAGCCAGATCAGTTACATATAACAGCTTCTGCTTTACATGGTAGTGACTATTTGCATACACTGGTGTTTTTGAAAGCTGACTTGACTCTTGTAGGCAAATCTCTAGACTAGTTATCATTCACTGACATATGGCATATTTTAAAGAATAGTTATTGGAAAATAAAGAATTATGTGTGGGCGGGGTTAATCCCTATTTTACCAATAGCATCCACTTCACTGTCTGCAAAAATCATCCAGTAACCAAAAAGCTTTCCTGTCCCTTTTGAATAAAACAGGAGTCCACACTAGCAAAATATAAAAGTTTTCATAATCTACTGTCCCTTTCTCCTAGAGTCTCATTTTCCCATAACTGAGTTAAAATTTCAGACCAGGACACAATTTTTCCATAACGGAGTCTAGTAAGAGAGAGAGTGTCCCCTAACAGCTACGTGTAACTGAAAACTAAATGTGACTTTATTTGGGAAAAAAGGTCTTTGCAGATGTGATTAAGGTCAGAGACTTAAGATGAATCCAATGGCAAGTGCCTGTTTTAGAGGTGAGGAATACTCAGAGGACGGGCCAGGTGGAAAACCAAGGCAGAGGCTAGAGCGATGCATCCACAAATCACTGAACACATGGCACCACCAAAAGCTGAAAGAGGCAGAGGATGGAATCTGAGAGTCTCTGGAAGTTCCATAGTTCTGATAAAAGCTTGATTTTAGATTTTCAGCCGCTAGAACAACAAGAGAATAATTCTGTTCTTTCATGCCACTAAGTTTGTGATAATTTGTTATGGCAGGGCTAGGAACCTAATAGAAGGTCTAAATTGTACATATTTTAGATTTTATGAGCCTTACAGTCTCTCTAGCAACTATTCAACTCTGCCTCGTAATGTGAAAATAGTCATAGACAATATGCAGACAGATGAGCGTAGCTGTGATGCAGTAAAATTTTATCTATGGAAATTGCATTTTCCTATGTCACAAAAAATTCTTTTTGAATTTTTTCCTATGTCGCAAAATATTCTTTTTGAGATTTTTTTAAATACTAAAAATGTAAAGACTCTTTTTGGCCTATGGGCCATGCAAAAAGAGGCAGCAGGCCATGTGAGGCCTGTAGGCTATTGTCTGTAGACCCCTGTTCTGGAGTGTAGTAGATTAATGACAGTGTGGGCGGCACAGTATTGGGAATGCCAATGATATTCACTGTGGAGTCTGGTCTCAAGACCTGGTCTTCTTCTTCTTTGGAGATGCCTTGACTCTCCAAACCCAGTTTCTCAATGGATCATCTCAAGCAACAATAGTGGACCCTGCCAAGAGTCCAAATAGTACCCATTAGACAGAACTCAAAGTTGGGTTGATAAACCTTGGGCTAAGCTCCCAGTCTCCTTCTAGTCATACCAAATGCAATATCTTTTCCTTTCCAATATCTTGGAGCAATCATTCTAAGTCTTACTTATATGTTAAAACCAAATATGATTTCATATACTAAGATCAAATATTCTTTAAATGTATCTGTGCATGTGTGTACCCAGGTATTATCTCTGAGATTCTTATTTTACTATTCTAGAGTGGACCTCAAGCATGTGAATTTTTAAACTCTTTCTACTGAAGAATGGTTAGAACAATCTGATACCGAGAAGCATTTGTTCCCAGAAATCCTAAATCTGGGATCCTAAACTTTACCCACCAGCCTCGGATGTGTAGCTGCACAGGAATCTGCTCTCCTGCCTCTCAGAATTCTTATATGGCCCAGTAATTTATCAAAATAATAGTCTAACACAGTGTCTTTCCAGTGTTCCAGAGAAGAAAATTTACAGCTGCCAGAAGTTTGACAGACTGTTGAAAACATGAAATCAACTATGGAAATTGGGCATTACAAAATGCTATGGGGAATTTCCTTGTGACAGAAATTGCAAACTTTTTATCAGGGCTGAAATTCAAATAAAGAAAAACTTTAAGTGCCAAATGATGTAGAGATTTATAATAATTCATTCAAGAATCTTCCCCTCCCCCACAGTTAGTCACAGTGGGCTTACTCCCTCATGCACCCCTCCTACCACCTTGCTCACATTTCCTACAAGGAAAGCCTAACAAGAATCAGACAGGAGATTTGACTCCATTAGGAAGGAGACACAGCTTCTGAGGCTGTTCTATTTCTTTTTTTTTTTTAAGATTTTATTTATTTATTTGACAGACAGAGATCACAAGCAGGCAGAGAGGCAGGCAGAGAGAGAGAGAGGAGGAAGCAGGCTCCCTACTGAACAGAGAGCCCGATGCGGGGCTCCATCCCAGGACCCTGAGATCATGACCTGAGCCAAAGGCAGAGGCTTAACCCACTGAGCCACCCAGGTGCACCTCTGTTTCATTTTTAATTACCATTTCTTCCTGCTCTCTTCTTTCAGATTCCATCTTTCTCCTGACATATATTGTTAATTTTTGTTAACCTGCTCTTGGGAGCTCTTTTGACAAGCACGGTGCTGAAGAATGTCTTTGAATAAAATATTTATTCTACATCTAATATTGTCTTGGAATATGTGTCTAAGGTCTTCAAGTCCCCTATTTCTCACACATCTATAGGAAGGAAATTAATAAAAATAAAGAATCTAGGTAAGCCATTGCTAATTGATGCAAAGATTTACACAAATGAAAATTAATCATAATAATTTCTTATTATCAGAAGTCTTTCTTGAATCCTCTTTGTACTAGATGTGTATTCTACCTTCTTCAAATTTATCTAAGAGCTTTTTGCTAAAAAAAAAAAACACCCAAACCTGTATCTGCTGAAAGAACTGTTTTTCCAGGAGTGATTTCAAAGTATGTATCTATAGGAACCTGGATGGTTCTGTCAGTCAAGCCTCTGACTTTGACTTGGGTCATGATCTCAGGGTCCTGGGACAGAGCCCCACATGGAGCCCACACATGGAGTATAGGCTCCCCAGTCAGTGGGGAGTCTTCTTCTCCCTTTCCCTCTGCCCCTCCCTACCCCTTTCCCCCTGCTTATGATCTTTCTCTCAGTTAAATAAATAAAAATAATCCTTAAAAAATAAAATAAAATGATGTATCAAGTAATCACTAATATTTTAGATGTCTTAAGCCAAAATAATAATAATAATAATAATAAATTCAACAATAAAAAGAATGACCAGATACCTGGTCTCCCACTCTGTCATTAATTTATAATCACTGGCTTTATTAATGACATGAAATAGCTCATATCTAGAAATAATTCTAGACATATCAGTAACATATTTTATCAAACATATCAAATATGTTTGTTGATTTCTTTATGACATATGCCAATTTTGGTAATAATGACTTATACTTCTCAATAAGCTTTGTAAATGTATTCACAATTGATTGATTTTGTTTTCACCAAAACTTTTGTCCTAGGAGTAGTCACAAGTACTAAAACAACGTAATAGGTAGGTAAGTTACAATATTTTCCATAATATGAAATACGTCATCTGTTTTATATTATGCTAAAAAACAAAGATCATTTTGCTTCTCCCCTACCCCCCAGGATTCAGAGCTCAGAACAATAGAGGTTGAATCATCTTAGGAGGCAAAGAAGGGCAGGGGCACATAGGTGGCTCAGTTGGTTAAGTGTTGCCTTTGACTTGGGTCTTGGTCTCAGGGTCCTGGGATCGAGCCCCATGTCAGACTCTCTGCTCAGTGGGGAGTCTGATTCTCCCTCTCCCTCACTACATCATCATATGTCACTAGGGAATTGCAAACTTGGAAAAAATACAAGAAGTTACCATTATACACCTTTTTGAATGGCAAAATCCAAAAATAATCTGACAATGCAAAATTCTAATAACGATGTAGAATGACAGAAGCTCTCATTCCCTGATGTTGGGGATACAAAATGGAAAAGCCATTTGGATGACAGTTTGGCAGTTTCTTATAGAGCTAAACATAGGCTTATACAATCCAGCAATATGTTCCTAGGTATTTACCTAAATGAGCTGAAAAACTTATCTACACAAAAACCTGCACATGAGTGTTTATAGCAGTTTTAGTCATAGCTTCCAAAAACTGTAAGCAACCAAGAGGTCTTTCAAAAGCCGAAATGAGGGCACCTGGGTGTCTCAGTGGGTTAAGCCTTTACCTTTGGCTCAGATCATGATCTCAGGGTCCTGGGATCGAGTCCCACATTGGGCTCTCTGCTCAGCGGGGAGCCTGCTGCCCCCCTCTCTCTCTGCCTGCCTCTCTGCCTACTTGTAATTTCTCTGTGTCAAATAAATTAATAAAAATATTTTTAAAAAAGCAAAAAAAAATATATATATATTTTTAAAAGCAGAAATGAATAAACAAACTGGTATATTCATTCAATGGAATATTATTGAGCAATAAAAAGAAATCAATTAAAGCCATGAAAAGACAGGGAGGAAACTTAAATGCATATTGCTTAATTAAAAAAAACAGTAAAAACACTACATATTTTGTGATTCCAACTATAGAACATTCAGGAAGAGACAAAACTATAATAGAGATGGTAAAGAGATCAGTGGTTGTCAGGGTTTAGAGGAGAACAGAGATGAAGAGTTGAAACACAGAGGATTTTTACAGCAGTGAAACTATTCTGTATAATACTGTAATAGTAGATATGTGACATGATGCATTTGTCAAGACCCATAGAACTAGACAACACAAAAATTGAATCCCTGTGGACATTCTGGACTTCAGTTAATTCAGTTAATTAATTAATTAAGTTAATTCAACTAATAAGTAGTATATTAGTATCGGTTCACGGGTTATAACAAAGGTACCACACTAATGCAAGATATTAATAAAGGAACACCTGAGAGGAAAGAGAAAGAATATATGGGAATCCTTTGCACTATCAGTTCCATTTTCTGTAAATACAAAACTTCTCTAAAAGTAAATACTATTAATTTTTAAAATAAAACAGAATAAAAACATGGGATCCAATGGAAAGCCCTAGTTGTTAGCATATTTTAGTTTCATTTCTTCTAAAGAACATGGCTTCCTTATCATGGCACCCAAATACCACAGTTAATCAATACTCTAATGCTACACTCATCAGAAAAACATCACTTACCGGGAGTCCAATAATTTGAAGTCTATAGAACATGCAAGGACTCAGACAAAAATAAATAAATAAATAAATAAATAAATAATAAAGAAAGAAAAGAAATTATAAAATTTTATTTTTTGTGAGATTCCTGCCATGAAAAAATTTTCATTTTAAGAGATTTAAAGTATAATAAGCAAGGAAATAACTTGAAGTCCACTATAGCTTGAAATCAGTGCAAAATTCGTAGTGCTAAGATTGATTCAAAGGTAAACTCCTTTCATAGACCCAAAGTAAATCACAACATTGTACTGGAATTCTTGGAGACCCCACATGAGAGAGATGCAGTGTACATTTTTAGTTTCTTTTTTCTAATAATCATCAGGACATTCCTATTACTTGATAGAAAATTTTTTAGATGAGTAGGATTACAAGATTCAAAACAGGTATGTGTGCATATGAAAAATGCACGTGCCTATAAAGACTACTTCCTTTTCAAAGTGACTCAATCTAGGAAGTGTGTTTCTGGAAAACAGTAGCAATCTGATATGCAATTCATGCACTGCCTTTTATTGTTCCCTATGGCATAAGGACAGTTGATAACAAGAGAGATTCTTTTTTATTTCATTCCAGAAGAGTTGGATGATGTTATTTAGTAGGACAGTTGCATATCCTGAGAGAAGAGCCTTCTTAGGTATGGCTCTATATGTGCTATCAAGACTCACAAATATTGCTATTACCTGTAGAAAAAGGGTGAGACTTAAAATGATGCTGATTAATTATTTGGCTTTTTTTCCTGACCCCTAATTTATAAACTATAATTTGCCTGAAGTTGTCCTAATTTTTAGAGAGGTAACATTAGTTAAAAATACCATATACACCTAACTTAGTTTAATAGAAATTGTCTGCAACAGTGTTGACATTTGACCTCTTTAGTCTTTAAACTTCTGTGGTCAGTAAACCCAACTACATTTTCCTCAAGAGGAACATAAAAAGCACTTTGAGAACTGTTAAAGCACAGAGGAATAGGAGGCAAATATTTGGGATTCTCTGTTATGTACACTAAAAATGGAAACTAACAACAACAAAAATCATCTTCTTTTTTTTTTAAAGAAAAATAAGAAAACATCTAAGATTTAATGCAATTCTACAAGGTATTAGGCGCCTTCACATAATTTGCCTATCTAGATTCTCACAAGATTCCTGTGGAAAAATATTGTCACTATTTTACTTTTGAAGAAGCTTAAGTTAAGGGATGTTAAATCGCATGGAAAAAGTAATAGAAAGAAGAAGGAAAAGGAGGAGGAGGAGATGAAAATGGGGAAAAAAGGGAAGAAAGAGAAAAAGAAGATGAATAAGAAGGAAGAGGAGGAGGGTGGAAGAGGAGAGGGGAAGGAAGGAGAGTTGGGGGAGGGGGAGATGAAGGAAAAGAAGAAGAACAAGAACAAGAAGAAGAACCATCACCATTGCCACCTAAGTATGAAGTCCAGGTATTATTGCTTGTAAACAAACCACACTGCCACTGAATGCCAATGAATTCCCAGTCTTCTATCCTTAATGTTTATTCAAAATCTATTCATCATTCCTCTTAGCCATTCCCTTTGGATTTATTTTTCAACCCCCATTCTTACACCTCTTATTCACCAGGCAAATGGGGTTAAGCCAGTTAACCTTGATCCATTCATTCTCTTTAGAGAGGTGACAGGTGAGGGGGACAAAAAGAAGGCAGGTGACCAAGTCTAATCTCCTTGTCATCTGGGCCTTCAGGTAAATTGACCAATGATATTCACTAGGAAGAAGAGACTCATGTGGGAAATGCCCTTACTTAGACCTCTCTGGGAATGCCTGGGTGGCTCAGGTTAAGCATCCAACTCTTGATTCTGGCTTAGGTCATGATCTCAGTGTCATGAGTCTGAGGGCCCCACTGAGCTCCGCACTGAGTGTGGAGTCTGCTTAAGATTCTTTCTTCTTCTTCCTTTGCCCCTTCCTATATAAAAATAAAACAAAACAAAAAAAAAAAAGAATAAACCAGAAACACCAGGATCTCTCTAAAGTAAAGAGGATCCTCTCTCTTCAGTAAAGAGGATGCAGGAACTATGAGGCATGGCTTTGAAGAGAATGTTGTATAAGTTCTACAACTCTCTTTAAATTCTTCCTGCTGTCTGAGGAACGTCATGAACTTGACTTAGAAACCTCATCTTTTCTGGGTCTGAAGCACATTTCTGATACAGAAAGGGACTATGTGGGAATCTGCCTTTGAAATTCAAGTTTTCTTTCTGCTTTGTGAGAGACTCTTTGTAGCCAATATTCTGGCAGTTCTTAAGTAAAACTTAACATATATTTCAAATTTGTATTTGAGTTGATAATCTGAACCCATGTGTTAGCTTACTCACCAAACTGACTACTGTTTACATATACCAATAGTTGATAAAGAATAATTGGGGAAAAGTTATGGATTGGGAACTCTAGAGTAGTTGTACAGATTCCATATAGTTATAGTTGACTGGTGTGTCTGCATCTCTGTTTCCATGTCATCTCTTGATACGAAGGTTAGGTCTCTGGAAACTCACTTCATAAAATTCTGTGAGGCAGCAACCATTGGATTGCAGGCTGGTAACCTAAGAAATTGGTGGCATGTCCCTATTAACAGATGGTGGAAGAAAATGAACATTGTGGCTTTAATAAGGCCCAAGAAAATTTCAGTCAGACACCTTAGAGCTGTTCAATTTTATAGTAGTGGGAATTGAATTCTGCCAAATATGATGTGAATAGACTGCTCACTGCATTGCTCACTGTTCTGGGTCAGTGTCAGCCTATCAATAACCAATGTTGTACTTAGATCAGTGTTCATAGTCTTATTTTGATTGAAAGATGCCCTTCAGCACTAACCAGCAGGAAACCTTGAAAAAAATAAAAATATATTAGTTACAAAACCTGAAAATTAGGTAGCATACCTGAGGCCACACAGTGAAGTTACTCGGAGAGAGAGAGAGAATGAGAGAGAGAGAGAGAGAGAGAACACAGGCCTGCAGTTATGCTTTTATTGGGGTAGAGAGTGGGGACCTAGAGTTATGAGGGCTCATTCTTCCTTGGTGAATTTTATAAGAGTGGGAATTTAAGCTCCAGAAAAGAGAGGAAAACAACAACAACAAAAGCAAATACAAAACCAGTGGTGCAAATGGTCAGTTATCAAAAATAACCAAGATCTCTAAACCAAAGGATCCTCGGTAGGGACCTGGCTTTCTGCTTAATTATGTGGCTGGCAATGCGTTCATTTGAGATAGCAGTTTTTGAAATGGATGCCTCTTTGAAAAAGATGCCTCAAAAAAGGAAAAGAACTGGCAGGATTAACAGTACACTGACCTCACCTCACCTTCAACAAGTCATTTCTGAAGATTTGGTCCTCACATCTATTGCTGAAAGCTTTCCAATTTCTAGCCACAGAGGGCTTTAATGGCTTTGAAAATCAGAAATAGCCACTACATTATATATAAAGAATGAGACCAGCTTAACTGATAGTTCATTTAGATGTTTATTACATGGTCTGAGTCATTTGGATCCTCTGAGAAAGAGATGCCAGGATGGAATTAGATGTGCAAGATATTTACTGGGGGACATTTCTGTGGAAGAAGCAGGAGTAAACAGGGAGTACCTTTAGACTGAGACAGAACTCGAACTCCTGAGATGGGAGAAAGGGAAGGAAGGGTCACTGCTGTGAACTGAATAATGTCCCCCTAAAAGTTATGTGGAAGCCCTACTCCTCAATGTGACTGTTTTTGAATGTGGGTCCTTCGGGACCTAGGTTTAGAAGAGGTCATGAATGTGTGTCCCCATGATAGGACTAATGTCCTTAGAAGAAGGGGAAGAGACCAGAGCTTCCTCTGTCCATCATATGAGGATACATACAGGAGGCAGCCATCTGTAAGAGGAAGAGGGCCTCAGCTGGGCACCAAACTGGCTGGCACCTTGACCTTCAACTTCTCAGCCCCCAGAAATATAAGAAATACATTCCTGTTATTAAAGCCAACCTGTCTCTGGTATCCTGGTAGAGCAGCATGGTATGACCAGACACGAAGAACTTCAGGCTACAGCAAGTTCTGAGAAAACGTCACTCACTGTGATAGTAAAGCAGCAAGCAAAATTTGTCAGTTAGAACTTTTCATTGGGTGGTAATGGACCCAGCATTGTAACCCTGCTGGGCCCAGTTTGGCTAGGACAAGTCTTGGAGAAAGGTGGTAATTATTTCTATTGTTTAATTGTAATCATCATTTATAATCTCCTGTCACCGCATTTCAAATTTTTAATTATATGTCAGAGACGTGTGTAAGAGAATTAGAGATCCTGCAGTAATATTATTTTCCATGGAAAAGTGATTCCTGGGGTACCTGGGTGGCTCAGTTGGTTAATCGTCTGCCTTAGGCTGAGGTCATGATCTCAGGGTCCTAGGATTGAGCCCCACATCAGGCTCCCTGTCCAATGGGGAGTCTGCTTCTCCCTCTCCCTTGTGCTCCTGTTCTCTCTCATTCATGTTTTCCTTCACAAATAAAACAAATAATTTTTTTAAAGGAAAGTGGTTCCTTTGCCTCTGCGAGGCAAATAAGGTGATATGATGGTAACCTTAGCCAATCAAGAATTGAGCTTAGCTTGGGTTGTTGCAGTTTTAGTAAGATTCTGTCTACTTAGGTGTTTCCCTATTTCTCAGCAATGGCCTTCTAGGTTTTTGATTATTGAGTGCAATGGTTTTTATCTTCTTAGCTGGGAATATTTCCAGATTTGGTTTTGCCTTTTGGGAGTTTACAGTTTAGCTCCTTGGCCTTCACCCACAAGGCTTGTGAATCTAGCACATGTCTTAAGGAGACTTTTGTACTTGATTCAATTCCCCTTGTCTAGTGGGGCTTTGATTCCTAAGTACAAAAGACCCTGGGAGATTTTACTTTGTCCATTTGGATGTCTCAGGCCTAGCCTTCCAGCTGTCTGCTGTACCACAGATCTCAAGAAACCTCTTATGGAGAAAGCCAGGTGTGCATTGGGGGTTAATCTAATAAATATGCTGATACGGCAGCTCTCATAACCACCACAGATCCCATCATTTCTCTGTTCTCTAGCAGACTTTCACTACTTAGGTCATGCCTGATCCTTAGTCCCTGTCCAGAACTGACAAATGCCTCCAGTGAAGAAAGTGGTTGGCTATTCTCATTGACCAAAACAAGTCGACATTTTTTCTAATTTTTGCAGAAAATTTCTAATTGTTGCAGAAAATCATGGTCTCGGTAAATTTTTCAATTTATTATGTTATTCTTTCTGGGTGCTGAGACGTAAATAGAAATACATCTCTCTCTCTCTCTCTCTCTCTCTCTGAGATCATAGAGGAATTTCCCCATGTATTCTGCTCATATTTTAAAAGATTTATTATTTTTGCACTTAGATGTTTAGTCTAATTGGAATTTATCCTTCTGTGCAATGTGAGACATAGACCAAAATTAGTTTTCAAATGGCTATTTCAGTTGTCAACACTATTTATTGGTTAATTATAGCATTTTCCTACCTGAGTTGAGATGCCGATTTTCCATTAGAGTAAATACCTATATATGTTTTGGTCTATATTTGGAATTTCTATACATTTACATTGACTTTCCTGTTTGCTAATAAAAGTGCACACTGTGCCTTGATATGCATCAATATCTGGAAGGTGCGTTCTCTCCCATTTCTCCTCTACTTCAAAATTTCCAAAGTTTTTCTTATTACTCTATGTAAAACAGCATTTTATTGTGGTCTCATTAAATATAAAATAACTTGGAGAAAATTGAAGCCTTTATGATGGTGAATCTTTTCATCTAAAATATTGTATTTATTTCCATTTGTTCTATAATTTTTTCATGTCGTTCAGTAGTTCTTTAAAATATTCCATACGTGTATCTTTCACTTTTCTTATTTACTGTATTTCTAAGTTTGATTTTTGTTACTGCTGTTATGATAACTGGTGACTTTCATTTTTCCTTCTAAATGATATCTAGAAAAGCTATTGATGTTTGTGTTATTTCAATTGTTGAGTAACTAGCTTGTTAAGTTTTTAGGTTCTTCTCTTGGATGTCACACCTATGTAATCATAGAATCCATTAAAATAGTAAACATCTTAATTATTTATGCATCTATTTTTAACTTTTAACTTTATTCTCCTAAGCGCTTTGCATAGCACCATTAGTAACAGTTTATAAAATTATAGTGTTAGGGTTCTACTTTTCTTGTTTTTGACTTGGGAAATGTTTTGCTGTTTTCTCATTAAGTATGCTGGTTTGGCAAGTGAGATAAATATATTTTATAGGTTTGGAAGGATTTATCTATTTCTATTTCTTGAAAATTTTATCTTTTTTATTATTGAGTATTACAAATATATAAGAAGGTACTAAAACATAAATATATGTGCTGGTAAATGAATTGCCACAAAACAAAACCTATATAACTATCAGCAAGGTCACAGGAAAAGTAACTGCCAACTTTTAAAAGCATTGCTTACATAGTCTCTCAATCACTACCCCTCTTTTATTACTGAAGTTGAATACTATTCTCACTTCTCACTGTGTGGTTTAGTATTGCTTGTAAGTAATTTTTAGAGTTTACTTCTTTCCCTTGACGTTAAATTTGTAGGATTCATCCATGTGGTTGAGTTCATTTTTATTGCTCTGTAATATCGACTGTATAAATTTACTAGAGTTCGTATACCTCACTTACTGTTGATGGATATTTGGGATGCTTTCAATTTGGGGATATTATAAAAATGCCACTGTGAATATTCTTATACGCATTGTCTAGGTAGACATTTGCGTGTTGAGTATATGTCTGAGAGCAGAACCACCAGATAGTAGGGAATACATACACTCCGCTGTTAGTTGGTCCATTCACATAGATAGTTTCCCTAGATGGTTATAAAATTTTTACTCCCACCAGCAATTTTTGAGAATTCCAGCTGCTCATGTCCATAGCAAAACTTGCGCTTGTTGAATTAAGGACATTTTAAAGCTAAAAACTGGAGAGGAAAAAAGATCATTCAATAATGATGAAAAGAACAAATGGTCAAGAATACATATTTGTCCTATACACGCAGTAGCCTTCTTAATCACGTGAAATAAACATTTAGTAGAGAATTAGTAGAATTAATATAGTGCCACGATAGGGTGATATTTTAACATACTCCTCATAAACTAAGAAGTTCATAAAGCCAAAAAATGAGTAGGACTAGAGAAAATTTTGATAACATGATTAATGAGGTTGTTTCAATAGACATATAAAACCTCATTACTAAAATATTGGCATGCACATTTTTCTCAAACCCATTTGGAATATGAACAAGTGAATTTGAAGTACCATATATACATACTTCCAATGTAAATACTAATTAATAGTAATAATGAAGAAAGAAAAACAAATTTTAAGTGTAAATATTTCTTATCTGTGAAAATATAAAATGACATACAAAAGAGTGAAATGTCAACAGTAAATATTTCCTGAGTCTCAAATTCTGACCCTTCATTGCCACTCCTTGGTGGTTACTAATATTAGTAGTTCTTACTGTGTTTTTTCAAAAATGCATAATTTTAGATGCTAAGAAATGATATAACACACTGTAAGTTTTTTTTTAATTTATTTACTTTTTTTTCATTTTAGAGAGAGTTTGGTGGGGAGGAACAGAGGGAAAGAATCTCCACTGAGTGTGGAGACCCATGCAGGGCTCAATCTCATAACCCATGAGATTATGACCTGAGACGAAACCAAGAGTCAGATGCTCAACCAACTGAGCCACCCAGGAGCGCCCCAAAACATTGCAAGTTCTTATTGGTTTTCTTTGTTTTTATAAAAATGGGTCATATTATACAAATGATTATTCAGCTTTATATGTTTTACCAAGAGATATCTACTGTAATTATATATGCATGCATTACACGTATACATATATAATTCCTTCATGTACACATGTTGATATTTCAATATATGTTAGATTAAAAAAGATAATTTGCACAATATGTTTGTGTATGTGTGTTTCTGTGAACACACATTATTGTTTTTATAGCTGAGTAGATTTTCATTACATATGATGCCATAATCATCTACTATGCAGGTAAGGGGTGGGAGGATCTAAATTAAGCTATTTAGAAAGCAGTATATCCATTTTGTCACTTGAAATATTTCTCCCAAAAGTCAGGAAATAAATATAGTAAGGCAGAAAATCAGGGGGGATGTGTTTACAAATGACTTCAGCCTAAGCGCTTAGACGAGCTACTTACCTATGAATATATGTGAAGTAGTATTTATGTGACACATGAGACAGGACAAAACCACTATTTGCTTATTAATTCCCTGCTTAAAATTTCCATTGACTTTCTGACAGAACTTGATAAAACACAAACTTAGCATAGGTTTTTCAGAATTGGATCTGACATAGCTTTCCATCTGAGTTTGTGTAATTCCACAACCACAGCCCTCCTACACCAGTGCTATTCCCTGGGGCTTAACATTCTCCTCTGTAGCTCCTAGACTCCACAGGGTTTTTCCCCTCACTGCTTGGAATGCCTGTGGGAAAACTTTCCTCTTGACACATTCCTATAAACCTTTCAAGTGACCCCTGTAATGTCACCTGCATTGACTCTGATGTCTCCTCAAAAGATTTTTATGTTCTTTGATTTGCTCCAATCTGAGACCTCCATTGTTATTTCTCTGTGACTTAGATGGTTATATCTCATTATTATCATTATTATAAAACAATAAATAATAAAAATAAAATAAATAAATATAAAATAAAATAAGATAAAAATAAAAGTAATAATAAGCTTTGTAAATAATTACTTCTCCTTCCACTTGACCCTGAATCCTTACAGCATGGGAATTGCCTCTTGTTAGTCTTTGTATCTGTATTGTCTATCACCGCACCTCACTAAAACATTGACAAGACATGTGGAATAGGAATGAATGATTGAACACATTTATAGTTCTAGAGTAATATTTCATGTTCCCCGATATTCTGCTTTTTCCTTTTCCAGTATTGATTGGGCCATCTTATGATCCAAAAAAAAAAAAAATCCCATTTCTTAAAAATGCTTCTTAAACTTTATACTTCAATCATATTAGAACCCTAAACACTTCTGCAGTATTTTTTATTCTTAAGAACATCTTCAATAATTTCCTTCACTAAAATATGAATTGTTTTTCACATCCTATAAATCAGAGTTGCTTTTCTCACCTTACCATCGAAGTTCCTCACTGTGTCTTCTAGAAGGAATACATTCCCAGCCTAAAAGCATTTGCCGTTCCTGAGTGTGCATACTCTCTGCTCCATTATTCCCTGCTGTGTCTGCAGCACCTGCTAATGGAGGAAGTGCCTTGAATTTCTCCATTCAGTGAGATTTTTCTTCCTCCACAAAACTTTCTTTATAAATCCAAATATTCATTGTGCAACACCAATAAACAAAATGCTATGAACAATGTACATCATTCTGTAGCATAGAAGAATGAAAATATCATTTTGATTATTTTATACAATGCCACTGCCATTTAGCAATACTTAGTAAGAGTCAAAAACAACAATTTAGGGCAAAAATATAGCTCAGGAAACAAATAGGATTTATGGATAAAGACACATATTTAGATGTTTAGTGCAGTGTTTGTTACAATGATGAAGAATTTAGATATAGCTCAAGCATCCAGAATAAGAACTGCTAAATACCTTTGTGGATGTCTATGTGTTTGTGTATATCACAAAGCCACTAAAAAGCATGTTTGGTAACCATGCATCGTATATCAGAGACACACAGTATGATGTGAGTTTTGACATATTGATAAATTCTTTGGAATAAAATCAGAAGTGAACAAATCAAAACATTCATTCTTGAAATATTTATTTGTAGCTTTTATTTTTTCCCCCGGCGTTTCTTTATTTTTCAAATATTCTGTAGTAAACACGTAATTTTTTACAGCCAAAAGAAAATCCAATTGTAATTTAAAAATAATGTGAGAAAGAAAAATAGGTCGTTAGTAAAAACACACAAAAACAATCTCTCGCATAATCTTTTGGGCTTTAACAGATGCACAATGCTTGTTTATTCATATTACATAAAACATATTTTCATAGACACATGCATATCATCTGGGCTGTTTTCTGCAGTTATCCACAAATTGTTTCATCTCTCACTTTCACTGTGACCTCTTTGGGTGTGTAGTGCCAGTGACAAAACATTTTTGTAGTGAATTCACTTTAGGGCAAGTGCTGCGATGAGCACTGGGTATTATATGCAACTAATGAATCACTGAACACTACATCAAAAACTAATGATGTACTATATGTTGGCTAACTGAGCATAATAAAAAAAAAAAAAATTCCAAACAAGTCACTATCACCAAAGAGACTAAACAAGCGTTTCCTGGTTTTCTTTCTTTTCTTTACACTTCAAATATTGTTCAGTTATTTTGTGATGGTCTTTGTCCAATCTTTATTATTTTGGAAATTCCAAATCTTTAGAGACAATCAATTTGTGGGTTGTCTTTATTTGAAAGTTACAAAAACAGCAAAAGAAAGCCCAGTTTGGTGTCTAGACATCATTGTTCAACGTTGAAGCCCCACAGTCTTTGAGATTTCAGAAATCCATTCTTGTGACTTTAAGAAATCTACTTTAAAAAATGTTAAGTGCCTATGCAGAGCTTGCCAGCAAGGTATTTCTCTAGCAACTAAAACTCTTATACTTAGAAATATTACTATTTAGTGATAGCTGAGTGTTAATGGAGGTTAATGAATTATTAAGAGTTATTATTTACTAAAAAAAAGCAAATCCCATGGTGCACAATTAGAAAAGCATTGATACTTTTTTACATACTTATTAGGAAGAAGGATAATATGCTTCTTCTCATTAAACATAAGCTCATTTATATTTGTGTACTCTTCTCATTCTAAAACAGGCTAACTTCTGCTGATATTATGTTTCAGCTATGAATTTCTTTGTTAGGATTTTAGTGTTTGCTATAAAATTTTGTAAGATACAGTATCTCCAGGCTGGGATTTGGCCTCCTTGAAGTGGTAGAATCCAGATGGCATATAGAGGAATTGATACTCAATTATTGAGGAGAAACAGAAATTTGGTAGTCACTGAATGTCCTTACAACTAGAGTGGAGACATGTTATTACTCCTGGCCAACGAACTGTGAGCAGAATTAATGTGTCACTTCTTGGCATGTGTAGTTAAGAATCTCTTACATCTCTCCTTCTTCCCAGCTGCCATAACCTTGGAGGCGGCATACCTCAGATGGAAAAGTTAAAAGGTGGGGAAAGACTGGCTAACTTATATGAGATTTTAACTTATCTTTAACTTATCTTTAACTGGCTAACTTATATGAGATTTTAGAGATTTGTTTGACTCCCTAGTAGACTAAACCTGACCTGATACACCCATGCTTTAGAATTAATATGATCTCACTATTACTAAAGTGGTACCTATTAAGGTAATGACACAATCATTAAATTTAGCCAAGGTATTTGACTAGAAAAGCACAGGGGTAAGATGGAGTCATTTCTCAAAATCTGATGCAAATATACATATTCCACCAAAAATACTCAGCTATTTTTCTTCATTTTCAATACTTAAGTCTGCAAGAGTCTTGAATGAAGGAAATGCAATATAAGACAGCTGCTGTGATGAGCACTGGGTGTTACACATAACTAATGAATCATTGAACACTACATCAAAAACTAATGATGTACTTAAACAGTGGCCAAATGAACATAATAATAATAATAGTAATAATAAAAGGCAAACAAGCAGGCAATCCAGTGCACGGATTTGAGTACCAATGGAAATAGGAGAAAACAATAATCTACCACTCATCTGAAGTATAACCAAAGGAAAATACCAAGAAAGGACACTGTCCAACCCAAAGGGAAGAAAAAGCTTTTGCGTAGTAAAGAAACATACACCCCTGCAACACAGAGATGACTGTTTCCTTTACACAGATGAAGACCTTCAGGATCAGAGGAGTCTAGAAATTGGCAAAGATCATACAACTATAAATATATCCGTTTGTCCTACGTGTTTAAGCTAATTATACTCAGTGCAGATAAGGATCTAGTTGAATCAGAGCAACCAAGCTCCCTCCAAATAGTAGGTAAAACCTCTGGCAAAGCGATGATATAAAACTCAGAGGGAGAACAGATGTGCTGTGGGTGAACATGCTGTTTTTATAGGCACTAAAGTTTTTCTTAAAATAAATACAGTCATTTAAAGTCTTTGAGTCATGGCTGGAGAAGCACCACATGGAGGTGCTAGAACAATTAAGGGTCCTGTGGGAGAAGAAAAGAACCGGGAGAGATTCTCTGTGGAGCAAATCTTGAATACACAAATTAAATTGTCTGTGAATAGTAAATTGAAATTTCTCTGAAACTGGTTCCTTGATAATGCCGAGTTTTCTAATATCCAAAGCCCAGTCTGTAAGCCTGGAATAAGGAAAGGAAGAGTCACATTTTAACTCCCACTCAATACCATAAATCTTTCTCAATTTAGTGTGAGTGGTTGGCTTATGTCTAACTCTGTACGGTTAGTTTCATCATTCTGTAGGCAGCTGAATGGGAAAGGTTTTAGTAGTGTAGTTTCAAAAATTATAATAAAAAATAAATTAAATACATTACAAGGCCCAGCCCTTGAATTTGAATCTTAACTCTGTTATCTGTGTCTCTTTGGGTAAGCTTCTTAATTTGTAAATGTCCCCTTAACTTCCAAACGGAAATAGCAATTTCTTACTCATACAATTCTTATGAAAATCAAAAGCTGTCAGCTTCATAAACTTTCAGCCACAGAGTAGGAGCTCAATGTTAGTTGTCTTTCTTCTCTTATGCAAGAAGGCAGATTGCATGGTCAAGGTAAAAGGTCCCTGGAGTTAAGCCCTGCATTAATTTTACAAATTTAATACTTAAGTCCTATACATTTCTGTACTGGATGGGTTGTAGAGCCCCTAATAAGAGATGCTTTGGAGATTTCAGTCTTCTTAAGATACTTAAGCATTTTATGGAAAATTTAAAACAGTATCTAAAAACAACATTGTTGGCATTACAGTCTCTAATGCCAAGAATGTTGTTTTTAGAGACTACTGCAATATTTACTTCTTAAGTGGACATAAAACCTTTTCAGGACAAAGTCAATGCACAGTTTTTGTATTTTCACTTGGATGTCTAATATCTTATATCTGAAATGTCCCTACTACTCAAATAAAAACATTACAACCCTCAGTCTTCATAAATGTGAACTTCCACCCTCTAGTTACTAAGAGCAAAGTTTACTTTTCTTTTTATCTCATATTCTAAAATCAAACCAAAAGCTTATTCTTTAATAATTGTCTTCAAAATATGTGGAATCTTACTACTTTTCACCAGATCTTTTGCCCCCACTGAAGTACAAGTCATCACTGATGTTTGCAATTTTCTGCTGAGTGGTCTTGCTTGCACTTAGAGTCCCCCTATGGTCTATTCTCAAAAGACAAATCAGGGAGATAATTTAAAACATATCAGATTACATCAGGTCACTGGCACTGCACAAAAGACTTCTTAGCCTCCCACCTTGTTCTGAATAAAAACTGTAGTCATTGCAAAGGCCTGTGGGACCTCGACGGATCTGGCTCATCATTAACTCCAGACCTCATGTACCAAACTCCTTTCCTCACTTAGTCCAGCCATCTGGCCTTCCTGATGAAGCTCAAAAAGAACAATCTCTTCATCCATAAGTTCCAGAATGCACTTTCCCTGGTTTTCCTACAGTCCATCCTCTTACATTTCAACTCAAATATTGTCTCAGTGAAGCCTTCCCATCTACACTTTATAAAAAAGCAGCAAAAACAACCTATCCCTACAGACCCTACTTTATTTTTCTCCATAGCATTTATTACCATTTGTAATTCTAATTGCTCACTTCCTGATTCCCCTATATCACTCCCCATCTATTTTGTGTCTTACTGTATCTTCAGTGTAGAACAGTATTGAGTACATATGTTGTCAAAATTGTTGGTTAAAAAAAGGAAGGAAGGAAGGAAGGGAGGGAAGGAGGGAGGAAAGGAAAAAAAGACTTTGTTGCTTTTCTGAGTCTTTGGACTTCAGAAGAGAAACAAGCTTCGGAGGTCATGATCTCTTTCTAGCATAGTCTTTCTAAGATTTCTCGGGTCTTGTAGAAAGAATACATTCACTGTTCTAATGAAGCCTCGGGACATTTTTCCCCAAAACATTTAGAACAAACTGAGACTTGAAGGAATAATGTAATCTTAACAGTTTGCCAAGTTATTTTCTGATTATACAAAGCACAACCCCTCTCATGGCGGGGACACTGAAGGTTGTAAGTCTGGATTACCTCATTGGGCAATAAATAACATGCTGGGTACACTAGGCATCCCGTGTCTCTAGAAACATGAGGACAAGTAGTTATTTTCTGTCCTGCAGAAATTTTACAGAGTCCTAAGGGACTTATTTATCTTGGCAACAGTAATCAATATTTGTAGCAAATTAGTGGATACCCAAATATAGATGTGATATTCAGCAAAACAATATTGGGAAGAAGGAGCATTGAAAAGTAGCGAGGAAGTATCTGCCTTCCATGGCCTAAGAGGAGAACTAGCATTGTTGAGAGCCTACTGTATTATAGACAATTTGCAAATATTAATTTTACAATGACCCTACCAGGTAAGTACTAGCTGTCCTACTTAACAAGTAAGGAAACAAGCTGGATAAAGCAGAGTGTTTGATCCATGAGTGTACATAAAGTGTACATTAGAGCTGGGAATCAGTCCAGCATCAATCTGAGTTCACAGCCCGTGAATGCTCTTTGAACATGCTCTCTTATTTGGGAAGTCTTGCCTGTAGCATCCCTCTAAACCCAATGAAATAATTGGTCTGACCTTCAGGAGTCACTCTGAAAGTGTATTAGAAAATACATTGTTGTGTTGGTAAAATGAGGGATCGTTACACTGGTATAAAACAAAATAATCCAGGATAAGACTTCCCTATGTGGTATATAAGGTTCAAAAGAATTCAATCTGCTGTCAAAGTGATATTTTAACCATCACTTCCATCACTCCTGAAAAGTAAGTTTATGTAAATAAGCTAGGAATTACCTCTCATCATTTTATAGAATGAGGTTCTGCAGAGTTCACGCTGAATCAGAGAAGGAACTCTACATAGCACTCATTAATTTCAAGGGTGATTGAATCATTAGTTTCTGTCAATTCACAGTTGCTTTAAGTGAGTCTAAGGTATTTGAGTTTTTCAGGTGGTGTTACATTTACATTTGTCTTAAAAATGGAGAGCTTTATCATTCTACCTGGCATTTACTTGGCTTTGCCCACCCATAGCCTTTAACAGTTGCATGGGTTAGTAAGACTTTTCTTTCAAAACAGTAGATTAGCTCCTGATCTTTTCAGTAGGACACTTTTTCCCTGTGGAAACTTAAGAAACCTTTTTTAACCGACATGGTTAAAAATTGTAATAGATAACAGATTGTGATTTGCTCAGAGTCACATTGCGAACTGGCAGAACTCGTCTTCCAGTTCCAAGGCTCTAAACTTGCATTCTCTGTCCTTCACTCTGTTCTTTCTGTGACTCAGTTTTATTTTGTATCCATCAAAAGAAAAATCATGTTTGTTTCCTTTAATACACAAGATGGTAGCCAGGCTCCAGTAAAAGGAAACGGACCTCTAAATGTTTTTGTTTGTTTGTGTTTTACAAATAAAAGATGTTTTCAGTCACAAGGAAACCACCAGCAGATTAAAGGAGGAAGCACCAAACTGATCAGGCGGCTTATAGGACTGTGTGAAATGGAGAGCAAAGTCTATCTGCCGCCCTGCAACACGTTTCATCATCGGGAAAACTGTATGACTGTGCTGACAGTGTCTTCACAGAGCATGCCAGTGGGAGTCCACATTTGGCAAATGAAACTCCAAGTCAAAAGCCTTACTTTTTCAGAGAACAAACTCTCATTACATAATAATGCCCCCAGAGTAGGCCCCTTCCCCAAACTTACTAAATCCTGCCATTTTTCAAATTACCATTTTTATGGCTTTCACATACATAGCAGAAGGAAGGCTTCAGGTGATGGAATTCAGTCTGATCCTTGTGGCTCTGAATGGTAATTGCACGTTGTCAGTGAATATCCATTACTAGCATATTGCTACTTCAACTCCCCGGTGAAGTGGGGAAGCTAAACCCAGGCAGAGCCACATATTGGAAGCTGTGGAAATAAATTTCTTAGCATAGCAGAAGTGTTGAGAGAAAATAACTTGACTAGTGCACATTCAAGCTTCTCACCTGAGCTAGTAATAATTTGAGGCCAAAGATGAGGAAGTTCTGTGGATAATGTATTGTGTCTTTCTAGTGTCGAGACTGGGTAAAGGCATGGAAAGAAGAGTAAAATTACAAGAGATAGAAACCCTCAACAAGGAAGTATCAAGGAAAACAAAATTCTGAGGGAATTTTCTATGCAGTGTACTTCATTCATTTAAAGGGCATAGTTTAGGGCGCCTGGGTGGCTCAGTTGGTTGAGCAACTGCTTTCGGCTCCAGTCATGGGCCTGGAGTCCCAGGATCGAGTCCCACATAGGGCTCCCAGCTCCAAGAGGAGTCTGCTTCTCCTTCTGATCTTCTCCTCTCTCATGCTCTCTCCCACTGTCTCTCTCTCAAATAAATAAATTTTAAAAATCATAAAAAAATAAAGGGCAGAGTTTAATGAGTTCTAAAAGGAATGTTTACTCATGGAACTATCAAGATATATAATAGTTTATATTATCCCAAAAGTTTCCTCACACCCTTTTGCAGTCCATATGTCCTTCTGCTGGCAGACACAGACACACACACACACACACACACACACGCACACACACACAATCTGTCAATCTGCTTCTTGTCACTATAGATTACTTTATAGTTTTTATGATTTTAAATAAGTGGAATAATACAATATTCATTTCCCTGCATCTGGCCTCTTTCCCTCAGCATATACATTTGAGATTTATTCATATTTGTGTGTCAGTTGTTTCTTTTTATTGTTGAGTAGAATTCAATCACGTAGATATTATGTATTTTTCCACTGAACTCTTTAAGATTCAATTTATTTATTTGAGAGAGAGAGAAAGAGAGAGAGAGAGCATGAGCATGCAAGGAGCAGAAGGAGAAGGATGGGCAGACTCCCTGCTGAGCTGGGACCCTGATGCAGGGCTCAATCCCAGGACCTTGAGATCAGGACCTGAGCTGAAGTCAGATGCTTAACCCACTGAGAGACCCAGGTGCCCCTTTCATTGAACTCTTAATAGATATTCACCTTTTGATGAATTAATTCCAGTTTTTAGCTATCTTGCGGGAAGCTTTGAAGCATATGAGTATATGTTTTAATTCATTGGGGACAATGCCTACATATTGACAAGTTTTCAGTTATAAGAGACTGCCAGTTAATTTTCAAATGCTCCTGACAATCTTAAATCTTGAATGAGAATTCCAGTTGTTCTGTATCTATACCACTACTTGTAAACTCAGTGTTTATCATTTTAGTCATTCTAGTAACTTTATGGTGGTGTCTCACTGTGTTTTTATTTTATTTTTAAAACATTTTATTGTTGTGTAACACGCACACAGAAAATGTAAAAATGATAAGTGCACATCTGGATGAATTTTCATAAAGTGAGCACATAGTGTAACTACTGGCCAGGTAAAAAAAAAAATGGAGGGGATAATGTTAAGTCACATATAAGATAATTTGTTGAAGTGACAAGTGATGTAAAATAAAAAAGAGTAAAAATTGGGAGATTATATGGGGTGTTATTTTAATTCAGATAGGAAAAGTCTCCCTAAGGAAATGATGATAGAAAAAAGGATACCTGCATGGAGGAATGGAACTATTCATTCTTAAATCTGGGGAAAGAGGGTAAGAGAGTTCCCAAGCAGGGGGAATAGCAAGTGCAAAGGCCCAGAGGCTGGAGTGCACATGGCATAGTCCATAAACAGCAAAAATAATGATCCTCTGTTTTCATCCAATTTCAGGACAGGAGTAGATCATGTAGTTACTATTTCTTGCACTCGTCCTTCCTTTATGTATGTCCATTGTTCTATGTAGTAATGTTTTTCTTCTGTCTGAAGGACATCCTTTAAAAGTTTTTGTTGTGTGACTCTGGAAAAGAGTGTGGAGGTTCCTCAAAAAGTTGAAAATAGAGCTACTCCATGGCCCAGAAAGTTGCACTACTAGGTATTTACCCCAAAGATGCAAATGTAGAGATCCAAAGGGGCACCTGTACCCCTATGTTAATAGCAGCAATGTCTACAATAACCAAACTATGGAAAGAGCTCAGACGTCCACTGATAGATGAATGGATAAAGAAAATCTGGTATGAATATACAATGAACTATTACTCAGCCATCAAAAAATGAAATGAAATCCTGTCATTTGCATGAGGTGGATGGAACTAGAGGGCATTATGCCAAGTGAAATAAGTCAGTCAGAGAAAGACAATTATATGATTTCCCTTATATGTGGAATGTAAGAAACAAAACAGAGGAGCATGGGGAAAGGGAGGGAAAAGTAAAATAAGATGAAATCAGAGATGTAACCATAAGAGACTCTTAATCATAGGAAACAAACTGAGGGTTGCTGGAGGGGAAGGGAGTAAGGGGATAGGTTAATTGGGTGCCGGCCATTAAAGAGGGCATGTGATATAATGAGCACTGGGTGTTACATAAGACTGATGAATCACTGAACTGTATCTCTAAAACTAATAATATACTATACATTAGTTTAAAAAATAAAAACAAACTAAAAACAAACAAAAAATTAGTTTTTGTTATGTGAGTCTGCTGCTAATGAATGAATTTTTTCAACTTTTATGTCTAGAAAGGTTCTTACTTTTCTTTTTTTAATTTTTTTTAAGATTTTATTTTTTTTTTTTTATTTTGACAGAAAGAGATCACAAGTAGGCAGAGATACAGGCAGAGAGAGAGGAAGAGGAAGCAGGCTCCCTGCTGAGCAGAGAGCCTGACGCGGGGCTCGATCTCAGGACCCTGAGATCATGACCTGAGCCGAAGGCAGAGGCTTTAACCCACTGAGCCACCCAGGCGTCCCTTTTCTTTTATTTTTTAAATATATTTTTGTTGGAAAAAAATAAATATATTTTTGTTGTGTTAGGAATTACAGGTTGATAATTTTCATTTGTTGATGCCTTTAGGATCTTCCTCACTGCTTACTACTTGCATGATTTGCAACAAGAAATCTGATGTCATACTTGATTTTCTGTAACTAATGAGCTTTTTGGCTCATTACTCATCTGGTCATTTAAAAAAGTATTTTAGGGGGCACCTGAGTGACTCAGTGGGTTAAAGCCTCTGCCTTTGGCTCAGGTCATGATCTTAGGGTCCTGGGATCTAGCCCCACATCGGGCTCTCTGCTCTGCAGGGAGCCTGCTTCCCTCTCTCTCTCTCTCTGCCTGTCTCTCTGCCTACTTGTGATCTCTGTCTGTCACATAAATAAATAAAATCTTTTTTAAAAAAAGTATTTTTCTTTATCAATGATTTTGAACAATTTGGTGATGGCATGATTTACTGTCATTTTCTTTGTATTTCTTGTGTTTAGAGTTTGTTGAGGTTATGGAATTTTTTTCAAATTTCTTCAAATAGAAAACTATTTCTTCAAATAATTTTTGTCTCCCTCCATCCTTTGGGGACATTCATTACATGTCTATTACGTCACTTATATCACCATTTACTGAGGCTCTGTTTATTATTATTGTTATTTATTTTATTTTTTACTGTATTTTATTTTAGATTTTAGATTATTTTTAGATTTCTATTGCTGTGTCTTTAAGTTCAAGAATCTTTTCTTCTTTAATATTGAATCTGTTATTAATCCCATCTAATGTATTTGTCATCTCACATTTTTTATTTTTTATTTGTAGAAGTTGGATTTGTTTTTCAATATTTTCTGTTATTTAATTTTACGAGTGTCTGGAATTAATTATAATAACTCTCTTAATGTTCTTGTCTGTTAATTCTACCATTTGTGGCAGTTATAGGTTGGTTTTAATTATTTGATTTTTCTCATTATGAGTTATATTTTCCTCCTTCTATGCATTCTGGTAACCTTTGAATGAATGCTAGATACTGTATATTTCACCTTGTGAGGCACTGGGTATTTGTACATTCCTATAAATACCTTGAGTTTTGTTCTGATATGGAGTTAACGTACGTAGAAACAGTTTAATTCTATTAGATTTTGCTTTTAAGGTTTGTTAGGTAGGACTGGAACATTGCTTCAACTAGAATCAATTATTCTTTACCCCAGATGGAAGTCTCCCCCGTTTCCTTTCCTTAGTGCCCCATAAGTCAGGATTATGTCCAGTCTGGATGGTGGAAACAAGTACTAGTCTCAGCTCCTTTATTGAGCACTGAGCACTGTTACTTCTCTTGATAGTTCTTTCCCCAAACTTGATTAAGTTTCCTCAAACACACATGCTAATCTGTACTCAGCTGAATTCTGGGTTAGCTGAACTCTAACCTAGAATGAGACATTGTGGGAAATGTGTTTGCTTAACCCTCTTTTTTAAATACCCTTCTCAACTCATAACATGTAACACACTGACATCGTATATTATATCAAATAAAATTTAAAAATAGTTAAATGGAGTAAAATTTATTTTCTAATATACTTTAAAATAACTCGTTAAACATTTACTAATCTTTAATATACAAGTTTTCTTTTAGTAATTTGGAGCCCTTTTTTTTCAAATCTAAATAGTTTTAAGCCTTTGGAGGCATTTAGGTGCTACCTATATGATTAGTGGATAAAGTAGACTTCTTGTGTGATATATGAGTTTAAGTCACTATTCTTAAGCAAAAAAACATACCAGTAGAATGCAAGGCATAATATAATACAGTAGCTAAGTAACTGGTAGAGAACATAAATCAGGTATAAGTTGAGTATTTCAAACTAATGGGGTCATTTATACTGAATTGGCTTCAAAAGAAAAGAAAAACATTGAGTGGAGTTTTTGTAGAAAATTTTGAATGGTAAATTAAAAAGATAGCTAGAAGGAGGAGGTTTTTGTATGGGTTGTTGTAAGTACGATTGTGGTTGTGGTGATGGGGTAGATTGGACATAGTAATAGGAAAACACTGGCCTCATCTGAATAAATAAAATGAGTGAATGCTTATCTTATTTTAATATATTACATAACATAAAAATACTGTTATAAATCAATAATGCCCTTGGTAGTGTGGTCTAAATGATTTAACAGCCTAAGAGAACAAATTGGTACAGGATAGCTAGAGATAAAGACGCATAGAAATTTGGATTCTTTGGGAATCATTTGGTTCAACTTCACATTCAGTGCAAAATTCCCCACAACACCACCCCAGGAAATGGGTCAACCTTATTCTTTGTCCAATGGTAGGGAGTTTACTACCTCAGATAGACTGTTCATGTCTCTGCATGTACAATTCCTTACAAAATTCTTTAACATAGAGACCCATCCTTGTAGCCTCTCTCTGTTGGTTCTATATCTGACCACTTACTATGGGATGTTTCTTCTCTCTCATAGTCCCTCTGTTTTTGTTTGTTTGCTTTTTAACAATTATCATAACTCTAAATGTCTTCTACTTGTCAGATAACTAGTCATATAGCTGGTTTCAAACCTTGATGTTAACAGTCTGCATTTTTATGTCTCTCTTAACACGTAACACAGACCTTACACATAACTCTAGGTAGAGCCAGATCACTTGCAGAGCACAGTAGAATAATCGCCTCCATTAATCTAGTCACTAAATGCCTATTAATGTAGCAGAAGCCAGCAATAATTTTTATGATGATCACATTCTGCAGTTGATCTTTATTTTGAGATAGCATAATACAGTGGTAAGGCCATAAACGTTAGAATTATGCAAACCTATTTCATTGTTCTGCTATGCACAAGCTATGGGGCAAGTACTTTAACTGAATTTCATTTCCTTCCCAGCAAAATGGGGATAATACCCCATACCTTATAGAGCTGTTGTAAAAATAAATTTAGATAAGGTATTTGTTATGACAATCCTATGCTGAATAAATTTTAGTGAGTTTCTCTTCTGCATTAATGTGCTACAAACAGCTGCAGTGAGAACTCAAGCAGATATTGATGAATAGGTTGAACAAAACAAGGCCAAGCACAGAGCATTGGAACATGGCACTCGATGGTTTCCACCTGCCTGACACTGATCTATAAATCATCACCCTGGGTATAGACAAAGAAGCAGGCTCACGTCCGTCCAACGCACTATCAGCTGGCCCACATTGTTCTGGCTTGTCCTCAAAGACAGCTGAGAAAGTTGTCAAATGGTTTTCTAAAATCCAGATGCATCATGCCTAGGGCATTTTTCTCATCTAGCAGTCTGGTAGCTGTATCAAAAAAGAAAATAAATTTAGTTTGTCATGTTTCATTTACTGAGATCATGCTGAGCCCAAATGTTAAGTTCTTCCTTTTGCAAGTGTTCACAGACCATCTGTTTTGTAATCTGGACTAGACATTTTGGGGAGTTTACATTAGGTGCCATAATTTTGGCCATCCTTAGTGTTTACCTTTTTAGAAACCAAGGAATCCATCCATCTGTAGTTTCCTGGTTTTCTTCTCTTATTTTCTTTCTAGGGACTTCAGACATTCTTCTTTATATAACTTCTGCAGTTAGTAGGAACTTTCAGATTAAAGGTTATTCTCCTTGCAAAGGAAAATGAGAGCCAAATAGCATCTCAGTCCCTCTGGTTGATATCTGTGGGCTATTAACCTTATACTTCAAGCTCTGGATTTATTCCTTTCTTGTTCATTTTATTCTAAACACAGCCTCCTAAACCTTTCATTGTTCTTAGTGTTTTGTCTTAGTCCACTCTGGGATTTAGAACCCTCTTTGCCTAGTTTTATGGCTCTACAACACGTTTTTGTATTTTTTTCCCTAGCTGTTTGATATCCCTTCCTTTTGAAGTCAAATCTCACTGGAATTCTTTTTTTTTTTTTTTTTTAATTTTGAGACCAAAATGATTCACTGAAGCCCTACCTTTTCATACTGTGATCAGTAGTGATTACAGCACCTGCTTTTTATTTTTTCTCCCCTAGAGTGCAATACATTTCCCCTGAGTCTTAGTCCCTTGCAAAGCCTCTACCCAGAGGATTACGCCTTCCTTTTCTCCAAGAATCTTGACATTTGTTTTTCTAAATTCACAGATACTGCCCTGAATAGGAGTAGTATTCTCTGCCTTGGATGTTAAGAATTCTCAAATAGCACTGTTTTTCTAAAACCAAGGTTACCTTGACTTCAACTCTATCTGTGAGTGCATTTGTTCAAGAGATCCATGTATCCATTTTACACCTGAAAATAATATAACACCGTGTGTTAATTATACTTCAACAGGAAAAATAGTCCAGTATCCATGTATAAATGCATTACTTGAGTAACATACTATAAGGGTAATAATTAATAATAATTACTATTTTTATTATTCATGGAATGTTCCCTTTGTGCCATAGATATTTTAAGCATTTAACATATATTTCTACATACCTCCTCCCAAAATACCACACATCTCTGAAGTGTACTTTAGTTACATTTCAGTCAATTGAGGCTCAGTAAGTTTAAATAATATACCTCAAGTCATAATCAAATAAACGGTGCTGCTAGGACTCAAGGTGACATACCCTGACTTCAGAGTCCACACACTTACATAACTGTTCAAGAGTTGATCATTTTTTTAGACCTCTGACTTTTCATAGAATGAAATTATAGACATTTGGAGCTCTCACGTAACTCCTTATTTTGCCTCTTCTCCAGCTTGTAATTTTGGAAAATTTTGCCCATATTCTTTTCCCACCTTACTCTGTGTGTATGTGTGTGACACCATATTCTAAGTCTTGTCATATACAAAAAATGTACATTAGATTTTCATCCATGTATCACTTTGGTTCTAGTTGTCTGATACAACTTGTCTTATGTAGATAATCATATAACTTGTTTCCAAATTTGGTTCTAGATAGCTCCTGTCTGATATGCATCCCACTGAGTTTTATGATGCTTAATGTAGCAGAAGAAAATATCTTTAACTATTGCTTTAGAAAATTAAAAAAAAATTGTTCTCATATTTTCCCACATCTCCTCCTAGATAGTTATACATGGACGACATCTTTATTAAAATTTTAAATCAGCCTGGTCAATTAAATTTATATTATTATACAGTGACCACATTATCTCTAGTATTGCTTCTGTTTTAATGTCTTTTTTGTCTGATATTAATATATCTAATACAACTTTATTTTGGTACATATTTTCTTATATTCTTGATATTTTATGTATGTTTCTTAAATATAATATACAGAAGAATTTCGCAAAGTTTACCCTCAATTCACCACACTTTTGCAGAATTCTCCTGTATACTGTGTTTAAGAGATATATATAAAAGACTAAAAATATAAATAGGAAAATATGTACCAAAACAAAGCTGGTTTAGTTATACTAGTAACAGACATTAAAACATTTTAAGGAAATTTTAGAGTTATAAAAGAGTTACAAAATATTATAGATATGTCTTATATGCTCTTTAAGAATCCCCTAATGGGGGCGCCCGGGTGGCTCAGTGGGTTAAAGCTTCTGCCTTCAGCTCGGGTCATGGTCTCAGGGTCCTGGGATTGAGCCCCGCATCGGGCTCTCTGCTCAGCAGGGAGCATGCTTCCTCCCTCTCTCTCTGCCTACTTGTGATCTCTCTGTCTGTCAAATAAATAAATAAAATCTTAAAAAAAAAAAAAAAAGAATCCCCTAATGGAAGTCTTCTATAAACATAGTATAATTAGATAATTATCAAAAGTATGACATTAACATTAAAACAATAATAATTAAAATAGTCTGACAACTTCTCAATCTCTCCCTATGTTTCATGACTTTATCCTTTGGAGAGTAGTAGTCAGGCATTTTGTAAAATGTACTTCAATATGGGTTTCTCTCTTTCTGTCTCACGATTAAATTCAAGTTTTTTATTTCTGAGACAAAGAACAGGAAGGTGAAAACCATACTTTCTCAGAGTGTCATGCCTGGAGGTACATGATTTCATTGTATCTTATCACTGATGATGTTCACCTTGATCACTTAGAGTGACATCTGCCTGTTTTTTCCACTGTAAATGTACTTATTTCATGGTTCCATTGCTACTAAAATTCCTTCGTGCTGCCCTATGGGGTCAAATCCTACTCTCACCTCTAGTCAAATTCTTAGCAATCACAGATCTTTTTCTTTCCCTACAGTTATACCTTTTCCAGAATGTCACACATATATAATTCTACAACTTTGTAGTTGTAGAAATCATTGGTCATTCTCTCTCTTTCTCTCTCTCTCCCTCTTGATTTCTTTTCTTTCTTTTTTTTTTTTTAATGATTTTATTTATTTATTTAACAGAGAGCTAGAGAGCACAAGTAGGCAGAGCAGCAGGCAGAGGGAGAGGAAGAAGCAGGCTCTCCAATGAGCAGGGAGCCTGATGTGGGACTCAATTCCAGGACGCTGGGATCATGACCCAAGCCGAAGGCAGCTGCTTAACCAACTGAGCCACCCAGGTGCCTTCTCTCTGTCTTCCTTTCTTTCTTTTTTATTTTTCTCTTTCTTTGCCGTTGTTCACATTTGTTAATGTGTTCATGTTTCTTTAGTTTTTGAGCTTCTGCTTATTTATCTGTCAAAAGATTTTGGACTGATTTTAGGAATAATATTTTGTGTTTGGAAATCTGGCTTTAGCAATGATATGACTCTAAACCATGAATTGCAGAACATTTTGACAATATCGTTATAATAAAAAGTTTGTTCATTTATTCAACTATTTAATGAATGTATAGTGAATATTAAACTTCTCCTTTTTAGCAGATAATATTCTTGGCAAAGAGAATTCAGAAGTGACAAAGACAGGCAAGCCCACTGGACTGATAGAGCTTCCATTTTAATTACACAGAATGATTAAAGGAAAAAGCAAATTGAGGGACACCTGGGTGGCTCAGTCAGTTAAGTGCCTGCCTTCGGCTCGGGTTGTGATCTCGGGGTTGTGGGATTGTGCCCTGCTTCAGGCTTCCTGTTCAGTGAGGAATCTACTTCTCCCTCTCTCTCTCTCCCTCCCCACCCCTCTTGTGCATGCTTTCTCTCTCTTTCTCTCTCAAATAAATAAATAAGATCTTAAAAAAAAAAAGAAAAAAGCAAATAGATACATAAGGCTTTAAAAAAAAGGTTTAGCATAATTAACGAAATAAAATTGTGTAATAATTAATTTTGGGGATTACTGTTTGAAGTAATCACAGCAGGACTCTTGGATACGATAATATTTGGCTATAGATGGATATATGTATAGTAACAAGTTATAGACCCTGACTGATCAGTAAATGGCTTGAAATAAGGGAATGCTTTCTCCATTTCCGCTCTAAGTCATTTAAAACTATTCGAGATAATCATTCATCTTAATTCTGGAACATATTATAAACTAGTGTGATCTATAGGATACTCTTTTATCTTCACATAATTTTAATATGATTTCCATAGAGTAAGGTAAATTAGACTCAACTTTGTGCAGTTAAAAAACACAGAAGATGTTCCAATCAATCAAAGCACTTGATCGCTCGTACTGCAAGAGGAGAAAGAGATGTAACTTCATGGTCCATTGCTAATGGGTTGTTCCACTGTTGTGGTTAATAGCATGAGTTTCTTCTACATCTAATTTAAGGTTTTTGAATTAAATAGATTAAAAGATTAGTGGGAGCTCAATGATGTATTAGTGTGTGTGCAACCAATTATGTCTCCTTTTAACTTCATTTTATCACAATCTGAGTTTGTATTAAAAAAACTTTTTGACTTGGCTTAGGAAGGTCAGTCTTCAATCACATTGCCCACAGCGCAACAAAATTATTTCATGAGATAAGTGTCCTCTGGCACCTTTGATTTTCTGTGTTGGCTGTCAAGGGCAGTAAAGATTACTTAAGACAAATAAAAATACACATGAACAAACATTATTTGTGGGGATTGGAGTTTTAAATTCTAGTCCCATATATATTCCTAATGAAGTAAGTGTCTCTAGTCACATTATTGGATATTTCCTATTTAATTTCAACATTACTTATTAAAACTACCAGGACTCATTACCCCAGGAGTCTACTATAATTTAAAAGATTCTAGGGTTCTAAGGCCTTTTGGTAATCAAACACTGGGGGAATTTGTCTGCCACATGGAAGACCATAGGTCTTGGGTGATAGGTAAGATCCTTGTCCATTCCTGACTTTACACAAATTTTTATAAATTTCCAATTTATATTAAAGTCTTATTTTTTTTCCATCTTACCACAATAATTAGAACAACATAAAGGTGGGTTGGTGGCATAAGATATTAGTAGGCAACTTGCTTCTAGAAATTTTCCTGGGAAATTTGGTATTCCATAGAGGCATGGTCAGATTCCTTGGCACCCTAGCCCATAAACATCCATTTTTAATCTTTCTCAATTCATAGCCAATTAGTTCTAAGTGCAAGTAACATAGAAAGGCCATTATGCAGATCTATCTATTAAGAGTCATCTTTCTTTAAAGGCCAGTGTGCATATGTATTGGGGGGTGGAATGGTTCAAAATGTCTCTTCAAATCGCCTGATCTTACAGTTATGTTTATAATTAATGTCAGAACTCTCATTTTTATTCATATTATAACTTGAGATCTCAGGAGCTGAGATTCTGTGCTAGTTATGGTTCTATCTTTACCATGATCTTTACAGAGCAACTATTATATGCAACCCCCCATGTTTACGGAACTTGTACTTGCAATACTCAAATCACAGACAGTAATGCTGGGGTATAATGTTTATTATCCAAATACTTAGGAAAGATATCCAGAAGTCTAACAGACCTGAGGCAGTTACTTATTTTGCAAATTTCTTTGCGTCTCAGAAGTTTTAGGCAATTTCAGCTGAAATAATTTAGTTTAAAATAATCTCAATACGTCTTTCAACTCAGGAATTTAGGAAATCCCAATAAAAAAGGATTATTTGTGAAGATAAAGCATTTTTAAGAAACATGACATATAAACTTGCTTAACTGATACCTTGTCTCATATTCATATTAATTGATGGCATAAACCTGAAAAACAGGTTTGATTGGTTTAGTTATCAGGTTTGCCTTTCAAAATACTAGCTATTCTTCAGCCATGAGTTCACAGAATTAGGTACTTGGTTAACCTAGATCATGAACTACTATTTTCCTATGACTTTTATTTTTCTCTTTTGAGTTTATTGTTATTCTCTGAGATTCTCAACTTCTTTTGAAAGCTCTCCCTTCTCTACCATTTGCAAAACTAAATGTTTTACCAGTGTTCTTTCCTCTCACTTGGTATTCTTCTTAAGAAAGTCATCCACTCAGGTGTTTTACCTATCATATATGTGTTAATGACAGACCGTATATGTTAATTGCTCTCAAACCTGTATCTCCAAACTAGACCTCTTTTTTGTGATCCAAGTCCTTAGTACTTTCTGCATATCCTTAAAGGAATATCCCACAAACCTCTCAAAAAGGACTATGCACAAAACTATACTCGTCATCTTTCTCAAAACCTTTTCTCCTCTATTTCTTATCTCGGTGAATTCCTTCCAACAGCCATCCTCAACTATTATGCTTCACATCCACTCATTGCCCGAGGCTTAAAAATAGATTTCCTTAGGCACTTCTATCTTTCAACTGTTATTCTGTTTTGAGACCCTCATTTACTCTTATTTGGACCATTGTGATAATCACCTAATTGATCTTTATACTCTTAACTTTATACTCTTAATGGTTCAAGATACCACAATGCTGTTAAGTTGATCTTTACAAAATAAAACCCATCTCATTATTCAACTACTTTAAATCCTTCAGTGGTTTCCCGGTTCCTCTTGGATAAATTCCAAACTGTTCTTACAATACCTTGGCTTATTAAATTATTTTTAATAAAGCAGGCATTTACTATGTTTAGGTGCTGTCCTAGATTCCAGGGACATAGAAGTGAACAAAACATGAATTTGACCTCTATTTACACCTCTGGACTTACACCTGTCCCTGAGGCCTTCACTCCAGACATGCTGAAATCTCTGATATCCCTAGAAAGCAACAGGATCCGCAAAATGGTCTTTTGTCACCTGCTTATTCCTCATGTGATATTTTTCTCATTCACAGATACATCTACCTACTCAAGCTCTAATTATATTCTAAGATTTTTCTTAACTAATGTCTTCTCCAGAACGTCAAAAAGTTGGGGAAAAAATTGGTGGAAGAATCCTGGGTCTCTCAGGTTAGTAGAATAGATAACTCTCTTCTATGCTTCTCTAGTGTTATGTACCTTCTTCTATTGTGGCATCTTGTCTCAGGACAAAACATCATTTTAAGGATATTTAGAGAATTAAGTTTATGATAAGAAATCATGCCGTAATAGTAGGAAAAGACAGAATCATGGCATGTCGTGACTCCTAAGAGAATTTTTCCTTTAGGTGCCAGGAAACTTTGCTTAATGTGTCTCAAAACCAAGTATACAGTGTGCAGAGTGCACTGACAGAACATATCTGTGGCCCTTGCAGATTTTTTCAGCAGCTGAGCAAATTCACATTAACAAAAGTCACGTAATAAAGGCAAATATAAAAATGACTTAGCTTTGAGTATGCATTCTTGATGTTAATTATATATTATTTTTTTAAATTATTGTGCCCTTGCCCGTCTCTACTGTAATATCATTTTGGTCTTCAGATTCCTGATCCTAACTAGGTTTCTGTACTTGTGGTTGACCTTGAGAGGCTTCATTGCTTCATCTCTACTCCATACACCTGCAATACTTCCTTGATCTTACTTATTCACATACGAACCTCTCTTCAATATTTTTTTGAAGGATTTTTAAATTTATTTTAGAGAGAAAGAGCATAAGAGGCAGAGAGAGAGGGAAAGAGAATCTGAAGCAGACTTCCTGTTGAGTACAGAGGGCAATAGGGGGCTCGATCCCACAACCCTGAGATCACGACCCAAGCCGAAACCAAGAGTTAACCAACTGTGCGACCCAGGTGCCCCTATCTTCTACTCTTAAACTGTTCACTCTTTTTAGACAGAGACAATATCTTGTTTGTTTATGTGATTATGACACTTAGCAAAAGGCTAAAAAAATACATGAAGCTTGATGTTATTATATGGTATTAGTATATGTTGAATAAATGACTGAAATCATTTGTGAATATTTATTGAGCACTTATTATATGCCAGTCTCTGTATTAGGTGCTAGGGATAGAACAGGAGAGAAGAACAAAGTTTTTGCCCTCTTGGGTCTTAAAACTTTAGTGTTTAAAGAATATAAAGGCAAGGTTGCAGGTTTGCACAACAGAAGCTTTGCTACTGTTACCATTTCAGTATCTTATGGCCTGCCTTATGACCATCCTTTGAAAAATTTATATTTTTATTACTTTAGTTTGGGATTGTTTTTGCTTATTTACATTCTACTCCATTTGTGATCTTCCTAAGATCACATTTTCTCATTAAGAATCCAGGTGCCTGGGTGTCTCAGTCGGTTAAGGATCTGCCTTTAGCTTAGGTCATGATCCCAGGGTCCTGGGATGGAGTCCCAGGTTGGGGAAAATCCCTGCTCAGCGGGAAGTCTGCTTCTCTCTCTGCCCCTCCCCCAACCCACTTGTGTGCTCTCAAATAAATAAATAAAGCCTTTAAAAAAAAGAAGAAGATTCTTGGTTCTTCATAAATAGGGCCACTGCTTAGAGCTGTGTTCATTGTGCACTTTGCATTCACAAAAACTGTGTTGTGATTGGTACTCCTGCGGTTGTTCAGATCAACAATCAAGCCCACTAACTTGGCAGATTATCAGAATCACTGGGTGAACTTCAAATTACAGATCTCCCGACCCTGTCTCTCAAGAATCTGATTTGGGATTGTCTGGAATATAACCTGATATGTGATGTATTTTAAAGCCATACCTCCTCCCCTCTATCCCTTCAATCCCTCCATCCCTCAACTCATGATTTGGATGATCCATTATGTCTGGAAACCACTACTTTGAGCAGCTGATGGTCGGCTTTATGGGGACTCCCTCGAAGACCACTGTAACAATTCTGGCTATATTGTGTAAGGCTCACTCTATTTCAAGCCTAAAATGCCTTTAGTATGAATTTAAATTAGCTTTACTCTCCATACATCTACCCAAGACAGACTACTCAAAATCAACTTTAACACATTTTTATGGCCCAGTCTCTATATTTAGTCATGAAGCCATTGATTTGGCCACCATCATGTATTTCAAATTTCTCCTTTTATCTCATTTCTCATAGCCCCTGCCCTGGTTAATTCTGAATTGTGTCTTTCCAGAACGCTTCCAATTATCTCTTAACAGTTCCCCCTGCTCTACTCCCAAGGCCTCTCTAATCTAGTTCCAATATTTCCTCATGAGTGACTTGTCTAAAAAGCAAACCTCACTGCTACTCCCATGCCTAAAAATATTAATTGGCTCCCCATTGTCCATAACATTAAGTCTTAACTCTCTGACATGAGTTTAAGGTCAGTCTCAATTGAGTTGAATCTATTTTTCTATTATGTCACTAAATATCATATTTACCCTGTATTTTGTCTACTGCAAGCTACTAGCTTATCCCTAAACACATTATGCATTCTCCTCATTCTTTGTTTGTATTATTTCCTCTGCCTGAATGCCACCTTCTGTTTTATAATTTTCCCCCATCCATCAAGGGACAATTAAAATGTTACTTTCACTTCTCAGCTACAATGTGCCTTTTTTTAGATTTTTTTTTTTTTTTTGGTAGATTTGTGTTGAACTTGATAGTATGGGCAAATGCTCATAATTTAAGTGTTAAAATAAAGACATATATAAAGCTATAATTACCATGCTAATCTAATTTTATAATAATTTTACACAAATATAGATACCCAGTATGGTGGACTGAGCTGTGACAATCTGATTAATCTGGGAATATGTAGTTCTAGTTTAGTATCTGACAAAAGATGATCTTAAGCAAATTTGGAAAGCAGAAATGAAGTAGCAGTCACTCTACTCTGAAATTCTTTTTGAGGTCACGTGCAGTGATGGGCAGGCACAGATTGCTTGGCAGTTTCCAGTTTGGCCTCATTCTTCTCTGCTTTTCATCTGGCTCTTCTGACAGCAGACATTTGTTTGTGAACCTACTACCAATAGGTAATGAATGTATTACCTTCTATTCTAGACCTTTAATCCCATAACTTCCTCCCTGCCCTATTCCACTCATATTGACTCTGTTCCAAAACTGATCCTAACACATAGGAGGAGAGAGAGAGAGAAGGAGTGAGGGAGAGGGTAGGAGATGTGGGAACAGTGATTAAGAATGGATATACAAAAATACTAAATGTATATCTCTCAGAGAAAGGCAACAGAGGCATTAGTTCAAAAGTGATTGTGTGACCCAGGTTGATCTAATCTTGTAATTCACAGGGCTTCTGTTTCCCATTAGGCAGTCTATATGTGACTCTTTGCTTTTTATTACCTAAAGGAGAACACTTTCACCAGAGGACCACGATGACTCCACTTAATTGGAAGTTCAGTTGGCTTTTGGCCAGTTTGGGATCTTCCAGAGACAGCATAAATAGGCACAAAGGATATTATTGAGGTGACCGACTATGATCATTGAAAAACTGTACAGTGAGAGCAGAGAGGAGAAGGGAGATGTGATCCGAGAAGACCTTCGGTGTGCTTTCTTGTGCCACGCTCACCTTACACAGTCAAGATTGTTCAGTGCCTGCAACCCTCAACAATTAAAGTCTGAGCCACTCACCAAGAAGAGATCCCAACCTACTGAGATGCTGAAGAAAAGGGACAGATAATGGAAAAGGATGTTGTGGAGTCAAGATATAAACAGATCCTCAAGACCAGTTGTGGAAGTAACAACTTTAGTTACTACTCATTTTCATTTTATTTTCAATGCATTCCCCACCCCCCACCCCCGCTTTTTTCCCAGTCTTATATCAGGGATGTTGATTGATGACTTCAATGCAGCCAGCTGGTAAGTTGCAAAATTTGAGATAGTATCACAAGTTCAAAAGAGAAATGGATATCTGTTCAGAGCTTCTGAGCACTGAGTAGTACAGATGATCTGATTAGATTTCAGGTTTTGTCTCCTGGAGATATGAAATATTAAACATTTAGAGGCTCCCATCAAAGTAAGACTATTTCCCCAAATTAACTGTTCATAATTATAATGGGAAAAAAGGCATTTCATGGAATAAAAAAGAAACGCTTCAACTTTAAAAAAAAATAACATCTCATTATGAAATTACAGTTCCATTTAGGTTTCTTTTAATACAATCTTTGAAGAATACTTTTCTATCCTTCTAGGATTTGTGACTGTTAACAAAACTGTCATTCTCAACTCTCTCCCTTACCACATAAGTATTGTCCTGGGATGTTAAATTATTTTTCTAGTCTACTGATATTTAAAATTCGCTTCCCTCGTTGGCAGCAGATCCTAGATTTAAATTCTTCAGGTTGCAAAACTACTTTTATTTGTCTCACTCCCCACTGTGCAGAAGACTCTAAGAGTCTTGTTGCAGAAATGGTCAGGGATGTTTTCGTGGCTTCCTTCCTGGGGTAGATGACACATCTTTAAGCCAAGAGGCCAAGACCTGGGGCCTTGCAGATGTATAAACCGGGATGAAATCTTTTGAAGACTGCTTTGCTCAGCAAAGAATTGTTTTGAAGGAGCTAGCAGTTGAACACCCTTGAGATAGATTAGGTTCCTATCTAATGTAGAGAGGAAGAAGGTGTGGCCCACCAAGAAAAGGAAGACCACAAACTCAAAAATAAATCTGACAATGTCTTTTGCTTCTTAGAATGTAAACATCATTAATATGTAATCAATCATAAGAATGTGTGTGCTGCAAGGTGATGAGATCCTCCCTATGCTTTTGTAACACCTGCATTTCACAGTCCCAACAGAAAGCACTGCTCTGACTTTGAAGTCTGGGGCTTGGAAAATATGCAGTCATTTGATACCACCAGCTTTTCTGAATCTGCCAAGCCATTTTCTTCCTAAAGGTAAGTGCATCATATACATGGAAACAGAGTTTTGTTCGTTTGTTTGTTTTGTTTTTTAAGTGAATTAGGATGAGTCAATTAGAGGTTTCTGCTTTTGATTTTCATTTCAAATGCTTATTCCTATTTCTGACCCTGTTCTTTACTTTTTCCTCCAGCCTTAGGGAAAACAAGCTTGCGATCTAATATTGAAATTGCACTAGTAAAGTCACTGGGATCCTCGAGCTTCACAGGGATATTGGCGTTTAGTGACATTGGCTTTGGACTTACCTGTGTTCCTTTTTGTGCATTTTTGGAAGAGCTCAATCTTTTTTGAGGCTTTGCCTTGAAGAATTCTTTCCTGCTTCTCCTATTCTCTTATCCCATCCTCAAGTATAATCACACAACTCCACCATATTAGACCTATCACGGGCCATGAAAATTACTTTTGGGACATTTTGCCAATCCTAAGTATTAACCGAGGTGTACTTGAACCCTGGGAAACGGCATTGGCTGTGGCTGCTCTCAGGCAAAGTTCTGATTATTTTCAGTCATTTTAAAAAAATTCCACTAGACAAGGGCAGATTCTCTTTCAAATCCTACCTGCTGTGCAAGCATGACAAAAGATTGAACGGATGGGAATGCACTGAAGCAGCCCAAATTCATCCTTTGACCTCTGAGCTCAACTGGCTGTCATGCACAAATTTGATTTTTGCTAGAAAGATCCATTTTTCTATCCCTCAAAGGAGAAAACTAATGAGACTGAATGAATTGAAGAATTATTTCTTGAACGACTTTCCACAAGTGATGTATAGCAAATCTACAAGTTTTCTTTTCAATATATATTTTTGTTGGGCAATTTGGGAATCGAGGACAAATCAGAGAACTTTCCTGCTTTAAACAATAAAATACATGTTATAGAATCCAACCATCTGGGCACCATGGTATAGTGGAAAGCATCTTGAACTCTTGAGTTAGAAGATGTAGGCTAAAATCCTAGAGTGCCACCTGTTCCATTTCATTCATCTTTTTCTCTGTTTCCTCTTTTTACCCTAAGTGGGTGTAAGCATCTATCTATCCTGTCCAATCTCTCTCCACATAGAAATGTTCCTGAAAATGGAAGTGATTTATTCAGCCACGAAGGATTAAGCACAAACAAGGCTCTTGCTTTATTCTAATGAACTTTAAATTGAGTTAAACATTGACAACATGCACATATGAAATTTGTTGAAGTTGTTGCACAATATTTGCCTAAATTCCAGAATGAGCACATTTATTTGCAAGGTAGAACTGTAAAGAAGGGACAAGTTTGGGCTCAATAAATGGGGGAAGACCTGGAAGTCCTAAAGGAACAAGACTTGGTCTGTGCTTTGAGTTCTTGGTAGAATTTCCTGAAGTGAGAGAAGAGGTCATTGTGATACATTGAAAATTACACTGATATTGAGGCAAAAACTGGTTTGAAACCAGTCCCACCATTTGTTAGCTATGTAAAAAAAAAAAAAAAAAATCATTTAGAACTTTCTGATAGTCATTTTCCTCATTTATGAAGAGAGGTAAGGACAACTACCTCACAAAATAATTGAAAGTATTCAACAAGACGATGCATATGGAAGAGACTAGTGCTGTGCCTGGCACATATCAGGTACTCACTTGATGCTTGTTTCAGCTCAAATGGAGACAACATAGAAGCAAAAACATGACAGTCATAACAAGCATATCATGCTCAGAGAATAGTAGAGAAACCAGACTGGCAAAGAAGAATAATCATCATTTTAGACAGTGAGCTGTAGTGAGGAGAAGCCATTTTCCCTTGTGTCTTAGAAATCTAATACGACCTGCCTAAGCTGATGCTCACATCCTAGTAGAGTTGCTAATGGAATCTGGGTTTCTAGATTTTCCACTTAATTTTGATTCCTTAGTTTCTTATCTGTCAAATTCACTTTAGCTGGTTGTGGTGATGCTGGCACAATGCCAGACCAACAGATCAGTCCAGCCAAAAAGCCAAAAAATTAGTAAAAAGACAGAAACAAAATACAAATGGCAATTGATGGGGCACCTGGGTGGCTCAGTCAGTTAACTTCGGCGCAGGTCATGATCCCAGGGTTCTTGGATTAAGTCCTGAGTTGGGCTCCCCACTCTCAGGGGAGCCTGCTTCACCATCTCCTCCGCTCTCTTACCCACTCCCACTCTCTCTCTCTATCTCTGTCTCTCTCTCTCTCAAGTCAATAAAATATTTAAAAAGCAAAAATGAAACAAAACAAAACAAAAAAGAACAAACAAATGACAACTAATTATGGGTTGTTGAATGAGTAGATGGGTGAGTTCAGTAAGAACACTTGAAATATTAAATGCATATGTTGGTTCAGTATACATTTATTTTTATTCTGAGATTACATATTAGTTAGCTTTTGCTAAACCATGCTATGTGATGAATGGCCCCCAAATCTCTGGATTTAGAACAGTATTTATTTCCCACTCACATCTACCCACTGCAGCTTGATTCTAGTTTACTTTACTTGTGTTCTAATTCTAGGACCCAAGTTGAAAAATCAGTGTCTGGTGGCAGAGGGCAAAGAGGTAAGGCCATTCAATACAACTGCTCTTAATGTTCTGCTAGCAGGGGTGGGTTTTGGCACTTCTGCTTACATTGCACAGGCCAAAGAATGTCATACAGAGCAGGGACCTATACTCCTGCCACAAGGAGACACTTCAAGTCAATGGAGCATGAAGAATCATCCTCCTTCAAAGGAAGAAATGAACAATCAGGAGAAAAAATACAATCTGGACAGATCACAAATTTCTGAATTAAAGTTCTCTAAGAATTAATATACGATTATTTTGCCCCCATTGTCTAATGGAAAACATAGCCAAAGGTTAACAGGTTATTTTCACTTTGCTCAGGCCACCTTTCTTTCACAGATGTACAAAATTGCAATTACCTTTCTTACCTGCTTGCTCCTCTATGAGGGCACTTCAGAGGTTAATATCCATCCCTAGCCCATCTCTCAATCAGACAAGGGGGCAGGTATGTGCTCATTCCTTGAGATCAGGCTCATGGATATGCATATTACTATTCAGAAAGTTGAGAATCCAGATTTATTAGTTAAATTCTAGATGCTTCATCTAATATTTGTTAAAAGACATAGTGGCATGCATTGTAGTAGCCTTGCATTTAAAGAATTGACTCACATAAGATGCAAAGTGTGTAATGGATAAGTGTCCAGGGTCTTTGGAAAGTGTGACTCTCATTGCTGCCTGAGCAATGAGTGAGCTGGGTTTGCTTTTATTTTCACGTATCCTTTCAAGCGGTCTCCATCTGTAGCTAATGTTATAAAGCTGGTGTCTGAGACATCTTTGTTTTTATTGTGGCAATATATCTAAGCCCTCTCTTTATCTTAAGTAATCCAGTACCCCTGAAAGATGATGCTGGGACTCAGAAAGAAAAAAAAATCTGATAAGATAACAGCTTACAGTGACATTTATATAATTGCCCCAGTCAGAACTCATTTCCAGCTGCCTATGTGGAAGCTTACTTCAGCATTGTAGCTAGGAAGCAGGAAAAGCAAATACTGCTTCCCTTTGGCTCCCACCTTCTGAACTATCCATGCTTAAAGGGAAGATTTTTATCCAGGAATACTGTGCTTTAAGCCATACATAGATTTGCTTCCTAAGATCCCAATTTTCTTTGAAACATAATTAGAGGGACTTGTCATTAGAGACTAAATTGTCTCTATTTAGACCAACAAGAAAACTTCTTTGAAACCAACAAAATCTCCCATAAGTTTTCCCCTCCAATTTGTGTATCATAGAGGTCCTTGAACACTATTTTGACTTCATTTTTTCTTTCAAGTCAGTTGGGTTCACTCTAGAATGGTAGCTGGCATGTCCTTCACTAGAGCTGGCAGGAATTTTCTATTGTTAGTAGAACTTGTCTTGAAGAGGTCGCCAGGAATCCCCAACTGCAGATTTAAGGCAGCCTTTCCTTTTCCCATTCTCGAACCCATGCTCTCTTTGTTCATAGCCCGAGGACTTTAGACGCTATAGAAAATTGAGTCTGTCTCAGTGCTGTACCTTTGAGATAGAAAGATCCATCTATGCATTATATGAGAGATGACCAGTAAAGAGGAAAAGGATCTGCCTAAAACGGTTTCTGATATTTTACCTAGTTCATTCTGATTTCATACAACATAAAGCTTAACTTTATCCCAAAGTTGTGTTTATCTTCTTATACCCTCAATATTGTTTGTTTCCATGGCTCTTGCTAGAATCGAGGTCTACTTACCTCCTGCTTCTTGTTCCTAGAAGCCTTGGGGATGAGTGTCATATTTATTCTAGACTATGAGATATAAATTCTATCACCAGTCCACATGGCATTTGACCAGTAGCCTAGTTAGGTCAACTGAGGGCAAGGCTGGACAACGTCTCCCTTTAAAAACTTGGAGTCTTGGGAGAAAAAAAAATGTGGAGTCTTGAAAAAAAACTTCACTTGCTTTCATTCATTTAATCTTCACCCTGTCACATTAAGGTCAGCCAAGTGGTAAATTACTCAGGACAATCTTGCAACCTCTCTGAGTGACTTAGACTAACTTAGCTTTAAGAACTTTTCACTGCACTTTGGAAAAATACAGTATTTAGGGGACCATCTAACATGGACAGACAACGAATGCAAATTGGTGACTTAATACCCCCATGAAACATTCTTTACTGTGATGAGATCCCAGAAAACAAAGACTCTGTCTTATGCAATTTTATATTCAAAATCTATACAACACATTTGAGACCAGGCAAGTACTCAATAAATACCTGTGATATTAATAATGGATAAATGAATAAAGGCAAAAGAATATACTATTATACATTGCTATAATACTCTGAATATTTATCATTTATTATTTAGTAAGTTAACAAACTGTGAAAATGGTGCAAGAAGACTAAAATCCATTATTCCTCCTTGTATTGAAAAATTTCAACCACTTTACAAGATGAGAACTATTTTAACTTCATTTTATCATTGATAAAAATTGAAGCTATGAGAGTTTTGGTTTGCTTGAGTAAAACTTAATACAGGGTCTCTCATACTGTTGGTATTCTGTGTAGCGAATACTTCTAGATGGAAAAAAAAAAAAGAAGCAAGGAAACGGGAAAAATGAAGGAAGGAAGTAGTAAATAGCAGGACCAGTGTACAAACCAGATTTGTATATTTCCAAAGCCTTTTCTCTCTTTTTTTTTTTCCTAAAGATGCACATTGACCCAATAAAGAACTTTATATGTATATTATTTGCAAAGAATCTAAGAACTGGGATTTTAATGGTATAGAAAACAGAGCATCTACCCTCAAGGAACTGTCAATCTGCTAGGAAAGACCGTCTATGACAAGAAAAATAGAATAAATTCAAAATATATTCTTGTATTTTGAAATAAAAGAAAAAGCAGACAGATTAAGATCATACAACATGGCCTTTTGTATGAATAAGTGTACATTAAACCTCAGGAAAGCTCTAAAATCAGAAGTCTGGGATAACTATCTTAGTGTCCATCAACTTGTCTTCCTGTCTTTTTTCCCCCTTCAAGGCAGGTATATCTTCAACCACTTCTCTCTGCCTTCTTCAAAATCCCCTCTTAAAGAGGGATATATTATTAGTATTAAACATAGTGTGAATTTAAGTCATTGTTCTACTTCTTCATGGTGTGCAGGTATTTAAGCCCAATCTCCATCTGTGGACTTCAAAGCATCTGCAAGAAGGTGGATTGGATTTCTATGCGGTGACCACCTTTCTGTTTTTGAAGATGTCATAAAACACAGAGTCATATTCTCTGCTAACATGTAAACCTAAACTTAGCTGAGACAAAGCTATCAAAAACAGAGGATCATGGGCCAAAAGTTGATTTATTTAGTTGATATTTATTCCTCAAATCCTGCTTTTAGTCTGACAAAACTCAACCACCTCAACATATGCTAGATAGAAAACACCTCAGTCATCCTCTGGAAGTAACTACTATTTAGGTATAAACTTCCTTCAAATTTGTATATGTCCATAAAAGTGTGCAATAACATTATGGTTATGACAAAGACAAAAATATTTAATTTTAACACCATTTTTTATGGATATAAATATTTGATAACATGAGTGTATGTTAATTTATTTAACTGGTCCTCAATTGATATTCTCTTGAATCATTCACACAATTTTGCTCATAAATAACACTAAAATGAACATCCTTATTTATAAATCCATGCACATGTGCCTAATCATTTCTTTGACATAAATACCTAGAAGCAATTCTCTATACTCTTTATGCAACACTTAGGTTAAAACTAAAATTATTTCAAAATAAAAAGTCTAAAAAAGTTATGTCAAATTAAATGTATGTGCACATGTATGTATTTATGCACACACATATAATTAGGTGTTTTCTTACACTTTTCTGATTCTTTCTTTCAATAAATGTCCTTAAAAAAATAAATGTACCTAATGTCTTGCAAGAATACTCCTAAAATAAATAAATGAATAATGTTGCATTTGGCATATAGGACATATTCAGAAATATTTGAAGAATAATGAGTGAATTGATACACAAATGAAAGACTTGTTCACAATAACGTGGTCAGAAATTCATAACATCTTGTATTTCTTCTTTTTATCTCCTTCTACATCCACCTGTATTGATGCAAACCTCTTTTTTTCCCCCACCTGAATAGCATATAAGGTCAGTAACCTGAGATATGTTTTCTTTCTCCTTGCAACCCAGCTCCCTGCATGGTCCCACTAATGGAAAATTAGTGGCACAAAATTCCTTCTTCTGAAGCAATACATTGAAGCTATTTGACTCCTCTGTTGTGACAAAATCCTGTGTCATGGGTTAGATTTGCTCTGTTCTGCCTTGAGTTCTTATCTGAGAATTTCTTATGTTCATTTTATATTAAAGAAGACTTAAAGTAGAACCTCTGGCCTATTCCACAAGAAAAAAATAATGTATTATCACAACCTCTATGATACTTCCCAAACTTCTTTGGGACTCCAACATGTGAGTAGCCTGCAAAACACTTAGAAATCTTTCTGACAGTGTCAGGTGAAAAAAATAAAAAACAAAAACCCAAGTAGTGGCTCTAGAAGTCAAAGGACAAGCCCCATGATCTCAAAATCTGTCTCACTGGCTCTTGAATGGAAACCCTCAAACTCTGAGAAGTATTTCGTTTTTCCTCCTTGTTCCTCTCTGAATCTAAGCTGTTGAACCTGCAGTCACTGTCTAACTATCTTTCCTTCTTTCTTTTTCCCTTTTGTTGTTAAAGGCCCAGTTACTTTTCATGGGAAGGAGGTTCAAAGAAATGTGACTCCTTCCATGGAAAAGAATAGGCCACATATACATTCCTCTTCCTCCTCTTGCCTTTCTTGATGTGAGTCAGAATTTCAAATGCTCTGCAAGTCAGATAGAAGCCATTGACTTATTTAATTCCTCCTGTGAAGAAACTGTTCTTGAAGGATCAAAGCAACTTCCTGCATTTCTGATGACTATCAGGCAGCAGCACAAATCCAAACAATAGGGGCACCTGGGTGGCATAGTTGGTTAAGCCTCTGACTCTTGATGTCTGTTCAGGTCTTGATCTCAGGGTCCTGGGATCGAGCCCTGTGTCGGCTCAGCGTGGAGTCTGCTTGTCCCTCCCCCTCTGTTCCTCCCTCCCAGTGATATGCTGTGATATATTTGAAGAGATTTTCTCCCCAGATCCCATTTTTTTTTTTTTGGTTAAATATAAGCAGTTTTTTTTTTTTTTCCCCTCCTTCTCCAAGAATCCAAAGAGCAAAAAGCTACCCTCTTCTTAGTGAGATTAATAGTCCCAGAGTGGATACCGTGTAAGAAACCTGGCTGAAATAATTAACTATTTTTCCTTTCTGACATATCATTGCCTTCTCATGTTTAAGGGCAGATTGCTTGACTAAGCAGGTGTCCTGAGTTCTAGTCCAAGTTGATATGTAATTCAGTTAATATTACCTAGGAAGAAACACTTAATTGTCTCAACCTTGATTTCCATTATCAAACTTTAAGTTTTATTTCTATTTTGTTGTAGTTTAATTTGATGTAATAGTACCTTTAATAGATTTTTTTTCTGCCCAGAAGTCTTCCACTCTTCTGATCACCATATTCAATTTTCCTCTGGAGAACAACTCTTTTCCCTTAGTTTACACTTTCCTTACCTAGTTTACACTTACAGAACTTATATTCTGCTAGGGGAGTTCACTCTACCCTTTGCTTCAGAGGCAGCCATTTGACTATCTGAGTAGCATATTTTCCTATTTGCACTGATTGTACAGTGATTGTATAGTGATAAGCACAAGATGCAATCAGAGTAAATGAGACACAATGAGGTATTGCCTAGGAATTCTGGACAATGTCCCATGATATTGTCTTTTCCATGAGACTTGAGACTAGGAACTTATAAAATCAATAGCAATCTACTGAGTTTTCAGGGTCTACCACTCATGAAACCAGAAAATGAACCCAACTGAGTAAAAGATTCAGCAGAGACAAGATAAATCCTAATGTAATCATGTGAGTTCCTGTACCCAGTCATGCCTGAAGACAGAATACTTTGGAAAATCTCTGTTGTGTAAGCCAACAATTTCTTTTTTATGCTGAAGCCAAGTTATCAGTTGGGATGTTTTGGATGGGAATAAAAAAATGTCACTAAAAATGGCTTAAATAACACATTCAACCTATTGACTTATGTACCTTAAAAATATGAAGGTAGGAACAGCTTTTGGTTTATTTCACTTTGGTGGTCAATGGTGTCACTAAGACACACTTGTTTTTTATTTCTTTTATCTACTTTCTACAATAACAGCTTCATATAAAGACTGTCTTTTTTATAGTAATAAGATAGCCAGTGAGATATGATTTATAGGTTTCTTTGTCCAAGGCAAAAGTACCTGCCTTTCTAGTAAATCTGTCAGAGAAACTTTTTTTTTTTTTTAAATAAAAATCCACCTTTATGTCCTTTTGACCAAGTACTCATTCTCACATAACCCCTATGGCCAGAGGAATACCAAAGCTGGTATGCTTAGAAATAGATTTCCTAAAGTGTTAACTGGTTTTGTGGCTTAAAAAAATCTAAACTCACCATCCCCGATGCTGGAGTGGATCAATGTACCATCATTACCTGGGTATACATAATAAGGTGGGAGAGAGGTAAAAGTCTTAGAAAGACAACCACAGTGCTCACCATAGCCAGGGGAGTGTGAGTTTTCTGTCAGTTTCCAGAACAGCTTTTTAAAAGCTGTAGATCAAATCTAAGGGTCAAAATGGACACTTGCTCTATATTCTTATTCTCCTTCCTTTGACAAAAAGCTTTCGGGAACTCAGATAATTTAGAAGAAACAAAGAGGGTTGACTGTGTGCAGAAGGAAGGTTTCTGGATAGTGGACCGGAAGCCAAGCAGGACAGGAAAAGTTCCTGGAATCCAAAAGCTGAGGTTAACGCTGGAATCTACTCTTTACCCTGTCCCTTGATCAGGCTAACCTGATAGATGTTGAAGCTTCCTGAAGGTTTCAGGAAGTTTCAGTCCCGGTAAGATTTGAAAGTGAGCTCTTTAATAGAGATAGTAACTTTGGCCTTCAGACAAAAAAGACCATAAATCATTTCCTATAGCACTGCTGTTCAGATGTGGATGCCCATCAGGAGCCAGATTGTACAAATTGACTTTAACTTTCCTGAACAGAGTAGGCCAGCACACGAATACTTTCTCCAGCTAACAAGAATTGGAACTAAGAGAAAAAAGTGCTCTTATTCGATGCTGTTAGAAACCAGATTTGTAAGTTAGACCAAGTAGAGAAACAATGAAGAAGAGACACATAGAAAAGTAAGGAGAAGGGATCTTGTTATTTCAGAAGGAAAAGGTAGAGAAGGGCCAGAAATATAGTTGTACTAAGGTCTCTAAATTCTGAAAATACCTCCACCCTCACTCTATACATGTTTGCTGAAGCTCTTAAGCTAAATTGGATGATATTTTCTTTTAATAATGAATAATCTGAATCTAGACAAACCTCCTGATGACAAATTCCAAAAGCAAATATACAGGAGATTGATGTCTCCTTGTGACAGTTCTTGGACAATCCTAAAGAAAAAAAATAACACTGATAGAATCATAAAAGCCTTAGCTGGGGAGAAAGTCACAAAGCTATATAATTGATGGTCTGAAATGAACGCAAAAACTAGTATTTTCTTTGCTTATAACATCTCATATGACCTTATCTTATCCTTGTAACAACCATATGACATATATATCATTATCTTTCTTTTTACAGATGAAAAACTAGATTCAAGAGGCCTAATAACATGCACAGTGGAAAGTGGTGAAAAAATTTCTCTATAGGAGGGGCCTGACTCTGTGCCATTTCTCTTTCTCTTTCTGCCTTTCAGAATAAAGAGTAGGCATCTTCTTAATTCTTAATTCTTCTTAATTCTTAGTTCTAAGTCTGTCAAACCAGATATGTTTTATGATTTTATTATTCATACAAAAAGGATGAAGCATTCCAGGCAGAGGGAATAACAATGGAAAGTCATATTGGTGTGTGATGATCAAACATCTGAGACAACTATATAAAATTCAATTTCTAGAATACACAATTCAAAGAATGAGTGGTTGCGGATGAAGCTGAAGAGGTGGGGAGGAGGTTCAGTTCATGGGTCCCTTTTATGGGATTCTGATGTTCTTAAATCTGTCTGTAGATGAGATAAACCCACTCAAAGGTTTAAGAAAGGAGTTGTTCTGGAAATCACCATTAAAATCACATGTGTTGTTTTTGAGCTAAAATCTCACACACAAAAAAACATACATATGTATGGAGAGATAGACAAGCTAACCCGTGCCATGGAATTTTGAAGTAAGACAAAAGACAGTGAAAATGATACAGCACTATTTCTATGTACTGAACTTTATTTCAATCACAGATTTTAAGGTATAGGCCCATGCACGTGGGACAACACTGTGATCTTCACAAGTGAATCCAAGCCTAATTTTTTTTTTTTTTGGATAAATTCTTCGTATCATTCCAAAAAATTTCCCAGTAATTTTACAAAATGAAATTGCTTACAGAACAAGCATTCGCTTGATGAACACATGTGAAAATATCTTGTTCCCCAGACCCAAGTAACCTGGGCATTCAATTCCCATTTAGTCTGCAAGCTGGCTCCTTGGACTGTGTCTCTCTAGACACTTGCCAGTATGTAGATGGATGGTATTAATTTCAGATGGGGAAATCCAGTAATGTTGTTCTGAACCCTGCAAACAAGGTCAGACATCTGTAAGAGTTGTAGCCCTCCAGGAAAACATGTGCCTCTTTCTTCTGTCTGGGGTGTTCTCCTTTTGTATTCTGCCCAGAGATTTCTTGAAATAAATTTTGTTGTCTCAGAAAATATGGTAAATATTCCCATGTCTAAATTTTCTATGATTCTCACCAACTGGAAAAGCAGAAAGCTTTCTTGGTTTGATTAGAGAGCAGATTTCATCAGGCTAGAAACTGTCAGCTGTCTGCGGTAGAACTGAAAATCCGTGTGCTTTCAGGACAATTGGTCAGAGTGGCCTGTGGGATCTTTAAGACGATCTCATTCTAATAAAAAATTGCGAAATGGATGACACATCTTTGAACACCTCCTAATTTCTTTTTGCTCCTCCGTACCCTTGTGATGCTTCTCTCAGTCCTGTTTTTATTCTCTTACAGAGCCGAAGGGTGTCTGTTCTCACACTATCATCATCTAATCAAAATCAACCAGTATTTCTTAAGCAGCAGTTATGCGCAAAACTGTTCTGGAAAAAAGCATTGCTTTCCCTTAGAGAACTGTCCTTTTAGATGAGGAGACAAGATATATACAAAAAAAAAGTGTAGAACAACAGAAGATATAACATGACTATGATGTAGTGGTGTGACAGCTTGGTTCTTGCCCAGAATGGAGATGAAGTCCAGTGAGAAATGACAATGTAAAACAATCAAAATTTAGAGGTGGCATTATATCCCCTAATCCCACTCTCACCAACATGGAAACAGAGACAAGATTTGGAAATGACCCCAGGGTATTGGGCTCAGATGAGAGTCAATTATTGCATTCTTCACAAAGATAGGAAGCAAATAAGGGAAAATGAATTTCTTAAAAACAAAACAAAACAAAACCTTGTTAGTACCATGTTTCTCACTCATCTATTCAAAATATGCCTGTGACTTCTGCTGCCTGCTTATTAAAGTTAGTAGGGTAGAACTATTACCTGTGTCAGCCATCATGCTCAGGAATGGAGACATAAGATTTAATAAATCATTTTCAGGCCTTGAACTCAGTGTCAGTAAAGGAAAGTCAGGAGAGCAGATGAGTTCCTTGAGGAAAAAAAAAAGGAAAAAAAAAAGTTATGGATCAGGCAAACATGAATCATCAGGAAGCAAGCACAGAAAAATTCTGGAACAGCATCAATGGAGAAAACTCATTGAAATGAGAGTAGAAGCAGGTGTGCAGACCTCTGTGGCTTTTTGCATCCTGCAACGGCATGCAGAAGTCTGACCAGGCTGGGCGTTAGACTCCTGGAGTGGGACCTGGCTGTTGGTCTAGAGAGTTTCTAAACTCCTGGACTGGGAGGTGCCAGCATTTCTGGGGCATGATCAGGAACTGAAGTTCAACCACTGTGTGATATGGTGGAACCTTAGCACCTAGCCTGATCTAGTATCTGAGTACTCATGCTGAAAAAATACCTGAGCTCCCTTCCTCCGGGGTAATCAGGAAGAGAGGTCTGAGCTTTGGCGATAGAGTTGTAAGGACAATAGAATTCTGTTCTATCATTCCAGTATTCATGTTTATGGGGACTTTAGCCCTATCCACTGGTATGAACCGAAGTTCAAGCCAGTGAGCATGTATGCGGTCATAGCTCTTCACCTCGGCAGAACCAGTGCCCTGAACTTACCTTGCTGCCCTCTTCCAGGATTGGTTGCCTGTAAGCCTTCAGTGTAGCCAGTTTCTGTGAAGCTCCCAACAGCCAGTCTAGAGAGAATCCATCTGTTAAAGGTTAACCTTAACTTTCAAATTTTAAGAGGACAGAAATCTGGTTCAGGAAATATTAAGTTTAGGGGTCAGGAGAAGACAAAACCACCCAAAGAGACAGAAAGATGATCCAGAAAAGTAGGAGAATGGCAGTGTTGAGAGCCACAAAGGCAAAAAGAGAGATTAATCTCAAGTAAAGAGGGATATTGAAAATGCTAAGTGCTACAGAGCCAGAAGGAAGAATGAAATATAAATAGAGGATGGGGGATATTAGTGACCATATTTCAATAGAGTTGTACAATCAGAAACCAGACTAAAAGTTTAAGAAATGAAGACATAATTAGAAGAGCAGAAAAAAGCAGAGGAATGAGGGGCACCTGGATGGTTCAGTTCGTTAAACGCCTTTGGCTCAGGTCCTGACCCCAGGGTCCTGGAATCAAGCCCCAAGTGGAGCTCCCTGTTCAGTCAGGAGCCTGCTTCTCCCTCAACAACCCCCTCCCTGCTTGTGCTCTTGCACGCTCTCTCAAATAAATAAAATATTTTTTGGAAAAAAAAAAAAAGCAGAGGAATGAGAGGATAATAGCTTGAGTTATGAAGAGATTGCAGCAAAGACTTTTCCTAACACAGGGATATCCTGAGTCTATGAAGGGAACTTCTGAGGATGGAGAAAGTTAAGATGGTTAGAAAGAGTTTGCATTCTCTGCCAAATGATTTCTAGTTCTTATGAGTTACTATATATTGACGTTCAAGGATATCAGTAGGGATTTGTATCAGGTGGTTGTTTTTATTTGATGAAGGCTAATTTTACGATTCTGTCCTCTAACTTGTGGGGATATCTCTAGTGGTGGCTTTTTGGTCAGCAAGCCAAGCTATGAGAGATGCACTCTGGCAAAGGCACTTCTCCATTCCCCCTTCACATTCTCGCTTCCTCTCCTTACATATTAGACAGTCCTGTCTTTCCAAAACAGTACTTGAATGCATCTTTCCTTCTCCTCAAAGCCCCAGTCAGAATATTTGTGGCCAAAATTAGTGCTGAATAAACCAGGTGGGGATTTCCCTCTCTTCCCAGAAAATTATAGATCTAACTTCTATTGGTTATAAAGGGAAGAACTAGGAAAACAAATAAATTGATTTTTTTTTTCCTTGCTAAAGGATCAGCACAATACAAATGTATTTTGCCTTAATGATACTTTTGGAAGTGTGACAGTCAGGTAGCAAATGAGGAAGCCGAAGTACAGAAAACATAAGAATATTTTAAAGCTCATGAGAAAGGTGAGTGACTATACCAGCATGAAAGAGCCAGATGTGGCTGATTTTTTTTTTCTTTTTTAGAATTTTAAACCTCTCTGTTGATATCATGCAGCTGAAAATGGCTCATTTTCAGGATGTAAAACCATCTTATCCCAATGTTCGGACATGCTATCTTGGGTGGATTTTTTTTTCTATTCTGTATATTTCTAATTTGAGACTTGATGGCCATCTTTTAGATATGTCTAGGCAATGCCCTAAATGACTAGTCAGGCCAGATAACTGTGTGCCAGTGTCACTCCAGATAATAACCTTGTATTATGCAGAGACATTAACCAGTTGAATGACTGTCTTTTCCTTCCTTTACTTTTCAACTCATCCAGAAGCACACATGCACCCTCACAGATCATTTCACATGTAAGATATTTATTTAACTGCATCATATTGACCAGAGAGAGAGTTAAGCCTGTTTCCTGCTTCCCAATTCAGATCCTTGGTTACACTGTTGGGAAGATTCTCAGCGCGTGTTGAGGCTGTAGATCTTCATTAGTTTGTATCTAGGACTAGGCGAAATTAGCTAGAGCCAGTAATAACTGCATTCAGAGAACAGGCATATGGTCTAATTCACACCATCACTTTTTTTCCTCAAGATTGAAAAATGCCGGGTTTTTAAAATACATGACCATTCATCCTATAGTGGTCTGCCTTGCCAGTTTGAAGGTGACAGGCTCCTAGCATGCTAAAGTGGGAACTCATGAATACATTGAGGGACATTCTTTCGGTGGTAGAGATGAGGGTGCTGGGGCCAGATGAGCCTTCACTTATCATGAAACACAGGACTAGGAAAACCATCCACTCCCTCTTTCCCATCCTATTATTCTAAGAAGCTCTTCCTTGTTAACGTTAAAGTTAGTGCTAAAAATAAAGAAGAACTGTCCTGAAGAGCCCATTTGAAGAGTTTTTTTTATTTTTAAGAAAAATGTTTATATTGCAAGGAAAATTATGATTTGAAAAATTCAAACATCTGTCCTCTTCAAATGCTTACTGTATCCTTCTGATTCGACCTCAAAAATATCTTTCCAGTTGGACTGCTTGTATAGACCATCAACATTTCCTGCATGGATTTTTGTGATGGTGAGCTCCCTGTTTCTTCCCTGTCTTGCCTCTGCACATGTATCACAAAGTGGACACCATGCTTGGGGCAGGCAAACCTCTTTCTTGGGCTCAGATTTTGCATAGATTAACCTGTTCATTATCCCTTTGCGTTTCTTTTCTTTTTTTTTTTTTATTTCTTTTAAGATTTTTTTTTTTTATTTATTTGACTCAGAGAGAGAGAGAAAGGTCACAAATAGGCAGAGAAAGAGGGGGAAGCAGGCTCCCTGTCAAGCAGGGAGCAAGATGTGGGGCTCGATCCCAGGACCCTGGGATCATGACCTGAGCTGAAGGCAGAGGATTAACCCACTGAGCCACCCGGATGTCCTTCATTTTCCCTTTTCGACTGAGAATTTTTCTACCAATTCTTAGGAATCAGCTCAAATACTGGGAAGAGAGTTTGTAAGATTTTATCTATAGGGGCAGATTTATTACCAACTCCATTTTAGTGTTTGGTCCCAGAGAATGATTTTTTCTTATTTTATTTTGTGAATATGGTCACAATTCAAATAATGTTATACAAACTAATTCCTGGATCTAGAGAAAATAGCTCTAATACCTATGTTCTTATCAAATGATTGCACACATTCATCTCTGCTTTAGGCACATAGAAAACCACATTCTCTGATGGTACCATGTTGGGTAATGCCATTCCCTCCTCTTGTGCACCCAGTAAAACTACTCCTGGATCTATTGTCTGAGAGCCTGAGCAGTCACATAGGGTATTTTTTTTTAACTCCATAATTATAAAAAAAAAAAAAAAAATTATCCTTTGAATTTTTATTCATAAGCAGGGAGACAGAGCTGCATAATGGTTAAAAGTATGAACTTTGGAGTCACACTGCCGATGTTCAAATTTGGTATATTAATTTCTCTGCATCCGTTTCCTTATGTGTAAAATGGAATAGCAATAACAATTATAGCAGACCATGTTGTTAGGACTAAATTAAATAAATAAATAAATAATAAATAAAACTATATAAAACTAGCCATTCTTGAAAATGAAAAATAGGAGGAGACTACCTGATTCCAAAACTTATGATAAAGCTACATTATGATATTCACATAATGATAGACATCAAAACCAATGGAGCAAAATGGAATGGGCAGAAATAGACTCACACTTCTCACACTTAACACAATCGAACATGTTTTGAAAAAAGGTGACAAGCAATACAATGGGGAATGTATATTTATTTCAATAAATGGTACTGAAATAGCCAAGTATATATAAGGAGAAAAAAAGGAGAAAAAAAAAATTTGACCCATACCTCAAACCATACATGAAAATTACCTGAAATTGATCATAGACCTAAAGAAAAGAGCTAAAACCATTATACACTAGAAGAAAGCATATAAGAAAATCCTTGTGGTGTTAAATAGGGAAAAAATATTAAATAGGACACACACAGTACAAAACATAAAGGAAAAATGATAAAATGGTATTAATGGTATCTATCCAGATTAAAAACCATGAAAGACCTAGTTTAAAAAAAATGAAAAAGCAAGGCACAGACTTGGAGACAATGTGTACACAACATAAAAGTAAATAATGGGCCTGTATCCAAATACATAAAGAATATTTACAATGAAATGTTAAAAAAAGTAACTGAGTAAAATAAAACAAAAGGCAAAAGATGAACAGGTACTTCACAAAGAAGATACATGAATAACAGATGGTATTCAAAAAACTACTTAAACATCACTTTTTACTAGAGAAATGTAAATTAAACCACAGTAAAAAGGATCACACATCCATTATAATGGGTTAAATTGAATAATACCAAGTATCCTTAAAGCTGTGTGGGAACTGATATTCTTGGTACTGCTAGAAGGAAAGCAAAGTGGTACAGTCTCTTTAGAAACCAGGAATGTCAGTATCTTATATAGTTAAACATATACCCATTATAGGAGTTCACAACTACTTAGGTATTTTCCCAACAAAATTGACAATGTGTATTCACCCAAAGATTTGTTTCCTGAAGGAACCACAGGCAAATGCTGATATATCATTATGCTTAATAGTCCGAAACTGTAAACTCTCCAGATGTCCACAGGCTAGCAAATATATAAACAAATTGTTTTATATCCATACTATGTAATGCTACTCAACTATAAGAACAAAATATTAATACACACAATCTGGATAAATTTTAAACTCATTATGTTAAGTGGATAAAGTCAAACACACTACACAATATACCATATGATTAAGTTTGTATGACGTTCTAGAAAAGCCAAAGTTACAGTGGCAGAAAGAATAGTGGTCATCTAGTACTTGCGTTGGGAGAGAGGAATGAAAGTAAATATGCCCAAGGGAATTTTTTCATAGTGATGGAATTATTCCATATCTTGATTTTGGCAGTAAAGACAACCAAATTGTATGCTTAAATTTTAAATTGTACACTGGAACTTTACTTAATATAAATTAAACCTCAATAATGCTTGGGGGGAAAAGGAAGTGTACATAACCATGCCTGGTACCTAATAGTCATTCAAAATGAGTTCTAATTACTAGGGCGGTATGCTAGTTCAGAAGCAAAGTCACAATTTCTTGTATATCTCTAGTGCCAATAAATTCGGTGATGTATCAACAGTTTTGGAAAGAGAGTTGAGCAGTTTATTATGGTCACACAACCACAAACACACACAGTAAGAAACATAAATACATTTACTTTTAAAACTGAAGTTCAAATGTTGGTAGAATGGCTCCTTCCTTAAATAGTAATTTAAAAGTATTAAGTATTAGTGTTTTTTTTTAATCAAGTCAACAAATTGATCGTGTTTTTTTGCAGTTGAAAAATTTTGAGATTAAAAAAAAATTAAATCTTAGCTTATACCTTGTGTAGGGAGCACACATGTAGAAGAACAGCCATTCTTAATTAAGGAACTATCATGTCACAACCAGAGCTGAGCCCTTTGAAATATTCTTTTACATGTCAGCATAATGTAAAACCATCACTAAATTTTCTGCATTCTGCATAATGTGCTGATGATTAACCTTATAAACTTATTTTCTGAGTAACTCTCATAGTTGATAAATGCAGTTAAGGGCAAAATCCAGCAAGGTTATTGAATAACAATCAGTGCATCCAGAATGAAAAATAACCCACCTTCTTCTGAAATAAGATATGAATAGACTTTACTCTTATAATTAATGTTGCTGCATTTTGCATGAAGATGGGGTATTTTTCATTTAAAGCCCATGTGTTAATTTTCCTTCACAGATAAGCCAAAAACCTTGACTCTGTCATCAGACCTTTGGCATCTCCTTCTGTTTCAGTTTTGGGCCTTTGCCAATGCACAGTTATTCTGTAACTGGACTTCCCGTGCTGGGGTTGAGGGGTAGATATTCAGACACATTCATTTTGTTTTCAATCAGATCCAGATTGCGGAAAGCCATATAAAAAACAAATGCTACTCCTATTAACAAAACATATGCCAAATATTCATCTGAAAGACAAGAACCCTAAAAGCCTGCATTAATGAAACCTAAACATAAGAGCTGTTATAGGATAACGATGTTTGGGATCCAGTCAGTACCAAGTGTTGGTGTTTTGCAAAAATTTTTCTAAATCATAGTGGTTTTGAATCTCCAAATAACTCTATAGACAATTAATTGGGGAACCTGTGTTTTAGTCCAGATCTGTATCTGGTCAGTGGTTAAGACCTTAAAAACTTCATTAAGCTTTGAAGAATTAATTTCTTCATCTGCACAAAGTGGACATTGGCTTGGAAAATCCCTAAGGATTTCCAAAACTAAAACTTATATGTCTTTGGGAAGATTCAGTTGTTTTCTTTTTCTCTTTTGGAAATATAAATTAAATAACATGTTTTTTAAGTGTGGATGAGGGGGCGCCTGGGTGGCTCAGTGGGTTAAGCCTCTGCCTTCGGCTCAGGTCATGATCCCGGGGTCCTGGGATCGAGCCCCACATCGGGCTCTCTGCTCGGCAGGGAGGCTGCTTCCCCCTCTCTCTCTTTGCCTTCTTGTGATCTCTCTCTCTCTCTCTCTGTCAAATTAAAAAAAAAAAAAAAAGTCTTTAAGTGTGGATGAGGTGCTTGTGTGACTGGTTTTACCTCAGTTTACATTGCAGGTTATTGTACAACATAGGGTTTCCTGAATGGCTATTCTATTTTTCTCTTTTGTCAACACCTGTTTTTCACCACTCCCATTTACCTGAATATTTTCTACTTAATAATCAAAAGTCCACTTTAAGCAAGATTTCTTCTGCAAAGACTGTCTGCTCTCAAGAACAGTTAATCACTCCATCTGTACTATCTCTTTGTCTCATACCTCTTTTTTCTCATTTGTATTTATCATAGTTATCATATTTAATTTTCCATGAAACAAGGCTTATGATATGTTCTTTTTTTTGAATGTTTGAAATTATGATATGTTCTTATTTATATCACCTAATATCATGCCCTATACATAGAAAATATTCAGTAAGAAAATATTCAGTAAGTGAATTGAATGAAATTTAAATCCTTGGGCTTTGTGATTTTTTTAATGGCCACACTTTAAACGTATGAATTTTTGTTCTATTTAACTTAATAAACTAGTTTAAGAATATGCATAGGATTTGGCTTGTGTCAGTGTAGTAAAAAAATTTTATTAAACAATCAATTACTGTTTGACTGTTAAGTACCAGCCATTAGAGTCACAATTGCAGCACTGGTAAGTACGTTTCTGTACTGTAATCAGATGATACAATATATTTTCTCAGTAATCTTAAAGTAAATAAACATCCAAAATTCTCAATGCATGGCCAAAAATTTACAAATTTTGTAATGGGACAATTAAAACAAATTTTGTAAGCTACTCATAAGTATCAAGTCAGTAGTTTTAGATCCCATAATTTGTGGAAATCCAAAGTGTTGGCCTATGACCAATATGCCCAGTTAAATTGCTGGGTTCCTTTTGTTTTATCCCATAATCACTGAGCACAAATTTCATATTTCAAGAAAACAAATATAGTTCCTTCATGTTTTGAGATGGAGAGGAGAAGTGAGTTGGGGGAAATCAGAGGGAGAGACAAACCATGAGAGACTGTGGACTCTGAGAAACAAGCTGAGGGTTTTGGAGGGGAGGGGAGTGGGGGCTTGGGTGAGCCTGGTGGTGGGTATTTTAGAGGGCACGTATTGCATGGAGCATTGGGTGTGGTGCATAAAAGATGAATTCTGGAACACTGAAAAGCAATAAAATAGAATAAAATGAAAAAAATAAGCTTTCTTGATGGATGGAGAGTTTATAAATGGGTAGATAAGTAGGTAGACACAGAAATAAATAGATTTATGTGATGTATTTATACACATATGTATGTTTTAAAGATTAATAATCAATTGTTAAACATAGATGCACCTTTTTTGGTGAAAGTACTATGAAACAGTTTAAGAGCTTTTCTCGATTTACATGATAAACTACAGTTGTTTCTATATTGACATCAAAGAGTATAAGCCAATAAAATTTTACACTTATAATGATTGTGTCTTCCAATAATTTAAAATGTAACATGAGAAATTCAAAGTCTTATAAATAATGACCTGCAACATATTCTTAAAAAAGTGTCAAGTTCACACCTATCAATGCATTATTTTTAGTCACAAAATTCAGTGACTGAAAGTGTGCCTTGTACACCATTGGTGTTCAACATATACTTCTCAAATGAAGAACTGCCTTGGTATACTGTGCAACTTTTGGAATTTTTGTTATTTTTTTCATTAATTTTTTTTCTTTTTTTTATTAAATTTTTACTTGTGTACATATTTTCCTATTTTAAAAATACGTCCAGGGTCAATTCATAACCTCTCATAACCACAGGCATAATTTCAGAGAGAGTGAAAGGAAGTAATTATTTTGAAAGATTTACAAATATTTGTTTCCCTTTTTTTTGTACTACAAGGTAAACTAAGTGGAATTGATCATCCTCCCTTGGTGATTCTACTAAATACCACATTTTTCTATATTTGTTCTTATAACACATGATTATGTTTACATGTTTTAAGACTCTGCCTTCCCCATAAAGAAGGCTAGTAGGAGATAATTATTTGTCTCTTATTACTACTAACAAACACAGAGGTAGATGTAGGGAAGATAAGTGCTGGTTTTCAGTGAATAGATAAATGGGTGAATGGATGGATGGATAGATGTATTATTAAATTTATAATGGGAGAAATAAATGACTGCTTAGATCATTAAAGCAAAGGAGTCAATTAGGGGTGGCTGACTAGGAAGTAATATGTATATCATCTCAAAGTCTATGTGTTCATAGTATTTCAAGTTTCAATTCTAAGTTTTTCAACAATCTTTCCCAGATGGTCTCATATCAGTCAAGCTCACAAATACTGAGGCAAAACTGAATGTTAACTTAATAACTCACAAAAAGAAATATAACTGCTAAGCAGAGAAGATTTATGGTTTCCTTGACCAACTTTCTTTCTTTGCACGAAATCACATAGGAAGCCAAAATATAAAGACAATCTCACTTATTAAATATAAAGAATTAGTACAAAGAGTATAAGGTGAATGATTATAATGTCAAATCATATCATGTTCAGAGTTGGCACTGCCAGATTTGCTTTCTGTTAACAACTCATTTCTAGGCTAACTAATATTATTCTGATCAACTTACTTCCCATGTTCTCAGTATCAAATGTCACTTAAACACTCATATGCTTTCATATGTTGCTCAGACATTTATTATTTGTTATTTTTTTGTCAAAAATATTGCATGACATAACAAGAAACATTTTAAAAATGTGATAGTTTATTTGAATGTTAGAAAACAACAAAATAGGGGCGCCTGGGTGGCTCAGTGGGTTAAAGCCTCTGTCTTTGGCTCAGGTCATGATTTCAGGGTCCTGGGATCGAGCCCTGCATCGGGCTTTCTGCTCGGCGGGGAGTCTGCTTCCTCCTCCTCTCTCTCTCTCTGCCTGCCTCTCTGCCTATTTGTGATCTCTACCTGTCAAATAAATAAATAAATAAAATCTTTAAAAAAAAAAAAAAGAAAACAACAAAATATATGCATACCCAAGGTAGGATCTATATTCAAAACTTCAGAATAAATACCCAGATTAATCAGTGGAAAAGAAGATTAATAAAATTAATTATCTGATAGCACCAAAATTGAGATACATTGATTTCATCAGTGCTTTGGGGAGGAGAGTCTATAATAATAAGGATGATAAGTTCTTGCTAATTTTTATTTTCTAGACTCATGAAAGAAAATCATGAAAATTACATTTGAAGGAATAATTGAAAATTTATCTTTGAAACTGTTATTTAGAATTTTTCTGGCAATATGACATCTTCAATGTTATTAAAATATGCACTATTAAGCATCTAAAATGCAGAATAAATTTTGACAAACATATCTTTAAGTGTGTAAGAGCTCTCAATAGTTTTAACAGTTAGGGAATTTTGGTGAAGAAGAAGTGGAATTCTCTTTTCCATTTGTATAAGTAAGCCCAAGGTCTGAAATTATTAACAACAACAACAACAACAACAACAAAAGTCAGATTTTAGAGAACCTAGTAGAAGAAAAAAGAAAACCACCAAGAACATTGGCTTTAAAGGAATATGCCTGTAGCCCAGACTTCTCAGAATAATGTTGCCTTAATACAATGAAAGCATGAACTAAAATATTTTAGAAGTCCAAAATAGATTGGGTCTCTAAGTCAGACCCTCTCAAAGATATAAAATATATGAATTATCAGATATACCACAAAGTAGACTCTTAAATATTTTAAATTCAAGAATGGAAACTTCCACTGCTGCCTAATGTAGAATAAAAAGGACTGGATTTACCCTCCCATTTAAAACAACTGGAAAAGCAAGATAAATCTATGAAACGATTCTCTTAGCATCAGATATCAGGAATGAAGAACAGTGATCCCTAACTGACAAGAAACAAACCAAGTGATCTCATGATTGCCCCAGTTTACTGCCCAGAAAGAATGTTTAGTTCACCATGTAGGGAGAAAAAATAGTGAAGTTCAGCAATCTCCCTGAGTGAGTTGAGAGTCAGAGAAGTTAAAATGTAGAGTTCAAAGGGAAAAAATATTGGAGACATAAGAGTTTTTGAATTAGAGAACTCCAGAAATACACAGATTCTTCCACTCAGGTCTCCCAACAACCACTGATCAGTGCATGAGTCAACATAGAAGAATTAGGGAGGAACAATTGTTGGAATTCAGATGTGGTCAGAGAAGTTCCTTTTTTCAACAGATAGAGTGGAAAGCTTAACAATTTATTGGGCATTAGACAGAGTACCCAAAAAGATATTGACTCTGTAGTAAGAAAAAAGTAAGTCCTAAAGCATCATCTTAGTCTCACCTAACAAAGCTTAGAGCAAAACTTGAAGGAAAAAAATAAATAAATAAACACCTACTTCCAAGGAACGTATTTGTAATAATAGAAAAAATGTGCAGCACCCAATGAGGTGAAATTCACAATCATGGGAACCCAATAAAAATATCAAGGAGGGCATTTATTGTATGGAGCACTGGGTGTGGTGCATAAACAATGAATCTTGGAAGACTGAAAAAAACAAAACAAAATTAAGATGTTAAAAAAGAAATACAGGCATGTAAGACAGCAAGAAAATAAGACCTATAATGAGAAAACAACACAGATGGTAAAATTAGTACATCAGAACATTAAAACAGCTATAATAAAGGTATTCCATATATTCCCAAATCAGAGGGAAAATTGAACATTGTAAGTAGAGATACAGAAGAGATAGCAAGCAAGAAGGAAGGAACGATGGAAGGAACGAGGGTCAGAGTTGCTATGAACTGTGGAATAAGTTCAAGCAGCCAAATATATGTGTAATTAGAGTGCACAAGTGGAGGAGCTGTTGAAGTACAAAATATATTTCTAAAAATGACAGAAAATTTTCCAAATCCGATAAAAATTAGGAACTTTCATATCCAAGGAGCTCAACAACCTCCCTCCCAAAACAAGGAATGATGTAAAGTTACAACATAATTGAATTGTTTGAAAATGGTGATATAAAGAAAGTCTTAAAAACAGCTGGAGTAAAAGACCCATTATATAGAGAAGACAAAGATAAGAATGGAAACTTTGGGAGAAAACACAAGCCGGGGGGGGCACCTGGGTGGCTCAGTGGGTTAAGGCCTCTGCCTTCGGCTCAGTCATGATCCCAGGGTCCTGGGATCTAGCCCCACATCGGGCTCTCTGCTAGGCGGGGAGCCTGCTTCCTCCTCTCTCTCTGCCTGCCTCTCTGCCTACTTGTGATCTCTGTCTGTCAAATAAATAAATAAAATCTTAAAAAAAAAAAAAAACACACAAGCCAGGAAATGGTGGAACAATATTTTTAAAATTCAAGGGAGGTTGTGTGTTGGAGAAATCCCTATTAACCTAAAATTCTATACCCAATGAAAATATCTTTCAAAAAACCAAGATGAAGTAAACCTTTAACAGAAATATGAAACATTTTATTTTATTTTATTTTATTTATTAGTGAATTAAATAATTCACTACTAGTCGACTTTCACAAAAAGATAATATTAAAGAAAATAATTCAGAGAGAAGGAAAATGGCATTGGAAATCTGGATCTATAAAAAGAACTTAAGTGAACTGTCACTGGTAGTTATGTCAATAAATATAAAAGAATTTCTTTTTCTTTTTAGTTACATAAATGCCTTTAAAAGAACTGGCAATTTATTTACTTATTTTTTAAAGATTTATTATTTATTTATTTGAGAGAGAGAGAGTGTACCCACAAGTAGGGATAGGGGCAGAGAGAGAGAGAATCTTTAAGCAGACTTCCCACTGAGCATGGAGCCCAGTGTTGGGCTGGATCTCATCACCTGAGCTGAAACCAAAAGTCAGATACTTAACCAACTGAGCTATCCAGGTGCCCCAAAATTGGCAATTTAAATAAAATTTATATCAATATAAATCAGGGCTTATAACATAGCAGAAATAAATTATGCAAAACAATATATCCACCTACAATAATCAAAAATGAAATTAGTTCCATAACTTGAACCACATAAAAAAACAACTTGAAGTGGATTATATAACTAAATTTTATTTTTAATTTTATTTATTTATTTGACAGAGAGAGACACAGAGAAGGAACATAAGCAGGGGGAGTGGGAGAGGGAGGAGCAGGCTTCCCGCCCAGCAGGGAACCTGATGTGGATGGAACTCGATCCCAGGACCCCAGGATTATGACCTGAGCTGAAGGCAGATGCTTAATGACTGAGCCACCAGGCACCCCTAGGACTAAATTTTAAACCTAAAATAATAAAAATCCTGGATGGAAATACCTAAGAAAATTTTTAACCTTGGGTTAGGCAAATATTTTTTTAGTTATGACACCAAAACCATGACCCTCAAAAGCAAAAAATGATAAATTAGACTTCATTAAAATTAAGAATTCATGATCATCAAAAGTTACTTTTATGATAATGAAAATACAACCACTGACTGAAAAAACGGCAACAACAAGAACAACAACAGCAGCAAGGATTTGCAAACAACATTTTGAAAAAGTATTTGTATCAAACATACATTAAAAAGTCCCCCAAAATCTCTGTACTAGCCAAAAACTTGAAACGACTTCTTGAAGTTAATCAAGAGGTGAATGGATAAATACATTGTGGCATATTCATATAGTAATAAAAAGAAATAAAAAGGAACAAGCAAATGGCATGCATAACAAATTGGATGGATCCAGTATCATTATACTAGGTGAAATATTTTAGACAAAAAATGAGTACATATTGTCTGATTTTATTTCTATAAAATTTGATAAAATGCAAAATAATCTATAGTGGGGGCGCCTGGGTGGCTCAGAGGGTTAAGCCTCTGCCTTCGCCTCAGGTCATGATCTCAGGGTCCTGGGAGGCCCACATTGGGCTCTCTGCTCAGCAGGGAGCCTGCTTCCCCCGCCCCCGCTTTCTGCCTGCCTCTCTGCCTACTTGTGATCTCTCTCTCTGTGTCAAATAAATAAATAAAATCTTTAAAAAATAATAATAATAATCTATAGTGATAAAAAGTAAATCACTGGTTGCCTGAGGACAGGAAAAAGGAGACAGGGATGGGCAGGAAGAAGGCACTGCAAGAATATGTAAGGAAACTTTTGAGAGTGATGGATATACTTATTATTTTAGTTGTCATAATAGTTTCGGGAATGTATCTGTATGCCAAAAATTATCGAATTGTGCATTTAAAATATATGCAGCTTGTTATATTTCCCATATAACTCAATAAATGTGTTAAAAATGGAATATAAAACATGAGACAGAAAGAGGATCCTATTTCTATATAATTTTAAGATATATTCTAGTAGTGTTCTTATAAATAAAAGTAAATATATCAAAATTAAAAATTTATAAGAGTCCAGGTGGCTCTGTGACTTGATTTAGTCAATAGAATATAACTGAAACAATGCTGTGCTAGTGTCAAATCTAGGTTTCAAAAAGTGTTACAGCTCTTCACCTCATACTCTTGGAATTCTGCCTCCAAAACATATATAAACCCAGGCTAAGATGCTGGACAATGAAAGAGAATAAATGAGGAGAAGCCCCAGTTATGCTAGCTGTTCTAGCTATAGCTATCATGAAATGGCTGGTGCTGATTGACCCTTCAATTGATTGCAGACACATGAACAAGCATATCCATGATCAGCTGAGCCCACCCCATATGAGAAACATCAACCAGCTGAGCCCAGACCAAATTGCTAAGGTACATAAACTTAAGCTGAATACATTATGATTCCAAGATCAGGCTATTTTGATCAATAGTAAAAAAAAATAATAATAATAATAACTAATACATATATGAACAAATTACAGAGGATAGCACAGAAAGATATGAAAACATAAGGAGAATATGAGTTCAATTTTGAGACTTCAGAGACAGTGTATAATGATCTTGCACTCATTTAATTGAAATTCCAGAGAAAAAGGATAGAATAATAAAGAGATAATATTTGAAGAGATCATACTCATACTGAATTGAATGTGCCCCATCCCCAAAGATAAGTACACTTAGAATCTCAATGTGTGACTTTCTTTGGACTAGGATCTTTGCAGGTGTCATGAAGATAAGGATCTTGAGAGAAGATCATTTTAGATTAGGAAAAGTGCAATGATGGCTGTCATTATAAGAGACAGAAAACAAGAAGCCACAGAAGGGAAGGACATGTGAAGAGAGAAACAGAAACCAGGGTGATGTGTGTCCAACACACAGAACATCAAAAATTCCTGGGTTCTACCAGAAACTAGGAGAGACATTCAGCAGATTTTCCCTCAGAGACTCCAAAAGAAACCAATCTGTTGATATGTTGATTTTAGACTTCCAGCTTTCAGAACTGTGAGAGAATATATTTCTGTCATTTTAAACCACCTGGTTTATGGTAATTTGTTATGGCAGCCCTAAGAAACTAGTACAACAGTTAAGTTTTCAAAATCAATGCAAGCTATGAATTCTCAGATTTCAAAAGCATAACAAATACTGAACAGTGAAAGGAAAAAGAAAACTATATGTAGACAATCTAGACAAAGTAGACTGTTTGTCTGGATCTAGACAAACAGAATGGTTAAACTCATTACCCAAAATAAAAGTACACAACAAAGAATGGGTCTCCTAGCCACCCACCTCTCCTCCTGGAGACAACTACTTTTATTAGGCTGTGTACTTGAGTGCATCCTCTCAGAGATTTTGTACTTTGTATTATTATTTTTTTAAAAGTTGCATTTTGGCACTAATTATTCAACTTTGAAAAATGTTAATTTCCAATAGGCTAAAAACAATTTTTGTTCTTAGGAAATACTCATCTCTTTTTGCCTCTTATGTAGTGTAAAAAAGGGATATCTAGGCATTCTGTACCTGGTTAATTTGGTTCAACCGTCTTTAATCAATCTAAATTTCCATAATTAGTTCATTAGTCACCGTAAGGGATAACAAAGTAACAATCCTCAGGCAACATTCAACTAGAGATGAGCTTGGTTTGGCCGGCATTGTGGTTTTTGTTTCTGTTTTAATTTTAAATTAAAGTTAAAATCCATCAGACTAGGCTTGTGTTCACTGTTTCACAGGTCCCTACTGACATTCTAAGATTTAAGTTACCTGATTGGCCCCTCCTGGGCATTTAAATTTCTCTCTCATATTGTAATAATTAAGACTTATTATTAATTCACAAACAGATTAACAAAACACTGTTACAAGTGATAGTAAAGTGTACTTTTGTGATATGAAAACATGTTCTTGACATATGGTTTAGTGTGGAAACAAATAGTCTTTCCTGATCTTATAAAAAATATGTATTTAATTAATAGTATGCAATTTAAAAATCTGGGAGAAACTTTACTGAATGATAATATTAGTTATCTGTAGGAAAGGAATATTAATATCTTAATTCTTTTTTAACTTATGTAAATTTTCTAATTTTTATATAATTAAAGTGTATTACTAGTATAATTAACTACTGGAAGAGTTACAGGAAAACAGAGATAGCCATCTTTTTTTCTCCAATGAACTCTGAAATGTATTTGTTTTTATTTAATTACTTTCCATTTGCTGTTAGGGATGACACATTGATAATTAAAATAACCAATTTAAAAAGAACTGCAAACTGAAATATGATACTACTTGGGTTTTATTTTTTTTTTTTAAAGATTTATTTATTTATTTGACAGACAGAGAGATCACAAGTAGGCAGAGAGGCAGGCAGAGAGAGAGGAGGAAGCAGGCTCCCCGCCGAGCAGAGAGCCCGACGCGGGGCTGGATCCCAGGACCCTGAGATCATGACCTGAGCCGAAGGCAGAGGCTTTAACCCACTGAGCCACCCAGGCGCCCCAACTACTTGGGTTTTAAAAGACATATACATTGACTAGTTCAAGTTTTCATGTCTGATTTATACCAAATGAAAATCTGAGTCTTACAAGATCCTTTATTTCCCTGAATTTTTAAAAATAAATTATAATTCTGTGTGATAGATGAAGTCAGTTCATAAATGATCCCAATAACATAAGTATATATTGCATTGTTCATTTATTTATATATTTTCATATTCCCAAAGGATGGAGACCATGTTTCTCTTTTTTCTGCTCTCCCACACACTTTATACATATTAGCATACGGGTAATTTTTATCATACAATAAACATTCTACTAATATGGCATGTAGGTATCTCTGCAGGGTAAGACCTGGAGAATTTCCTTCTCCTTTTAGTCTTTGTATATATAAGATTTATATTTCCAATAAAGCAAACACTTTTAACTATGCAAACATTTATTCATCTTTTTCCTAGCTTTATCTGCCTGGGCGTTTCTTCTCTTCTTCAGTTTAAAAATCTCACTTCTTGGGCAGTGGGTGGCTCTGTCGATTAAGCCTCTGGCTCTTGGATTCAGCACAGGTCATAATCTCATGGGTTGTGAGACTGAGCCCCACATCAGACTCCATGCTTACTGGAGAGTCTGCTCCAGATTCTCTCTCCCTTTCTCTCTCTCACTCCAATAAATAAATAAAATCTTAAAATAAAATAAAAACCTCATATTCTTGCAAGGCATCAATATTTTGAGTCATACTCAAAGAAAAATCAAGAAGTTCATATTCATTTAATATGTATAATCTGATGATTGGAATTCATAAATATCCATTCATTAGTGATTAAATTGAATTATCTCTGTGACACAAATAAGTGTTTAGTCTCTGTTCCTGGTTCCTGGCACAGAACTCCTAAAATCCTTAGAATTTCCTGAGTGATAGGGGTAAGAAGAATATTTTTTCTTGTTCAAATGAGCCCCTTTCAACCACACCTGGGTTTATGTGAGTGAGGTGACTATTGGAGAATGAAGACCCATTTCCCAAGGAACCAACCATGTGATATGAGGGTTGGAACTTTCAGCCACACTCCCTGACCTCTGAGGGTTGAGGAGGAAGAAGGGTTGAGATTGAGTTAATCACCGATGGCCAAAGATTTACTCAAGTATGCTTCTATAGTGAAACCTCCATAAAACCCCTGAACAAGGGAGGTTGGAGAACTTCAGGGTCAGTGCTGGGAGGACAGCTGCCTGGAGAAGGCAGAAAAGGGCCACATTGCTTCCCCCACACCTTGCCCTATGCATCTGCTCCATTCAGCTCTTTCTGAGTTTTGTTTTTTTTTTTTTAAATAAATCAGTCATATTAAGCACTTTCCTGAGTTCTGTGAGACATTCCAGCAAACTGTTGAATCTTTACTAAGATTTACTAAGATTTACTAATTTACTAAGTGGGGACCCCTTATTTGTAACCAATCAATCAGAAGTGTAGGATGCCCTGACTTGAGATTAGCATCTGAAATACGGGCAGTCCTGTGGGATTAAAGCCTTTAATCTGTGGGGTCTGTGCTAACTCTGGTAGTTAGTATCAGACATGTGAACACAGGAAAACATTTTCCTTTTAGCCCCTCACAGCTGGAAACAAAGAACTGTGCTAATATATATATAGTTCTTAAATGTTCACCTACTCTTCTATACTAATTTGATTCATGCTGTGCTTGACCTTCTATGATTTGTTCATAGCTTGGGCATTTTATTGTACAAAGGGCTAAGCTATAAGTTTCTATTATATGCTTGACAAATTCATCATTTGACGAAGGCAAAGATGTCTTAAACAAAACCCTTGAAATAACTGATATCCTACGAAGTTTTCTATTTGATATCTACCCTACTAGGTAAAGTACCAGAACCGAGAGAAGAACCATCAATGTGTTTTCTCAAATAAATGAAACTACATAATAGTTTTAATGGTACCGCAAAGAGTAATTGAGATTTAGTAGCACATTATGGTTTGAACTTTTATTGACTTTCCCCCAACATAAACTGGCAGAGATATTTCTTCATAATGTTCATATGTGCTGCTTTTTTTTTTTTTTTTTCAGTTTTACTCCAGGTACTGATTTTGGTATACAGACAGCAAGTTGGTATTACTCAAACTATTTTAGCTTTAATAAATAAATCTGTAATCTGTCACTCTTTCTACATAAACCCTGAAAGACTCTCATTCCTTTGATTTGAAAATCTTATCAGCCTTATGTCTTATTTATACAGTATTGACAGAGGTCATTCCCTTCCTGGAACCATGGACATCTATAAATTATAGTAAGCACAGGGCATGCAATGAGTTATGTGGAGAATGGGACGTTTAATAGGAAACTGAGAAGAGTTTGCTGAGAAAAATAAGGTCAAACATTTATATTAAAAGAAACAATAAATGATTTCTTAAAACTATAAATGTATTTATATTTTCTCTTGAATTCTCACTTTCACTGCTTTGTTTTATTCCACTGTGTATGTAATTGAATGTTGAATTGCAAGATCCTAATGAGAACAATATTTCAGCATCTTCTTTTTCCTTTTGGTTCAAAAGGTTTATTATAAATGCAAACATTCAAGACCAGAACTTTGCAATCTCCTTTTGAATCCTTCCTAAAGCATATACTTGTAGTGTGATTTTGCCAAAATTCCCTAAATAACTTAACTTAGCTTCCTCATCTGCAAAATAAAGTGTATAGTCACTTCCAGATGGGTTAAAAAGATAGTGTTGAGAAAATGTCAGGCATATTGTAGATACTCACTATGACTCAAATGTTCAACTGACTTTCCTTTGGGCTGATTTATTTCAGGTCAATTAGGTTTTGTTGAGGACATGGAAAAGATTGATTTCCAATTATATCAATCAATAGTCCATTCATTTGAACATCTGACTCCTATCCATCCTTCCTTGCCTGACTTAGCTGAGCCAATCTTTTAGCTCAACCAGAGTGTAAGGTTTGCCCTTTAAATAATGGTGTCTGTGAGGCTAGCAACTGTGCCTTTATTTATTCACTGTTGCTACTCTGAGATCTATCAGTAGTGCCTAACACACAGCTGGAATTCTTTATTCAATTCTTTATTCTTTCTCTAGTTCTCTTTGCTCTCTCTGTCTCTCTCATGTACTCTCCACCCCCTTCTCTTCCCAAATTAGGGATTTGGACAAAGGATAGATACTTTGATAGCACTAAGACTTCAATGGAACAATGTCATGTCTCTATCAGATTATAATCTTAGAGCAGCAATTGAACTTTTGTGGTATTGCTGTGTTGAGCGCACTTGCACTCTTGAGCACATGGTAGACATCCAAAACATAGCTACTGAGTTAATAAAGAAGTAATTTAAAGAACGATCTATTCATTCATTCATTTCAGTAGGAAATCAGAATTCAAGGAAGCTCAGGCACTAAAGAAAACATGTAACCAGTTTGGCAATAAACTAGAGAGGAAATGATTGTTCTTACCATCCATACATCCATCCATACATTTATCCTTCCAACCATCAACCAGTTAGCAGTTATTGAGAATCTGTTCATGACATTAGCACTGGCTCTGGAAGATACAAATGAAGACTATGAAATACATGAGAAGTAGTTCCTTACAGCAAATTGTTCATAATATGAACAGATATACATAACATTGCATCACTTATCTGAACTTTTGAGGATTGCAGACCATTTTCTTTTTATTCTTAAATATTCTTAAATATTAAGAAGTCACATCAGATTTGTGCTTCAGCCCTTGGGTTTCACTCCTGATGCTCCTGATTATACATATTTGAAGTGATAACAGAACTGTCCATAAACCAAGATGAGTTTTAACATCAATGAGCATTCCAGTACTCATTGCTTATAAAAATATAACATATTTAGGAATAAATAATATAACTAAGTCTATATGATCTGAGATAAATAAATTACTAAATTTACTATTTAATAAATAATTGCTACCCATTTGCTTCAGAGATACCATCCCTCAGAAATATGCCAGGTCAGTTCTGACTCCAATTCCAAATGTCACTCTGCTGTCAGAATATGACAGTCACCAGTGTTAGATGTTCCTTCCAAGAACAAATTATTTCCGGCAATAAAAGCCCATCTGTTTATCTAATTTGTGGATGTGCTCTGCCTACATTATCATTTGCCCAACTAGCCTTGAAATGATCCCTCTCATATGACAAAGCATTACAGGTACTGCATGACACAATTTCTCTACATAGCCATTGGATGACACCAATATCTTCAGCTTAGAGAATGAATGAGTTTTTGAGACTAACAATTTACTCTACAAATATTAGGTGTTGACTTTGTGTGAAATAGTATGCTTAGTAACCTGGGGGATTTCAAAGGTGAAAGATACACTCTGAGCTCTTACAAAGAAGACAGTTTTCTGAATTGTAAGAACAATAATAATAAGTAAAGCTTTCCAGAAAATCAATTCTAAAGAAATGGTCCTATGGGGATTAAGAAAATGCTAAATATAGCAAAGATTTATGTACATCATACATAATTATAAAAAACTGGAAATATACTACTAAATGGCAATAGTGATAAGTCCACAAAATGGAACCTTTTGAACTCATGTCTATGAAGGCTAAAGTAAGACAGATAAATGTTTCCTTTGTTTATAATACAAACTAATATATACACACTAATCTATTATCTATCTTCTATCTACCTATATATCTATCTCTGAAAAATTCAGAATATAGCAAATGGGAAGGGAGATTTAAAAAATAATTGCCTTTAAGTAGTAAGTCTACAGATCAATGAATTATTTTTTAACTTTTTCTGTCTTCTCCAAAAAGGTGTCCAATATAATAAAAAATCAGAATATTATGCCTCACATGACTTTAGATTTGACCAGTCTTCATTGACTTTTCCATAATCTGGCACCAAATGTCTCCACACTAGTGGAAATGTATGAAAACAAAATGATTTATATAATTATAGTGGAAATTTTCTTGCAGGAATCCTCAAATAAAAAAACAGTATCCTAGAATGCTTCATGTTGTACCACACAATTTCAAAAATATTACATCTTTTTTTTTTTTTTTTTTTACACAACCTTCCTGGACAATGGGACTTATCCTTGTTTTACAATAAGGAAATTCTGACTCAGAGAGTTTAAACCACTTGCCCCAAACCCAAACTTTAGTAAATGTCAGATTTGAGCTTCAAATCTCCACTTTATAACTCAGGGTCCAAGATGTTTTTTCTGCACATATTGTCTTGCACTACAAGAATAGCCTCTGACTTGACTTGAATGTTGAGACAAGTTTTGTGGGGAAAAGAATTAATATTAGTTAGCAAGCATGTTTTTCAGAACCAGTTGTATGCAAAAAATTTACTTTCCTTTAAAGAAATAAATTTTGCTTCATTTAAAATGATGCATCACAAAATATAATATGAATATTATAGAGAGGCTGAAAGACAAAAAGTAAAGGTGAGTAAATGTTTTCATAACAGACAAAGTCCCGTTTTACATAAGGCATATATAATAACTATACCCACTCACCTCCAAGCTAGAACAGAAATCACCTTCCAACGATTTCATAGAAAGCATGTATTTTAGGTCCTGCTAATTAATTGCTTCTGTATCTACAACACCTTATGCTTATTACCACAGAGGATAAAAATAACCAATTAATTGCACATGATCTAAATGGTACAGCTTTAAATAAAAGAAGTTGCTCAGTGACCAATATGAAGCTAATTTTCTGACTTTGATTTTCCAGAGCTCTCTCTGGGCCAATGATTAGCAAACTTTTCCAGACAAAAGACCTGAGTGTCACATATAGCTATAGAAATAAGAAATTAAAAGCATTAATAGGATCACTTTTTCAAGTGATAATAAAATATTAATGATGCTGAGTAGCAACAGTAGTAATTGTACAAAAGCTGACTGGCACCACTGAATGTTTCTGATCGCCACCCAGTGTGTGTCTTCTAGGCCATAGTCCAGCCTTTTGTCTTTGGCCAGTTTTCTCTAGTATCTCTTCATCACTGTTCCTAACTTCTTTCTCCCTGTGTATCTCATCCTTCTACACAGCAGAGAGAAAACTGAGTCAAAGATACCATGTTTCTCAAATACGAAGCCTCTCACAGATAGTTGTCTATATTTTTTTCTTTTTGTAACAATTTTCTCCATTCCCAGATGTTGTTCCCCTCCCATTCAAAGGCCGTTTACCCTTCTCTAGGGTAGAGCATCTGACTCCAATTCCTAGTTCTTGCTTTAGATCATTCTCTCTCATTCCGATTTGTAAACATCCTATAAAATTGTCCTTTCCGGAATGCCTGGGTGGCTCAATTGGTTAAGCATCTGACTCTTGGTTGTGGCTACGGTCATGATCTCAGGGTCATGGGATTGAACCTGGCAGTGCGTTCCAAGATTTGCATGGAGTCTGCTTGAGACTGTCTGCTTCTCCCTCTGCCCTTTCCTTCCATCCCCTTCTCTCTCAAATAAGTGAATAAAACTTTAAGGAAAAATTCATCCTTCCCTGAGCCAAAGTCTTCGACCAATAACTTAGTCCCTATAACCTCGGTTTTAATTTCAATATTGCCGCTAGCCCTGTGGTAAATATTTAAACTTTTTGTACTATTTTCTAGATTTATAAGTAAAATGAATGCTATTCATGATAATGTAGATAATTGATAATAAAATGAAATGTCAAGGAGGAGGCACTAGACTTGGTAGAGACTGGAAATTGGGCTAATTTCTAATTTTAATCATTTTAAAGGACAAAAGCATGTTCTGCCTCTCCCTAGAAGCTACTTTCTTCTATTTATTTCCAGATAGCTTACTGACTATGCAACCCATTTATTAAATATTAACTTAGTGTATTAATAGTCTTCAAATCTGTGTAGGTCTTATTTTTTAAAACTAGATTTTAACTTCCTTGGGAATAGAGCAATATTTTATTCTTATTAGTATTTCTCAGGTTGCTTTTTAAAAAGATTAGATGTTCAAGATTATTTTCTTAGTGCTTTATTATATAATTGATTTACTAAAATATAGTATTTTAGATTTCCACTCCAGTATTGCATTTTTTTTTGGCCTGAAGAAAATTGCTGCCTAATTATTCTTTCTAGGATGTGGACGTAGAGGAAATAACTGTATTTAAAGAAAGAAGAAGACTTCTTACAGAAAGCAGTGTAAATAAGAAGACATGTCTTAAACCATAGAAACTAATGTATTTTTAAATACCCTGGAGAAGGATCATTCAAATAGAACTGTTTGGGAAAGAAAAGTGTGGTGTGGATAAGTTTGCATTAGTTTTCTATTGCTATATAACAAATTACTCCAGACTTATTGGTTTACCTAAAAACTTAATAACATTTATTATCTCACGGTTTCTTTTCATCAGGAATCTGGTTCAGGATCTCTGGCTTTGTGTCTCTTACCAATTAAGCAAGGCATCAGCAGAGGCTGCAGTCATCTTAAGGCTCACCTGGGGCTGAGTTCGCTTCCAAGCTAGTCAAGTGACTATTGGCTGGATTTAAATCTTCACAGTTTATTCGGCTGAAGGCTCTGTTTCTCATGAGACATTAGTCCAAAGAGTCCCTCAGCTCCTTATTCTTTAGGATATTCCATATAGAAACTCTAAAAATGACGGCTGATTTCATCAGAATGAGCAAAGTAGAAGAAAGAGGAGAGTAGGACAAAATGAACAAATTGTATTGAATTGTACCCTCATCTAGCACAGAGACTACTATTATACTACATGTTAACTAACTGGAATTTAAATAAAAACTTTTTAAAATGTGACATCTCATAATTTTGTCATATTCAATGCATTGGACCCAGTCACTACTTCCCACCTACATTAAAGAGAAGGAAAGGGTTACACTGGGGAGTGAATACCATAAGGTGGGAATCATTAAAATCCATCTTAGAAGTGTGCCCACCACAGAGTTATTTCTTTATTTCCTTCTAATACATGGTATGAGAGAGATATCATTTGGGATGATGGAGCAGAGAAGAGATAAATTGGAAGAGACTGTTTGCTTATATGGAAAATTGAAATGAGGAGATAAAGAAAAAGAAAAAATACCCAAAATAAAGAATAATAGGAATAATAACCACCACTTAATAAGTAATGATTATATTCAGGCTTTGTGCTAGAATTTATATATGTTGCTTTTAACCCTCTAAAATTCTTTGAAAGTTAGCATAATTCATATTTTCTAGATGAAGAAATAGTAGGAAAGAAAGTGACTTCTTAAAGCTTCATATCTATTAAGTGGCAGTGGCAAAATATTAGAATAATACCGAAACATTTTTCTGGCCTTCAAAACTCACAAATTCGAAACCAATAGGATGTTTAAGAAAACAATTTAGACTTAAAGTGTTCCACTTTTTATGAAATGTGAAAAGTCCCATTCTCCAAAGATGAGTTGCATCTTCTTTGTTCTTTTTTTTTAAATTATAATTCAGATTCTTTAAAAAAATGAGATTCTTCTGGAAAACTCATTAATCTGCTATTCAGTTCTCATTACTCTACTTTGAATTTTAAATCCTATCTTAAAAGCCAAGTTTGTTTTGCAGAGACTACTGAGATGCTGCCTAGGATGTATCTGCCTGCTGGTGGTGTGTGTGAGTTTGTGTGTGTATGTGTCCACAATGGGAATAGACAGTAGAAAAATGGAATTCATAGTCCAAAGTCACCCACTTCACTGTAATTCTGGCACTTTGATGTCTTTGGGCAAGGAAAATATACATCCATGTATCTATATCTATCTATCTACCTATCTCTACATCATCTATCTGTCTGTATATCAAGCCACACCTCACATTCAAATGTTGCCTAAATACCTGTTGCTTTATTAATCTCAACTGTAATAGAATATTGACCCTAAGCTCAGTAAAATATATTCTTTTTAGGTTCACTTTTATTTCCAGGAAGGGAGTAAATTTGCATAGCATACTATTACTTGTGAACATAATTAGATGTCTAAAAATGTCTATTGTGCAAGCTATTGCATTCATAATTGCCTAATTGTGCTTACATGTATCCAATTATCAGCATGATTGGCCACTTACCCTAGCAACAGCAAAAGTGGCTAGCTGAATGTACGATTACCTATATGCTTAATTCAGAATGCTCAGTTGCCCCTTCATTTAGGTTTCTTGAAGCTGTAACTTAAAATGAAGAGACAGAGTACACTGCTAGAAAGAGGTTAATAGCAAGAATATAAAAATAAGTCTGGAATTTAGTCATTTTATTGGTTTTGGACATAGTATAATTAACTTAGCTTACTCTTAAAATTTGTATTATATTAACAATATCCATTGTATAACAGATTCTTAAATCAGTCTTCCTCATATCATCTCATGAAAAATTAATGAGGGAAGTTTACGAATGCAAAAATATATTTTTATTGGTAACCAATGATAAGTAATTAAGTTATCTGTGTATCTAGCATGTGATATGTGGTTTATGGTATGATTTCAGAAATCCTAATGAAGCAGAGTAGAAAAAGCCTAAGAAATACAATAGACTAAAGAAAATTGAAGATGCAAATAAGTAAATCTACACTTAACACTTCAACTGCGATAGACACAGGTAGGACAGTTATAATTATGGGAAGAATTTTATATCTGTAGTATATTCAAGCACTGGACTAATGAAAATAGTTGGAGTGTTTGGTAGGTAATTAGAACTTGACAAGAACCCCAAGAACAATGATTTTTATCTACATAGGGAGGTAATCAGAAAGGCTGAGAGGTCAATAATAGAAGCGTATTGGATTCTAAAGTGGAGGTTGGTTAAGTAAAGTGGACTGTTTCTTAGAATGAAAACATCAATTACCACTTTTTTAAAAGAACTGAGTGCCAGACAGCAGGTACCAACAGAAAATTCATGTTATAATAATAATAATTATTATTATTATACATTTTGATTGTTGCCTCACTTTTTATTTTGTACAGGTTTTAAAATGTAAATGCAGAAAAATAATTATAAGTTTATCTTAATGATTACATAATTTATAAAACATAATTTGTGACATAGTTATATAAAGTAGGCATATTTGTGTTGTAAACGAGTACAGTTCTCTACACATTTGAAGTTAACTTTATATCAATTTATGAGAGATTGCCATAATTTTGGATGTGATAAGTAATCACTATGGTAATCACAAAGAAAATATCTATAGAATATACACAAAAGAAATGAGAAGTTAATCAAAGCATCTCACTACAAAAAAATCACCTAAACACACAAAAAAGCAGTAATGGAAGAAATAAGAAAAAAAAGTACTAACACACTAAAAAAAAAAAAAAAAAGTTAACAAAGTAAATGCTTCCCTGTCAGAAATTTCTCTACACATAAATGGATTAAACTCCCAGTCAAAATGCGTAGACTGGCAAAATAAATATAAAAATAAAGGAGTTAATAGTATAATGTTTATAAGAGACTCACCTGAGATCAAAGGACACACATAGATTGAAAGGATAGAACAATGTATTCCATGAGAAACTAACCAAAAAAGAACTGAAGTGGATATCCTAGTTTCTGACATAATATACTATTAGTCAAAAATTAAGAGACATTAGGTGCCTGGGTGGCTCAGTGGGTTAAAGCCTCTGCCTTCAGCTCAGGTCATGAGCCCAGGGTCCTGGGATCGAGCCCTGCATCGGGCTCCCCGCTCAGTGGGAAGCTTGCTTCCTCCTCTCTCTCTGCATGCTTCTCTGACTACTTGTGATCTCTATCTGTCAAATAAATAAATAAAGTCTTTAAAAAAAATTAAGAGACATGCAATGGAATATTATCCCACCTTAGAAAGAAACATCTGACACATACTACAACAAGGATAAATCTTGAAGACATTGTATTAAATGAAATGTCAGCCACAAAAGAACAGATACTGTTGATTCCACTTAAGTAAGTACCTAGAGCAGTAAAGTTCATAGAGTCAGAAAGTAAACGAGTGGTTTCCCAGAGTTGGAGAAGGGATTGCAAAATTAATATTTAATTGGTACAGTATCAATTCAGGAAAGTGAAAAAGTTCTGGAGATGATGTTCATGATGGTTGTACAACAATGTGAATGTACCTCAGGTGCTACAGAACTATATAGTTAAAAATGGTTAAAACGGGAAATTTTATGTTATGTATAATTAACTTCAAATAAAAAATATTAATAAAAAAACTATGTCTGCCCAAAAAAGGGCAAAATTATTTAAAAAAAGAAAAGAGCTGTTAAGAAAGAGGATAATGATATGGTGGAAAACCTTGGGATGTAGATTAAGAAGTTTAGAGGGTAAATAAGGAATCACTGTATCCAGGTCTTTGGATTACAGTGGAGACTTAGTAGCAGGTCAATTTTCCCATCAGGAACAGTTGGAAAAAACACAGAATTTTTAAAAATAAATATGTAAATAAAGTTTGAAGGCTTAAGTGAGTTGACAAAGCCACCAGAGCTAGAAAAATCAGATCCCAGAAAGAGAAGAAGCACAGAGAAATGAATCAATATTTTGCCAGTCACTTTTTCTTCAGGGGCATTTGATGTTTCTTGGAGATGATGTTAAAAATAAGAGCCCAGGTAGAAGCAAGGGAAACAGCACTTTTGCCAATCTCATGGCATTTTTTTGAAGTCAAAAATTAAAGATTATGTCTGTCATGGAAGCCAAAAAATGAGAAGCAAAAACACTGGTGAGAAAGGAAGAAAAAGAATGAATCCAACATTTGGTGGTTTTTTCCCTGTGGTATCTGCTGGCAGAAAAATGAGCTAAGAAGTTAAGTGGAAAACTGTTAAAATAGAATAGTTTTCTCTTTATTCTTATGAAGGAGAAAAAAGTAGAATTCAGGATCTACAAAAAAAGAAGCGAGTGTTCTATTAACACAGTAAGCTGTCTGTGGGACCCTTGAAAAGTTACATTTTAAGAACAGAGGAAACCAGTGGTAAGTTGGAGACAAACAGAAACTACAATTTAATTTGAAGAATTTTAGATTTGTTTTAATAATAGAAAAGTAAGCAGTATGATTTATGCCAGTAAACGATTAAAGCAGAAAATCACATAATCATCTTAATAAGTAAACAATTTTCTTTGAAAAATTTAAATTCCAAATAATGATAAATACTTTTATCAAGTTAAATTAAAAAGAAAATTATTTTATCTGTTTAACAGGACTTATGAAAAACCAACAGCAAACTTCAAACTTAAAGGTGAGCTATCAACAACTCTTCTATGAAATGGAGAAAAAGTCAAGAACACCTGTTATCAGCATGTCTCTTTACCTTGAATTTGAGATCTTAGGCCTATACGGTAAAGAAGGATTAAAAAAATAGAATGTGAAACAAATAATTTGAATGCAAAATAAAATTTGTGATTGTTTATAAATGATATAATAATGCATATTGCAATTCAAATAAAATTGTTTGGGAATACTGCAATGTCATTAGACACAATCTTAAAATAGAGAATTAATTATATTGCTATATATCAGTCACAAAAAGGAAATTTAATTTAAAATGATACCATTTATAATGTCAAAATAGATAAAACAATTAATTTTCCAGTGAAAAGTGTGTACCACCTACACTGAAAAAATCAACAATAAAAACAACAAAAAAGCAGCCAAAAATGCAACTAAGATTAATTGAAGCAAACCTAAATAACATGAAGGGAAGTGCCAAGTCACAGATTGGAAGTCTCGATATTGTGAAGATGCCAGTATCCCACAGATTTATTTATAAATGCAATACAGTCGATCAAAATCCCTTCATCATTTTCTTGGCAATTGACAAGCTTAATTTAAAACATACGTGGTCATATAAAGAACTGGAAACAGCCACAACAAACTTGAAAAGGAACTTATGCTACCAGAAATCAAAATGTATCATAAAGCTACATTAATTAAGGTTATAGCATTAGCACATAAAAACCAGTAGACCGAAGATGTGGGGTGGGGGGTGAGAACTAACCTAGACCCACATAGATAAGGTTGTTTGTTTTATTACAAAGTCACTTGCATTAGAAGCTTGTATTTCATAGGGATGAGGATGACCCTTCAACAAAGGATTCCCTTGTGGAAAAAGAACAAAAAAGTAAATCCTTACCCCTATCACACACCATATTTGAAAATCAGTTTTAGTTTGGGGCGCCTGGTCGGTTCAGTCGGTTAAGCTCTGACTCTTGATTTTGGCTCAGGTCATGATCTCAGGGTTGTGAGATCGAGTCCTGCTTAGGCTCTGCGCTGGGTGTGAAGCCTGCTTTAGATTCTCTCTCCTTCACTCTCTGCCCCTCCTCCCCAAAAAAGATTAAAAAAAAAAAAAAAAGGAATACCAGTTTTAGCTGAACTGTAGATCTAAACATAAGTGGTAAACAATGAGCTATTTAGATAGAAACAGGATAATACCATCCTGTGTCTGAGGGAAGTAAAAATATCTTAAATGGCACACAAGGAAAACTAACGATATTGGAAAATACTAAGTGAACTTTACTAAAACTAAGAGCTTATGTTCATAAAAGACAACATTGAGAGAATGAAAATGTAAGCCAGAGTGACAGTGGATACTATATATATATATATATATATATATATATATATATGTCACAATGGATTCATATCCAGTATATTTAAAAAAAATTTACACATCTATAGGGAAAGGAGAGACTGTCAAAAGAAAAACCGGCAAAAACTTTAACAGACACTGTTCAAAGGAAGATATTTACATGACTTTTAAGTGTATGAAAATGCACAGCCTTCGACATCAGAGAAATATAAATTAACAGTAGAGGGCAATACCTATCAGAATTGCTAAACATCACAGAGACAGGCGTAATGAAGTGTTGTTGAGCCTGTGGAAAAACTGAAATTCCCACACACCGATGGAGGGGATGTAATTTGTTGGTTCAGCATCTTTGGAAACTGCAGTATTCTCTCATAAAGATCATAGACAAGTTATAAAATGACCTTCCCACTTCTAAGAATATATTCAACAGAAAAAGGCATGCATATGTTCATTAAAAAATACAAAAAATGGTATTTATTAACAGCACTCATTATAATAATTACCCATTGTTTGTCAACAATAAAGCTTCTTGAAACTTAATTCTTACAATGCTATATATCAGTGAGAAAAAAACAAACTATTGCTAGAGCCAACAATGGAGACATCTTACAAATGTAATAGTGAGAAAAAAAGTGAATATAAAGAAAAATAATCTAGGATTGCATTTATGAAAGTTCCAAAAGCAGGCAAAATTAATTTATGTTGTTAAAATACAGAATAATAGCTACCATCCAGGGGGAATAAAGGTAGGAAAGGCCAAGAGGGGGAATTCTAGAATGTTGGTAGTATTCCATATCTTAATCTGGGTGTTCATTACAAAGTGTCTTTCCTTTGTGTGAATTTATTAAGCTGTATTTTCTGATGTGAGCATGTTTACCTACTATGTGTATTTTAATAAACTAAAAATTAAAAAGAGAGAAGTTATACATCTAATCTCCCCCTCTTTCTCCTTCCTGGAATTCACTTGGAATGTGGATAATGATAGTTGGAACACAAGCAACTATTTTAAGCCAGCAGGCATGAGACAGCATTCTCAGGGGGGGCAGAGCAGGAATAAAGGAGCCTGTGTCCCAGATGACAGGGAACAGCTACACCAGCCCTAAAGCAACAAGTTTGGGGCTTCTCTTCCATGAGAAATGTATGGTATCTTCTTACAAAGTAAGAAATGGTTATTTCCTGAGTACCGAACAGTATGATGAAATTAGTGTTCATACTGCCAGAGAGTTTAGGCTCGATATTTCATCTTTTCTTCACGACAGAAACAAATAACGGGAATTTAAAAGTTTTGAATGTCTCCACCATTTCCCTTAGAGATAAAAGCTCCTAAACAGATTGGTGGGAAATATATAGATTTAATTCTTTTCTCATGCACATTAACAAAAGTAGGATAGTGTGTTTTATTTATTGGGGCTGTTCTATACCATCACAATTCTTTGGAGGACTTTTCCTCATCAGCATTCTTTGCTTGAGAAGAGTGATGATTTTTCTGCTAAAGTCAAGGTAATTCCACAGCTCAGCTTTAGTGAACACCCCTTAGCACATTAATGAATAATATTTGTGCATTAGCAAACATGCTCCAGAGACAAAATCAAATCAAATGGGCTTGGATGTTCATAAATTCTGACACTTCTAAGCTCTCAGTGAGAAACTGCTTTCTAATGAATTGCATGGGTTACTTGCATTCCACGAGGAGACTTAGGCTCTACTTTGCTTGAATAGAGCAAAATTTAGTTAAGGATAAAACAGCAACAATAATTAAGAATTTTCACAAATCCATGAGGATTCTAATTAAAATCTGACTTTCTAATCATCAGCTGTGTACATTCGGTGCTGATCTAAACTACCTAAACTTGGCCAATGTTCTAGATACCACGGTATATACATTAATCACACCATTTTAAAAACCTTCTACCTGATCGAAGTCATTTGAATGCCCTTTCGGGGCTGGGATGATGGTAGAAGAGTCTCCACAGGGTGGCTTTGAGATTCAGTGGATCTCACAATGAGTAGTTTGCTGTGGTTATTCTTAAAGGGAACAGATGGGATTTATTTATTTATTTATTTTTAAAGCATATAGCAGAATACAAGTCTTAGCACACCTGTGATCTTGATTTCTTTTTGTAAATCTTCCCTCCCACGATGATTTTCAAAGCCTTCTGTTAACACCCTTTCCTTTCCTCTCTTAACTTCTTCCCTGTCCATCCAAACATCTTGTAGGAGATGCTGGTATTTGCTATCCACGTTTTCATTACTCTTTTTAATAGAAACGATTGTCTCTTCACCTCCTTATGGTCTTGGCTTGTCACCATTTCAGTGAATCACATTTCCTTGGCTCTGTGTCAGTTCTTCCTCTTGTGGCCTCTTTTAACTTTTTTGCTATTTAAGGTTCCCTACTAGGCTCTTTTATGGTGGAACTCTATAAAGCACTTGGGAGAAGCCCATCCACTTTCATGGCTTAACCCGTTTTCATGCCACTAATTCCAAATTTAGGTTCCCCATTTACTCTTTTCTGTATGCCACACCTCTAAATACAACTCTCTAGAGACACTAGATGACATTTAAGCTTTAAAAATTAAAAAAAAAAGAAATTAATTAAAATCTGACTTTCTAATCTTCCTCTGAGTATGTTTGGTATTGATTTCAATCACCTAACCTCTGGCTATGTTCTTTTTTCTTAAATATGCTAGTCTTGTTTTGCTTGAGAGAAAAAAAAATACCTATATCAGACTAGAATTCTAGCCATAAATCAGGGAGTAAGCTTTAATTTTCCTTTTTTCTCACCACAACTTCCCACCATGTCAATTCCAAATTCTTTTATCTTTTAAATAGCTCTTGAACATATCTACTTTTTTTTAATCTGTTGATCTACTCCAGTCCAATTTACCAGTTTTTCATTTCTAAGTTATTATAGAAACATATTATGATATGGACTGATTTAAAAATATTCTAGGGGCGCCTGGGTGGCTCAGTGGGTTAAAGCTTCTGCCTTCGGCTCAGGTCATGATCTCGGGGTCCTGGGATCGGGCCCCACATAGGGCTCTCTGCTCGGCAGGGAGCCTGCTTCCTCCTCTCTCTCTGCCTGCCTCTCTGCCTGCTTGTGATCTCTGTCTGTCAAATAAATAAATAAAATCTTTAAAAAATAAAAATAAAAAATAAAAATAAAAAATAAAAAATATTCTAGAGTATCCTGTCTACTTCCTAGATGAGATTCTGCTCAATTCATGAATCACTTAATAAAGCCAATTATATCTTTAAATCAAATATATATATGTATGTATATATATGTTTATGTATCTATATAATTTTCTAGTAGCCATATAGGATACTGTCTTTGTTCCTCCAGGGATGCATCATTTCACTTCTTTCCCTACTCTGCAACAGGGTGATTTTTATTTTTTATTTTATTTTATTTTATTTTATTTATTTTAGAGAGAGAGAGGGAAAGCAAGCAAGGAAGAGTTGCAGAGGGGCAGGGAAAAGGAGAAGCAGACTCCCTGCTTCGTGGGAAGCCTGACCCGTGGCTCATCCCAGGACCCTGAGATCATGACCTGAGCTGAAACCAGGAGTCAGATGATCAGACTGAGCCACCCAGGCATCACTAGGGTGATTCTTTTAAAACTCTTATCTGACCATGTCACTCCCCTAACTGAAACTGTTTACTAAATTATTTTTTCCTTTTCAACAGTTAGGACCTTAAGTCTCTTCGTCCATGCGCTCTGCAGACACATTTCGTTTGGCATCCTTTCGCTTTTTCAGAACTTTGGATTTGAGCGTGTTCCATCAGTGGTCTCACTCGCCCAGCTCTGGATGGGCAGCATGGTCTCCAGTTCTCTCTGATTTTACCCCTGCTTATTCCTAGCCCTAACTATTGCTGTACTTCTTGTGTACTTTATAATTCAGCCAAAATTGCATTTCCCTTCAAAAGTATACACTGGTTCATAATGCTATGCTTTTACACATGTTGATTCCTCTGTTTTGAATGTATTCTGACTCCCTTTCATATTTTTTTTCAAATATTTTATTTATTTATTTGACAGACAAAGATCACAAGTAGGCAGAGAGGCAGGCAGCGAGAGAGGAAGGGAAGAAGGCTCCCCGCTGAGCAGAGAGCCCGATGCAGGGCTCGATCCCAGGACCCTGGGATCATGACCTGAGCCAAAGGCAGAGGCTTTAACCAACTGAGCCACCCAGGCGCCCCTCCCTTTCATATTTAATGAACATCTACTCATTTTAATACTCAGCTCACATTACAGCCTTCCAGAAATATTTTTTCCACTTGAGATATACATGACCATTTCCTCCTTTGTGCCACTATTTTACCATTAGCACACTTCTAATTTAGTTCCAGCACCATCATTACGATGTTTAAAAATGTATCTATCCACATCCATACAACCATAAATTCCCTGAATTTCTTATATTCCCAGCTCCTAACATAATACCAGGCACACAGTGGGTGCTCAGTAAGACTTCTCAATTAAATAACATAGAAATGGATCATTTTACAACCTTGTTCTCTAAAATCTTATTATCCCAAACCCCAACTTCTAGTCGCTTCCTCAAGTTATAGACATGAATCCTTGGAGCATCAGAGAAATTATTAAGACTTATCTTCACAGAATCAATTTATAATGGATTTATCACAACCACAAAGCTTCTTGTAAGAACTTGGAATGCAAGGATGAATGCCACAAAATTAAATAACTCAAATGTCTCTAAAAACCAAGCTTCTCCAGCAGGAATGAGTAATTACTTAAAACTCTCCAAAAGTGGGCCATAGACTAATTTAGTAAGTTAGGATTTTACAACTTAATTGGACTCAGTGCTAGAAAGAAAGTCTTAGGCCCTTTCCTGACAGCTGTTAGCTAATGGAGGAGTCATATGGATATCATTTGCATTGTGAAAATGGTGTCTCTTATAGCATCAAATGGTATCCAACTTTACGACTTCCAGACACTTTTTTTATTGTTTTCCCCACAGGAAACATTATCCATATCAAAATAAAAACTCTGCCTTCCACATCTGACTGTTAACCAGGAAAAGCATAGATTTACAATAATTGTCTAAATAATTGTTTCTTAATTAGTTACCTGTTTTGTGTGATTTAGTGTGAGCTTATGTTTTCCTTGAGCAATAATGTTTTATGCAGTCTCTTCTCGGCTTTCTAAAAAAGCAGCAGTCTAGGTAAATTAGAAAAAAAAATGTTCTGTAGGTGATGGGTTTCACTTGACTGTGAACATTTCCTGGTGCTTCTTAGATATATAAGACACAGGATTCAGTTTGGCAAATAAAAATAAATATTGTCCTTCTCCCTAAATATATCTGGAATCTACTTGCTTTCCTATCTCTACTGGCATCTACTCTGCCCAGGCCAATTTAACTTCCTGCCCGGACACCAGCTGGAGCTTGCTAACCAGGCTCACCAATTCCTGTTGTTTTGCAATCTCTTATCTAATAATCAGAGCCCTCCTTCTGACGTTTTAATGATTCTTAAAATAAAGAGCATTATTCTCCACCTGAACACTGAACCTTAGCAGTATCTTGATCCTGCCTGCTTCTCTCCCCTCCTTGTGATGCCCCCGAGCTGCTCCCTCAGCCCAGAAGTCTGCCACATCAGCCTTTTTTCACATTGGATCCAAGTCCTTTCCCACTTCAGAGCTTAAATCTTTGCTCTTCTTTTTGCTTAGAACCCTCTTCTCACCACTACCAATTTGGTAATTCCTAGTTATTCAGACATTCAGAAAGCCCTTACCAAGCCCCAACTTAAATGCTAATTAATCAAAATTACACATAAGCAAACATTTTTAAACCCTTGAAACTCACTGATTTACATGATACGTACTTTTATCCTCATACTTCGGGATGGAGTGTTTTCCAAACTAAATTATACTGCCATGTCTTTTAAATAAGTCATATTGAATAAAATCAATCGCTTCTGTAACCTGGTGCTAATAATATGAACCGTTATATAGAATCATACTAGTAATTGGTACAATCTCTTAAGTATCCTCCACGAGTTAGCATCCTTCTTCCTTGACAACGTCCTAAAAACTTGAATAAGAAAGCAGAGACATGAAAGAAAGGTTAAAATATCAACCTTATGACTCATCTTTGCGGAAGTGTCTGATGTCATTTTGTGTGGGACCCAGTTGGACCTGCCTCCTGAACCCCAGAATCAGACATGCTTATTAATTCTCTCAACTAGGGTTTCCTCTGGAACTTCAATGCTCCCAGTGGAAAAGACACTGAGGAAAAGGACAGAGCTGAACCCAACATGGTACATTATTCATCCCCAATTTACCAATAGGTAACTATTGGGAAATAATTCTCCATGGGTTTTTCATGTGCCTGCACAGGTAGGGCCTCTCAGCAAAAACATGTTTGAAGAGCTAACAGCTGTGGAAGTCAGATGTCCATCCAGAGTGATTTAAAGACAGAAACATCCGAGGATAATAATTATAATCCCCCCTCACCTTCCCCTTTCCGGAGACATTTGCTTTCATTTCAGGGTGATGAGTATTCTCTCTCAAGAGTGGAGAAGGGTCGATGTCGATGTCCTGGCAGCCCCATGTAAGCTCAGCCTCCTAACATCGTTTTCTCTCCTGGGAGGCAGCCCCTGCATGCACAGGTAACCCCCGGGCCTTCTCACATCGTCCTTTGGGAACTAGGGTGTGTGGAGCCAATGTAAGATACTGCCCTGGATGTTCCTCTGTCTGTCATCAATGGTCTGTCTCTCTGGTTCAGGGATTTTGTATCCTTTTGTCATAGTTTCTGACCTAACAATAAATTATCCTGATTCCCCAAAGGTGGAGAGACTATAAAGATCAGAGAGACATATAGCATACTCTGGAACAACTCCTCTTTCTAGAAATTAAGAACAAGGAAAAGGTATTTCTCCTCCCCTAGCAGTGATGATGTTGGTGATCCAGATATCAGTAAGAAGAACAACAGCATAGTACTTACCTTTGGTTAAAGGCTTTCTATGATCCTTGTATGGGGAAATTTAAACTTGTTATCTCTCTTTAGCAATTTATTGGGAGAAGTACTTTCATTATCCCCATTTTATAGAGGAAGAAATTAAAGCTTAGGAAGCTTAAGGAACTTGCCCCAAGTCATAATAATATGTGCAGGAAACAGAATGAGAGTCAAAGAATGTATGCTCTTTTTTACTAAACAATAAGGAAAACACCATTAGGATACAGTGTGTCAGTCTTGCTTACCACTAAAGTTCCAATGTCTACCACACTGCCAGACACTGGAAGTATATTGGGGAGAATATATATATATGTATGTATATATGACATATATATATGTCATATATAATATATATTAAAATTATATATATACACATATATATAATTTTAAGCTGTAATATATTTATGATTTCAATGTGTCTCTGCCTACCAGCTCGATAGCACTCAAATATGGAAAAAATCAACTGTGAACCATTTTTAATCATTTCGAAATAAGTGTAAACAGACTTTAAATGAGACTATGAGGAATTTGTTGATCCTCAGCTTTATTTTGAAACATTAAGAGTGACAAATAAATGAGATGAGGTTAAGTCAGGGATTATGTATTTATCACTTCTTCAGAAATTTCCTTCAAAGAGCAATTGCATCTTAAATACAAGAAATTGTCCAAACCAAACCACTCTCACTTTGTAGTACTTCTTAGGGAATAGCAATTCTCACTCATTTCTGTCTTCCAAACACAAGAAGCTTACAGCAAGTGAAATTTGAAAGACTCTCTATATTGAAGTGGCTAGATATTTCTGTGTTAGAATATCCAGTGAAATATACTATTGACACAAATTTATATCCTTTCTTTTGCATTACTTCCAATAAAATCTTTTAAAAAATGAGAGTAGAAAGATGATTTTACCTTTTTCTTCTCTAAGGCTGGCCTACATGGACCACATGGCACAAGCATATGAGTGCCAAACAGTATTTGTCCTTGGCCTAACTGAGTGTTTGCACTCTGACTTTATGAAACTGAGGTCCTGTATTAATGATAACTTTTTTATCTCACAGAGTCTCTGTATGTAAGGGATCTTGTGGCTTAGCTGGTAAGGGGCTCTCACAAGGCGGCCACTACGGTCACATGACTATCCTGGGGAGGAGTTGCTTCCAGCCTCACTCATGTGCTGATTGGCAGGAGGCAAATCTTCATGGGCTCCTGGACTGAGGACCTCAGGTCCATGGGAGCTGTTATCTAAGACTGTGCTCAGTTTCTTGTCATGTGAGCCTCTCCATAGGATGGCTTGTAACTTGGCAGCTTGTTGTCCTCAGAGTGAGTGAAAGAGGACACCCCAGAGAGAGCCACAGTCTTGCCAGTCTGTTTGAGCTGCTATAAAGAAATACCATAAAATAGGTAATTTATATAAGCAAACATTCATTTGTCACAGTGCAGGAGGCTGAGAAGTCCAAGGTCAGGGCACTAGCAGATTTAGATTTTTGTGACAGTTCTCTTCTTGGTTGGTAGACAGCCATCTTCTTGATGTGTCCTCACAGGGCAGAAGGGATGAGAGTGCTCTCTTAGTTCTCTTTTGTAAGGGCTGATGTTCCACATGAACAAATCATCTTCCAAAGCCCCCATTTCCAAATACCACCACATTAGGGATTTTAGGGGGACACAAATACCTAGTTTATAATATAACCTGATCTTGGAAGTGAAATCTCAACATTTTTGCTAAATTCTAATTGGCAGAAGAAAGTCCCTAGATATAGCTAAGGGATGGGATAGATTACACTGAAAATAGATAGAAGGAGGCAGGGATGGTTGGGAACCATTTCAGAAGCTATCTAACACAGGTCGTAAGAACCTACCTTCCCGTCACTGAGAGGATACCTGGCTCCAGCTGCAAAGCATAAGGCATCATACTCCCAACTTAGTCTTCTGGGCTCTGCTGGAGAGAGGCAGAGGCACTCATCACGTCTGGGCACTTCTCCATTCTCCCACTTTTATAATGGACTCAGAAGGCCCTACTTTTACCACCCTGACTGTTCTTTCCCCTTGTATTTTTCTTAGCTCCCTGAACAATAATTTCTAAGGAGAAAAAAAATTATAAGGAGTTCACAAAAATCCTTGTTTTCATTTCTGCTAAATTATGTCCCCACTTGACAAACATTTCAGAGTCATTTCTCTAAAAGCCTAAGGATCTTCAATGACTTATCAGTAGTGCTTGCTGCAAGGCGTAATATTTTTATTTTTTCAGTTGAAGGCAATTGGTCCACAGAAAAGCTACATATATTTTTATTGAGTGCATGTGTCTGTGTATGCATTTGTGTATAATAAATATGTGACAATGATCTAAATGAAATTACACCATAAAATTTTCCTAGTTGGAGATTTCTAACTGTTCCTCTACCCTAAAATAGAAGTTTCAGTCTAATTTTTTCAAACATTTCAGTTTTTAGAATAATGAATGTATGTATGTATATATGTATTTAAGTAATCTCTACTCCCAACGTGAGGTTTGAACTCCTGACCCTGAGGTCAAGAGCTGCATGCTCCATCAACTGACCCAGCCAAGTCTCCCAAATGTTGATATATATTTAAAACAAGTTCATGATTTGATTTGATTTTGATTTTGATTTTTTTATACCTAGTTATGAAGCTGCACCTTACCCAACAGGAACAATGAAAGTGCCACAAAATAAAAAATAAATAAATAAATAAAAAGTACTCTCAGTGGGAGAACTGTATTTTGGTTTTGTTGTTCAAATTTGCTTTTTCATTTGGTTGCTTGCTTTTAAAGGAAAGCATATCTTATGTAACCTGAAAATGGGTAATTCTGGGAATCCATTTATTTTGGTTTTAAATAAATCACTGAGAGCTAGAGGTGCACAATACAAACATGAAGTTTAGAGGAGAAGATCTAAATTGACAAGAGCCTCTAGTCTTTGTTCAAAAAAGGGAAATCTGTCAATCAGCCCGAGTTCCTAGTTACTCCTGGGCAAAATTTATCAGCAGAAAAGAGGCAGGGATATGGTCACTGAAGTCAAATTGGCAGTCAACCTCTTTTCAAAGGAAAACAAATATTTGGAGTTCTTATGCAGTAAGCTTGGGGCATGTAAATGGCTGTATAAACAATTATTTTTCAATGATTTCTGGCTATTTTTTAGACACAGAATACTTCTAAAGTATTTAAAATTTAATTAACCAAGCAACTGTCTCTCCTCCTAATGTCAATTACTTTAATAGGAAATGAGATTTCATAGCCATTTTAATTGCTTTTATTGTCATAAATTCACCTAATAATTCAGATAATATCCTGAAAACCTTAAAATAAGCAAGAACACAATTTTTTTTGAAAGTACTAATTCTATACAAGCTAACTACTTTCTATAAACCTATTATATTTGGCATTGGGAAAAGAAAGACAAATAGCCACTTTTAAGAAACCTCACAATCCAAGGGAGGCAAGAAATGCAGGCATATAACTCTCTGGCAAGCAAACATCTATTCTTCTGAAAAAAGCCATAGAGAAAGTTTTTGTTTCCATCAATTTCAAATTCAGACCTGTGAAGAACGGGTCTTAGAAATACTTTTAGTCTTAAGCAATTTTTCCATTAGAATTTTATGATTCTGAAAATTTTAAATTCTAATGTATCACACTTATTAATGTGTTTTTCCAAATCATTCTCCTTGGAATCAACAGGGCTCAGGGGAAATTTCCAAAGACCAACAAATGGAATGAGATAAGGTAATCTGGAAAGAAATAGCAGAGGTTTGGGTAGGGATTTTATCAGTCTTATCTAGATGGTGGGTTGGACAACTAGGATCTGTTGTCTAAATCCAGCCAGCTATACGTTCTTGTAAATAGATTTTTATTGGAACACAGCCATACCCATTTATTTACATACTGTCTGGGCTACCTATGGTTCAACAGTACATTTGAAAAGTTGCAACTAAAGCCATTTGTAACAGAAATCAATGATACGCAAATCCTAAAATATTTATAATCCAGCTTTGCCCAGAAAAACTTCATCCACCTGTGATCTACACTCAATTTCATTCATATTTGGTGATTTTATCTGTTTTATATATTGTATTTAAATATGTAAGTACAGGAAAAAATATAGGAAAAGAAAACATGCTACATTTGCTTCCATAATCAAGAGGAATTGTAATAATTGTCTTAGATGTAGTGGGTTCTTATTTTAGAAAATACCCTAATAAGCTATTTTGGTTGATAAAATAAAGGTCATTGGGCCTGATCTAAATGAGAGTTTTATACCAAATATGCAAATTACAGTGCATTATAATACAAGAAGCATTCAGTTTCCTCCTGGGATGCCTGTGAAACAGAATGTGGCCAGTATGTGAGAGGAATGACTCTGGAGTACACAAAGAGAAAAAGGGATTAATGGACAGGTAGACATGGGGAGTTTATTCTGCGACATGGTATCAGAAAGAATTTCAGAAATTGACCAATTAATTTGCTTGTTGTAGAAACAGTCAATTATTTTTAAAACTCCTGGGTTTTTTTTAATCCATTTATCCTATTTTTTGCTAAGATTTTCCCAACATCGCCACCATAATCTGCAAAACTAGCTTGATACTAACCATCATGTTTATGCTAGAGGAGAAAAGAAGTATCAACTGATTTAATTTGGGTCAAACAGAGGGGTGGAGAGGATGTTTCAGAGATGCTGAGATGGTGTTTATGAGCTGGGCAATCTCAGGAAAGTAGATTGAAGACATTTGGGAGTGAACTTCAGGCAAGTCCACTTTCCCCCCAGGATTATGAGGAAGGAAATTGATGGGAATCGAGGTAGGGAATAGATGCTACTATTATATGCGGTGAAACTTAAGCCTTTCCTTCCTTTCTTTTTCTTCCCCTTTCTTTTTCTTCTTGCTTTTTTCTTTTAGGTGAGAGGATTTTGGATTCTAAATGTGAGAGACCAAATATACAAAGGGAAAATGGCCAGATTATATATAAAAGTAGAACTCAGACCCACAACCTGCAGGAACTTGTACAGGAAGCCAACCTCCATGTCTACAATAAATGACTCAGGAAGCCATTCCGCTATTAAGTTAGAACTACAAGAATCCAAATTGATATCTCTAATGACACTCCAAGAAGCTAAATCATGACTTCTGTAACAATTGGTCCAAATTGCCACGACTTGGCTAATAACTAATGGCTTCCCTAAGTGTTGCCTCTGTAGCTAACTTAGGATCAACCTGTACCCTTAGCCAATCACACAGGATGCTCTGGTTCTAGTGAGCCCACCCATAGCTTCTCCAGAACAATAACCTCCAGTTAGGATGCACCTGATGCCTTCCCCTTTCCCACTCTGAACTTTTCTCACTACTCTGCCTGCTTTTCAATCTCTACCAAAATTAAAGTGAAGGTAGCTGACTCCCTTGCTACACAACAAGCTCAGAATAAGTAGAATAGCCTTTGGTTTTCCCATTTGATGGTCTTTGTTTATTTTCACAATTACAACATTTTATTTGAAGAATAAATGGAGATTTGTGACCCTTTCCCCAAAAATACTGAAAACCATTATGTGAAACAATATTTTTGTTATAGAGATGGGAAACAGGATGTTGAAGAGTGTAATTAACTTGCCTTGGACCAGTGATTCTCAACCTCCTGAACATTAGAGTCACCTGGGGATTTTGAAAACATCTGATGCCTAGTCGGTATCCTTAGAGAGAATGAGACAAAGCCAAGCATAAAGCTGTATTTCAAAGCCTCCTAGATAATTCTGAGGGGCCACCAGGTATCGAATCTCTGCCTCAGAAGGTGGTAAAAATCAGATGTGAATGCAGGAAATGGAACTTCTCCCCTGTTTTCCACTATCTTGAGGTACTGAAAACCTTTCATCTCAATGTGAAATCAGAAAGGCAATCCAAGGAAATATAGTAACATCCCTCCTGGCTAGAATTCAAATACCGAGCAGCTTCACCTGTCTAACAAATACAACAAAGAAAAGCAAAAATGACCTCTATGTAGGCAAAATAGTGTCGCTTAGTCATAGAGAATTCCCTCAAGCCTTCGCTCAGAAAATAGGTATTCCTATTTTACACACACTTCTGACAGGTTTGGAAACCTGGTTTTCAGATTTACAATCTCTATGAAAGGGGTGATGTTTTATACAGGTTGTTTGATTGCCATGAGAAATGACACCCAAGAGCAACTGAGGAATTGGGAAACCTACAAAAGCCACAAAACCCAGGACCTGCATCACTGCTTCTGCTACAGATTACAGTAGGTCCTGGAGTCACAAAACCACTAGATGTCTTATTTCTGGGGGGAAAAAAAATCCCAACTTTAATAATTGAAATACATATCACTAGAGGTTGGCTAAAGGCATCAATTCCTAATTATTCAGAAAACTGGGTATTTCAAAAGGCACATTCCTTCAGATTTTTGCATGGAGGAGCTTTCAAATTTTACCAATACAATATTGCATCTAGACTAAAAGAAATGAAGAAAACTGTCCTAGTTTTTGATCCAAAGAATGCTCACCCACTGAGATATATTTTGCAAAGACCAATATATCAGGGAAAGCTACGAACTTTGCTCCTTCTTAATGTAGCATCATTAGCAAATGCCACTTTTTTTTTTAAGATTATTTATTTATTTATTTGACAAAGATCACAAGTAGGCAGAGAGACAGACACAGAGAGAGAGGGGGAAGCAGACTTGCCACGGAGCAGAGAGCCTGATGTGGGGCTCGATCCCAGGACCCTGGGATCATGACCTGAGCTGGAGGCAGAGGCTTTAACCCTTTTTCCCCGAAAGTTTTTCTACAGTGAGTTCTGGGGATCTACAGCAAGTAAAAAGTCCTTGGTTATGAAATTCTCATTCCCCCTGTTTGAATAAAATCCTCAGCTAAACCACAACTACAGTCAACACTTTGTACAGAGAAAATGTCCTCTACTGAGACTCGGGTTTCTGTCAGTTCTAATCTTTACAGTTTGTAGCCTAAACTAATAAGCCATTGCCCTTGACTATCCTCCTCAGATGGTGTTCATCTGAATGAAACAAAGGCAGATGCAGACAATACGTATGTTATTTATTATTTAATGTTCCTTCCTCCCTATTCTTTAGACAACAATTAGCATACTGCCTATCATGATGCTTGAAATGAGGTGGCAGCTTCAGAAATAATAAATGTAAAAATACATGTTTTCATAGAGATCAAAATAAATTGGAAACATTATAAGCAGTATTTACAAAATTCCTCAAATCCAAATGTAGAGAACATTTGTGTTAGGTGTCTCTCTTCATTCAAATGTTTCCTATCAAAAGACACCTCAGAATAGACTCCGCAATTTGTAGCTTTGCAAAATAAGCAGCAAGTGTCACCTTTCTTAGCCCATAAACTACTCTCAGTCTAAGCCAGAAGGAAAAAAAAAATTAAAAGGTATTAATTATTTACATTACTTACTATAAGTGACTTGTGATGGGATAGTTTAAAGTAGTTTGAAAAGCATCTACTATTTGAGGAGTCCTGGTCCTGGCTAAACCTTATCTGTGATTTTTCAGGCCTGATAATAGGCTACTATGAAGGCTTTACTTCAGAGGCCTCCTGGGGAGAGCTATCCTCCTTACACCATTTTTGCACATGGTCAGATGGCCAGTGATTTGCAGTCTCTCAAGGGAAATACAATCAAAAACACAGGATCCCTTGGCCAGTCATGCTCTCACACATACAACGACCCTTGAATGATGGGCCTTGGGTCACCAATGCCCTACACAGTCAGAAGTCCGTGTATGACTTTTGGCTCCCCCAAGACTTAACTACTAATAGCCTATTGTTGACTAGAAGCCTTACCAATAATATAAAAAGTAGATTAACACATGCTTTGTATATGTATTATATTCAGTAGTCTTACAGTAAAGTAGAGAAAACAAAATATTATTAAGAAAATTATATGAAAGAGAAAATAGATTTATAGTACTGCAGTGTGTTTGCAAACAACAGCTGCATATAAGTAGAATTGTGTAGTTCAAACTTGTGTTGTTCAAAAACCAATTGTATTTGCATTTCTAGTCTTGAAGCTTTCATCCCTAGGTTTCTTTATCTGAGGCCTTGAACAGGAATCTTGTTTGGATGCCTCTGCTGACATCTCATGAGAGAGAGAGAGAGAGAGAGAGACTCTGAGGGGGAGGGGCAAAAGGAGAGGGAGAAGGGGAATCTCAAGCAGACACCCTGCTGAGTACAGAGCCCAAAGCAGGGCTCAATCCCAGGACACTGAGATCATGACCTAAGCCCAAATCAAGAATCAGAAGCTCAACCGACTGAGCCACCCAGGTGCCCCTCTGGTGCCATCTCCTTATGGAAGTGTGGGAGAGAGGAGAAATTCTTGAAGACACTTGCTGCACTAGGACCATTACCTGCATTTTTTCACTTCTAGCCCTACTCCCTCTACCTCTCAGCTCAGGTTCCATAAAACTACCAGAGTCTCTGTTTGGAGGTCCCTCTTCGGTGAGATGACCCCACATCTGTGCCGATTCATCTGACCCTGACCTGATACTTGATTCCATAGGAGAAAATGGAAAAGGAGAACCCAGAGTTTTCTCTGGTTTTAGGCCTTTCTTACACCTTTACAGTAAGTGATTAAAGTGATTAACTCTTTCATTTTGGACTTGTTTCTTTAACCAGCTACTCTGACACCTGACATCTCAGCTGAGATTCTGACACTAAGCCATATTAGTTTCAGTCCATATTGTTATCCAGTCCCCAGAGAAGGTTCATGACAAAACATCATTTCCGCATTATGATAAGCTTTGAGAATTTAGTGTCAGTGTACTGACTTTCCACTATTTTAAGGGAGCACATCATATTAAAACCCATAACTGAAGGTCTGAAATTTGGGACTTCATCCCTCACTGAAAGGCTTTGTTTTTCCCTTTTATTAATCCATCACATATGGAGTAGTCTAGTATCATTCTTGAGCAAACCAAGACCCTCCACTCTCATGCTTTACCATCTTTGGCATTACCCAAGTCTGATGTCTGATCAAGTGTGATTTCTGAGTAAAACTTCCCTCTTTGATCTGTGCTTTTCTCTCACTACCTACCCATTTTTGTGACAGCTTAATCCTACTGAGCCACATGGAACAGACTGGTGGAAAGTTTTATTTCAGTGGCCTTTCAGCAATGCTTCATCCATTTCTGTAGGCAAATACTCTTCATCTTTGTATAATTCCTATAATTGGATCCTTACCTTCCTGGGAAAGTCTCCAGCATGATTTATATATAGCGACTATTCCAGATTGACAGAAAGCTGTTGGATGTCAGGGAACTCATTCCCAGGGCTCTGAGTCTATAATAGAGAGACTATGCCACACAATTGGGAATCAGAAACTGATTATATGGGGGAAAAATGAAATACTGAGATGCTGATGGTGATGGTGTTGGTGGTAGGGAATGTTGGTGTTAGATGCTAAGACCTGACTATGAGTATTTTGTATAAACAGGCAGTTTCTGCTGATAGATTTATTTGTAAAGCTCAAAAATAGATTCACAAAGCTCTTATAATAAAAGAAAACATCTTCAAACTATAAAGAAGCAGCCAACTTGCTTAAGCAGAGATTTTCCCGGGACAGGAGATGATAGAGAAAAGACTCTGAAGCTTCCTCGTCCCTGAGACATGTCCTCAGTGGTCTTCCTCAGTCCCCGAAAATTCATCTGGGAGGGGCATCATCATGTCAGGGTGGACAGTGTTTCTTGGGGTGAGTGAGCCAAGAAACAGATGTAGTATAGCAGGATATTTTGAAAAAGTAACCACTGCTTTTCCCTAACACTCCACCCACTGGCATTTATTGACTCAAGTGGGAATGTACATCAGTTTAGAGCAGAGAGGACATAGTAATTTCTAAGTAGAATTTTTTTTTGATTGCACAGAAAGTAAAAAATAAAATCCACAGCACTTTTTATTAGCAAGAGCTTAGTTTTAGTAGAGTAAAGAATTTTTGGAATCCTCAAAATTTGGCTTTGCGTATTATAAAGAAATTCAAAGGGAGTTAGAGTTTTGAACTGATGCCATAAACCGTTGAGTGAAGAAATTGTGATGAAAGAAAAGCAGTTTTCCCAACCTCAAGCAAGGAAATGAGTTTTTAAAAATCTCTTCAGGATTCTGAATGGAGGGGTGACTTGATACGATTGGAAGACAAGAGGTGAGAATTTACAAACAAATTAGGGAGCTATAGCAATACCCAATATGTTCTCTGCATTTGAAACTTTGTCAAAAATTTAATAAAAAAGCAAAGCAAAGTGGAAATAGAAAATTATCTGCCATTGGAATAAATGGTGCCTCACATGTTAGTCTGAATTTAATTATAGTGACATAAAGCAAGTTCCAAAAATACACCTGACTCTGTGACTTTATACCTACTTATATTTATAAATTTTATAACATTTTATATATTTATATTAAATATTTAACATAAATGAATTTAATATAAATATATAAAGTATTAGTAAATATATAAAATATTAGATAAACATACAACTATATAAAATAAATATATAAATAAAAATAATGTATAAAATATAAGTATATATTATTCTATAATATAAATTTATATGTATTTAACTCCCTATTAGATATTATGCTTTCATTTTGGGTGACAGAAACAAAAGAACAATGCAGCAGAACTTGTGTCTAACACCTGGAGGATATATTCTGTGACATGTTCCCAAACGAGTAAGGGACAAGCGAGGCTAGGTAGGGAGAGACAGGTAGGGGGTTATGTGACTAGGCTCATTCATGGCACTACTAACCCAACTCACAGAAATCCCAGATGTGAAGAAATGTTACAGATCAGATATTAACCACAGAGTAGGGAAGCTAACAAATCCACCACATGTGTTCTAAATATAAACAAGATAGTGTCCTGATATTTACAAATCCACCATATTTGTGTTACACGTTACTGACAAGATATTTACCAAGTTCCTTGGTCAGTTTTCTAAAAAATGGACCGTAAGAGCCCTCAGCAGGCAACCCATTTGATACCCCTCTCACTTTAGAGAGCTTTCCTTTCTGTTCTCACTTTCCCTTAATAAACTTTTACCTTTTGACTACAAGATTCGTTCTTTGACTGAGACAAGAACCCTGCAACCCTGCAACACAAGGATAGCTACACGTATTGACTTTCTATTGCTGCCATAATAAATGACCATAAACTTCGAGTCTTAAAACAACACATTTATTTGGCATGTCAGAAGTTCTAAACTCAAGGTGTCAGCAGGGCCTCATTCCTTCTGGAGGCTCCAGTTCCTTACCTTTTCTATCTCTTGGAGGAATTCTGAATTCGTTGGCTACCAGTTCTTTTCATCTTCAAGGCCCCCAACTTAACATCTTCAAGTCCTCTGTCACTCTCTGACTTCTGCTTTCATTGTCCTATCTCCTTCTCTGATTCTGATCCTTCGGCCTCCCTCTTATAAGGACCCTTGGGGTCTCATCCACATAACCCATGCTTATTTTTCTATCTCAATATTTTTAAAGTCTGAAAAGCACTTTTTCTCATGTAAAGTAACATAATCACAGGTTCTGGGGATTGGAGCAAAGACAATTTTGGTGGCCTATTATTTTGTCTACTGTAGTACACTTCAAAGCACAATGAATAACCTTTATTAGATCAGGATCAAAGACGTAGATCTGGCCTTTTACAACATAGGCTAACATCCACTTAAGAGTACACGAAGTTTTTGGAACCCCAATTAATTATTTCTGATTTAATTCCTATATCAATTTCTGGCTTTATTCTTTTCAAACAGGTATAGAAGGAAAATTAGCTAACATCGGTAATCATTGGGAAACAAAAACCTTTTCCTCAGCAGATTTGATTAATGTGAGAATTTTGAAGTACAGAGCTAGTTTATAACAGACTCATGCCATTGATATACTACATTCAAAAGCAAAAATATAAAAGAAAAAACGATCTCTAAATTTCATTAAATACATAGTTTTCTCTTAAATCATACTTCATAAGTTTACATTTTTATATAAAAGATTATTTTATTTTGTTTTGTTTTTTATAAAAGATTATTTTAAAATGTATTGCAGATATTTATATGACAAGTGATTAGATAGAATGATTTATGCTTTTACAAACTTATTAAAACTTCTGATGGCCAATCTTTTTCCAAGAAGGTTAGAGTACACCATATGTTGAAGTTAGCACATGATAGTCCTAACCCTTAACAGTATCATCTCTAATGTTCAGAATGGTTTGTGGATATGCTATATAGTCACCCCACGATTAATTCTTCCTTCATCAAAACACAAATAGGAGATGGTTTAATTCATCACCTTCCTTCTTTCCATTAATATATGCAGAGGATAAAAGGAGAAAATGTGCAAATGCCTGTGGATAAAAGGGGATGTCTTGGAGTAGCAGGTGTTATTAAAGACCCATGAGAAACTGCAGGCAGATGGGATCTGACACAGGAAGAGAATGACAGTCTAGGACTTACTGATAACAGGTGAGGTTTAGTACGGAAGGATTTCTTTAGTGTAAACATTAATGTAGAAAAGAGCTATCAGACATCCAAGAAACAGGACACCTGGTTGGCTCAGGTGGTTAAGTGTTTCTCTTTGGCTCTGGTCATGATCTCAGGGTCTTGGGATCAAGCCCCGTGTCAGGCTCCCAGCACAGCAGGAAGTCTGCATCTTGCTCTCCCTCTGCCTCTACCTCCCCCCTCCAGCTTGTGCTCTCTTTCTCTCTCTCTCAAATAAATAAATAAAATCTTAAAAAAAAAAAAGAAAGACATTCAAGAAACTCCAGTGCCCAAAGAAAAAGAAATTAAAAACAGAGACATTATGTCCAAGGAAACATGACTGAGCAGCCAGAACAGCGGTCAAACTAAATAAAACTAATAATGATTTTGGAAAGATGAGAAGAGGTAGCTAATCAATGGAACTTTAGCAGGAAGTGTTAGCAGTGAGTAAATGAATAGACAAAACTTCAGAGATCTTAAACAAGAAAAATATAACATTTTTTTTAAATTTATTTTTTTAAGTAATATCTACACCCAATGTGAGGCTCGAACTCATGACCCCAAGGTCAAGAGTCACATGCTCTTCTGACTGAGCCAGTGAGGGACCCGAAGAAGACTCTAACATTTGATTTAAAAATGTTATAGTCCATAGTTGTGCTGAAAAGCAGACAAAGTCAAACTTGGATTCAGGTATTATTTTTCAGTGTATCAGGAAGGAATTGTGAGATGAAAAGTATTATGTAAAAAGTGGAAGAAGGAAAAGAAGTACAACTTGAAGACAGAAAAGAAACACTGTAATAGGAATTGCTGATGCAATCACTACTGCTTTTACTATATCAATCTTGTATTCATATGTCCTGTTCAACTTTTTTAAAAAGTATTTTTATTTATTTAAATTTAACCATTTATTCTTTTGAATTTTCTATATAGGTGATTATAGCATCTGGAAATAACAAAACAAAGTATCTTCACCGCTAATTATTTCACATTGGCTTCCACGTGAATATAAAAAGATATTAAAAACAATTCATAGGGGCACCTGGGTGGCTCAGTGGGTTAAAGCCTCTGCCTTTGGCTCAGGTCATGATCCCAGGGTCCTGGGATCGAGCCCCATATCGGGCTCTCTGCTCCACGGGCAGCCTGCTTCTTCCTCTCTCTCTGCCTGCCTCTCTGTCTACTTGTGATCTCTGTCAAATAAATAAATCTTTAAAAAAAATTCATAATAGCAAAAAAAATACAGTCTCTATTCCATTAGTGAAGGTGTATATTGATAAAAGTATGATAAAATGCAATATAGCAGTTAAAAATAATAAACTGACTTGTAAATAGCAACATGCTTGGATTTTTTTTTTAAATGATATTGAGGAAAAAATTGCCAAAAGCAATGTGTGCTGGTATGCATTTTAATATAGCATCTTAGAACAAAAAAAAATACTTCTATTCATGGTTTGTGGTTTTCACACATATAAATAACAGCAAGAGGGGGCACCTGGGTGGCCCAGTGGGTTAAGCCTCTGCCTTCGGCTCTGGTCATGATCTCAGGGTCCTGGGATCGAGCCCCACATCGGGCTCTCTGCTCAGCGGGGAGCCTGCTTCCTCCTCTCTCTCTGCCTACTTGTGATCTCTCACTCTCTCTTAAATCAATAAATAAAATCTTTAAAAATAAATAAATAAATAAATAAATAACAGCAAGAGAATGGATCAGAAACATTTACCTTAAGTATATTATAATGATGTTCATTGGAACAGGGAAAAAGAATTGGAAATGGGAGATAGAGTACATAAAAATCAAAACTTAAAAGTGGGGCATTATTTGGACCAATGCAGATGTGATGCTACCAACTAAGGAATATTGATTAAAATGGTGAAATATTTCCCACCTAAAGCTTGGTACATCAAGACAAAGCAAACAAAACCCAAGCTAACAAAATATTAAATTTGTTTATTAAATAAACAAATCAGTAAATATTAAATTATTAAATAAATATTAATTAACTAAATAATTAAATAAAAATAAATAACAAACAAATAAACAAATATTAAATAAATCAAATTAATTAATTAAAATAAATAACTTTATTAGATTAATAATTATAATTATTAACAAAAATAAGTAATTACAAAAATAAAAATAAACAGACAAACTCGTAAAAAAAATGAAAACCAATATTATCATATTGACCCTACTGCTTATGGAAGACACTGGCAAAGAAAGCAAGATATGTGATATTCCTAAATTTTATAATTAGAAAAGTGGTTACAATGGTCCCTCCTCAGAGTAAACTCTAAGAAATGTCTTTGCATGTTATGCAGTATTGTACTGTGGGGCTAGATGGACAGTTTCTCATTAGCACCGTCAAAGCTCAAAGAAATGGAATTCAAAATTAATACAAACTTTAGATAGCAATGTGATTTAAATGTCTGAATTTGTAAGATAGATGATATTAAATGCTGGTTCTTATAGTGCTGTTTGATAATAATCAGAGTCTTTGTTATGCTCCACAAATAAGTGAAACCATATGATACTTGACTCTCTCTGCTTGACTTATTTCACTCAGCATAATCTCGGCCAGTCCCGTCCATGTTGCTACAAAAGTTGGGTATTCATCCTTTCTGACGGAGGCATAATACTCCATAGTGTATATGGACCACATCTTCCTTATCCATTCGTCCATTGAAGGGCATCTTGGTTCTTTCCACAGTTTGGCGACTGTGGCCATTGCTGCTATAAACATGGGGGTACAGATGGCCCTTCTTTTCACTACATCTGTATCTTTGGGGTAAATACCCAGTAGTGCAATTGCAGGGTCATAGGGAAGCTCTATCTTTCATTTCTTGAGGAATCTCCACACTGTTCTCCAAAGTGGCTGCACCAACTTGCATTCCCACAAACAGTGTAAGAGGGTTCCCCTTTCTCCACATCCTCTCCAACACACGTTGTTTCCTGTCTTGCTAATTTTGGCCATTCTAACTGGTGTAAGGTGGTATCTCAATGTGATTCTAATTTGAATCTCCCTGATGGCTAGTGATGATGAACATTTTTTCATGTGTCTGATAGCCATTTGTATGTCTTCATTGAAGAAGTGTCTGTTCATATCTTCTGCCCATTTTTTGATATGATTATCTGTTTTGTGTGTGTTGAGTTTGAGGAGTTCTTTATAGATCCTGGATATCAACCTTTTGTCTGTACTGCCATTTGCAAATATCTTCTCCCATTCCGTGGGTTGCCTCTTTGTTTTGTTGATTGTTTCCTTTGCTGTGCAGAAGCTTTTGATCTTGATGAAGTCCCAAAAGTTCATTTTCACTTTTGTTTCCTTCACCTTTGGAGACATATCTTGAAAGAAGTTGCGTGGCTGATATCGAAGAGTCTTGACCATGAAACATTATTCAGTGATGGCCATTATGTGAGCAACAGCGCTAAAGGTGCCAAACTGACTCATTCCCAAAAATCGTGCCCTGTTGAAGATGACCTGTATTCAGTGACTTGAAAATAATGATATGAAAATAATATTTATGAATTCAGAGAAAAAGGGACCCAAATATCATAGAATTACCTGAAACTAACAAAAGTAAGTGACTTCGTAGAGTCGCTGAAACATACATGTAACTCACTTAAATTAAGGTTTTTACTCAAGAATTGGAAGGAGGAGTTTCTAAATGTGAAGTTCTGCTTAGAATAAACTATTTCAGTTCTAAGATACATGACTTTTAGAATAGGAATTTTATTCTATCTGTGGTTTAGACCTCTTCATCTTCTGACTCTAGGGGGAAAATATATATATATATATATATATATATATATATATATATATGATAAGAAGATCTGAACACACTACTCCTAACACTCAGTTATTAGGAGTACCGATATCCTACAAGCTGTAGAGTTGTTTGTTCTCAATTTAACTTCTGTCTTTCAAATAGTGTTAGTATTCATTGGCTCATCTGATGATTTCTGGGGATTTAGATGCCAGGCTTGATTAAGTCACTGCCAAAGCTTTACTCATAGACAATCTGGACTGGGACTATTGTTTCCCCAAGGGCTTCTCCTCAGTGTTAGATATGTGAATCCAAGAGGAAAACAACAGGTCTTGTTGATCAATAGATAGAATCAAATACAGCTGAATGGCAGCCTCTGGGACAAATCCAGGCGACACTTTGCTTAGATAACTAACTAGCTGCCTCTTTTTTACAAACTCCACTTGTCAAAATCTCTGCCCTAGATAAAATCTCCATGATGCTCAGAAGTAGGGAAGGGAGATTGAAAAACTCTCTCCAGTGTTATAGGCTGTGTTTCTTAAAGTTCACTCTGTGATCCACCTACTTCAGATTCATAGAGAAATGTTTAATAAATATTCAGATTTCTGGGCCTTAAGGCTGACTAAATTCTCTGAAGTAAACACCCAAAACACACATTTTAACAAGTTTCTCAGACTCTAACTTAGAGGATTTTATTTTTAATTCAGTTATTTTGATAATTTTTTATCATTTCTTGTTAGGAGAAATTCTGTGAGATGACTCGAAAGCCATTGACTGTTTATAATAATGCAGTATGGGTTCTAAAATTATAGTGAATTTTCCTGAAAGTGATCTATCTTTGAATCATTACCCCACTGTGCAGCCATCTGTTTTCATGTATTAAAGAACAATGAGTAATTCCAAAGGGTAGACACTGGATTTCAAATCCCATGTCTCTCTGTAAATGACTAAAGGTTGTAATATGTGAGAATTCAGAGACTTTTTAATAAATCTCATAAGGTGATCTTTTGGTTGAGCCTACTATTAGCTCAGAGAGAATTTTGGTCAGGGTACACGACTGCATTGTCAATCTTAATTAGGAGTTAATGGTTTAGCTTTGGAGGACTAGAGACTAGGAGCATCCTAAAAGAATAATTGAAGGAAGGAAAAATAGACCAGTCTTGTTCAAGACATGTTTTAGCTCTTAGAGCTGAATTGAACATGCCCAGATGTTCTACTTACCTTATGATTTAAAAAAAAAAGCAATATCAATAAGAAAAATAAATTTAAATAGACTTAAAAAAGAACAGGAGTTAAAACTTCATAGCTATAAAAAGTTAATTAACTAAACTAATCTTGTAATGCTAGAAAAATAATGTCAAAAAATCTGAAAGGGAGAAGAATAAAAGAGATGGATAAGATAAAAATGATAAAACCATTAACAATTACCTTAAATAAATTGAAATATTTTTTTAAAAGGGCTAGAAATCTAAAGAATAAAATAAGGTAAATATGTAAGAACACATGAACCACTTAAAATGATATGGACTAAAAGAAAACCTTGTTTGTTGATCTCTTATGGTTTAGGACTCCCCAGGAATATTCCCCTGCATTCCAGACTTGAATAGCAGAGAAAGAATTATTGGCAACTTTACTCCCAAAATTTTATCTCAGGTTAGGGAACAGAATGTGTAGATATTATGTTCTCCATCCTCTGACACTCCATCATGAGTCTTTCCCACACTTCTCTATCTCTGGGATCCTTATATTCATGAAAAAACAAACAAACAAACAAACAAAAAACAAAAAACCACGCTTCTACCTCATTTAACCGTCTATCTATAAAAATGAACCCACAATGAAAATTTTTGAAGAGACTTTTGCCAATATTATTAGTATTTGATATTAGTATCAGAATTACTTGGCATATTATTTACTTTCATTTCTTACTGAACTATAGCTAAATATGAAACAAATATATAACCAAAATTTTCTGGCACAGTCTCCATTTCAAATATTGTATCATTCATTAGATATTAGACCATGAGCCTCAATTTGGGGTTATAAAATATGAATATCATAACAAATACTAAAAATGACAATTAAATGACAATAAAAATCAGTATCTATTATGTTCCATTTACTTACTTATTGACTTATTCATTTTTGAAGCATACTGAAGATAAAATATTTTATTACTTTAAGGCATACAACGTAATAGTTTAACATTTATATTTAAATACACTAAGTCTAAACCTTGAAATAACTCTATAAAGTACATGTAATTATTTCCACTGAATATGTGAGGAAATGAACATATAAAAAATTTAACTAACCTGTCTAAGGCAACACACCTGGAAAACATTGGCATTCAACCTGATTTTAGGTTTCTATGACTGCAAACCCATGCTTTCTCCTCAATGGTGAATACTTCCATGTGAATTCCAGGCTTGTAAATACAGGCAGCCTGAGCCAAGCATTGCCAATTTCATTCTCTGTACAGCATTTCTTAAATCCTCTTCCTTCTGTACTACATAAGGCATGTGATCTGGTACAATGCAGAATAACAAATATAGGAATACAAATGAAATGTAATTATATCAAAAACAGAACTTACATTAGGGTATTTTCCTATTGTACAAAACTGACATTGCCTTATACAACAACTTTGAAAGTCAGACTTTATGCAAACTGGGTTTTACAGCATGTCAATAATAACACTGAATTTTAAAATAAAATGTATTTTGCTTTATCAAAACTTCATTAGTATAATAGAGAAGTGTTAAACAATAAAGAAATCCCCATAGTCCTTTTTTTTTTACTAAGCCTTAAACATATGTGGGACTTGCTTTATGTTCTACAATGTTACACGGTTAGTTTATTAAAACATTGCTTAAATATTACAATTCTTATCATAATTTTCGCTAATTTTAGGTTACTTTATCTACTTTTGATAAGCTTCATTTACATTGGTACATATGACATTATTGCCACATTTTCAGATAAAATTACAGGCATTCTTTCAGCTTGTTCACTGGTGCCCAATACATGAAGTGTTTTGTTTTTGGAGTGTTTGTTTTTATTTTTATATTTTTTGCTTCTGAAAAAAATTCATATTGCTCTGCCTTTCTGCTCTGGCACTTTTATTGTATATTTTAAGAGCACTAGTAGTAAGCTACATTGGCAAGTTAATTAATCAAGCTTTGTACAGTAAAACATAAGGCCGCATTTTTGGATGTTTACTAGTTACAAAAAAAATGTTAATCGTACATAATTGCATTTCGCCTTATGGCACATTTCAGGCTCTTAAATGAGGAAAGATCACTCTAAGAGCATTCCACACTCCAGAGGAGCCATTTCTTCTTAAAAGGAAGTTTGATGCACAAGTTTTTCTTCCAGAAGGATTTCACCAGAAAATATAGTATACTGAGATGGGCAAAATACGGCTTTTTGCTCTCTCTCTATACATCATTAATGTCAGCTGTTTAAAAATGGATGTCTCTGAGCCAGTTTGCCGCGTGTTTTATGGCTGCAAAAGTGTTTAGTGTGGATATAAGTCAGAATATGATTTGCTCCTGACACCAGATGCTGCCTGTGACGTTTTGCGGGGAGAGAATAATGAAGGGTAGCTGCTGCATAGATTCTGTTCATTAGGTTTTCCGTTTTAATCAGGTCACAGTTCAGAATGTTCTGACAAGACAGTGCCATTGCTGTACTGATCCAAGATGATCATGTCTGACGGACACTGAGTGCACTTGGGCTGCTGGCTTTGGTTTACGGTTTGCTAATGCAGCATTTGTTTTTATATTAGAATATGAGAAGGGTGGAAGAGTTCATCGAGTAATTTGCTTTGGGAGATTAATTCACTACAAGGAGAACTCTTAGAAAGTTTTCCTGTCACTTGTCAACTCCTCTATTAACCAGAAGGGAGAATTAGTTGATACATTTGAAAGTGAATACATTCAGCTTCTTAAGTCAGAAGACTTCTATTTAAACAGCTAAGCAAAGATTTCTGATTTGGAAGCCAGCGCTATGATGAAAGGGGAAGAAGTGAGATCAACCTGGAAAACTAGTGGGGATTAAGGACAGCAATCCCTCACAGCCAGAAATTTGCATACAGATAAGAAGCAGTTATTCCTTTTTAATACACTGCAGTCCAATCTGAACATTCTGTTTAACACTTTAAGACTTATCTGCTCTTTGAGGGAGGTCAATCCTAATTACCTGGAAGAACGGATCATTCCTCTCAGCTCCACTCTCTCTGAATAGGAAAATCCAACCATCCTAATCAGCTTGAGACTTTCTCCACTCAGTGATAAGCTTCATGTTGTCATCTTTCATGGATCCATCTAAATAGCTTGCCAAAGTATAACTTATTATGCGTGTGTCCATGCTTCCTTTATTTTTTTCTGTTTATTTCTGTTATTTCTGTTGTTGTCTGTTAGACCAAAGTTAGGTCACAAACCTATTCCTCACTTTCTTAGATCCTTTCTTAGTGAACTTGATTTAAAAAGGCACTAGTCACAAAAAGTATATCAAAGGAATAGTGAATGTAAATATAAGAACTAAAACTATAAAACTCTCAGAAGAAAATATATGAGTAAATCTTTATTACCTTATGTTAGGAAATAATTTCTTTGATATGACACTAAAAACAAAAATGACAAAAAAGATAAATTGGATATTATTACCATTAAAAACTGTTGTGCTGCAACTGATACCATTAAAAAAGTGAAAAGACAATCCAAAGAATGGGAGAAAAACACTCGTAAATCATATGTCTGCTGAGGGACTTGTATTCAGAATATGCGAATAGTTCTTGAACTTAGCAACAAAAGGACAAATGACCCCTTTAAAAAAGCAGGTTAGGTATCCGAATAGCTATTTCTCCAAGGATGTACAAATGGCCAATAAGCCCATGAAAATATGTGAAAACATGTTTAGCACCATTAGTCAAAATTGCCAGTCAAAACCACAATGTTTTACAACTCTATAAGGATGACTGTAATAAAGGAGACAAATAAGAATAAGTGTTGGCGAAATGGTGGAGAAACTGGAATATTCACACATTGTTGATAAGAATGTAAAAGGTACAGCCACATTGGAAAACAGTGTGGCAGTTACTCAAACACAAAATTACTATATGGCCTAGAGATTTCACTTCAAAGCATATATTCAGGAGAAAAAAAAAACAAAACCATGTTCACACACAACATGTGTGTGATGTACATAATTGTTCATAGCAGAGTTACTTATAATAACCCCAAATTGAAAACAATCCCACTGTCCATCAACTAGTGAGTGCATAAACAAAGTGTGGTATACAGGTACAACAAAATACTACTTAGCAATGAAAAGGAATGAAGCACTGGTTCTGGCTATGACATAGTTAAACCTTGAAAACATTACTCAACATGAAAAAAAATTCATCCACAAAAGACTCCATACTATTTAATTTCATTTATATGAAACATCAAGAAGAGACCAAATTATAGAGCCAGAAACTAAATTAGTGGTTATCCAGGCTTGGCACAAGGGAAAGTGTTTGCATAGGGAATGACTCTTAATGAATAAATGATCTCTTTGGGGGATGATGAACATGTTATAAAGTTAAATTGTGATGATGGTTGCACAAGTTGAAGATTACACTAAAAATGACTTCATTACACATTTTAAATGAGTGAATTTTGTGGAATATGAGTTATATTTCAACAATGCTGTTTTAAAAAATGGTGCTAGCAACAATAGCATATATTGACTTAATGGCTTCTTATAAATACCTGGAAGTGTATGAATCAATCTACATCATTTGGTTGAAATTCATTGTTGGGTCACAACTTCAGTTTAGTAACTCTGCTAGCATCTTTTAAAACATAAAACAGCATAGAATAAATGGAATGGAATGGATTGGAATGGAACAGACTAGGGAAGGGAAGGGAACAGAATGGAATGGACTAGGGAAAGGAAGGGAAGGGAAAGAAACAAGCAGAATAGATCAGTGGCCTTATATATAGCAAATTATATTTTACTGTGGCTGGTGGTCAAAAAATGTGGGAAAAACACTGACTTATGTATTCAGTACTAATTTACTGCCACTTCCTCTCCCTGCTTGGCCAAATAGATGAAATTATTTCATCTTTGCAGAAACTATCAGACTGAGTTTAAATGACCCTTTACCCTTCACATTTACTCTTTGTCATCAGTGAATGGGATTCCATCTTTCTAAAATACTAGAGCATTCTTGGGAAGAAAATACTATACCGGACTGTTCCCAGAGAAAATAACCTGGATTTCAGCCCATGTTTAAATAAGTGGCAACAATACTTAGACTATACCCTCTGATGGGAAACTTAATTGTCCTTATTTTGGTTTGTCTGGTTTTTTTGTTTTTTTTGTTTGTTTGGTTTTGTTTTTTTTTTTTTTTTTTGGCTTTGGTGTTCCTTCAAGTGTGAAACCTTTTTAAACCAAAATGATACAGATTTATATTTGGCTATGTCATTATTGCTTACTGCATAGCATGTGTGAAACTGTTAAATAGCAGTCCACTATATCTGACCAGTGATTTATTCCAGTATCTTCTATCAAAAGAAGTAGGATAAAATGATCTCTTTGTGTTGGTATTCCAGGGAGCACATAGCCAGCAAAGGAAACAAAAATTAAATCAAAGAAGTTACTCCAGTTAGACGTATCCAGCCTCACAGCCCTAAAAAGCTATCTCACTAATTCATAAAGCAGGCAGGGTTTTATAGAGCATATTTAAGGGGGAAGAAAAATATTCACCATAAATCTGTTAATGACAAGGTCTTACATAAGATTAGACTTCGCACAAGGGCATAAGCAAAGTCCAAAATCTCTCTGGGACTGGTTGTAAAGCTCTCAAGCACAACCTAGACACTTCATTAGCTCCAGATGGCGTCAAAGTGGAGTCAGCCAGAAACACATACAAGGAACCTGAATTCCACGAGTTGAAACCAGTGCAGACAAGACATTCACAGACTGTGTCTCTCCTCTATCACTCCAAACTACCATTGTCTCATAAAAAAAAAGAAAGAAAGAAAAAGAAAGAAATAAAGGAAGAAAGAAAGAAAGAAAGAAAGAAAGAAAGAAAGAATAAACAAATAGCATAACCCAAAGCAGATTCTTTGTGTCCATTTTAGCATATTAAATTTATTTTTTCAAATAATAGGCAATTTAGACTAATGAAAGTTCAGTTACTCACAAAACTATGTTTTTCTGCATTAGAAAGTCCTAAACAGAAAAATAACCACCACCCCCCCAAATGTTATTTGGCATCTCTGAGCCACATGGTTCTTCAGGCTATTACTATGAATATAAAATTAAAAGCCATTTGTCTATCTTTTAAAAGTTATCTTTATAAAGCTTCTTTCTCCTTAGATGTTCTACTAGAAATGGCACAGTCCTTTGAGATAAAGAACTTTCTTCTGGCTTTCCAGTAGCCAGTCCCTATTGCTCTGTTTCACCCAAGGTCAGAACGGAGCAACACCTACTACCAATAAAAATCTTAGTTGTGGCATAATAAAATGAAATCTTTTCAATCCACAGCTTGATACTTTTCTTTTAAAGATTTTATTTATGTATTTGAGAGATAGAGAGAGGGAAAGCACAGAAGGAGAGTGAGAGGGACAAGCAGATACCCTACTTATCAGAGAGCCTGACAAGTGGCTCAATCCCAGGACTCTGGAATCAAAACTTGAGCCGAAGGCAGCCACTTAACTGACTAAGCCACACAGCTTGATGCTTTCCATTAGCCCATCTCTGCTGTTTCATGCAGCTCTGAAGTGCTAGACAACCACATGGGACCAGACAGATCTGAGTTCAAATTTTAATTCTTCTGTTTATCACTCAAATAACCTTAGGCAGTCCCTCAAATTGTCTGTTCCCTCATCTGACAATGAAAATAATACCACCTGGTAGGTTTTGTAGAATCATCATAATGTGTTAAAATATGATAATTTAGGTAAATCTCAATATTCAATGAATTTCAATTGAATCTGTTGCTTGGGAGTAACAGTTGGTTTCATAGTCTATGTCTTTGTATCTCGCTGATTTTTTCCTAACCTTTTCCCTCTTAGATCTGATTATGCTCTTTACTCAATTATGGACAAAAGTACTCTTACTTTTCTTTCTGATATAACAGAATATATGTGGAAATTGAATTGAAACCAAACAGAAAAAATTAGCTCTTGAAACTAAGACATACAGGAAGAGAAGAAAAAGTGTGTAACTCTGGTTGTTGCATCAGCCTAAGCTAGAGTTTCTAAAACCTCAGCATGCTATTGACATTTTAGGCTGGGTGATATGTTGTGTGGGGGACTGTCTGGTGTATTACAGAATGGTTAGCAACATTCCTGGTCTCCTTCCACTACATGCAAGTTGCACCTCCTCTCTCCCCTATGTTACAGCCTGGAATCCCCTAACAGCAGGTCAAAGAGAAGATTTTAGGCAGAGCCCACTGGAATTCATGAGTTAAGGAGATGGAGCTGAGATTCCAGGGAGACCAAGTCATTCATGGTTTGCAGACAGAACATAGAACAGAGACCCACACAGAGCAGAATACATGGAAATCAGAGCGTTAATCAAGTCAGTGAGATCAAGAGTTTAGAAGTCTAAGGAAAAGCCATGGAGCAGCAGATAGAGGAAGAGCGGGCCGAGTGGGACTATAGTCACTTGAAAGCAAAACAAGGGCATAGATCAGAAAGCCAGCAAAGAAAAGTTTAGGGTTTTTTCATGTGTTTGTTTGTTTGTTTTAATGGAAAAGTAGGGTAAGCCAGGATCTAGGAAAGTAGCAGAAGCAAGAGCCTTGAGACAGAAATTACAGGATACTGCATGATAATTAGACTATCATTTGAAACTCAGAAAAAGTCAAATGTTCTTCCCACTATTCTAGAGGCAATCTGAGAGCCTGCAGTGGGAGCAAATGTATAAGCTGATGGGACAGCAAGCCTCTGAAGACCATGGTAGATCTTCATACTCAGCTAATCACTGGTCTATAGAATTAGTGGATGGTTGAGATACATGGTGTCTCTACATCACACGTAATGGAGTGATAAATATTAAAGGGATCAAGCCAGCCCTTAGATCTTTTTCTCATTAGCGTGCATGAACCTCAAGTTTTTTGGCGAATCTCTGGAATTTTGTTTGCTTGTTTGTTTGCTCATTTGTTTGGTTTTTTGTAGACCTGGCACTTCACTTTGCTGCCCTGTCTGGTTCTGTAAGTGTTCCTGTCGATATGTCTTGTCTCCTCAACAAATTTCTATGTCCCTTAAGGTCAGCAATTTCATCTTCTTTGCATTTCCCATGCTGCCTTGAAAAATGCTAAGTATTTAGAAGATGCTCTGCTACCCTGTCTAGAATGAATAATGAATATCTATCACTACTCCCCAAGTGTGACCATCTGTTTTAGAAAATGACATGAGAGAATTGAAGGGTTTGGGAACACATTTGATGGCATTGTGGGTGTGGGGGGTCATTGTTATGGCACAAGAAATGATATTAAGTTGGTCTCCTGGGTCTAATTTATTATGTAAATCTTAATGAATATAAAACGATATTAAATTGAACAATGAATTTAAATGAGGAGATTTAATGAGAAATTTCCATCTGCATATTTCATCTGGGCCAGTTTCCCAAACTTTGTACTAAGGTACACAAATGTACTGAGAAGATAGATAAGCCATAACGTTCTAGACTTTCCCAAGAAACTTATCCTTTTTTAAGATGACAAAAAATGACCGGTGAGTCAATAACAAAACATAAAACAAAGGTGGAAGATGTGTATGGGGGTAGAGAAAGAGCAAGGGGTATGTGCCTGCATATATACATGGAGACATGTGAAGTCCTTTATGATTTCACATATATTTAGGAATTAAATCTACTTCCGTAGTAACTCATCAAAAAGCTTCCAAGAATAATGTATATGTTTTCTTAGGCAAACACAAAATACATGTGTTCAAGTCTATCTTATATATAACTTGTCTTGTAATTAGACAGGGCATATGTTGCAAATGGTTGGGAGAAAAAAACGGACTTGGAGCTAGAAATTTTAAGATTTTACCACAAGGAGGTGAAAGTGATGTGAAGGTCAAACAGGGTCATTCTCACTAGATCAAAGTTTTAATATAAGACATGGCAAAAAACAGGCAAAATTAATTTTAACCATAAAGTTGATCCAACAACTAGATTAAAGGTGTTTCATTGAGTAAAACTATCCTTTAACAATAGCAACAAGCGCCACAAATTTTCTTATAGTCTACCTCTCTTCTTCTTCTAAAAATGTTGCTTTTTAAAATTACTTATGTGTTTAAAAGGAATTTAAAATGTATGAAGAATGTGTAGGAATGTGAAAAATATTTTTAATTTATTAGAAAATATTAAATTATCATATAGTGCATATGCTATGATTATAATGATATGAAATTTTATAAGAAAATAAACAAAATATTGAAGATACAAGAACTTTAAAGTAGTTTATGCCACCTGACAAAAGTATAGGTCATTCAAAATGTACTTAAGTATGTTTTAGGTTGTAGTTTACCTTTTAAAAAATTATAAAGTAAATGTTAAAAGGAAAAGTAGATTGTTACCTTTTCTAACAAGAAAGCATTACAGTTTTATTTTTTTATTATGTTATGTTAGTCACCATAAAGTACATCATTAATTTTTGATGTAGTGTTCCATGATTCATTGTTTGTGTATAATACCCACTGCTCCATGCAATACGTGCCCTCCTTAACACCCATCACTGGGCTAACCCATCCCCTGACTCTCCTTCCCTCTAAAACCCTTAGTTTGTTTCTTGGAGTCCGTATTCTTTCATAATTCATCTCCCCCTCTGATCCCCCCACCTTCATTTTTCCCTTCCTTCTCCTCATGTCCTCCATGCTATTCCTTATGTTCCACAAATAAGTGAAATCATATGATAATTGTTTTTCTCTACTTGACTTATTTCACTTAGCATAATCCCCTCCAGTTCCATTCATGTCAATGCAAATGTTGGGTATTCATCATCCTTTCTGATGGCCGAATAACATTCCATTGTATATATGGACCACATCTTCTTTATCCATTCTTCTGTTGAGGACATCTTGGCTCCTTCCACAGATTGGCTATTGTGGACATTGCTGCTATAAACATCGGAGTGCACATGCCCCTTCTTTTCACTACATCTGTATCTTTGGGGAAAATACCCAGTATTGCAATTGCTGGGCCATCGGGTAGCTCTATTTTTAACTTTTTGAGGAAGCTTCACACTTCGCAAAGTGGTTCTTCTAATTCCCAACTCTAACACATGAATCAAAGAGAATGTCCATCACACATCTTTGGTGCCACTGCTTTATCTTTTTATTTGCTTATATCAAAGACAGATGATCCATTTTAAATTGTGCCATGCCCTTTGATAAATACATTTAATTTATATGAGACTTTTAACCCATAACTCTTCATTTTTTTTAAACCAAAGGAAGTAGCTGATAAAAAATGTTCCATTTTCATAGTACAAGCTCCATGAATTTGAGCTTGTTGATACATTTAAGTGGAATGACATTAATTACACTGGCAAAAGCTCCAAAAGTGCATTTTCTTATATAGCAAAATGCCTTTTAAATGAAACATTTTCAAACCTGGCAGCAAAAGTTGGGGGGAAAGGCGAGATAAGCTTTATTGTTACTTCTAAGCCTTATAAATATTAAACCCTCTTATGTCATAAATCGTAGATTCTTCAAAATGAATTACCAGCTTCAAGGTAAATATGAAAGTAATTTTACTTCATAGTGATACAGCCCAAAGTGATGTGTGAGTATAACTTCTGGTATGTTTTTAGAATTAAATTCTGATTTGAAAAGTTAAAAAATTTTTCATGTATTTTTTCAACTTCATTTAAGATTTCCTCATTTTCTTAAAAAACAGCAAGTATATCTCATCACTGTAGCTATGATTTAGGACATAACAATTTTTTATCTTTGATAAAGAAACTGTTATCAAAGAATGAGTAGAAAGCTTGTCACAAAATTATAAACTTATGAAAATGCTAACTCCTATAATGAGGACAGTTTTAGTTCAGAGGAGTAAATTAACTAATGTGTTTATACCTCTCACTTTTTCCTAATCTACCCATATAAAGGGGAAGTTCAAATAGGTTTCTACCAGCATTCAGGAAGAGAAAAAATAAAACAAAATGACAACAACAACACAAAACAGTTCACAAATTTTGTTGGGTAGATGAGAGTTAAAGATTAGAATTTATCTAGAGAAAGACATATCCCCTTCTTCCCAACACTATCAAGCACGGCTCTCTCCTCTACTTCCCAAGCTGGTTAAGGAATTACCATGCAGTCTCAAGCCCAACATACCCCTGCAGGAGTGGGGTTTTTAACATAACTCTGGAGAAACCATGGTTCTTTTTGGACTTTCAACATTTACAAGCAAAGTGTATTAGAACAATTTACCTCAACTGTCTAAGATTCAGGATCTTCTTTTATAAAATGAAGGTTAGTATTTATTTCTTCAGGATGTTTTAAATATTAAGAAATAATTCTTTAGCAGGTAATCAGTCAAATTTATTCGAATACTTGCCTCTTCTTCATCCTTAATATCTAAATGGGAAAAACATCACATGTGCTTTAACTTAACCAAATGTCTCTCATATCTAAAACCTCCTTTTATTGCGCAACTGTATCTCATCTGCCATCTCTTCCCCATTCTATTCATCTTCTACAATACTGTTGGTGTTCTCTCTCAAAAGCTATCTAGTCATGTCACTCCTATGCTTAATTATATTGCCCAATTCCTCACTGTTTACATTCTAAAATCAAACTCTGTATGTTTGAATTTTGTCTGCACTCCTCATACATACTGTCTGGACTCATCATACATACTGGCTCTTATTCTGGCTACACCACAGTTAGTGTTCAGCAAACACTCTCATATTAACCAAACTAAGAAACAGACTCAATTATAGAGTATAGACTGATGATTACCAGAGGGGAGGTGGGTGGGAGTGGGTGAAATAGGTGATGGGGACTAAGGAGTGCACTTGTGATGAACACCAGCTGTTGCATGGAAAGGATGAATCACTGTATTGTACAACCTGAAACTATATTACACTGTATGTTAACATCAAAATTAAAAAAAAACTTTGAAATATTGTTATTTCATCTAAAAAAATTCCTCTACTAGAAATCAATGGCTCATTCTTCATGCTCTAGATCAAAGTCATTTCTGTGGAAGACTTCTTCATTCATGCCTCTATAGTATGTATTTCTAGCACAAAAATTTTCATGATATATTTTGAATTTATAAAACATTTCCTCCAAATTGTGAGCTCTCTGAAGTCTAATAGTCCCTGGTTGTAGACAGTGAATAGAAAATACCGGCATATAGAAATTTTTAATTAAGTAAATAAAAATAGTTATAGATATACTTGATAAAAGAAGAGAAAGGAGTTTTTTTAGTATTCTCTGTCCAAATGAAATAACCTAAAAATTAATAGAAAGGTAAATTACAACAAAAGGACATAAAAGTACAATTTTAGCCATTTTTAAGTACTTAATGCTTGTTAAAATTAATATTAGATAAAAGTCCAAACTGAAATTACAAGTAATTAAGAAATAACAGAAATTATCAAACTCAAAATATATGGGGATTTTATTGTAGTTAACAATTGTATTTTTTAATGCAATTCTCTGTTGCTTTTCTTCTGAAATTCTGAAGCAAAAGTTCTTGACTATGTCCCAGCCATCTCTGAATAACATCCAGGTTATTCAAGGAAGATACAGAGAAAAAATTAAACCCCTCACAATCAGCTAATCTGTACATATAGGAAATCTGATTGTCCTAGCTTTGTTATTTTTTTCCCTTTTCCATGTTTTTTTAATTAATTTTTAAAATTTTTAAAAAAACATATAATGTATTTTTAGCCCCAGGGATACAGGTCTGTGAATCGCCAGGTTTACACACTTCACAGCACTCCCCACAGCACACACACCCCCAATGTCCATAACACCATCACCCTCTCCCGACCCCCCTTCCCCCAGCAACCCTCAGTTTGTTCTGCGAGATTAAGAGTCTCTTATGGTTTGTCTCCCTCCTGATCCCATCTTGTTTCATTTATTCTTCTCCTACCCCCTAAACCCCCCACATTGCATCTCCACTTCCTCATATCAAGGAGATCATATAATAGTTGTCTTTCTCTGATTGACTTATTTCACTAAGCATAATACCCTCTAGTTCCATCCACGTTGTCGCAAATGGCAAGATTTCATTTCTTTTGATGGCTGCATAGTATTCCACTGTATATATATACCACTTCTTCTTTATCCATTCATCTGTTGATGGACATCTAGGTTCTTTCCATAGTTTGGCTATTGTGGATATTGCTGCTATAAACATTCGGGTGCACGTGCTTTGTTATTTTTTTAAATGATAAAAAATAAATTTTGTATATAGGTTAATACACTTCATAAAATACAAACAAGATAAAAATCAAAGAAAAATATAAAAGAGAGAAGTAAGGATAAAGGAAGGATTAAGAAAACAGAAAATAAAAGGCATAAAAATTAATAAATTAAAAAAAGTTCCAATGCTTCCAAAGGATTAATATAACAGACATGGCTGACAAATTTATTTAAGGAAAAAAGTAGAAAATGAATATATGATGGCACCTGGAGGATGAACAATGAATGAGGTTAAGTAATTATAAGAATGCTTGATATAATTTCATAATGATTAATTTGAAAATCTAAAATTTAACTACATTTTAAAATACTTATTATCATAATTTATTCAAAAAGCTAAACTGACAACCATAGAAAGAAATAACAAAAGGAATGAAAGAAGTGAGGGGAGGTTAGGAGAGTAAGAAGAAAGAAAAAGAGAAGGAAGAGAAAATACACAATATACAAAGCACACAGAATGTACTTTGTCTCAGAGTAACATAAAAGTATTATCATTTTACTTCAAATTTTCCTCCTATGAAAAAAAAGCATAAATATATCTTTGGATATTGTTTTTAAAAAAAGAAGAAAATGGTAAGTTTGAATGAAATCAGATTATCACACTTATTTTGAACACCTACAAGATTTCAGAATCCCCCAAAGCCTTGGGAATAAGCAGTGAAACCCAAAGGGCTAGTAACCTGATAAAGGTTCCTGCCTAGAAGACAAGGAGTCACTTTGAGCACTGGAATTCAGGGATGAAAATTGGAAAAGAGAAAAATAGTTTCCTGTGAGAAAAGGCTAGCCCTCTACCATACTCTAAAAATGTCCTATTCTTCATTGGGTGAAATTTTCTACAGTAAGACAGAATCTCAAGAGACAGAATTGAAGCTCAACTTATAAGCTTGATCATGTCTGGTATCAACTCAGGGCTCGGGTGTTTCAAGCCTACATGCAGGAAGAAATTGATCCAAGGGACAATAGGTAAGTCAACTTACCAACAACCTGGATCACTATCACGAGATGCTTCAAGATGATCATGGTTCTGGCCCAGTATTGACCTAGAACAGGTCCTCCTATGTCATGATTCCTCTTCTCACTGTGTATAATCAGCCTTCTTCTCTAATAGTAGCTCATGATCTCAGGATAGGCCTTAAAATCCAGTCTACTGGTTTCAAATTGGCTCTATTCACAACCTTTTGTTGGAGTCCAATCTCATTACTGCCTATTGTAATACTTGTCAGAATCAGATTACTAACATGTTTCAACTTTAAACTATGAAACATGTTTATGTCAATTATTCCTCAATAAGGTGGGGAAAGAATCAAATAAATATTTGTCATCATGTTAATGCATTAAAGGAAGTAATATGAGTGTGTAATAGACATTAAAAAAACATTTTCTAAAATACAGCAAATATGATAGATAAAATTGGAAAGAAAGTTGAAATAAATGGAAAATTTCCAAATATTATAAGATAGACATATTTATCTGAAATCATCATCAAATATCATTTTGTTATTCAAGTATAAAGACATTTCCAGTAAATCAAGAATAAGACGGTCGTACCTGCTTCAACAATATTAGAGACTCCCAGCAGGTCTAGATAAAAAGATAAATAAAAACGAACCATGCATATACAATCATTTAATATATGATTAAGGTGATTCAATAATCAGTTTGAAAGGGATGTTTTTTCAATAAAAAGTACTGAACAATCAATTATTTGTGTGTGTGTGTACACCTAGAACCTCTTCCTAGGCACAAACATAAGCAAGAATTTCAAATAGATATAACATGTAAATATCTAAAATAAATAATATATTAATTAGAAGAAAACACATGACTTTAAAAGAGATTCTAATGAGGACAATAAACCTGAGCAAGACCCAAAATCAAGGAGATATTTAAAAACTTCATGTTTTTAATAATTCAAGTGATGAAAGTGATCTATACCCAAATTTTATAAATTGTAGACAGAAACAAAATATTTGGAGCATATATGACAATCTTCTTGATCCTTAGTCATGTAATGCCCTGATTTACTGAAAAGAAAATGGTAAGCATCACTTAGAAAATATAGTAAAGCCTACCAATAGAATTTTCATAAGACAAGAATTTTAAATGACCAAGGGACACGTGAAACTCCCCAGTTGTTAAATAAATGTAAATCAAGCATTTTTGCAAAACACTCGCAATTGCTAAAGCTTTAAAAAAAAAAAAAATCCAGTGCAGAGACACTTGGGAAAATGTTCTCACTCTCCTACACTGTTTCAGGGACTGTAAATTGACGTAAAATTTTCGAAAGTTAACCCGGCAGTGTCCTCTAAAATGTGCTCATGCTCTCATCTAAAATCCAAAATAAAGGAGGTCTAAATGTGGAGCTCAAATAATTTTGCAGAAATAAGTATGTTTGTCTATCAGAGGAATAAAAGCTTGCATCAAAAACACAACCAAAATACAAGGATCCTTAAAACACACATAGATCAATTTAACATCAACTGAAAATAAAACTGCTGACTCTTTATATATTTTGGCCAAAACCACATAGTTTTATTTTCACTCCCTTGATAGAAAAAAAAAAAAAAATTATCATTAGCTTTATCACTAATAAAGGGAAGGACTGCACAGGACCCAAGCAAGGAAACAGATGCCAAATTACAAAATCATGACCATATAAAGAGGATATAATGTTTTAATTTGCAAATGGAACTGGGCAACAATATGAGACTACCCAAAGGGTAGGTACTGGTAAGAAATTAGGAGAGAATCAGAAAAGGCACTATTGACAACAATAATAGCAAAAGATTTTTTTTTAACTTTTATTTATTTTATTTGACAGAGATTACAAGTAGGCAGAGAGGTAGGCAGAGAGAGAGAGAGGAGGAAGCAGGCTCCCTGCAGAGCAGAGAGCCCGACGCGGGGCTGGATCCCAGGTCCCTGAGATCATGACCTGAGCTGAAAGCAGAGGCTTAACCCACTGAGCAACCCAGGCGCCCTATTTTAGATTTCTATAAACCTTCATCTGTGTGCTTAAGAACACTTGGATTATTAGAGATCAATATCCCCCTTACCCCCCCAATCTCATCAGAGTTCAATGTAAATTAATCCATGGTAGTAAATCCCCATTGCTCTGCTGGACAGCCGGACCTGCTGCAGACCACGAGATGGCTGGACACATGTGAAACGGAGTCCTGAATGAAAATATTTACACTCTATCATATAGCATTTATTTTAAAATAAGGTTTCTTGCTTACTTTTTGCTGTCTTGCTTTGGACTTTCAGGTTTTAAAAGGTCAGCAGGGATACATTATAGATCAGGAAAAAATAAAGCTGCTCTATTTTTACTGTAAATTCTAAGACACTTAATGCATTTCATGCTTTTGACATGCTGCTTCAAGCCACAGCTCCAGGCTCCTTTGGAATAAGCTGTATCCTTATACCTTTCTGCTTTCAGGAGTATTTTGGTGGGTAGGTGTGAAAACATCAGTCTAGATGGTCGCTCACAACCTGAGAAATGTTGCAGTATTTTACATCTATTTTGTATCACTTTCTCAATTAGAGAACTCTGAAGTGTGTCTCCTAGTCCATTTCACTTCTATACACTCTCTGTACTTACCTTTCCTGAAACATTGCATTTGTCGGGAACACAGGATGACTTCTCTTTTAGTTGTATTAATTTTGAAGCCCTCTCCTGCCCCTCCCCTGCATAGACTGCCTTTTCACTCTCTCGGGCAGGAGCCATTTTCTTCAGGTCCATCTCGTCATGCACACATCTGACCAAGCAATTCGTGATGCTACAGCTTCCCTCGCCTTGCTCATCTGCTGATGAGCTCTGGTCTCTTCTTGCCTCACACAACAAAACTGATCTACCCTTTAAGGTCCAGTTTAAATTACCTCTCTTTAACATGTCTTCATCAACCATGTCAGCTCACAAAATTACACTTTATTTTGAAGCCATAGTATCTTCAATTAGCACAAATTTAATCTTCAATTTTTATTTTCTCTGGCATTATAACTCTTCCTTTGACTAAATTAACTCAGATACAGACCATGGTTATAACTTCTTTGTAATATTTCTTCAGTCCCTCCATGTTACCCTCAATTACCCTTCAGTATTTCCCATGTAATGCTTCCCAAAATCTTCATTACTGAACAGTTGATATTCTAGCCAAATGTGCACTTTAGAAGCAGCAATATTTACAGTGAGAATTTCACTCTGTTAGAGATGTTGAAATAATGTTTCTCTGCATTGATCATCATCTTCCATTTTTCATACTGGTCAATGAAAAAAAAATGCATTGGTTGAAAGGAAAACAACCACAAACTTCAAACAACAGATGTTAACCATGTACAGGTGGCTGAGTAGCTCATGGAATGGCTGATTGGATTTGAGACTTTTCACCTCATGGTAATCAGTCTGGATCTGGCCCATGGTTGACAGGTCACCCTACAGCTGTTAAAAGGATGCCAGGTGTGATAAGCTCTCATTGCCAGCATGGTGGGCAGGTGTTTACATCAGAGTGAGTACCCTTGTGGCCACTTTTAGAGGCCGCGAAGGCCCTGGTTCCTGGAAGGTGCAGCGACCTGTCAAGAATAATGTGGGTTGCTATGCATAATGGCTGCAGCATTCCCCAGTTGTACCCGAAATGCTTTAAAGTGGGCAATGGCACCTCAATGTGACTTACTAAGATGTGATAAACGGCACATTTGAATATCAAAACGGCAGATTTGAATATCTGATACATTTTGGAATATGAATATCAACCCTGATTTAAGCCCATTATTTTCTCTAAACGAAATGGCTTTTTTAAGAAGACTAACTTCCATGAGCCATTCACTTAATAATATTTAAGAAGTGTTGTTTAATTTTCCTGCTTATATCTGATTCGTAAATGAGGTGTTCTAGTTTATGGAGTGTCATCTGGGAATATTCTATAAAGCTGAAACCACAAAGTAGGCAGAGTCAATGTGGTAAACTCCTTCATCAACCACTAAGATTTCTGGGTAAATCTTCTTAAAATTCAGTCTCTTGCTGATAGAAGCTACTGAATAAATACCCATTAAATTATGAATAAATTTAATTTCTATTTTAAATAAGGGGATTGGACTTGATGTCTAATATACTTTTCTACTCTCAAATGCTACCTATAAATCCCTAAAAGGAAGAAGCTTCCTACAGTGTATAACCAAGATTATGCACAGTGATTCATTCTGCTTCTAAAATAGTTTCCCAAAGAAGGAAGGTGGTAATGGGTTTTGTCTTCTGCCCCCAGAACTCTTTTTGCCACTGTCTCCTTTACAGTCCCTCTGAATTTCTGGTGCCTCAAGGTAAGGTTCATGAGTGTGGCTCCTTCCATCATAATTCTCTCCTTAACCAATGAAACTTAAAAGAAGGTGGGGGCTATCCACAGAGTAAGTGACAGGATGAGTACAATATGTTGATAGCAGATTGGGAAAGAGGACAATGTGTATAAGAGGATAGTTCCCATTGTCTGGCAATTAACATCTATGTATCAAATTATAAGGTTGAAAAGTAACCATATTCTCTAGACAGCTTACAAGGACATGCTCGAACCCCTCCATCCTTGTTAAGAGGCTGTCGAATGAGTTTGATTATCTTCAACCATCAGTTCATCCTCTCACTCCTACACCAGTATATACAATCTAAGTGGGCATAAGGAAAAGAATCAAAAAGAATTCATTGACTTTATACACTCTCAATCTCAGAGGGGTCACCAGAAATTCAGTCAGAAATGGAGAGACCAGGTGTCTCACTCTGTAGCTGGATATTGCCAAGCTGTGGAAAGCCCCAGATTCTCCAAGGTTCTAATGCCAAAACAGTGCACATCGAGAAAATGATTGTGTACCTGATATGTGTATCCCCTGGAATTGGGTTCACACACAGAATCTTATGTGTCTCTCCCACTGGAAAGTACTGAGGAAGCTTATTGGAACAGGCCACACCAGTTGAGCAAGAAGGGGCCAAGTTATCATGTGTCTGGGAAAAAGACATCAGCAAATCCTCAGCACCTAAGACTCCTGGTAACTTTGAAGAACATAGAAGAGAAGGCAAGCAGTCCAATGACTCCCCTCTCTGAAAATGTCTCTAACAGAGACACAGGAGATCTGGGATTCTCTCCCATTACTGACAGGAAACCCACACTCATCCTAGTCTCCAATGCCAGAGAACTAGGAGACAAGAAAGACAATCAAATTAATTCTCCTACCTATTGGACCCAGGCTACTGGTCAAGTATGATTTGGGAGGGTGAAAGATGACAATAAAATTTTAAGTAGTTTTGACATGGTCATTTTAATAGCTGAAATGGCCAGAAAGCTATAAAATCTATCCAGAATGCCATTTTATATTTAGGAAAGAGAGATTCAGAAGAGCTTGTCTGAAGGCGGCTGTTAATGAAAGAGTAAAACTGTTTTATATCTGTAGCCTGCTGGATTTCACTTGTTCAACAAACTAGCCGCACATATATGGAGCGAGGACAGAGTGATGTGGAGTAGAAAACTCATAAAGAGGGGTGGAGGGAAGAGGAAAAAAGGAAAAGGAAAAAAAATCCCCAAATTATGTATGTATCCATTAGAAACTTAATGCTCAAATATGATTTATGGACCAGCATCGTTGGTTTAACATGGGAACTTGTTATAAATGCAGAATCTGGGGCTCCTACACAAGCTTAAATAGAGCTTTACAAAATTTAGAATCTGTAAAAATCCCATGGAGACTTTGATAAATCAGATTTCTATGTCCACTCCAGAGCTTTTGGATCATTAGGTCTGGGGTAGACCTAGAGATTCTGTGTTTCTAACAAGCTCCCAGGTGATGCTAGTGGTATGTCTCTGTGGGGCACATTTTGAGTTAGGGAGGCAGGAAGAAGCTTAACACCGGCACTTCTCTACTTGTTTGATTTTCCCAATAATTAAACATTATTTGAGCAAGAGGAAGGAAGAAATGTACTTCTCTTTACTTCCTTCCAAAAAATTATAGCCTCTTTAGCATGCCGCAAAGAGCTGCTTTCCTCCCTTATCTTGTAGAACTGGGGAAGAATTGGAGGACAGGTATCTAGCTAAATGCAAAAACAAAAAAGATATATATAATATAATATACATATGTATGCAGATAACAACAAAAATTGAATCTACCTTTAATTAATTTCCTCCTTCTAATCTCTCATTAGATTTCTTATGTATGCGTACTGATTTCCCATGGCTTATGATAGTGTTACATCCTGATAAACCCACCACAGGCTGAAAAATATCATAAGTCAAAAATGGATTTTCTACATCCAACTGACTTAATGATAGCTTAGCCCAGCCTACCTTAGACATATCCAGAACATTTATATTAGCCTACAGTTAGGCAAAAATCACACAAACGCTTTTTATAATAATGTGTTAAATATCTCATGCAATTTATTGAGTACTGTGCTGAAACTGAATGACACGGAATAGTGTAGAGGAAAAGAAAAAAAAAAAAAAGTCAGTATATGATAAGAGCATCCCCTGTCTGGCCACATGATCATGTGGCTGAGTAGGGGCTGTGGCTTGGCTGTTGCCGCCCAGGATCACAAGAGATGATTGGATGCGTATCACCACTGGGAAAGATCAAAACTCAGAATCTGAAATACGGTTTTTACTGAATGCACATTGCCTCTACATCACTGTAAAGTCAAAAAATTGTAAGTCAAACCATTGTAAGTTGGGGACCATCTTTAGGCATTTTCTCCAGCATTTTTAATGCAAGTTCCCATTATTTTACTGCCTTAATAAGGCTCTCAGTGTATTCGTTTAACGTGTCTCTTTTCTCCCTCATGGACTCTAAAGGAAGAAAAAAACATAACTGAGAAATATCTAATATCTAGTAGAACTGAAAAAATTACATAAAATCCGCTACATAATTTGCCAAACTCCCAGTTCTATTTGTTTTATGAAAATGTGAAACTTGCACGTTTTTTCCATCAGGCTAGAGAATAAAAACCCATGACAAATAATCAAACCATGTCTCTGTTATGAAAATCTACGCCCACAAAGAAAGCACCTGCCATTTCCTTTTTGTGTGAGGAGATGTTCAAAGAGACACTTTGATGAGAAGTTGGATGAGGTGTCTGAGAGAAAAGATAAGAAAGAACATTTTGCACAGCCTACCCTTACCCCAACAGTCTTATCTGAGATCCTCCCTGGGGACCCACTAATGCTTCCTCTGCTCTCAGCAGGGAAGCTGCAGGAGAAACATTGTAAAAGTTCCTCTCAGCAGCTTCTTTTCCCCATAGCAGTCATTACCATTAGCAATAGCTGAGGGTTTCAGCACTCTGCAGTTTAAACTCTTTGAAATAAAGTTCACGGATAAACATCTAATCGGCTGCATAAACAAATAATTAGATGACGATTCCACATAGCATAGCTTACCACATATTGGACGGCATTCAGAAGACCAAAACGAAGGGGAAAAGACAGGTAGGTCCCCAACATGTATTTTCTATATGGTGCTAAATGACCAGTTGGATTTTTTACATAGGAGAATCCCTGACGTTTATTTTTTTAAGGTTAAAAATTAAGACTGTGTTCTTCTTAGAGCGAATATTTGTATTTCCCTATGACCCTCTTCTTGTGCTTAGAACCAGTGGAGATTCCGTAAGTGGTTTCTGAATGAGCTCGATGCCTCTCCTCCTTTGTCTCCTTTGCTTACAAAAATCACTTATCGCAAACTAAGAAGATGTCAGACAGGCCTCCAAACATGGTAATTTCCACCCCCTCTAGGTACCAAACTCAATGCTAAGTGGAAACCCAAGAATCAGACTTCTCAAGGTCAAGTTTCCATGAGATTCTCAACCAAGAGTGGTTGAGAAAACAAAGCATCCATGTGGAAACCTTATAATTTTTACAACACAAGGAAGATGACTTTTTCTTGTCTTGCTAAACCAAAGGTACTGTGTTAGGACAATCTTCATATGTGTCTCATTATGTTATAGCTTTAAAAGGCATGTTGTGTCTTTAATAATACAAATGTATTTTTCTGTGGTTATTTTATTTTTTTGTTGTTGTTGTTGTTGTCGTTGTTGCTATTTTAAGTAGAGACCTACTCAAAGTTCTATGAATGGTAAAGCGACTTTATATTCTAGTAGATGCACGTTGCTACTGTGATTTCAGAGCCCTGGTCCTTTTAAAATAGGGCATGCGTTGCCTTGACTTTCATTTCATGTCTTAGAAAAATAAAGAATGCAGCCCTTTGAAACATGCTAAATTGTTTTTCCCCATTAGGTGGGGGGACCATAACTTATGTCTTCACCACTGCCATCTTGACCCAGTTTGCTATAGAACTATTAACTTTCTAAGAAAAATAATCTTTTCATGCTTTTAATGTATATTCATTCTTCATGCAGCAGCCAGAAAAATTTTTTAAAAATGTAAATGTAATCTTATTTACATGTTTTCAGTGTTCCTATAAGTTCATATCACTTATTAGAATTTAAATAGCCAGGCGCCTGGGTGAGCTCAATCAGTTAAGCGACTAACTTATGGTTTTGGCTCAGGTCATGATTTTGCCATCGTGAGATGGAGGCCTGCTTTGGGCTCAGTGCTCAGTGTGAAGTCTGCTTCAGATTCTTTCTCCCTCTCCTTTTGCCCTTCTCCACTCATTTTCTCCCTCTCTATTTCTCTCTCCCTCTCTCAAATAAATAAATAAAACCTTAAGAAAAAAAAAGAATCTAAATATCTTACTATGCCCAATCACCTAGGCCTTGTTTACCTCCCCCGTCTCTACCACTGTAGCCTTTATTTACTCTGCCTCAATCTCACTTGTCTTGTAATTATTTTTTGAACATGCCAATCACAATCCATCCTTAAGGCCTTTGCACATATTGTACTTGTGCCTGAAATGTTCTTCCCTAGTTATTTGCATTTTTTCCCAGCCAGACTTCTGTTTAAATATCTTTCTTTGACCAAATTAAAATACCATTCCATCGCTTTCTAGCTCCTTATTCTGCTTTACCTTTTTTTTTTTTTTTTTAAGATTTTATTTATTTAGTTGACAGAGAGAGATCACAAGTAGGCAGAGAGGCAGGCAGAGGTGGGGAGCAAGCAGGCTCCCCACTGAGCAGAGACACCCCCCCCCCCCACCGATGCGGGGCTCAATTCCAGGACCCTGAGATCATGACCTGAGCCGAACACAGAGACTTAACCCGCTGTGCTACCCCGGCGCCACTTTACCTTTTTTTTCAAAGTGCACACCTGATGTAACATCTCTCACTATAGTGTATGTTCTCATGTATACTCTGGGTTTGCTCACTCTTACCAGTTAATGCATCTCACCGGGAACAGTAACTGGCACACAGTAGACATATAAGTGTGAGCTAGATGAATGAAAGGGAGAGAACGAGAAAGTATAAATACGTTCACCAATGCCTGGGGAGTGTCTGCAGGGTTCAAGAACTGAATAAAGATAGTAAGCTCGTCAATGGCCTTGGTCTGCTCATAGACATCTTTATTTCTACTTGTGAATTAATATGTCACCTCCTCATCTTGAGAAATGGTATTGAGTCAATAATATTCATTATCTCCTAAAGAACTCTCAGAGCCTGTGCCTGAATAGGTATTCGCCTAAACTACTTGCATGCTGAATACAATGTGAAAGGTTTCCCATTGTACCAGGTGTCAGGAGTCTTCCGTGTTTGAAAAGAGAATGAGCAAATGGAGTATAAGATATACTCATACATTTGATTATCTGATAGAGTCCAACTAACCTAAAATAAATAAATGAACAAATTTTCTTCCCTTTCCAGTAATAAATAGTTTGTATAGCTTGTATCACACTTAACTTTCATCTAAAAACAATTATAAGCTCAGGACAATATATGTAAAACAAGACTTCTAAGACACTGAAGAGTAACCAAAATAGGTGAAATTTGAGACAGTGAGACCCTTGAATGAGGAAATCATGCTAGGTGAGATCATCCTGGGGAAATGCCCAGTCCACAAGGCATGCAGGGGATAAAGATCAAGCAGAAAGCTGTGGTCCCCTTGGACTGGGTAGTCAGATATTGAAATTTATGGCAGTCTTCATAGGTAGAATTGAAAGGAAAAAATTCCTGGGAAAAGAAGAAGCTGTGAAGTATAAACATAAACTCTCACGTAAACCCACATATAATTTGTAGCTGGCATCTGAATTGTTTGCACACAGGATGAGATCCTACACCATCTAGGAGAAACGGCAGCTCTAATGGAAGAAAGATATGACGAGAGATGTGAATTGCTGCTGGCTGCTGGGGAGACAGACTTTTATGTTCAATTCATGCCCAACTAGAGGGCTTTGGTAACCATATCAGACTTTCCACTGAATTCCCAGAAGGGCCATGTCTTATAATTAAAACCCATATTCCATAACAAAGGGATTCTCTCTAAGACTAATGAAACAAAGAAACAAACAAATCGATTGACTTATATAAAGTATAGCTTAAATTCAAGCTTCAATAAATTCCAGATAACTCACTCGTAACAGACTGCCAAAATGAAACTCAAAGCAATTTAGAGGGAAATAACAAACTTCAGTGTCCTCAGCACATCACTCAAAGTATAAAATACATAACTACACACATGAAGATACACAAGAAAACAGAACACATGATATAGAAGAAAATAGCAGATAAATGACCCAGATTTTGAAATCAACAGACAAGAATTTCAACATAGCTATGTTAATTCTGCTACTGACCATCCTGAAGTAATTAGAGTTGTCTTGCCTATTGCTATAAAAAAGCTCAACACAACATTTAGACAACTGCTTTCAGACATCAGAAAGTAGTCATTGTAGAACTTTGATTCCTGAAAGGAAGAGAAAAATGAAAGAAGATCTATAATTACCCTGACATTCTCCCTGGAAATATATTTCAGAACACAGCGCAGGATAACACAAGTAATATATGGAAATTTCACTAAGTTTAGGAGTAAGAGATCAGAGTTCAAGGAGGAAAAAGTGGTTAAAATTTCAGAGTAATAAAAATGAGATTGTTAAATAGAGAAAAAGGTCAAGAAAACTTGATAAGATTCCCTCTGAGTTGATTGCTAAATTGTATGCCATGCATGTTCAGGATGAAACTCCATGAGGCTAAGAAAAGAATGACAAGGAAGCAGTAAACTAAACAATTTCCACAGGACTGGGAGAAACTGAGTTCTAACCCATAAGAATGGACATTCCTTGTTTATTATAAAAGATGCTTAGTCAAGATATTGAAAAATTATGTTTGGGAGTGCTAAATTAGCTCTGGATTAAAAGCTTTCCTGTGCTCACCATAACTAAATTAAAAAACAAAAACAAAAACAAACAAACAAACAAAAACCTTGAAAAGATCAAGTCGCTTGGTATATAATTTAATTGCCTGTCAGAACAAAGTCTAATTTTTTATAAAAGATAACAAAATTCATTACTTGGCCATGTAATATTCACAATGCACACTGTCAAGTAAAAAGATCTCTAGTAATAATAAGGAAAATGTAACTCATAACCAGAGATTGAGTCAGTCAATGGAAACAAATGTAGACATGACAGAGATATAAAACTAACAGAAGAAACTTTTTCAAACAACTACTAAAAATATATTTAGGGACTAAAGAATAAGAAGAGAGATGAAAGCTTAAAAAAGAGCATAAAACATAATATAAAAATACAATATATAGAGTATAAAATAGGAGTTAATAAACTTTAAAAGAAAATATCAGCAAACTGAAAGAACTATTAATAGAAAGTATAAAAGCTAAAACACATACAGAAAAAAGGATAAAATGTGAACAGAACCTTCATGACCCATAAAGTAATATGAACAGGTCCAACAAATATGTAATCAAATTCCAGGAAAGAAAGGAGAGAGGAATTAAAAAATGGTAAAACTTCCAAATTTGATGAGAAGTAAAATCTACTAATCCAAAAACTGTCGATGACATCCAAACATAACAATCACAAAGAATATCACATAAAGTAAAAAAAGCTAAGAGAATTCATCCCAAGCTGACCTACACTACATCAATTTTTTTTTTTTAATCCAAAGAAAACTATGCCAAGTGAAAATTTGAATTTATACAAGGAAATGAAGAGCACCAGATGGGATAAATCCATGTAAAATATCAAATGTTTTTCCATTTTAAAATGTTTTCACATTTTCACATTTGAAAATGTGATTTAAAAGGTAATTAAGAATTTCTAGGTGCATTTTTGACAACTAAATATTTGGAATATGTCACTCCTGAACTTACAACAAGAAAAAAAAACTGTATAAATTAAAAACTCAAGGTGGTGCCTGGGTGGCTCAGTTGGTTAAGTGTCTGCCTTCAGCCCAGGTCATGATCCGGGTCCTGGGATCGACCTCTCTGTTGGGCTCCCTGCTCAGTGGAAAGTGTGCTTCACTCTCTCCCTCTGCCCCTCCTCCCCATTCATTCTTGCTCTCATTCTCTCTCACTCTCTCAAATAAATAAAGAAAATATTTTAAAAAATAAAATAAAAATAAAAGCCCAAGTTTTTTCTCAGGCTCATCAGAAGACCGACATCTCAGAGAAAAGATTACAAGTCATTCAGAGGAATGTAACAATGGAAATCTACTTACCTGGAAAAGAAGCTGTTGGAAACTAAAATTGGAGAAGTTTTTGACAAGTTGTTGGAGGCTGATTGTGGATTATTATAAGAGTGAGAAATTCCTGGGAATTGCAGTCTTAGGGAGGCCATATTCTTTTATAAGCATTTTCTCCAGGAACTCCAGCAAGTTCTCATAGTGAGGATCTAAAAAGATCTCCACAGGGCCTTGACAAGGAAAAGGAAACTGTAAACATTTCGAAGTCTGGCAGAAATAATACAAGGACAAAATTACAAATACTCTGGAGGCTTCAAGCTCCTTCTGTTAATAATTAGTAAATCAAAATAGCAGAAAATCAGCAACTTAAATAGCACTGTAAATTAACTTAATCTAATTGACATTTATAAAATATTCCATCTACCAATACTGATGAAAGAACGTACACCCATACAGAATATACAAGATACAATATACAAGATTCACAGTACCAAAAGTGAAACATACATTAAAGAGCATTAAAGATTATACAAACATTAAAGAGGATCATAAAAAAATAAAAAATACTTTATGCCAATAAATTCAACAACTTAGATGGACCAGATAATATCCTTGAACAGTACAGTTTGCCAAAATGAGATATACACACAAAATTAAAAATGTGAATCATTTCATAACTATTTTTAAAAATTGAATTCACAATTAAGCTTTTCAAAAGTAAAATTCCAGCTCCAGCACAGATATTTTTATTGGTGAGATCAATCAAACTTTTGAGGAAAAAAAATTACCCAACTTACATAAACTGTTGTGAAAACGTAGGAGACAACTATTCTGAACATGTTTTGTGAGGCCATATCACATAACATAACCTGAAAAAAATATCATAAGATAGAAAACTACAGGCCAGTATTCCTTGTGAATATAAAAAATAATAAAATACAAAAATAACCAAAATAACAATACAAAAATTCTCAACAAATATTAGATAATTAAATCCAGCAATGTATTAAAAGATTAACAAATGGGGACTAAGTGTGGTTTATCACAAGAATGTAAAGTTGACTCAACTTTCAAAATTACATTATATAATTTATTCTGTTAGTGGAATAAGAACATACAGTAATCTTGATAAACAGAGAAAAATGGATTTGACAAAGAGTCAACACTGATTCCTCTTTAAAACACTCCCACAGCTGGTTAGAAATGGAAAAGAATGGATTCAACATGTTAAAACATATCTTTAAAAAAATACACATTAATTAAAATGTTACTTAATGATGCAATACTGAAAGTTTCTAAAATTAGGAACAAGGCAAGGATATCTCTGCTCACCATTTCCTTAAACCATGTACCAGAGACACTATCCAACAAAATAAAATAAGAAAAAAAATTAAAATGTTAAGAAAAATTTAGAAAGGATTAAATAAAGCTCTCATTTTTAAATGATGAGATGTTACATAGAAAATTCTAAGGAATTCTATGAAAAATAGAAGAGTATCTTTACCACCTTAGAATAGAAAAGGTTTGCTTAGATAAGATAAAAAGTAAAACAGTATCCATAAAAGAAAAAAAAACCTTCACAAATTGGACTTCTACATAATTAAAATTTTATGCTGATCAAAAAATGCTGCTAAAAATAAGTTTATAACATTCACTGTCAATATTTAAAAATTTAAGGATAGACAAAAATAGATTAATTGAACCAAACTGAGAGTCCAGTAACAGAACCACACTTATATAGTGAATTGGTTTTTAATGGAAGTGCCAAGGTAATTCAATGAGGAAAGAAAAGTCTTTTCAACAGGAGTTCTGGAACAACCTGTTAGCTTTAGGAAAAATAATAAACCTCAACACCTGCATTAAACCATACACAAAATTTGATTTGATGGACCATACTATTAAACATATAGTTGATACTATAAATTTTTTTTTTAAATCACAGGGAATATATTTTTATTCAGAGGTAGCAAAGATTTCCTTAGAATAATAATAGCACTAGCTATGACAGCTGAAGATTAATTGAACTTCATCAATATTAAAATGTTCTTCTCATCAAAACACATCATTAAGAAAATAAAAATATAAGCCACATTGAGACAAAATATTTATAATACATTTATCATTAAAAAATTGTATGTGGATGATACAAGGAACTCTTTCAATTCAATAATAAGGCAAACAATAAAAATAATGGTTAAAAACTTATCAGACATTTTATGGAAGAAAATTTGTGAAATTTCATAAAACACTAAGAAGATACTCAAATTTAATAGTCATTAGAAAATTCAAATTACAAATTAATTTCAGTGAGATACAAATCCATACTTACTAGAATGGCTAAAATTACATGGAATGACAGTTTCAAATTCTGGTGAGATGTAATTCAACTGTCATATATTACTGATAGTAATGTGTACTGGTTTCCTCTTGCTGCTATAAGAACATATCACTTGGCTTAAAACAACATACAAATAGACTCATAGAGTTATAGAGTCTGAGGGCTAAAATCAGGTACTGGTAGGACTGTGTTCCTTCTGGAAGCTTCAGAAGAAAATCTGTCTCTTGCCTTTCCTACTTTCTGAAGGCAGTCTGCATTCTTTGGCTCAAGGCCCTTTTCTCCCTCCCTCTTCAAACTGCATTCCTCCAACCTCTTCGTCATATCTCCTCTACCTGATTTTGACTCTCTTGCCTTTCTCTTATAAGGCATTACTTGTAATTACATTGCGCCCATCAGTATAATTCTGGATATTACCCCATCTCAAGATCTTTAAACTAATTACATCTGCAAAATCCCTTCTGTCATTTAAGGTACCATATTTATAAGTTCTGGGAATTAAGACATAGACGTCTTCGATGGGCCATTATTCTGTCCACCATAGAGCATAAAATGTAATTTATTTTGGAGTCCCATTAAGTTAAACATATACCTGTCCTATGATTCAGCATTCCTACTCCTAACCGGTTGCTCAAGAGAAATGAAAGCACATTTTTACAGAGTTTCAACCAAAAATGTTCATAAAATCTTTATTTATGACAAGTCCAAACTGGAAACAGCACAAATGTCTATCAAGAAGTAAGTGCAAAAATAAATTGTACTAAACTCATGATAGAACTCTACTCAGAAATGAAGTTGCTAAAGCTACAGCATAGGGAACATGGTCAATGATTTTGTGGTAGCATTGTATAGTGACAGATGGTAGCTGCACTTGGGCTGAGCACAGTGTAATATATAGAATTGTTGAATTACTATGCTGTACACTTGAAACTAATATCATATTGTGTATATCAGCTATACTTTAATTAAAAAAAAAGTATTACCAAAAAAGTAGAATAAACTAGTGATACATAAACAACATAGATGAATCTTTAAAAACAAAAACAAAAATACTATCCTGAGTGAAAGAACCCTTACATTGTGGATGGTTTCATTTACCTGAGTTTCTAGGAGTAGCAAACTAATACATTGTGACAGAAATCAGAACAGTGGTTATCTCAGAATGGGAGAGAGGCAGGGAGATGAAAACAACTGAAAGGGGGCACAAGGGAACCTTCTGGGGGTTTGAAAATGTTCTGTATCTTGCTTGGCATAGTGACTATATGGTTATTTACACTTATCAAATCTCATCAAACTATGCATTATTGCCATTCCTAAATGAAAATTAAAATAAACTGTCATTTCCCACTCAAATGTTTCAAGTCCTCAAGGGGAAAAAAATATTTCAATGATGTTTAAATAAAGGAAAAAAAAAGGCATTTATAAAAATTCTGAATCTTTCAACACTTACATTGCCAAAGCAGACTATAAAGGAATGTGGTTATGGTATGAAAGGACCAAATAAAAGGACCAGGGATATCGCGGAGGTACTAAAAGTTTATTTTAGATTTACTTCTATGTGTCTTACTATTAGTTTTAAATTTTTCTGGAGGTTTCTGGAGACTGAGAAGAAAGGACTCTATCTCTCTCAGACAGCTGCCTGAGGAGAATGCCTGGGAAGGTGTGTGTCCACATAAGGAAAAGAAAGAGTCCTTCTGGCTCTGAGGCTGAAACAGCTTGTTGGGTAAGACCCTCTACCAATTCCACTCCTCCCAAATCCTTCCCAGGCCCCTGTACCCTGGCGGACTCCTACGTACTGTTGTGATGTCCTTAGGAGTCTACATAGATGCTTACAAGTGGTCAAGGAAATGAATTTTCCTCTGATCACAAACAATTATACTCAATCCTTTCACCATAATTTTTTTTCCTGAGTCAAATCTTGTCTCATTATACCTTCTGAATTTTATAACCTATCTCTATTTTCTCATATTACCATTTTTTTTACTTTGTCTGAACCCCTTATCTAGATAATTTTATGATAACAGCAATGGTATCCTAGAAATTATTATATTCTCAATATTCAACCCAAGGACAATGGTGATCTCCATGCTCAGAATAGCCCTCAGAGTATATTTTTTTCTACTTTAACTCACCATCATCTAATTCAGATCTCTACACATTACTTTTTTTTTATTATTTTTTTATTTTTTCACCTCCCAGCTGCCTCTTCCCTGATAAATAGGTAAAATTTTTTATTCTTTTTTTTCTTTCTATTTGCCGTTATTCCTTCATATAGTCAATTCATTACTTTAACCTCAATACTTAGTGATAAAGCCAATGTCCTTTTCAATTTATTCATATCAAGATAATATGATGTGGATTTCCTTGAATTTTTGTGTTTCTGAAAACAAAATGGAAAACAAAAATTATCTATTTACCAATTGTCAGTTTGCTTAATCTTTCCTTTGTTTCAATGTTGCATCTTACTTACATTGTTAACTCGTGTTTTTTAATAACTCATAGAACATTTTTCACTTTTTTAAATTCTAAAAATAATATCTTTTTATTATAGAAAAATTCAAAAAATCAGATAATCAAAATGATTCACTTTTATACAACATATATTATTGAGTAGCTACTATGTGCCCAGGATTTTTCTACATGATGAGATACAGCACTTGCCCAAAAGGAACTTATCATTCGTTTCATTTATTATTTGTAATTTGCCTCCTCTCTTTCTTTCTTGGGTATGCTAACTAGAGGCTTATCAATTTCATTTATCTTCTCAAAGCCCCAATTTTTGGTTTAATTGATTTCCTCTATTGATTGTTTTCAGTTTCACTGATTTCTGATCTAATTTTTATATCTTTTCTTCTGCTTACTTTGGATTTAATTTGCTCTTCTTTTTTTCTGATTTCTGAGGTGGAAATTTAGATTATTGATTTTAGGACTTTTTTAACTTTTAATATATATGTTTAACATAAATGTATTCACCATAAATTTCCCTCTAAACATTGCTCTTGCTGCATCAGACAAATTTAGATACATTATATTTTTATTTTTATTCAATTCAAAATATTTTTAAATTTCTCATAAGACTTCTTCTGTGGCATATGTGTTATTTTGAAGTATGTCATTTAATTTCAACATGTATGGGGATTTGTAGCTATCTTTCTGTTATTGATATGCAGCTTAATTCCACTGTGGTCTGAGAATCTACTTTTTATGATTTCTATTCCTTTAAATTTATTAAGGTGATTTTTATGGAGCAAAGTGTGGTCTGTCTTGATGAATGTTCCATATGAACTAATAAGAGTATGTATTTTGCTGATATTTTATGAAGTATTCTATAAATGTCAATTATATCAGTTGATTGATGGCACTGTTCACCTCAGCCATATCCTTATGATTTTCTGCCTGCTGGCTCTGTCAAGTACTGATAGAGGGGTATTGAAATTTCCAACTATCATAGTGAATTGCTATGTCTTCTTGGAGAATTGACCCCTTTATCATTATGAATTGTCCTTTTTTATGGAACTTATCTTCTGTTGGGAGAAATAGATGATAGTCAAGGTAAGTAAATATCAAGATAATTTCAGGTAGAGTTAAAGATTGTCAAACACAATAATCCAGGACAATATGGAAATGGGTAGGGAGACAGGGAGAGATGAAGGGTAATTAGAAAGGTTGGTATGGAAATTTCTCACGAGGAATGATATTTGACTGTGAAGGAGGCTCTTTATGAAGCCATGGGGAAAAAGTCTTGCGGGCACATAGAACAGAAAGAGCAAAGGCCTTGAGAGAGAAGCAAACTTCATGAATTCAAACCACAGAAAGAAATTCCATGTACACGGAGCTTCACAGGCATAGAAGATTGTGGTGTGAGTATAAAACACTTACACTCCCCAATGTCCGGGAACATTACTGTTAATAACACTCACACATTTACAAGTGCAATTTCTGTTTCTTTCAAACCACAGAAATGCACTCTGGCTAACCTAAATAAAACATATATATATTGGATATTTATGGAGAACTGAGAAAATTGAAAGAATAAGGAAATAATTGTAGAAAAGACAGAACCCTGACAATTCAGGACGACTGTGTATCAGAAACAGATGCAGTTATTTTCAGCTGGACCCTAGTAGTATCAAATATCTAATGTATGTCATAAATTCACTTTTTTCCTCTGTATTCAGAATGGTATTAGCTATGTACCCTCCTTAGAAGACTTGAGAAACTGCTCACATAAATCACTTTCTGTAAACCTAACTCGATCATAGGTACATAGAAAAGATGAAAGGTGTGCCACTGAATAATTAATTTTCACAACATGGCTTAAGATACTCCTCCTTAAGATTTGGCTTAGAAGAACAGAATACCCTCATCATCCTGCTACAACTTGGAGGCTTATAGAAAATTAGTTCTCTTAAGAAAATTTGGCTAATCTAGAAAAAAAAAAAAAAGAAGTGGATTCAGGCAACATAATCCACACTTGATTTGTATTTATATGTGCACGTGATAATTTTCATTCCGACATAGATGGAAATTCACTAATTGACTATTTCACACACACAAAGAAAACAAATCTTCATTAGTTGATATTAATGTGTGTTCCAAGATTTTGAAATCACACGAAACATGTCAAAAAATATACATGTACCTGAGTCCACAAATGCAGCCTTAATTACTCCCCTGAGGAATGACTGATATTGGATATTTGTATTTTAAATGTTAGTTTGTCCTCCAGAATTCGGTCTTACTGGTCAAGGAAGAAATTATTTGTTTCCCCACGATTACATTATTTCACTATGGATATTTGATAGGTATCTGTTGTTTTATTTGAAGTCAAGCAAGTTTTTTTGTGCCTAAAATTTTTTTCTTTTAAACTCTAACAAGGAAAAATAACTCTAATTATTGTAGGGGGAAAGGAAAATCTTTAGACCAAATAAACAAGTGATTTATATATACAATAAATTTTCATTATGACTTTATTTATAATAATTTACAAAAACTGAGAAAAATAATGCTTCCGTGCTTATTGTTTACACAATTTAAATAGGCTTTAACTTTGATAAAACTTTAATTTTTAACATTCCAATTTTCTTCTCTAAAAAGAACATCATCTAAAGTCATTCCGCTTTCCCCTTTGTTTTGGAACTTTGAGGAGATTATGAGGTCTTTTAAGTTGGCACTTACAATTATCTTATTTACCGTTAATCTCTTTTCTATGCAGAACCTAAATGAGCCTGGGTGGCTCAGTCAGGTAAGTGTCTGCCTTTGGCTCAGGTCATGATTCTGGGCTTCTGGATCTAGCCCTGCATCGGGCTCCTGCTCAGCAAAGAGTGTTCCTTTTCTCCTACTACTCATTCTCTCTCGCTCGCTCGCTCACTCACTCTGTCTCTCAAATAAATTGATAAAATCTTAAAACAAAGAACCTAAATTACTCTGTCTTGAGCTCATTCCCTCCTTTAGTCCCTTGCTCTCCCATATGAAAGTGTTAGCTGCAAATCACTTTTTTTTTAAATCCTAAAGCTGTGAAAGGTTTTTGCAGAAAACCATTGTCCTTCCTCTCCTCCTGAGTGCATCCCACCCCCCAGACACAATCACATTCAATTCTTCTAGTATATTTTTTCAGGTAGCCACATCTACATTCTAAATAATAAATGTATTACTGTTTTGAGATTGTCAAGACAGAATCATGATTTATTTGATTGAGAAAGGTTAACTTAGTGAGAAGATAGTGAATCGTTTAATGGGAACTTATGAAGATGATCACACAAAACAGAAGACATAGCAGGATGCTCCCAGGTGAAGGCATGACTCTGCAGCATCTAGTACCTAAAGCTGCCCATGATACTATCCTTGGTAGGTGAAGAGTCCACCAAGAGGTACAGGGACAATTTTGTCTTCTTCTGGGAATAGCCTGTCCATTCATATGCAAGAAATGATCCACTATGAAGAGTTGGTATTGAAATACCAGCTCTGTGTGCCCTGGTGGTGCAGATACAGGGAGCAGGAGGGACTCATTACACATCAATTCGATGGTCAGCAACTTTTTGATCAGCAGCCTTCAAATGTCAGTATCAGGGATGCTTGCGTGGCTCAACTGTTAAGCACTGCCTTTGGCTCAAGTCATGATCCCAGGGTCCCAGGATTCAGCCCTGCATGGGGCTCCCTGCTCTGCGGGGGGGTGGGGGGGTGGGGGGGGCTGCTTCTCCTTCTCCCACTCCCTCTGCTGTGTTCCCTCTCTAGCTCTGTCTCTCTCTGTCAAATAAATAAAGTCTTCAAAAAAAAAATGTCAGTATCAGTAAGTCTTAAGAAAAGAAACTCCTGTCCTTCTTGATATTTATCAACAGTATTATTGGTTTTCTGAAGTTGTGTGGGAAAAAGTGGTAGGATGCTTTACTAATCTGTAGGCAGAGTTGTATTCAAAGCTTCACTTTCCAAAAGGAGCCTTCAGTTTTCCTTCTAATGCCTGAATAGCCCAAGCCAGAAGACCCTCTGATTCAGTTTCATAAAGGAAAATAAAATCAAGTCCAGAAGGTGAGAGAACAAAGACTGGGAGCCCAACCAGGTCTTTACATACAACCAATCAAACTCTTAGTTTTTAGCTCCTGTCTCATTTCTACTCTCTGCAGTACCAGCGATTCCCGAGTCTGCAGTATCTAACTCTTAAAGGGATTCCAGAGGAGCAATCAATGATCTCCTCATTGGTACTTCCCTTGTAAGCACTTGGGTTAGTTTCTTTGTTGCCATTTACCAGTCTTCCATTTGCTTTCGATATAGTACAAGTTATAGCGCTTTCATTAAAGGCGAAACTTCTGTTTCTTATTTTTGTGTAATGTATATTGAAGTGATTCTGAAGAATAGAGGTTTGGCATAATGTGATAATGTGATTCCTAATAAGAAATACATATTTGGTTTCATCCCCATTTCTGGTGCAGAGCTCCTAACCTCTGGAAATTCCTGAGTGATGACAGAATAAAGATATCTTGCTATGTGAATGAGGTGACTTTTGGAAAGCACCTAAGGATGAGCACTGGTTGCTTGGAGAATCAATCATTCAGTTCCATGGTTTTGACCTCTGGGAAAGAGAGAGCAGCTACAGACTGAATCAATCGTTGATGACCAATGATGTAATCAATCATACCTATGTCATGATGCCTCCTTAGAAACCCCCCCCAAAAAAGACTGGAAATGTTCCACGTTGGTGAACACATGGAAATTTGGAAAAAGTGGTTTGTTTAGAGAGAGCATGGAAACTCCACAAGTTTTCCCCATAACTGACCCTATACATCTTTTCCTTCATGGTGTTATTCAGTTATATTTTTTAGATAATAAAGTACTGGTTCTTTTATAATAAAGCTACTTTAGCAATTTAGTCAAAACCAAGGAGAGAGTTATTGGATCCTTTAATCTGTGGTGGGTTGGTCAGAATCCCACATGACAATCTGGACTTTCAGATGGTATCTGAAGTAGAAGGGGGAACAGTCTTGTAAGACAGAGCCCTTAACCTGTGGGACCTGACACTGTCATCAGGTAGATAGTGTCAGAATTGAGTTAAATTGTAGGACATCCAACAAATGTCTGAGAAGCGCATGGTGGATGGTGTGGGATGTACACCCCCAAACTTTGTCAACACACACACACATTGGAATTAGTGGCCAGAACCCTTTACATAAACTTTACATTGCCAACTTTAATCAGAAGTTGGCACAGCCATGTTTAGACATGTGGATATTGACTCTGAGATTTCCATCTAGACAAAGTAGACATACTACCTCAGTAGCCTGGGCATCTGGTTATCAGAAGCCCTGAAATGCAGCCAGACTTCTCACAGCCACAAGGCTGCAATAAGAATATCAGATGAGAAATCCAAAGAAAATTAAAAGCTTCTCTTCTTTCTCTCTTCTAATAGTCCTTGCTGAATAATGTGGGACATAGATTTTTATAATGGGGTTGAATTGATAAAGATGAAAAAAATAAAGTCTTGATTGAAACTCAGATGATATATTACTAGGAAAAATGTTTTACTCCATTCAGCTGGGATTTAGAAGTCACATTGTCTGTTCATGCCAGTGGGTATTAAGAGTTCAATAAAGTTTTCTTAGGGTCTTCAAGACTAATTGTTCTCTATCTTTTTTTCATTATCCTGGGACCCTCAAAGAGCTCTCAACCACTAATGGAGAGGAGACCCCGGGGTCTATTAATAATGTATTCATAAGAAATCAGGTTCATTAAGGCTATGGAAAAATGTGGGAAAATGCTTTAGAAGAGTGACAACGAAAGAAGTCAGAATAAGCTACATAATAAGATACTATTATATATAAGAAGACTTGAAATAAACATAAATGCTGGACAGTAATTATATTTTGGTGATGCCAAATAATGTTTTGTCATCCTATTTTTTTCATATTTTTTGAAATTATCTTTAATCAGTACATATGACTTGTAATATGCATATTATTTTTATAAAGGGTCTAATTTTACAATATATTTTGAGGACTGACTCATATGTAACTTCCCCTCTGCTTTTCTCCTAATATCCTCCGTTGAAATAAAGTTTTGCTCCTTTTAAAATCTACAAATTTGTTTTGGTATAGCTTCTATGTGACTTATCACTTACTGCCTTGTGTTTTAATTAGCTGTTTTGTGTGTTTTTTTTTTTTTAATTCCCTTTCCACTTAAGAGCGGGAATTTAGTATCATGCGTGTTAGCTGCATTCTCCAAGGCTCCAAGCAGTGTTAGCACAGAGTGGTTACTCAGACACAAGTATAGATGAATGAATGAACTGCCTTGCTGGGCTCCGCAGCCATTCTGCTAACTTGCTGGACCCTCCATGAGCACATTGCCTAAAACCGATTTTCCTTCCAAAGCATCATGCAGTGAAAGCTTCCCATTACAAAACTCACCATATATATTACACCCTGAAGGTAGGGATTTTTTCCCATTTGTTTTTATCAAATGTTTATCCTCTTTTATCCATGTCTGTTGCCATGGTAGCAGCTCAAGACAGGGCTGAGCAAATCATAAGCATTCTTACACACGCGGACTGGTTCCTACAGTGGTGGCGGCTTGCTCCTGGTGCCGAATGAGTGTTTTCACTTGTCCTGGACGGCCCTTTTCTTCAAGGCCAGATGTCTCACTGCCTTCGTGGAGATGCTTGTCTTTTAAAGCTGTAAATAAGCAATCAAGTAGAAAGATGCATGGAGCATCTGCTAAATTCCTGAGTGCATTTGTTTTGATCTTTTTAGACACTGCAATAATTCTACTTTGTGGTTTTTCATTAACTTCACAAGTCCTTTCCTTTATTTAAACTCCCTGCAGCGGAAAAGTAGCTGCTTCTACATTTCCTAAGGGGAAGATAGTTACATAGTAACATAACACTCAGGGTTCTCTGGTCTAACCTCTTATGTCTCCCAAAAGGACTGTACTCTTCATAACCAGATATATACCCATTGTTTTCCTTCAATTTTCCCGAGAAAACAGTACTATAGCCGTCCTAATATGTTATCCTTGTGATATGTTCCTAATGTCTTTTGCTTTGTATTTTTCTTCTTTCTTGTTCAACTTATTGAAAATGGGTGATTTTAAAAGTTAAGAGTCAAGGATCATAGACTGCTCTGTGATAAAAAGGACCTCAGAGAATATCTATTGCAACATTTTCATTGTATTTGTGTGAAAATGGAGGCATAGAGGAAAAGTTAACTTTCAAAGGCCATGCAGTGATTTAAAGGCATATCATTTTATAACTAGAATGATCTGATTTCTAACCTAGAGCTACTCCTTATGACCTGATATCAACATGAGTTTTAAGCAAAGAAATTGGATCTGCTTTAAATATTAACAACAACAACTACAAAGCCTTCAATATTAAGGAGATCTGAGAGTTTGTCATGAGAAATGTCAGGTAGGTTTGGGCTTGGAGAGAATTATACCAAATTCTTCACAGTCCCAAAAGGTGCCATATTCTCCTGTGTCTCTTTGCCATTTCTCGGGACACCCTTCTTCTTTTTCACTACTAGTCACTATCATTTGTTTTTTGAACATCAAGTCAAAATCCAAAATCTCTCTGTGATGTGCTTTTGCTGAGCTCCTACATACCCACCTGGTTCCTTTCCTCTCAACTCTCTTCTCTATTGTGGCAGCACTTAATCATCATGGCATCTTATTCATTTATGTTTTCATACATCCGTTTTGTCAAATGTGTATTGAGAACCTACTGTGTCCTCCCCAGAGTTGTAGGTGCTATGGATACCATAAACCATAATAAATAAAGAAAAAAAAATCATTGTACTCAAAGAAATTTCTCTTTAGTTGGGAAATTCATAGCCCAGGTTTATCTATTTCTGACATTAGATTGTGAGATTTTTAGGGACAGCAAATGAACTTTGTACATTATTATATTCTCAAAGTGTAGTATAGTACTTGGAATTTAATGACTATTTACTGAAAGAACCAGTGAGTGAATAAATCAGGTACAGGATGTAAAGAACGATAAAATGCAGACAATGAAAATGTTGATACATTCTGAAGTAGTTTTAGATAACATCACTGGCCATTGGAAACTATAATTTTGTATTATAAGTGCAAGGAGTATTGGAAATGAAATAAAAGAGAAGGAAGAATTCAAGGCAGAGGGAAAACATGAAGGCCAGAACAGAGGCTTGAGTTCAAATTGAGGTCCATAGATACAAATGACAGCAGTCAATACTTTTAGAGAGATGACAATAGAAAGGCGGATTAGAACAATTGGAGAAAAAATGGTAATATTTATTTTAGTAGCATGTTCATGTAAATTATTTCATTTGCAATAGCAAAGTGTCTGGCTTGTTTAGGTATAATTTGTAAAAATAAACAAAGCCCCTCCCCTTTTTTCAATCAGTATTTTAAGATATGCTTTGTAAAGAGGCTTATGTTTGGCCTTTCTAGTCACTCAATTTATTTCTGTTAGTCTACAAAGATCAACTTACTGACAGATCACTCATTCAACAGGCAGGTATGCTATGTGAATTATTTTTTCCAGGATTCTGGATATGTCGGTGCTGATCATCCACTTGATGTTGCTCCCAATTAACTTTTGCCAGGAGTCCAAATTTGGGAGAGAATTATAGGCATACTCCATGACCAACAAAAGAACCTAAAATCAACTGACCACCCAGGGAAAGAAACCAGACTCGGTATATGATGGAGGGAGAGAAATAAGAAAAAATATATAAAACCAAAAAGAGTTAAGAAAAATAATCAACGGTCTTGTGTTAGATAGAGGGATACTTTTTTTTTCTCCTACTTTATTTTTTCCCTAATTTAGAGCATGAATATAGAAGAGAAACTTCATTAGGACACAAAGTTTCTCAGATCCTCTTATATCCAAGGACCGTAAATAAAGCCAAGATCTTTTAACATTGCCTGAGTTTATGTCCATTTGCTCTTTTCCTTGGATGAGGTCTAAGAATTTATATAAGAGATTGAAATAAGAGAGGATTATGTTTTTTACAGTGTATTCACAGAATCCTCATACTATGACTAGTTACCAGAACTTAAATCTAAAAGTTGCATGCACATGCATACACACTGCATACACACACACACACCCCAAAAGCAGGCACCATTAGCAACTCAAAAAGGTAAGATGGTGATTGTATACCTTATCATGTAACATTTAAAAGCAATTGAACTATAATCATTTTATGTGTGGTTCAAGGGAAACTCTTAGACAGCACACTATAGCAGTATATAATATATAAGTAACTGACCCAGACCCAAAGCACTCATTTTTGAGGGGAAAAAAAACAAAAAAGGCTTCAAATGCGTAAGAGAACAAATTAAATTATCTGAATTGAATATCTTTAAAACCTTAAATGTCAATACACATTTCTGAAAATGGAAGAGTAGGGTAATTTTCCCTCTTAAAAAAGGTAAGACTCAACAACAATTATTCACATAAGACTAATAATTTAAGGGGAAAACCCTATCTTAATGTAGCTTCAACTATGGGAAAGACCCAAATGACTTTGCCTACGGTTTCACTCTTTAAATTTATCTTATCAAGAGTAAAACAGATTGAGGCATATCCTTAGCTTCAGCAGGGATCAATCCCAATAAACGAGACTTAATAACAAATTTAATATGTTGTTTTTTCAGTAATTCTTTTTAAAATTAATGCTACATGGAAATAAATTATTAAAACACAATTGTAGTAAAGTCTTGGTTATTCAAACTGAATTTCTTACCTTATGATTTATTTGTTGGAAAGTATTAGTCATATAATAATTTTCCCTAGTGCTCGAAATCCTTTGAGCCATTCCCTCTTCAGATGACAATGACTTGAAAATTAAAACTAATTTTGGTCTAAGTTCAAGGTAATTTGAAAAATAATCTGAATCTAAAGAAGTCATGTTATGCTCTGTAAACACCACATATACAAATACATGTGTGTACACACACACACACACACACACACACAAGCCCCGTATATTATGGAAAGAGAAAGGAACACAAATATTTTCCTCTCCCAATGCTTTTTTGCAACACTAACTAAGCCCCTGTAAACTATGTTGATTTACAGCAGAGTAGAAAAGGGTTTGGTAGTCCTAAATTAAGGAGTAGGTAATGCTAAGATAAGGAGAATACAAATAATAATAATAAAATTAAAAATGGAGGGTTAAGAGAAAGAAAGATGATGAAGAAACGTCAAATATAAAACTTGGGGATAAATAGTATTTCTATCTCAATTTTCTACTCATAAAATTGAAGAGTGGTATAATAGTTTGAAATGGAAGACCAGGAGATTATCCTCTTTTTATCTTTCTATCTACTACCCTCCCTTAATTTTCTCTCTTACCTACCAAAACCACAGATAATTTGGAATTTTCTTTACCTCTTTTTATGGCATAAGGATGAACTATTAAAACAAGAATATTGTAGGTGACATCTCACAAATGAATATGCTGTCTCCTTGGCCATAAGGCAATTTCAGTCTTCAGGATACAGCACAGGGCTATGAAGGTCAAGGTTATAGCTACTACCCATAGATGGGGAAAGAGCCAATGGGGACTCATTCATTTATTAAAAATGTCTATTTTGTCCCAGACATTATTCTGGATGCTAGAGTAAAATAAACGTTAAAAATAAGTCCCAGGAAAATGTGGGAAAAATAAACTTGAAAATTACAGGTGAACTGTTTGTTGCTCCAGCTTAGTGGTGACATCTGACACTGTCACTCACACGTCATTGACGAGAACTGATCACTCAGCCACATGAATCTGCAAGAGTCATAAGAGATCATATGAATCACAGAACAATTATGTCACACTGCCAGTGAACCCAAAATGTCACCTGTGTATTCCAAGGACAGAATTCAATCAACATTTTGAAAATGCACTGAATAAAGTCAACCACAACCAACACAAACAAATTAAAAACATAAGAGTATATCCTAACAATTGATGATTTGCTATTTGTTTGGAGGAAGAGAAAGAAGATGACCTTTTCAGTTCTGTCACATTTAACATTACTCATGTACATTTCATTAGTAATATACAGTCCTCAAAACTAGTCATTAAGGGTGTGAATAGAAATAACCCACAGAATCAAAGCAGCAGTGCATGAGAAGGATCATAAAAAACATATTTGCATTCTGGGGAGAGGAAGACACTTACAGTACAATGGGAATCTGACTTGACAGGCAAATATTCCTTAAATCACTGATACATTGCTCATTAATCCAACAGTTTGTGTCACTGCCTGGGAATCTTTAGTGAGTCATAGTTCTCTTAAAATAATGCTGAAATGAAGTACATTATATCATAGAAATGTTCTAAGACCTCTAATTTTCTTATCTGTGGCCTCTTTGTGAACAGATACACGGACAATGCTGGAACATCAGAGAGACTGGTCTCAGTGTCTCATAACGATAATTCCAGAAAAGGTTCTCCATGAAACTTACAGGGGAATCTACCTCAGCTTCTTTATACATTACTGACAGTCTGATGTACTTTTGTGGGATGAATGAGGCAAACTGAGGTTTAAGTCATAGCTCTTCTGGCAAGTTACTTAACCTCCCTCAACCTAACTTTTCTCATACATAATATAAGGATAATGATAATTATCTTTTAAAAATGTAATGTGATGGGGCACCTGGGTAGCTCAGTGGGTGAAAGTTTCTGCCTTTGGCTCGGGTCATGATCCCAGGGTCCTGGAATCGAACCCTTTGTCGGGCTCTCTGCTCCGTGGGGAGCCTGCTTCCTCCTCTCTCTCTGCCTGTCTCTCTGCCTACTTGTGATCTCTGTCTGTCACATAAATAAATAAAATATTTTTAAAAAATGTAATGTGTTAAATCATGAAATATATTTAAAGTATGTAGCCAGGTGCCTGACATACTACAGATCCATTATCTCTTACAATGCAATTCTGAAATTCAAAAGCTCTGGAAAGCAGACGTTTTGTTTTGTTTTGTTTTGCTTTGTTTTGTTTTGTTTTCAGTTGCTTACTTAGTGGCAAAACCTGACTTGACCTGCACTGTTTTGGCAGCAAAACCTGGTCTCGGTAGATGGGAGACTATTTACAGTCTGTTTATCCTCCTTAGTGTGAATTCTCATTTTTACCAGAGAAATATTATGTTTGATCTTGGGCTGCTGTCTATATTCCACTGGCATTGTTATGTAAAATATAATTTTGTCATGTATTATCATTGTGAAATCCAAGGGATTCTGCAAAGGACGATGGGCCTTTATAAGATAGCCCTAACAATTGTAGAACTAGCAAGCAGACAACTAGGGTGTCATCTGTCCTTGGTTCTGAGTTTCCATTTAGGCTGTGTCAGTGGTCTGACAGGAGTGCTAAAAACAGCCTGGAAGAGGGAGTTCAAGAACACGGTTTTGTGTACCGTAAGTTTGAGTAAGGTCAGGAAACCCATAATCACAGAGACAAGAGAGGGACCCCTGGCCTGGAAGGAGAATAGGATAGTACATGTTTTATTTATTACTTTGATAACTTGGTTTATTATTTTAAATATTTAGATATAATGGAAGGTAAGCACTTACATGTACTTTTGGCACAGACTATAAATCTGTTGGGAGTGGATCTGAACAGTGACTAAAAGTGTTCCCTTGCATCAGTCATGTAGTAAGTTACTGCTAAAACAGAGAATGTGAGGGTGCTTTCCATATTCTAAGACACAGTATTGTTTGTTTCCCTTGATGCTGATCCCTGATGCCTATCCATTTTAGGTTAGAGGTGTTTAATGACTTTAGTGGGCATACAATAAATGTTATTCTTCATATAAAAAATATCTTTCAAGCAGGTAATAACAAATAATAAGACTTTCTCTTCCTCTGGAAATGATGCCTTTTGCAGCTGTTTGGACTATAAGCACACAAGCATGAAAGTGAAGCCAAACATTCTAAAAATGGTAGAGTAAAATAGAACCCCCCGCCCCAAAAAACCCACCTTAGACCATTAATTTAATCAATCATGTTAAACTCTCTACCACACAATCTTATTTAAGCCATTGTTGCTGGGTTTCTAGCAACTGAACTTAACCTTTTGAACTTAAGCCTAATTGATTCACACAAGGCCACTCTTGACTTAATACAAAGAACATACCAAAATAGTGGGGTTTTCCTTTGAAAATGTTCAAGCAAGGACTGGTGAACCATATTTTAGGATGTCTTAGAAGGAGTTCATATATTAGGGAGGACATGGACGAGAACAACTCCAAGATTCATGGACTCAAAAAGTAGGATTGTGTTGTTATTTTGTCATCATTGTTTCATTTAGGTTGTTGGTTGGTTTTTAAATGATGGATATAAATATAATCTATATCTGGATAAGGGGGAATCTATATACTTCATTCTCAAAGTAGCATTTTGGAAATTATCACTGATGGTATAGAAAAAGAAATGTTTCATATTTTAAAGTGAGAATGTGCTTTTTAAATCAAATTAAAATGACCACTTCTTGGGACGTGGGTGGTTCAGTCAGTTAAGCATCTGCCTTCGGCTCAGGTCATGATCCCAGGGTCCTGGGATCAAGTCCTGCACCAGGATCCTTGCTCAGTAGGTAGCCTGCTTCTACCTCTCCCTCTGCCTGCTGCTCCCACTGCTTGTGCACTCTTTCCCTCTCTCTCGCTCAAATAAATAAATAAAATATATATTTTTAAATGACCACTTCTTTAAAGTCATTGGCCTCTATGAAGTCCATCCTACTCAGGCAGAATATATGAATGCTCTAATTCATTAAGTTCAAAACCTCAGCACTTATCCCAAGTCTGAGTGCACAGTAGACAGCCAATAAGTGTTTATTGAAGTGGTTTTTATTTCTATTGTAAGCCTGCTTCAAGTACTCTGACAAGAAATTATGTTTGCTTCTTACTTTTAAATACCCAATTTCACTGAACTGATGCTCATAATATTCACATAATGTAATATGAATATGATCAAATTTTGATTATTGCTTTTAGCTTTTGTCAAAGGTCATATCAGAAACTGCCATATGAAATCGATTACCGCATTTATGGTAAAGATATTGTCGAAGATATTGCTGATTGCATTTCTTTCACATCCTCTATTCAATAACTTTTGTGACAAATTATTTTTAGAATTTCAGGGTTAGGTGTGGGAGGCCGCGCAATACCTTGAGAGTGAACCAAACCGGGCCCTGACTCGCACCTCCTTGAAACCTAAGGGTTAAAGCAATCCTGTGGGTAATAAGTTGAGGTGCTCTTGAGAATGGGCCTGTGCTATGTTTCTCACGCTCTCCTACGTGACCACCCTCTGGGGCTTATCTGGAACAGGACATGCAGGCCTAAAGCTGTGAATCAGTGACTTGACTTGCTGTCCCTGCAGCGGCCATAAACTGCACCTGATGCCTTTTTGGCCCTTCTCTGTCTACTTATCTATAGGGAACTCATCTATAAGCAGCCCTCTTGGCATCAGGATGTTTTCACATGAGCCTTAAGAAGCTTTCTAAGGGGAACCTGTGGAAACTATTCTAAGAATGCAATGGATCACTGTTTCCTTGTGATTGTCTCTGTACGATACTTATACCAGAGCACTCTTCTGAATAAACTGGCACTGCTTGGACATCATCCACTTTGTCCCTCCTGTCCCCATCTCTTTGCTTCTCGTCTTCATTTCACCATCCTCTTACCCTCTCGACCCTGGTCGTGTTGTCACGCCAGCCGAGACAGTTAGGAAAATCCTTTCTTCTGGAAAGCTATTATCCTTCTTACTTTTTAATATTGCACATTTGTTTGTGAATGAATGAAAGAATTATATAACAACTGATCACTGCTTTGTGAAGGGATATCTATGTCAACTTAGAAATATTAAGACAATGATAATCTCTCTATTAGTCTTTATTGTCATTGTATTTTTATTTGTGTTTCCCTTGATCTTGAATTTTGATTTATGTTTATATTTTGCCAAATATTTGTATGTGTTTTCTTATTTCAGTTCACCTGATATGTTTAATAGAAAGGAAGTAGGGCAGAAAATTGAAATATATAAGTAAGCATGAATAAAAGCAATTTTTTTTCTGTAATTTTCAGCAATGGAGTTGCAGACATTCTGACACACATAATTATATACAAAATAATTTATGTTGAATTTAAGGTTCAACATATGGGTTTCTTTATTACATATTTATCATTGTATTGTTCCTTTTGCTAAGGAAATTAACTTGTAATTCTTAGAATTCAGGAAAGGAAGTGATAAAAAAATCTCAAAACAAGCAGAGAAAATATATTTTTTGTGATTAATCCTTAAGTAGCAATAACTAACAGCTTTTGAGTGCTTCTTATACTCCAATCACCAATCTAAATTGCTTTTGCATATTAATTCACTTATAAGGTAAAAATATTATTTTCATTTTCAGATGAAAAGATTTAGGCCCACAAATGTGAAGTAGATTTCCTGAGATCAGAAAGCTAGAGAGTGATGAAATTGGAATTCAAAATCAGGCAGTCTAAGACCAGAGTTTAGACTACCCCCAATGAGATACTTTTATTCATTCAAAAATTATTTGTTGATGGCCTACTACGTTCCACATGTAAAAATAGGCACTAGCAACATACCACTGAACAATAATCTACAGCTGAAAAATGAAGAAATTATTTACATTTTACAGATTCAGTATCACTCCAAGTCTATAGCTATGTCTATCCAAATGCAGGCTAAAGATGAGAAACAAGAAAATAACATCTTTTAGATGTGTGATGGATATTTTCAGATTTTAGGTATGTGTTTGATTCAGTATGAGCACCCACCATACACAAGTTTAAAGAATGCAATCAACGTGTTTTGCAAATAAAACTTTTCTTTTTTGGTATAATAATGAACATGATGTTACTTTTTTTTTTTTTTGGTCAGTCTGCTTTGTTGGTCTTAGATGAGTGCGCTTGCTTTGATTGTTTTTTTTCCCCCCCTCATTTAATATATTTTTCTGCAGTACTCTCTCCAATTACATGCTAAGCTACCAGAAGGCAGAGGCCCTTACTTTGAGACAATCCCAACCCATGGCTCCAGTGGCTGTTTGGATAGTAAGTTTAAATGTGACTTGTGTAAACCAGCAAAGGTTAAAAAGGAAAAACCTTTTTTTTTTGCTCCCCCACCCCCCGACTGATGGCAACTCAGTGGTCATACGGATTTAACAGTTAATATAAAAACAAAACAAAACTTCCCTTATGAAGAAACAATAAGCGACCCAGTGCCACAGGGACGGCTTTGAAAATGAGTGACCTGAGATAAACCCTCAAAAGATGAACTTGTTTATTTTAAAAGGAATATAGTAGGGGTGGGCTTGTTTCTTTTTCTGTGATGATATTCACATCATTTGAAAACTATTAATGAGCAACCAACAGTCCTAACAGTAATGTTCAAAATATTTCATAAAACCAGCCAGAAGTCCATACTGAACATTAAAACACTATCTAGGGATTTTTTCCCCCTATCAAGGCATTTGTAGGGAATATAACTCAGTAAATTATATATTCGCAGCTTTCAGTAATTTATTGAATCTAATGTTGACAAGACAGGAATGAGCTGAAATTAGGTCCTCAATTTGAATAACTCAATGGCTGTCTTGGTACTAACCAGTAGTCCTAGTGATGTCTTCAGGCTGGAAGATTGCATTGCACTCCCACCTCATCTGCTGTTATATTTAGTAAAGACATCGTTGACTGAGTCGGTTGAGATAGAAATAAAAAGATGCATAGATCCAAATCATATATGTTTTCCATGAGTTTTCTGCATAAAACAAACAATGATCTGGCAAAAAACCCACATTGTAATAGTCTAAAGATGATACCAGGGCCTACTATTGCCCAACCATTAGCACATGCTTTCTACTGGGTCACATATAAGTGCACACCAGGCAGTTGCTTCCATAGCACTCAGGGTTTCTCTCACAAATTTTACCCTTAGAAGCTGCCAAATCCCTCTTCAAAAACAAACAAACAAACAAACAAACAAACCAAAAAACCAAAAAAAAAAAAAAAAAAAAACCCGGGATACTCATCCATTTTGGAAAAAGTCCATAATTGACAGTCAGGTTGAAGAAATGTCATTCAATTCCCTCTTCCTGACATTCTTTGGTACTAATTGCATTTCCTGAATATTAAATAGAGATTTCCTCCATATGAGAGCAATTATAGAACTTGTTAAAAACACGCAAGTGGCTTGTAAAAGCAATGCACACATTAAAGACAACTTCCTAAAAGGACTTTGGAAAGGTCTTCTGAAAACATCAGGAGATGAGTAGGTAATGAAAATGCACAGGATCTTTGATGATTATGCTGTTTGCTAGAGAATGGTATCAAGTAGAAGGCAGAACAATGTCAGAGCGAGCATTAGTTACTGAAGTCTGAAAACAACTTCACTGTAGCTATGAGGAAGTTACGCTTTCAGGTCCCATAACACAACATGATCAGAGAGCCTTAGGGTATTGAGGGAATAAAAAATGAAGCAGAGTAATTAACAAGTCTCCTTACCAGATGAGAAATTTTGTATTACTGTTGCAAAAATTAAATTCACATCTATATATCTAAAATACATTTTTGTAAAAGGCAGAGTTGAATACTTTATTCATTTCTTTATTTAAAAAATACTGCCTACCCCTGTGATCATTATATGCTATAGATTGGGAAATAATCAATGTTTTTTAAAAAATGATACATGTATTTTGAATCCAGATGGATCTAGGCTCCTGTCATAGCTCTGCTACTTACTAAGAGTTGATCTTGAGTGCATGTAAGTTATTGGCCCCAGTAATTCATCTGTCTCTGTATCCATCCCCTGGGTAGAGTTGTATTTTCTCCCACTAGAGGTAGAATATTTCACTCTGTCCTACTGTTACCAGGCTATGGCATGTGTCCTGTTTCTGTCACTGAGATATGAGCAACTGTGAGACAAATCAAGATTTGACATGTGTTTGCATGGTTGGGCTTGCCCTCCTGTACTTCATTCATCATCATGAGAACATGCCCTGCTAGTCCACTGGTCAAGAGCAGACAATATGGAACAAAACTGGATTTAGCCCACAACTTAGTCAAGCCCAGCCTAGATCAATTGATTCCCAGGTAGTCCCCAGGTGATTAGCAGATGCATGAGAGGAAAGAAATCATCATTTTAAGGCACTGGAAATTTGAAATTCATTATGTAGCAGTAGTAGCCAATATAGCATGTAACTCAATCATTCCTCTCATAGTCCACATTTGTGAATTGACAAAAAGTATGTAATATACAAGATTGCTATGAGGACTGTCAATGTTTTCAAGGCCTAAGTGCAAATTAAGACATCAATTACATTTCCATATACTAATAATAAACATGTGGAACTAAAATTAAAAATTAAGTATCATTTAAGAGTGCCTCAGGGGCTCAGTCTATTAAGTGTCTGGCTTTTGATTTCAGCTCAGGTCATGATCTCAGTGTTGTGAGATCCAGCCCAAGTCAGGCTCTGTGCTGGGAATGGAGTCTGCTTAAGATTCTCTCTCTCTCTCTCTCCCCCTCTGCCCTCCCTGCCAAAAAATTAAAGACCATTTATAATTACTACAAAAAAATATGAAACACATAGGTGTAAATTTACCAAACGTATAGGACTTGTACAATGAAAATTACACAATACTGATGACAGAAATCAAAGATATAATTAAATAGAGAGGCATATTATATTCATGGATTGGAAGACTAAACATACTAAAGATGTCAGTTTTCCACAAATTAATATACAGATTTTACATAATTTCTATCACTTCCCAGCAAGATTTCTTTATAGCTATAGACAAGATTATTCTAAACTATATAAAATATATATATATATTTAAATTTAAACATATGCAAAATCTTTGAAAAGGAAGAATAAAATGGTAAAAATCTGTCAACCTGATTTTTTTTTAAATTTTATTTATTTGTTTGACAGACAGATTACAAGTAGGCAGAGAGAGAGAGAGAGGAGGAAGAAGGCTTCCCGCTGAGCAGAGAGCCTGATGCAGGGCTCCATCCCAGGACCCTGGGACCATGACCTGAGCCCAAGGCAGAGGCGTTAACCCACTGAGCCACCAGGCGCCCCGTCAACCTGATTTTAAGACGTATTAATTACATAGCTATAGCATTAAGACTGTGCAGGGATAGGTATATAGATAAAGTGAACAAAATAGGGAATCCAAAAATAACCAACACGAATGTGCCCAACATATATACGACAAAAGTGCAAAAGCAATTGAAGAAAGGTAGGCTTTTCAGCAAATGGTGCTGGAGCAATTACAGGTCTATAAGCAAAAAAACAAAGAAACAAACAAAAAAACAACACACCTTGACCTCAATCTCAAACTTTATACAAAAATTAACTTAAAGTAGACAATATATTTAACTATAGGATGTATAATTATAATTTTTTAAATAGAAAAAAAAATCAGGATCTAGGTCTAGGAAAAGAATTCTTAGACTTGATACCAAAAGCACAATCCATATAAGGAAAAATTGATAAATTAGACTTCATCAAAATTCAAATATTTACTCTTAAAAAAAAATCTTGTTAAGAGGATGAAAAAGCAAGCTGTATAGTATGAGAAAATTTTTGCAAACAGCATGTCTATTAAGACCAAAATGAGATATCTCTATATACCTATCATTAATGGTTAAAATATCAGACAGTAGCAGCTCCAAATGGCAGTAAGGACACAGGGAAAGTAGATCACCCACACGCTGCTGTTGGGAATGTAAAAGGGAACCACCCCTCTGTAAATTTCTTCAAAAAACTAAATGTGTGTGGGGCACCTGGGTGGCAGAGTGGGTTAAAGCCTCTACCTTCAGCTCCTGCCATGATCCCAGGGTCCTGGGTTCGGGCCTCGCATCGGGCTCTCTGCTCAGCAGGGAACCTGCCTCGCCCTCTCTCTCTGCCTGCCTCTCTGCCTACTTGTGATCTCTGTCTGTCAAGTAAATAAATAAAATCTTTAAAAAAAAAAAAAGAAAACCTAAATGTGTGCTTAACATATGACCTAGCACACTTGGCCATTGATTCCAGAGAAATAATGATTTGTGTTCACACAAAACTGTGTACAAATGTTTGTAACAATGTCATTCATAGACGAGAACTAGAAAGAACCCAGATGTCCTTCCAGCAGTAAATGAACAGTTTGTGGTCCATCCCTACCATCAACTACTGTGAAGAACGGCTGTAATATGCAATGACCTGAATGAATCTCCAGAGAACTATAATGAGTTAAAAAAAAAAAAGGCAATCCCCGGGGCACCTGGGTGGCTCAGTGGGTTGGGCCTCTGCCTTCGGCTCGGGTCATGGTCCCAGGGTCCTGTGATCAAGTCCCGCATCGGGCTCTCTGCTCAGCGAGGAAGCCTGCTTCCCCCCCCCCCCCCACCTCTGTCTGTCTCTCTGCCTACTCGTGGTTTCTCTCTCTCTGTCAGATAAAGAAATAAAATCTAAAAAAAAAAAAAAAAAAAAAGGCAATCCCCATGGGGCACCTGGGTGGCTCAGTGGGTTAAAGCCTCTGCTTTCGGCTTAGGTCATTTACCCAGGGTGCATTGGGCTCTCTGCTCAGCGGGGAGCCTGTTTCCCTTCCTCTCTCTCTGCCTGCCTCTCTGCCTACTTGTGATCTCTGTCTGTCAAATAAATAAATAACTTTTTTTAAAAAAAGGCAATCCCTGAAGTCATTTACCCTATGATTCCATTTATGTAAAATTCTTGAAACAAAAAATCAAGTGAGTGAAGAATGGATTAGTGGTCAGGGAAGGGGATGCTCAGGGAAGGAACTTTGAGTAAGAGCACCCCAAGGAATCCTTCTGGTAATGACACTGTTCTGTGTCTTGACTGCATCAATGACAATATCCTGGTGGTGATTTTGTTAAGATAATTTGTAAGATGTTACCATTGGGGGAAACTGAGTAAAGTGTATATGGGATCTCTCTGTACTATTTATGGAATGGTTCATAAGTCTACAGTTACCTCAGAATGAAAAGTTTAATTAAATATCTATTTAGAACTTGAGAGTAAATGATACCTTGTAAGCTTTCTAGAAACCTTAGTAAATGCAACATAACTAATTTTTCTCAAAAAGGTTATTTTTTTCTTCTTCAATTTTAAATGGTTTGTCCAGGTGCTGAAAAATCTGAGGCTTTTTTTTGTTTTTGTTTTTTGTGATGATTATTATTATTGTTTTTTGTTTTTTGTTTTTTGTTTTTTGTTTTTTTGTCAAAGAGAGATGCATCAGCTCATTAGACCATTGTTAACCTAGTGGACACATGCTGAAACCGAAATGCATAGCCAACGGCAAATCCCATGTTCCAAGGCTCTAACGCGCCACCCGCATTTCCTGGGCTCACTCACTGTCAGGAGCACTGCTTCTTTAGGCTCATTTCCACTCTGAAGGGGGGTCACAGGTCTGCATTTTTTTCCAATGTTGCATCAAGGACTCTAACACATTCAGGGTTTGCTGAAGAGAAAGTTGTCATTTAAGACAAATTAATGACTTTTTCCACTCCAAAGTAATTGGAATTTAGATAAAGTAAGAAACTGTCTTTGTGTGAGTTGTATTAAAGGATAGAAATCTCTGCTTAGGATATACTAAGTATCCAGTTAAATTTCTTTCCCCTTAAAGAATGGAGTATCTTCAGGAAGTCCTTAAACAAGAACATATATTCCTAGCGGCCTGAAATGATTTATTATATCAGGTTCATCATCAAAATGAGCTGATAGTATCTTTCTAGCAGTCTCAAATTAAAGTAAAATTAACAACTTTATTTTAGACTTGTACCTTTTCATTGCCCTTGAAAGAGTCTTGAGCCAGAAATCTACATAATTGATCATATAGTTACAAATAAGTCCACAATCTTTTCCCCTCCTTCCTTTTTTTGAAGTATTTCTTTCAACTTTTTTTTTTTTTTTAAAGAGTATGAATTCCAAAGATTTTGCTTTACCATAATCTGATCCAGCCGGTCTCTGACCACCTACAAGGTACTTTAAAGCCCTACTCTCAGAAGATAAAGCCCAAAAGTTAGTTCCCTTTTAGTCCATATGATGGATCAGCTTTTGCTAATTATCCTAGATGTAAGAATTTGAATAAGCCATTTACTTCTGTGGGCCTCGCTTTCCTAAAGTACAAAAATGGATTTTGGTGACTATGCCAGACATATTTTATTCACCTCTTCACTGTCTGTTTTCCCAATATGGCTCTTATTTCAGCTACCTGTTTTGTGTGAGCTCCAATTAATTTCGTGCAGGTGCACCAGACAGTGCCTTTCCAAATGCCCATGATGCTAACTTCTCACTTTCATCATGGAGCTTCCAATTTTTGTCGATCCTGCTCAGAGTCTATACAGGTGTAGTACAGAAAAGGCAGGGGGTTGATAACAACATGCCTGGGGAAAATTCTAGCCAATGGGAAATAGAATACAGTGGATAAATCCTTCCGTCTTCTCCCCATGAGCAGTTCGTGCTGAGATACAGTCCATATTGTTTCTTGAAAAACTATCAGAATGGACTGAGGAATGAATTGTACTTGGTGTCAGGGCTTCATAATGCTACTCTTATTACAGCCTTAATTCATTTTTTTCCTCTCACTTCCTGGGATTGCATGTCCTAATAAAGTCATAGCATATAAAATTTTAGCTCAGGCTCTGCTCTCTGAGGAACCTAGGTTAAAATGGTTTATACGAGGAGCAGTGATTTTAAAAAATCTCAGGATGAGATTTTCCGAGAAAGACTGCTCATCAGTAGAATAGCAAAAATCTCAATCACTGTTGGCCTCACAGTGACTGAGGTTTTCATCTGAGATTAATTGGAATAAAGTACATATGGGAAGAGTGATAAAGGGATGTGCAGTGGATACGGCATGCAAGATATATGGGAACAATGATAAGTTTGAGGATTTCTAGTAGGCATTTAAACTTTTTAAAAAAATTACTTTGAAAGGGCCAATTAAAAAAAAAAAACTCCAAAAGTTATCTGCCGCTAAAGGTAAACTGGAAGACAGAAAGTCTTTGACAGCAACTCATAAAATGCACTTCTTTTTAAAATCCTCACATGCCACCTTACTGACTTTAGACTAGCCTTCAAAGTCGGGTATCAGCAGTAGTGACATTAGTGATACAGTGATGAGCATAGCTGCCCTCCAAAGTTGGGTATCCCCAAAGCTTAAGCAGGTAAATACAATTTTTGTTACAAAAGAAATCCCTCGGGACGCCTGGGTGGCTCAGTTGGTTAAGCGGCTGCCTTCGGCTCAGGTCATGATCCCAGCGTCCTGGGATCGAGTCCCACATCGGGCTCCTTGCTCAGCAGGGAGCCTGCTTCTCCCTCTGCCTCTGCCTGCCTCTCTGTCTGCCTGTGCTCACTCTCTCTGACAAATAAATAAATAAAATCTTTAAAAAAAAAAAAAAAAAAAAAGAAAAGAAATCCCTCACACAGTGAAGGAATTATATACACTGCCTATCTGTACTGCCAGGGACCACAAGCAGATGTAAGAGAGGGTTTCATGGGTTAGGAAATAGGGCTAGACTCTACATGGGCTAAGGAATAATGAGTCACTTATCATCACTTGGACTTCAATGCTCTGGCAAGCACATGTTGAGGTTTTGTTTTGTTTTTTTTTTTTTTTTTTTTCAATAACTTCTTGAAGCCCAATTCTGAAGCTAGTAATGATAAAAGACTCCCTGAAAATAATACTGAGAAAGTCATCAGTAGGCTCAGGGAAGGTGGCCATGTTATGATGAATTTACTAGATAGAACTTGAGAACATGCCACATACCTATATTCGCTTGTTGGCCCAGGATACACTCATCACTAAAATAAAGGATGAGATTTTATCATCTTTGAAAATCTCAGTATTGTCTGTCTTTGTAGCACCACAATGATAAATGCTGCCTTGGAATTGGACTTCCTGGTAACAATGTGGGTGATGGATACTGGAATGGTGGAGATCCAGTGGCTGTATGTAACAGTGCTAAGATGAACACATTTACCATAATGGGCAGCAAAGCTAAGTGGCCATGAGGGCTCCTTGACCCACAGGAATCTGTGGTAATGAATAATAGAACATGGTATTTCTAAGAGTGAGAGAAATGGACAGTAAATCCAGGTGTTGTTAGACTTGTATAATAATAATAATCTGAAAAATATGCTGATAACCAAAGGCTAGTGTCAACTGCCAGAATGGAAGCTGAAGTATTCCATCCAGTCTCTAATCTATCTGCATTCTAGATCCAAGTCTTCCAGTTGCACAGTCCACTGATATAAGGTGTTCTACGTTATATCCTCTAGTGGAAAGTATAAGTTGTTGCCCCTCACACCACCTACCATGATGAATAGGACTCATATAGTACTCTTGGGAGACAGTTCAGATCCATTTATATATATATATATAGGGTGACATGGGAGACTTCTAGGTTGGAATAGGGATCAGACAAAGTGAGAGTTCTGCAGCAATATCAGGCTCGATTATAAGCAGCTCTACTGTTCAGGTCAGGTACTTCAGCCAAGCTAATGTTGCTAGAAGTGGTCTCGGTCAGCAAAAGAATCACAGTGAAGAAACCCTAAGGTTCTTAAGCAAGGCTATGTATTCCGAGGCAAGAAACTACTCTCTTTTTCAAGGGTCCTGGGTTCATGGGTCCTGGTACAATATTAGGCCCTGGGTAAATGTGATCATCTGATCTTGGTTCACCAAGTAATAAGTCAACTGGTTGAGTAATATCAGTGCCATTGTGTCTTAGTTGGGTTACTATAACAAAATATCATAGATTGAGTGACTTAAACAACAGACATTTCTTTCTCACAGTTCTGGAGGCTAGGACAACCAAAGCAAAGGTGCTGGCAAATTCAGTTCCTGGTGAGAAAGCTCTCTTTTTGGCTTAGAGATGGCCACCTTCTTTCTGTTTGCTCATGTGACCTTTTCTCCGTAGAAAAGAGATCTCTCCCATCTCCTCTTCTAATCCTTTCTGAGCACTAATCCTTTCTGAGGGAAACACCCCCATGAACTTTTCTAAACCTAAGTCTCAAAGGCCTCACCTCCAAATACTATCTGATTGGGTCTTAGGGTTTCAGCATATGAATTTGGAAGAAGCACAACATTCAGTCCTTACTAATCAGGCAGAGCAACAGTCCATAGCATGAAATAAATGATATATTTGAGATTGGTCCTATGCACTTTCCAAAACAGGAATAAATTATGTGAAGTTATTCAGAATCCTATGTTGTCAGTCACCATTGCATCACTGCCTCCCTTCAGTTTATTGTTATAAATTTACTGGGGATTAACAAGAACTAGCTGTTGAAGGAGGAAAAAAACTCACAGTGGTCTTTGAGGTGAGAGCAGCTCCAGATAGAATGCTAGTACATTCAAGTCCCTCTTATGGGGATAAGGAGTGTGGTAAAGAGAAATCCTCCCAATGAGTAAAGTTCTGAGGAATGTACTTGGTCATCTGTTTACATATAGAGAGAAGTGGTCTGAATTTCATATCCACATGAACTCTTGGGAAGCAACAAATAGTTTGACTGGTTACTCAATGACCTGGAAGGAGTAAGATTTAGAAACTAGAGACAAAGAGGCCTGGAAAAGAAGTATGAAAAGGACACATGATAGTGAACCTAAAGTATATAAATTTTTGTGTCTCAAGGCAGAGTCTTTAAAAGAATGCATAGTGTAGAAGAATCTCTTAAAAAGTAGAAGATAGGGTGATTCATCTTGTGGAGGTTAAGAAAACTTTCATGGCCATCTCAGTGGTAATGCAATGGTCCCATGGATTGAGTGACCACTTTGGTATATTTGGAGACTATATATAAGCCCAATAGCATGGTCTCCCTCTAGCCAAGACTGATGTAACTCTTGCCAATGAGGAATATCCAAGCTTCCAGCAGCAGAGACCAACAGTGAGCTCCCTGTATATAACTTTTCTTCAAGGAGAACAGCCAGCCACTTCATATTATGTTGAATGCATTGGACACATACCATTCTGGGGGAGACAAATGCAGTTATTTTCCATACCCAAACTGACATCTAGTCTGATTATGATATTTTTCCCCAGTCCAGTACTGGCATAAGAACAAACTTTAGAGGACTTACAGAATTTTTGATCTATTGGCATGGTATCATACGTAATATTGACTCAGACCAATTGACTCATTCTGTAACAAAGGAATGTGACAGAAGATATATGACCAAAGAATTCATTGGTGTTGCCATTTGGATTCCACCCCACCAAAATCCATAAAAAAATGGGTTTGTTCAAAGCATGGAATGGCTTACCAAAGTCTCAGTTATGGCACTATTTGGGACAACAGCCTGTAGCATCAGGATGCTGGCCTAAGGATGAACTAAACATACTACTGATTTAGAGTGCTGGATTAAATGGATCCAAAAACCAAGGGTAGAAATAAAATTCAAATTTCCTACCATTATAGCCAATGATCCAATTTTCTTCTTGGTTCTGACAACTTACAGATTTATTTTCTATCTTAGGGGCCTATACCTTCACTATACTGGTGAGCATCTTTAAGTCAAACTTTAAGCTGTAACTCCTTCTCAGTCTCTTTGGGTTCTTCTTTCCAGTAGAGCAGCAAAGAAAAGAGTGAGGGAACTAGCAGAGGTAATTAGCCTTGACTACTGTGTGGAGGTGGAAAGGCTGCTACACAATTGTGGCAGGGAAGATTAAGAGTAGAACCCAAGAAATCATCAGAAATTAGTTAGTTCTTCCTTCACTAAGGGAGAGATAAAAACAGTGCATGGACAAATGCAACAACCATGCCCCAATAAGAACAAAATGACTATGGGCTCAGAACTCAGAACTCTGGATTATCCCACTTCAACTGGCTACAGTGTTGACTGAGGATAGGAAAACCTAGAATGGTTGTTATTGGATATTGTAAATAGCGTAATGCCTTGTGATCGGTTACAGCAGAATGGACTGTAGCTTGTTTCTTGAACCTCTTCTTAGGTCTTTATAGAGATTAAATTGAAGAAAACTCTAGCTAATTGTACTTAGATCTCCTCTTTCAGGAAGGAAGTGAGACATCTTGTTCTCATGTCAGCGGAAGTCTTATGTTGATGTATGGAAGATGTATATGAAAGAAGATTTAAGCATATCCAGTTGGTGCAAAAAAGAGTCTGTTCAGACACCTATTGGACATTATTTCTGACTCTCTCACCCTCTCCCGTCTCTGCTTTGATGGTTACAGAGCTCTGCATGGACTCTAATTGATTCATGTAGGCCCACCTCTTAGGTTCTCACCTCTCCTCTGACCTTCCCTGTGGCCTCCAAAATATGATAAGTCCAAGACTCCCCTATTCATCTTTCACACATGACAACAAGGAAATACAGGGTATTCGTCTTTCAGGATGAACCATAGAGCAATGGGTTGTAGATAGAATTCTGCAGATAGATGGTTCTAAGGTTCAGTTTCAATCACTTCTTTGAGAATGGCCTTAGAGAACTGAGCAGCCATAAGTATAATGATTTCTGTGATCAGCTTTCACTTCACCCCTACTCTTTCTCCCTGGGATTGCACTCCCTAAAATGTGCTCACGAAGGTTCCGCTTTCTAGGACACAAAGGCCAAGATACTGGATCAGATCAGGGGTCTTCAAAAGTTTTTCTCCATATATCTTAAAAGAAATTGAAAATGACTTATCATTTGTACATTTTAAAATTGACTTCTAAATATTTTCATCAAAATAATTGAAAAGATGTAATGTCTCCTATATTGCCAAACAAATTTTGTCACTACATAAAATAGTTTTATACTTTGGAGTCATTTATGGATTCACCTACTACCTTTATTTTTTTTTTTTAATAATTTATTTTTAAGTAATCTCTATACCCAACATGAGGCTCGAACTCACAACCCTGAGATCATAAACAATGAATTCTGGAACACTGAAAAGAAATTAAATTAAATTAAATTAAATTAAAAAAAAAAAAAGGGTCACTTGCTCCACTGACTGAGCCAGCCAGGCTCCCTTAACCTACTACATTTGTATAGATAGATAGGTGTGTGTACTTATGAATTTAAATGCATGCACACATTGACATTTTAAATTTCGTTCCCTTTTTTTTGATCAAAGGGTGTGATTATTATTTTTTTTCTAATTTATCATTAAATGTATTAGTTTATAAAAAATAAAAATAATATAGCTAAATTATAAATTATGATAAATCATGAGAAATGACAATAAAATATACTGGGAATGCATATTCTAATGAGATAAATTATAATCAGGCATTTTTATACATTTAATATAAGTAAGTATAAATAAAAAATAAGTATAAATGTTGCTAAAATCTAATTATCATAAGAGATAGCATTTTTAATGGGAATTAAAATATTAAACATTGTAAATAGTAAAATGAAATGAGTATTGCTCTAATTGGAATAAAGATTTATTCCAATAAGTTCTAAATATTTTACTGAATAAAACACAACAAATCTGAAAAAAAAGATCAAAGGAATGTTTTCTCTGTGGGTTTGTGTTCAGTATATTTTGAAATGTTGGTAGTCCTAGAAAATAGTACAGTAATAGTTAAAATGTTATGTGTTGCTGACCCATTTCACAATTCAAAGATGCTTTTCTTTCTAATTACTGCTCCTTTCTAATGATTCTTATTAAGGACACTTGAAAAATAATTTCTTATATTTGTATATAAAAAAATTCAGTGAACATTGTTTCCTACCAATATTTATTTGCTTTGTCTACACAAAGTTCTCCTCAAAAGTAGTTCACTCTTTAACAAGTGTCAAGAGACAGAAAAGACAAAGGTTTTAAAGAAAATTATCATTTTCATTCTAAATTAGTTTTCTATTTCTACTATAACAAATATCACAAAACTAGTAGCCTAAAACAATACCCATTTATTATTTCACAGTTTCCATAAGCTAGACATCTAGCAGGCTCTGCTGGATCTCTGCTTGGAATCTCAAGAGACCAAAATCGAGATTTCAGCTAAGTTCTTTTCTGGACACTCTAGGGGACCATCCGTGTCCTTGCTTATTCAAGTCTTTGGCAGAATTTATTTTTATGCAGTTGTAGGACTGAGGGGTACTTTATTGTTGGCTATCAGCTGAGGATTATTCTCAGCTTCTAGAGGTCCCCACATTGACTGACTTGTGGAGCTCCCTTCATCTCAGAACCAATAATGGCTGGTTGAGTCTCTGTCACTGTTTGAAACCATCCTACCAGTTCTTCACTCACTGCATCTCTCATGGACTCTTCTGCCTTCATCAAGCAACGAGAAAAGGAGCCTGATTATGATTGAAGAACATCTAGTGCTCTTCTACTTGAGATTCCATTGGGCCCACCCAATATTCCAGAGGAAACTTCCTATCTTGAGGTCCTTAACCATTAATTTCACTTACAAAGTTGCTTTATGTCACACAGTATAACAAATATGTGCTTAACACCAGGAGCCAAAAAATAAATCAAGGAGGCTAAAATCCTACACATGCGCCACATCGTTCTATCCAAATTCTAGTACCTCATTCTATTCTTAAAAGAAATATTTACCCTAAAGGAGGAGAAGAGAAGCCTTATGCGATTATAGGATCTTGAGGAGTATTCCTCTCTCTTCAGTGACCTGGAGATTTTACACACTAAAAAATGCATGATAGTAAGATTAACAATCAGTGTATAATATCTTTCTTTTGTAAAATAAAAATAAATAAATAATTTACAGGTGCCTGGGTGGCTCAGTGGGTTAAGCCTCTGCTTCGGCTCAGGTCATGATCTCAGAGTCCTGGGATCGAGTCCCACATTGAGTCTCCAAGCAGAAGGCCTGCTTCCTCCTCTCTCTCTGCCTGCTTCTCTGCCTACTTTACTCTGTCAAGTAAATAAATAAAATCTTTAAATAAATAAATAAATAATTTACTACATGCAGGTATTTTTAGTTGGATATATCTATTATTGAGGACTGCAAAATTAAATTTCTTGAAACTGTGTCCTGAAAAATCTTTGAGTATCTTTCAACATTTGAGTTCTCCCTACAACCCACCCTTTCCTTTTAAAGACTACTGAATGACAAAATTTTAAGGAACAATTCCACTTCCAAGTATTCCAAGATTTTATAATTCTGTCCCTGAATGAATGAAGCATTATTATTTTTCAAGGCAGTTGTTCAAACCATAGGGGAAATAATCTGTCAAGCCAAATATTTTGAAGTGGGTACATCTAAAGCCCTTGTTATATATGAATATTGTAGTTATAAATCATAACTGAAAAGGGCATCAGATAAAAGCTATCAGTTGAATTCTCTGGTTAGGTAATGAAATCACTAATGTGACTAAAAGTTTTATCACTGAATAGATAGTTTAATTGAGCTGATTAGAGTTGAATTGGATTAAATTAATCCACTGGTAAGTTTTATATTTAATGTTACAACTGCACATTGTATTATTACATGTAGGCAAAGCCCATGTGAGCTTTTGAGATACAGAATATTTTTCAGACAATCAAGTTAACTAAAAGAATTAGCTCTGGAGGCACTGTTTGTTCCTGATTCCTCCAACTGAATCACATGGTCAAGGAAATAAAAACTTCATAATTTCAAACATTATAAGGTCAGAAAGGTAAGTATTTTTGAGTTTATTGTAAAATGAAGTTGTAGCATTATTTTCCCAAATCATAATAGCTCAATGGTCTGTTTATCTATTATTAGAATAGGTACAACCAGCACTGGGTATTCTTCTTGAACATAACTGGGTTCTTTCTTCTGCTACTTGTCCAACAGAGAAAGCTATGACATTTATACCTGAAATCTCCATAAGGGAGGCACTAGACATATGTGCTATTAAGCCCTCAAATGGTGGTTATTCTGAACTAAGACATACTGTAAGTTTTATCCAGTGCACTGGATTTCAAAACTTCAGCACAAATAAAATAATTGAAAATATTTCACTAAAAACTTCTTACATTGATCATATCACGAATCATAATTTTATCTATATTGGTAAATAACGTATTATTGAAATTGACTTGATCAGTTTCTTTATAAATCTCCGTGTGGCTACAAGAACATTTAAAATTATATATGCGGCTCATATTTCTTTAGTGGTGCTAGTCTAGACCATATCCAGTCTCAAAAAATCTCTTAATCATGCTATCTATGTGTCTGGCAATCTAACTTTATGAAAAACGAGCATTCTTCATAAAACTCTTTCTCCTTCACCTCTCATGTCCAAAAGAAGCGGACCCATGCTGGTCCATCCCCACGAGGCTAGTATTTCAGAAGAGATTTCTGGTCTCTCGTTACCTTCCCTTCTCCAGAGACTCACTTAGCGAAACAAGGGCTCAATTATTATTGGTACAAATTTTTCCTGGGGAGATAAATACAGCTTAGCGATACTAGAAACCAAAATATTCCTGTGATCAGATTCTCCTGACCAGTATGAGGTTTTTGATCTTGATTTTTAATCACACTACTTGCTCTTCATAAACAAGCTGACACTTGTTCTCCTTTCTTCATTTCCCAAGGCAAGACAACTATAAGCTGAAGTATTTTTTCTGTATGAGGACAAGTCAGATGTGATTAAAAAAATAATAATTACTACAGGACTGCCTATACTTTCAGCACTTAGTAGAGCAAAATTCATCTTTGATCATCATCTGCAGCTTCAAAATAACTGCTTCATAGATAGGAGGTCAGTCTGGAGCCTCGGTTCTAGACAGGAACATGGGTGGCCCCAGTGATGCTGTACGCAGCTGTGACCACTGGGCTCCTGAGATCTGTCAGGTGAAGGGGGGAAGCATTTAGTTCACTAGTCTTTTGGTCATCAGTCAAAATTAGTCTGTAAAGAAGAAATGAGTGCTGACACAATATCGAGCAAAAAGGCCTTAAACCCAAATCTAAAAAAGCTTCTGTGTGGAGAAGGATACTTTGAAGGCTAAGATTTGTGTAGTGGTACAGAAATGTTAACAGGTCAAACAACTCCCTAATTAGGAGGAAAGCCCAGAAAAAGACATGATGGAACAAGGTACCTGTAATGACAGTGAAATCTGATCTCCATCCATACGTCCCAGATCAAGGGGAGGCTAGAGTCCAAACCAGGGAAGCTGGAGAACAGACACATGCAAGGAAGATGAGGCAGAATGATTGTTTGTCAGAAAATAAGAGGTAAGTAGGTAGGATGATACAAGCAGAAGGGAAAACAAGAAGGTGATCCTATCTCCAGAACAAAAAGTAAACAATCTGCCAATTGAACAAACCCAAAAAAGTTATACATAAGCTGATAGGACAATTAAGGAAAGAATATTTCATTTAAAATTCCAAAGAAATTTTCAAGTCACTAAAACTGAAGGTGATGATAAAGCCAATTACCAAATAAGTGTGAGGTACTGTAATGATGGGAGAATCTTAGTAAAAAGGAAGTTCTTGCAGACAGAGCAAAGTGCAATGAGTCTGAAGAGGGACTGAGGGAACATGTAGCTGAAACAGCAAGTGGAGATTAAGATGGGCTGATTCTGACACTTGGGGCCTGGATGACCTGTCACCTGCAGTGTTTTCTCAGTGCCCGACAAATTTGCAGAACGTTTGAATTTTACTGGATCATGAAGGCATTTGGGATTTGAGGGCAGAGATGGAGGTGATAGCCTAGCTTACCTTTAGTGCAAAATATTCCAGGCACTCATGCACTGACAGACACCATCCCCCGAGATGATTTAGCTCAGGAAGTGGTTTATGGTCTTGTTCAGCTTCTCAGTGACTGGTGATGGTTATGGAGAATATCAACAAGTGGCAAGCACAACAGGCTAATATAAAGCCGAATAGGGATGCCTGGGTGGCTCTGTTGGTTAAATGTCAGCGTTCGGTTCAGGTCATGATCCCAGGGTCCTGGGATGGAGTACCACATCCCATTTCTTGCTCAGTGGGGAGGCTGCTTCTTCTTGTGCCTGTCGCTCCCCTTGCTTGTGCTCTCTCTGATAAAATAAATAAATAAATAAATAAATTTTATTTTATTTATATTTATCTGATAAATAAATAAATTCCTTAAAAAAGAAAAAAGCCAGAATAGACAGCAGAACCATAATTTAAATATTGATCATCATTTGATGACTGACCCTTCGCTTGGGCTCTACAAAAAAGAATAGAATATTTTCTTTTTATAATTTGGCCCCATTCTTTTTTTTTTTTTTAAAGATTTTATTTATTTATTTGACACAGAGAGAGAGATCACAAGTAGGCAGAGAGGCAGGCAGAGAGAGAGAGGGGAAGCAGGCTCCCCACTGAGCAGAGAACCTGATGCGTGGCTCCATCCCAGGCTGGGATCATGACCCACGCTGAAGGCAGAGGATTTAACCCACTGAGCCACCCAGGCGCCCCGGGCCCCATTCTTAAGGAAGCATTACTGTCAGAGGAAAACATCAAAACTGACCCATCAAATTGGTATTTTATGCTACAACTGAATGTATCAGTACATGATAAAACTGTTAAGACTTTAATTATTACCTCTTTTTTAATTTTTCTAACCTTTTTATTTTTAAAATTTTTACAAATTTTATGTATTTTCTATTTTTTATGGTTACCTCATATATGAAAGGAATAGCTCAGATGGTTTAAGAAAACAGGCTAAAGACACACTAAAAAGCTAGTGCTTTTTAAGTATTACTGTGCCATCAGATTCACCTGGAGGTCTTAAAGCACAGCTAACTTGGCCAATCCTCAGAATTTCTGGCTTAGTAGTCTCGAGTAGGGCCCAAGGACGTACATTTCTAAAGTGTTCTATACGTTAGTATTGGTCTGGGAACCTGACTGATCTAGTCACTGGGCCCATCAAGTCTATGATTATGGCTCTGTCTAAATTTATATATTTATGTATTCTGAAAGAAATTTTTCATTTTTCCAGACTTGAGAAACAAACATTCCTTAGTAGTAAAGTTTGTTTCATTAGGAGGTTTTATTTATTTTTTTTTTAAACAGAACTCAAGATTCTGTGATGCCCAAAGGGACATTATGAATAATAATGCCTGTCAGTATCTCTCGGGTCCTCTCTGCCTCTTCTCTTGGTGATACAACACTTACTGTCCTCCTCTCCTGCAATTTCAGAACTGCCATTAGGATAATGTGGATTACACTTTGGCAAGCCCCTGTCTAGATATTATATTCAAATGTGTCACTAACAGGAAATAAAATCTGCTGTAAGAAATGATGGGAAATGCTGGCCAGAGTCTGTTGAAAATAGATATCTTCCTTAGCCAGACATAAAGAGAGATAACCCTGAATGTAGATTAAGTCTGCAATACACACAAATTCTTGATTCTGTCAGGTTCATTAAAGACAGTAAATGCAGAGAGATTTGAAGCAGAACTGATTATGAACATTTACCTTCTACTGAATTCCCTGGTGCCTGTGAATATTTACCCTTCGATCTTTGTTAAGGCTTTAGGCAGAGCAAACTGAAAACCATTCTCCTGAATGTTACTTGGAAATGCATGGTCAAAGTTTCCTAGCACGGAGTCTAGGTGGCTTTATTATCATCACTATCATTAAAAATGCATGTGTCTATCTTCATGTGGTAGGATGATGGGTGATGTACAAAACAATTTGCACTTATAATCTATGCCTTTGGAGACTCTGAAACAAAGACAAAGACCAACACTAATTTTAGACAATAACGTAATAGAGTAATTAAAATAACATTTTTTGCACAAAACATAAGTAAAGAATAGCTGTTTTGTGAAGCAATGCGTTGGAAGAGTTGATTTCTCCATTGGGTAGAGTTTGTTGATACTTGATTCATGTGTAATACACAGGTATGATCTATCCTCCACTGTTTCTTCCAACTAGCCTAACCAGGTCCCTTGTCCTGAATGAAGGCATAAAGAAGAGGAGGTAAACGTTCAGCAGTTTTGGGGCGCCTGTTCGACTCAGTCGTTAAGCGTCTGCCTTCAGTTCAGGTCATGATCCCAGGGTCCTGGGACTGAATACAATGGGATCCCTGCTCCGTGGGGAGCCTGCTTCTCCCTCTCCCACTCCCTCTGCTGTATTGTCTCTCTGGCTGTATCTCTCTGTCAAATAAATCAATAAAATATATTTTAAAAAATGTTCAGCAGTTTTAAATTTATATACACATATATGTACGTGTGTGTGTATATATGTATATACACACACACGTACATATATGTATATATGAAGTGCTTTGTTATGAGGAATTGGCTTACATGAATACAAAGGCTGAGAAGTTCCATGATCTGCTCTCTGCAAGCTGGAAATCCAGGAAAGTCAGTGGTATAATTTCAGTCTGAATTCAAAAGCTTGAGGCCAGGGGAGCTGATGGTGTAAATCCCAGTCCAGGAGTAGAAGACCAATCTCCCAGCTCAAACAGGCTAGCAGACAGCAAACAGGGCAGACTCCTTCTTCCTCTTTTCTTTCTTTCTTTCTTTCTTTCTTTCTTTTTTTTTTTTTTCTTTTTTCTATTCAGGCCCTCAACAGATTGTTTGATGCCCATGCAAATTACAGAGGACAATCTACCTTCCCTAGTCCATTGATTAATTTCACTCAGCTACACCCTCACAGACACACCCAGAAATATTATTTAATCTGGGCACCCATTGTCCCAGTCAAGTTGACACATAAAATTAACCATCACACCTGATTAGGTCCTTCCTCAATCTCCATATGCAAAATGGTGGACTCTACCCAGAAATTTATGCTAATTCTTCCTTGGGAAGTCATTTCTTGAGCAGAATACCTTAGTTTGTTTTCTTATTATATGTGTAGGGTATAACTGTTATGAGATAGTTCTAAATAAATTGAGAGACAGAATGTAAACTTTAGAACTAAAGGATATTTTAGAGTCATCAATTTCTAAGGCTTCATTTACAAGGCCGGAGAGAGGAAGTCCTATGGCCAAAACCTGAGAAGCTAGTCAGTGAGGAAATGAGAATAAATTTCCAGACACACACATCCTTACTCCAGCCAATTTTGCTTTCCATTTGAGGAGCTAGATCAGTCACAACTAATCTATATAAACGCATAAAGTGAGCAACTCTTATTTCTAAGACAAAGACAATCAAGACACATTAGAAAACTCGATCTTCTTTATAATTAGAATTTGTAATGGTTTGTCCTCTAAACCAGCAGATATAACTGAAATAAGAGATAATAAGCTAAAACTAGTACAGTCAAATTTTCTCGGACTTTATTATTAAGAATACTCCAAGTATTTATTAATCATGCAAGTGTTTTTCAGACATGAAAGCATTTCTTACAGCAGTAGAAAATTCTGTTTGTTCCATCCCTGTCTTTTTTCTTGAAGCATTAGAGTTATTAAGTACAACATCTGCATGGAACAGGTTGTTTGCTTTTCAAATAACTTTAGCAGAAAGAGATATTTGATGAATTAGTAATGTGTTTGATCTTGAGAAACTGATAAAAACATCTGGTTCTTTGGTCCTTTATTCTGATGCCTCAGTACCTTTTTAAAGCTGGATTTTACAAGCCCCTTGGCAAATTGGTTTGGCTACAGTGTTTTTCCTTGTATGTAATATATTACTTGAATACTGAAAAACCTGCTGGAAAAAGGAAAAAAAAAAATGAAAGTCTGAGTAACCAATAGACCCTGTGGTCATTATAAATGCCCAATGGGTATTTCAGTGTCCTTTAATTGAAAAGAAATTATGTAAATCCATTTAAGTGTGATGAGCGTTTACAAAAACAACTAAAGACTGAAGAGCCAGACACATCAGCACAGTTGAAAGTTAACATGTAAGACATTAATAGATGTTCCTAGATCTGTACCTTCTTGTTCTATGTCCAGGAAATTTATTTTCTAGACAATTACCTCTATGGGAACACCCAGGGCTGGAGGGAACAGTTTTACAGAATCTTACTGTTACTGAGTCAGCCATGATGGCTATTAAATAACAGGTGGAAGACAGTGATTTATATGCCAAAGTCACACAGTGCAGTCATCCCATGGAGGCCCTGGCGCTCAGAGAAGAAACGCCAAGATGGTATATCGGTTACCATGAAACAAAAGCAGTTTGCTTTTTAGTCCAAATGTGCTTACCTATTAAGCTATAAAAAATATAATCCATGAGCCAACATACAAAATCACAAGTATACAATCACTCTACATGCATGTAACATTCTTCCCTTCTAACATCACCTTTAACTTGCCCATCACACATCTGAAATGTACAAGGATTACCTGCAAGAGGCACTTGGTATTACTAATGATGGCGGTGACAGTGAGCCCCAAGGAACTTGGATCAAATGTTTTCATGGAATAGAAGGGTCCCAAACGTTTATTCAAAGAATGAATTTGACCATTTTGAGATTTTTTTCTTTTGATTTTGGTTTTTATTTGGTATTGCTCGATTTGGCATTTGGCAATTTTTTAATCTTCTAGGAATACTGGATTTATTCCATTTTCTGTGCAAATTTTCAGTTCACTGGTGCTTGGGGTATTATAAATAATTACTGCATAGATTACTTTTCTAGACGGTCAGATAATAGTCTCAGTCAGGGAGCATTTGGAATCATGTAGGAGTGTTTTGGTTTTTGGAGCTGACATAGGAATTTGTGGAATGAAGGTCAGGAAGAGGATACACAGGACAGTTCTGCACAATGAAGGGGTGCTTCCCAGGAATGCCTAGAGTACCATTCTTGAGAACAATAGCTGAGGAACCACCCCTCTGAGGAAAGAAAAAGCAATGTACTCTGGGGTCTCATCTCCCTCATGGGCCCTATCCCATCTTTATGGCATGAGGGTCCATTCTATCCTGGAACTGGGCCATTGTCTCAGGGCCAAGTGAAAAAAACAAAAACAAAAACAAAAACAACAACAAAAACAAACAAACAAACAAACAAAATCCCATCTGTATGGCATAAGGGTCCATTCTATCCTAGAGCTGGCCACACTGTCTCAGGGCCAAGTGAAAAAAACAAAAATGAAACAAAACAAACAAAACAAAACAAAAACAACAACAACGACAAAAAAAAAAACTACAAAAAAAAATGGGCCACCAGATATACTCCATGTCATAGGAGTCAAAAAACACACCAGCCTGAACTTGGAGAGGGTTTTCTAAAAGTCAAAGCATATTCAAATGTATAACTTCCTGAGACTCCTTCCTACAGTCCACATTGCCTCTCCCTAAATGACTTGACAAAGATGAGGAATGATGATGAAGCATTAAAATGAAAAGTTTAAGTCTCCAATTTTTGTTCTGAGAACCCCCTCCTCCTTTGTGTAGTTAGCTCTTGGCATTGGATAACTTCCAGTATCCACCCATGAATACTGAAGTAGTAACAGGATGTTATTATTTTATAGAAGTTTTGTGATAATGCCGTAACACATCCCCTGTAAAAGAATGAATGAAGGGTAGCATATTGTAAAGGTGCTGTTCAAGTTGTTTTTTTCCATCAATGTGCAATAAATGTAAGTGATTATATCAAAATCAACATGCATAATCAAATGCATGGTCTATCATGCATTCTACCAAGAACTATCAGGTATGACCCTGTGCCTTGACTCTCATTCTGCACTGTCTTTGGGCTCCAGGTCCAGGGTCTTCTGGTCTTGGTGTGAACAAGTCTTTCACTTCCCTTTTTTCCTTTTAGTCCAGGAGACTCATTTCAGAAATTTTAGATGAAATTTACCAAGAAACCAAAGGTGTAGATTTCTGAGTCTGAGAAGCTAAATATCATCTTTTTTGATTCAATTTATTAGGCACACAGAACACTGTCCTGTTTCTTAATATGTATAAGGAAACCCATATCTAAAACAATAGTTGTGAGAATTCATGTTTAAAGCTCATGTTCTTTCAGTCTCTCAAATATCATTCATGGTGATATGTTCTGCTGTAAATAGTAGAGCTGTTGCAATACCAAATCCTTGAGAAAAGTCTTGCCTTTTGGATGTTTCTTGGTTGCCTAATGTTTGAATGAGAACTGTCCATGCAAGGTAAACTCACTTTATCCAGAGATTCGATTGATCCTAATCTGTAAATATCTCAATTTCCTATTTTGAAATGTTCAAGTGCTAAAAAATGTTACCTTAATCTTTAATATGTTTTGGTCTTACAAAAGAGTCAGAGATTGACAAATCTGGGAGAAATACATTTCAAAAAAAAAAATTTATAACAGTCTTCTCAGCAAATCGTCAAATTCACTTTAAAATACATCTGTTACATAAAAATTTGACTTGCTTTTTGAAGCTATTAGTGATAAGTCAGTATCATTTAGATACTTCTTCAGTACTTCTGCTCTTATTGATGTCCTACCCAAGCAATCATAACCCTTTCTAGAAAAGGGTTGTGGTCAATAGAAGCTGAAGTTTTTATTTTTTCTCTGAAATGGTTCCAATGTGCAAAGGATTGATGGACTGTACGTGATATATACATATGAAGGCCAATACAAATGCTGATCCTTTTGATATTAAAAGTTAACTTAAAATATTTGATGTAACTCCTTCACTGTTTCCTGGTGACAGTTCATATTGGGATATTTGGTTTTCCCAAGGATATCGTCCTGGAATTGCCCACACATTCTAGACCTGCTCTTGTCTTTAATAACTTTTTTCATTTTGCTCTAATTTAAATTTCTAACTCTTCACTAAAAAAAGGTAAGATTTGGGGAGCTTCAAAAGGGAAAGTTAATTTTGTAGATCATCAGTGAAAGTCAAGATGGACTAGTCAATGCTCAGTAAGAGCCTCCAAACCACAGAGCGACGGAACACAAAACATTTTTTCTCATTCTCACTGTAAATTCTAATGTGGGCCAATGGATCTCTGCTCATTGTAGATCCAGGTCAACATAGACCTCAACTCAACACAGGTTTCTATCACCTGGGAAGGGAGAACAGAGTATGCATCGCTTCACAGGGTCAATTAAATGACACATCTTACAGGAAAATGTGGACCCTCTCTGGTATTTTCACTCATATTTCATTGGCCAAAGTAAGATCATATCTAACTTCAAAGGAGGTTGACAAGTACAAACTGTAGGAGAAGAACAAGAATGCTTGTGGAGAGCCAGAAATGTTATCTCCCTACTGAGTCTTCTGCCTCCCAAATCTGGGTCTGAGCAGCCTTATGCCACAAGACACCTCTGACAACACTTACCTGGTTTCAGTTTCTGTCAAGTCCTAGCCCACCGAGAGAACAATAATATCCACAGAACATATTTTATGCCTCTTTTACAGACACAGTGTGAAATTTAAGTATATTAGCTCAATCAAAGAGTAAATGTTAAGTTCCTATCTCACTCTGGGTTCAACTTTTCATTAGTTCCCATTTATAGGCCAGGGGCAATGAGAAAGCGTATTTAGAAATCTATTCAAAACACTGTGGTAACTAGAAAAAAAGAATCCCCTCTTTTAAGCTTCTCTTTATCATCTTCCAGGAATATCTGATATCTCAAATTCTTTATAATTCCTCTCTGATCATGTAGTTGTCAATTTCTTCATGATCCCCTCTACCCTCGCTCAACTGGCACAGGTTTTCCTTAGACTTTTTTTCATCACCTGCATTCAGTGCGTCTCCCAAGCTCAGTGCTATCAGCCCTATTATCCAGGTTGTCTCCTCTCAGCTACTTCAACATAGTGCCACTTTTTTTCTGTGCTAAATATGGCTTGTCTGAGAAAAAAGAAACTAATTGTTGTAACTCCCATATGGAAGCTGCATAGATTGTTAGAAGCCGCTCTCTTCTGCTCCAGGCTACAAGCACTGCGCTAGGTCTTACATGTTTGTTTGACAATCTCACAGCGGGAATAGCTGTGGGGAGAGGAGGAAAGTGAAATAACAAGGAGATTGGATGTCAGGCTCTTTTTTATACAAGATCTCCTAATAAGAGTAGTACTTCATTGTCTAATATTGAAGAATTTGAAAATGTGTCTGACCCACACGTTTGACAGCCTTGGAGTATGGCCCTCTCTCCCAGTTAGGGTATCTCATTAATTTATTTCACAGAAAGTCACCTCTTCTCCTGGGCTGGGCCCTCAGCAAACACCTGTGGATTACTGCCACAGCCTTTAAACTAGCTTCCTAGTATCCAGGTTGCCCCTCCATCCAATGTATCCTGCTGACAATAATTAACTTGCTTAAACACCTGTGACAGAGTAATTATTGAGATGCTATTTTTACTTGATTCTCTCTAATACTGGAGATGGGAAATAATTCGAGGTAGATTTTATGTTCAGTTCCAAAGGCTTTTGTGCTGAGCCTGGGCCATTTAGGTTAGAAATAATTTCTGGGAAGCAGGGCAACTGACAGAAATTTGGAAAAATCCAGAGCCCATTCCCTCATATCCAGGCTTTTGTGAAAATAAGCTCAATGGGGGCTCAATCCTTAAAGCTCAATCCTTAAAGAAAGCAGAACTGGCTCAATAATGAAGCAAATGGTTTGTTTCAGCAAGATGGTAGAGCGGTCAGAGTTGGCAGGCTTTTAGAGTGATATGGAACTAATGTCCACTCCCGCACAACCCCCCAAATGTCAAAAGGATTCATGATAGAATAACCAAGACAACAAAACCCCAAAAGGTCATAGTGTTGGAGGCACAGAGAAAGTACATGTCTTCATACATGGAAAAGGGGGAAGGTATCAGGCTGCTTTGAAAGGTCCACAAGGGCATGTCAGAACCAGCACTCCGGACCAAGAACCAGAAACCTTCTTCCCATCCTAGAATTTGTACATGACTCTAAGGGAGGCTTTCCCTGCCAAAACAAATTTATAAATGTGACTGAGTTAGTATTTCGTGACACCTCTGGTAGAAGGAGGTGAAGTCTGATTTACCTGGCTTAGAGAATAAAATTACGTGGACTTTTACTCATTTGGATGATGTACCCTAAATTCATAGCCACAAGAAGCTGCTCTCAGCATTACACTGTCCTACCCAGAAACTTTCACAGAGTAGTGGGTGTATTCAACCTAAGCCCTGTAGGTGAGTGCTCAGACACCTGAATAGTTGGTTCCCACTTAGCTACTGAAGTTAATTTCCTCCGTCTCCCAAATACTCTTCTCTGTTCTAATCCGCCTCACATCTTCACTTTAGCCCTGTGACCGCTATTGACTCATTCCCTGAACTCTGACAGTTCCTTATCCCCCTGCAACCCCAGCATGCAAAATAAACTGCTCTGTTGATGCAGCCTAGAATGATTATGATTACTTCATTAGGGTTAGTGTTCTTGATAATATTAAAAGCTCCTTTGGGGTAAGGACCACATCTCATATTTCTGTTCCCCTCCTAGTGTCTAACAAGGGGCTAAACCCAAACTAAAGACTTGTTAGTTGATTGCATTATATGTCAAAGCCTCTCATGGGGAGTCACGTCTGGGTGGAGGATCTCATTCAGGAAGAAAGCAAGCCATTCAGGATAATAAACTGACACAATGGAAGTCACCATAGCGAGAAGCACAAAAGACAGTTGATGGGTAGTTTCAATGGTAGAACACGGTTTAATTGGTTCAGCTCTGAAAAGTGCAAGTTGCTTGCCTGGGTGAGGAGTGTTGTTATTCCCCGTCTGAGAAAAGAACTGAAGCTCAGCAAAAGGGGGCCAGATGTTCAAATCCCCTAACAGGAAGACCAAAAGAATCAAGTCCTGAGCCTGTATTTTCTTTCAGTGCCACCTTAGTAATTAGTCAATCGGGGGAAGTAAAGACTTAGGGATATAACTGGAGGTCTGTTAGAAAGGAAAAGACCAGAGCTAACTCTGATAACTCATTTAGTCATTCGTTTCATTTGGAGAAAGACAAGAAGTGCAGAAGTCTTCTTTTTCTTGGGAAGACTAAACCAGAAAATTACTGTTGTTTCCTGACGTCGTTTTGGGGATAATACTAAGAACACCTATAGATTAGTAAACTCCTAAACCCTGTCTGCGGCTTGAATAATCACCTTTCAAATATGCCCTAAAAAGCAGGACGAGAAATCTGACTTGGTATTTTCAAAGACAGAAGCATATAAAATATGAAACCATGTAACTTCCCATTGTCCTCATGCTGTAATTCAATCTTTGTTAAAATGCAGACAAGAAAAATGAGTAGTGTCTTGGAATCTGCTTTTGCTCTACCCACCCTACGGCAGGAATTCTCTGAAACTGACAAGCTCTCCCAGGCCTTCTTTCCCGATAACCTTTCTTGTTATGAAAGGCATAAGACAAGAACAGTCATTGATTGGGGAATTGAAGCTCTCCCATAAAAGAGGAGTATGTCGACAGAAATACCATCAGTTCCCTGGCACGCAGGTCAAACATTCCTTAATCTCACTAGTGTCAAGGGATTGCATGACCACCCTCAGACAAGGACAGCCAATATTACCTGCACCGAGAGTCAGACCTGTTGAAACGTCTGGAAAGGGGACAGACTGAAAGAAAGAACAGCAGTGCCTCCCACAGACACGCAGAATCAGGTCTGGCTGTATTTCAAACACCAAACAAACTATATTTTCAATTTTACTGCCTGACATTTACCAGAGGGGAAAAGATACATAAGTAATGAGGCAAAAGGGCATGACAAGCTGGGTGCGTATTTTCTCATTATGTGAAGAAATAAGCCTAGCAAAAAATTGCACTTAGAATTCAAAATTAAAAATAAATAAGTATTTTTTTCACATTTGCCAGAGCAACCTTAACAAATTCAACAATTCTGAATGTATATAAACGTAGTTGATATTTTTTGATGCTCTGATCTAGCAATGTTACCCACTTGTTTTCACTGTATTATGCCGCTCATTATTTTGGGTCAATATGTAAACACTGGCATCTGTGTCTGTCTCCTGCAACCACGTTATTTTCTTAATAACAACAGCTGTCGTCATTATCAACGGCTTAATATCTGTTAGGCACAGTATTAATACCCTACATGCCTTCTATCGCTTCACCCTTCACAAAAATTCTGCACAATAAGTGTTCTCACCATCAGTTTATTAAAGTAAAGAAGTTCAGCGAGGTAACAGCACATTAAGTGGTAGAGCTAGTTTCTGGAGTGCAAAATCAAATCTTTCTTCCTTTCGGCCTCCCCTTCAGACCCTAGCATGGATTCTGTCTTCTCTGGGTTCTTAGTAAATATGGCAACTGCCTGAGTTTACTTTCATATATGAACAAAACCACAGGTTGAAGCATCATTAATGAAACTTCATTAAAGTGGCTGGGAGTGTCTCAGTAAACTATCAGGTCAGCCACTCGGCTTTGGAGTGACTGATAGACATACACACACACACACGCACGTACACACAATTGGACTATACATTTTGGTGCTAAGCATGCGGAGTCTGATCCCTGATCATGCAGAGAAGGACTTGCACCAGAATTTCTTCTTTTTTTCTTCTTCTCCTTTTTTTAATGCGGTTGGGCAGTCCCCTGTTCATGGTAACCAAGAGGGAATATGCAACCGCAGAGTGTCAGATTCTCATCCAACATCTATAAATGTTTCTCTGTAATAAATAGATGTTTAATTTTCTAGCTTTTAAAGCCCAAAACACTAACTCTCCTCTCAGGATTTCCTGGTCCTGGGGTGGTTGATGTGACAAAGAGTAGTGCAGGTGGTCAGGGCTGTAATTACGCTCTAATGAAAACTGCTATTTACAGTTGAAAGGCACCTCTGTAGTCTGGCATGGTTCCAAGAATTTAGACTTTCTTAACGCTGTTTCACATAAAAAAATAATAATAATAATAAACCTCTCCCAGCACCTGTATAAGGTGCTTAAAATGTCATTACCACCTGTAATTACATGGCAAATCCAATTACCACAGCTAAGGCATCAGATTGGTATGTACAATTTGTACATGTTGACTGTGTGGGCTATAAAATTGTAACTAGAGAAGCACACATAGTCGGAGATTGTGTGCATCTTGTGTAAAGCTCTGAAGAGCAATTAGAATATAAAAAAGTAATGAGGAGGGGCACCTGGGTGGCTCAGTGGGTTAAAGCCTCTGCCTTCGGCTCAGGTCATGATCCCAGGGTCCTGGGATCAAGCCCCACATCTGGCTCTCTGCTCAGCAGGGAGCCTGCTTCCCTTCCCCTCTCTCTGCTTACTTGTGATCTCTGTCTGTCAAATAAATAAATAAAATCTTTAAAAAAAAAAAAAAAGTAATGAGGAATAATAAGAATAAATGAGTTTCACTGAAGTAATGGCATTTTATAAGCTTTAGATGAGAGGTCCTTCAGCTTCAAAAAAGTAGGAAAAATTATCCTCGAATGGAAAAGAAATCACATAACATATTGGAATAAACAACAGAGAAATATAATAATTTTCTAATAGAGATCTATTATAGCTTTCGTGTTCACTGTACAGACATGACTTATGTTACATAAGGAAATTGGAAAAACCTCCGCATTCACTGAGAGATTTCTGGGAAAAGACAGGCTGTTTGGATCTATGTGAACAGTGGAATCCATGAAACAGAGCCTTCCAAACCCCTTGTGACATTCATCATAGCAGTTACACGAGTTACACTAAATTATGATCTTTTTTCATATAGATGGAGGAGTGATAAATGCAGAACTGTCTGCCAGCTTATTATACGGTCAGCAGCAGCAAAAGGAATGGAAAATGACAGGAATAAATAACATAATCTGATCAGTTAGTGGCACACAAAGACTTCCGGGGCTCCCTCTGGTATAACAATCTCTGGTCTCCTGGGAGCCACCTCAGAAAGATTGACTATTGTCACAGATAAGTTCAATTGTGTGAAGGACACAAAGCATCAGGTTTTAGATAAGCTATTTGGGTTTTGTCTATCCTGCTTCCCATAAGAAGTCAATGGACTCTATATCATGGTCCCTTGACATAAACTAAATTGCCATGCCACATGGGAGGAAATAGGCAAGTTTCTTAATCAAATTATAAGTTCTTTATAGATAGAATTTGTGACTATTAATTTCTTTTTAAAATATCTGCAGATATTCACAATTCTATAAGAAGCAGACACGTGGTAAGTGTTTTTTGCTGGATTTTTATACATACGTTGTATGAGAATATAATTATACATCTTGTCTCATGAAGAGTGCCTGGTCCAGACACAGGATGTAATCTGACTTTTCAAAATTGAAATAAGTGGTAGATATTGAAATTACACTCACTACCCAATTTAAATGCCAGTTGGCTTATTATAGTGAGCTTCTTGAAGCCTTTGTTGGATTCTCCCTGTGTACCCTTCACATTGTCATGCACTGGTGAGACTCTCTTTAAAACTCTGTCCTTTCTTTTTCTCATGACACAATTTTCTCAGTTTTCCTCTGACCTCAAGCCATTCTTTTCAGTTTTCTTTACTGACTTTACTAGACTTGGGCCTCTCCTCTCTTAGAGACATCTCTGGCCAATTTCATATGCTTCTACTGTCTTAACCTCCATGCATATACCATCAGCTTTTGGATATGTTTCCAGCTGAGTCTTACCTCATGCCAGAAAAATATTTATAACTGTTTTCTAGGCAGGACCTCTTAATTTTCCAGAGCCAGGTGAAAACCAATCAATATTAAACTAATTGTTTTTCCTTCCCATACTATATTTTCCTCGTAATCTTAATTCTTGGCATTACCACTTCTTCAAGAAAGAAGGAAAGAAAGAAAGAGGAAAAAAAAGTAAAAAGAAAAGATAAAAGAAAAAGGCCAGACTCCCTCTTTACCCACACTCTTCCCATCACCCAATCTAAATCTCTACACTGTGTATTGCTTTTTTCCCTACACCCCATTACCATTGCCTGGGTTAAGGATTCTAGTATTTCCCAGATTTCCTGTGGTATCCTAATTGATCTTCCTGCTTCCAATTTTGGCTCACCATCTTAATTTATTCATTCACATTCTGTGAATTTGATCATGTCATTTTTCTACCTAAAACCCATTAGTGGCTCTTTATCTCCCTTTAGGCAAAGCCAAACTTCTAAGTATGGCTCATTGGTTCCTTCTCAACAGAACTGCCCCGTCTTTTTCAACTCTTAATTTTTATCTCTCCATAAATCACATTCTGCATTTTATCCCGACATGGGGCTCGATCCCAGGACCCTGGGATCACGACCACGTTCTGCATTTTATCAATTATGTTTATGTTTTTTCTCATGTCAAAAATCACATTTTATTTCTTATCTGTTTGATAAACTTAATCTCCAACCTTCAAAATTCTAAACAAATACCATTTCTTCTCTGAATTTTTAAAATTGCTCTCTGTTAAACCTAGCTGTGTCTTCCTCTGGACCTCCGTAGACCTCTCCGTAACAACTTACTATAGGATTTAGCATACCAGATTGAGATTATTTATTTATCAATAGACTGTAAGATCCTTAAGGCAAGAGTCCATTTTTCTACCTATTTCTTCGTCTTCTTAACATAGGCTCCCCCTGTGGTGAGGCTCAGCCACTATTTATTGAATAGATAAATGTATATTGGTTATTCCAAAATTGTTGTTGATTGTTATTATATCATTACATGATTATTTACAGGTCTGTCCTATCCTTTCTGACAGTTATGTCAGCTACAAACAAATATTGTTGTATATTTTCCTTTAGGAAGAGAAAGGACAGTGCACCAATTGCCATGTTTTTTAATCCATTTCCACTTTTCTGATTGCCTTCCTCCCATAAATATTTATTGAAAACTTCCATCATCTAACAGACATGGTGTAAAGTTGCACAGAAATATCTCTGTGATATATGTGAGATAATTTCTGCAGGAAAATGTAATGTTACAATTTAGTAGGTGATCAATGTCATAAGAACATAACCGTTTACAAACTACAGAAGTTTGGAAAAAAAGGAGCTGGGATTTTCTCTGAGGAGGTCAGGGAAATTTTCATACCAGTGGTAACACTGATTGGGCCTTGATACCTCTGTAAGTTTCCTTTCATGGAGAATGATGGGAAGGTCTGCGAAGCAAGTCAGTCATGAAGGCCAAAAAGAGAAAAGTGGGTAGCAAAGTGTATTAGTAAATCTACAATAATATGGTCTCAACTTGTAAACTAAGGAAACTATTAGACTCCAAGGCCAGGAAAGACAAGAGAGTGAAGATTGCAAAGCCCTTCAATGTAGCCTGGGCTTGAGTTTCTAAAAGCATGTAATATTATAAGCAGGAAAATGATACCAGAAACTTATCTTTTAGAACCATTAATATACTAGTTGGTTTTAGTACATTTTAAGTGCAATTAGAATCGATTAAAAACTGTTATATTACTCTAGGATATAAAGTTAAAAATATCTGATTTCTTAAGTATGAAAGTAAATAAATTTAAATTTATTTAACATAGACATAAAAAATAGTGTAAAAGACAAATACTAGCATAAGATTTAGGAAATATGAGTAAGTTAAGTTCTTTCCTTATATCTGTCACAGAATTAAGAATTAAATATATGGTAGCTCCCCAAAAGTTTAGTTAAACTACAAATAGTATAATTTCTACTGTACCCTGTTGTTCTACATTTTTCTTGATAATCAATTACTACAGAGCGACATGCCTATAGTGAGCAAGTCTTATCACAGGATAGTGACTAACACAAAATTTTCTACAAAGAAAACAAAACAGACTTTAATTAGCATCATTTGATTAAGTCTAACTTTTTTTCTTTTAACCAATTTGCCTCATTGGCAAAAGGTTGTTCTTTATGTTTATAGGTAGCAAAGAAACATGGGGCATATCACCAATAGCTTGGAATTAGAGAGTTCTGCCATAATCCAGTTCTGTGACCTTGGACGAGCCAGTTACCATGATATCTGGTGTATATCAGTTTCTCAACCAGCTTCAGCAGCCTTTCTCCTCCTCTATGTAAGCATTCTATAGTGTACTGTGTGAAACATCTTAATGCTTGGTAAGTATGTATGTCTGGAGCGTTAATTAATTTAATTCTTCAGCCTTTCATCAATGGACCCACTTCATTGTCTACAACTGAAAAATGACTAAAAAATCATGAATGAATTCTAAGACTTTCTATTTTCTTCAAGGTATTGTTAAACTGAGAAAAGGTTGGTCATATATTAAACATAAGCCACAGCATATTTAAATTTCTTTTTCCCATAATCTTTTAACAATGTAAAAGTTAATGTTGCATTTCTCAAGAATAGGAACTCTAAGTTTCGCAAGAGGATTAAAAGAATGAAAACCTGTAAAGTACTTAGAATAGTGACTGGCACGTAGAAAACACTAGAGAAAGATTTGCTATTATCATCATTACTAATGTGGAACAATTCATACTGCTTGATAAGCCTTAGAGAAATCACCTGTTATGTTGTGTTTACACATAGGTTAAAATGTTCCAGAAATATGTTCTGGGTCAGATGCCAGATTTTAAAAACTACTGTGAAGGGACACGGTTTGTTAGTTAGTCACATTTGAGTTACACTAGCCTTAATATAAGCTTTGGGCTTCAAAAAGAACGGGTTTCCTGAGGTGAAAGAAAAGCAAATATAGGTAGGTCGATGGTCTCATTGCCTTCACTAAAAAGACAAAGGAAGCCAATCCAGGGAAAAAAAAAAATTCAAATTTACACTAATGGTCATTTTCCCTTTTTTCTCTCTTTGTTCTTGATATTCTGTTTAATTTCATTTGTCTCCAATGAAAGAGAAATCTTGAATACTTGAATTTAGGAATTTCAGAAATGCTGATTTTTATAGGCTGTTTTGTGTTCTTCTAACGTTCATATGTTGCAATTCTAACCCCCTGTACTTCAAATATGACTGTTTAGAAATGGGGCCTTAAAAAAGACAATTCAGGTTAAATGAAGTTATCAGGGCAGGTCCATCCAATATGACTTGTCTCTTTAAATGAAGAGATGATTAAGACATAGTCATACACAGAGGAAAGATAATGTGAAGACACTGGGAGAAGATGGCCAACTGCAAACCAGAGAGACAGTTTAGAAGAAATCAGCCTTGCTGACACCTTGACTTCTGACCTCTAATCTTTAAAACTGTGAGAAGATAAAATTTTGTTGTTTAAGCCGGCCAATCTATGGTACTTTGTTATAGTGGCCCCAGTCATTATTAGCAAGCTAATATGCTAACCTAATAATGTTTTGAATTAAGATGTAATTTAACTTTTATTAGACTAATTAAAGCCTCAGTAGAAATTAGACAAAAGAGTGAAATTGTTAAAAGGCCTCAGAGCTATGTTGAGTCAGAGTAAGAATAACAATAATTACAGTAGCTCTATGGTGAATGTATGTATCAACAGGCTCAGAGAAGCTCAGAGAGGTTAAGTAACTTGCCAAATGTCACACAGGTTAGGAGTGGGGAAACACCAATTAAATGAAGGTGGTTTAATTACAGATTCCTTGATGTTAACCAAGACAAATAGAAATATTCAAATCAATTTTGGGTTTGGAATGAATCAGAGATTGCTGCAAAGGTAAAGTACATACTCGAATATCTCAAGATCCAAAGGAGGAAAATAAAGGACAGGTAATCACAAGACACAAAATAATACAGATAGATCATTTTTATACCAATTTATAACTATAAGATTATATTATTTGAATTAAAGAAACATAATGTAGTTTACAAACAGCTTGGAAGAAAATCATACAACTTGACAGAAAAGGACTGCATGGGCACTAAATATGGGACAAAAGAAAACAAAACCTCACCTCATTGTTATGGTGATGTGAAGACAAGGAGGGGATGCAGGCAACTTTAGAAGATTCTTGTGATTCTCACCAAGCAGAGCAAGGGACTGGGTGAGAACCTGGACAGAGTCAAAAAGGGAAACAAAGAAAGTGGGGTCTGAAGGTTTTAGAGGAATATGTGAACTCTGAGCATATGTTAAGTTGGAGAACTTCTGAATAATGCAGGCTTGTTGCTTTTGTTGATTGTGACAAATCAGTGACACTGTTCTCTGTGTGGGGGGCAAATGCAGCCCTCCAAAATCATGCCAATGACAAAATACACAGTTCAAACAAGAGCATCTTAATCTCTGTAGTCCCAGTCTTGAAACCTCTTCCTACAGGGAGCTGGCAAACATCTTTCCCATGTGGTGTTGTCTCCATGCAGGAATATGGACTAGGGGGAGTCACATGAAATTATCCGAGTATAATTCCAACTGGATTATATGGAATTCAGTAAGAATGATTTCTAGCCAGTAATATATACAAGAGTAATATGTAGACACTGGGGAGGGAGAAAAAGTAGAGCTAATTAATTGCAATACTTCTAATGGACGAAACAAATGTATTTGTGTGTGTGCGTGCATATAACATATATAAATTACTCATAATCCATACAACATATTTTGCATATATTTAATTAAAACCATTTTATCGGATTACACAGGCAACTTTTTATTATTCAATGAATATGTTTATTTTGGTGTTTCTTTTTCCTTGAAGATCTCAACTAACTTATTTTTAAATCTTGATCCTATTATATCCCTAAAATACTGTCTTTCTTTATGAATCCTGTTTGTGATGAACAGGAAAATGTATACCTAAAAAGAAGTGTTGCTCCTCCATGGTACCAAATACTATTGAGGCCTAAAGAGAATTTGCCCGTCACTCTCCCCTTAGCCTTGAACATCATTAATAACCTTTCGACATACCATTTCTGTCCTACACTGCCTTTTATCTCCTAATCTCAAACACACAGCAAACATTCATTTTCCACAACGGCTTGGTGAAAGCAAGCGTTTTATCCACAGTATTATAAATGAGCAAGGTGAGCTGGAATGACTACCCAAGGGGACTCGCAGAGAAGGGCAAAGCGCAGAACAAACCTCTATTGCCGAAATCTAGCCTGGGTAAGAGCTACCATCCATGTGTTATATTAAATCATGCCCCATTTCCATTTATTAGCTTCAAATTTGGGGAGGCATCTTAATTGTTTTTCCTAAAGAAACTTCTCTCTTGGGGTGCCTGGGTGGCTCAGTAGGTTAAGCTTCTGCCAGCTGCTCAGGTCATGGTCTCAGGGTCCTGGGATCAAGCCCCACATCGGGCTCTCTGCTCAGCAGGAAACCTGCTTCCCCCTCTCTCTCTGCCTGCCTCTCTGCTTACTTGTGATCTCTCTCTCTGTGAAATAAATAAATAAAATCTTAAAGAAAAAAAAAAGAAGCTTCTCTCTTTTAAATTCAGCTTGTCCTACAAAGTCCTAGGTGTTGGGTATATTTTGGTAAAGAAAATACACAAAATTTTTGTGACCTATAACTATGCCTAAGCTTCTTTCCTATCCATTCCCTTTTTGTGCCAGCATCTACAATTGCACAACGATATTCCCCTGATAACATTTTCACTTCCTAATCACCAAGCACAATAGTTCTCTCAGTTATCACTATGAGCAGTGTGAGAGGAATTCGAAGTGGAAAGCTGGGACTATATCCTTTTGGGCTTATAAATTGTGTAACGGTTTTTGAACTTGGCCTTAAAGGCGGTGGAAAAGACCCTGAAGGATTATACACAGGACATCTCCAATATCAGGTTTAACTTTTTAATAGTTCACTCCAGCTGTATGGAGAACTGGTTGGCACGGATGTGGGGAGGCCCCTTCAGAGGCAGTTGGGGAGGCCATAGGGATGGAGTTGATGTGGAAGACAATAGACTCTTTGTCATAGGAGACGAAGAGCGATAGTTAAGAAACAACCTTTTCATAACTTAGACCTTTATTGAACATGAGGCATCAGAGAGAGGAGATAAAAAGGAGATGCCCCAGTTTCTGAAAACAAAACAAAAAGCTTTGTAGGTTTTGATACTGTGGCTCTAACCAAACAAAACCTCCATGAGCCAAGTGTATGGTATGTTACTTTATAGCAAAGTCTTTCCTTTCGTATCCCCTTTCAATCAATGTCCCTTCAATTTCCTGCTATGAGCCTTTGTTCAGAATGTCTTCATACAATACATAGAATATCATCTTGCTACATTTTTTCCTCCACAAAAAAATCACAGGCTGAAGGAAATTTGACAATTTTGAGCCTGTGATCTAGAAAGATATCAATGAGTGAAGGGGAGGATAATTTTAGTGTTGGTGTCGCTAATACGCGAGTGGGACCCTGAGTTAACGGATGGCAACCCAGTGTTATTTGTGGCTCTGCACGGACTCAGAATACATTCACTTACGATTTTTGGTGGCAATAAAAATGCTATAGTAGGACTAAGTGAATATATTCTACATGCCAATTTGTAAATTCCTACTCTCATGTTCCCTCCTTAATATAGTTGAGGTATTTTTAGCTACCCAATCACACTTTTCAGACAGCAACCAGAAGGGTGAGTCTTGTGATTTTCCAGAGCAGACAAACTTAAAAAAAAAAAAAAAATCCATTGGATATATATGAAAACTGTAACATCCTTGTAAATTATATAAGTTTGATTTTCTTATCCTCCTTTCATTCGTAGCTTTAAACATCCTCATGATGACTCAACATTATTTTCAACTTTCAGTATGTTCATGTTGTTACAAAATTCCCCCAACATTTGCTATGGAATTCTATCAGGTAAAAGCCCCTCGAGGCCTATTACAGACTTGAGGAACCATATAATTCCCCCAATCAAAAGTAGAATTTCTCGTGTCTTATTTGCTCAAGGTTCTTCTCTCTCTTTTCACAATGTGTGATAATTAGAAAAAGTAAATCTTAAGATTAGAAAAAAATTCTTGATGCAATTTAAAGCTGCACCCTTAATGACTCACTTATGAGTGCCTCTACTGCCAAGAGCTGAAATATGAGAGAAAGGAGATAGTGAAGATATTTTGGGATGGATAGTTTGTTTGTTTTTTTTTCTTTTGGTTTAAAATAGATAACTTGGATGTGTGTGTGTGTGTGTGTGTGTGTGTGTGTGTGTGTGTTTTGTTGTGTTTTGTTTTTGTTTTATCGATGTTATGGGAATTGGCATGGTTAAGCTATCGCTAACCTATTAAGAATTTAAAGAATCAGGCTGCACCCTCGATAGAGGGAATGAGTGGAATGACTGTCTCTAAGGGCTCAGCAATTAAGTCTTAATGATCATTTGGGAAATAGGTGCATCCTTAGGACAGAAATCATCCTCATTCTTCGTTAAGAAAAAAATGAAATCTTGTGCAGAGGATGTATGTTTACAACCCAGATATTAAACAGGAGGAAATACCTGCGAGATGTGTGTAAAATACGACCAGCCCATGGCAGCTATCGCCCTTTCCTGAAAATCAGAAAATAGAATATCAAGGGACTCACAACCCCTAGTAATAACCCATCTGTGTTGCCTTATCAGCTAGGTTATAATTAACTTCTTAAGTTCACTTTACTTCTCCTCTTAATATTTTGCAAAGTGCTTATATTTGATGCCTACCATCTCTTATAGGTTCCAAAGGAAACGAGTATCTTTGTTCATTAGTGGAGAATATTACAAGCAGAACAGTAGACCTATGAGACAACTATAATGGGAACAGCGATGTTTCAACTAAGAAACAATCAGGTACAGATAAAATGTGAGCGCTCAGACATAAGTGCAGTTGGTGTACCTCCCCGGCTTATGAGGATATTTCTGTACCCAGGGCAAAGATTGTAATTTCTGAGGTTTGTATTATAAACATATGTTACAGGAAATTTGGTGTTCCACCTGGATTGGGTGCCTGTCTTAAGGACCCATGAAGCTTTTCTGCCCTGATTGTCTGAGAAGGGCTTTTTGCTGAGCTATAGTTACCTAGTTAATTATTTTCTGGGAGTTGTGATCTAGGAACTCAGTTGGGTTTGCTTTCAATTTGCTCAGTTTCAGAGAAACTTCAATACCTCCTGATTTTTCTGTCACCTCCTGCATTGTTCTTTTCTGAAAGAGCTGGAGACTGAGCTCTGAAACAATCAACAAGCAGTGAATTTTTTATATTTCTCGTTGGTGAAGGAAGCTGCCTGTGATTATTTTTGTTTTATTGATATTGCTTAGTTTGTAAAGAATAAAACCTAACTTCTAGCATGCTGGTGGGGGGGAGGGGATAAAAAAAGGACAAAGTTGTTACAGAACTGTCAGGATGCACTTTTCTGAAGTTCTCTCACAACCTCAGAAGTGGCATTATCGCTTCTCACTTCTTAGGCTTGGCAAACGCCTCCCCCTCTGCTCCCTCCCTGCCCACCCTCCTTCCAACATACTTTTTGTTCATCCTCCAGTTCTGCAAACAGTCAAATTAGCCTAAAAATTACATGCAGCATCACTTAATGCTGATAGCACCTCTTTCAATCTTCAAAAGTAGATGCAGTTTGTATTTGCTTCCTAGGACTGCCGTAACAAATCATCACAAACTAGGAGGCATCAAGTAACAGGAAATTGTTCTCTCACAGTTCTGGAGGTCAGAGGTCCAAAATCAAGGTATCAGCAGCGCCACACTCCCTGCAAAGCTCTGCTGGAGAGTCTCTGTTCCTTGCCGCTCCAGGCTTCCCACAGCTGTCAGGACTCCTTGGCTTGTGCTGCATCCCCTTGCATGGCCTTCTCTGTGTGTCTCCAACACTCCCTCTGCTTTTCACAATGATTGCAGATAGGATTGACATGGATAATCCAGGTTATATGCTCTTCCTCCCAAGATCTTTCATTGGATCGCATCTTTATGCCATATAAGGCAATATCCACTCTTTCACCATGAGCGGTAATATTCACAGGTTTGGGGGATTAAGTTATAAACATATCGTTTGGGGGGCCACCACAAGTAACTCTACTATACTGTTGATATCTCAGTTTTAAAGAAAAGTTAACTAAATACTACGAAACTGAGTTAACACGCCTGAGACCACACAACTAGTAAAATGGTAAACCCAGAACTTGAACCAACATCTAAGTGCAAGTCCTTAACTACTAGGTATCACGTCTCCTCACCTCAAGGCTGATATAGATGCCCTCCTCCGTGTGCCCTGTGCTGACCTATCCTCATTCTTACATCCCAGAATCTGTGTGCCTGATTACTGGTATGGCTTTACACACCATCCGTGAGCCATATCTGCCATGGTCTGCAGGGGCTCCCTGGTGCCCATCACAATGCCTGACACATAACAGATACTCAACAAACATCAGATACACCTCTTCACTGTGACCAAGGAACTCCGAAAGAAAGATTTTAAACATCACGACTCAGTCTTTGAAGTCACCACCTTTTTGCTGCTGAATTACATTTCATTTTACTACCTTATCTTTACAGGGCTTTTTAAGCTGTATTTATTATGGTGGTAATACTAAAATGTAGCAATATTAAAAACATTAAAAATAAGCTAATCTGTAGATAGTAATCGCTGATATTATTTTCTGAAAACAATATAGATTGCTGAGTATGTAATCTTCTCTCAGTCTTATGGTAAATATTTTATATTCTTTTAAATTCAATTTCTATTGACTCTACAACTGTCAGACTAATAACGTCACTATAACAGAATCAGCTTGGTGCTTTCTTTTTTTTTTTTTTTTAAGATTTTATTTATTTATTTGACAGACAGAGATCACAAGTAGGCAGAGAGGCAGACAGAGAAGAGGAAGCAGGCTCCCTGCTGAGCAGAGAGCCCGATGCGGGGCTCGATCCCAGGACCCTGGGATCATGACCTGAGCCGAAGGCAGAGGCTTTAACCCACTGAGCCACCCAGGCGCCCAGCTTGGTGCTTTCAAATAGAAAATAAATGCATGTTAATAATGACAAATTTCAAAGTCTTTATTTTGGTGTCACCAAAAGCCTGTTTGTTAAGCAGGTTTTGTTATTATTTATATTCATACTTAATATCTATAGGGTGAAGAGGAAGAGGAAAGGAAATATTTTAATAGGACAAAATCCAGATGAGTTTCACCATTGATATCTATTTGAAAAGATTGGCCATTTGATTTGAGGTATTTTGTTCCATAATCTGGAAATGGCATCCATATTTCTTAAACACACCAAAGTATGAGTTGAATGAAATGATTAGACAGTGGGCAGTCTAATCCATTTATTTACATTCTATGCCTTACTTTTGGAAAACATATCTAAGAAATTAAGAAAATTCAGGAGAATACAAACTTAATTTTTCAAATGAAAATAATAATTATTTAAGGAAAGGGGCTATAATAGCATTAATGTGTGAAAGTGATTTCATAACAAAGATTGGTAAGAAGGGGCACCTGGCTGCCTCATTCAGTAGAGCCTGTGACTCTTGATCTTGGGCTTGTAAGTCTGAGTCCCATGTTGAGGAGTAGAATTAAGAAAAAGAAAAAAAAAAAAAGATTGGGAAGAAGTCTCAAACTACAGAGAAAATAAACTTCGGGAGAAAATCCAGGGGACAATCCAAGAACATGTTACTAGATAGGATTTACATCCACAAAACACATTTTGTTCATAAATTTTCATCTGTTGAGAGACTTTTTCCACAACATGACCATCCAAAACCCACGTGGATAATGCATTTTTAAAAGTCCTGCATGGATGCCATGTTCACAAAGTAAAAATGTTAATTATTTTATCAAGATGTTTAATCTACTTGATGAAAATAATCACAATTTTTAAAATACTTGCAATATTTAAAAAATCAAATGTAAGATCTATAATTTTTACATATATGTTTATAATGTCTAGTAAGTAAAGAGCCATGTGAGTGAAGGGTCAGATACTGCAAACAGCATTTTACTTAGAATCAAAAGTGTAAGTTTTTTTTTTTTTTTTTTTACTTGGAATCAAAAGTGTAAGTTCCCTCTTTTGCATCAAGCAGTTATGTAAATTTGAGAAAGTTCTTTAATCTCCTGGTGCCTCATTATGCTAGAATCATAAAGTTGAAGGAGGCCTCCAAGCTTATCTTATCAACTACTAACCTAATGTTTGGCAACCAACCAGGGTTTAAAACTCAAATGTCTTCAATGATTAAGCAAGGCCATAAATGTATAAAAGTGTAAAATTACTTTGTGTAAGAAAATAACAACAATGGGAACATTGGCTAATTGAAATTTAAATATTTGGCCTCATTGACATTCAATTTGAAATTTGAAACGTAGTTGGCTAAATAATTGCACGGCTTTATAATATCTTGATTGGTGGTTTTCTAGTCTCTGTGCTATGTACAAAGAAACAAAATACTTGAATCCCGTTTGCCATCCGATATTAAAAAAAAAAAATCAAATGAATACATGAAACAAAGAAGACTAGAGAACTATCATTGGAAGTGGCTGAAATCTTTTAATAAGCGAAAGTGACTGAGTGAGCTCTAAGAGTACTTCTAGATCTGCATTTCTGTGTTATCTAGACTGGTGCTATTCCAGTCGTGTTGTTGAAAAGCAGCATCAGCATCACCGAGAGCTTGTTATAAATAAAACTTTTATAAATAAAAGTTCCACTACAGACCAGCTCAATCAGAAACTGTATTTTTAATGAGGTCTCCAGGTAATTTGCATGTACTTTAAAATTTGAGGAGCCTTGAATTGGAAGATGCAATACAAAAAATTAGATTCAACCAGCTGAGAAATAACTCATTTGTTAGTATCTGCATAAAGAATTGAGAAGTAATACTCTTCGTAAGACTTAAGAAATCTTTATTTCGAGATTCTGAAATTCTCTCATGTAGTCTTACCATTTTGGTGTGGATTAAACACATTCTTTCCAAAAATAAGGAAAACAGACTACCTGACCTCTTGGTTTTGGTCCAGCCCTGAATTCTTAAGATCGTGTGTATTCGCTTGAAATTCGGGGTTGTTTTAAATGACTGCATTCACAGAATGGGTTTCAATTTCTTCCTTTCCTTGAGGGAGTGCAGAAAGGTTGAAAGTTCAGCTTTCATTTACACATACAATTTAAGCAGAACACACCATAGGACTATTGGTTTTAAGGAGAAACGTTTTGCAAGCAATGTAGATAAGATTGAATATTCTTGGTAAATATGAATTTAGGCCTCTGATGAAATGAGTGCTTTTTTTATCCATTAGCCAGTTATAAGCCTAAAATAGCCATGCTAGCATACTTTCTCAATTCTGAATTTTTTAGGGTAATTTTGTGAATATAATTTTCAGATCCTCTGCAGAGAAATCTTTTCAGACAGTTCTGAAACACAGCCTTTCAATATTAAGTACAAGATAAATCTTAAATATTCCTTTTCAAAACTTAGAACATTGTCTTATTTTAAGCATTCATTGCATAAGTACTCAATTCTAGATAAATAATGATCTCCTCAGTTAATTGCTTAGGACCAAATTTTCAAATGTATTATTATATGTCATTAAACAGTTAGGCATGTTGTTTTCATCTTTGAACCCCATTTCCCAGCATGAGGTTTCATGTAAAAGTGCCTTAAAGTGAATAAAGATGGCCCATGAACCCACCTCTTCTCTCTTTTATAGGAATACATTGTATGTATAAGGGTAGGAGAAATGGGTGGGGTCTATCAAAAGGTACAACCTTCCAGTTATAAGTTCTGGGGATACGATGCACAGCATGATTACTAGAGTTAACGATATTCTATTTCATGCTTGAAAGTTGCTCAGAGAGTAGATCTTAGAAGTTCTCATCATAAGAAAAAATTGTAAGTTTGTAAGGTGATGGTTGTGTTAAATAAACGTGTGGTAATCATTTCATAATATGTGTGTATATATCAAATCACTATGCTGTATACCTTAAATCTATCCAATGTTATATGCCAGTTATACCTCAATAAACCTGGAAGGAACAAAAAGGAATATATCTTATTGTTGGTATGTTGAATATATTGAAAAGTGAACCTCACCCTTTTTTTTTAGTCAAACTCAATGGTAACTAATTACCAAATAAGAAGTAAATTCAAGCAAGATTTTCAACCATTACTTATGTAAATGTAACTCTTAGAAAAATTTAGGCAGCCAAACAGGAGAGTTGCATATGCATGTCATCCTCATTAGAAATTGTCTAGGTGGGGCACCTGGGTGGCTCAGTGGGTTAAGCCGCTGCCTTCGGCTCAGGTCATGGTCCCAGGGTCCTGGGATCGAGTCCCGCATCGGTCTCTCTGCTCAGCAGGGAGCCTGCTTCCTCCTCTCTCTCTCTGCCTGCCTCTCTGCCTACTTGTGATCTCTGTCTGTCAAATAAATAAATAAAATCTTTTAAAAAAAAAAAGAAAGAAAGAAATTGTCTAGGAGCCAGCTGTAAAGAAAGCATTTTGACCTTACAAGCATATTAACCTTCTCCTCTCTTTTATCATCTGCTCATACCAGCAGGAAGAATACTACTTATCACACTCTAATTTTCCATATTTAAAATTTTCTTGATCAACAGTTTTGGGGTATTGAAGAAGTGATACAAAGAAAAGTATTACTTTTGAAAATGATAATGAAATTGTAGGCCAGCATCGTCTTTGATGGAAAGATTGTTATTGTTCAGAAAACTAATTTTGGAAAGAGACTTTAACTCTGGTCATTCTGAAGAGGAAACAATTTTTTGTTTAGCAAGAATAAGACAATTTGACATTGCCAGTCTCTCAAAGAATGCATATATGTCTATTCATTCTTATTCAAATATGAAGATAAAATGAAGTAAAATAGTCATACGTCTCCATCTAAATATAAGGAGGTCAGGAAATGTAATCCTGCGCACACACATGCACACGCACACACACACACACACACACACACACCACTACACACACACATTGAGAATTGTGAGGATTCCAGTCATCTCCTTAATTTTCTCTATGCCTATATTTGTTAGGTACTTGAGTCAAATGAGGAAGAAAAGGAGGATTTGTGCCATGGGTGACAGTCCACATGAAGTGCCTAAGGTAGAGTTAGTTATAATAATCATCTGATTTAAAAAAAAATTCATGTACCCACAGTGTGTTGTCATGTCCATTATGAGCTATTCAGTTATTTCTACTAGAAATGCTAGTTAGTTTGAATTAATGATGGTGTTATGGGTTCAATTGTTTTTCCCAAGGACAGGTTCCAACTCCTAGTACCTTAGAATGTGACCTTCCTTTGGGTATGAGGTCTTTACAGAGGTAATCAAGTTAAAATGAGCATTAAGTTGGGCTCTAATCAGATATGACTGCTAATTTTAAAAAGGGGGAAGTTTGGACACAGAGTCAGACACATGGGGAGGGAAGAGGAGGTAAAGACACACAGGGAGAATGTGATGTAAAGAAGATGGCAGAGGTGGGAGTGACATATCTATGAGCAAAGGAACACCAAAGATTGCCAGCACACCCTCAGAAGCTAGGAGAGAGGCAAGGACCTGATGGTGTCTCACAACCCTCAGAAGGGAGCAACACTGCTTCCACCTTGATTTCTAACCTCATTTCCAGAACTGTGAGACAATAATTTTCTGTTGTTTAAGCCACCCATTTGTGCAACTTTGTTACAGCAACTCTCAGAATCTCATACAGACAGATTGTGATTCCCATGACTGTATTACAACATTAAGTGGGATCTCTTGGTAAACAGAAAAATAATGAAATATAAACTTATGAATGAAGAAGTGGTACTTTTTGAGAAACCAAAAATATATATATGAGGATTTTTGAAACTGGCTATCAGTCTTGAACAAGGATAGAGGACTACATGTGGCTCAAAAAGATTTGTTAGAGAACCCATAAAGTCCCCTAAGGGTGGTATGAACATTAACATTCTATTCTATTCTCATGAAATGTATCAAGACCTTTTTAAAATGTTGCATACAATTGATAGTTGTAAAGATTCAATATGTTCAATAGACCTTAACAAAGTCAGTGATAGTCCTGCTAACCTTTTTTATGTGTTGTATACATTTTAAAAATTCATGAAAATGATACTTCTAAGAGACATTCCTTCAGTATTACATTTACCAGGCTCTTGTTATGGATGAAACACAATTGATCTTCTAGATTATGCTTCAGAAAGAGACAGCTTCCAAGTCTAAACAGTATATCGTACCGGAGGGTCATTTCCCCTCCACCACAATCTGTCTGTATGAGATTCTGAGAGTTGCTGTAACAAAGTTCCACAAATGGGTGGCTTAAACAACAGAAATTATTTTCTCACAGTTCCGGAAATGGGGTTATAAATAACGGTGGAAACAGTGTCATAGGTCAAATGAAATACTGCCCCAGATCTCTTTATTTCTGGACCACAGCCCCCAGAGAAGCCACAATATACATTTACCTTAAGAGAGGAAAGGCATTCAGCAGACTGTTCTCAGACAATTAAATGTTTTAGCCTGAAATCGATACATGCCACATTCTTTCATTAACAATTGGCAAGAAATAACCGTTTGTCTTTACCCAAACACTGGGGAGCAAAACAACAACAACAACAACAACAAAAACAACCTTACCCTATGTTTTGGTAAACAGCACTAACAACTACCACAATGGTATTATATAATTTTCATGCATTTCTGAGTTACAAAATTGTAATAGTCATCCAAGATTATATATTTGGTAAGTGGCAGTTCTGGGCTTTGGACCCTGATATGCTTAACTCAAAAGCTTCTAACAAAGATGCTACGAAGTGTTTCTATAGTTTTGTTTTGTTTTGTTTCATTTTTTTTCTCCTCAAGATCCGAGCTTTTCTATGAAAATCTAATTAAAGTTGAAGTAGAAATAGAAAGAAAATAAATGAAAGATAAACAGTGGAAAATGAGATGAGTGAACTTCTGAAAAAACAAAATTCTACATTTATTAGTGATTGATCTCTTCCTTGAAATCTCATTTGGTTTAAATTTCATGATGTGAATATTTTTATACTTGATATTTGATACATACAATCTATATCATCCTTTTTCATTTCTACGAAGGAAAAAGTGTTTTTCTTTCCCCTCTAAAATTACATCCTGTGCCCCTCAGTATTCCATGATGATGTGGCTTATTTCTGTAAAACAAATGACTCCCTGCAGTATTACTTTCAGATGAGATCATATCAGCTTTCATAAGCTGAGCCAAGCAGGGGTTGTGCACAAATGAGATCTCCAAGGAAAATCTAAATACTGTAAGAAAATATTTTCAGGGACTCAATAAATAACATTTGGAAGTGATTAAATAACAAAAACAAAAAGAATGCATCACCCTTAGCAAGCTGTTAAAATACAACATCACAGCACTTAGATGAAATTAACCCAAACCCTGGGTTATAACAATCTTTCTGTTCATTTTCACTTGTATAAATTATGAGAGCTTTAGGACCTACCTAGATTTAAATATAACAATAGAATGTCATTATCTGGTTTACACTAATTTACTTTTTCATTCGGGATTTTTCTCCCCTTTGTGTTTGCTGGTAGAGCACAGCAGTATCCCTTTATCTGCAGAGGATACATTCCAAGACCCCCAGTGGATGCCTGAAACAACAGCAGATAGTACTGAACTATATATATAGTATATGTATATACTATATATAGAGAGAGTATATATATATGTATATAGTATGTGTGTGTATGTATATATATTAAAAAACCAGTATATATATATATATATACTGTTTTTTTTCTATACACACATACGTATGATAAAGTTTAATTTATAAATTAAGTACAGAAAGAGTTTAGAGTTTAGAGTTTAACAGTAACTCATAATGAAATAGTGCCATTATACCAATATACTGTAATAAAATTTATGTGAATATGGTCTCTTTCTCAAATGTCTTGTACTGTACTCACCCTTCTTCTTGTGATGTTGAGACATGACGAAATGCCTATGTGATGAGATGAAATGAAGAGAACAATGTAAAGGCTGTGACCTACTGCTAGGATACGACTAACCCAATGATAGGATCATCACTTCTGGAATGCACTTGACCATGAGTAACTGAAAATATAGAAAGTGAAACAACAGAAAAGGTACTACTGTATTTCTCTCTTCCTCACTTTTTGTATATGAGTGAATTAAGAACTAGTTTACATACAGGTACCCAATCTGCATGCAAAATGCTCCTACTATTAAACTAATATAAACTATATATTAAACTATATAAATGCATCGATTAATAAAACATTGTGTGAGGACGTTTGATATCTTACAAAGCCACTAGATTTATTTTTTTTTAGTTGCCTGAATACAGAAATGGAAAAGTACAGTTCTTGATTTTCCTGCTCAATATAGGATCTTTATAAACTTAATAATTGTCCAACAATGAAGATGATTTCCATAGATATTAATGAGTCCCATGATCTTAGACAGGGTTTAAAAAGAGGTTAAACACCTCCAGAGAGTGACTGGAGAAGAGATCACGACATGATACTGACTAGATGACATGTAAGTTGTTTCTATTCTAAGATTTTATGATTTAGCTAATAAATATGCAACCTAAATACTCAATAAACAGTCTCCAGCCCTTCTCATGACTGAGCAGCTGGCCATCCAAGAAAAGATCTAATCAATTTGAGGAAATTCTATGAAGTCAATGGACAGATGCGGTTCCCACATGAGGTGATATTACTTAGCTCTAGCAACACCTAGAAAAACACTGATGTTGGAGATGGGGTTTGGAACACTAGGAGCCCCCACACTAGAAGAGAAAAAAGTGATCAAATTAAAGTGTTTGGGACTTGGGGAGGGAAAGTCATATTAAATGAGAAAAAGCAGGAAGTGGAGAAAGCAGTTTTCTGAAGTTGAGAAAAGGGACATCCTACTGTCAGGTTGTACTCTATTATCAGGCAAGGGCTTTCTGAAGAATAATGAATAAAAGATTAAATCCCCTTTCAAAGACTGAGCTCATAGTAGCTCCCTAGGGAGGGGAGAAAGGGACTTAGCTATTATGATGGCAACTTTGAACATCTCAGGCACTTAGCTAGCACCCTCCTGGGCCTTAAACACCAAATCAAGTCCATTAAATACTTAAGTTTTAAAGCTTCCTAAATTTTATCCTCTGAATGCATAGACTTTAGTAATGGCTTGACAAAGTTCAATAAATAGTTCCTAGGGATAGTCAGATATACAAAGTATATAAATGTATTGTTATTATTCACGATTTAAAGGACCTAAGTACCTCTAAAATAAATGCATTTGCACTCTGGCATTTTAAAACAGCTTGTTTAGGAAAAAAAAAAAGACATTTATATAATTTTAAGTCAAGAAGAAGGAGATTTATGAGAACTGTAAATCTAGGGAAAAAATATTCTAGTAAAGAACCAAAGAAAATCTCAGCATATTAGTAATAAATTACATAGTGCCTTTCATTTCAAAGATAAAGTCTTCATCACAAAGGACATAACATGTATAGAAAGTGATCAATTTACACATGATTTTAACCAACCCACATCTTCAACATTTCTCAGTGCCAGTGGCAATGTGTTGGGTTAATAGTGGAAGCAGAAGAAAACTTACCTGGTAAATCTACCAGACCATGTACAGGTAATAGATAAAACATCTCTGGAAAATTACTTCTTTTTCTTTTCTCTCTCTCTCTTCTTCCCTAAATGACTAAGCTTTGATAACAAAACACATGCTGAAGGAAATGAGGAAATTGGTAGGATCCAATATAGGAATACTTTTCATAGGTGTTGCACAAGGACCTAGCACCTAAGAGTCACAGTAGAGAGTTACAGAGCACCCCCCCATCTTAGTCACCACAATCCTGAAACCTTCATCACTACCTGATATGCATTAGGCACATCTGTTTCTATGTTGTTCATGGTCCTACTTTCTGACACAGAAGGACTGGACCCAAGTGGGAAATCAAGCCCCCAAAGGCATCACCCAGAAGGCTGGCTTTAAATGTACAACTCATTATTCATAACAGTATCTAATAGGTTAAGCAAAGTCATAATTGTCATTACCAGTTTCTGTCTCTATAGTTCATTGCAACTATCTTTCCCATCACAACCACCTCTTAGTCTTTTATTCATATTCCCTCATAGATTTCTAATCATTCAAGCTCCAATAGTGTTTGGAATCACAATATCCTTAAAATATCAAAATGATGATCAAACTGTATATTCTATATATTGGCACATAGGTATTGATGGATCAGTAGTTTTGGTCTCTGAGGTGTCCTCGACCCAACCCTTATGCTAAATGGAATGTGGCATAATAATAGTGAATTTTCATTCTTGAAATAAGATTTAGAACACAGACAATTGAAATAATCACTGTTGGACTTGTCTGGTTCAACACTGAGGTATCTTCTTTCTTTTGTATCACCATCCTGAGTTCACACATCGAAGAACCGGGCAGAATCTGGGCAATTAAGAAATTCTGTTGTTACCCAACTGTAGCATATTCAAACAGAGAACTTACTGATTCTCTTGTTTCCAAGTGAGATGACTAAAACAAGTATTATATTGGTTAAAATATGGGATCTACACCATATAGAAATGCAGTTTCATTTGTTGCTTCTAAGCAAAAAAAAAAAAAAAAAAGAGTGAGTTAAAACAATTCATCTATAGTCATTTATCTGGCAAGCATTTAACAATTGTTTAGTTCAGAATTTCTATACCATAGTTCAGTGAAGCTTGAAATCACAGTATTATTTCTCATTTCGCTCATATGTTATCTGTATGCTTGAATGTACTGCTAAATAGATTTGAATGTGAACTATCAGTGCTAAGTAGAAAGTTTCTTTTGCATGATTAGAGCATCTTTCATGTAAATATTCTGGGTTGTACTAGAGCATTTTATGGTGTGTTAGATTATTGTGTCATACCGTTTTTCTTTAGGATTTTTGAGAATTAAAGAGGGCTGTACAGTAAATGCCACAGGGAAAGACATTTTCACTGACAGTTTGTGTTACATTAATTAATGAATTAAAAAGTGACATATGTTTAACAAGTTTGAAATATTGCTCTGCAGGTAAGACCTCCTTTCAGAAAGGTCACGTGTTGGATAAAATTTAACTTCAAATTATTAACATGTACTAAGGGCTCATTCTTGTCTGCTCCTCAACAACATCAGTAATCATGAAGTCACTGGAAAGCTGCAGGAGCTCAAGGGAGCATGATTCTAATTTGGGATATTATCCATCTTTCCTTCTACTGGGATAGATATCACCCAACGTACCACTCGATCAGGATAAACCACTGAGGCATACTCAACGATGGAGCAGCAAATCACGTAAGTTCGAGGAGCTCAGCAGGAGAAATAGTTAAATACTAAGACACCCAAGTAAACCCCCACTGACCAGTAGATTGTGACCTAAATAACTAGTAAGCACTGCTATGGCAAAAGCACATGGACACAGCAGGCTTACTGATGTTGGGGACAAACGTGTTGCTCTAGCTTCCTCATTTATCTACCAAGAAGATGAGGTCATCTGGCATATTCCAAGTATAATATGAGCTAGAAGCTCAGCCTCGCAAGCAAAGCAATTTTTCTGAGGCAAACTTGAAGATACTGGTAGGCCTAAAAAGATTGAGTGATCAACCAGTTAATGGATCTTGTCATCATAATATGGTTAGATTTATATAATTCCAGGCTAAAACAAAACACAAGGAAATTATTTTTAATAATATAATTCTATTAAATCTGGCAGGAAGTATGGAGATATTATTAGGCAGAAGATTGTTGCCTAACATCACATAGACAGGGTCATGTGTTTTTCTTAATCCATCGGGCATATAAATGTCATTATGGATTCTTTGCCCTTGCCTCTGTTTGGGGAAGGAATAGAACATCTCTAGCATCTTCTAGCTTCTTTTTGAATGTTTTTATTAGCTTAATAAACCTTGAGTACGAAGAGTATGGTAAAATAATGATCCTCTTGTTAGAAAGAGAACAAAGGTTACATCTGATTTGCTTGCCAATACATAGTAAGCACCTACAACAGTACCTATTGCAATACATATATGTGGCATTCATTATTGGACCTATGATCATATGTATTTAAGAAGACATCTTACTTTTTACATAGCCACATCTTAGAACTTTGGGAAGATAGCTGCTGTGTAATGTTTTTGCAATGTAAGGATTTTTTGATGATTAATAATACTATTTTTGTTTAACCCGCAATAATTTTATCGGGTACCTGCTCCCAAAGTATCCTCAGTCTATGGCACATCCCTCATGCCTCAAAACATTGATGGCATTGTTTCCAGACACCACACTGTCAGACATGGTCCTTCAGGTGGGTTGTCTTGTGAATGGATTACATGCAGTTAGAAGTAGTAGAAATACCATCTCTGCCTCAATAGGAACCTCTTAAGCTATATCTGTGTGGCTTAGAGGGCCTTCAGCTCCCACAGGCTATTTTCTAGTCTGGTCTTCACATTTGTCATTGAGATAAGGTCAATTTTCAAAGACGGATATGTACATCTCCTTGTTGCCCCCATTGTTTGAGAAATGAACCCTTTAATGTTCTCCTCAATTCGCCTAATCAATCACTTGCCCAGTTTCCCCTGGTTCTCTCATCGATACTGGCCATATTCATGCAGACATGCTCAGATTTGGGGGCATCTATAACCATGGTCAACCCAGAGCTGGCAATATGGACTTGAATACTCTTCCCTCCTCGCCATGGTTCTTCTTCACGAAAAGCAGCTCCTTTAGAGCCTCAGTCATCCCCATTGGAAACCTGTGAAGAACAAAGACTTCTCTTTCTTCAAAAAAGTAACAAGACCAGCTTCGCCTTGTACTTGACTCTGAAATTGCCTGCAGCGATATATGTACTGTCAATCTGTAAAGTGATGTAAACATTATCCAGAGTTTATGGTTATCTGAGTCTACAGCTCTTACCTATGCTAGAAATTATGTCCCATTCCCTGCCCTGGGGTCCTTTTTTTCTGTTTTGTTTGTTTGTTTTTTCCTTATTTTTAGTTATTTCTCCTCCTATTTCCAGTTATCTATCTCATTGGTTTTTCTTAGTCTAGAGAGGGACTATATTTCAGATATTCCAGGGTCTCCTTCTTTCTTTGAATACCCCTGCTCTTCTGGCCAGCTTCAGAGTCTACTCTACTCTCACCTGGCAAGAGTCTGGTATACTAGAGAGCCTGAGATCCCAGGCTCAGCACAGAATTTGGCCATGAAGCTGTAGCAAGGGATTGGGACTGGGCCCAGCAACCAATAATTGGTGAAGAAGGTGGTTGAATGGGTGGAAAAACTCATTAGGAGGAAGGAAAGAAGCAAGTAAGACACTGGCTTAGGCCACTGAGTGTTTAATCAGAACTATTGTTGAGATCTGTTGCAATAGATACAATAAGAAAAATGTTTATAAATAACACATATGTATAAATTTATATTGATACAAACACATATTAAACTTAAATTAGTTGTATAAACTACTTAAAGGGTCAAATAAAAAAATCCTAAAGTAATGAATACAATTGGTTCGTTAATTATGTATTATACAACTTTGTGTAGCAGGCAGATCTAGTGTTATTTTATAGGTAAGAAAATATTGAGACTCCCCCCCAAAAAATTTGAGACTTGTGCCCAAGGTTTCACACTGTTATGTACAGAAGCTAGAGTAAAAAGCAATTTTGTCCCACTGCTAGTGTCCTGCTGTCTTATGGAAATGTTCCAACAACTCAGGGTAGATTTCAATTTTCTTAAAAATTAAAAAAAAAGTCAAAACCAAATTACCAAATCTCATCTTTTGGGAAATTAGCTCAAAGTCTTATAGTTTGTTTGGATATTTTCTATGGCATTCCTGAGAAAAGACTATCATTTAAATGCAATTAGACATAGCTAAATGCTGAGCATTCACTATCTCTCAAAATATCTCTTTCCATTGTGAAAGAATATGATGACCAGGGAATGGGTTCTTTATAAATAACTAAAATAAGCATCTGGATCAGGTCATTTTTTTTAAAGATTTTATTTTTTGACAGCATGAGAAAGCTCAAGCAAGGGGAGTAGCAGAGGGAGAGGGAGAAACAGGCTCTCTGCTGAGATGGGAGCCCAATAAAGGACTCAGTCCAGGACCCTGAGATCATGACCTGAGTCAAAGGCAGACATTCAACCAACTGAGCCACCCAGGTGCCCTGCAGGTATTTTTTAATCAAGAATTTAACTCCATTGTTTTTCTTAGTATCCCAGTCAGATGCCTGGGTTTATTTTTCTTTTGATTAGATGAATTGGCATCTTCATTAAGGTTGTTAAAATCCATATATAGAGTCTCTGAACCAGTAACTATATAATGTTTAGCTAGTCCCTTGATTTCACTTATTCATCTATTCAATATCTACTCAACTTAGTATCTTAACTATTTATTATATATAAATCACTTTTCTAAGGGCTGAAACTAGGTGGCTGATGGATGAACAACCGTTGTCAGAACAACAGTTTTACTTATGATTTGATCCTAATGCAGGTGACCTGAAAAATATTAGCACCAATATATCCATTTTATGTTCGTTCAATAAATTATTTTGGTTTCCATGACAATAGCAGAAGAATTGACAGAATTAATAAAAATTTCCCCTAAATTCAACTCTCATTTTCAAGGCATAGTATGTGTTTATCATTATGCAAAAATCTCAAATCCACTTAATCATCTGTCAGTTAAAATTGTTGCTACCATAACTACCATAGGGTATAAATGTTCTCAAACCTCCTCCTTACAGTTAAGATCCAAAGCACTGTTTTCCTGTTACTTATCATGTTTTAGGGGTATGTATATCCTAAATGATCAATACACACATCAATAGGCTATCATTTATATTTTGACTCATGCCAGCAGCAACAATTAATATAGATTTTCTACATTGTCCTCAAAACCGTCTTTAATAGGATTTCTTAAAAGTCAGATATTATTCTGACTTGCAGCTGTTCTCTTGTATCTGCATAAATTCTGTAAAATACTCAGATCTCTGTCTTTTTCAGTTCATTTCAAATACAAATAGTACCTGAATATTTTCCCTAGAAGAAAAAAATGTGCGAAATAAATACATCCTAACACATATTTATATAGAGAGAGATTTTTTATTTCTTTACATATATAGTTTTATTTATTTATATATATGTATATATATATACATATACATATATATATGTATTTATAGGTTTTATATGTATATATACAGTAGGTTTGACATACAATTAGATATTCTCTCAGGGGTAGACATCAGACAATTAATGACCTGGCAAAGTGCTTTCAAAGCAAACCATAAGGGTAGTCATTCTTTACCCATTTCCATATTGAAGGATATAATATAAAAACAAATTTGAAAACTATCATACAGGCAGTAGACTGATTATTTAGTAAGTACTTATGTGACCTGCAGCTCTGTGAGTTTCCTATAATGCTAAAGCAGCAATATATTTTGTTAGAAATATATTTGGTCTCTTTCAGGGAAATAAAGCCAATCCTATCTACCCAACCAAAGAAAATACTTTTTTCTTAAAAAATCTCAGGAGCCCTGGAGGACAACATTGTAGAATTTTGAACATGAGGTATGCCTGTAAAGAATATCTCTGGAGATTTTGAGATAAATAAAGATGAACCATGGGAAATTTGCCAGCTCCCAAGAGTAATTCCACAGTCTCAAGCATTCATGTGTCTAAAGGCAAACCCTTCTCAGTCTCATTATCTTCTAAAAACACAGCTAAGGAGTATAAAACAAAGTTTGTGTCATCAGTAGAGTTATTTCATGGATAGAAAATGATACTTTTATTTTCTTCTCCAAATACCCCTAAATCTAAAACCCTCTAATAGATATGGCCAGAAAAGAAAAGGCAGTTCCCTGATTTCAAAACACTACCTCCAAGTTAAGAAGATAGCAGGAAATGGAGGGTCCCTAAAGAGAGTATGTACTCTCCTTTGTTTTGGAGAGACATGTTGTCTAGATACCTACATAGTTTCATATGCAATGAATATTTGGGTTAAGGAGAAGGGGGAAAATGCCCCTTACAAAGAGAACTGTTTGCTCAATCTCCAAGCTGATTGCCCTTATGAAAGTAATCATAGAACTTATCTAATTGGGATTGATGGAGCTTTTTATGTGTTTGGTAGTTTTAGAGTCTGTGTGTGGTCAACAGCAAACATTAAGCAAAGGGGCAGAAATAACTTTCAGATTCCTTAAGCACGAAAGCTATCTCTTATTCTCTTTGAATTAATTTAATGAATATTAATTGGGCACATGTTAAGAGCAGATATAGTTTTAGGTTCCAGAAATATAGTGGAATACAAAATAGACAAATTTTTGTTCTCATGTATATTGGATTCTAATGAAGATGATTCTAATAAAAATAAGCAAGGAAAAAATAATTCCAGATGGTGATAGGTACTATGAAGAACATTAAATAGGACCATACAATAACAAGTCCTTATGGTTGGGGAAGGTGGCGGTATGTAGGATAATCAGGGAAAAATTCATCTGGCAGCCCCAGGAGCAAACTAGGTAGAAATATGGGGGTTGCAGTGGCCTAATTGAAAAGGTATTCAAAATTGTCAAGGGACTGAAAGAAGCCTAGTGTGGCTGGAGCATGGAAACACTTGGAGGAGTGTTAAGGACCCAAGTCAGAAAGGCAGGAAGAGGCAGATTCTATAAAACCTTGTAGGTTATGGTAAAGGGTTGGGGTTTTATTATAAATGCAATGTACCCTGAGTCTCCGAATGAGTGTAGGCACAGAGCAGGCAATGAAGCATTGCTTAACATTGAAATAGTGTTGGGCATCTGCTTCTGTGTGCACTTGCATTCTTAAGCCTAGTTACTTCTCCATCTAAGTAAGATTGTATGCCTGAGTTCCACCACTCCTCAAAGTAGTCTACTTAACCAACAACCTCACTTAGTTTCTATGTCAAGACAATTTAATTAACCAAAAGTCATAAACACCTTCATGTTTAAATGAAGGTTATTTGTCATTAAAGAAGGGGGAAATCCATGAGTTTTTTTCATCCATCTTACTTACTGTGCATATTTGCTACAACTTAGTCATTAATCATTGTTTATGTATAGCTCTAGAAAAAAAGGTTGTGTCTAAACTATCTTTTTTGTTGTTTTATATCTACTAATGTAACATCGGTTATGGGACATAAATTTTGTAATAGTTTCCTGATTTTTCCCAGAGGCCAGCTCCCTGTTTGTCTACCTTTCTTACAGATTCAAGACACTATGCCTATAGCTAGCCCTTTTTTAAAGGCCACATCATCTTTCTAAGCAAAGTATCTGTAAAGAAATAAAAAGATAGCCCCAAAATGATGTTCTTATGAGCCAAGATTTACAAACTCTTTTTCCTTCTTAGTCTTTCATTTTTAAGACTTCATATTCATTTATTTAATAGACATTTATATAGCCAGCTACTTTCTAGGTGCCAGCTGCTGGTCTACGTACTTTACAAAAGTAAACAGCTTAAATAAAACATAACAATAGTATTAAATTAATGTTCACAGGGCACACATAGCAAATTCATGAAACACAGGTATGACATTCATTCAGATCATTCTAACAATTCTTATTCATTACTAGCTAATATTATCACTAACTTTCTTAGAGAGACTTTATTTTTTAAAACAAATACAACTTTCTAACAAGATAGAGCATTTTAAAAAAATGTTTAAAGAATTTATTTATTTGAGAAAGAGAGAGTGAGAGAGAAAGCACAAGACAAGGCAGGGTCAGAGGGAGAAGCAGACTCCCCACTGAGTGTGAGCTGGATGCAGGACTCCATCCTAAGATTTGAGGATCATGACCTGAGCCAAAGGCAGACGCCTAACTGACTCAGCCATCCAGGCACCCTGTGTTCATGTTCTTATAGCAAGGAAGGCTTTGTCAAGAAAACACGCCATGCAAAAGCTACAAAGAAAAAATGGCCACATATCACTACATCAAAATTGAAATTCCTGGGGATACCTGGGTGGTTCAGTTGGTTAAGTGCCCAAGATAGAGCATTTTAGAGAATAGAATTACTGCTTAGTGTTTATTTATTGAGAGATGCAAATTTATTGAAGAAACACTAGTTGAAGAAATAATTGGTTTTGTAGAAAACAATGTATTATTTTTAATTGTTAAGTTTGAAGTGATAGCAAGGACATGCAGGTAGAGATGAACTCCTATCCTTTAATGAACTTAAAAACTGCCAACACCTCCAACAAGGCCATCATCAGAATATGCAACTATGGTTATCTTCTTGTGTCAGCCAAAATTTAATCATGAACATGCTAAGAATGGATTGATTGACAGACTAGCAAGCACATAACTACAAGTGTCAACATAGTGGCTAATGTCAACAGGAGGGGAGAAAATTTTCAAGTAAAAAAAAAAAAAGTTTTTGCTTAATGAAGGTTAAAATATCCATTTGTTAAACTGAGAGTTTCTGCTTTGAATAGATCCTTCAAGGTAATGTATATTCATAGTTCACAATGTTGCTGGGGCTGCATATTACACAAGGGAGTGAAACTTAGAAAATCTATTTCTATATACAATCAGGAAAGAAGCTCTGACTGAAAGCAAAGAGTTATGACAATGGAAGGCTAATAGGAAACACAAATCTTAACTGGCTAATAATTAAATTGTGATCTATTGTTTGCAATATTTTCTACTTAAACAGATAGAGCTATGCCTCACCATGGGCATTCTTGTTTTTTTTTTTTTTCTTTTCATTCTTTAGGATATTCCAGAACTCTATGGCTATGTTTGGCATTAAGGAAAACTGTGCCATCCATGTTCTAATAGCAAAGAATAAGACCCAATGTACTTTTGTTGAACATGTTCGTATACTTGGAGCTATAATTAATTACTCCATTTGTACCATATTTTTGTACCATATTTTAAACTTATGTCTGCACCTTATTGGTATTATAAAAGAGTTACTATGCTACCTGATATACTATCTTATTTAATTTCTTAACACACAAGTGCTAGAGATGTTTCTGGGAGGCTCTCTTCCTAGAAATCTGCTAGAACTTCCATTTCCCATTCTTCCAAACCTACTACTCGAGGTGAAATATGACCAACTGGCTACATGAATTTGATTTGGACAATGAAAAATGAATCAGGTAACAATGGAGATCTAAGCTTGAAGAGGTATGTTGTATTCAGGGATTGAGGCTGCCATGAACAAGCATGCTGGAGACTGGTGCATAGTGAAGAATGAGCATAAAATCATCTTAAAAAAAAAAAGACCTAGCTCCAGAGAAATATAAAACCAGAGATTAAGAACACTGGAACAGGTAAAGTGAGTAACTTTTATTTTTGTCTTTCCTGTTATTTGTGTGGTTATTTATTAATACATTTGTTTATATATATCTCCAGACCTTAAGTGCTTTGAGATACTTCTGGGTATATTCATTATCCCCAACTCCCACCTGCCTTTTGTGTTTGCAATTAAGTGATCCTTAGCTGAGACCTCCTACTGTGTTACATTATTCTCCATGGATAATAAAGGCAGTGTGTGCAGGTGTGAGAGAGGAATAAGAGAAAAGTAGCATGTGTCAGTAGATTCTGTGAACGTGAAAATACTTCTAAATCTAAGATCAGTTTCCCTCTCAAGGAGGTGATTCTAATTCCAAATAAAAGCATCACTTGTAAAATCTCACAGCAAAATGTCCCGCTTTTACATAATTTAAAGTTGGAACTAAGCAGACTTTCTGTTTTGACAGAGGACTCAAATTCTTGCTTGGTGTTGACCAATCCATAAAAAACATATTAAACAGCTATAAAGTTGCTTCAGACACCATTCACATATCATCTGCCATGAGACCATTTAAGAGAAGGCTTAAGGATTCATTAGATAGGATGGCAAGGGTTTCTTTGAAGAGAGTAGAATGAACCTTAAGCAACTCGTCTAGGCCAAATTTGAAGAGGAACACTATGCCCCGTAGTTCTAGTACTTGGACAACACAGAAGCCAGTGATTACCTCTGACCTAAAGGTTTTTATTGGGGGAAAAAATTAGAATTACTAGTGATAGCAGATCAAGGAGAGATGAGCATCATGCAAGAAATACAACTGAGGCATAAATGTGTGAATTTCTTATTGGTAGAGAGGATCCCTAAAGAGGTAGCTGGACTTGAAACATCTTGGAAAAACCTTGGCTACACTTCTGCTTCACAGAGCTGGGTGACTTTAATATAGCCTGTATAGGATTTATTATAAGCAAGTGGAGCTAAGGGAGAAGAAGTAGTCAGTGGCCTTGTGAAAGGCAAGTCGCCCATTCGACACAGGGAAGTGGAAAACTCTCACAGAAGGAGTAGAGTAGTGGCCGCTGAGGACCCCACAAAAGCAACCCAAAAGAGAAAAAAGAGCCCCTCAGCATCTGACACACCAAGAGCACACCTCACTAATCAAATAAGCAATGTCTCACTTAACCTCCTCCACTGCTCTCTTGGTTAAGTGAGAGACAATGGAGTTAGAGAAGAGGAATAGAAGAACAACAATGATTAATAATTGAAAAGGAGACTAGTTCTCATTCCCTGCTATAGGTTTCTTAGCCCAAGTCAAGCCTAAAATGTTCTGACTTTAAATTAAATGAGAAGTTAAAATTTTGACTTATATTAGACTTGTCCATTCTACCTAGGAATGCAACTGTCATTGACTGAAAATAATTAAGATGCTATAGCTCTGCCAGAATAGCACTCAGGAACAAAGAAGACAAAGTCAGAACAGCCTGTTTGTAAATCAGCGATGTGAGAAGAGGAAAGTGATTTCTGGAGTGCGTCTTTTAAAATGTCCATGTTGTTCAACAAATTAACTATAGAATTCTGAAGACTTGTTTTTCAATACAACTTTTCAGGAAGATTCCCTGCTAAGAAATACAGAAACTGGATTATCCAGGGCTCCATGAAACCCCTATGTATACCTTCTAAGATTTCACTATAAGAGTGGGCAGAGTCAGATGGATACATTATTTTTTATGTTATTCTTCCCCATAAGCGATGTTTACATTCTGTGTATTTCTTTACTAATTGCTCCCCTTGACTGAAATCTTTTAATCAACTAAAGATTACATGAAGACTAAACTGTCTTATGATTTATTTCATTAATAGCTTGTTATAGAAATAGAAGTTTAGACTGACTGGCAAGCAGGACAACTGATTGCAAACTCCAGATTCATCAGTGGTAGCTCTGCCATATCTTTCAAGTGGCCACTTTTAGTTCCCTCATAAAACCAAAAGAGTCTCCTCCCTCACATCATGGTCCATTACATTGCTCTTAAGGAAAAAATGTGTCAATGTAAAGATCCATCATTTCCTCTTTGACTATCAGACACTGCAATGGGATGGGCAGTGAACAGAAGGAACAAAGAGTTCAAATCACTGTAATAATTTAGAGCAAAATGAAAAAAAACAAAAATATCTTTTCTTTTTAGGGTTTCACTTTTCTGTCACTGGTGAGTAGAAAAATTAGTAATGTATCAGATAGCTTCTTCAAATTCCCCCCAGTTTTATTACTCCGTGTTTGTTTTTTTGAATTGTGTAGCAACATAGCAGATGTTTTGGTCTGCCATTTTTATTTCTAAATTAGACTGCATGTTGTTTTCCAGCATTTCCTCTCAGAATGAGGTTAGCCAGGGTTGCAAAGGATTATACCTGTCAGATTAAACCCATTTACATTCATTTTTATTCATTGCAACTACTAATGTTTATAACTATTTGCATGCAAAATCTAATATCTTAAGACTCCTGGAAAAAAGAAGACCATTAAAAAGAAAGCTGTGGTAAATGTGGGTATTTTTCCACTTCAGAGAAAATTTGATTTGCAAATATATAACACTTTTAGAAATAAAATTAATGGGGTTATCTAGTCTCATGTATGAAGTTCTTTGTTCTTAATTTGAAACACAAGGTCATTTATCTCTCAAGATATAAACATTTATGCTCTATCTCATGAAATTCAAGGTTTGAAGAGTGCTTGAAGTTTTAATAAAGATGATAGTTATAAGCATTCTTTTCAATTACAGTTCTTTGGAATAGTTTTTTCTTCACTTCCAAATTCAGGTTTCAAATCCTCTCTGAATATAATTATTAGGAAAAAAACTTGCTATATTTCTATTTGTTTTCAAATGAATAGATCAGAATGGAATATATATTGTTGAACTCAAGACAGTTGAATGTCACATCCTGAGAATGCTTACTTCATTATAAATCATGTGACTTTCCTATTTCCCAAGATGATTAATGGTCTTTGGCCAACTTGTCAAATTTATTTATGTATTTTTCATGCTTCTCTCATTTGATGTTTTGTTTTATGTCCTTGAAGGTAAATTGAGTTTTTGACTGAGAATACACAAGTAAGTAATTTTATCTTGTTAACTAGATTGACTGGTCTATCCAGTATATTACACATACACATTCATACACACAAACACACACACACACAAACACCTCTCAACAACAAAAACTACAAAAAGACAACTGGTAATTATACTAAATACTAAGGGTTTGAAACCTTCATCCGTATTCTTTATGGTGTTGCTGAAGTCCGTGGAAATGAATGCTATTATCTAGACAAAATGCAATAGTGATGTCTCATCTCAGTTTTACTTCAATATAACTGACAATTTCAAATAAAATCTTCTATAGTGGTCGGGATGTGGCATGTGTTAGACTATCATGATGATAAAACTTAATATTTAGGGTGAAGCATGAAAAAAGTTCTACTGTCCCAGGGAAACACTAGAAGACACAGTGATCATCACACTGAAATCATGCAACAGATGGTAGAAGAAAATTAAGTAGAATTAATTTTCTTAAGAACTTCACTCTTAGACAAGAGATTAACAAAAACAAACATCAAAAAGCATGGATATTTCTAACTTTGAAATAACACATATGTTTATGCAGTGAGAGGACTTGAGTATTTGCTATTAATGAATGATCTCCATCTTATATAATGTTATACATCTGCTTATTGGCCAAAAAGTGACATGGAAGTGGTTGGGGGATTTTTTGCTGCTGTCGCTGCTGCTCCTGCGGTTTTGTAGAACTCTTAGTCAAGAGCCTATAAAGAGAGCATTTGGGAGAAGTGGGCAATACCAATTTGGAGGATTATTTCTGAGTTTCAATATTGTTTAGATACTAATGATTTCTTTTTTTTTTTTTTTAAAGATTTTATTTATTTATTTGACAGACAGAAATCACAAGTAGGCAGAGGCAGGCAGAGAGAGAGGAGGAAGCAAGCTCCCCGCCGAGCAGAGAGCCTGATGCGGGGCTTGATCCCAGGACCCTGGGATCATGACCTGAGCCGAAGGCAGAGGCTTTAACCCACTGAGCCACCCGAGTGCCCCTAGATACTAATGATTTCTTGAAAAGCCATTCCAACATCCTGACCTTTGGGGCACCCACGCATCCCATCTGAATCAAAATATGGGAAAAGTTTGTTTGCAGGCTAGAAACAGAATAGTGTGATTAGCAAATTCTGTCAAAGTTCTTCATATCCACAATCCTGTCTTTTTTTTTTTTTTCCCCAAGTCAGTCTGAATTGAAATTACTTACTTAGTCTAGAACCCTTATTGAGAAATGCAGAACTTCTTAGTCTTTGGCTTCCAGTTTACACTTGAGACTGTAGCATTCTAATCAGAAACTTTGTAAGGGAAAATCTTCTCCCTTGTAAGAATCCTCAAACACCTGTTACTAATTATCTATGATTAGGAATGTTGCCTTCCTGTTTGAATGGCATTGCAGCTTTTTAATTGTATCTGACCATTCTTTGCGATATCTCCATGTGCATTTCTTTCATAATAGAAGAAGGCAACCTATATGCTTTTTTTTTCTGGTAAGAAGCAAAACTCTCCCCCACAGAAAATAGATTTGGGACTAAAGTTGAGTCCTATATTGGGCAAATAGCACAGAGAAACATGTATGGTTTAATAGCATGAAGCCTCAGTTATTGTGGCTCGGGTTGCTTTAGCAAAATGCCACTGACCAAATAGCTTATAAACAAAATAAATTTATTTATCTTATAATTCTGGAGATCAGAAATCCAACACTAAGGTGCCAGTATGGTTGCCTTCTGGTACGGACTGTCCCTGATTCAGGACCAGAGCTTTCTCACTGGGTCTTCATGTGGTGGGAGAGGGGAGGGATCTCTGGGGTCTCTTTTATAAGAATACTAATCTCTTTTCTTTTAATTTCATATTTTAGTAAGAATTTATTTATTTTTAAATTTAATTTTATTTTTTCAGTGTTCCAAGATTCATTGTTTATGCACCGCATCCAGTGCTCCCTGCAATACGTGCCCTCCTTAATACCCACCACCAGGCTCACCTAAACCTCCAACCCACTCCCCTAGAATACTAATCTCATTCATGAGGACTCTATCCTCATGAGGTAAGCACCTCCCAAAGGCCATCACATTGAACATTAGGATTTCAATATTTGAAATGGTCAAATTTCAAATTTGACCATTGGGGGGGGCATTCATATCATAGTACTGTTTAATAATTTCACTTACTTTTTCATACCTACAACAGTAGGTGTTTAAAGAGAGAAACAAATATTAGAAAAACCAGCTTTTACTTTTAATATAACTTGGATTTCATGGGTAGGCGTAGAAGATTTTCACCTCTGACCCCACCTTTACCTTTACACCCTTTCATAAAATAAGTTTATCTTATTAATTAATTTAGTTGCATGCTTCCTGTCTATGTGTACTCAGCAGACTGTAAGCTACATCACAACAGGAACCTTGCCCGGCTTGTTCACTCCTCTTCCTTGTGTGATCTCTGCCTTTAAAGAAGCTTGTAATACTGTTGTGGAGAGTACACCATTTCATATTTAGCAGTCAGTATTACATACTATCTTGTGAAACTGTGAAAAAAAAAAAAAACTATATACATGTGGTTTGTTTAGGAGAGTCAGAAATCAATGCTCCAAGAGCTGTTGAAGTATACGGGTCTATACAAGTGAAAAGCAACCTTTCCTTTACCTCTACAGAATATTTGAAGTACTTGTTGGAAACAACTTAATAGCCCTTTGTAGGAGTTAGGTCATTCCTACTGACTAGTGATGAACTCATTCTGTATTTCCTGAAAATCAAGTCATTAATTATTTAATTATCTGATTGATTGTCATAATACAGTAAAGTCATAGTACTTCTCTTTTATATTGTTAGATTCTTAATACCTGTTTACTATAAAAATGTGTACAGAAAATAAAAGGTTTGTTCTTTTGACAATCTCTGAGCAAACATTATATGTGTGTATGTGTCGTGTGTGTGTGTAGAGAGAGTTAGGAAGAAATGAGAACGAAAAAGAGAAGGCATCTCTCCCCATACAGATGCCTCCTCCCACACAGCCAGCAGTGTCGGGGCAGCCATAGAATAAACATTATAGATGCTCCTGTTCAAAAGGGAAAAATGGAAGGCTTCAGAAGCCACTCTTCCACAGTAACTCTGAAGCCTACTCAAGCACATGCTGCCAGTTCCTTTATTAACATCAGCCTACTGCCTAGAGGGTCTTCTTGATAGTTCCTGACTTCACCCTTGAAGCTCTTGGTTCTAACCTCTGAGAAGCTTTTTCTTTCCCTTCAAAAGTGGCCATGTAACTGAGTAGTTTCTTCAGCCTCCTTCCTATCCAAAACACCTAGAGAATCCAAAGACATCCTTTCATGTTATATCATATGCTGTTTCTTTCAGTTACAAGTTGGTGCAATTCTTTTAAAAAAGTTAGCCTTCTTATGATTCAATGTACAATCCACTCCTTCAGAGAAAGGCATAGGCACAAATATCTTCTGCATAAGTACTTCTCTGCCTTGAATGCTCCCTGAGACCTCTATGGATAAATCATCTTTGAGACATATCTGAATATTTTTAGAACATCTTTTATCCATTTAAAATGTTTACAAGGCACTATTTTAAATATTTCTGAGGTATTAACAAAAAGAACCTTATAGATCCAACATGATTTTATTTTTTTCTGATGTTATTTCTTAATTTGAAATTATTTTGCCATTTGAAAAATCCATAAATGAGAAAAAGTTAAATTTTCCAGCCCTGCTATTTTGGGCTTATATTTTCTTCATATTTTTACTGAAAACAGAACAACCAAGAAAACAAAATAGATAGTACTTTGACCTAGAAATTATTAGGTTTTTTGTTCTATTTTTTGTTGTTTTTGTTGTTTTTTTTCCATCTTACCACATACAATTGTGTTGAAAACCTTAATACCACTACATAATAAGAATTCTCTTTACTCTATCTTCAAAAATACTCCATCACTTTCCCCTAAGCCCTCAGGGATAGCCACCTCCTTGCAGGCCCTTGTCCTTTCCAACATGCAACTCTAAACCTTGTAGATGTGTGCTAAGAGTATCCTTAATGGTTTCCCAAAGTCAGCCCTCTGCCCAGTCTCAACACCAAAGCCAGTGGCATATATGTTAAGTTTCTGTCACAGTAGTATCCTACTTCCAACAAACCAAATGTGTTCTAATTATCTACTACCACATAACAAACTGGCCTTAAAAACACAGAGCTTAAAGCAATCATTTAATTTGCTCACAATATGCAGTTTTGTCAGGGCTCAACATGGACAGCTTGTTACTTTTCATGGACATATCTATTATGTGTACATCTATCTCTGTAATTCTTGATATAAACTGAAATAAGGAGTTAGACAGTAGATAGATGCATAGAAAATATGTAGAAGAATACTCATTTTTCTGCATAATTTTTATAATAAATATGCATTATCTTTATCATGAGAACTTAATATAGGAGATAAATGTCACTATTTTATGATAATGATTATCATAAGATCATAGAAAGTGTGAAAATTAATAAAGGAAAACATCACTGAAATGGAGCTAGGAAGTTTGGCATGAGGGGAGCTCTCATGACCTACCACTCTTGCTCAGTTGTAGAGAGAGACCACGCATGTGGATACACTACTTTACTATCTTAGCAGGAGGAGAGAAGTCTTCCCCTGCCGCAGCAAAAGCCCAACCAATGAGGGACAGTCATAGGTCAACCAATGAAAAGCGACTATGCTTAGAACACTAAGTTTACTCCACGGGAATTTTAGTTTTTAATAGTCCCTCCCACTTTCCTGTTTTCCTCTATAAAACAGCAGTCCTCTCCCTTGTTTTGTGAATTTGCCTATGATTTTGTCATAGGTTGCTTAGTTCAGCTTACAATTCTTTGCTCTTCCCAGATAAACACATCTTTTGCTGGTAAAACAATAGGCGGTTTTATTTTTTTTTGAGGCTAAGGAAAGTAATAATCTCTGTGATCGGGAATAACGAGAATCCCACAAGCCTGTCAGGATGTTTCTAACAAGTGACACAAAGACAGTAATTCTGTGGTTTCTGGGTGACAGAGGAAATATCCATGGTCCTGTACAAGGTTTTTCATGCTTATATCTTTCAATTGCTTTCACCAGTTAGATTACTCAATTTTCCAAACATAATCAGAGTGCACAGATTAATTCATAAATTTTTGCCAAATAGCATGTACTATTGTACACTGCTAAACAGGAACTACAATCTCTTCCCAGTTATGTTCTAAACTTCTTGAAAACATGGCCGATTCTTCTAGTGCATTTTGCCTAATCATTAATTTGACAAGTGTCTGGTGAGAACCTATATTGTGCCAGGCACTGTGCCTGACACTGAGGATATAGCAGTGAGATAAATGGCAAGGTCCCTGCCCTCAAGGAGGTTACACTCTTCTGAAAAAAAAAAACAAAAACAAAAAAACAACAAAAAAAAACAGAAACAAAAAAACAACTATAATCTTCCATATATATATATATATATATATATATATCAGATAATTTTAGATTATAATGACTGCTTTGTGTAAACTATTAAAAGATAAAATAGCTTTGAAAGAGACCACCCAGAAGAGTCAAGATGGTGGAGGAGTGGCAGGCTGAGATGACATCAGGTCATAGGAGTTCAGTTAAGTAGTTATCAAACCATTCCCAACACCTACAAGTCCAACAGGAGATCAAAGAGAAGAGCAGCAATTCTAGAAACAGAAAATCAACCACTTTCTGAAAGGTAGGACATGTGGAGAAATGAATCCGAAATAGACCGCAGGGGGAGGGGCTGGCTCCCAGCAAGTGGTGAAGCAATGGAGCACAAAATCAGAACTTCTAAAAGTCTGTTCCACTGAGGGATGTCGCTCCAGAGGCTAAGCGGGGGTGAAGCCCTCACAGAGACAGCACAATCTCAGGTCCCGCAGGGTCACAGAAGGATCAGGGGTGTCTGAGTGTAGCAGAGCTTGCAGGTATTAGAGAGGGGAAGCCAGCTACAGAGACAGAGCCAAGGAGGGAGCTCTCAGCTTGGGGTTACCTTAAACTGTGAGCCATGGCACAGTCAGACCACTGATCTTTGAGCAGGGACCAAAGTGACAGATCTGGGGAGACTCACCTTCCTTCTTTGGAGGCAGGAATCTGCTGGGTTTAGAGACTCCAAATGGGGCTGTGTGCCAGAGACAGAAATGCTCTGTCACAGGCCGGGTGAGCTCAGAGCACGGCCAGAGACCCGGGAGACAGGAGTGATTGAGCACTTTTCTCAGAGGGTGCACTCAGCAGTGGGGCCCTAAGCTCTTGGCTCCTCCAGGCCAGAGATTGGAAGGCTTCCATTTTCATTCTCATCCTCCAGAGCTCTATGGAAAGAGTTCAGGGGACAAAAGTTCCAGAAACCAAATCCAAGCAGATTACTTAGCCCAGCCTCTGGCAAGGGTGGTGCATTTCAGCCTTGGGCAAAGACACTTGAGAATCACTACAACAGGCCCCTCCCTGAGAAGGTCAGCAAGAACATCCAGCCAAGAACAAGCTCACAGATCAAGGAGAACAGCAGAATTCCAGAGGAGGGGAAAACAAAGCATGGAATTCATGACTTTCTCCCCATGATTCTTTAGTCTTCAAAGTCAATTAATTTTTTTAATTTTATTTTTTTCTTATTCTATTTTTTTAAACTTTTACTCTTTCCTCTTTGAATGGTTTTTAACTAATTTATCTTAACAATACCTTTCTTTTAAAAAAAATCTTATTGAACCTTCATTATTATAGTCATATTTTATCTTTAATTGTATCTAACTTTATTTTTTGTATACATATAGGGTTTGTTCTTCTAAAAAACTTTGGGATACAACTTCTAATAGATCAAAATATACTCTAAATCTAGCGCAGGGCTTGTTCTAGTCTCCAGCCTGAGCAAATTCTCTCCACTTTCCTTTTCTTTCTTTTCCCAACCAACTTATCTTATCAACTCCTTTTTACAAATTTTTTTTTTAAATTTTCATGTTTACATTCAAATTCCATCCCTTCCTTCATCATGTATGTGTGTATATATGCATATATATACATATATATATATGTGTGTGTGTGTGTGTGTGTGTGTGTGTGGATTATTCTTTCTTTAAAATTTTGGGAGGTAGTTTCTTCTAAGAGACCAAAATATACTCAAAATCAAGTGAGTGGCTCTGCTCTATTCACCAGACCAATATATATATATATATATATATATATATCTCCACACACACACACACACACACATATATATATACACACACGTGTGTGTGTGTGTGTGGATATATATATATATATATATATATGCACACACATTTTTTAAAAACTATTTTTTAAAAAATTTTTTTGACTTCTTTTTATCCCCTTTCTTCTCCCCATGATTTGGGGTTTCTTCTGATTTGGTAAACACACATTTTTCTGGGTTCTTTGCTACCCTTTTAGTATTTTATTCTCTCATTCATATATTCTTATCTGGATAAAATGACAAGGCAGAAAAACTCACCACAGGAAAAATTACAAGAGGAAGTACTGAATGCTAGGGACCTAATCAATACGGACATTGGTAATACGTCAGATCTAGAGTTCAGAATGACAATTCTCAAGGTTCTAGCTGGGATCAAAAAAAGACATGGAAGATATCAGAGAAACACTATCTGGAGAAATAAAAGCCATTTCTGGAGAAACAAAAGAACTAAAAAGCTGAAAATTATATATATATATATATATATATATATATATATATATATATATATATATATATAAAATAAAAGAACTAACCAAACTGAAATAAAAAAAGTTATTAATGAGGTGTAATCAAAAATGGATGTTCTTACTGAAAGGATAAATGAGGCAGAAGAGAGAATTAGTGATATAGAAGACCAAATGACAGAGAATAAAGAAGATGAGCAAAAGAGAGACAAACAACTACTGGACCATGAAGGGAGTATTCGAGAGATAAGTGATACCATAAGATGAAACAATATTAGAATAATTGGGATTCCAGAAGAAGAAAGAGAGAGGGGGGCAGAAGGTATACTGGAGCAAATTATTGTAGAGAATTTCCCTAATATGGCAAATGGAACAAGCATCAAAATCCGGGAGGCACAGAGAACCCCCCTCAAAATCAATAAGAATATGTCCACACCCTGTCATCTAATAGTAAAACTTAAAGTCTTAGTGATAAAGAGAAAATCCTGAAAGCAGACCGGGACAAGAAGTCTATAACATACAATGGTAAAAATATTAGATTGGCAGCAGACTTGTTCACAGAGACCTGGCAGGTCAGAAAGAACTGGCACAATATATTCAGAGAACTAAATGAGAAAAACATGCAGCAAAGAATACTATATCCAGCTAGGTTATCACTGAAAATAGGAGAGAAAAAATGCTTCCAGGACAAACAAAAACTAAAAGAATTTGTAAACACCAAACCAGCTCTATAGGAAATATTGAAAGGGGTCCTCTAAGCAAAGAAAGACCCTAAAAGTAGTAGACCAGAAAGGAACAGAGACAATATACAGTAACAGTCACCTTACAGGCAATACAATGGCACTAAATTCATATCTCTCAATAGTTACCCTGAATGTAAATGGGCTAAATGCTCCAATCAAAAGACACAGGGTATCAGAACGGAAAAAAACCAAAACCCATCAATATGAGAAACTCATTTTGGACCCAAAGACACCTCCAGGTTTAAAGTCAGAGGGTGGAAAACAATTTACCATGCTAATGGACATCAAAAGAAATATGGGGTGGCAACCTTTATATCAGATAAATTAAATTTTAAGGCAAAAATTATAATAAAAGGTGAGGAAGGGCACTATATTATACTCAAAGGGTCTGTCCAACAAAAAGATCTAACAATTTTAAATATCTGTGCTCCTAACATGGGAGCAGGCAACTATATAAACCAAGTGATAACAAAATCAAAGAAACACATCAACAATAAGACAATAATAGTAGGGAACTTTAACACTCCCCTAACTGAAATAGACATATCATCCATGCCAAAGATCAACAAGGAAATAAAGGCCTTAAATGACACACTGGACCAGATGGACATCACAGGTATATTCAGAACATTCCATCCCAAAGCAACAGAATACACATTCTTCTCTAGTGAACATGGAACATTCTCCAGAATAGATCACATCCTGGGTCACAAATCAGGTCTCAACTGGTACCAAAAGATTAGAATCATTCCCTGCATATTTTCAGACCACAATACTCTAAAGCTAGAACTCAATCACAAGAGGAAATTTGGAAAGAACCCAAATATATGGAGACTAAAGAACATCCTTCTGAAGAATAAATGGGCCAACCAGGAAATTAAAGAAGAATTCAAAAAATTCATGAAAATGAAAACACAACTGTTTAGAATCTGTGGGACACAGCAAAGGCAGTCCTGAGAGGAAAATATATAGTGATACAAGCCTTTTCAAGAAACAAGAAAGGTCTCAAATACACAACCTAACCCTACACCTAAAGGAGCTGGAGAAAGAACAACAAAGAAAGCCTAAACCCAGCAGGAGAAGAGAAATAATAAAGATCAGAGCAGAAATTAATGAAATAGAAACCAAAAAAAAAAACAAAACAACAACAACAACCAAAAAAACAAAAAACAAAACAAAACAGTAGAAAAAAATCAATGAAACTAGGAGCTGGTTCTTTGAAAGAATTAATAAGATTGATAAACCCCTAGCCAGACTTATCAAAAAGAAAAGAGAAAGTACCCAAATAAATAAAATCATGAATGAAAGAGGAGAGATCACAACCAACAGCAAAGAAATACAAACAGTTATAAGAACATGTTATGAAAAACTATATGCCAGCAAATTTGACATTCTGGATGAAATGGATGCATTCCTAGAGACATATAAACTACCACAACTGAACCAGAAAGAAACAGAAAACCTGAACAGACCCATAAACAGTAAGGAGATTGAAGCAGTCATCAAAAATCTCCCAACAAACAAGAGCCCAGGGCCAGACGGCTTCTCAGGGAATTCTACCAAGCATTTAAAGAATTAATTCCTATTCTGAAACTGTTCCAAAAAAATACAAATGGAAGGAAAACTTCCAAAATCATTTTATGAGGGCAGCATTACCTTGATCTCAAAAGCAGACAAAGACCCCATCAAAAAGGAGAAGTACAAAGCAATATCTGTGATGAACACAGATGCAAAAATTCTCACCAAAATACTAGCAAATAGGATCCAACAGTACATTAAAAGGATTATTCACCACGACCAAGTGGGATTTATTCCAGAGCTGCAAGGTTAGTTCAACATCCGCAAATCAATCAATGTGATACAATACATTAATAAAAGGATAAGAACCAGAGGATAATCTCAATAGATGCTGAAAAAGCATTTGACAAAGTACAGCATCCTTTCTTGATCAAAACTCTTCAAAGTGTAGGGCTAGAGGGTACATGCCTCAATATTATCAAAGCCATCTATGAAAAACCTACAGCAAATATCATTCTCAATGGAGAAAAACTGAGAGCTTTCCCGCTAAGATCAGGATAATGGCAGTGATGTCCATTATCACTACTGCTATTCAACATAGTACTAGAAGTCCTGGCCTCAACAATCAGACAATAAAAAGAAATTAAAGGCATTCAAATTGGCAAAGAAGAAGTAAAACTCTCACTCTTTGCAGATGGTATGATACTTTATGTGGAAAACCCAAAAAACTCCTCTCCAAATCTGCTAGAACCTGTAAAGGAATTCAGTAGTGTCAAGATATAAAATCAATGTGCAGAAATCAGTTGCATTTCTATACACCAACAACAAGACAGAAGAAAGAGAAATTAAGGAGTCAATCCCATTTACAATTGTGCCCAAAACCATTAGATACATAGGAATAAACTTAACCATGAGACAAAGAATCTGTACTCAGAAAACTATAAAGTACTCATGAAAGACATTGAGGAAGACACAAAGAAATGGAAAAAAATGACCCATGTTCATGGATTGGAAGAACAAATATTGTCAAAATGTCTATAATACCTAAAGCAATCTACACATTTAATACAACATCTATCAATATACCATCAATTTTTTTCAAAGAAATGGAACAAAGAATCCTAAAATTTATATGGAACCAGAAAAAACCTCCAATATTCAGAGGAATGTTGAAAAAGAAAGTCAAAGTTGGTGGCATCACAATTCCAGACTTCACGCTCTATTACGAAGCTGTCATCATCGAGACAGTATGGTACTGGCACAAAAAAAGACACATAGATCAATGTAACAGAATAGAGAGCCCAGAAAAAGATCTTGAACTCTGTGGTCAAATAATCTTTGACAAAATGGGAAAGAATGTGCAATGGAAAAAAGACAGTCTCTTCAAAAAATGGTGTTGGGAAAATTGGACAGTCACATGCAGAAAAATGAAACTGGACCATTTCCTTAAACCATATACAATAATAGACTCCAAATGGATGAAAGACTGCAATGTGAGAATAGAATCCATCAAAATCCTTGAGGAGAACACAGGCAGCTCTTCGATCTCAGCCATAGCAATTTCTTTCTAGAAACATTGCCAAAGGCAAGGGAAGCAAGGGCAAAAATGAACTATTGGCACTTCATCAAGATCAAAAGCTCTTGCACAGCAAAGGAAACAGTCAACAAAACCAAAAGACAACTGCCAGAATGGGAGAAGATATTTGCAAATGACATGTCAGATAAAGGGCTAGTATCCAAAATCTATAAAGAACTTAGCAAACTCAACACCCGAAGAACAAATAATCCAATCAAGAAATGGGCAGAGGACATGAACAGACATTTCTGCTAAGAAGACATCCAGATGGTGAACAGACATATAAAAAAGTGCTCCACATCACTCGGCATCAGGAAAATACAAATCAAAACCACAAGGAGATACCACCTCACACCAGTCAGAATGGCTAAAATTAACAAGTCAGGGAATGACAGATGCTCGGGAGGATGCGGAGAAAGGGGAACCTTCCTACACTGTTGGTGGGAATGCAAGCTGGTACAGCCACTCTGGAAAACAGCATGGAGGTTCCTCAGAAAGTTGAAAATAGAGCTACTCTATGACCCAGCAATCACACTACTGGGTATTTACCCTAAAGATACAAATGTAGCGATCCAAAGGGACATGTGCACCCGAATGTTTATAGCAGCAACGTCCACAATAGCTAAACTATGGAAAGAACCTAGATCTCCATCAACAGATGAATGGATGAAGAAGAGGTGGGAATACTATGCAGCCATCAAAAGAAATGAATTCTTGCCATTTGCGGCGATGTGGATAGAACTAGAGGGTATTATGCTGAGCAAAATAAGTCAATCACAGAAAAGCAAATATCATATGATCTCCCTGATATAAGGAATTTGAGAAACAATGTTGGGGGTTAAGGGGGTGGGGAAGGAAAAAATGAAACAAGATGGGATTGGGAGGGAGACAAACCATAAGAGACTCTATCTCACAAAACAAACTGAGGGTTGCCAAGGGGAGGGGGGGTAGGGAAAGGGTGGTGGGGTTATGGACATTGGGGAAGGTGTGTGCTATGGTGAGTGCTGTGAAGTGTGTAAACCTTTAGATTCACACAGACCTGTACTCCTGGGGCTAATAATACATTATATGTTAATAAAAAATAAAGAAAGAAAAGAGACCACCCAATATGGTAAGGTGCTTCAAGAAGGTGACATTTAAGCTGAGACCTGGATAACAAGAAGTTTCTTAACAATGCTGCAGAAGTACTTAATGATCGATAGAACTGTTGCAAAATTTCTATTTATGAGATTCTTTTTATTATATGTATGTCCTTAGATCTCCATGGTCACAGGCACATAACTCTAGAATGCCAGTTACCTTTAAAATTTCAGTTCTCGGAGATGATATTTTACCTCCCCCTCTCCATGCTATCAGGATAAAATCTTTAATGAGCAGTTCATCTTGCTTCTTTTGACAAGCTCATATGCAACGTTTACATTGAAGCGGCTAGAACATCCAAATGCCTATTGGAAGGCATTCAGCTCTCAGATAATTAGATGATTTGGTTTATAATCCAATTCTACTAACGCTTATAAAACTTACTTCTTCAGGCTTCACTTTTTGTTTTATGAAATGTGGGGTTGAATCTATTCTCAAGTTAAACTTTCAAAAGCCTGCTGGGAAGAAAACAGAATTTGAGCTATGGTACTCATGTAATTTAGAAATATCACTGTCAGCAAATGGGAAATTAACCTGAAAAAAAATTTTTAATTCTGTAACACTTGTCTATTTTAAGATGTTTCACAGATTTTCCAAATAAGCCATACAACACGAGTTACTTGGTCTAAGACATTTGGAATAATCCAAGAAAGGCTCATTGTTATTCTTTTTTTTTTTTTTTAACCAATATCTTTTACCATTTTTCCAGTAGAATAGAATCATGTTGGAAAGATTGAATCCATGCATGCCAAATTACAAAGCAAGGATAACTTTCCACCTCCCAAACTTGAAATTCCACACCTTCACCTCAGTATTCAGTTTCTACAACTCAGAGTTCTTCAAACCATACAGGATATTCTGCTTCTCTTGCTCCAATCTCTTTTTCCCTTCTCCCCCTACACTTTATTTATTGAATACACCCCTTGTTCCTTCTGAATTTAGTTACAATCACCTGCATATTGGTGTGTGTAAGGGAATAGGTTATAAGAGGTAATGTAAGGTTGTTTCTCAGTGTTCATGCTCTGAAATCAGACTTGGATTTCTGATAAACTTTCAATATATTTTACCAATTTGGGGGGAAAATTAAATAAGAAAATTCATTTGAAATATGCTTTTCAGGGATGGCTGGGTGACTCTGTTAGTTAAGGGTCTGCCTTTGGCTCAGGTCATGATCTCAAGGTCCTGGGATCCAGTCCTGGGTTGGGATCTCTGCTCAGCAGGGAGTCTGCTTCTCCTTCTACCTCTGTGCTCTATCTTCAGTAAATAAATAAAATCTTAAAAATATAATAAAATAAATAAGCTTTTTAAAATAAAAAAGATAAAATATGCTTTTTACAATGGCTGGAACAAGGAAATTGATAAACATAAACTCATTTCTGTAAGTTAATCCCTATCACCATACATGTACATTAAAAAACAAAAAACTGTGTTCACCGAGATTAATTTTTTTGAATAATGGAATAATTTTAGGGAGATGGATATTCAGATCAGTAGGTAGTATGATATCTGTGAAAGAAATGCAGTCTGATTTAGGGTTTAGTGACATGCATTTGATGATCTTAACAATTTAAATATGCACTTGAGCCTGGCGTGACTTCACTGATGAACTGAAAAAAATAGTATCTTTCTTTCTGGTTTACTATGAGGACAGAATAAGATAATGTTTGCAATATAATTTCAGAGGGAATTTTGAAAAAAGAAAACAGTAACATGAGGAGTAGATTTAATTCTATTTTCATATGGAAAAAAGAAGTAAACATTTTGATATCAGCATCCCATGGAAACTTAAAGAACATTGCTGGAAAATTTTGTACACTCTTTGCCCTGAACACAATCTGAAATAACTCTGTCGGGACCAGCACAAGTGGTCCAACCCCCATCTATGCAATATTACTATAAGGGAATTTGTGCTTAGACAGAAAACAAATGTAATCTGAATGGAGTTCTCTATTAAGACAAGCATTTCAAAATTTGGCACCTGAACTTCTTTATAAGATGATTGCAATGGTTAATTTTATGTGTCAACTTGTCTGGGCTAAAGTATGCTCAGAGAGCTAGGAAAACATTATTTCTGAGTGGGTCTATGAAGGTGTTTCCAGAAGAGATTAACATTTGAATTGGTTAACTGCTTCAAGTAAATTGCCCTCCTCAATGTGGGTGGTCATCTTCCAATCCTTTGAAGGGGAGAATCTAAGAAAAGGAGGAAAGGAGAATTTGGTCTCAGTTTGAGCTGGATAGCCAACATTTCCTTCCCTCAGGCAATGTGCTTCCCAGTGTCAAGCTTTAGGATTCCTACTGGGCACACACTCTCAGCTGCCTGCTTCTTAGGCCTTTGGACTTGGACTGAATTACAGCCACCATTTTTTCTGATTCTTCAGTTTGCAGAAGACAGATGGTGGAATTTCTCAATTTCCATAATTACATGAGCTAATTCTTAAAATTGTTTGTGTGTGCATGTATAAATTTTTATATGTACTTATATTTATGTATTTACAATTATATATTATAATATATAAACACAGATACACATACACACACATAAATAGGTATGTTTATATAGAGAAACAGAATCAATAAGAGTGTATCTAAACTGGTATTTATATTTATATCTATGTCTATATCTATTTGGGAAATGTTCATTATGTTAGTCTGGGATGTATACCTATAGATATATAAATTCTTATGTCTCTATCTCTCTGTCTGCTCCAACTTATTGGTTCTGCCTTTCTGGATAACCCTGACTAATATAATGACCATTTCTCAGTTTGTTTACCAATTAAAAACCAATAGACTGGCAAACCATTAAAATAAATATGTAGAATGTATCCCTTGACCATAAATTTGTTTTTATCTGATCTTTTTTCAGAAATTAGCATCATTATTTTCCACAATCCCCCTTTCACATCTGAAAATATCTACATTCATTTTGCTATGATACTAACATGGTAGTATGAAGAAATGAATCAAAATGAGTGTCAGAGCATGGACTGTTGAAGAGTATACTAAGAGTGTTAATCATGGCTCTGCCATGAGCTCTATGACCCACGAGAAGTCATCCATCTTTGTTGGGTTCAATTTGTAAAGTGAAGTATTAGACCAGGTGATGACAAAAGTTTTTCCCATCTTAAATATTTATTAAGTGTTTAAAATATTTTGTGTTTTTATGTAGGCCTAGAATGCTAGGAGATGAAGGCCACAAGGACAAGCTTTTATTTGAGGCACAGCTAATATCAATGGTAAAACAATGTAAATTCCAGATGGCTACTTTTTTGGAATGTGCAGTCCTGATATAAATTAGCTTCTTTCATCAAAAGCCTTTTATTCTCAGCAAAACCCTCTTTAAAATGTCATTGCCTAAGGAGTGTGGGTAATTCTGAAAGGATCATGAAGATAAACTGTTCTTGATACTTACAAAGTGTGACAATGATATTCTAATATAGAATGAGTACCTCCAAGCTTTTTCCCTTAATTTGTGCAGTGTGTGTGCAATTGTTTCTAACTTGGTTTTAATAAGACCTTAAAGATGTCCACAAGGCATTTCACTGAATGAAAAGATAATTATTTTAAAGAGTTATGAAGATATTCATTCAATGGGCAAATGTTTAGGGATATACTTTTACTTTTGTAGTCTGAACACATTTCAAAGATTTCAAAGCTAGTGTCTTTCAGATTCTGTCTTTAATGAGTAATGAACAAAAATCCAGAATCTATATCTCTATTATCTATCTATCATCTGTCTACCCATCTATCTGTATCTCTCTATCTGATCATGATTCTGGTAATTCTGTTCAGTGGGCTATATTTTTCCACTTGATGGAATCTCCCCTTGGGTCTCTTTCATCTATTTAAAAAGGTCTTATTTCCCTTTTCAGTGTTAACTCACTACATTACAGGTAAGAGTTTAGGTTCGTTGAACCTACACTTCTACATGTGAGTTCTTCTGGCGATGCCACACTTTAGATGCTCAGTGACAATGTATTTGAAAAATAAATTCATGAATAAATGAATTCTGAAACATCTGTCCTAAATCCTCCTCCATTCTTCTCTCAAATGTTTGAAATTCTCACAAAGAGGCGAAGCTGAGATGAGAAAGTTGTCTTGAAATGTGACTCATTAGCTGTTGATTCATCAGCGTCTCGGCATAAATTAAAACACATCCCTGAAGGAATATATCCTGCTTGGTTTACAGTGGGGGTAGGAAAGGAGAAAAGGCAAATTTAAGGCTTTAGGTATTATCAGAAGTGAATGGCTCATCAGAGTGGGAGGCATGGGCATCTTGGCAACGGCATGATTGTTCCAGAATTGCTAAAGAGTAAATGGAAAGAGTGAGTTGCTCATAGGAGAAGAGAAGGGAACCATAAAAAGTGATCTATGTCACAGTTATGTCCAGGCTATTTTTGGACTCATTTTAGTTTTAATCTAGACAGCAAAGAGCCATGGAGTAAATTTAAGGACTACCATCACCATCACTTCCACTTTGAATGTACTAAGCAAACAGAACAGGACACTCCAGAGGGCAGAATGTGTGAGTGAAAATCTATCCTTTTCTATGCTTTCCTTTTAACTCTGTCCTCAGAGAAAAACAGGATCTGTAATCACCAGGTAACTGTAAAGACAAAGTCCCCAAACATACTTTTGAGGCCATATAACTAATCATGTCAGTAAAATTGCTTTTGATTTGTTTTTCTTTTTCAAATAGTTATTTAAATTTCAGTTATTTAACGTACAGTGTAATATTAGTTTCAGGTGTAGAATTTAGTGATTCATCACTTGCATAGAACACCCAGCGCTCATTGCAAGTGCCCTCGTTAATCCTCATCACTCATTTAACCCCTCCTTCCACCCACCCGCCCTCCAGCACCCCTCAGTTTGTTCTCTATAGTTAAGAGTCTGTTTCTTGGTTTGCCTCTCACCTCCCTCCCCCCATGTTCATCTGTTTTGTTTTTGAGATTCCACATATGAGTGAAATCATATGGTATTTGTCTTTCCTTGACTGACTTATTTCACTTAAAATTGCTTTGGATTTAAAGCAAAACTAAGTCTAGAGAACAGACCAAAAAGATTGTGTGCGTGTGTATGTGTGTGTGTGTGTGTGTGTGTGTGTGTGTGTGTAAAGTGAGTTTTATATTTTTCTTTAACCAAATTAAACTTCTGTAAATTGTAGATAATTTTAAATCTTTGTGCTGGAGTGGGTAAAAATAAAACAGAAAGGATGTACAATGACATAAAATATAACATGGCAGACATTTTATGCTTTTGCCAAGTGCCTTCTCTCCTTATTTTCACCATATTGGGGCAAATAAAAGATAAAGCACAAAGGCATTTTATATCATCCACGTGATAATAATAAGCCATATGAAAATCATAATAAAAAGAATTAAAATAATTTCCTATTAAGGAGGACAAATTATGTGGTACACACTTTAAAAAATTATTTCATTTGGGGCACTTGGATGGCACAGTCCTTTAGGTGTCCAACTCCTGGTTTCAGCTCAGGTCATGATCTAAGTGTCATGAGATCCAGCCTTGTGTCTGGCTCTGTACTCTGCACAGAGTGTGCTTGGGATTCTCTCTTTCTCTCCCTCTGCACCCCACCCCCCATTCCCTTGCTCCCTCTCTCAAAATAAATAAATAAATCTTTAAAAAATTATTTCATTTATCCTTCTAACATTTATGTGGCCATAAGAATTGAGGTTGAAAAAATGAAACCACTTATTCAAGCTTCCAGGGTTACTAGGTGAGGTTGGTTATTAGATTCTAGGAATTCTGTACCTTACTACTCTAGTACACTTTTCCTTAGCAGAAACTTATGGTTCAATGAAGGTTTATGGAAAAAGTCCTTGTTTTTTCCAGCATAGGCCAAGTCAAGATAAACTAATTGAGCAGCATCCACCTTCACTGTTGGGATTTGGTTCTTTGGGGATTACTCAGGCTCACAGAATAATATATTTGCATCCTAACAAATATGATACATTTCCAGAAGGCATGTTTGGAATAATTCAGTATTTAAATCTTAATTAAAGCATCAGATTAAACCAACTGTTTTAAAGCTCTGCCTATAACTGTTTTATCATTGTGTTCCCCACTGCTCTGGTAACCCTCCCCAAGTTGAGATTTTTGTAACAGTCCCAAGGTATCCATCCCTGCTAAGCTTTTCTCTGTCCCTGGAGAATCTTTCTGGAGAAGTCTGAGGAGAGTAGGGCAGGTTTTTCAGTCTTTGTCTTTAGACTTGCTGCTTGATCATGCAACTTGGAAAGGTTTGTTCATTTTCACTATAAGAAAATGCCAAAACTCACATCAAAATGAATCATGTGATGACAGTCAGTTTGAAAAAAATGGTGCACAAATAATGAAACCATTGGTGAATTTCTCAACATATACTTTTTTTGAGGTTGTAATGTAAGGATGCATGAAGCAATAATTAGAGAAATTATGGCAGCACTAACAGCATATTATTATGTAGAGCTCATGCAATGAAGTCTTTTTCTGGGGTGGAAACTGGCTCATTCTGGTTGCATCTGTATTTAAACGTTGTTGTTGCTGGCAGAGAGCGAATATCATTTCCCTGATGGCTTATAAACAGTGCTACACAAAACGTACTTTGAACTAATTGGAACCCGGTGGGGAGGAGGGCAAAGCAGAAACTGTGAGATGTTAACTCGAATTTTTCCCTGAGCAAGTGTTGCAGCCATTAGAACAAGCTGTTTTCTAAGTCAAGCTTTCTTTCCATCTTCTCACCCCCATGATGAGAACAGGAGCCCCGGAAGACTCTCATATTTGCAACTGTCCTCGCTAAGATAGACCAAAATAACAGTAAAGCAGCAGCAAGAAGCTCTGGAGAGGAAGAAGACTCCTTCAAAAATCAACCGAAGAGAAAAGGCAAATTAAAAATACCCACCCCTGGGGCACCTAGGTAGCTCAGTTGTTAAGCATCTGCCTTCAGCTCAGGTCATGATCCCAGAGTGCTGGGATCAAGTCCCACATCTGACTCCCTGCTCAGCAGGAAGCCTGCTTCTCTCTCTCCCCACTCCCCCTGTTTGTGTTCCCTCTCTCGCTGTCTCTTCCTCTGCCAAATAAATAAATAATAAAGTTTAAAATAAATAAATAAATAAAATAAAAATACCCACCCAGGTGAGAAATCTAAGGTCACTGAAAAATAAGAAATAGATAATTCTCAAGGAAATAAAGGCTGAAGTTAATTAAAAAAAAAAAAAAAGGAAAGAAAAGCAAACATAAATGCAAATTTATTTCATGAGAAAGATGCCCATAAATCATCCAGGTACCAGTCAATTAGCCATCAGAAACAATGCTAAGCTTGAGAATCTGATGGTTAAATTGATCCACTGGTGTAAGCAGGTCACAATCAATTAATAGTGAGCAAATATCTGCCTTTCCATTGAATAAACAAGGTTTTGTTCGAACAAAAAAACAAATCTCATGATAATGCATTTTAGTTCTCACATTTCATAGTAAATGCTTTTTTTTTTAATCATCACTTTCTGTTTTCACCGTGTGTGAGTTGCAATTTCTATGACCAATGCCAGCAACTGAATGAGCTAAAACAGGGCATAAGAACCCAGTGCATGTGAAGAGTGGGCTTAAGACTTTTCCATGGCTTCTCGTCTCTCATTCAACATCGAACTTTCCTGCCTGCAGAAACAAGCTGTTGTTAGAGAAGAACCTTCCAAAGCAGCAGAGATCAGAACAGATGGAAACAGAATGAAATGATTGTGGAGGAAAGTGGAGGCAGCTCTGACGAAAAGGAGTGTTTTATGGTCATTTTCCTATTAGTAAGTAATTGTGACTTATGAGAAATACTTAAAAGCTTATTTGAACATGTGCCCAAATACGGAGGTAATTTATAGAATTAAATACAAGAAAAGTGTTAAAATTATAATTGTCAAATATTGATGCTGCCTACACGGTATCTCTTGAATTAATTTACCTTTCAAATCCTTACCTCTTGCCCACTAGCTTTTGAGAGAGTCTATCATTTTTCTCTGTGGATTCGATGAGGTTTTATAGCAATAAGAAATGTGATTCTAGAAAAACTCAGATGTTTCTTAAATATTTATGTGTAGAATTTGGTATATAATTCTTGTCACTTCCAAGAGACTGGTTTACTCCAGTTTCCAGTTAAGTCACTAAATTTATGACCTAACATTTCAAGGAGACAGTGAGTGAAGATGTGATGGAGTTGAGGTAAGTTTGGACTTTTAGGGATCTGTGGTTTCCACATCCTGCTTCTCCTGGCTGTTTGGCCTGGTTCTTACTATTCCGCTATTACGTACACAGTTCCCACCTGCTGTCATGGTGCCTCCTGCCTGCTCCCAGCTTCTGTGTTGGTGCTCCTATAATTATCTCCCTCTCAGCCACTGCCCCCCCGGGACTTTTAAGACCTATCACATCTACGTTCTTCAGATTCTTTTCTCTGACTTCCTTCACTCCAGAGAAAACATTTTCCTTCTTGCTATTTCTCAAGTTGACGTCATAGCAAAGGCCTTGCTCCTACGTGAGATTTTTCTCTAAATCTTTATTTTTTTAAATACATTTTTTATCTTGAGTCCTTACTTTTCCCAAAAGCCCAAGGCTTTTGGAACTCAGAAGCAAGGAAGGGAGTTCCTCTTTTGCCTCCCCCACCCAATCTTTTTTTTTTTTTTAAGAGAGAGATTGAGAATGCGAACATGTACAAGAAAAGGAGATAGGTAGAGAGAGGGAGGGAGAGCGAGAGAGAATCCTCAAGCAAAGAATCCTCAAGCAGACTCCCCCTGAGCACAGAGCCCCACAGAGTGTGCAATCTCATGACCCTGAGATCATGACCTGAGCTGAAACGAAGAGTCAGGTACTTCACTGACCCAGCCACCCACGCACTGCTTTCTTTTCTTTTGCTACATACATAGGCTGAGGCATTGAAAATCTAAAAACTGCCTATGCATTCAAATGAGGAGAAGGATTTGGGAAAATATTAGTTAACGTTTCATAAACATTACTGGATCATTTGTTAAAATCTGCCTTCATTTAATTTCAGGGCCTATTTTAGTAAATAAATTTATTTTCGTTTTCCAAAATGCTCTATGGCTTTTCCTCTAATCCTTTCTCAACCCTAACCACCATTGCCAAGCCTACCCTTCCAAGAATTGCATGCAATGTCTGTCCTTTCAGTTCTAAACTCCAGATTATTTTCTTCATACACTTATATTTTACCTCTTCTGGAAACCGATATTCTTTTCTCTTCAAATGTGAAACTCGTTAGGTCCAAACCAGCCAATATGATGAACGTAACTGGTTTAAACGGTGCAGACCTAATCACATTGGAAGCCTCATTGTCCACCCACATAATATATGGATATTTCATTAGATTGCCTTCACCAGTAACATTCTAATAATTTTAAGTCATTTCTGTGAGTTTTGAAATGATCCAGGAGCCTTTTGGCACAAAGATATCAATAGCCTTGTATACTCTGTATCATTGGATTCAGGCTTGAATCATATTGCTGTTTCCTGAGAGTCAGCTCTGAAAAAGATCACACTTACTATCACTACTCCAAGGGCTAATAAGTATATCTGGCAAAGATATAATATTGAGGTGGCACCAAATCTTAAATAAGTAAATAAATAAATAAACACACACACACACACACACATCACACAGAACAACTTGTTTATCATGCTATTGCTTGAATGCAATTTCCACTATAGCTAATAATTTGTTACTGTCTTAAAAGCTAAGACTTCAGCTCTTTCCTCATAAATGCATATTATCCAGCATGACAGTAATAATCAATTAATCAAATAAATATTTCTGAGAACATGGAAACCTTATATACAAAAGGGGAGGGAAGAAATTGCTGATTGTCATTGGAGAGAACATTCTTGCGTAGTCAGTTAATGGCTCATTAATCTGCTTTCCACTCCAGAGTGTGTCTTTGAATTCTGGAGGGAAGAGAGCACATGACAGCATAAAAGACCAGGTTTTAGCTATAAAGGAGAGACTATAATTCATGTGCAGTGATGCTTTTAGAGGCTCTCCTCTCTCCACATCTGTGATCGCCTCTTGAGCTTTAAATGAGCTGTTACATTTGTCCAACAATAGCATGAAGCTAATAGGTAAGTTGCAGATTCCTGATATCAGAGTATTTGTTTCTGCTTATGAGTAATATTTCATCTCTACTTGTCTGATAGAATTAGTGAGACCAGCCAGTGAAATAACAGTAAGACTTAGAGAACACGTTTAAATTTGGAGTTAAAAATTTTAAAACATAAGTCTTTAAAAAGAATTGATATGTATCATAAATTAAGCAGGAGAAAAGGCTACACAATTGGCTGCTAGCCTAAATCTCTTGAGAGAATCTACTGGAGCAAATAATAGCTCATTACTAATTATTATTTCATTTAACTATTTAAATAACCACATACTGCAGGTGCCAGAAATTATTCTGTATTTCAAAAGCCAGCAGTTTTTAACTGAACAATTGACATGTATGCCACATCATTTTCCTGTTAAATTTTCCAAGAAAAATTGTGAAAAGATTAAAGTATGCTCCAAAATGAATTTCTAGTTTCTTTGGGAAGAGTTGAAGGTTTAAAAAAAAAAAAAAAGTGGCAGGATAGAAAGAAAGTTAGGAAATTACTTCTTTTGAATTTGAGGGGAGTTTGGCAAGAAAACCATTGGTGCCATTGATTAATTCTTTGTGGAAGAACCAGAAGATGAGATGAGATGAATGACACCTTTCGCAACATGACACATCTCATTCAGTTGCTCCTATATGAGAAAGGAGTTTCTATAAGGAAGAAGCAAGTATTTTCATGGTGTTTTTATTTATTTTACTTATGTATCTATTTCATTGGCAAATAAAGGAGAGAAACTGGACATTTAATTCACATGGGTCAGGTTGAATCTTTGAAACCCCCTTACATTTGTGGGATCATCGACTCTATTTGTCACTTCACGCTGTTAGGTAAGATGATTTCTTCCATGGTGATAAAATACAAAACACTGATCTTAATTTCAAGCCCCTTAAAATGTAACAACAAACTCTTGGGCAAATTACTTTTTCTACCTGGTACTCAATTTCCATTTCTGGAAAATGTGAAGACATCTAAAGTTTTTTCTATCCCCAATGCTTTTGATTATGCTTATGAAATGTAAATCTACGTTCTCCACTCTCCCTCTTTTAAAATGCAAAATACTGCATGTTGCTGGGGGCGGGGTCGGGGGAGAAATGCCATTCTCATGCTGATGTTGGCTAAGGTAAGAGTCAATTGCAGTCATTGATCTCATCTTAAACATTGCCTGTGGTGGAAGGGAATGGAAATATCTCAATTGTTCTTCTATCCCACATTAGGTACACTAAGTGGGGTATGTCTATAGAACATATATGGAAATGATTGTTAAGCCATGACTTGGTAAATGCTCAAATTTAAACTATTTCATTTTGTGAAGATAATTTTGTGGCCTATTCTTCTTCTGCCCTCCTTCCAAAAATAAGAGTTTGAAATAAAGCCCATCTAATGGGATAACTTCAGGAAAGTGAGACAGATTGAAGCAGTCTCCAGTGAGTCTTTAGGGACATGAACATGTAACAAATCACTCAGAAAATGATTATACAATCCTGGATGAAATTCTTCTGCCTTTTATAGTATCAAAACACAGAGAAAGGAAGATAAATCCAAACCAGCTAGATTCATTTTCTTAACTTTCGCTGTCCATTGGAAGACTTAAGTTGCCTGTTTGAAATTCAAGATTTTTATGTCTTGGATGAAGAAAAAAAAATGGTAGAAGAACAAAAACACTGAACTCTCTTTCCTTATCTCTCTTTCTTTTTAATGTAGGGTATTATGCAAAGACCTTCACTACTGTAGAACCAGACTTTCTAAAATGTGAATTATTTAAAGTTGTATTTTGCATATTCTTTTCTGACTCTGCATGTGTGTGTGTCTGTGTGTCTGTGTGTACGTCTGTGTCTATAGTGTCTGGGGGTGGAGGGGAGAAAAAGAAAGAGGGAGAGAGAGAGAAGGGAGGAGAGAGGGTGGGAGGGAGGGGAAAGAGAGAGAGTTATTTTTTAAAGACATTGGAACAATTTAGTTCTTATTTATCCCTGGGCTCCCTGGTAGCTTAATGACTATGTGTAAATAAAGGGCAGTGATTTATTTGTACATGGATTTTAGATAGCAAGGGTAGGAAAGGGGGTACATTTCTCATTCTGAGACTAAAACCTAGTCTGGTGGATTCCCACAGAGTAATGAGAGAATAATTCCATTTGCCCTCCAAGAACTCACTGCAGAGATTGTAAATCTGGTGCCAATTACTATGTGGATACCTGACTCTAGGAACTGGTATGACACCACCAACTCATTTCACCCAGGCTAACAGGAAACTGTCAGACAAAAAGCTCTCCGCTTCTCCCACCTCAGGCTATATCTAAACCAGTTGCCTAGAGGTGAAAGATTCAGTATATCCCATTACTGATAATTTCGTCCATCTCGTTTCCCTGTACTGAACTCATTCCAAACTGCTTGCTGGAAAATAACCTCAGTGCCACCTCAAAAAAAAAAAAAAAAAAAAAAAAGTAACAATTGTCAAATTTTAAAAGAATAATCCAAACATCCTAGGAAACGTTTTAATGTGTCAGACCTTTATAGGATTTTATCTTAAAGAATTAATGTCAATGGCAAAGGAAATATTCTGGATGCCAACATATATAGCAAAATAATGATTTCTCTAGAGAAAGCAAAGACCTAAAATATGAAGTGAAATTAGGTGTAACCTAGTGATGTCCTTTATGTTAAAAATGGAGTTACAGGCCAAATGATGTATACAGAGTAGATTTACTTGGAAATGAGGAAACTTTCAAGCTGTACCACTTAGGTCATATATGTCTGGTGTTGAGACCAAAGAGTTTGAAATTAGACTGGTGGATGTGAATCCCAGCATCACCACTAACTGCCTAGCTAATTTTGCATAAATGACTTACATCATCTCTGCCTTAGTCTCCTCGACTGTATAACTGAGAGTACAGAGGACCAGACTAATAAGGTTGCATAAGAATTGCAAATAAAATTCTTAGAACAGTGCTGGCCACATAGTGAGTGCACATGCACAGAAAACAGGAAACATGATTAATAGAATACATGCTATCACTTTAAAAGAGAAAAAATTTCTGTATACATTCATGTATCTTTAAATTTTCAAAATATGACTTCATTAGCATCAAGTCATGTTTTTCTCTTCTTTTTCCGCTGCCACCACCGAATCATAGGCTCGAACTATACCTAGTTCGAGGATAATCTGGGATTCTCTTTCCTTGTTCAGACAGAGTGAGAAAACTCAGGGGACTTGCCTGTGTGTGAATGTGACTTTGTGTACTCTGGGCCTCTGTTTTAATGGGGAATGATCATTGTTCTCTACTTCTTGTTGAATTCTGCCTTTGCATTCTAGTATATGTCAATAAAGCTATCACTTTATTAACCTATATCTAAAGCTCATCAAGTAATCATAGGTGATGGGAAACAAACAAAACAGAGTAGCAACAAGGGAAGGAATTTCCTCCTGCTATGTGCAGCCCAACAGATAAATTAGGACAACTTCTATGCCATTTCATTATACGTTATTTGCTTTCTGAGAGTCAATGAGGTATAAATCATCCTCCAGCACCAGCAATAGAAGTATTTATGCATTCTCTGAGCATTTTTCCATCTGACAAAAACTAGAACATTTCTAGGAATCAATATTTATTAATTACATGTCTGAATTAATAGTTCCCAACTGCCAAAGTGTTATTTCAGATTAAAGAAATTATTATGTCACCCAATCTTTGGAATAGCATGTTAAAACTTGTTAAAATGTCTATCTGCTAAAGTGGAGAAGAGTATAAAATTTTGCTATTTTGTCTTCATTTTAATAAATGTTCACCTATATAAATATCCTTCAAGTTGTGGGTATTTCTCTTACTTTATTTGTTACCTAGGAAGGTAACAACTAAATAAGAATATGATTGAAGAGTACAGGAGTGCAACTCAATGTTTTAGTAATACTTGAGAAGTTATGAGTAAATTGAACAAGTATCCAAGCGGGATATTAGTGATGTTACTTTAGGGCAGGTTCAATGATAGAGCCGCAAAATCTTATCCTTAGCTCTGTGCCTATGTCTTAATCTTCTGGAAAGCCATCATTAATCTATTGCAATTCCTCGCAAATCACTCCAAATATTTAGAACTTGAAGAAAATAAGCGTGAACTCTTTAAACAGTTTTACTGTAAGGGAGATTAACCCTTTGGGCTAAATGCCTATTCCATAAAAAGAACATTCTTTGTCTATGCTCTAAAAACTTTCCCTGCCCCATTCATATTCTCCCAGGATGAACTGTTGTCTTATGATCCTACCTGCCATATAACTTCCTCTTTTTTCTCCTTATTGTTTTTTTCTATAACTTTTATGTATCCTCCATTCTCCTATTTTCCTCTCCTCTCTAAATCACCATTAATTTCCTTCATAGTACAGATTACAGTATAACAGTATCTTTTTTATTTGCTGTATACTTACCTATTGTCTACTCATGACTTCTACTCTTGAAGTTTGTGAAGAGAATCTATCACAGGTGGGCTATCCATAATATCAATTCTGAGTGAATGAATGAAAATACTGATTAATTTTCCAGATAGAAAAATAAAGCAAGTACCTTTTTTCCCCTCCAATATGAAGTAATTACTTACAAATTAAGATGAAATCTTCAGTAAAATGCAGTAGCAAGAAAAAGAAAAATGCTTTCTCTATGAACAATAGGAGACTTAAAAATTCACAGAGGATTACATATCAGGTTTAAAAAAAACATCAATCTCTTAAGTAGCTAAGATATATGCATCACAAAAATACACAGGGAGGAAGAAGGGACCAAATGACTGCTTGAATCAAAGAAAAGAGGATAAGAATTACAACCAAAGTTCTATTCTTGGGAATACTTTGTGCTCTTAACTTTTCAAATAACAGTAAATCAAGTGTATGAACAAGTTACATGAAGGACAAGAAAGGGACATTTATCCTTAACTTGGGTATTTCCAGCTATATTATAGTAATTTATTCTAATCACTGCATTATTATTCTAATCATCTTTGATGTACTGAATTTTAAAAAACTTTTTTTTTCCTTCTAAAACCATCGATCTCTTCTTCACATGCAGATTTCTAAATCTGTGACCTATATCTGATGGATAATGACAGACAGCAGCCTAGGCCTTGAAGGTAGCCCTGCTTTTGCATGTGCTCAATAAATACGCATTAAGTAAATGTTTAACACACTTTGGCCTCTTTTGTGACTTCTCCGTTCTCAGACTGCTTTCCTGCTAACAGAAGCCTGGAAAGTCTTAGCTATTCAGTCTTGATCTCCTAATTTCCACACCATTACCTGAGCTGTACTTTTCTCTTTCAGGCTACACTCAACCCCAGTTGGTCTGATACAGACCCTGGACTTCACCCATGAACTTTGTTCCCATCCCCTACCTGGCTGGACTGAGTGCTTCTAATTTCCATCCCAATCTTTCAGCTTGAAGGAGGTACGTGGAATTTTAGTTTCTGGTCTACTAAATAGTCTAGCAGAAACCAGACAAGGCACTTGCCAAAGGTTTCTTGAGTCAGGCTTCTAAATGTTTAATTTCAATCTTAGGAGCGTTGGCAATGTTAGAAAGTGGACGGCAAGGGAGGATGTTTTCAGTAGCATCTGAAGGATTCAGGACCCAAATGCTGACTTCTCAAACTTAGCTTGAATGGTATGCATCCATATTGTGCTGAATTCTTTTCTGATAGTTATAAAGTGTTTTCTTGTCAGGAAGACATGACAAGCTGAACGATGTCACACAGACACATTTTAGTTCTGAATCTAGAGATCCTATGGAATGAGAGTTAGGAGTAATTTGTTAATGTCAACTGTGTCTCTTAGATATCATTGGGCTTCAGGACAGCCCATACCACAACCCCCATCCCAAATACGCCACTTTGGCACGTGGACTAATTTGACTTGAAGGCACTTTGAGATCCTGTAGGTGCCAGAGAAACTTCTGTCCTCTCTTAACTACATAGAAGAATCTAAACTGGAGGTCTTTCCCGAATAAGGGTTGTTCTCAGAGATAAATTTTATCAGAGTGGGACACCTGGGTGGCTCAGACATTAAGTGTTTGCCTTTGGCTCAGGTCATGATCCCAGGGTCCTGGGATCGAGCCCCACGTTGGGCTCCTTGCTCAGTGGGAAGCCTGTATCTCCCTCTCCCTTTCCTACTCCCCCTGCTTATATTCCCTCTCTTGCTGTGTCTCTATCTGTCAAATAAATAAGTAAAATCTTTTTAAAAAATTTATCAGAGTGACCCATGTGTATGGCAGGGCGAACATCTAATTACCAACCATCTGCTCTTTTTTTTAATTTTTTTTAAGATTTAATTTATTTATTTGACAGATTGTGACACAGTGAGAGGGGAACAGAAGCTGGAAGAGTGGGAGAGGGAGAAGCAGGCTTCCTGCTGAGCCGGGAGCCTGATGCGAGGTTCTATCCTAGGACCCTGGGATCATGACCTGAGCCAAAGGCAGCTGCTTAAAAGCTGAGCCACCCAAGCATCCCCAAACATCTGCTCTTTGTATCACCTTGTGAATTGCATTCCTTGCCCCTGAAGTCCTACCCTCTTCTCTTTAGTTTAGGACTACATGTATACCTCATTTTGCCTCATCATCTTTAGAATCTCCATGTCTGTGTGGATTCCCATATGTGCACTACTAAATTTTATTTCCTCCTACTATTCTGTCTCATTTCAATGTGATTCTTAGTCCAGCTAGAAGGACCTTTGAGTGGACAAGAATTCTTGATCCACAACAATATGATAGGCTGATGTGTTTCAACCCCCTTATAATTTGACAGAACATACATTTGGGTAGTTTCATTTACTTACTCATTTACTTAATTTACTTTATTTCATTGCAGCTTCATTTAAAATTACACATTAATTACGAAGTTCAAAAATAGCCTTTATAAATTCCAAACCAGATCATCTATACCTTATCACTTGACTACCAATGCATAAAATATGTGTTTGTTGTGTTGAAAAATTTTAGACAGAAAAGGTGCTAAGAAAAGTTACTTCAAATCAGTGATAAATGAGATCAACATTATTAAATAAGTACTATGATTTGATTGGAAATGTTTAGGGGAGAGTGACATAGTGCTAAATTAGAGAAAAAGTGCTTCTGTATTCCTCTTCCATCTTTTCAGGTATCCCTGAGCTGCATCTTTATGTAAATCAGTTGTGCTTTTCCTCCACATATTCTAACATGACTGATTTAGCTATATCATCCCCATCATTTCAATAAAATGGGATTTTTGTTATAGGAAGTTAAAGTATGGATTTTGCTTTCTAGACCCTCTACCCTCAGGCCAACTCCTTAGACTAATGTTTTGGTTTCCCTATCATTACACCAAAATATTCTAGGGCAGACCTCTACTAGGTCCCTCCTTCCCACAGATTCAAAGCAGTTGCTCTGACTCTTCCAGGCATTGTTTCCTGTACCAGAACTTTCTTCTCCTATTATCAGGATTTACCTTTTTTAGCCATCATTTATTCAGCCAACTGATACGACAATATGATTAGAATTAAAGTGGTAATATCTAAAAAGAAATTAAAAACATATCTTGATAACCAAAATAAATATTAATGTGAATCTTAACAAATAAACTTAATATTAGTTCAGCCTTGAAAAATACAGGCCCTATGACAAGCTGGTTTATAATCCTTCAAGATTTCTTCAAACATAACACTTGAATGACCATAGCCATTATAAGACCCATGGCCACCACACACCACTGAACGTGTTTGTTCACTGCCTAAGGACAACAAACTAAAAGAGCAAATGGTAACGGGAATTTAGACTACACTCTTCTTGCCAAGTACACAACTCAGCATGGGGCTACATCTAGAATATGGAGGACTTCTTAATTCATACAAAGAAACTAACTGTTTACCAAGTAGTGTATTCTTGGAGGAAAACCTGCCTAGAAAGGATACTCATTATTTCTTAAATTTACATATAGGCACTAGTAGTGATCTGGATAAGACCAATTTTGTCTCATTTGTATAATGATTATTTCTTCCATTTGATACTTTTACAGATATCATCAATAAGTTCAATTTTCTTAATTGTTTCTTGCTAAATGCCAGATTTTGTGGTCTTTACAAAGGAGTTCTTTCTTATTCTATTTAATACTTTATTTGAATCATTTCATGTTTTTAAATATTTACTTCATATTTTGAATATTTTATGTTGTTTTAACACAAAAGCCTTCAATTATTGATAAATAAAGATCTTAAAGTTGTACCTAGACTGTATACGCACCCTGAGAATATTGATTTGACTCTCTGAGTGAGAGAGTTATGTTTAAAAAGCCATTACCAGGAGAACAGTTATGTGATAATTAAATTATAAGAGTGAGGATTTGAAAGTTCTGTGATTAATAAAAAGAATTTTATAGTATATATGTCATAGCAGTATGAGTGTTATCCAGGAAATGATGCAGAATTTCTAATTTTTTTCAAATCCTTTCATTAGTCTTACCTGTTATGGTTGATAATACCTATATGCCAGTAAAAAGAATGTCCATAAAGCTATAGTTTGTTAAATTATTCAACCACTCACTTTATCCAAAGTTAAAAGGAAATTCAGGTGCAATAAAGTCATTGACATCCTTGCTCTTTCTCCACTGGTGCAAGAAATGCCTACAGTGGCAGCTGTGGGTGGAGTACTCCTTCAGTCTCCCAGGGGATTAGCTGATGATTCCACAAAACTGAGTCCCTTTTCAGAAATTTTCTCAGCCAAAGAAACCTGAGCCCCTCCCGGAGGGCAGGCCACACCCTATAACTAATGAATGAAGGGATACAAAGACCTCAGTTCAGGACAACTCTCAAAAAACCATCCCAGTTCCGGAGCTTCCCTTTGGAGCAGCTGAGGTCCCTGTTGTAGTTATATTATAGTTCAACTGCTCCTTCTCTATCCTGCTTTCCTCAGCCTTCATGGGTCTTATTTCTGAAAATTCTCTCCAGTAAACTTCTTGCCATATATTCCAGAAACTGCCACCTGAAAAATATGACCTACTAGAGTTGATACCAGACATGGTGTTAGGAATGAGTCCCTGACTGGCTGGCTGTGAAGACCTTATCACTAGTGGTTGGTGGAAGACTGAGAAGCCTTGGCATGATCTTAAGGTCAATGTTAAAATTTTCATCAGTGGTGAAACTGGTTTTGAATCCAGAAGATGGTAATGCACTAGAAGTTGCAATATTACAGGCGTTTAAGAGGTGCAAAGATAATATGTACAAGGATTATGGAATCAGATGGATGGGACCATGCATCATTTAATCATCAATATTAGGTGAATTAGAAAAACCAGAGGCTCTTCTTAGCAGTGTACCACAAGCATGTCATCTCATCAGCTGGAGAACAAAAATAATTTATGTTCCTTCTCAAGACTCAATCACAAGATTAGCAGAACTCCAGAAAAGGATGAACTACCAACCATAGCAGATCTGGTATGTTTGTTCAGCACCCTCGTTATGAAGGAATAAGACCCAGAAACTTGAAATTATTACTTTGGATTGGTGAAGTTGGAAATTTTGAATCCCCAGATATCTCTAAACACTTTAGGTCTACACTAGCCTATTCATCTCTTGTGAAAGATTTAGCTTTGTACCCTTGCTTAAATATGATGCACAGAGGTTTTCTTGTTAGATAATGTGTACTTCTCTCAGGATCTATCCCCATCTACCTTCTTGAAAATCAAACCAATAAATGGATCAAATCACAACATAACCCTGTACTGCCAAGGAGTCTTTGGCTCACTAGGAAAGAAAATGAGGTCACTGTATGGAAGAAGCTGTAGTATATAGTCAATATGTTGTGGCAATAAAATGGAGAGTGCTTGTGGGACCACATACTGAGAATGCTAAATCAAGGAGAGGCAGAATGTGAAGTAAAATGAAGGAGAGCACCAATATGGGAGCATTCATATACAAGATTTTAAATCTTGAAAGTACAACCTATAAAAAGTCCCCCAGGATACAGTGCTTATTTATACTGACTGGTTTTTAGAACATGGACAAGGGGATGGCCCGTGCTAAAAGAAGCGCAGATACCAGATCTGTCATGGAAACAAGTGGGGGAACAAATCAAATGTCTCAGACAAATGAGTGTTCTAGAATGGATACACTATCTAAAGCCAGAAAACAACTCGCTGACTATAATAGAGGCCTAGAAGACATTCCATTTATCAAAGTGCTAAGGGAAGTGTTGCCAAGATGAACACCAATACGGCTAGTAAACTCTTTGAGTCTGTCCTCTGTAGGCCAGTTGCTGGCAAGAACTGGCTTTCTTGAGAGCAAAGTGGTAGCACACTTCCCAAATCATAGAGGCCATATAGTAGCTCATGACCATCAGAGACAAGTAGGGTGCAATTATCATGAGCATCATGGTTAGAGATAAACCTGTAATCCCTACTTTAACAAATACATGAACTTTGTACTCTCTTTTCATCATCCTAGTCAATAGCCATGAAGATTCAGAACTGTACCAGATATTAAATATGAACCACATTTTTGCTGAATAATTCCGGAGAAAACAAAAGAAATTGAATTGAGGGTACCTGGATTCCAGGGCCATGTCTTTGTCCTTGATCTATAAGATGTAATTCAGTAATAAAGAACAATAAAGGGGCGCCTGGGTGGCTCAGTGGGTTAAGCCTCTGCCTTCAGCTCAGGTCATGATCTCAGGGTCCTGGAATCGAGCCCCACATCGGGCTCTCCGCTCAGCAGGGAGACTGCTTCCCCTCCTCTCTCTCTGCCTGCCTCTCTGCCTACTTGTGATCTCTCTCTGTCAAATAAATAAATAAATAAAATCTTTATTAAAACAAGAAAGAACAATAAAGCCTATTCAACATTTAGAGGGTAATATGCCAATGAGAACATTTACAAATAGTAACTTTATTTCTTACAAAAGGATAAGAAGAGTCTTCTGATTCTTTAAACAGAATTTGACTTCTTTTGGAAAGCCTGTCATGTGCACACAAAATCATAATTTGCTAGGATTCTCAGAAATGGGAAATAAAACTGATCCAGCCATTATAAGAAATAAGTTTGAAATGACTTACACTAGCAGCTGAACAGTAGATATTTGTAGGTGATAGGATCAGTGGTGTGTTGGTTATTCTCTGTTTCTCTACATCCATCCCCCCGCCCCTCCTTCCTCTGTCCTAACTGGTCCTTGGGTGTTTGCTATGGTCTCCATCTCGGAGGCTATCTAGCCTTCTTTGTTCAGACAATGAGAAGAATCTCAGAGATGAGCAGTGGAGCTAAGGAAGGTTGGGGGGAGTTGCTCTCCTGCTGCTTCCATCCTGTCTTTGGTTTTTAGTTTTATGTGTGAATCCATTTCGTGTTGGATGACCACTCTATGACCAAGGTTATATTCTGGTTGAGTTTCAGTAATACCCTTCCCTCCCCATGACCCTCTAAGTAGAGGGATGATAATGATTTTCCACTGATATTAGACTCTGGGTTCTTTGCTATCCCTCTTGGGTTCTCTTCAGGCTTCCCACACTCCTGTAGATGGTCTCATTGTTAAACCGTCATCCGTTAAATAAACTCTTTGAGCATGCCGTCTGTTTTCTGCTGGGATCTCTGACTTGCAAAGCAAGAGAATTTTTGTTCTTTTTTTCGTATTTATTTTCAAAATAAACTTGTGTATTTATAATGAAAAAGCAATGAAATTTCAAGTTTCATATTATTATGTTAAATTCACCCTTAATGAGGGAAAAATGAGAAGTTTGCAATAATATTTTTCTTGAAAATATTCATAACCTTACACATGCTGATGTAAGGTTTTTGTTGGTTTTGGTTTTTGTTTATTTGTTTGATTTCGGTTTGGTTTTGGTGGTTGATTCCAAGTGAAAACATTTAGGAAAGATGGAGATATGGAACAGAGGGATTATATCCTTCAAGTGTTGGTTTGTTATGCCATTGATCACAGCAAAGTTCAAACTTATTTCTTCCCATGTTTCTGTTCTGTTCTCAGGCCTGTGCTGATGAGTTAAGAGCTTACATGACTGAAAGTCAAAGAAGCTACAGGTGAACTAAGATCAGCAGGGCAGATATCCAAGATTTAACATGTTAAGTTGTTAAACTCTTAAAAAAAAAAAAAAAAGACAGCACCTGCAGAATGTTTGTTCTCATAGCATATGCCATATATATTCATCTACTTCATGTTGTTGTTCATTTTGAGGTAATGCATAAAAATACCCCATTGTCGCATAATAATATATGCAAGCACAATCTCATCATTTAGATTTCAAGCATTTTACTAGAAAAATTAAGTTGTGGCTATATTTAAAGTTGGCTAAATTAGGAAATAGTTTTCTAATTCAGAAGCTTAGCTTGGATTTCACTACCTGGAGATACTCTTCGTCCCCCATGTACTATGAAGAGAGAAGTAATTAAGTTCCTATATTTAGAAAGAATTGGTTTGCTGTTTAGACACATCATTTACTTTTTACTCAACTGCTCCATGGGAAAGCAGACAGATAGAGCTTCCTATGTGTGCCTCTGCATCTGTGCAGTTTGTGCAAAACAAACACCCAAACTCTTTGGGGACCACTCAGTTAGAGAGTGAAATAATGAAAACATTTTATCAAGAGGGAAATATCCGTTTCTGACAAGCTCATCTCTGTGGTACTCCTTCAACAAAGGTATTAAAGAAGAAAATATCTGGGCATACATCTTATTCAGGATTCTTAATGTCATGTTGCTACCATCCCAAGGATAGTTTGAAATGAGGCCCCCTCCCCACTACAGGATCAGACAGCACTATTTGCTGTTAGAAGAGACAATAGGGATCATGTTGTCCAACACCCTCATACTCTGGGGTAAAAAGTAAGACACAGGTTAAGAATCTTCTCCAAGGTTATTTAGCTTCTTAGCACCAGCTCTCTTGCATCTCTGACCAGTTCATCCAGGACATTGAGTGGTACCATTGCTATCCTTTCACTTCGCTTGCTTGTTGTTACATCTTATTATATATCTTTTTCATGTTCATTCAACACGCATTTATTAAGAACCTACCACATGCCCTCTGTTGTGCTTGGTGCTGAAGACTTCATGCCAGACATTAGAAATTCAGGCTAAATGACAGGCAGGATTATTAGGAAGGCAAATGTTAAAAAGAAATCAACAACTACTAAATCAGATTAGTAAGGAGCATGTATCTAGGAGTGCAAGTGCATAAGTCTCTTGATATGAATGGATTATACATTGAATGGCATTCACTGTTCAGTTATGCTCTGAACCACCTATGGTTATCTATTATAAACAGGAAAATGAATGTCGAAGGAAATATTGATGGTTTGGCAAAAAGCTCACATCGATGAAACTGTTGTTAGTAGAGTACCTAGCGAGTTGCATAGAATGAGGAAAGGGAGGGAATAAACATAAAACTCTGGGAAACATCAACATTTAAGACGTAGTGTCAGGAATAAATGCCTCAAATGACACCATGAAGCCATAACCAGGAAGAGGTAGTTGAAAATTCAACTGAGAATGTCATATACCAATCCAGGATTTTTTGTTTGTTGGTTGGTTGGTTGGTTCCTTGGTTTGGTTTGGTTGGTTTTAACTTGGTTTAACGGAGATGAATGGCTTTATCAAACAATGCAAAGGACGAAATAATCAAGGAACTTAACTAGTGTCAGTTAGGTAGGTCCTTATAAAGAAATATATTGTTTATATTGACAAAAGTAACTTCAATGAAGGTATAAAATTGGAACAAGAGTTACAGTGAGAAAAGGAGCTAAGAGTTGGTGAGAAAGTGGTGGCAGGTATTCCCTTATTTTTAAAGAAATTAAGCTGAAGAAGTAGCCAGTGAGAAGTGTGGTTGGGAGAAAATGTTGTCTCTAAGAAGCAAGAAGTCTGGCCACAAATCCAAATTCAGAGGCAAAATATATTCCTTTTCTGTCCTTTTCCCCTTCTAAACATCCCTGTGAGATAGTGGCTAGGGAAATATATTTATTCTAAATAACACATAGACAAATGGGTATGTGTGGGAGTGTATGCAGGCAAAATGGAGAAGGGAAAAGTGGTCCTTAAGTCAGTCTGTCACGTCACAGCATCCTAACTGCAGGATGCATTAGGTTTAATGAGTTCATGAGTCACTTGAGCTCTTACATTGCAACTACCACAGATGGGAGTCTTACCAAATCTAGCCATGGTAATTAGCCCTGACAACTCAGTTCTGACAGATCCACTCAGAATCACTGTTGCAAAATGACTCAGAGCTTAAGAGAGATATTTACCAACAGAGAACTGCCAAAATGACACTGAGTGATTGAGGTTAAAAAATAAATTACAGCTCCTTCACCTGAGTCACTCATCTTAGACAGATTCTTGCCAAGTTAAATGGTCACTCTCAATTTCCTCAAGACAAAATATAGGTCTGATGATCGCCCCAATATTTCTCCTGTTAGTGTAAGGCATGCCCCTTCCAGGAAGAAAGTCATAGTATTTCCATAAGAAATGTTGGGATCCTTCTAGTCACATAGACAGGCTAAATTAAATCATAATCACTTTTTATCAAAGTGAGTTGCATGCTTGGGAATAGTAAATTTTTCAATGAACAGTGAAAATATTCTTGGCATGGACACATTTCATGCAAAGGCAGATTGCTAGACTGTTTAAAATTAGCTTTCATTATTATTCAATGATGTGTCAAATGAAATGAGCTAAAATAGATTGATGTTGTTACCTGGTCACCGGTATGCAGCATGCTGCACCACAGCAGACTCAGGCGGTGAAGACGAGAGAGCAAAAGCTTAGCATTTCCAATCATTTATTGTGTGGGGTCAGTGGCAATGCACTATCTCTAGCGATATGGACACTACCTGCCACATTCTATGCTTCTCTGCCTAGTTACAACCCACACCTCAATATCTAGGTATCCCTAGAGTCCCCCAGAGCTTTGGCTGAGATCCTGAAGGTCTCACTCCTAATCTACTTGCAGAGAAGAGGGGGATATTTCAGAACTTCTTTGTGTTTTCAATTCCTTGGGGTGAGTGAGGACCAGTTTGCTCTACACTTCCTAAGAAAAATAGCGGGGTGGGTTAGATCTTTCTTGAGATCTTTGGAAATTCTCTCCTACATCTCACCATCCCAAACTTTTGGCCATCCCAGTCCTAATACAGCCCACCAGGACAAGGAAGAAACGGACTGAAATGGCCATTAGCCAATGTCACCCTCTGGTACCAAGGACCATTCTGCTTAAAGTCACTCTTCAGTGAAAGAGATATACTTGGCTTCCAACAAAGCAGAATTTCCACTTGAACACTAGCATTGGTGGAGCAGGAGGTTTTGAAGCTTGTCAAGTTATCAGCGATTAGAGTAGACACCAGGTCTAGAAAACAATGGAGTAAAATTTAGGATTAAGGCTAACATAGTGTGGTTCTTCATTACTTACTAAATATGTCATTCTAGACAGATGACAGGACCGTAAAGGGTGCTTTGGTGCCCTCCTCTGAATCACTGTGCCGACCACATACCCCACTCCAGCCACTATGAGAGGAGGTATTAACAGTTCACTACCCTTCTCCCTTACCAGGGAGGGGCAGCCCATGACTGATCAGCAAGGGATACAAAAACACCAACTACCTTGCCTTAAGGTAGGAAAAACTCTGTGCTACTTTCTGTGTTTCGGAGCTTCCTATGGAATTAGGTTGATGCTCATTACCAGAAGAGACAATTTTGCTTAGTTTTTTTGTTCCTGTGCTATCCTGTTTCTCTCACTTACCTTCTTGAAGAACATTCCCTCAATTGAGTCACTATTCCAGGAACCTCTGTTTCAGGCTGTGCTGCTAAAACTCCCAACCTAAGACAAGTACCTACTCAATAGGATTAGTTAGAAATAAATAAGGATATATATGTAAATCGTATGCTTTAAATAAATTATGCAAATTATAATAATAAACAGGAAGACAAGAATGCAAGGAATCAAATTCTAGATGAATATTTGTACAAGGTCTGAAATTTTATGCACAATTGATGATGGCCAATGCAAGGAGATGTACCTACATTTGAAGCAAGGGTAGTTCTCTTTTGATGATTGCTTAAATCCTCAAGTAGAGTAAGAACTGACACAGGCCATAGGACCAAAGAGCTAAGAGGATTAGACTGGCTGAGGATGAGAGCAAAACAGAGAACTCAGCTTACTGTTAATGGATGTATTTATTCTAAGGAACCATAGCCAGCACACTATGACAGTCCTTAAGCAGTAATGATTACAGGATAATTTGCCATATGTTAATTAAATGCTGATTTTGAAATTTGCGTTAGAAAGGTTGCACAATTATGTTTCACAAATCAAAAAACAATTTTTTAATCCTTTTTCTTTGTTAAAGTAAATACATGGTAAATACATATCCACCAGGAGGGAAATGCAAATATCATATACAAAATATACAAAATATACAAAGTATACAAAATAATTGTATTTTGGATATGGGTTTGTCTTAATTGGGTGATATGGACATCATCTTCTTACTAATTTTGTTTCAAAAGAAACCTGTTTCAGGTTGTGGACAAGAGATACACATTTTAAAAGTATTATTTGAAAACAATCCTAAATTAAAAATCTTCTGGATTCAGAATTAAGATTTACAATATTATAGTTATAATTCTAGATCCTGAAAATGCAGGTCACAGGTCAATTCTTACAGATTAAACTTTCTTCTAGTGTTTTGTTTTTGTTTAGCATAGTAGATAATTACTAGGCATTTTTTGAATCAGCCAATGAATAAATAAGAATGATTGGTACAGAATTTCAATTTGGACACTTTTCCATTTTAAGGTAGTTCCAGACACAAAAAGTTTTACAGTATTTAATTATGTAGAACCTGTATTTTATTTAACTTATCTTCCAAAGATAAGCGTTTGGATTTATTCCTCTAATTTCAACCAAAAATATATTTTGATGAACTAATTTTTCCCTTGTTTTTATAAATTCAGATTTTCTGTAGGATTCCTATAAAATACATTTCTAGGTCAAATAGCATGGATATTATTGCTTTAAAAATCTGAACATAATTTCAAATGTCTTATTAACATTTTATTCTCTTGTTTATTACTGCAGGGAGTTTGTGAGTTTGCCACTACTCTGTGTATTACTTTACAATATCCAAAAAGGTCCTCTGACAATTCTTCTCATCCCTGTCCACATATGTCATCCCTCCTGTCAGGAGGGGAGACTAATTCCCTCCCATTACATTTCCACTGATTCTGATTTGCTTTGACCGGTAGAACACAGCAGAGGTGGCACTATGCTGGTTCCGGGCCAAGACTGTAAGAGGTCCAGTAGCTTCTACTTTGCTCAGAAAAGCCAACCATGATGTTGTAAATAAGCTCCAGATTGGTGAATAAATTCTCAGATACTGTGAGGAGAAAGAGAAATGCCATATGAAGGAGAATGATGAAACAGATGTCTGAGGGAAGCCTTCTTAGGCTTTTCAGTCTGGCCACTGCCACCTGGAGAAAATTAACTGATCCCTGCTCAAATTCCTGAATTATAGAAACATGAGAAAAAATAAGTAATTATTTTAAGCTACCATGTTTTGAGATGATTTGCTATGCATAAATATATACCTACATGGAAAATGATCATTTTAATATTTACCAGTATTACTGTCAAAAAGACTCCTTTGTATCAATTTTATTTCATTAGATATCAGTGAGGCTGAGCATCTTCTCGTATCTGTGGCTATTTGTATTTCCACCTTTGGACCTTGCCAACCTTTGTGCTTTGACTATTTGTACTCTGTCAAATTTTGTTTCATATTTTTCATCTTGCCCTTATGGATCACAGTAAATCCTTGTAACTTTGTAGACTAAGGGTTAAATTTTATGTCACCAGTTTTGAAAAAGCCCACATTTGTTTCACTTTTTTTTCCCCTCAGTTGTGGTAAGTGTTTTCTGTGGGCGGGGGCCTCTATGAATGTTTTCAACATCTTCATCAGTCGTTTCTTTTATGATTTCACATTTAAAAAGGTTACATATGATGACAGTTTTAGAATATTCAACCAATTTTATTCCATCCATGGTTTCGTTTTTAAGTTTAAGTTACAATGATGTGAAAAGCTAGTCAAATATCTCAATGTCACCTATTTAAAAACCTGTGTTTTCTCCATGTTTAGTATTTATCAATTTTACATGTAAATAGGGCTAATTCCTGTCATGCCGCTTTTTAAAAACTTTGAATATAGAAATATTCTAGACAATAGCAGAAATTTACTAAATCCCAAAGTTAAAAATGGCAGACTATCTGATATTTGATGATAGATACTATTACATTTTTTTGTTAGAAATCTTACAAGATCACAAATAATTACCTAAAGCCCCATCCTTCAAAAGCTTCCCAATTTAGTCGAGCTACATATAAATAGAAATATTCTAGCCAGATTTTTATTTGAATTACATTGGATTCATAGATCAATGTAGGAGGATCTTTAAACATAGTTGATCTTTCTTTCTACATGTATTCCTTTCAAGTTTCTTTTTTGTTTGTTTGTTTAATAAAGTCCATTTCAATGAGAAATATTTCTTTTTTTAACCACTTTGTTGAGGTATGGTTGACATACAAAAAACTGTGCATATTTAATTTACAGAAATGGATGAGCTTGAAAATAAGTAGATCATCCACATTTCTTCTAGTATTTATTCCTAAGGAGTTAATGCTTAGTTTCTAATGTGCCCAGAATACATCTTTATTTTGTTTTCTAAATAGTTACTGGTTTCATACAGGGGAAATCAAGCACTACTCTTTGGGTGAATATAGGAAAAGGAAACTTTGGGAAGTCGGGTCATGTTTGGAAGGGTATTTCTCTAAGAGTTATTTATAAATGCTCTCAGAGGGAAAAGGAACAAAGATATTAGCAAGGACAAAGGCCAAGTTCAATAGGAAGGAAAGGTGAAGCCTGTGTGGAATTGAAGAACTACAACCAGGGTAAATATCAAGGTCCTGAGCCTAAAGGAGCCACATGAGGGTGGGATGGAGTTAGGTAAATCATGAACCAAGTACATGAATTCTGCTCTTGTGCCTGAATGATCTTTGATTTGAAGAGTCCCATGTATCCTATTAGACTGGGTGAATCTTGAAATATGGTGAACTGTGTTAGATACCACTTAGCTAACCAGTCATAGTCCTTAAATTGAACTGAATAATCAAAAAGGCGACCCAAGTACTACTCAAATTGCCACCAGCCCATTCTTGATCATCACTATGGATAACAACAGAGTTAATAGTCCACTCTGAAACGAAGACTCTAGATAATGATATAGTCCTTGACACTAAGTGTGTGAAAAGAGCACAGAATGTCAGCACTTTCATTAGTATGTAACCCCCCCCCCACACACACAAAATGATCATTTCTTCCTGAGAAACCCAGATTTACAAGTTGTCCTAATATTTAAATTTACAGATGACAAAATTGAGGCTACACAAGGAAAAGTAACTAAATACTGCTGTTATTTACAATAACAAGGTATTCACAATATGTATTCCAGTACTTTCTGGAACAGGAAAGGATATAAAAAGGAATACATTCATAATGAAGTGCAACAGTCAGTAGCATCATGAAAACTACAGGGATATGGATGAACGTACATGTTCATGTGCATGTCTCCTATGGAATTCCTGGAGGTTTATGAAGGGGATAAACAGGGGACAATGGTTTGATGGAAAAAACTTTCAAGAAGATAGTTCTTAGATTCTAAGTGGGTGTTTCAAAATCTTACCTAAACCAATAACCTTCTGGTAGGAAGACTAAAGCTGTGAGTGGAGAAAAAGGAAATATGATAAGAATCTATACATAGTGCGGGGAAATCAAAGTAGTGTGTAAATGAAAGGCTCAAAAGCTACATGAGAGACCACGGGTGTGGTGTGCTCTGCCAGGCCAACTACCTGAGGACTTTTCACAGACATTTCTGTTATTTTTGAGACCCTACACGTGAGTTCCCAGAGTGGGATATTTTTTATCCACGTATATTAAAAACAATTGTTTAAAAGAAACAGACTAAATTTTAGTGTTCCTCAAAAAGTTTGCAGCTGATAGGATGCTTGAGAAGACAAAGCCTCCCCAAAGAGGAAATCAAAAGCACCTGACCTAAAGGGACTTACATCCAGGTCATGGATGGGGTAAGGCCTCCAAATTCCATCTGTTTGGGATGACACTTCAGTATGACTCCCAAACACTTCCAAGAAGAGAAATCTGCAAATTCCTCTAGGTGCCATCAACCCCTCTAAACAGAAAATTGATTTTAGCTATTTAACTGCATTTAGAGATCACAGGACCAGAGCCAGCAATAAGTCGGGGAAAATGACAATATGTTGCTAAGTAGAGACCCTAAATCAGGTGGTGAATGTGAAGTCTCAGAATGAGATGAACACAGAAAGTAATCAGGAAGTGCCAAAACAAATTAACCTTTTGGGGCTCTTGTTACTAATGGAAAGTTGAAGCCTACAGCACTGTGTACACTTGTCAGGTCGGACAGGTGCCCTTTCATAAGTCATAATCAACAACAGCCTGGGAGGAATTCTTTGAACTCAGATGCTCTGAGCTTAGCAATATTCTTGAGAAATAAGCAGCTGTGTGCCCTCATTCTCATTTTCTCTCCCTCTCCATAAAAAATAATTTAAAATACCCACTTTCTACTTTTCATGACAACACTAGCTCAGAACAAATAAAACAAGCAGGGCCAATTCCCCAAGTGAAACTTCCAAATGTAGGTGAGCACTGATAGCCTCTTCTCCCTCTAATGAGCAGGTTTTCCAGCAGTCAGTTGGCAATTATTCAATGGCCCCCAGGACTGTCCAACCACAGCCCAGACTCCAATCTGGAAAAATTCATAGCAACTAGGAATGGTACTTGATAAAAAGCAATCCTTGATAAATACTGCATTGAGGTATCAGGATAGAAAATGTTTCATAATATTCAGTCCCCTGTCTATAAATCCAACACTATACATTTTCTACAATCTGCACTTTTTAACACCTTTATCTTCATAGAAAGAGTCTAACTGGAAGTTATTACAGTTAAAAAAAAAAAACAGATTTAGAATCTGAACACTAGGGTTATAAGAAAAAAAAAAAAAAAAACTGTCACCCATTGATTGATTGATTCATTCATTCAGCCATCATGAACAAAGCATTGTGTCCAGAAATACAACCACTTTAATGCAAACTGGGTACTTTTTCTAAAGTCCAAATCATACTCATTCATTGGTTGCCTATGAGATGAAGAACAAACTCTTAATATAGTTTATATTTTGCTACTAGAAAGGGGTATATGAGAGTTTGTTACAATTGTAGAATTTCAAGCTCTATCCCAGATCCCCTGAATCAGAATCTTGATTTCTACCCAGCTCCCAAGTTACTCTGAGAGTGCCAGTCTGCTGATTATACTTGGAGAAGTTCTGGTTTAGCAAACCCTCTGTGATAAACCTTGCTCCCTTCTGCCATGTCATCTGTGCCACCCAGTCCCCTTCCCAGGTATACTACCAAGCCTCAGCCACACTAACATACTTGAAGTTCACCCAAAGCGGAGACCCACAGGACTCAGTTTCTTTATATGAAAGGCTGATCCTACTTCCTTCCAGTGGCTCTGCCCTGTATGAGCTACCCTGTCCATTCATTCCCTCTTATTTCAACTAGTTCTCTTCTTTCTGCTCTCACATTACATGACACTTTTAAGAAGCTTTTCTTGTTATTCCCAAATTGGATATGGTCTCTTTCCTTACACTGCCATAACACCCTTTTCTTACCACCATTGGAAAACTAACCCTGTCTTCCTGTGTCTGCTCATTTATTTATTTATTTATTTTTGTAACTACTGCAGTCTTTAGGTACTTTTGGGCTCTTATTGTTTTTATCTTTATCATCAGGACTTGGTAAGGTACCCGGCCAATAGAACATATCGGAGTGGCTTAATAGGCAGTGGTTGAGTGAATGCTTAAAGGATTTCTCACACATCTTTTCTAGGGTTATTTGCAGGTAAGGCATGTTTAAGTCTTAAAATCAAAAGATTTCACTTCTGTGAGTGTTTTAAAAAATTAAAAAGCAGGAGAAGAAAGTGTACAGTGAGGGATGGACTCAACAGGTCTTGTTCTGAGGAAAATTCTCAGGCAGCCTGTGTTCCACTGATACTCATTTTGATGACTTGCTACCCAAGTCTCTGCAGCTGAGTGGCGCTTCACGGGATAAAACCACAACTACTTTAGAATATGCCTTATTTTATTCTTTGTACCAAACAGCAGGTTTTAAACTCACAGACTTATTTTCCTCTCTGCTTTATGGCTGCATGGCCAAGGACTGCTTAAAACTGGCAGCTTGCTTTGGATAGAAAATTCTCAGCAAGGGGGATATTCCAACAGCAACATATTTTTCAGCCAATGATAAAAATGCATTCAGCTCACAATTCTGGAGGTATTTAGATAGATGTGCGTGTTTGCCTTATTTCTCATGGAGAAGGTTAATGCAGTGTGTCTTATCTTTCCCAGACCACATGAACTTCTATTATATTCTTGTGTATCTTTATTGAATCATTTGTATCGATTTCAGTGGCAACCCCGGGTGCCCTCATATAGCTCCACAAAAATATATTTAAAGGTAATAAGAAAGTAGTTTCGTTTATTGTTTAGAAACTCAAAAAAAAAAAAAAAAAACCATAAAAACACTGTGCCAGAGTAGAGGGAGAGCCATCTCTTTCGAGATCTAATATATATTTGTGCTCCTGTTTTTCTGGTACAGGTTTCTTTCAGGGTAACGGTGGTACTTTAGCAACACAGACTAAAAAGGCTTGGATAAGTCTGAGAGAGCAGAAAAAGAAATGTATGCATTTCCAAATAAAATAATTTCTCCATGTGAATTATGAACAACATGCATCTCTTAATTTAATCTTATCTTTCCTTTGCCACGACCTATCGCACCATCGGATTTAGAAAAAGCCTCTTCCTATTTCTTAACTCCATAGGAAAGTATTGACCTGCTATTGTCATGGTTTCTGACTTGCCCATTTTCATCACATCTAATTTCCTTCTTATCTTAATTGTCTTTTCCTCTTAAACCTTCATGGTTTGTAATAGTCTCTAATGAAGGACTCAAGGTAGTTCAGGGTACTTTTTTTATGATACTACAGGATTGTTCATCTCCACCCAAATCAAGTTTTAAAACTTCTTATAAAAGACTATCTAGGGCACCTGGGTGGCTCAGAGGGTTGAGCCTCTGCCTTCGGCTCAGGTCGTGATCTCAGGGTCCTGGGATTGAGCCCCACATCGGGCTCTCTGCTCAGTGGGGAGCCTGCTTCTCCCCCTTCTCTCTGCCTGCCTGCTTGTGATCACTCTCCTCTCTCTCAGTCAAAAAAAAAAAAAAAAAAAAATCTTAAAAAAAAAAAAAAAGACTATCTAGTTAAGGAGATGGTTTTTAACTTCCTTGACAACTTCCTTCAACACCACTGTAATTTATGGGAGTTTTTACAAAGTTTTAAGCATTGATCTACTTTTCACATTTACCCTGACATATAAATCACAGAAATACTGACATTTTTCACCCGAAGAAATTAAGATATTAAGCAAGTTCCCCAATTTAAAAACTAAAACTAGCAGAGCCAGGATTTGAACTTGTGCTGCCTGAAATCAAACTTAGTTCCTACCACATCATTTTGATTAAATATTTCACTGCGTGTAAAGAGACCCTTGATTTGAACTATATGTTTCAATTACCATATCACATTTGTTTCCGATGAAGAGATAATGTGAGCCTATATTTTACATTCAGAGAAAATATTGTTTAAAAGCAAAACTTTGTCTAATTGCAGAAAGAGAAACATTATCAACAATTTTTCCCTAAGACCCATAAAACAGCAGGTGATGCAGAGATTTCCCATTTAGTGTAAATCTCATTAGCTCTGTAATTTGTTCAATAGCATAATAAAAAGAAAATTCCAAGGCATTAAAGCCTTCTCAATCTTCACTGCTACAAGTGCCTGATGAAATAAGTAAACGATCCATCCTGCTTGGAAAGCAATTTTTTCTTATTCCAAATCACAACTAATTTAACACATAAAATGTCAGGACCAGTAATTGTGTGTCTTTACACTGAAGAAAAAAGGAAAAGGGCCAAACATGAGTCAGGAGTAGCTGAAGCACCAAGCATAAAGATATACCCCACGGGAAAGGACAGAACCTCACTGCCAAGGTGTGTGGCCAACTATTACTCTGTAAGTTATAGTGAACCTGGAAGGAGATAAACACTCTATATCCCAAAGGGAAATGACTAAGCATTTCTCTTCATTATGGCAGGTCCCCAGGGAGACATTCTAAGATAATGAAGAGAGCATACTCTTCATCTGTCTTCTAACATGACTTAGGGCAAGTGATCGTCTTCCTAGAAGCTATTTCCACATCTACCAAATAATCTGGGAGCACATTCTCAGCTTCATGTTATTATGAAACAATGGTAGTGTTTCCTGAAACTTGCAGCTAGTACTGAGATGAGTTTTGGGTCGTTAGATATATTTAGTGGGAATGAAAGAAGACCAAATAAGTCTTTGAGTAATTTAGATACTGTTTGAGGGTGTCATCTGTAACATACCACATTACTGTGTGACATGGTTTTTCTCCACAATAACTGTCTATTTTATTCTTAAATTTATTATGTATGTATGTTGACATAAGCACAGGGCATAAAGCCAGCATACTGAGATGACACAACAAATTTTATTTTACTATTGAGTATGCAGTGTATTCTGAAGGTACTTGATATAATAACTTTCCTTGATTCTCATGCTGACAACTCAGTATTCCTCATGTCCAGGTCCCACTCACAGGTCCCACACTGGGAACCTGTACTAGGTTGAATTTTAGGGACTGAACTGGAGAGAGGAGGATATTAACTTAAGGGCATGAAGACAGTTAAGAAAGAGATTGAATCATGGCTAGTATCAGAGAAGGGAACCTGAGGTTAATACCAAAGGAAAATCAAACGCCATATCTGTGTGCCGATGGTAACTCCTTCTTTCTTTGAATAAACCACTGGCTCTGGTTCTACTATGTTCCAGGTGCTCAGTTAGATAGTAAGTACCTGCTTGCAAGTAAAATAAATGTGATTCTTGCCTGTATGAAGCTGAAAAGTCTAGTGGATATGGTCAAAGGAGTGAGCTAAACATCAGTCCCAAAAGATCAGTCTACTGCACAGAATCCATAAAAAGCAAAATCTTTGTGGCTTAGGGGCCAGAGAGGCCAGCAGGGGATCAGGAAGTGTAACATTAAATGAGAGTTATTGATACAAATTGTTCCGCAGCACATGGGACTTAATGAGAGGGAAAGGTTGATTATGACCCATTACCAGCTACAGCAGAGCAGAGGCAGCTGGCCTGGTCAAAAGCACCAGGCCAGACTCTACACTCCTGCTGCTGTCTAATTTCACTCCAGCCTCTGCGAATAAGAATAGTGGCTAGCACTTGATGCTATCTTGTATTGTGTCCGATGTTGCCCTGAGAATCGTACATTTATTATTATGGCATTTGATTCTAAAAGCACTCTTTTGAAGTAGGCGCCAATATTATTCCCAGTTTACAGATGAGGAAACAAAAACAAAAGAGTAGGTTTAAAACTAATAACATGTCCAAGGTCACACAGATGAGAATCACAGGAGTCAGGGTTTGAATCCGACTCTCAGCTACTAGAATTTGGCTCTCAATTGTTATGCTATTTTGTGTGCCAATGTCATTTTAATTAGGATGGATTTTAAGGGTCTTTTTGTTTTGTTTTAAGATTTTATTTATTTGACAGAGAGAGCACAAGCAGGGGGAGCAGCAGGGAGAGGGAGAAGCAGCCTCCTGCAGAGCAGGGAGCCCAACATGGGGCTCAATTCCAGGACCCTAGGATCATGACCTGAGCCCAAGGCAGATGGTTAACAGACTGAGCAGCCAGGCACCCCAATTAGGCTGGATTTTAAAAAGCAATTTCTACAGGATGACTAAGCAAGAATCAGAGGGCTTATGGTTACTATCTCTCTGCTTACATTCAGTCGGATCCAGCTTGATAACTTGGCATGTGCCTCGTGGCTGGAACTAAACGCTCACTTTAAACTACAGTTCTGCTACTTACAGCTTTGCCTCTTCTGCATTTGAACCACTGCCTCAAACCTCCTTGGCATCAAGTTGTCACAAATTTAAGACCCTGTCTCACTCTTATAAGCCTTCCAGAATCATGTGTCCTGTCTCTAAATACAGAGTGGGGGGGGGAGGGGCTTGCAATAATCATTTGTTTATTTACACACTAAATTTATTGTAATGGTTTACCATTGAGACTGCCTGCTTGCCTAGTTCTCCACCCACTAATATTTTCACATTTTCCCAACAGGCTCGACATTGTTACTAGAATAGTTAAACCTCTTTGGTATCAACTGTTCAGAATACTCAGGAATGGAGATCACCAAAATCTCAATTTACCAAATACATTTGCTGGTTTGAGCCTTTGACTCTTGCCCATAACCGGCTCTGGTCCATAGTGCATGGGTGGTACCCATGGAAATGTCGAGGGTCCAGATTATGTTCCTCTGTGTTTTTCTTGCTTCCTGTCCACCATAAACTAGTATACAGTTTGTGTCCTACACACAGACAACTACTGTTATGGGCAAGTACGGATAAGGACACAGTTCACATTCATTTCTCAAACTATGTGTTCCTGGAGCTGTGATTCCTGATGGGGAAGATTTCTCTTCTTCAGATGACAGCATTGGGGTGATTTTTTCAAATCTCTGTGAAAGTGCTGAGTAAGAACAAGGTAATGTGCAGGCAGCTTGGGAAGCTCTGTGCCTGTCTCCACTAATATCCAGGACCATTGGCCAAGACAGAGATGGAAGTTATTAGCTAGTGATGAATGTAGAATGTAATTTGTAAAGACCAAAGCCCCTTGGAAGGGGCCTGTATCAGCTCCATTTATATTGTCTATTGAAAATGTGTAGGTTGATGATCTGCACCTGATTTATACGGTTCCACAGCTTGGACTGAGCTATGATTACCAGTGCCTTGGCTCCCCTGAGATGGAAGTACCTTGCACGTTTCTTTCAGGTTCATGATCGGAGAATAGGGTATTTCCTGTCTTACCCAGGAATGTCCCTGGAGCCGTGCCTGGGAGTCTTGGACGTTTCTGATATTTCCCTATACCTTTTTTCTCCTGTTGTACTGTATTCTTCATTTTTATTAAAGGCTCATATGGAGTCTCATGGGTCCTTTCAATTATTTGACCTCATGTAATTGCCATAAGGCACCATATGTGCAAGCTACAGAGCTAGATAAGACAATCCTAATAATTAAGAGTTGTTATTTCAGTTCTGCGTCTTGATATACATTAAGGGTAATAATGTCTCCCATTCGTTAACCAAATATTACTTGGTAGGCATTGAACTATTTGCTTTATAATTATTGGATTATTGAATTAATTATTTGAATATGTATTGAACATATTTTATTTGCCAGGTACTGTGGTAGATGTTTGGGAAGCGATAGTTAATAAGAAAGTCGCCCTGGCATGTGCGTAGCTTCCAATCTCCCAATAAATATAAACAACATTACTTTCAGCCTCACTTTTTTTACGGTACAGAAGTCACTCACAAATATCTTACTTTTAGAAAAACTAGACTGTAATTAGTTTCACAAATCGCTCTGTAGCAAATGCTTTTCCTTCCACTACACAGCGCGAATGTCAATAAATTTACTTCAATCTTTTCAGTGATATCACTCTATGCCTTATACAGATATATTTCTAATTACCCATTTAAAATACTTGTCATTGTGTGTTTAGATGAGTTCCTATTTTTTGTCTGCCTTTTGATACAAATAAGCTTATCCTCACAATTTCAGTGCATGGAGCACTGTTTCTGGTTGGAGGTGGGAGGATACTTAGTGACACTCTCACTAATACCACCACAACCCTAGGCAGAGATTATTAGGTCTAAGTCTTAATAAAGCCAACAGAAATAACAGACAAACTTGTTTTGGAGGTCACCCAAGAATGATAGTTATTGCTGTTCTATTGTCATCAACCTGGTGGTTGGTTTATCTCTGAAAATTACCAGATCTCAGTCATTAGATGGCTTGTGGGGAGGACCAAATAAATTTCCTAGACATTACTTCTCAGCCTGACAAAAAATCCAAGAGGATCCTGCTAACTTACTCCATGCTTCCTAAGTTAAGTATTAAACAATTCATGCAAATGGAGGCAACCAAGGCAAAGTATTGCTCTCATCAAAGTAATTAAAGAGAAAAGTGCAGAGAGTAAGACTGACTCCCTACCCTAATTCTGACTGTCTTCCCAGAGATCCTTCCTCTTGAAGACAAGAAGCAATTCTGAAGTCTTCTTTTTTATGATCTCCTTTTCTCTTTTCATATTTGTCACATTTAAGCACATGGATATATGTGCACACAGACACAGACACAGACACACACACACACACACACACACACACACACACACAGTGTCACCTATCCACAAATAAAAACCCAAACATAAACATTGGAATGAGCTTTGTGATCTTGACATGACTCCTAAAGTTGCCTAAAGGGGAAGAATTTGTTTAGATGATTAAAGAGATGAATAATTCCTATTCATGATGATCTGATCTCGGATTAGATCTAAGTAATTAGTCTAGAATTTGCTAAGTTGCCAAGTACTCCAAATTCTAATGATATATTTAGCAAATGATGTAGTTCAACAACAGAAGACCAATGGAGCCCAAGCTATTAAACCATCAGGGAATAGACTAGGCTCTATGCCAAGAATAATATTTCGATTCAATCAGAACATCAGGTCTATGTACATGTCCCTAACAGAGATAGTGTTTTTTCTTCTCCATCAATCATGAATACCTTCAGACTTTTATAAGGTAATAATAAATCTATTTCCAAATAATCTTGCAGACAAAACAGCCTTTAGATTTTACAGTTACATGACTGGATTATTTTCCTTTATGATGTTCACATTTTTATCAAGTGCCTTGTAAACCTGATTTATTTCAACTAGTATACAATAAAATCCTCATTACCTCAAATTATTGGCAGAATAAACAGTTCAGACTGTGTAACAGTTGTAAAAAAAGAAAATGCATATGATTGACATCTTTGTGACATGTAACATCTTAAAAGAATTGAGTTGAAAACAATTCAATGTTTTCTTTTCAATGGATGCTCACCAGGCATAATTATATTTCCCTCATATGCAAATGATGTGGACCATAAGGCAGAATGACAACTTGCTATCATATTAAATTGAACATAGAGACAACTCTACAAAAGTACTGACATGTACCATTTGGTCAAACTTCAGTCTGGTACATTGATACCTTTGGAATCTGATGAAGCACAGGTGTCTAGTTAGTGAAAAAGAAAGTGTGAGAAAAAATATAAATTAATAAATCCTTATATCTTTAAGACTTTCAAAGATTAAAAACAAAAAACAGCAAAAAAGATAGGTCTTAAAATGAACCTTCCTGAATTCATATCATGGCCATTCTGCTCACTAGATTGATAACTACTCATCCTAATAATTCAATTATCTGAATTTTAAATGAAGTAAAAACTTCTCCAGCCTGCTCTTGATAATTTTAACTTCACAAATAGAACACTAATACATCCTTTCTGAAAAACATGCACAGAAAAACATGAACATTGCTCATTAGCTTCCTCCTTATTGCCTTTCTATCTCCTCAGAAATTTCTAAAGTTAAGAATTCAATGTCTACACATTCAGTCTTTTTTCTAGGTATTTACATGAAAATATTATTTTTCCTATAAATACTACATGCATTTTTCTAGAACTTTATTTTCTTTTACTTAACATGTATCTTAGCAATATATTCATGTCACTAAAGGTAGGTTTAACTAATTGTGAAGGTACCATAATTGTTTAAAGTATTCAGATATTTTCCTATTGATGGATGTTTATAGTATTTCTAAGTTTTCACGATTACAAACAATGTTACAGTAGCATGTTCAAACAAACATACAAATGTTCCGTTGGGATACAATCATGCAATTGAAACTCCTGTTCAAAAATTGAGTGTTTTATATTTTGGTAGGTACTGGCAAATTGCTTCTCGAAGGCTTTAGTAATAAGGGTCCCACTCCATACAATGTTATTCTCTTTCTGTATCCTCAGCAACACTGGGCATTATCACATTTTTAAACATTTGACATTGAATTTAAAGCTTTTTAAAAAGACATCCTTGGGATGCCTGGGTGGCTCAGTTGGTTAAGCGGCTGCCTTCAGCTCAGGTCATGATCCCAGAGTCCTGGGATCGAGTCCCACATTGGGCTCCTTGCTCAGCAGGGAACCTGCTTCTCTCTCTGCCTCTGCCTGCTGCTCTGCCTGCTTGTATTCTCCCTCTCTCTCTCTCTGACAAATAAATAAATAAATAAAATCTAAAAAAAAAAAAAAAAAGGACATCCTTGATGATGGATTCTCCCGTACATCTATTAAAATGTTTACTAGCCATTTTATCTGCATGAACCATCTTTAGTGGTATATCTGTGTACATCCTTCCTATATTGGGTTGTCTTTTTAGAAATTCTCCCTCTCTGAAGGAAAGTATATGTTGTATCAGAATTTCTGTCCCTCTGTAAGCCATTTAGCATAGTTTTTTTTTTTTTAAGATTTTATTTATTTATTTAACAGACAGAGATCACAAGTAGGCAGAAAGGCAGGCAGAGAGAGAGGAGGAAGCAGGCTCCCTGCTGAGCAGAGAGCCCGATGCAGGGCTCGATCCCAGGACCCTGGGATCATGACCTGAGCCGAAGGCAGAGGCTTTAACCCACTGAGCCACCCAGGCGCCCCTAGCATAGTTTTTTAATCTTAAAACTGCTGAGAGGGTTGAATTGAAGTCTTCCTCAATGATTGTGATTTGTCAAACATTTTCATGTCTTACCATGTGTTTTAAATTAAATTTTAAACTATTAATATATCTTATTCTATTTTTTATTAGGTACTTCAGTATTTGTGACTAACGTGTTCCTACTGGATGATAACATTTTTTATTATTAAATGCCTCTTTTATCACCTCTTAAAATCCCATTTAAATGTTAGTATATTGAAGAATATTTCAGTTGTGTTTTCTTAATTCCAACATTTTTCCTTTTATGGCTCACAATGTACATACAGAATTATAATGTGATGACTACTTTCATATATCTAGCATATTTATTAAACAAGACCTAATACATGTCTATCCTTTCTCTTTCCCTAATAAGAAAACTAAAATGCAAGCATACTTCCATGGTTGTTGTTTGAGTATATCTTAGACTTTGGTACAAAATTGCTATCATTATTTTTCAACATAAAACAAAATAATTGTTTAGAATTAAACTTAAGACTTACTAAATTATTTGCTCACACGTTGTTTTTGTAGCTCTGGCTTTTTTCCATGGATTTATTTTTTATCTTTCTGTGGTATACAACTTTTTGGAAATATCTTGACTACCCTTCATATTAGAATGCTAAAATGACCCAAGATCGAATTATAGGTTCAATTCATTTGCTCTCACAAATTTGCTCCAATGTCAAGTGATCACTCACTGTAGGACACACTGATGAATGATCCAAGGATCAGTTTCATAGTGCACAAGCAGGCACTGGATCTTCTGCCATTGTTTCCCAACTGGAGTGACAGCCTCAGTCCAAGCCAGTGGTATAGGACACCTGAAAAGTAATGTTGGTTCCTCTCAGCCTATTTATCTGTAAGCTGGATTGTGAGTAAAGCCACTCATGGAGAGAACTCCAGTCTCATTTGTTGTCAAGAATCGTCTCATTGAAAACTCTCCAAACTACAGCGTTAACACTTTCAAACTTAGATTGTCAAGGATTTTGAAGGTTTCTTCACCTTTTGAAAATGCTACTTAGCCCACACTGCTGAAGTACTCCCTCACCAAGGATGCCAGACTCTGGCTTGCTCTCTGTCTTCTCCATAGCAGAATACTGATTTAAACGTCACACTCATTTTTATATATGTGAGGAAAATGCAGTTTTTTTTTCCAGAAAGAATGACTTGTTTTAAGGCAGCTTCTCTTTATTTTATTTTTTATGATGTTATGCTAGTCACCATACAGTACTTCATTAGTTTTGTTTTGTTTTTAATTTTAAAATTTTTTTATTTCTTTTCAGCATAACAGTATTCATTGTTTTTTCACCACACCCAGTGCTCCATGCAATCCGTGCCCTCCCTAATACCCACCACCTGGTTCTCCCAACCTCCCAACCCCGCCCCTTCAAAACTCTCAGTTTGTTTTTCAGAGTCCATAGTCTCTCATGGTTCACCTCCCCTTCCAATTTCCCTCAACTCCCTTCTCCTCTCCATCTACCCTTGTCCTCCATATTATTTGTTATGCTCCACAAATAAGTGAAACTATATGATACTTGACTCTCTCTGCTTGACTTATTTCACTCAGCATAATCTCTTCCTTTCTGATGGAGGCATAATACTCCATAGTGTATATGGACCACATCTTCCTTATCCATTCATCCGTCGAAGGGCATCTTGGTTCTTTCCACAGTTTGGCGACCGTGGCCATTGCTGCTATAAACATTGGGGTACAGGTGGCCCTTCTTTTCACTACATCTGTATCTTAGGGGTAGATACCCAGTAGTGCAATTGCAGGGTCATAGGGAAGCTCTATTTTTAATTTCTTGAGGAATCTCCACACTGTTCTCCAAAGTGGTTGCACCAACTTGCATTCCCACCAACAGTGTAAGAGGGTTCCCCTTTCTCCGCATCCTCTCCAACACACGTTGCTTCCTGTCTTGCTAATTTTGGCCATTCTAACTGGTGTGAGGTGGTATCTCAATGTGGTTTTAATTTGAATCTCCCTGTTTTTGATATAGTGTTAGGTAGATACAGGTAGATAGATAGATAGATAGTCTATATAGAGGGGTGTCTGGGTGACAGAGTTGGTTAAGAGTCAGACTCTTGGTTTTAGGTCAGGTAGTGACCTCAGGGTCATGAGATTGGGCCCTGCATGGGGCTCAGCACTCAACACGGCATCTGTTTAAGACTCTTTTTCCCTCTCCTTCCCATTCTCTCCTCTCTCTCTCTCTCTTTCTCTTTCTATCTCAAATGAGATAATAAATGTTTTTTTTTTTTTTAAAGGAGTCTATATAGAAAATGCAGACATACATATAAGCACAAGTTACTCTATTCAGAGGGTTTTTAAAAATCATTATTCTAGGGGCGCCTGGGTGGCTCAGGGGTTTAAGCCTCTGCCTTCGGCTCGGGTCATGATCTCAGGGTCCTGGGATGGATCCCCGCATGGGGCTCTCTGCTCAGTGGGAGCCTGCTTCCCCCTCTCTCTGTCTGCCTAGCTCTGATTTCTCTCTGTCAAATAAATAAAATCTTAAAAAAAAAATCATTATTCTATTAAGTCTGAAAAACAAGATGAAAAGCAACAATCGCAACCTGACTCTTTTCCATTCTTCTTTCTATTCCTCAGAATCAGTCTATCTTCAGGCTATTTATATTTCCGGTGCTTCTGAGCATTTCCTCCATATTTCAAAATAAGCAGTAATCTCATTCACCATCCTCTATGTACCCCTTCTCTTTATTTTTCCTAATGTTTGCTTGAGTAGTACGTTTAGTTACGCTCTTGTTTCCTTTGTAACTTAATATACTTATCTTACTTACTCCTTTGAGTCTAGTCAGCATTTCTGTTCTACTCTGTATAAAATGAGCTACTCTATTTCTCCCAGTACTTTTTTTATCTCCTACTCTGTATTTCCCCCTTTGAAACAATCAAAAATTTTTAAGGGCTACATTTTGGCTACATTTTGGTCTGCCGTGGTGATCAGGTCTGTGTTGTTTACCACAGACTTCCAGTGAGCTGAGATTTAAAAAAAGATGTTTATGTTATCCTACTTTTATAAATGTGAATCAGTTCAAGACACTTTATGTTACAGAATTACACATCCTTTGCAAAGTATCCTGTTTTGTACTTCCTAAGTCGCTTGTTGAGAATCCCAGAATTAATGGCATATGGATTCTCTTTTCTGATATTCCATCAATTTTTAAAATCATGGAACATTTTAGTTTATTTCCTATTTGAACCATGATTTTATTGTGCAACTTTTATCTAGCATACCTGCCTTTCTTTTTATTATACAATTTTGCATCCCCAGTACATAATACATTTTCAGAATGAGAGAAGATTCTTTAGAAGGAAATATAAAATTATTGAATCAATGGGTGGAAACTAGAGAAAGCATTTATATAAACATTAGGTTTGTCACTGTTTCATAGTGGGCCACAGCATGTTAGTTCTGTTATTCTTCAGAAATGATATATGTCATTACTTTTCATTTAAGGAAATCAAGGAATAGAAAAATTAAAGCTCTGGGCCAAGATCAAACAGCTGTTAGTGGCAGTCTTACTGAATGCAACTTAGTTACTCCCAATCAAATACCCTTTCTCAATGTGCTCACATAAGATTCTCACTTATTCCACAGGCCTACGTGCAGCCCTCAGACTCAGAGGTCCGTGATGACAAAGGAATGTTGGTCTTAAGAAAGTAAATGGTATTCTAAAACTGGAGAAAAATTACCAGTCAGGATATGCTTTGCAAGAAACCAATGTTAATTGAGCATCTCACGTTTGTTTGGATTATGTAGAGTTAATAGAGTATTATTTTTTATCTCAAATATTGATATACTGAAGTTCCATAGATGTTGCCTTACTAGTCAATTAAGTCTAATTAAGAGTTTTTTGAAAATCTATTTTTAAATTACATCTCTGTTTACTAAAGTTTTGGGTGAATAGCCAATCAATTCTTGTTTTCTCTCATTTTTCTTTTAGCAAATCAATAAATACTTTGTGATATCTTAATGGATATTAAATGAGTTGAAATTAGGTTGTTCTGCTTCATTATCCAGTTAAGACATTTCAACATTTATATCACAAACCTCCACTTAGATTATAAAACTTGTAGTTTGGGAATCAAATTCTATATATGATTTAAAAACATTATAAATTTTGTTAAATTCTTATTATCATTTCTGTTTACACAATAATGCTACCATGCCCCTAAAAAGAAGTCAAATTTCCATACCTGGGAAAATCCCATAATTTCTTATTTTATGATGGTGAAGAAATTCCTTCAAAGAATGTGATCATTTTAGGCCATAACCATTTTGCTTTCAGACCAGGAAAGACTTTTAAAGCCCCTTTGATGTGAAGGATCATGCCCGTCTCTATGAAATCCCTAGATACCATCTGCATTAAGGGTGAGTTTAAGGCAGAAGCAGAATTGGATTGGCTGAGTTCTAGCTAGAACCACAGTGGGGAAAGTACTTGGACAAAGATATGTTCAAACTGGGGAGAGTATGAAATAGATGCCCTCATAGCCAAGACCCTAAGACTTGGGGACTTCTAAAATGTCAGGGCCAGTGTGACTGAAAGTCTGGCTCTGGTACTGTCTAGTCTATTCAAAAAAACATTGCATATTTTGTGGACAACGGGAGTTCGGATTTCACTGAACATGAGGAATCATTTATTCAGTATATATACAAATATATAAATATAAATATAGATGCAGGTAAATAAATAATTAATATAAATATAACACAAATAAGTTGATTTATATAAGTATTATAAATATATAGAAACACTTAGCTAATAGGGACTCTGATAAAAGAGGACACCCATGCTGTCAGAGGCTTAGTGCCAGTGGGAAACTCCTACCTTAGATCAAAGAGGAAGAAAGATGAAGAATGAAGTCAAACTGTTTCTTATCTACCTCCTTTCAGAGTTGCCAAGGGTTCAGTACCTTCTCTAAAGCACAAATGCTAACGATTTGAGGTCAGGGAACCTTGAGCTATTGCCTAAAGGTCCGCACCTCACCAAAATTCATATGTTAAATCCCTAAACCCCAATGTGGTGATATTTGAAGTGGGGCCTTTGGGAAACTAGTTACATTTAGATGAGGTCATAAAGGGGAAGCCTCCATGATGGGATTAGTGACCTGATAAGAAGAGAACAGAGCCCTCCCTCTTTGTACCGTGTAAAGACATAACAAGAAGGCAGCCATCTGTAAGACTGGAAGAGACCCCTTACTAAAAAACTAAACCCCGTTGAACATTAATATTGAACTTACCAGCTTCCAGAATTGTGAGAAATTAAATGTTCGCTCACTAAGTCACCCTATCTATGACATTTTATTATGGCAGCCAGAGCGGAGACATTTTGGCTCTGCCCATGAGCTGTGTCTGGTCAGACAAAAGCTAGAAACCGTAAGAATTTGCTTGTTTTGTGGCAAGATTCTGCAGCCCTTCTAGTTCCATGCTGGTGGGTCCGTGGTGCAAGCTGTGGAAGATGAGCCCAGTGACAGCGCCCTGGACCACCACTGGCCCAGCTGTACCATACAGCAGGATTCTGAGGCTTCATCCCTGGCAATAAATACTTGGAGTGTGGATTTCTGGCATTTTTGGCACTTCCTTTGAATAAACCCAAATTTTGCTTGAATCAGCAAAAGCCAGTGCCTATTATTTTCAGCTAACCGTCCTGACATATTTCAGTAGCTATTTTTAAATATAGTTATCAGGATTATGTAACTATTGTAGATAGTGTGTATAATGCGGGTTATTTTTATTCGAGCCAGAGAAAAATAGCTGAATGTATTAATTGACTCACTCCCTGCTTTTGTAACAAATAGTGGCAAACCGGCTCTACTTTTCTGAAAGAAGGAAGGGAACAAGGAAAGGAAAGGGAAGGGAAGAAAGGAAGAAAGAAAGAAATTCTGATACCTACATCTAAATTATAATTAGGTCTGGTTGTACATCCCTAGTTCTGAGATGACTGGTCAGTTTGGCTAAATTGATCAATTCAATCCAACCACACCACAACGTACAAAGCCTCTACCTGCAGAGAACAAGGTTAATAAACGGTATCCTTTGTGTTTCATCTGCTAAAACAAGTTAAAACATAAGTTGCTTGTTCCTAGAATAGGTTCACCTAAGGCCACGCTGTAGTTTGGCTCATCGTTTACCTGACTCTGCTAGAAAATCACTCAGTTTAAATTACAATATACTGCAGCTCAGTGAAAGCTATTTTCTAAGCTTTATTATGTTAGGGAACCAAAGATGGCCTAATCAATTTCAAGCAGTTTTAAAAAATCTTCTAGAATTGAATAAAGGAAGATGCTGTGTGAAAGCCATTTAGATGGGCTTATGTGATATTTAAGACATCCCTCATTATTCTTCAACAAAGCATAATGCAGATCATTTTTATGCTTTCATATGCAAAAGAACTGTCATTTTTATATATTTACAGATCAAAATATCGTAATTATACTTTTATTCTAGTTAGTGCTTGAATTAAACTAAAACCTGTTAAATCCTTTCTTTTTGTCCTCAGGGTGAAACCCAAGAATTTTCCACAAAATTCATTTTCTACTTCTCTCTTTTGTGCATTTAAATCACCCAGTGTCCATATGTTTCCTCCCATTTCTACCTCATTAATTCTATTTCCCATATACGCCCACTTCCTAGCCACAAAGTATTTACATGTGTCTTCAATCTTTGTAAGATTTCTTCTACCTTCCAAATGTGTGTACTTCATTCCTGCAGGGTCCTTCACTCTTTGGGAACAGTTAGTCAATCCAGTAAATTTACCTTGTGATGTGATACCAAGATTTCCTAGGTTTCCTATGCATGTGGTGATGGGAACTTTCTGAAGACAATGCACACTCTAAAGATGGGAGAAGGAACACTTTTAGATGTCAGAGTTCCAAATGAAATTTGCTATTGACTGTGTATTTAACACGTGAGTTTCCTTTTTTTTTTTTTTTTTTTCCTTCTCCTTCCTTCTCATTGTTAAGTGGAGGGGATCAGGCAGAAATAAGTTTGACCTCTAAAATTCAGTAAGTAAACTTTAGGTACTCTGGGAGGCCATTGTGAAAATTAATTTGAATGTAAGAAAAATCACACTGTGTTGATGACCACCTACTGTAGCTTTGAATATGGGCAGAAGCATACTTATATTTTACACAACTCATCTGTGGTGATTTAAGGAGGCCACAGGGTTTTTTTTTTTTTCATACCTTTCCCAAAGAGAGGTAGAGTCAATGTTCCTTTTCCTTGGGTTCTGATTGTTCAACAATAAGACTATGGTAAAACTTAGCCTGTGCCAATTTCCAGATCTTTGAGAGATGGTAGCTTCTACCTCCTATCCATTAGAACACTCACTTTTTGAACCTATATGTTGAAAAAGTAAAGGCAGCCCTACGGAGAAGCTCAGGTGGATAAGAAATAGCCCCCAGCCAATAGCTTTGATAGACCTCTCAATTGACCATCTTCCATCCCAACTGACAACTAGCCAGCCTTGTGAGTGAGCCATTTTGGAAGATGGAAGAGCCATCCTAACCTCAAGCCACTGTTAAGAAATCCCAGCTGAAGCCTTGTGGAGCTGAGATGAACATCTCCACAGAGACTTCTCCAAACCGAAGACTGGTAGCAAAACAAATAACCATTTTAAGCAACTAAGTTTTGCAATAGCTTGTTATAGAATAGACAACTGGAATAATGCACAAGCACTCTCCATTATTCTCATTCCTCTCAATTTCTATATTGTCTAATGCATGTCTTTATATATATCTGAACACAGGAAATTAGCTTCACTCGTGGGAGGTCCAAAAAAGTACCAGAAACTGTGGGGCAAACAAACAAAAAATGCCAAGGAGATCCAGTGGCGTTTAAAGAGTAAAAGTATAACCTCAGGAAAAGGCATAGAGATACATTGTTAATTTTAAAATCTTCTTTTCCATATTTCTTACTTCTCATTCAACCAAAGTTGGTAATGCATAATTATACTGATGGAATATTCTATAATAAGTAAAACTGAAAAAGCAATGCCTAAGGAAAGTCAATGCTCTGATTTTAAATACATAACAATAGTTTTGAGGACAAACATCTATTTCCACCTAACATTTAACCCAAATTATAAGATCTATAGTCTTAAACTTTGCAATTGAGCACTTTACTGTGCTCAATCTTTAGCAAAGCACAATGTTTTAAATGATGTATCTCTCAAAACGGGTTAACAGATGAAATGTTTGATATAGTTTTGGAAGTCAAATGCTTATACTCAAACAAGACAACTGTTTAATGTCAAATGTTTTACTCTTACTATTGTTTTAATTTTCACTGAACTCAGCCCAATAGTTTTGAGTCTGTTGGAGCGAAATCAAGCAAGAACACACGAAGCCTATTGTGTCTTTGCCAGAAATAACTTTTCAGCAGCTAAGACAGACTGCCAATGGCACCTGCAAAAGGAGATGTCCACATCTCCTGACTATTCTTTTTCCCTCATCCCTCTCTCTCAGAGGCTTCAGAACCCCTTTCAGGAACCTCAAAGGACCCGTACTGGGTCCCTCAGAAAAACCAAGACCATTGTTCATCACAAGAAGGTCAACAGTCCCCTGGATTGTGATATTTGCAAATGTAAGTCCATAACAATTTTTTTCTAAAGATTTTATTATATATATATATATATATATATAGAGAGAGAGAGAGAGAGAGAGAGAGAATGCACACAATCATGAGCAGGGGTGGGGGGAGGGGAGAGAGAGAGGGAGAAGCAGACTCCCCACTGAGCAGTGATCCTGACACAGGGCTTAATCCCAGGATCCAGGATCCGGGATCATGACCTGAGTCGAAAGCAGCCTCCTAATTGACTGAGCCACCCAGGCACCCCAGTCCATAATAATTTTATTGGACATTTTGAAGGCAAAATTCAGTGAGGCTGATTGGCTATCAGTGGCTCAAGTTTCCATTCATATAGGGCTATGAACTTTTTTTTTTTTTTTTTTTTTTTGGACTATGCTCTTTTGGTCTCACACGTACACTAGTAGAATAATAGTAAAATTTGGATCAGTTTTACTCAGTTGAATTTATTTTTCATTAAAAGAGTTGGAATTCAGAGTTTGGGACTTTTTGTTGTTTGTTTTAAAATGTATTTTTAGCTTTACTCTTTTACTTTTCAATACATAATGCCATTGCTCAGGATATTAGAGTAACATGAAAAGTGGAGTTGATACACTCTTGCAAGACAGTAATCACTGCTGATTCAGTGTCTGCTCACAGCATTATTTCTTCTAAGAACTCATTTATTTGTGCTGTTGTTATTATATTCACATTTATTGTTATTATTTGGCTATGGCCTTCATTTATTAATGAATGGAAATTAAACTGTTCAATCCTGTAAAAAAACTCAACTGTTATTTATCACTCCAAGGTTGAGTTATACTTAGTGTTGCTTCTGTTCAGCATAGACCCAAAGAGATTTTTACAAAATGGCTTCCAAACTGATGCAAACTCATCTTTTGTCTCAGAGATTCAGAGATTTGTGTCTAACAAAGTTTCAAATTTTCTAAAAATTATAAATTCTTCCTGTTTTACAGTTGGGAATTCTGTTGTTATCTATAAAATATTTAAATATCTACATTTGAGCAATGACTTTAAAAGGTAGTATTTAGAAACTACAGAAACAGTAGAGCCATTATCTAGGGTTTTTTTTTTAGTTTATGTAAATTTTCAGAGAAATCCTATATCTTATACAACTGCAAACAAATGCTATTCATAAAACAACTAAATTTATCTCACTCTTTGTACTTTTTATTTATTCTGTTCTTAAGAAAATTAATTTAAGTGACAATTATGCCATTCTGGATATAAAAATTATCTTTAATGTATTTCTGGGAAAAAACAAATAACATTTTCAATGAAAGACAGGTCTTTTACCTACATTTAATCTAAGGCTTTCATTGTGAAATAACATGATTGAAGCATTATTTCCTTTAACTTACATACAAATTCCCTGGTATGTTTAAACATCATTTCTAATGGTTTTGGAATTTTTTTCATAGCTTTTCTGGAATTGTAGGTAGATTTTTCATAGGATAAACTGGACGGAAGGTAAAGCTCTCTTATCATTCCTACCATACAACATTATCAAAAAATGCCATTCTTCCATGCATGGGTTCTCATATACTAAGATCACCTATAAATCTTTTTTTTTTTTTTTTTTTTTTTGGTAATTGGATAACTTATTAAGGATGAAGAAACTAGAAGATTATTTTCTAACATAATTTTGATACTTACAGGGAAATTTGACCTCTGCAGATTCAAAGATCTACTGAAGAAATTCAAAGCCACTTTCATGAATTACGTATGATGCATCTTAGGTGAAATCACCATGATAAGTGTATACTACATTTGCAATAAATTATTTGAGGACCTTATAAAGTGTGACATTACTTAGTATCTCTATACAAATTAGTATCGAGTCCAAGGAGAAAATATTTTATTTCCTGAAAATGGAGTTTGTTTTCTCATTTTATTAGAAATGAGAAATAATCATAAAATTATTTGGTTTGTTTTCTCACTTCACTATAAATGAGAAACAATCATAAAATCAATAACATTTCTATTTTTTCCAGTTACCAAAAAGCATAGGTATACCTATCTTCATGATAGATATAATTGTATTCTTTTTTTCCTTAGATCACAGTTTTTACCTTTCATATTATTGTTTTATTATTAATTATCAATGCTCAGAAAAATAAAATCACTTTTGTGCTATGCTGTTTCTGATTATTCTTAAATTATGCACTGAAGATAGCATTATACTCCGTCCTTTTACTGCATATAAACTTATTAAACTTATACTTAATTATAAATTAAATTATACAATTTAATAGCCATGAATTAAACTATATTATTTAACTTATGTAGGGTCCAAATTAAAGGGTAGAGGAGTGCCATGGAGAAGAAATTATGTTCTTGAAATATATGAAGTAAAATAACCGCCTTAATATCTCCAGGTAGTTTGGGGTGTTTTTTGTTTATTTGTTTGTTTGTCTTTTTAATTCACTTTTGATCTGAGACCCTCAAGGTTGGCACTTGTAAATAGCATATTTCTCTTCAGTCTGTGGTATCAGTTCTTTTTATCACCTTTCATGAGTCAATTTGGTTTGGGGATGAAGCTCACATGCCAAACCAATGAGAAACAGGACTATCTTTCTCTAAATCTTTATGCTTGATTGTAGTACAAAAAGAATGAGTGTCAGAGTGAGAAATAGTGTTGACAAAATCAAATAGGAAAAATGAATATACATTTATAATAAGGTTATTCATTCAGAATTTGTTTCTGTGGGTATAAATCAACTCTATTTCCTTTTCCTTATAATTCATTATCTAAGGTGCTTAACATTATAATAGAAACTAATTATTTCTTGAAATATTATCTTTGTCTTAACATATTACATTAGGTTTTGTGTATAGTTATTAAACAATTATTTTAGAGGAAAAAAACTGGTTGCCCTTCCAATATCTTCATGAATCCCCATAGTACTCTTAAGATGCCACTGGATGATTGATTATTGTATTCTTTTACATGGGATAAAAGAGATCATTCTTCCATCTTGAGTGCATTGGTAAGTGGTTAAAGTAATAATTCTTCCTGTTCTACAAGTTACTTTTAGATGATAGGACAAAAGCTCATGAGTACTCCAGGGGTCTGCCACTGTGAACATAAGGGAAATATATGATTTGAAGTTCACTGCCTATTGCCAGAGAAATCATAAGCTACTAACATTTCAGAAAGCTGGTAGCCATTTTTGATATTGCTGTATTTGAAAAAGAAAAACTTAAATTGGAATGTGGCTTCTAAGTAAGGACACTAGTAATGATGAGTTTCCCACAGTGTCTGTCAGGAAGTTAACATACATGGCACAGTTTGACATCACATAGATAGTTTAGCAAGTCTTCACTCTAATTAGAATAATTTGAGGTTCCCTTTTAAATATCTGTATTTCAGTAGTGTAAATTACCATACAGCTTTACTCTATTAAGGGTCTTCTTTGTTCCCGATGCTGCGTAAATGTAGCAAGGCAATTAGTACCAACACTCCGGATACTTGTCCTGGCTTCATCTTCAACTTTACCCACAAATTGTCTTCTCTCCACTTGCCACTCTCTGTCTAAAACATGTTATCTGCTTCATCTAGCTTTGACATCTTGACTGACCTACTGCTTGATTTTGTGTGGACCTGTTAGGTTTCTGATTAGTAGCTCATCTCCTCTCTTCTGTGATGCCTCTTGTTTGGGCAGCTTACATGTTGTCATTGACCTAAGACCTGACCTCAGCCACCTTCCTCAATTTTTCTCATCCATACAGCTTTTATACCAGGTCCAAAAAACTCATCCCAAATAAAATCCTGTTGAACTTTTAAATAGAATTTCCTTTCTTACAGCTTTCGTTTATTGGCTTTTGACCATAACCCTTCCCTGGATGTCCTTACTAGAGCATCACACCATACCTTACTGGCCCAGGGCCATATATATATATATATATATACACACATATACACACACACACACACACACACACACACACACACACATATATATACTCAGAAACTACCTTCTTTCTTTCTCAAAAGTAGTTACAGTCTCAGTGGTATGCAGGAGCCTCATGTCATTAACTCACAAGAGAAACTTTATGAGATGGTTGTTAATCCATTAGTACCTTGAAATCGGCCATGATAAAGAATTTACACCATAGAAATTAACAAATGCTATAAATCAAGGCTTTTTCTATCCAATCCCATAATCCACCCCCCACCCCTCCTTCAGCCATTTTGTCAACACACCACTGGTCTTGTTCAAGGAGGGTCATCCTATGAGGCAGAAACAAATTAGAAAAACAAAACAAAACTTCAGTCTAGGACATAAATGTATGATCATATCTTATCTCCTAGAGGCATCTGTATTTTACAGAATCCATTAAAGAATCACTTGAACTCAGTGTTTCCCAAACTAAGTGTCTCAGAGTCACATAAAGAGTGGATAAAACTGCAGAAATCAATGCTCTTTCCCAACCACCTGCAAACAGATTCTTCTACATGTGGGCTTTGGGCAACTTTTTGTTAAAAAGCTTCTCTGGAGAATCAGAGTCCAGCAGAGTAAGAGAACCAGTGAAAGAATAAATCTCAGGTCGTGACAATTATACTATCAAAATGAGTAAAAGGAGAGTCATTCAAAAAGCTCACTCCATCACAATTAGGAGATGATCATCCATTCTATCCCAACCACCCACAGGAGCATAAAAAGTAAACAGTGATACTGAGTCTCTACTCAGGCAAATGGTAGTCATGTTCTTCAGTGATTTATCCTATAACAAATTCCTAAGGGGTGACAAAAAAAGATCAATGCTATAATTTTTAAACTCCAAGAACCTCCCTATAGACTTTAATAGTTTTATGGAGTCTCTCTACAAAAGTGAGAAATTTTGATTGTTTTTTAGCCTCACCTACCTGAATAACAATATTTTACAAAAATGTTAACCACCAAGAAGATGCTCCTAAGAATATAGATATTTCTACGGTGCCTCATTTGAATGCGGACAAATAATAATTTTATTTTTTCCTAAAAAAATTGGTTTCAATGCTGGTCTTTAAAAGGTGCTTATTCATTCTCTCCCTCCTGTGACTCTCATTTAAAAGTGAAAGGATAGAGGAAAAAAATAGGGAAAAAATGGTTAACAGTAAAGAGAGAAAATGGATGCAGTGATCCTTGAAGTTTAAGTAACAAGGCTTTTTAAGTCAGTGCAATTTTTTTTGCCCTCTTCTGACACTTTAAATAAGATGTATATGCTGGTGGATGTCTCAAGTTTTAAATGATGAACCAAGGAGTGTAATATATCAGAAGAGTGTTCCTCTACAGACATTTTTCTGAATGAGCAATGTGCCCCCCAGAATGTGCTACAAAATGTTAATGGCTTTGAGGCTATACAAATTTGAACTTTATTGGAATATGCTAATAATGAGAAGGATTGTAAAATTATATACTGGCTTGTAGAACAGTGGGATTATGGCAATGCAGGCACGGGAACAATGCATCATCTGCCATAGAAAAGGACCCCAGGCATTCAGCAATCAAGGAATGGGTACCACTAACCTTTCCCTTGCTGTGGCTGCTAACAAACTTTAGCAGCTAGGGAGTTTAGCCTGACTGGGGTAATTAGATTAATAGCTAAACCAAGAAGCAGGAATGACCAAGGAGAGCAAGTAGTTTAAAAACTCATATTTTGCTGAGCTCTAAGTCTATGGGTGAGTCACATTTCACACCCCCCCCCCCATGCCCTTCTCTTCAGCACAAATCAACAGAAGCATCACTGAGGAGCAGGCAGGGATTAAAGATTTTATATTTCTCTCCATCACAGTTTTGAAAGTCAATATCTGACATTTTGTAGGAAACTAGAAAAAGCCTTCCCCTCTCTTGATGGCAAATCTATCTGAAGCGTTTTCCGCGATGCTTGCTTCTGGCTTCCTACACAGAAACCAGACACGGTCTATGTTTTCTGAAGCTGAACTATATTTCCATCACATTATATTTTTTGGGACTCCAACTTCTAGTTTCACCTGGAAAACATTCCTTTAAGCTTTCATTCATAACTATATCCTTTAAAATTCAGTTATAAATTTTACTTTTTAGCTGGATGTAACCTTCTGAGGAAACCTATGAATTTTTATGGCACGGTCTGCACTCCACAGAAACCATACTTAATAATCCCTCGGTTGATTCTCATATGTTTAGGTTTTGCCAAAAATAAGTTGAATGAATGGGGGTACCATTGAGATGACAATAATACCTCAGAGATAGGGGATATTATTTTAGACAGATGGAGGAAACTAAATCCCAGGTCCCATTCTTCTTTTGTTAAGATATCGTCATTGCTTTTAGCTATCCATTATTCACCTGCACAAAAGTGTTAAGCTGGAAAATGAAGCCTGCCATTTATCTCCAAAGCTCACTTAACAGAAATAAATGCAGCCACCACCTTCCAACTCTAAATTGTATGAGATGGAGTGTCTGAGCTACTGACTATAACCTTGACAAGGTGTCTCATCACTTGTCTCAGACACTCAGTCAGCATCTAATCATACACTGGGATCAGAAATAAGTCTGGAACACTTTGAATCCAGTATGGAGAATGGAGTTCATATTTGGGGAGCAATCTGAGTGGTTGGCAACAGACCGCAGATTAATAGGACAGAACTCTTGAAGACTGGAGGAAATTGCTTACTCAGAGTCTGATCGCCTGTTTCTATAAGGATAACCTGTTATTTTGCTGTTAATAATCACAATCCTTGGCATCAAGGTGACTGTACTTTTGCTCAGGCTTCTTCCTCTCTTCCTGCATGAACTCAAATTCTTACAAGGGGGATATATGAAATCAAACATCTTGGGGGATAGATAATTTATTCAAATTTCACTTGCCCTCTTTCACTTTAAATACACAAAAGACACAACGATTTCAATTAAAAAAATACAGATATTGTGAGCCCATAAAAAAGGTAGCTTCCGACCAACATCGTGAAGCTGAACTAATCAGGCTTTTAAAATAGTATTTACCAAATATCCAAAAGCTTATACCTCTGATTGCCTCTTTCAGATGTGGAACAACTGTCTATTTGAATCACAAATCAAAGAATATCAGAAATGTATGTGACTAAAAAGCCATCCAGTCTAATCCATTATTAGAGTTTAAGTCAGAAATACATTTTAATGATCTTTATTGAACAAACACTTCTATACTGCTAATCATGTGTAAGTCCCTGCCCTAAGACTTACTTCATTCTCATAAAAACCAATGAGGAGAGTACTATGGTATACGTTGTACAAATGAATAAACTAAGACATAAGAACATGAAGCAGATTGCCTAGTAAGCAGCCCCCTGGTTAAGTGACAGATGCAGGATTCAAACTCAGGCAGTTTGAGCACAGAGGGCGTCCTATTCTGCAACTCATGAATGAGAGTCTAGACAGAACTTTCCATGCTCAGCAGATATATAGTTGGCTGACTTCAGAGGATCGGTGACAAATTCATTTTTCCTAGTTACCATTACAGTGATCTTGCTCAAGCGGGGATATTTGAGGCTTTAAAGCAGCTACCACCATGGTTCAAGGTGGATTTACATGTTATGTCACTTAACCTGTACAGCAACCTGCATAGGCAGTTTTAGTTGCACTTTACAGTTATGAAACTAAGGCTCAGAGAAGTCAGTTAACTTGCCCAAGGTCACAGCACAAACAAGTACACATTCTGGTCTGCCAGACTCCAAATTTTTCTTTCTCCCTTACACCACATTTGCTTTTTATTTATTATTATTTATTATTATTATTATTATCATGTTATGTTAGTCACCATACAGCACATCATTAGTCTTTGATGTAGTGTTCCGTGATTCGTTGTTTGCGTGTAACACCCCGTGCTCATTGTAACACGTGCCCTCCTTAAAACCCATCACCAGGCTACCCCTTCTCCCTACCCGTCTCCCCCCTGAAACCCTCAGTTTGTTTCCCAGAGTCCATATTCCCTCATGGTTCTTTTTCCCCTCTGATTTCTCTCCCTTAGTTTTCCCTCCCTTCCCCTGTGGTCCTCCGAGCTATTCCTTATATACCACATATGATAATCGTCTTTCTCTGCTTGACTTATTTCACTAAGCATAATCCCTTCCAGCTCCATCCATGTCTATGCAAATGGTGGGTATTCATCATCCTTTCTGATGGCTGAGTAATATTCCATTGTATATACCACATTTTCTGAAAAATTTGTGTGATGTGAGATGACCTAATCTGTGGGTTTCTTTAGGAAAGTAACTTAAAGTTATACTTTTGTTTTTCCCTAAAGACTCTCCTTACTTTTCTTGCACTTATATTTCCATATGTTCTCAGGTATTTAAGTACAGATTGACCATGGCTTGTCATGGAAAAGCCTTTGGAGAGGGCCTTAAGAGAAAGATTAAGCTAACTATGTATACCTAAATAATATATCCTCACATGTAAATCCTTTAACCAATTGAACAAATTAACTTTTTTTTTTTAAGATTTTATTTAGTTATTTGACAGAGAGAGAGAGAGATCACAGGGAGGCAGAGAGGCAGGCAGAGAGAGAAAGGGGAAGCAGGCTCCCCACTGAGCAGAGAGCTTGATGTGGGGCTCGATCCCAGGACCCTGAGATCATGACCTGAGCTGAAGGCAGAGGCTTAACCCACTGAGCCACCCAGGTGCCCCTGAACAAATTAACATTTTTTATCAGCCCAAATAAACATACATGAACTTTTAAAAGTCTCCAATAATTCAGATTAAAACAACAACATTTGTTGGGGCACCTAGGTGGCTCAGTTGGTTGGGCGACTGCCTTCGCCTCAGGTCATGATCCCGGAGTTTCCGGATCAAGTCCCGCATCAGGCTCCCAGCTCCATGGGGAGTCTGCTCCTCCCTCTGACCTTCTCCTCGCTCATGTTCTCTCTCACTCTCTCTCTCTCTCAAATAAGTAAATAAAATCTTAAAAAAAAAAACCACAATATTTGTCTTTGATTCCCCTTACACTGAAATCCTACTTTGAAGCCTTGCCACCTCTATGCTCAGACTAATTACCTCTTATTTTAGGAGGTCTAAGGGAACTGAACCTTCTGGGATGTAGAGTGCGAAAGGTAAGTTCATGGCCTCTATGGCCAGGCTGGCTGGTTGTAAATCCTGACTCACCTACTTACTTGGGCAAGCTACACAAGCTCTCAGTGTCTCAGTTTCCTTACCTATGAATGAAAATAAGAGTGCATCCTTACAAGGCTATCACAAAGATTAAGTGAGTTATGGAATGAATAAGACTCGACACATGATAATTGATATTATCATAACTACGATGTTTTCTACCAATTTTATTCCCACTTAGATAGATGCAGTGAGAAACACTGCCTTTCTAATAAGGATTGAAGTATTTTTCTAATGTTACCTGATACACCTAAACAAGTTAGTAAAGAAATAAAACCCACCTACCTGCACCCAACCACAATTGATTTTCTAGCTTTAAGAGAGGTCATATGCACAAGTTTTTATCAATCTAAAGTAAAAACACTTATTGAGATAATATACAGCTATTTACTTATAATTTCAGTAAATATCTTTAACGTTGTCCATCTTATGTTTTGTTTGAAAGATTATCTAAGAAGGAAAATTGTACGTGAATGAAATCTCTATATGCCTTTGATCCACATTTGTTTCATGTTCCACAGTCCTTTGTTATGTATGGACTACTTTATTTATCATTGTTATTAATTCATGTTATTAAGTCATGTATCTCTCACATTTTAGGATTCCTGACGACTTGGTCCAATGCTAAATAACATTTTAATGTTGCTACTACAAAAAATTCTCAAAGATTAGCATTTACTGAGTTATAAGGCCGCCAAGACTATCACTGCAAGATCCTAAATAATGGGTGAAAAGGAATGTAATCTCTGCACCTTAGATTTATCCAGCAGTATAGCCATTACAGGATTCACACTATTTCATAATTCACTTTTCTGAGTGTTCATCAACAGGATCAGCTGGAGGTTTCACTTATGTGGCAGAGTAATTATCTATCTATCTATTTATCAATCCATCATCTATCTCTCTCTTCTGTAACTTCTGCTTTTGCATCTCTACTCACCCAATTTTCACCCATATTATTTAGACCTTTGTAGACTCTTTGCCCTAAGGAAGAGGATTTGACAGATTAGAAGCCAGGGGAAAAAGAATTATATTCTGAGATTTTTGCCTCCACAAGACTTGGTCCTTAATATAAACTGAGAAGACACCAGGCTTATAAATTAGGAAACTATTAGGAAATTATACATTACAAATTGTTGTAATTATAAATTAGAAAATCTACTATTGGCTAGGCTTCTATTATCTCTAGTACTATAATGGCCTCAAAAGACCCAGTTCAATCAATTTATATTTGCTGAAGTGGTCCACATAGAAAAGCCAGCCTCATGTTGGAGGAGAAGGGAGAGGAGCAAGAAAAATGAGGTGCTTTAAGATCTTAGTGGGTCCTACAGAGAAGGGACCTGCACTGGGATATCTTAAAAGAAACTTGGGAATGAGGACGTCTTTTAGGAGCATTACAGGATCCACTTACTGCTCAAGACATAGATCTAAACTAATGAGGCTGAGACAGCATCACTGAAATGTCTGCCCACTCAGGGAAGCAGAGCATGGCAAGATAATTCCCATGATGCCCTGTATGTAACAAATGTGTTACTTAGAACAAAAGACCTGGGTGAAGAACAATAAGGAATGACATGACATTTACCTATGTGGTCTGTTGGCCAATGACCCAGCTAGGATGATGGACACCTCACCTGAGTGAAGAAATGACAAAAGGATCCTCCTACCCTTTGGCCCTCTATAGGGTTCCTGCAAACTGGGTACTGGTTTTTGGATTGAGGAAGGTATCTGACAATTTTTTTTTCAATTTCTTCTGCTCTGCCTGAATAAAAATATTTAAAAAATCAAATTGAGCAATAAAAAAATAAAGTTATACTTCTTAATGTCCCTGAATTTTGTGATTTGTACCACCTACATATATCATCAGAGATCTTTGCTATCCTCTTTGCTATCACCACTATTTCTGCCATGGCAGGTTTTCTAAATGCTGGTTTTTCTCTTCCTTCACATTTATAACCAGTTTTTTCCTATTTATAACCTTTTTTTTTTTTTTCTAAAACTGGGTCATAATGACACAGTTCTTTCCTGTATATCACAGCTCTGTCTTTCTCAAGTACACATACTCAGGAAGAAGACTGGGAAAAGGTAGGGTGCGTGTGTGTGCGTGCGTGCGTGCGTGTGCGTGTGTGTGTGTGTCCTAAGTGGCCAGATGGCCAGACACAGTCTCACACCTTACCATGCCCCACTGCTCTCTCTGCTTGTAGGGCCTGATGTGCAGTTTGGCCCCATCTCCCAGACTTCCACTTTACTTGTGGCAATTTTCTTTCAGGGAGTCATGTTCTTTCCCTCCACTTCCATCCCCTGAGCAAACCTTGTCCACTTGCCCAGTTTATATATTTCTAATTCACGGTATTAATTTCTAATTCTCTCCCATGTGCATCCTTAGACACACACCAGGGGCAGAGCTGGGCACCTGTTTCAGAGTGGCAGGTCAGTTAGTTCAGGTTAGTTAATAAATATTCAGAGCAATATGGTAATGAATCTGCCTATGGAACAAAGAAGATCACTTGGGGATTATATGGCCTAATTCCAAAAACCAGCCTGACTGACTCTCATAGCAGAACACCATCTCCTCTGTTTCATGGAACATTTTAATTCCTTCATTAAGGTGGCTTCTGTCTTTGAGCCCCACAGACAAGAAATAGATGAGGGAATAACCTGAAGTTTTGCCTATATATATATATATATATATATATATATATATATGTTATCTCACAGTGTGGAAAGTTACTTCTTTCCTCAAATGATTAATTCAAAAACAAAATCACACTAAATTGCTATTTTATAATAAGGGGGAAAATGTCCCTGTGTCAAGGTCATGGTCCAGGTTGGAAGATAAAGTGCCCTTCAAACACCTTCTGTCTTCTCTGGTAGTGTTTTGATCAGTGAGCTGACCTTGCTTGTGTGGTTAAGTAGGCTTATTTCTTACATGCAGGACAGAAGATTCTCATTCATTAAGCTGGCAAAAGCTCCCCAATGAAACATAGTCTTTCTGAATATACAGTTTAAATGGATTGTAACCCATTAACTTTCATTATTAAGTTCTTTATTCTCTTGGGTTTAAGCCCTTCAAGATGTGAATTTATTATCGTAACCATGATTTAGTTAAGAAGGGTTTACAATGTTGTGAAGAATTTGAGTCTTTATCACTATGGAAGGGACAGATATTAATTCTCTACTTGGTTGCTAAACATAGGCACACATGGATTAAATTAATGCACATTCATACAGATTTCAATATTACATTTAGCTCAAAATGGTACTATAAATGCTTACTTTGGAAGAATTCCATTTTACAAAGATCAGCTTAAAATGAAACTAAGATACTTATATTTCCCTATTTTTTCCATGCCTTTATAGAGTCAGTTTGTAGAAAAAAAAAATACTTTCTAACCCAAATTATTTTCATTCTTAACAAGTCACAGCCTAGTACTAAAAAAGATAGTTATATTTATTTGCATTAAGACTGACCAAAGTCCCTTGAATAAATGACAAGATTATCTAAGTTCTGAAATTTCTTCCTAGAGGCTTTCTATTATGCTGTTCATTATTCGTACAACCTATCAAAAAATAATCATTGCTAAGACTCTCCAAAGAAAACCTGATTTTTATTTTTCTTCTCATAAAAGCTCATCAGAACTTTTTGATAGTTTTGAAAACATAAAAACCATAGGAACCCACATAATAAAGCCTTTCCCAGTGGTTGATTAGGCACAAACTTCTTTAGGCTTTGATGGGTTTTCATATTTATTGTACTTTCATGCATTTTTGACCACTTAACATGTGTAAACCAGTTAATATTTTAATTAGGTTCCTATCTTTTTAGGATTACTCAGTTTTTCAGTGCTGGGTCTCAACCCTCTTTTTCTCATCAACTCTGCTTTTTCTTTTTAAATTAAGCTTCCAATTTTAAAAGAATTGCAGATTGCAGTTGTAAGAAATAACACAGACAGATCTGGTGTTCCCTCACCCTGTTTCCCCAAAGGTAACATCTTGGTAGACTATAGCATGATATTTCAAGCAAGCTAATGGCATTGATAAAGCTGAGAAAGTATGTTTTCACCACCGCCACTCAGTGCAGCACTTTTAGAGCCACATCCACGTCCTTCCCACCCCACCGCTTACTTAACCACTAGCAACCACTAATCTGTTTATCATTTCTATAATTTTGTCATTTCAAAAATGTTATATAAATGCAATCATAGAGCATGTGATCTTTTGAGAATTTTTTTTTTTTTACTCAGAGAACAATCTGGAAGAATCTCCAGATTGTTCTCTGAGTAAAAAAAAAAAAAAAAAAAAACTTCCAAATTGTTCTCTGTGTCAAGAGTTCATAATTGTTAGGTGTTCCAGGGAAAAGATGAGCTACATTTGTTTAACCCTTCACCTGCTGAAGGACATCTGGGTTGTTTTTTCCTAGGATGAAGGGTTAATTATTAAAAGTTCAATAATGTTTCTAGAGCCACATAAATTTTCTTTTTTCTTCTAGTAAACTTGGGAAAATTTTAAATTAATACATTTTAATTAAGTTAATATGATTTGGAATCAAGAGTATGTCCTGAAATTCCCTTACTCTCATTCTTACTCTCATTTGCTCTCCTCATCTATACATACATTCATACATATGTGAAATAGTGTTTATTAGGTGAGTTATTTTCCTGACATTTTCTTTGTATTTTGGCACATTACTTAAATTTTTTATAATTAATATAATTTTGTTTGAACAATATAGTGATATTTTAAAAATGGATTAAACATTATTCCCCCACAGATGAACTTTTTTACCTAGGGTTTTAACTGTTTGAGATCAAAAATATATTTAATGGAAATATTTCAACATAAGTGGCCCAACAGGATAGAGACAAAGGAGAATCAGAATGTATCTGCAGGTCATTCAGACTTCCTACCTCAAAGACCCCAGCAGATTGAGGAAAACACAGCAGATTTACAGTTTTTTGAGGTTACTTCTGATGATCAGGTATTAATAGCCTTCTGAGTGAGTATTTATATTATATCCCCCATTTTATTATGAACATTTCTGTGAATAACATAACATACTTTTTCCTAATAAATGGTATTTATTTAAATAATAAATAAATCAAGACAGAGCCTGAATTTAAATGATCTTATACAAGTTAATTAAGAATATATTTCCTTTGAAAAATTAATTGAAATTTAGTGACTATGTTACCTAAACCATTTGAATTTAATTTAATTTTCTGTAGCTTACATATCACCATGGTATGAACCATGCTACTATTGGCCAATGGTGCCATTGCAAAATCCTTCCATCCAATTTGTGGCCATTATTCTCAGTCATACTTTAAGATGAAGACTTCAGTCACATCATCTTACCTTAATATGTTTCTTCAGACCTGAGGGCTGGATTTCATGTCTCTCCCTCTGATTTCTATACTTTCTTCTAGCAAGAACACATGCATGTTTGTTGTTGTTGTTTTTGTAGCTGTTAGAGTGGTAGGATGGCTTTGTGATCCTCTTAAGTGTCTCCTATCCAAAGACTGCAAAACCACTGAGGACTGATTATATGTGTAATTCACCCTTGCCTCTATAGCTCCTAACACAATAACTAGAACACATGTTTAAGTAATTATAAGCAGATATGTAAATAAAGCAACTATGAGGTGAAAGGTTATGAAAAAAAAAAACACAGAAAGTTCCAATTTGGGGGGTAATTTGAAGACTGCTAAAAATTTAAACTGGAAAATTGAACCATTAATACTTTCCTACTAATGCTTGCTAGAAGACAGATGACTAAGAAATTAAGTTATTCTTTTCACTCTGAATAATTTTAGAAATAATTAGATAAAGAAGGACAAGACAATGTGCTAAGTTCCAACTTAACATGAGATAACCTAATGTTTGGAGACCACCAAAAAGTTAAATTTTAAAATATTATGTCTATGATGTCAAAAATTAGTAGCCAAACTATTTAATCCTGTAATGACACTCAATTGGGCATGAAATTGAAGTTGGTATTTTATGCAAATTAAAAATAGGTACATGGATTTTATTTTTCCTTTTCTGTGACTGACAAAAGCTCAGGCTTTAATCTATTTCTTTTTGAAAATTTGCCTGATCTTTGCTAACATTTACTGTGTCACAGTGATCTTCAGAAAGCAGTCAAGTTGATCCTGACGAGTAAACAATCGAGACATGACTCTACCTGTTAGGGGAAGAATATTCTAGTACCTATGCTTACAATAAGCCCAAATAGAAAAAGAATCCTTTCTCTCTTCACTCTCCCTAGAATTTATATAGTGGGTCAGGCTGCCCTAGATGGCAAGCTGGCATCTGCTTCGTAGTTTATATTTTCACACAGTTCTAGTTGGAGAATAGATTCAATCTTAAAAGAAGGCAACTTCCTATCCCCAGAATTATTCCTAAGGGTCAGAGCAGAGTGGAGATGTGCCCCGTCAGCTTTGGGAGAGTGGCCTTGATTACAGTGGCCTTTATACAAATGTGACATTGGCAGAAAGAGACCCTAGGGCATACTATCACCTCTTTTTCCTTCTGTGACCCTCTTCAGCTATTCTCCTTCTCCAAACCATCCCTTCTTTGGGAAACAAACACTCAAAGGTATCTAATACCACCCACTCACTTTCATATAAATTAAAGTCAATATACACCCTCTTTCAAAGTATTTGCCTTTCAAACTTCATCTCTGATAAAGAAATAGATCATTCCTTTGTATTCGTGGAATTTCATGCACTTGTGTCCAGAAATTGCTGTAGAGAGATCATATAAAAGGTTACATTTACACTACTACAATATGGCCTGGCCTTATATATTCAGAATTTGGAAATATAAAGGTGAGAAAAATGATATATTACATTGAAAAATAGTACGAGTTTGGTTTTTTTTCTTTCCTATCTTTGTTATTGCATAACATTTTAAATAAATTAAATGTATTAGTCAGGGAATTGGTTTGTGACCCTCTAGGGGGTTTTCTGGGTGTCATCTGTAACTGCCCCTGTATTCAGAGAGCAGAGAAAGACTGAAGGAAGAGGCAGACCACTCCACATTGCTGGTGGCTGTTATAATACGCAGACGGAATATAATACGGAACTTACATATGAGGCTTGTCATGAACAGCAGCAAGACAAATGGGTCCCTGCACCCACCCACCCAATCTTGAAAATATGTAAAGAGGCCTTAACTGGGTTTAGCCACACATACTGTGTGGATGTTCTCAACACCTTTTAACTATTTCAAGACCGTGTCCTTGGAGAAGACCCTGACAGTGGGAAAGGCAAGCAGAACCCACATTCCCAAAAGAGGGGAGGAAATGAAGTGCCTCTGAGTGCCCAGGTCCAACCCACAGGGTCACCAGTGGTTATGTTCTTTGATGATGTTCCCCAGCATGGGGTTCTCTAGATTAATATAATATAATATAATATAATAATATAAATAGTATTGGTTCTATTTCTGGAGAATCTTAATACATTTAACTTTTGTGTATATATATGTGTATGTGTGTATATGTGTGTATGTATACATATACACACTATATATATATTATAAATGTAAATGGCATGATATAATACATGATCGCATATATATATAAATTTATTATTAGGAATTGGCTCATGCAGTTACAGACACTAAAAAATCCAGACCCAGTAGATCTGATTATATAGTTCCAAAGTGAGTCTGACCTGAGAACCAGGTTATTTGTTGGTGTAAGTTTCAGTTTAAGTCTAAAGGCAGAAGACCAATATCCTAGCACAAGGATAGGCAGAAAAAGAATTCTTCCTTATTCAGTCTTTTTAGTCTATTCAGGCCTTCAGTGGATTGAATGAAGTCCACTCACATGAGAGAATACATTCTGCTTTGCTCATTGACCATGAATGCTAACTTCACCCAGAAACACCCTCACAGACAAACCAGAAATAATGTTTAACCAAACATCTGGGAACTGCATGGCCCAGTCAAGTCGACACATAAAATGAAACATCACCTTCACAAAGATTATTTAAAAGCTTTATTGGTAACAAATTTGAGGGAGGAGGGAACTTCTAGATTTATATGTAGCTACATGGCACACCATGTGTATTAGTAAATTCTTACTTCTCTGCCTAATTGAGGAGGGATGACACAGGGAAAGGAGTTAGTTTTCTATAAATCAGTTTTCAGATTGATTTTTAATTTTCTTCTAAATCAATAAGTTACTAATAAGTAAGGTGCTTATAAACCCTACGGATTCAAACTAAATTAGAAAGTACTTTACATGAATCCATCTCTTGACAGTAAGTACCTTAACAATTAAAATTATAACCCAAATCAAAGATTTTGCTTGCCATTTGCTACATGTACACACTCTTGGGAAAAAAATGATAAAAAAGTTCCTATTCTAAGAGCTTCTCAAATTTCTGGTGAAGAACATGAACAGTAGAAATACCAACTTTAGATAAATCAAAACATTAAAAATACTGGCTTTGTCAAAAACATTGTTTTCTATTTTATTCTGCTTTTGTTAGTAAAGCTGGCATGGACAAATCCCACCAACATAATATCTAGACACAGGAGATGTACTTAGTATTCTTAATTTAAAAAAAAAAAAAAAAGAAGGGGAAGAGAGATGACAAAAACAACCAACACCTCAACCTCAGAAACCAACATCATGAAAATGGACATATATGTATACAGACCTCTGTGTGTGTTTGTGTTTTATTGACAAAATCTTTCCATTTTACATAGTTCAGTCTCAAAGCAGGACTGCAGGCAAGATTCGATATGAGGTAAAATACTGAGTGGCTTCAAAATTTATTCAGCCTTCCAGTGATACTTTGGCAAAGCATTGTTTAGGGTTATCTTATATTCTCCTGAAAGAAAGTCTTGAAAAAATGTCAACCACATTCCTGATCATGTCTAATCATCCAGATTAGATTGACTATCCAATCGAATAAACTCTTTACTAATGGAATTAAAAGGGAACTTTTTGTTTTGTTTTTGTTTTTTGTCTTTCGTACTCAGACATTGATTTCACTTTAGCACCAAATCTAACTTATGTTTTCAGAAAGAAGCACTTGGCTTAGTCATGGTGTTATGTGGACCAGAGCAATTACTCACTTAAAAGGCTTATTGCCTTTAATTTTTAAGATTTTATTTATTTATTTGACGGAGAGAGACACAGCGAGAGAGGGAACACAAGCAGGGGGAGTGGGAGAGGAAGAAGCAGGCTCCCCGTGGAGCAGGGAGCCTGATGTGGGGCTCGATTCCAGGACCCTGGGATCATGACCTGAGCAAAGGTAGCCGCTTAATGACTGAGCCACCCAGGTGCCCCAGCTTATTGCCTTCTTTGGTAAGCTCATCCTGCTAATGAACAAACAAAGAAATGAAATAGATAGAAAAAGCAAGATAAAATATATTTGCACTTTTACTTCTGCTGGCCCTTTTGATTTTCTAGATGGGCTTTATTCAAAGGAAAACAGATGGAAAGCTTTGAAGGAAGTCACAAGACGGCAGAGAATTTACAAAATAAAATCTATGTGGAAAGGTTAAGAGAACTATTGTGTGCTCTGCCTGAAGGCTATAAGAAGACGGAGTGGAAACATCAGAGCTGTCAACATGTATATAAAAGGATATCAGAGCTACGTGTTCTTGCCATTGACCAGAATCAGGAGGAATTGAGTTAAATGTGATGGCAGGGAAAAATCTGGAGAAAGGCAGGCCTCACACCTTCCCCAGCCTTCACCCTTCCTAAATCAATGCTGTCAAATTCTCATGTAAAGAAATGAGAAGAATCTAGCCGTTATTCACATTCAGTAAATCCTGAAATAGTTCAAGTCCAACCATGACAACCAAATGAAAATAGATTGGCCAATCCAAGAACTTGTTCTAAATGCCTGGCATCTGTCTCAGTCAAACGTTGGGTTTAAAAGATGCTTGCTATGAAAGTCTATTATTATACTAAGTCTAAGTCTAAGTCTATTATTCTAAGTCTATTATTATACTAAGTCTATTATTATACTAATGAGTCTGCATCACCAGGAAATTGTGCATAGAGACCCCCAGAAAAGACACCTGGCAATCGAGAGGACTGAGTTCTGGATTCTGACACACAGTTAAACTGAGGGTCTCATCAAGAAGTAGGGGAATCACTCAGGTTCCTTCCAGCTCTTGTCCAGACAGGAGGTGTTTGTTTGGAGAAGAGCCTCTATAATCTCTTCTATTTTATTTTTTTCTTATTAGAACAGTTGTGAATTGCTGTTCAATTGTAGAACCTACTTTTATAGCACTGTGAATTCTATGAACTGTCCCCTTCCTATATGTTATCTTAGTAAATCTTCATATCTTTCTGAAAAACACATTATTTTCCCAATTTTAAATGCTCAGAGAGTTTCATAATAGAATATTATCAGTAAGTTCAGACCCAAGTAGGATCATAGAGTAAAGTCTTGTGTGGCCGTGTTAAACATGAGGGCAAAGACATCCAGGGGAAATGAAAAAAAGTGAAGGAGCATCAGATTTACAAGGAAGGTGTGGGCAACCGAGTTGGTGAAATAACATGCTTACATTATCTAATTTAATCTAATTTTGTATTCTCACAACCATATCAGCTACTTTATTAAGATATCAGCACAGTCACCCTGTTCTTTAAGATCATCTAAAATCACTTCAAATCCCATCCTATTGACATGGAAGGTCCAAGGCCTTCTCTAACACTTCTAATTCTTGCAGCCTTGAATTCCCCTTAAAATCCAGTTTTCAGGGGCGCCTGGGTGGCTCAGTGGGTTAAGCCTCAGCCTTCGGCTCAGGTCGTGATCACAGCATCCTGGGATCGAGCCCCATACCGGGCTCCCTGCTCAGTGGGAAGCCTGCTTCTCCCTCTCTCACTGCCCCTGCCTTGTATTCCCTCTTTCACTGTGTCTCTGTCAAATAAATAAATAAAATCTTTAAAAAAAAATCCAGTTTTCACTCGATTCCATAACCTCCTCCCCCTCAGACTGCCATTCATAGGAGATGGTGAATTTTCTGTAGATTTTTTACACAGAAGAGATTCAAGGTGTAATGGAGACAAGCACTTCATTGCAAGACTATATAGCAGATGATTTAAAATAAAACATTATACTTCCTTGCTGTACAAATAAACTTCCCTGGCAATATCTGCCAGCTTAACAGAGTGTATGGACTGGCACTTTCCTTGTCTCTTACAAACTCATGTACTTAAAGGTTCACTATCTCTACCCCAATTAGAGTCTGTTGCTAAATAAAGACATTCATTCTTTAGGAGAAATCTTGGTGTCAAGCAGAGAAATAATTTTAACTAATCTTATTTCACAGATGAAGGACTTCACAGTAGGAGTGGTTAATTAACATGTTTGAGGTGTTCTCACTTACAAAGTACTAGAATCAACATGTGAACTCAAGTCCTTCCAAATTTTTATATTGCCAAGTAAAACATATTTCACCTTGTGCATTGCTTACCCTATACAGGCTTGACTCAGATTTGAGAAATATGTTGTAGCAGAATCTTTCTTACATTTTTCTTCTATGGAATACACTATGCATATGAAAAGTCTTCTAATTCTTTTCCAACTATCCTGGCCTGGGCCCAATGACTCACTAATTCCACAAGGCTGACATGAAGATCTCTACTCAGTGCACATGTTTCTGTTTGCTTGGAATACTCCTTGGAGATATCTTATCTTACACAAACTTGGATTTCACTGCAACTATGTGGATGTATAGGAAAAACAGTAGTCTGACTTCCTGAAAACATCTTTAACTTCAAGGCTGGACGAAAAGATCTGAGCTTCAAGGCTGTCATTTTTTCAAGGGTTTCTCTAGCTTTTTAGGAGAACCTTTCTGCTATCTTTTTTTCTAGTGTTGGTGAGCAATCTCTGTGTTCAGATTTGAAGCAAAGGACTTTGGAACATCTCAGCCATGTCCCCGAGTTCTGAGAGAATGCCACAGAGCATTCTGTCCTTGCCTGTACCCATACGTCCTTTTTCTATGGAACTGTTTTTGTTGTTTTGTTTTTCTACTCTTAAGACACATTCACATCATACGAGGGAGAAAGTAGACACCAGATCAAACCTGTCCTGGCAATTGCTAGGATGACCTCACGTTTCTCAAGGCCCCTTCAACCCTAACCTCCTGAAGCAGTAAGTAAATGATCTGTAAGAATCCTGACCTTACTTTTTTTTCTCATAACTTAACTAACAACTGCAATTATGCTACCCAATAAGAAGGAACATGTGCTAAATATCCTTTTAAAAAAGGAAGGGCAGAGTCAGGGCACAGTAGAGAAGGGCTTATTATCAGAAATGAGGGTGAATTAAGTAGGCTTTAAATTATTTCCCTTTTCTAATTTCTCTTTAAATTATAATGAAAATTATTCATTAGATTTCCAATGGAAAAAGATGCCTATTTTAAGACATTTACTGGATATCCTCTACATCATTATACAGTGGAGAGAATCTTGAAATATGCCATGCACAGTCACTAAAATCTTCCTTGGAATATTTTAATAGCATCTCTAGAGTCTTTCAAGATGATGACATTCTGTAAAATTATTATGAACTGGAATAACAATCCTGAAAAACAGTTCTGATAATAAAGTATCTTTGAGTCTAATTTCCTTCCCCAGTGCTCACTTCTACTTTGTTAAGGTCAAATAGGACTTTGTAAATGATGGGAGAGGAACAAAGTTGTTGTTTGCCTTGTGTAGTACTTGTCCTTTTACAGAAATGGCAACCTCTACCCTTCTTTGTGACTTTCTGATCCCCACTGTACAACGAGCTACTGCTGTCTAAGAAGACCACATGCTCACGTTAAAGGGTATCTAATATCCCCACCCAAACCACAGGGGAGGACACCTGCATTGCTCTACAGTATGCATATACCCCTTCCAACGTCTTAAAAATACAGGATAATTCAAAGGCCCTCATGAGAGATACAAAGGTGACCACTGCCATGTCAAATAATAATACATAATTCATATTTTTCTTTCAAGAATTTTGAGTTTAAAATAGAATCCTAAAATATGCTGCTCACAGTCACTAAAGACTCTTTGAATATTTTAATAACATCTCTAGAGTCTTTCTACATGACAGTCTTCTGTAGAATGATTAGAAACTGGAATACAAGTTTGTAAAGCCACTCTGATTGTAAGATACCTTTGAGTCTATTCTCTCTACTGCTGTATTCAGTTCCCCTAAGTTAAGGTCAGTCAGAACCCTTAAGAGTATGTTCTTGTCAGCTGATGAGCTAACTTAAAAGGCGTTGAAATCACTGTAACATGGTGGAAAAAAGGAAAGATAATATATATTAAGGTGGAAAATGTAAAATAAGCTCTTTCTCCCCAGGAAGCTGCAACCTCCCTGGCAGAGTTGAGAATATAAACCAAAAGTGCTCATGTCTAAAAATTTTACCTTTCTAAAACTGGGACATCAAGGAAGCCCTGAACTATTTTTTTTTTTTAATCACTCCTCACAACCCTTCCTCATCTTGCATTTTTTTTGTATTCCTTTTTTTAATATTCTATATTTGTAAAGGAGTCTGGCTAGTTTTACATTCATATGTATCTCTCATTAGTAAATTCATTGCTAAATTAAGCTCTCATTAATAAATTTGAACTTTTTAGCACTTTAGTTTGCAGACTTCCACCTATTTTAAAACTGTGTATAATGTGAACTTGCAAATATCAAAACAAAAGCTTTAGAAATTACAGTATAGCCACAGATGATCAAAGACTACATGAAGTCATCCAGGGGTTAAATAACACTTAATCGTAGATGGGAAATACTCCACTTTTCCTACCACAAATGCTAGAAATAGAGATCCTGCCAAGAAACCTGTTGGAAATTATCAATTATGAAAATGGACTGCTGAGCTGACAGCCCTGAAGAAGAGGAATTAATGACTCTTTGGTGAACTTTGTATGATCTTCTCCCTCTAAGATGGGAGGAAAGCCATATGCTGTCTCCAGCAATTGTAATCACACCCCAATGGCATCACTCTGATGGCAAGAAAATTAGTCCCAGAATTGATCTAACATGTACTGTGTGCTGTTTATTAGGCACGTATTACTAATGATACCACCCAGCAAGACCTTACTTTGAAAAAACATCCAAATATGAATATATTCTTATAAACAATAACCATTCAGGATCATATTTTTATCAATGAATAAGTACCTTCAGCTTTTGTAATGAAGGAAAAGGGTCAATGCATCCATCAATACTCTCAATAAAGCCTCGTTTCCCAACATCTCCTTCTTGGTGTGCACAGAATGTGGTACATGTGTGCCATGCCACAAAAAACAGACGAGAGTGTTTGTGGCCAGAGCCCTTAGCCCTGAGTCCACCACACTGAGGCCTGAGGCTTTATCCTGAGCATCCCTGGTTGTAGAGGAGCACTTACCTGAGACAATAAACTTAGTCTTAAAGAAGAAATGGGCAACGGAATACTATGCAGCTGTCAAGAGAAATTAAATCTTGCCATTTGCAACGACGTGGATGGAACTAGAGGGTATTATGCTGAGTGATGTAAGTCAATCAGAGAAAGAAAATTATCATACGATCTCCCTGATATGAGGAATTTGAGAGGCAAAGTGGGGGATTTGGGGGGTAAGGAAGGAAAAAATGAAACAAGATGGGATCAGGAGGGAGACAAATCATAAGACAAATCTCACACACACAAAAAAAAAACAAAATTGAGGGTTGCTGGGGGGGCGGTATGGGAAGGGTGGTTGTGTTATGGACATCGGGGAGGATATGGCCTATGGTGAGTGCTGTGAAGTGTGTAAGACTGATGATTCACAGACCTATACCCCTGGGGCTAATAATACATTATATGTTAATAAAAACTTTTTTTTTTAAAAGAAGAAGAAATGGGCTTACAGAGAATAAATAGCTGTATTTACAGGCCCCATCACTTTACAATCATTTTTAATAATTAACAAAACAGCTTATAAAGTAAGACATTCACTTCCCCATTCTTGTAGAAAGAATACATGTGATAGAAATGCTTCTTCCCTGGTGTGACTTCTCAATGGCAGAAAACCCTTAGGTCTATAAATCTTCGAGGGCTTTAGAAATAGTAGATTCCCCATAAATTTTAGTAGAATCAATACAAAACAATTACTGTAATATGCTATGATATAACAAGATCGTGGTCTCAACATTCAATGTGAACCAAAGCTTTCTCTCTTTCATCATGGATGCCTCTGCACTCATGTCCTCCTCTGTCTACATGGGATTCTTGTTACTCCAACACCATTTCTCTTCAGCTCCCTTTGTCCTAATATGCTATTTCTCATCCCTTAGACTTTTTTCTTGTTCATTTTTGTTTGTCCTCAATTTTATTTTTTCCTATTTCCAGTAATTTCTTATGAACTAGATAGATGATAAGTAATAGATGGTTAGACAGACAGATAGAATGAAAGACAGACAGTAGATATGATACTGACATCCTCTAGGCACTGTGAACCCCTTTCTTATCTAGTTCCTTAAAAAGCCTGCTCCCCTGAAATCACTAGTGGGGTTAGTGGTACAACAAGAAATAAATCTACAGTTAACATTTTTAAATGCTTATAGCATGCCAGGTGCCCAGCTAGTAGTTCTCATAAATTAACTCATTTAATCTTCCCAATAAATCTACAGAGGAGCTAATTTTATTATCTCGTTTTACAAATTAGGCAAGTGAAGCACAGTGAGTCTGTATAACTTACCCAAGGTTACGCAGTTAGGGAGTGGCACACTATTCAAAATGTAGAAATGTGCCACCGTGATTAAGCAAGATTTTTATCTTATGTAAGTTAGACTCTTGAGTGCTGAAATGTCCCTCCCCACTTTAAGGAGCTGCTATAGAGTACTTAGCATGGTGAACCCATAGTTTTAGACCAGTTTTCTCAATCTAAATGGGCTTCCGAGTCTCCTCACTTTGGGACAATAAGGGACAAAGGAGGCACTGGGGATATTTTGCTCCTCTCTGCACTATGTGTCTGAGATTTCATGCGTTCCTTTCATTGTTTATATGCTAAATCCACAGGGCATGAAAGTAATCTCAGCCAAGATCAACTCATCACTCTCAAACAATTCACAAATCAGGCTTTGTGGTCTGACCTAACTTAAACAAACAAACAATATTAACCATGATTTGGATTTTTAAATTTTTTTCAACCATGATTTGGATTTTTTAGATTAATCTATGATTTGCTACATTTGGAGACATTTGATCTATGAGTTTTTAGAAGACTGGATTTTTCAGTTATATAAGGGACATAGGTACATAAATATTACTTGGCACATAATCTTTATCTATAATCTTGATCTATACATCTAGCTAGCAAGCTAGCTAAAAGTACAATAATAGTTAATATTCTTAATACTCCTTACCCTTAAGGAAAATTCTAGCAATTAAATGAACTTGGAATCTTTTCACAGTTCAATTACCAAATCAACTATTTAGTTGGAGAGGGTACCTTCTGTCTTGATTAAAAATCATTACTGGCCAGGAGTAAACAAGACTATTTCAATTTTAGAGCAAGTATCCGGTCTATGCAAGGCGCAAAGTCTTACTGAAGCTAAAGCAATTATTCTTCATATTAGACATGTAAGCTAATACACAATTCAGGAAACTGATGATTGTTCTTCCTGCAGACATTCCAGACAGGCCTTTAGCTGTGCTGTAAATTGCTATCATGTCTCTAATGTGGGGTCTTTCCTCACCTAGTCCACAGTCATTGCTTTGTGTACACCTTCACCATTCCTTAATGGGATCCTTGCAATCCCACTTAATGCCATTCTTTCTCTACTATTACACTAATTTTCTACATTTATTCTTTTTCTGTTGCCACAGCAACCTTCTCTTTTCTCCCATCTGATCCTCTAATACCTTAAGTTCTGCAATGGTTCCTTAACATCTATACATTAAAACTTCTTATCCTTCTACTGGGTAGTCCCTATTTTCATCTAGATTTCCACTCCTCCCTTCCTCTCCCTGATCTGTGTGCCCTGGAGGCCTGATCTATACCTGCATCATCAGCGGGCTACCTTGCCATATGGCTTCTGGTTGGGTTTGGTAATAAGAGATAATGGCAGGATATTGCAGGTGAAAAAAGAATGAATTTAGGGTATTAATTTCCCCAACTTGTGAATTGGTTTTATTTCTCTACTGAAAAGGAGTCCTTTGTTAGTACTGCAATTACTCTTTATGGTATTGTAATCACTTTCTCCCCTTTTCTTTTCAGGTCTGTGAGTGACAACAGCACACCAATGTTGCTGGCTGAGGAAGGCCTCGTCAACTCACACTCATGCCTCTGTAGAGAGCCCCTGCATTAGTGTACTCTCAAGTATATCATGTAAGTGTCCATCTGCTCCCTGCTAAGATCTTGAACATGGCATCCAAGGTACCACATACTCTGGTTCCCTTCCATTCCCTTCCAGCATGCCTGTTTCTTTCAAGTGCTGTGTCTATTTAATACTAAATTGTTGTGCTTTTAGTGCCTCAAATAAATCATGCTTTTTTTTTTTTTAAGTCACTCTATCCATTTGCTTATATTTGCTTATGTTCGCGTCCCTTTTCCTAGCGATCTCTTGCCTTCCTTGTCCATTGCAATAACCACAACTCATCCTTTAGGCCACTGTTTGAAGTGCCTTTTCTGTCAAGCCTTCTTCTAGATGTCCCGGTGAGACTTGGAGAGCCCTTAACTATTTGCTTATACTTATTATATTACAATTTGCGTTTGTTCATTCATTCATTATTCATAGATACAAACTCGGAATAAGAATCATCTCAATTTTGAATAACAGATCTGCTTCTTATTGTGGCATTGCCTTGAACAAGTTTTTCAACTTTCTCAACCTACTTTTGAAAAAGATTAATAATTCCTACCTCACAGTGTTATTTTAGGATTATTGAAAAAAATGTATGAAAATATCTTGATACCAAATAAATGCTCAGTTAGTTATAGCTATTGATATAAAATTTCCCAAACACCCAGTGAAACAAACAGCACAGAAAAATTGGTCAGTAAATGTTTATTTAATGTTTGATGTTAAGTCAAAAGCAAAAAGCATATTCTTAGCTCCACAGAATAAGTAAAATGGCTGAAGAGAAACTGAGTAAGCCCACAGTCTTCATATGTATGATGTTTTGATCTGTGTAAATATTAATTTCTTTCCTCAAATCCCACTGATTGATTAATGAACTGACTATATGTTAACTTTGACAGTGCTCAAAAATTCCCATGTCTCTATTCTTCCTTCATGTTTCAAGGCTTTCCAGCTACACACACACACACACACACACACACTCAATTTTTACATATAAAGCACAAAATTCCAATAAATGCTGTGATAAGTAGTAAATATTTTAAATTAATTTGCTTAAATTTGAATGTCAGCTAAATGCCAACATTTTCTATTATTATGATTCTTTTTATTGGAATATATTATAATCATATTTGTATTCTCAAAGGCATACTGTCCAGATGGGTGTTTGGATACCCAGTTCTGGAGCTCTTTTGATAAAGATGTTTTGCCCATCCTACCAGGACCTCTGGACAGAGATTTGGCCTGGGCCAGTGAGCCTGCTGGCTCTCATTCAATGGATCTGTTCTGGGAGCTGAAGTTCTGGGTGAAGTGAGAGCAGATCCGTAGAAAAATAATTTACAATAATTGCATGGAACACTTTCCAATGAGACATGTTCTAATTTATTCTTTTGTTCTTGAAATTATTGTAAAATTTTGAACTGAAGCTTCTGCCTGACTGAGATTGTTGTAGAAGTGCCCATCAAAGTGAGGGAAAGTGCACTGTTCCATTTTGTCATAGTCATGATGGCCAGTGTGTCTTCTCTTGCAGAGTTGCAAAATTAAAAAGATTTTTCTTCAGTGACATTTGCCTACCTGTCTATTACCCTCAAACCATTTTCCCAGTCCCCTGAGGCTACTTCTGATTGCTCAATCTGCTATTTTTCACTTGGTATTAAGCAGGACTCCCAACACCAGCTGACACAGTGAGACAACCTTCATTAATGGACAACAATTTGGCAAGATATAGTAAACCTGAATATGAGCTAACTCTTCCACCAACAATTCTATTTTGGGTTTCAAAACTCTCACATAAGAGAAAGGGAACCATATATAAATATGTCTTTTTAACGTTTGCTGTAAAAATACAAAAATAGAAGCAACAAATATCTATCAGTAATGAAATATATAAAAGGGTGTGGTGTATTCTGTATTATTTATACAACAACTACGTATATCAACAGGTATGACTTTTTAAAACATCATATAAAGTAAGAAAATCAAATCTCAAAGTGATACAAATAATATTCTGTCACTAGTGGAGAATTGTAAAACCATTTTATAAACTATTATTGCTATAATATAAGAACTCAAATGGAAAGGATACAATCACGTTGAACTTGGTATTTACCTCTACAAAAGGGAGAAAGGAAACAGAATACAAAGGAAGTTTCGAATTACTCAGTAACAATTTGTTTTTTACAACAGGCATTCATTTTATTACTCTCTATGCTAGTTTTTATATTTGAAACAGCTATAATAACCCAATCCATGAAGAAAGAATAAAATTGATTAAAAAAACAATAATTGCCCAATAAAATTAATAAACTATTGAACACAAATGTTATGAGATTGGTAGCCTTAAAGACTATTCTGTCCAACCAAGGGAAACTGTGCCATTGACTCCTGATTCCTGATTCAACCCCACCAGTATTTGTGAACTAACATGTCAGAACTGGCTAATCATAGCTCCAAAGGTGTGAAAAGGAATGAATATTCATTCCCTAATTCAGTTGACGAATATTTTGTATTTGACTTCAGAGTCCATCCTCAGAATGATCACATTTGGGAATGTGCCACAGAGATATCTATAACTACCACTACACATACACACACACACACACACACACTCTTCCAAGAAGGTGTGATTTTCTAGCAGATTAGCACTCAGTGAGGTGGCAGGTCACGTTCACAAGATTTGATCGAGAACTTTGGTCTATCCAAAGGGCAAGGATGACTAAGTCTCAAATCTCAGGAGCCTTCTTCATGTGTTTACTGTCTCACATCTTTCACCTACATTTGCATTCCTCTGTCAATCACTGTCCTTTTTGTGACAGCTGCACAAATGTAAAAACTCATAAGTAAAATATCTGCAAACAAAATCTGACATTATAGATATTAAATGCTTTAGAAGAATAAAATGCCATAACCAGCTATGGCTCAACTCTATGAAGTCCTTTTATTTTATTTGCTGCATGAAAGTTTAAGAGAAAGAAAAACACTTTTATCTCAACAGATATGCCACAACAGGATTTAATAAAATTTATTATATATTTCTCTTTAAAATCCTGATAGTTTTAAATTAGAAGGGATCTATAAGACATTAAATATGTTTCTTACAGGCAAATATTAACTGAGTAAGCAAATGGGAACCAATAACATTTTATCCAAAATATAAAAAACAGGTATTTCTTTTAATATCAAACAAAAATACAAGTAGCTTGGCTATGTGAGAATTATATGTACACACACACACATACATCCAGGGATATCTGGAAGGGATGAGCACAAGGAAGGATAGCACTTGAAAAGGCTAGAGATTAAGTCAGAATTGTTTAGGGTTCCTGATTTGCTACTTCATGCATCATTTTGCGAGATCCTCTGAGACTAACTTTTCTAACACATAAAATGGGGGATACCAGTAATGATCTCATAGATTAAATATGAGGGTTAAATGAGAGAGCAAATGTAAGTTGTAAGTCCTTTAGCCTTGTGTAACATATAGCAAGTGTCCAATAAATGCAGTTGTAATTCTGTAAATTCCACATACATGCAGATAAATGTACATAATGGAACAAATGGACTCAGTTCATTCAAAGTCCATTTTCTCTCTTCTCTAGAATTTATAATTAATGATGTTTACAATATCCTTTTACTGCTCACCAAATCCATGTAAATTTGCATACATTTTCCAAATAGATCCTGTAAAAGGAAATGTCCTAGAAAAGTGCCTTTAAGGGTGATGGTTTGATTAACCCTTTTCTTTCTGTGTATGTAAAAATACCTCTTGCTTAATTTTGCCTGAGGGATTTTTTTTTCTTTTAGCTACAATTTCTATCCAACAAATATACAAATGAACTTTTAGAGTTATGAGTGACAGTCTCTAGGCAAAATAGACTAGAGTACAATAATACCCTTCTCTTAACACTACTATCTTCTGTTTACTTGGAGAATGAGCATGTGGGAAGGGACATAATTTCTTGAGAGAAATATAGTCATGAAAATATTACCCTAACAACTTTGCTCTGCCTGTGCTGTCTGTACATTTTTTATCTAAACTGGCAAGACTGGAAGCATAGGAGTTCTTTTTACTTCAAAACATGTGTCATTATACATAATATGTCTTTGGGAGGGCAACATAGCTCAAAAAAGTAAGGGAACAGAGCCATGGAAAATTTTAATTTATGGCTCAACCATTAATCCCTGTGCAATCATGGACAAGTTGCTTAATCAGGCCCAGTGTCAGGAACCATTACAATGCACGTAAGTGTTTGGAGAAATATATACCAAAGATCAAGCTCAATAGACCAAGGGGAATCAGGGCAGAATGATTAGAAATTTGAGTTTTTTAAAAGATCTGTCCCAGTACTTGCCCTTGCCTTAAAAAAGAATAAAGATTAAAAAAAAAAAAGAATAAAGATAGAAGTTGAAACTATTGATGGCAGTTTGAGACATGTCAAGATGATACTTCAGATGTAATCACACATAACCTTGGGCAGATTATGTAACTTTTTTGAAACTCGGTTGCTTTATTTATAAAATGCTGGCAATAATGCTTCCTTCAGAACAATTCCTATAACAATCAAACAAATTAAGTCACTTAGGTAGAATACCTCAGGGAATGTCTCTCAACAGATAGTTTTATTTTTATCATTAATAACAATTAAGAACCATATGGACTGCACAAAGGAATTTACCCAAACTTATCACTGTCACTGTCTTCAGGAGAAAATAGTCAAAATCCTGAAATACTCTATTGACTAATTAGCTTACCTATGTTTAGTTTCTGATCTAAATATGCATTTGTATATTATGTACATATATGTATATGTGTTTATATATATTCATTTATATATGGATATAAATATAGATTGGTATAAATTCATAAATATATCCTCTGTTTTGCTCTAAGGAATCTTGGACCCAAATCAGTCTTTGATGTCCTATCTTGATAAGCATAGTAAGGCTGTAAGTGACCTATATGACTTCTGTCATTTGTTTACTGTGTAGGCTGGAAAAAGACCAGGAGTTTTGCTTCCTTACTTTTTCCTTATACCTTAACACTGTAAGTCTTTCACATTTTATATTCAATCTTCAAGGGTAGGAAATCAGAAAAATTGAATTACTTTTCTATTTTTTAAGGACTTTATTTATTTGTCAGAGAGAGAGAGCACAAGCAGGGAGAGTGGCAGGCAGAGGGAGAAGCAGGTTGCCCACTGAGCGAGGACCCTGATACAGGACTGGATCCCAGAACCTGGGATCATGACCTGAACCTAAGGCAGACACTTAACCAACTGAGCCATCCACACATCCTTAGATTGCTTTTCTTAAGGCTTAGAACAGAATTGTCCTAATTTGGCCTTCTTATCTGGGTATAGATTTCTACCACACAACAACTTTATGTTTATCTGAAAAGTCATTTAGAAGAACAAATTGTCTGAAGAGTGAAAAAAGCATGATATACAGTTAAGAATAATAGAAAAAGAATATGCACATATCAGTGCAAGATTCTGCAGTATTTTTGACCATGTATAGATAATTTGGGTATTAGGGTTCTAACCAATAGAGAGAGAGAGAGGGAGTGTGTGTGTGTCTAGAGAGAGGAAAGAAACTAGAGAGGGATTCATTTTAAAGAATTGGCTCACAGAGTTGTAAAGCCTGGCAATTCCAAAACCTGAAAGTAGAGGCTGGAAATAGAACAGTTGTAACTCAAGTCCAAAGGCAGTCTGTTGGCAGAATTCCCTCCTTTAGGGAAGGTCAGAATTTTTCTTAAGGTCTTCAACTGATTGAATGAGGTCCACCATGTGATGGAGCACAATCTTTATTACTCAAAGTCTACTGATTTAAATGTACATCCCAGAGCACCTGATTGCTTAGTCAGTCAGACTTCTAACTCTTGATTTTGGTTCAGGTCATGATCTCGGGTCAGGAGTTGAGCCCCTCATGAGGCTCTATGCTCAGCAGGGAGTCTGCTTGAGACTCTCTCCTTCTCCCTCTGCCCCTCCCTCCGCTCATATGTGTGCTCTCTCTCTCTCTCAAATAAATAGATGTTTGAAAAAATGTAAAGTTCATCCCCCCCCCAAAAAAAAGTTTCATAGAAACATCTAGAATAGTGTTTGACCAAATATCTAGGTGCTATTACCTAGCCAAGTCAACACATAAAATTAACTATTGTAATTTGTTTAATGAAATATGCAGATCAAAAAATTAAAACCCAAATTCAGCCCCAATAAAGAAATGAACTATAGGGAAAATATTAGTTCCCTTTGACTAAAGTCTATTTCAAGGATGATAATACGGTAGACTACATACACATACAAAAGGGGACTTATAACATATCCCTCATGCAAGGGATCCTGTGAAGCTACAGAGAGCAACAGGATTCCAAAACCTCAAATATAATCTCAGTTGCTTCAGGAGAAAGGCCTGGTATGACTCTAAAATTTTGCTTCATGGCATTCCGAAGACTGGCCTCATCAGCTCCACCAAACTCCAGAGACAAGGTTGGGTAAGAGAATTGGGGAGTCATCTCAGACCTGATACATTTCATAGGACAGAAAAATCTTCTTAAAACTAAAACTACTTACTTGATTAATTATTAATTATTGTGTGTATAGTTTGTATACTCTACTATAGTATAGTGATAGAAATTATTGCAATGATCCTTATTGCAAGTTTGAGATGGAGTTTACATGCACAACAAACCAAAGTATAGCAGACCATGGTATTGATGTTAAATGTGTTGAAAGAACTGAGCTCATTGCCAACTAAAATTAACCAGCAATCTAGAACAGTCTCCACTAAGATACTTCATAGAGTAAGTGTACCCCCAAGTAGGTGCAAAAGTAAGGTAGTTTAGATAACATTAGCACCTAGGCTAAGATCTAAATTTGTCCTAAGTTTTTCTTGCACATTGCAAATCGAAGGCTTTTCTTTCTCTTGTATTTCAAACTATGATGCCATATTTCCATGATCATCTGAAAAGAAAGATAAATCTTTACTTCCATTGTCAAGCTACAGGAAATAGATATGACTAATAATGACCAAACAGGCCAATTAACTGAGGCTATATTTGCATGACATCTTTGGAGTTTAGGGGGAAAAAAAAGGAAGGAGGAGGAGGAAATGACAACAGCAGTAGCTTATGTGTGAATCCCTCTCAATCCCCACATAAAGCAGACTGGAGTGAATGAATGAATGAATCATTGAATGAAATCTATGGAGAGTAACTACCACAAAACACATTTTCACAACCACAATATTCAAGCAGGTGAAATGAATCCAGCTACAGCCACAAGACCCACAAGGCAGAGGTATCTGTGAGGGAGAGAGCAGGGAGAAGTAAGAGGGTGAGTGATGCACCTGAGAGCAGAAGAGCCCGAAATCATGAACAGGCAGTTCCAGGGAATTATACTGGGCCAACATGAAAACAATAGTTGAACCTAGGAGAGGTTTTACCCAGTCCTCCATCCAGTGAGTACAAAGGTCCTACACCCTTAGAGAGAGTGAGAAGTCTAGACCCTATGACTGGTTGAAACTGACCAGCCAAAGCTCTCTTCCAGAGCAAGGATCTAAACTGAGGAGAAACTGGCTGTGTGAAATCAAAATAGAGCAGGAGTGATAGAAGAAAAAATGTGAGAAGACACAGTGAGAGAAGGAACAAATGTACAGATAATAATGGCTGCACAGAGAGAGGGGGCAGAGAAGAGAACCAGGAGTCTGAGAAAGCAAGGCTTCATAATTTTGAACACCACACAAAATAGCAGAGAAAGAGCTCTGTGAAGTGATCAAAGCTACCCCAAATCATCTTTTCCTCTAAAATTTGGGGAAAGCTGAGTTCAAGTAAAAATGAGCAACAGAAAAGTATCAAAATCAAATCCGAGCAGCATTGTTATAACAAAAAGAGAACAAGGAGCAGAATAAAATTCTTACAGACCATAATAGCATATACCATACCAGAAAGACATATCCAAGGAACAGAACAAAACTAAAACCTTTATAACCTATGTTTAGATGAGCTAAAAATATAAATGAATATGTACTATAAAAATTAACAAAATGACACAATACATTAAAGAACAATGTAAATCAAAACTAGAAAAATCCAGAAACAATATGATTTAAACAAAAAGAAAAAAAAATAATTTTTAACATAAATACCAAATTAGGGGGAACACAGAAAAATAAACACAGAATGTGATGACTTAAGACAAATACAAAATGCGAGGTTTTTTTAAAATAAAAAATATGAAAAAACAGATATAAAAGATCTGACAAAATGACATTTACAATAGGAAAAATCTAACATATAAAAATAGGAGTCTATAAAGAAAACTGAAGCAAAAAAACAGAACAAAAGCTAAAATTATTAAAGCATTCCTGAAATTTAAAAAAATTGAAATTCTATGTTAAAAAATCACATCGCATACCTGAAATATAATCTATTAAAATTTTGAATTTTTTTTAAAAGGAGAGAAAAATTTTCTCTGGCAAAAACAGTGAATTACTTATAATGGGAAGAAAACTAGATTATCTTTAAACTATTCAGCTGCAATACTTTGTTAGAGTAAAAGAGTTACAAAACTAAAATACTCAAAAAATCTATGAGTCATTGGTTTTATATTCAACAATATGTGGACTTTCAGTATAATGAGCATGAACTTTTATCAACATGCAAAGACTCACAGAATATTGTTTCCGTGAGTCTTTCCTGAGGATTCTTACAGAGATCAAATTCCATACAACCAAATGGCAAGAAATAGATGGTGATATAGTTACTTGTAGAGGCAAGACTAGAGGAGGGGTCAAAAGAAATGGCAATATGATGTGGCTGTATGCCCAGACAGGTGACTCTCATAGGACTATGAAAAAGTGAGGAAGGAATAGAGAATATGTAGGTAAGAATGTTATATTGATAAGGATGATATTAGAATAGTTACTTTAAGGCTAATGTGTGAAGTAGAATGAAAGAATAATTCTGCTCATGTTCCTGAAAAGCAATTTTCTTAGCGGGTAAGAAAGGTGAATAATGCAGAAGAAAGGCGAAGTAATACAGAAAAGATTAAGCAAAAACACTACACAGTTCTCAGTCTAATGTAGAATTAGTAGGTTGAACTCAAGAGAGTTTAATGTATACACCTATAGATGTGCACACATATTATACATGTATATATGCATGGATAAATTTGGATATATTTTCTAGATGTAGCCACTGAAAAGGCATACAAGCAATGACCAAATGCAGTATCAATAAGGATCCCTAGCATTCAGATATCTTGTGGTCTTAAAATTTTGTTTTTCTAAGTTATGTCACAATACTATTTTCTTCTTTTGCAAACGGCCAATTCCATACCCAAAGCAAGGAATGTACAAGATAAGCTTGAAAATTCTTGTAACTGCTAAAGAGGAAACTGTCAAAGACAACCGATATCACGTCAAAAGAACTTGAGAACAAAGTGAAAGAGGCTCTTACAGGAACAGTTTGAGCCTCAAAATAGATAAGTACAATTCACTGAAGTCCATCAAATATGTTTAAATTAATGATTAAAAATGGAAAAACTGGGAACCTGGGTGGCTCAGTGGGTTAAAGCCTCTGCTTTCAGCTCAGGTCATGATCCCAGGGTCATGGGATTGAGCCCCGCATCGGGCTCTCTGCTCGGTGGGAGCCTGCTTCCCTTCCTCTCTCTCTGCCTGCCTCTCTGCCTGCTTGTGATCTCTGTCTGTCAAATAAATAAATAAATAAATAAAATATTAAAATAAATAAATAAATAAAAATTAAATAAAAATGGAAAAACTAACTGGTACCCTTTAGAGATGATAGGAAACTAGTAAATTAAGTTAAAGGATTAAGCATTTGTCTTGCCTTTCCTATATGAAATTTGCTACTGGGTTTACAAAATTATAAACGAAGGTAAGCATTTCTATATAAAACTATTTCAACTAACACATGAAAAAACAAATTTTGTAACTGCAATATCACCGTTTTGCAACTCCCAATGAATAAGTACATTATCGATCATCACAACTTCCAACTACACAAAAAGAGAGACACCCAGACATTTTGCGCCCCTGACGAAAAATATACCACCAGCTGTATCATGTCTGAGTCTCAGGAGACCTCTTGATCCAGCTGCCAAATCTTAGGCTACACAGTGTACTGGGACACATAGCAAACAGTATCAGGGAAACAGCAACATCTGGACAAAAAATCTAAATTGACAAGACCAAACAGTTGTGTCTAGAAATGCACATTTGGGGGGCACCTGGGTGGCTCAGTGGGTTGAGGCCTCTGCCTTCGGCTCAGGTCATGGTCCCGGGGTCCTGGGATCGAGCTCCGCGTCGGGCTCTTTGCTTGGCAGGGAGCCTGCGTTCCCCTCTCTCTCTGCCTGCCTCTCTGCCTACTTGTGATCTCTGTCTGTCAAATAAATAGATAAAATCTTAAAAAAAAATTTAGAAAGGCACATTTGGATAATAAACACCAAGAAGTGATTGCTGTTAAGTCAGGAGAATGGTTGCTTTTTAGTGAGAGAACAGAGGTTGATTGACCTTGGGACAGGCACAGTGCAAGGCTTATGGAATGACTGACAACATTCTATTTTTGACCCCGGGACTGGGTGTAAAGGTGTTTGCCCCATTAAAAACTCATTAAAATATATATTTCTTGGGACATCTGGTTGGCTCAGTTGGTTAATTGACTGCCTTCGATTCAGGTCATAATCCCCGGGTCCTGGAATAGCTTCCCCATTCAGGCTCTCCACTCAGCGGGGAGCTTGCTTCTTCCTCTGCCTGCCTCTCTCCCTGCTTGTGCTCTCTCTTTCTCTCTCTCAAACTAAATAAATAAAATCTTTTTTAAAAAAAAAAATTAAATGAATCTGCTTATAGTTTATTTTCATGTAAGTCAGTGAGATTTACCCTATCTTTTCAAGATTTACTAAATTTAAAGGTGCCTAAAGCAAAGAGGGGGAACTGGTTAAATCAGGAGAGCTATTTTTTTTTTTTTTAAGATAATTGACACTAGTTTGGCTTAACTTTTCACTCTATATAATTATATACTCTGATTAAACTTAATTACGGTTGAGGTGGCCTTAAATCTTTGTATCTTTTGCTGTCAGCTCAGACATAGGGAGAACAAATATTAACAAGAGAGGGGAAAAAAAAAAGACATAGGAAAAGTATTGTCCTAGTATCTTCTCTGGGATTCTGATTATAGCTGGATATTTAGACAAATGTATGATCAATTCTCACAAGAATAAATGTTTCTTTTTGGAAAAGAAATTTAACATAATATAAAATACTTTTTAATGAAATATTTCTGATATATGTTCCACAGAATTACATTCTAAATGACAATTCAGGTTTCAAGTCCGTACAGAAGGAAAAACAAATTTTTTGTGGTCAAAATTAACTGCAAGACCCTGTTGTGTGTTGAATTGTAAATCACCTCTCCCCCCAAAATATCTTGAAGTACCTGTGGTACCAGTACTCTGGTACCTGTGAATGTGATACTATTTGGAAATAGGGTCTTTGCAGAGGCAATCAAGTTAAGATGAGGGCCCTAACCGAACGTGACTGTGTCTTCAAAAATAGAAGAGACAAGACACAGATAGAAACACAGACACAGAGAGAACACCATGACCATGGAAGTAGAGATTGGAGATTGGAGTGATGCATCTAAAAGCCAGGGACAGTCCAAGATGGCCAGTAACACCAGAAGGTAGGAGAAAAGCACGCAGCTGAGTCCCTCCTAGAGTCTTCAGAAAGAGCATGGCCCTGCCAACACTATGATTTCAGATTTCTAGCCTCCAGACTGTGAGAGAACACATGTCTTTTGTGTAAAGACACCAAGTGCGTGATACTTTGACCCCTTAGAGAAGCACTGTGTCCGAGGAGTAAGTGGGACTCCACGATGACACACATCCCACACAGGCATTTGTTTTCCCTCCAGATCTGGGGTAGATCTCTGTTTTTCCATTGAGCATTGGATCTAGTTGGCTTGTGTTTCGAAGCCAAGGTGGATGAATGATGCGGAGATATTTGTAAGCACTAAAATCTCCCTTAATATAGTGAGCTGTACATGCTCTGAGAGGTATCAGGGAACACAGACCAGCTGGGGAAGGACATTGATTCATATTTCTTCTCATACTTGCTCCTGGTGACTAGAGGAGGACAGGCTGAATCACCTGTACTCAGAATGTTCATGTCCTCTCTCTCTCTCTTCCATCGAGGCTGTGTAGCGGAATTTGCACAGGTGAGATCTGAAATAAGCACATTATTTTGTACTTTAGATTTCTTTAATTTTAGTTGTTTCCGAAAAATGTGATTTATTACACAGCTTCAGTTTTCAGAGTTTCAAATATATGCATTTTATTGACCTTTAATCTGCCAAAAATTAATTTAAAATACACTGTATTCAATATGTAAATATTACAGAAATTTTTTTTTGCTCTTTAAATTATTATACTTGGTTTACTGAGTATAGACTTGTGGTACCTTTGAAAAAATAATGCGTACGAATTTAACCTACTCTTAAATCTGTTTAAACTCAATTATAAATGGAGCTAGGAACTGTGTATCTTTAAGGAACTTGCCATATTTGTATCTCATATGGGAAAAGACAAAACTTGGAGCAAAAACTATGACATAAAAAGAATGGTTTTAAAACCTGCTTGTTGAATAAAAAGCCTCCATTATGTCAATCCTTTATAGCAATTGCTCTTTTTACAAAAGGAAGAATCCAGGAAATATTTTTAAAAGAAACTATTCTTTAACTGCTACAGGAACAAGTGAATGGTACTGCTGGTGTCCCCTCCAGCATCAGTTTATAGAACAGAAACACATACACCAAACTCCAGAGCCATAGTTCATACTTAGAAGCCTAGAAACAACGAGGAGCCTTGGTTCTTCATTTCCTTGTGAAGCAGGCAGATCCCGGCAGAAGCAGAAATGTGGGTGCCACGGTGTATGGCCCACAGTTGCGGCTTTTGTCCTCTTTGTGCAGGACCTCTAGGGGCAGGTTCTAGGACAGTCTCTACATAAAAACTCCATATCCGTGCTCTGAGAAATGAATTCTATTTAAACTGGCAGTAATAAGATGTGAAAATGTATTCACCTTTCCAAACACAAGCTCAAACTGTAAACTCGACCAGCTCTCAAGCGAGTGTTGTTGCCATGATGCTCCAGCTTTCACAGCAAGCCCCGAACAGTTATTTTATGATCCATTCCTGCATGCCTCTCTTCCCTTTTTGTCAAAGTAAACAGGAAAAGCTAAAGAAAAATGGGGGATTTTACTAGTCAGTTACATCTTCCATACTTTTACTTGCAAATTGAGTCAGCCACATTCAACTTTCCAACAAGGTGGAATTTAATTTACCACTTTGTTTATTTTGTTCTAAAGACCCTTCTGATGCAGCTAATAATTAACAGATTAATTTCAGATGTCCCCACTTTCCCAGCCTCTGAATTACACTTAATTTAATTGTTTAATAATCTGTGCATTCATGCATGAGAAGTTAATACTCAACTGCATTAGGAGAATTCGTATGTGTACTTTATAGTGTAGCTTATTTACAGAGGAAAGCTGTTTGAAATTTCTCAACATTAAATGCCTTTATTTTACCATCTGACCATGCTTGTTGCCATATAAATATTGTCTATATTTTACCCCATTTTAATATATGACTCCTAGATGCATATACCCAAAGGGATTTATTAGGGAGTGGGTAGGTAAGGTACATATATAACCACATCATCCCTTCAAGCTTTAATGAATTTCTGCAGAAATTAATTTTTAATGGACTACTGCTTGGTGGCATATTCTCCCCTTTTCCTAGCACTCCTGGAAATCCATAAAATATAGAACAAGTTCTCTCCTGCACTGTTATACTAAGAAGTTTAATTAACAGAAAATACTACATAACATATATATCCAGTATTAAGTGTCCAGGTCTTTATTACCTCTCTTCTGGAAGACTATAAAAACCTCCTAATGTTCCCTCCACCTCTGGTGGCTCTTTTCTCTGTGCCCTGACACAGCAATCACATCCATCTTTTTAAAGCACAAGCCCTTCAATGCGTTCCCATTGTTGAGGAGATTAAATAAAATTCTAATTAAGTGCTTGGATGTTGAGAAATCCTGTGAAAAATTTACTCCACAAAATCCATTTCTCTCACCACCTGGAGGCTTTTATTTCTGTTATTTGCTTTTTCATTTTCATTTTTTGTCTTCTTTTTTTCCTTCCTATTGTAGAACTCCACCAGAGAGGCCACCTTCATTTTTCTCCAAGGCCAAAACTGGATGCATCTACATTTAAAAAAAACAAAACCAAACAAAAAAAAAAAACAAAAACACCTCTTTTACTCTTTACTTCACACAGCAAGGTCACTGAGCCCTGGAGGGAAGCAGAAAACACGGCCTACCTCCTGCCACCTGTTGTAAGAAAGCAAGTTGTAATCAGCCACAGTGGCTGCGGTCTCCAGCACCTGGGGTCAGGCTGCCATGCGGACGCTCAGTCCCGCAGATTCTGCCTTCCCTGTGAAGCCCACACACACGTGTCCGTGCTACAAGGATCCCAGGGTGGATATTTTCCCGGAAGTCGCCACGCATTTCTACTTTCCCAGTTATGATCTTAGGTTATACGGGGAGGGCTTTCCGTCGCTGGCTGCTTACATCTTTAACTTGCAGAGATGCTTTTGTCTGCCCAGTTTCTAGCCCCGCTCCTCCTCCCTGTGTATCCTTGCGTAGATGTGTGTGCTCAGAGAGAGACGGACAGGAAAAGCACACACAAAATACATATAAATACAGCAGCAGGAAACAAGTCTTAGTTTAACACCAGAACTTAATCCATTAGCACATGGACACAAAAATGTAAAGTAGGCAGAGATTGTTTTCTTCGCCTCCCTCGTGTTCTTCTCTTTAGAGCAGGGAAGTTCTGTTACAGTTTACAGCGTCTGCACCTCCTCGGACTCACAATGAGGCAGCTCATGGAGGCCTGTTTCCTACTAGCATCTCCTGTCATCCTTCATCTTAATTCAACTGAGCAGCCCTTTAGAGAGATTCCATCTTGAAAGACATGCGGCTGTCTCTAAAAGGAGAATAACAAGCATAGCATTCCTTGCGAGGGAGAACTTTCTTGTAGAAGGGAATTTTAAGTCAAGGCACGCCTGACAAAAGTTTGATTAGAAAACATTCAACACAACTTCATGTCAACACAAGAGGGGGGCTGGGCACACCATAAACAAATGATAAGAGAACAGAACAGGCAGTGTCTTCTTCAATTAAGGAGAAAAAAAAAATGTTGAGACTAAATCAATGATTTTGTGGCTATCCAGAGCACTCAAATAAGTTTAAGTAAGTCCTACTCAAACAGTAGCCTAGACTCTACTGTGAAGGGTTGATGTCATAGTCTTGGATTTAAGTCTCAACTTCACTACTCTTAGGATGTGTTGTTATCAGCAAGCTGTTTAGCTCACTGAGATTCAATTTCCTCTTTTATTAAAAAAAAAAGAAGTATACCTTATTTATAAAGTGTGTTTATGCTGGATTGATGAAAGTATGACCTTGGTTTTCAGGCTAGGATATGCTGAACTCTTGGGTACAGCATAAATGTATTAGGGATTCCACAAAAATCAGATTCATGTTTTGTTTTATAATATATTTCACACTAGAAGAATAACAACAGCAATAATAATGCTGATGGTAATTATAATAATTATAATAATAATGATGGTGGTAATTCAAATCACATATATATAAAATGCTGACATTAGAACCTGAGTCATATGATTAATGAGATACTACTTTCTCAATTAATTAAACAACTAAATAAGCTGGACAGAAATATAGAAATGGTGTCAAATTAATGTATTTTTATGTCTTACTATACTCATGAAACAGGCTTGGGTTCAATTTGGGGGGGTGTAGGATACAAAATCTTTTGGAGGCCTCCCTTTTTTCTCTTCTAACCTTTCTCAGTGAATCAACCAGTTATGAAAAGTCTGCGCTACACATTTCCTGGAGCTCCTCCTTGCATTCATCCTGAAATAATATATTCATTTGCTGGTTATGGCCCCACACCTTCATTAGAAGAATTTCAATTACTGCAGTCTTGTGGCTTCTTCAGTTTCTCAACTTCTCTATCCTTTGTTTTCCCTTTACATTAGTTGCCCAGTCTTTGCTTTATACCTTGAACCTTCTCATCTCTTAGAATGATCCACTCCAAAATCTTCAATTTTGAAATGATCGTTATTGACCACACTTCTATCATTTACACTGAACCTCCTTTTTAAAGCCCCTCAATATGTCTTCTTCTTTCTCAGTACCTTCATGCCCTTAGAATGTTATATTCCCATTTCTACCTTCCTTGTGTCTTTACATGACCGTTTTCCCATTCTTAATAATTTTAGTAATATTCTGTGACCCTTTAAATTTATTCCTTCCTTAGGATTATTTTGACAATCTGAAACTCTGAGACTTCACCATTTTCTTTCTTTGTTTCTCTTTTTCTTCCAAGTTTTTATTTAAACTCCAGTTAGTTAACATACAGTGTAGTATTAGTTTTGGGTGTAGGATTTAGTGATTCATCACTTACATATAACACCCAGCACATAGCACAAGTGCCCTTCTTAATACCCATTGTGCATTTAATACATCTTCTTACCACCTCCCCTCCATCAACCATGAGTTTGTTCCCTATAATTAAGAGTCTCTTATGGTTTGTTTGCCTCTCATTTCCCCCCCTTCCCCTATGTTCATCTGTTTTTGTTTCTATTGTATCCATTTATATTCCACATGTGAGTGAAAACATATGATATTTGTCTTTCTTAAGCTGACTTATTTCACTTAACATAATACACTCTACATTCATCCACATCAATGCAAATGACAAGATTTCATTCTTTTCGATGGCTGAGTAATACTCCATGGTGTGTGTGTGTGTGTGTGTGTGTGTGTGTGTGTGTATCAAGTCTTCTTTATCCATTCATCAGTTAATGGATATTTAGGCACTTTGTAAAAAGAAGTTATCCATCTAGTGTGGATAATGCTGCTATAAACATCAGGGTGCCTATGCCCTTCAAATCAGTCTTTTTGTATCCTTTGGATAAATACCTAGTAGTTCAATTACTGGATCATATGGCTTCTATTTTTAACTTTTTGAGGAACTCCCATACTGTTTTCCAGAGTGGCTGCACCAGTTTGTATTCCCACCAACAGAGTAAGAGCGTTTCCCTTTCCCACATCCTTGCCTACAGTTGTTGTTTCCTGTGTTGTTAATTTTTGCCATTCTGACGGGTGTGAAGTGATAGCTCATCGTGGTTTTGACTTGCATTTCCCTGATGATGAGTGATGCTGAGCATCTTTTCATGTGTCTGTTATCCATCTGGATGTTTTCTTTGGAAAAATGTCTATTCATGCCTTCTGCCTGTCTCTTAACTGGAATATTTGTTTTTGGGTATTGAGTTTGATTAAGTACTTTATAGATTTTGCATACCAACCCTTAATCGGATATGTCATTTGCAAATATCTCCTCTCATTCCATAGGCATTTTAATAATACTGTCCTTCCAATCCATGAGCATGGAATGTTTTTCCATTTCTTTGGGTCTTCATCAATTTCATTCATAAGTGTTCTATAGTTTTTAGAGTATAGATCTTTTACCATCTTGGTTAGGCTTATTCCTAGGTATCTTAATGGTTTTTGTTGAGATTGTAAATGGAATCATTTCTTTGATTTCTCTTTCTGCTGCTTCATTATTGGTGTATAGAAATGGAACTGGTTTTTGTATGCTGATTTTGTATCCTGAGACTTTACTGAATTTGTGTATCAGTTCTAGCAATTTTGGGGGGAAGTCTTTAAGGTTTTTTACAGAGTATTATATCACCTGCATATAGTAAAAATTTGACTTCCTCCTTAATGATTTGGGTATCTTTAATTTCTTTTTGTTGTCTCATGTCTGAGGAAGGACTTTCAGCATGACCATGAAGGAAAAACTCTCAGTTGTTCCCCACTGAGGATGATATTGAGTGTGGGTCTTTCAAATATAGCCTTTATCATCTTGAAGTATGTTTCCTCTATCCCTACTTTGTGGAGGGTTTTTATCAAGAATGGAAGTTGTACTTTGTCAAATGTTTTTTTTCTGCATCTATTGGATGCAGATCGTATAGTTCTTATAAGGATCATATAGTTCTTATCCTTTCTTTCATTAATGCAGTGTGTCACACTGATTGATTTGTGAATATTGAACCACCCTTACAACCCAGGAGCAAATCCCACTTGATAGAGGTGAATGATTCTTTTAATGTAGTGTTGGATTCAATTTGTTACTATCTTTGAGAATGGTTGCATCCATGTTCATCAGGGATATCGGCTTGTAATTCTCTTGTTTAGTGGGATCTTTGGTTTTAGAATCAAGGTAATGCTGGCCTCATAGAATAAATTTGGAAGCTTTCTATTCTTTTTTATTTTTTGGAACAGTTTGAGAATAATAAGTATCAAATCTTCTTTAAATGTTTGGTAGAATTCCTCCGGGAAGCCATCTGGCCCTAGACTTTTGTTTATTGGGAAATTTTTGATTACTGATTCAATTTCTTTGCTGGTTATTGGTCTGTTCAAGTTTTCTCTTTCTTTCTGTTTCAATTTTGATAGTTTATATTTTTCTAGGAGTTTATCCATTTTTTCCAGATTGCCCAATTTGTTGGCATATAATTTTTCATAATATTCCCTTATAATTGTATTTCTGTGATGTTGGTTATGATCTCTCCTCTCTCATTCAGAATGGATAAAAAAAACCCAAAACCCATCTATATGCTGCATATAAGAGACTCATTTTAGACCTGAGGATACTTGCAGATTGAAAGTGAGGGAATAGAGAATCATTTATCATGCAACTGGAAATCAAAAGAAAGCAGGAGTAGCAATACTTTTATCAAACAAACTATATTTTAGACCAAAGACTGTAACAAAAGATGAAGAAGGGCACTATATCACAAGAAAGGGATTGATCCAACAAATAGATCTAACAATTGTACATACTTATGCCCTTAACTTGGAAACATCCAAATATATAAGACAATTAATAACAAACATAAAGAAACTCATTGATAATAATACAACAATAATAGAGGACTTTAAAACCCCACTTACAGCAATGGACAGATCATGTAAGCAGAAAATCAACAAGGAAACAATGGCCTTGAATGATATACTGGACTAGATGGATTTAACAGATATAGCCAGAATGTTTCATCCTAAAGCAGCAGAATATATAATCTTTTGAAGTACACATGGGATATTCCAGAATAGATCACATACTGGGTCACAATTAGGCCTTAACAAGTACAAAAAGATTGAGATCATACCATGCATGTTTTTAGACCACAATGCAATGAAACTTGAAGTCAACCACCAGGAAAAAAAAAAAAAGGGAAAATTACAAATACATGAAGGTTAAAGAAAATTCTACTGAAGAATGAATGGGTCAACCAGGAAATTAAAGAAGAAATAAAAAAAATACATGGAAACAAATGAACATGAAAACACTATGGTCCAAAATCTTTGAGATGTAAAAAATAGCCATAAAAAGGAAACATATAGCAATGCAGGCCTACCTCAAGAAGCAAGAAAAGTCTCAAATACACAACCTAACATTATACCTAAAGGAGTGAGAAAAGGAACAGCAAATGAAGCCTATATCCAGCAGAAGAATGGAAATAATAAAGATTAGAGCAGAAATAAGTGATACAGAAACAAACAAACTAACAAACAAACAATAGAAATGAAAATGAAACCAGGAGCTGGTTCCTTGAAAAAAATTTATAAAAATCTTTTTGTAATAAGCCAGACTTATCAAAAAGAAAAGAGGAAGGACCCAAACAAATAAAATCACCAATAAGAGAGGAGAGATGTTTCCTTTTTTCTGCTCTTGGTCAGCCAAGTCCACCAGGAGAAAATGGCAAAATAGCTAAACTATTGCTATTAAAAATTATGATATAAAATATGAGTTGTAGATTCAAGGGCCTGCATTATTGAGAAGACAACATAAGTAAAAATACTTAACACAACATTATGAAAACAAAAATGAAGACTGATAATAAATGATAATGGGTTATCTAAGTGTAAACAGATTCATACTTCACTGTAAAAGTAGAAACTATTTCCTTCATTTCTACATTTCTAGCACAAAAGGTCTGTATATTTTCCTTTGTTGTAGGGATATGAGAAAGAACATTCCACTATGCTTCTGTTCTATCACTTACATTGATTTACATTGATATCTCAATTCTAATTTTAGAATATTGTTACATCAGTTATACCTTCTCACTATTTGTAATCACCTATTCTTATCTAATATAGCCTTTCTCTCTGCCTACGAACTTATTCCTAAAAGATTCATCTTTATTTCACAACACATCCCTTTTGTTGACTTTGCATTGAGAAATAGTGAAGGAGTACTTCTCATTCTTGGGTTAAAGATACCATATCCGGTACTGAATAAGTGTATTAAGTTTATGGTAGTTAGTTGATATTTGCCATCATCCACCTACCTGTTGCCAAAAATATATTGATGTGTTAAACAGGAGATATGTGTTAAATGGGAGATATGATGGGAATCATCAGCCTGAATCCTTTAGTATTTAAGGATAGCACTAATCTCTACATTTCTACACAGGACTGAAGTATTGATTCTGATTTACTATCTTGACTTGAAGTGTGGGCAGTTTTTAGAATTTTCCACTTTGCTCTTTCTAACATATCAGTTGTTACTCCACAGGTCAAGAAATCCAAGTAAGTATTTTGCCAACTGCTAAATATATACATCTCCATAATGCATTTGAAAGTCTGGGGGAGAGAAGAGTCAATATGGCAGAGGAGTAGGAGACCTAAATTTCATCTGGTCCCAGAAATTCAGCTAGATAGTTATCAAACCATTCTGAACACATACAAACTCAACAGGAGATCGAAGAAAGAATAATATCAATTCTAGGAATGGAAAAGTGACCACTTCTTGGAAGGTAGGACATGAGAAGTGAATCTGAGGCGATATATGGAAAGACAGACCACAGAGGAAGGGGCTGGCTCCTGGCAAGTGATAGAGCAGTGAAGCACAAAATAGAACTTTTGAAAGTCTGCTCCACTGAGGGACATTGCTCCAGGGGCTAAGCGGGGGGGTGGAGCCCTCATTGGGACAATGTGGTCTCAAGTCCCTCAGGGTCACAGAAAGACCAGGGTTGCCTGAGTGTGGCAGAGCTCCCAGGTATCAGAGTGGGGAAGCTGGCTACAGAGACGGAGGCAAGGAGTGCTATCATCTCAGGGTCACCACAAACCATGATTTCTGGCACAGTCAGGCCACTGCCTTTCAGGCAGGGACCCCACAAGTGGTAGATCCAGGGAAACTCACCTTCCTCCACCAGGAGGAGCAGTGTGGGAGCACATTGCAGGAATCTGCTGGGCTTGGAGACTCCAAATGGGGCCGTGCACCAGAGTTAGAAACACCTGGTCATAGGCCAGGTGAGCTCAGAGTGCGGCAGAGACCAGGGACACAGAAGGGATTGACTGTTTTTCTCTGAAGACACACTGAGGAGTGGGGCCCTGAGCTCTTGGCTCCTCTGGGCCAGAGATTTGGAGGCTGCCATCTTCATTCTCCTCTTCCAAAGCCGTACAGAAAGCGTTCAGGGAACAAAAGCTCCCAAGAGTGAGCCTGAGCAGATTACTTAGCCTGGCCCCTGGCAAGGCAGTGCAATTCCGCCTCAGGAAAAGACATTTGAGAATCACTGCAACAGGCTCCTCCTCCAGAAGATCAGCAAGAACATCCAGCCAAGACCATGTTTACCGATCAATGAGAACTATAAAACACCAGTGATAGAGGAATACAACACACAGGATTCATGGTTTTTTCCCCACGATTCTTTAGTCTTTCATAGTTAATTTTTTTTAATTTTATTTTTCTTATTCTGTTTTTTAAATTTTCCCCTTTCTTATTTTAACCTTTTTAAATGATTTTATCTTAACAATAGCTTTCTAGGGGCGCCTGGGTGGCTCAGTGGGTTAAAGCCTCTGCCTTCGGCTCAGGTCATGACCCCAGAGTCCTGGGATCGGGCCCCACATTGGGGTCTCTGCTCAGCGGGGAGCCTGCTTCCCTTCCTCTCTCTCTCTGCCTGCCTCTCTGCCTACTTGTGATCTCTGTCAAATAAATAAATAAAATCTTAAAAAAAAATACCTTTGTAAAAGTCTTTTTAAATTTTCATTGTTATAGTCATATTCTATCCCTTCATTGTATTTAACCTTATTTTTTGTATACATATAACTTTTTCTTTCTTTAAAACTCTGGGATACAGTTTCTTCTAACAGATCAAAATATACCCTAAATCTAGCATATTGCTTTGTTCTAGTCTCCAGCCTGATCACATTTTTTTTTCTTTTTTCAACCAACTTCTTATCAATTCCTTTTTTAGAATCTTTTTAAATTTTCATCTTTACAGTCATATTCCATCCCTTCATGATGTTTACCCTTATTTTTGTGTATGTATATATCAGTTTTTCTTTCTTTAAAATTTAGGGAGGTAGTTTCTTCTAATAAACCAAAAGACAACCGACAGAATGGGAGAAGATATTTGTAAATGACATATCAGATAAAGGGCTAGTATCCAAAATCTATAAAGAACTTATGAAACTCAACACCCAAAGAACAAATAATCCAATCAAGAAATGGGCAGAAGACATAAACTTTTCCAAAGAAGACATCCAAATGCCCAATAGGCACATGAAAAATTGTTCAACATCACTTGGCATCAGGAAAATCCAAATCAAAACCACAGTGAGATACCACCTCACACCTGTCAGAATGGCTAAAATTAACCACTGGGAAATGACAGGTGTTGGCGAGGATGCAGAGAAAGGGGAACCCTCCTGCACTCTTGGCAGGAATACAAGCTGGTGCAGCCACTCTGGAAAACAGTATGGGGGTTCCTCAAAAAGTTGAAAATAGAGCTACCCTACAACCCAGCAATCACACTATTGGGTATTTACCCTAAAGATACAAACATAATGATCCGAAGGGACACATGCACTCAAATGTCTATAGCAGCAATGTCCACAATAGCCAAACTGTAAAGAACCTAGATGTCCATCAACAGATGAATGGATAAATAAGAGGTGGTGTATATATACAATGGAATGCTATGTAGCCATCAAAAAACCTGAAATCTTGACATTTGCAACAACATGGATAGAACTAGAGGGTGTTATGCTAAGCGAAATAAGTCAATCAGAGAACGACAATTATCATATGATCTCTCTGATATGAGGAATTTGAGAGGCAGGGCAGGAGTTTGTGGGGAAAGGGAGGGGAAAACGAAACAAGATGGGACCGTGGAGGGAGATAAACCATAAGAGACTCTTAATCTCAGGAAACAAACTGAGGGTTGCTGGGGCACTGGAGAGGGATGGGGTGGATGGGTGATGGATATTGGGGAGGGTATGTGCTATGGTGAGTGCTGTGAATTGTGAAAGACCGATGAATCACAGACCTGTACCCTTGGGGCAAATAATACATTATATGTTAATTAAAAAAGGAAAGAAAGAAAGAGAGAAAGAGAGAGAGAGAAAAAAAAAAGGAAAGAAAGAAAGAACAAAAAGAGAAAGAAAGAAAGAATCCCAGTACTGCAGAGAAGGAAAAAGGTTAAGTGGCTAAGGTGGGATGCCAAATCTTAATGATTGATTGATTGATTGTTGATTTTTAACTATATCAGAGGCTCTAGATTACAAAAGCAAGCTGGGACCAGATTGTTAAGAATTCTAAATGACAGGAGAGAATTTGGGCTTTATACCATATAGGTTCTGAGGAACCACAGAAGATTTTTCAGCAGGAGTGAGTTTTGAATCACATTTTTATTTCAGAGAGAATTCAGAACCTTTTGAGTAGATTCACTGGACTTATAATCAAAGTTGTAATTCTAATGATAATAAAAATGTATTGAACATTAATTATGTGTTAAGCATGTACAAGGAGGAAAAACTGTACTGCATTTTGTTTTTAGAAAATAAACTGTTATAACCAAAAAAAAAATAAATAAAAAGAAAAAGAAAAAAGAAAGAAAGTCGGGGAAGTCACCATGAAGTGGGACTGTGTGATCATTGGAATCAGTTTAAAATGTACTTGTCCTAAGTGTGTATATTTTCTGGATTTCATAATGCCTGTGAGTTATGATGGACTTTTTGAAACTTCTGGTTTTACTGTAAACTTAGACCTTGTATTAGATATCCCCCTTTCTTCAGTGTACAGTGACTTTGGCAAATGACCACAGATTCCTTTGAGAAATAAGTAAGTATTATTTTTGTATACACTAATGTGGTAAGACAGAATCTCTTCTTTAGGACACCTGGATTACCCTTCAATTGATGAGTTCTGTCTAAGAACTAAGGTTGATCAGGAAATTAGGAAAAGGACCACAATTTTTTATTAATAGATTGACATCAGCTTTCAACTTAATAAATCTAGATATTGACTTATACAAAGCAAGCACTATCTTAATTGACTATCGTCTATCCCATGCCTAGGAATACCACATTTGTTATCCTTTGTATGAATACCTATAAGTTAAGGTAGTCTGGTTGCCACTCAAGCCTATGACCCATGTATGGTAACCACATACATCTTGCCCCTAATGGTTGAGTGTTGCCACCTCTTCTGCTATTTTGGAATCCTGGACTATAAACCTCACTAAAACAATAGGAAGTATAGGTCTGTAGCAGCATCTCTGAAGTTAACTCGGGCCAATAGAGAACAATTGTGACTATTATTTCCAGTATAGTATCCCTTCATAAGTTCATTCTTTATTGACTTAATGAAGGAAAGTTGGGCCCTCCTGAGAAAAGAGTCAATGATAGGTGCTTTGATCTCACATAATAAATCCATTCTAACACAACCTCCTATTGGTTTTCTGATCCCTCCCTCCATATCCAGCCAAGGTAATTCAGGTATCTCCAATACTCTCTAGGTTATCATTGTGTCCACACTTCAGGAATTCATCCTAGTCCTATATGAGGACCAGTCTCAGGTAACTTAATAGAATGCTAAAGCCCGTTTTGTGGGAGAACACTATTAATGAAATATGTCCTATCAGCCTTATATTTCATTGTCATTTAAACATCACCATTTATAGAAGCATTCTCCTGGTTTCTGCAGGTATGTCTTAGCCTACTTGGGCTAACTTGAGAATTGAGGTACTGAAGGTAGGCAGGAGTGATCATGAGAAGAGTAAGTACTATCTTGAAAGGCATCCATATCAGATGGGGTCATTTATTATCTCCAGGCCAAGGAAGGCTGATCTCACCTAGTGAGTGGAGAGGGGAGATCTATGTCTGTAAGCCTGGAAAACTCATCAGTTTATGAAGGTTCTCAGGGGGAGTAATTCATATGCCCCCATCCCAGGTCATAAGGGCACAGTTTTTTCCTTACTAGGGATCCTAACTTCGGTGGTGTGGGGCCCGTCAAAGGTGACAGTTCAATCTCTTTTGCAAGGTCTACCACACTTACGGTTAAATTCTAGGCCTTATTTAAGCAGCCTGCAATCCAGCTGTAGAAGACATGGATAGCTCTGAATATTGCCATGAGACTTTCACAGTGTGCCCTGAAAAATAGCTGGCTGAACCAACTTTGTTATTGTTTTTCTTCAAGACACTAGTGCAGTTAACAAAGGTCAGGCAACTTATAATTATCTTTGTAATTATTCTTGTAATTACCTTTGCACCCATAGATGCCAAAGGCTAACGGTTTGGCCTATAACAGTTCTTCTTCAGGTGAATGGATAAAGAAAATGTCACACACACACAGACACACACACAGACAGACAGACACACACACACACACTATTATTCAGCCATAAAATAGAAGAAGGAAATCCTGCCATTTGTGTGTGTGTGTATGTGTGTGTGTATGTTTTTGTTTTGTTTTTTTTTTTTAAGATTTTATTTGACACAGAGAGAGCACAAGCAGGGGAAGCAGAAGAGGGAGAAGCAGGCCTCCTTCTGCTCAGGGAGCCCAATGTGGGGCTGGATCCCAGGACCCTGGGACCATGATCTGAGCTGAAGGCAGACGTTTAACAACTGAGACACCCAGGCACCCCAAATCCTGCCATTTGTAACATGGATCAAACTAGAGGACAGACATCATGCTAAGTGAAATAAGTCAAACACAGAACGACAAATACTGTATCACCTCATTTTTTTTTTTTTTTTTTTTTTTTTGGTGCCAAGACCTGGGAACTGTATCACCTCATTTATGTGAAATCTTAAAAAGTCAAATTTATAGAACCAGAGAGTAGAACTATGTTTGCCAGCAGGTTGGGAATAAAGGAAATGGGGAGATTTAGTCAAAGAGTAGAGACATTCAATTATAGCATGAATAAATTTTGGGGAGCTAATGTATAGCTTTGTAACTATACTTAATAATACTACCTTATATACTTGCAAATTGCTTTAAAAAAAAGTCAACCAACAGTGGTCTCAGCACACACACATAGAAGTGGTACTATGTGAGGTGATGTATGTGTTAATTACCTTGATTATGGTAATCATTTACATTGTACAGATGTATCAACTTACATTTGTACACCTTAAATATACATAATTTTATGCATCAATTATATTTTAGTAAAGCTGGAAAAAATAAAATAAAAACAGTGGCTTTAGGTTCCCTCTTATCCTTTTCTCCTGTAAGTTCACTTTTCTTCTAACCTGCTAGATACATTTTTCATGTATAAGTTCCCTAAATCTTATTATGTTATGTCTCTAACCTCTCTTCCCTGTTATTCTCAAACTTCAACTATCACCTATTAATCTATAATTCAATGCTCTGGACTTGAATCCTTCATTTTTACCTTCTAGACATCTCCAGTGAGAAGTGCCAAAAGCAACACAAGCATGACTTGTCCAAAATATGTCCATCTCAGATCAGCTCATTTTTCTGACTTCTTATTTCTGTCTGAGGCAACATCTCTCAATTCTCAATATTGACATTCCTCTCACTGACCCCTTTCCCCTTATCCCATAAGTTTCCAATTGCTCTCTCCTCTAGAGTGTATTTCTGTTAAGTCTTCCCTCACTTCTCATTTCTGCCTTCGTCCATTCCTGTTCAAGTCCTCGCTTTATCCAATTAGGAGAGTTGTTTCAACGGTGTCTCTCTTCCCAATTTGTCTCACACAGGGCTAGCATGTTGTTTTCTTCTTGGACACATCTCTGCTTCAGACACAATTTTCTAGAATGCTTTGGATGACTACCCAATAATAATAACGAACATTTATATAATAGTTTCTAAATACACACATAATGCTCCCAGGTACTATTCTATGGTCTTTGTATTTAATAACTTATTTGATCTTCATAATCGTTAGTATTCCCATTTTATAGATGAGGAAATGAGGCACAGAAAGTATAAGTAAATTGCCTAAAGTTATTTACTTAGGAGCAAATAAATCAGAATTCAGACATACAGCCTGATTTTAAACTTGGTGCTCTTAACTGATATGCTCGAATGTCTCACAGAGGCAAAAGAGAACAAATAACAACAGAGTAAAACCACAAATACTTAAAATCTTAGGTAACTTCATCTCAAAGTACGTCTGAGAACTAACTCCCATTTTTTATTATTTATTTAGGATTTGCTACCCTAAACTTTTCATAAGCATTATTTTATTACTTCTCCAATTGACCCCAAAGTTCTTATATCATTCCTCCCATTTTTCTCAGTTGGAGAGACTGAGGCTTGTAGAGGAGATCTGGTTTGCCTCAAATCCCCATGGTCAGTAGATAGTGGAGGTAGAAATTAAAATCATGGCTACCTGCCTTCTAAGTCTATATTTGGGCTATCTTACCCTACTGCATTCATTTACCTGTTACTTTAGAGAAATGGTGAACTCTTCACCATTCATATACGATCCTCCATGCCCAGCTTCCATGCCATTGCTTTTATTTTTTGTCCTTCAGATAAATGGCATTTCCTTCTTGAGACACTTCTGTAGGCCCCAACCCTGCTTATTCTTTAAAGCCTGTACATAGGAGTGCCCAGGTGACTCAGTCAGTTCAGGTCACGATCCCAGGGTCCTGGGATGGAGCTCTACATCGGGCTCATTGCTCAGCGAGGAGCCTGCTTCTCCGTCTCCCTCTGCCTGCCGCTCCCCCTGCTTGTGCTCAATCTCTCTGTGTCAAATAACTAACTGAATAAAATTCTTTAAAAATAAAATAAAATAAAGCTTATATCCAATGCCTCTTTCTTCATGAAGTCCTTCTTGATTGTTACCTTAGTTGAAGATAGTCTTTCCATCATCTGGACTTAAAAAACTCTGTACCTCTCTTATACCAATCACTGTCTAACCAACATTTGTATTACATGTCTTCATCTCCCTACTTCTCTATGATCCTTGAGAAAAAGGCGCATTGGATTGCTTTGTTGTCTCTGTAGCACCTAACATGTCTGTAATATTTTTGGAGAATTATTCGCTTATTTTTATAGTAGCTACCCATGAAAGGGAGATAATTACTTTCATTATCTTTCAAAATAAACAGGCCTGCATGCAGAGATAAAATAATATTTGAAGAAAAGACACAGGCCAGAAAAGTACATTAATTAAACTTTTAATTGCCTAAACAAGATTGATTACCAAAAGGTGACCATTAGGTAAAAAAAGATATTTGGGTACTATGTTTTAGAAATTAGGAATATAGATACTCTACTCTTCTGCTAAATATTTGTTGAGTCTTTCTAGGTGCCAGGAAACATGCAAGATGCTGTGGATACAACACTGAACATCATTTGGACCTCATCCCGGAACACAGGACCATTCTAGTGGAAAAGACAAACATTAATAAATGTTTAATTTAATTAATTAATAAAAGACCACCCAGAAATAAAAAAACATTGCAATTACATTAAGTCATATAAATGAAATTTCAAAGAAAAGTACCTGACAAAAGAAGACTTTAAGGGACACCTCTGCTGAGTTCTGACACATGTGTTGCAGCTAACTAGAAGACACAGGGAAGGATGAGTATTCCATGCAAAGAATATGCAAAGGGTGGGTAGGGGGACTAATGCAAAGGATACAAAAGGTATGCTGTTACAGTGTATCCAATTAGACTCCTAGGGTCAGCGCAATGGATAGAACTTAAGAATTGGGACTGGTGACTTGGATAAAGAAATGTAAATGTGGTAGAATAAAATTGGGAGTCATAGCAAATTAAGCTATGAATAGTGATTAGATTACATAACCCCAACTTAGTTATTAATGTTCACTGTAATGAAATAATATTTTATGTTTATTATTTTAGCACTTGAATGTGCTCAGGTGTTCTGGGAGATTTAATTTGAATTCATTCATTGGATCCTTCAAGGTGATAGCTGTCAGAATCTTAACTATTTTCAATATTCAATTAATTTTAATTAGCAATAGTTGCTTTAAATTAAGTCACTTCCCTTAAAACATATTTTTTCTTGGCCAGACAAACCCAAATTATTGTTATTTTAAGATTACTTTTAACTCTAAGTTTAGTCATTTTAATGAAAAGTTATCTTAAATGTTTTATTGTCACTGTACTTTAGATTTTCATGCCATAGTAGAAGTGTCTTCCTTGAGACACCTGGGTGGTTCAGTCTTTAGAAATATCTTCCTGAAATAAAAATGATAAGTTATTAACACTAAGAACTTTGATTTTTTATAACTGTAAATTAGAAATAAAACATTTTTTGCAGAAAAAAATACTAGGGATTATAAATTATTAATCTAAAACTCACTAGGGCTTATAAATTATTAATCTAAAAACACTTTGTTACTACTACTCTCATATTTATGGAAATTTTTAATATCAGAAGAGAAGAGAAACTTCAAGATATGTTTCTTCTTAGCCTTTGCTTTCCATTAGAAATATAATGCCAACCACCAACAGGAGCTACGTTTGAAATTTGAAATTTTCTAGTAGCAAAATTACAGCAGTAAAAATAGGTGACTAAGTGTGTCTTCTTTAATACAATAAACAATACAAACATTGTAAATGAGAGATTGTACATTTTGGTACGAAGTCCAAGATTTTCATGTGTGTTTTACAGTTACTAAGGGCACATTTCAACTGACAGTATGATTTCAAATGCTCAATAGCACTTGTAGACAATAACTACTATTTTAGACATTGTCAATCTTAGACCAAACCAGTTTCCCTGGACAATTTTCTTGAATCATCTCCTACTAATTAACAATCTGAATTTCCTGAATTTTCAGTGAGGATACTAACCTACTTCTGCCTATTTCACACACACACACACACACACACACACGTATATACATATATACATATACATATATACACACACATATATATGTGTGTGTATATATATACACATATATATTTATTTTTATTTATATACCTACTATTATATTCTACTATATTATCTATTACATTCTACTGTAGTGTGATACATATGTAATATGATGTGTATGTGTTCTTCATTCACTGAATAAATATTTACCACACACTGATATACTGGGATCAAGGTAAATAGTGATGATTAGGACTTACATGAACACTGCCCTCCAGGAACTTACAAGCTATCTGTGGCTCTCTGAGTTCCTGTGACTGCAGGTGAATTTACCTCATATATCTCAGTAACTGGGAGCCTGGACACAAAGTTGCTTTATTTATTACCTGCATTTGTTATCCATCATGTATGGTAGTATAGTATCCAATCATGTCAATAGAACAGGCTCTTGATTGCCCAGGTTCAAGTTCTTGGATTCATCTTCAATTCCTTTCTCATTATCTCTCCACATCCATAAGTGTTTTATACTTCCTACTTTCAAATTTAAAAACCCACTCACCTCTGTTACTTTAAGTTCATTGAAGTATCCTTTTTTTTTTTTTTAAGATTTTATTTGTTTATTTATTTATTTATTTGTTAGAGAGAGAGAGAGAACGAACTGCCCTGCTGAGCAAGGAGCCTGATGCAGGACTTGATCCCAAGACCCTGGGATCATGATCAGAATGGAAGGCAGTGGCTTAACCAACTGAGCCACCCAGACGTCCCATGAAGTACTCTTTATCCATGGTTTTCTTGCTCTCTCCTAAAAACAATTAAATGATATTTCTGTCTTCCCTTTTCCCCCAGAAAATGGAAATACATTTATTTTAATGTGAATTATATAATCAGGAGTGCTTATTATAAGAATGACAATTTAAATATAAAGGTATGGCAACAAAGTATCTCTGCATTTCCTTGAATTGAATTTGCTACAAAAAGCTGCTAAAATTCAATATAAAAATTGTTGATAATTTATGTCTTTTTTATGAACCATGGAAATTATGACATTATAAAAAAGTAACAATGCTTAGATAACTTCTAGCACAATCTCAAGAACATCACAGTTTAATGATTATTTTATTGATGCCACTTGAAGTATGACATTTAAGAAAATGGGTAAATCGTGTTTGTATGAAACCTGATATAGAAGTTGCCCATAACAGCTGAGCCTATAAATTGTTATAAGCTTCACTTACAAAAGAATGCATTATGAATGTAATTAGACTAAGCAATGATACAACTGCATTATACTTATTAGGTTCATTAATGAAGGAAAAATGCTTAATGTTCAGCTCTTAGTTTAATATCTTTGGTAATATGCCATTAACAACAAATCAGTGGTAGGAAAATGCAGCTATTAGGACAAATACACAATATCTCTGAATATAAAAATAAATATTGATTGTATAAGTCCACTTCCCCTCATAAAATAACATGGAAAAGGATGAGAAACTGCAAAAATTCCATCTCTGAAAGTGTATAAAATGGAGAAAAGCCATTCAATAAGCTATTTGTCACAATGAGTATCATTCATACTGAGCAAGGCAACCACTTTTTATGTGACTGGCAAAGAAAAACAATAACACATACAATAAAAATATAATAAAATTTCACAAATCCATTTCTTGAGCTAAAAGTAAGAGAACATTTCCTTATTAAAAATGTGATTATCTATGCATGTCACCAAAACATACTGATGGAATATAGACTAAAATAAGCAAATGTTGTTGGCTGAATGATTATGTCTAATCCTTCAGACTAGCTTCTCCATCATCAGATGAAATTAGTTTAGTCCGCCATGACTTGCACTTAATAGTGATCACTGATTTCATTTCTAAGTGCACATAAATCATCCCTTTATTAGTTTTGGGAAAGATCCTAACAAATATTAATAATATTTGTTAGGATCTTTCCCAAAACTAATATCAAGAGTTACAAACTGAAATGTCTAGAGGCCAGGAGGATGACAGAAACAGAAGGTTTGGGGAGTGTGTGCCTTTTTAAAGCTAACAGTGGTGACTAAGCTCTGGCCAGCTGTGGAGATGAAATCTGATTTCCGATGTCAGCAACAAATTCTGTACTTTTGACTGTTCATTTCTTTGTTTCGTTTCAGACATTGGGAAAGCCTAATTGCTTCTGTTAACCAGATTCAGCGTTCACTGTACAATCTCAGACATACAGTTTTAATTAAGATCCTGTCATTATCTTTTTTTTTCTTTTCTTTTCTTTTCTAAAGATTTTTTAATTTATTTATTTGAAAGACAGAGATCACAAGCAGGCAGAGAGACAGGCAGAGGGAGAAGAAGAGAAGCAGACTCCCTGCTGAGCAGAGAGCCCAATGTGGGGCTCGATCCCAGGACCCCAGGATCATTACCTGAGCCGAAGGCAGAGGCTTAACCCACTGAGCCACCCAGGCGCCCCTGTCATTGTCTTTTTAAACTCAGAAAACCTCCTCATAAATAATCTCTGTGTCGCTCTCCCCTGCACACCTATGTACACACACTGCCAACAGGCAAGCCAGTGTGCGCAGAGTCAATGAAAATTACCTACAGATGGCATCTTGACATTGTGATCCTCTGGAGCAATCTGCATTTGGCATTCCTTTTGAGGCTACGAGCTCTTGAGGGGTAGTCATTTAACTAGGAAATGAAAAATTATTTCCATTTAAAAACAAGGACACGAAGTAATTTTTAAAAAGACTTTATATTTTGGGATCTCTTTTCACAAGCTCAGAACCATCCGTTAATGGATTTGTTCAAAGAACTGATTCTTCTTCAACAAGCATATAATTATTTCATACTTACTTTGTATTAATCATTGTGGTAGGTGTTTCTCAGTGGAAAGATGAATCAAATATATTACCTGTCTAAACTCACTGGCCAGTTGATTTAGTTGTTAAGTGGAAAAACAATGAGCTTATTAAATAATCTTGATGTTCTGTCACAAATGAACGTCTGTTGATTTTATTTCCATAAGCGTCCTTCCTCTGAAGAATTTAATGTTGTGGCCTACTCTATTTAGAAATCTTTAATTCTGTCACCCTGTGACATAGAAAAATGCTCACTTTCCTTTTGACCCATATTTTCTACATCAGGTGCTTATCTGCCTGAACATGAGGAAAGCTTAGCTTATTAGAAATTTTTGCTCACAACCATATGGATTCTAACTGTGAAACAGAAAGACAGAATTGAATTGATATAGGACAGTTTTGTTTTTTTTTTTTTTTTTTTTTATTGAGGCTAAGATATAATTTAGATAGTTAGGGTAGAGACACAAGGCATCTTTGCCCTTCCATGCTGCCTGTGATCACTTTTGATAAGCGGTTGAGTGCTGCCATCCTCTCCTTGTTCGTGGTCAGATATCTGAGTTTCACCTATGGTGACCACAGACCATGACCTGGAATAAAAATGTCCAACTCTGCTCAACTGTCCCTTCTAGTACAATCTCAGTTCCATTCCCTTCTTGCACCATCCCCGACCTACTACTCTTAATAGCATGGATTTTTTTTTTTCCATCTGTGTGTTTTATGCTTAACTTTGATTCTTTTACCCAAGGCTGTATCGCAAAAATTGCTACTTCATCTACAACATTCCTTAGTTTCATTATTAATTCAGTATTTATGTATTTGATTTATTTTTATTTTTAATTGAAGTATAATTAATATACAGCATTATAAGCTACACCATTTTCTTAATTTGTTCTTTTTTCTCTAGCAGCTTTAACCTTTCATAATTCGACAGGTTTTTTTTTGTTTTTTTGTTTTTAAGTAAACTCTACCCTCAGTGGAAGGCTTGAACTCACAACCCCAGCATCAAGAGTCACATGCTCTATCAACTGAGCCAGCCAGGCACCCCTCAGCTTTAACCTTTTAAAATTATTTGTGGTAACTGTGAATCTCAGAATGCTGGTGCTCTGCCATAGTTTCTGCAGGGATGGTAGGGTTTTGTGGAGCCATTAGTAATATTTTCCCCTGATTTCTTTTCACCTGAAACCTATGTTTGTGGGGATGATAGCTAGGGATAAAGAACTGGAGAGACTGATGTTAGCTGATCCCTAAACACATTGGAACAATAATCTTGACATTGTGGTGTCAAATTTTCTAAGCAAGCTTGCTAGCTAACCACCTGTGGTAGCCAATGCCATCTGTCTAAGAATATTCATCCAGGGAACCATAGATGGGCTCTTGATTTAGTTGTAAAGGCACTTAGTAAATGTTTCTTGAGAAATGAATAGATAGTAATGGTTATTCACTTTCTGTCAATGAATACTTTCACTTTCATTAGATGGTAATAGTGAAGCCAAAAGTAAATGCATATTTTCTTCCTTACCTCATTATTTAGTAAATATTGTAATTAAAGAGAATTGGGAAACCAGAGCTTAGCATATTTAAGATTATAAAGTGGCAGATCTATTTTTCAAGGTACTTTTCTTTCTACTGCATTCCGTATTATGCAAAATTATGCACATCCTACATCAACATTTGTAACATAAAAGCACCCATGGTAAAAAGATGTTATTTGCAATAATGTTGGTAAGATACGAAGTTGTGTGGCTGAATGCAATGATGCTAATTTGGAGAATACAAACATAACCCATTGCCAGACCATTAAGGATCATGTTTGAATACAAAGTAAAGTGATCTTAATACATGTAGCATCAGAAAAAAAGATATAGCCTTCATCTGCTCTGTATTAGTTGATTTCTTAAACATACATTACAGTGTCACTACTGCAATGCGTTCTCCTACTTTAAATATCAGGTTGGCCATGACAGGAGGAAAAAATCTCACTTCAGCTCTGCAAGTAAACAGTTTGAGTATTTTAAAGTTTGTAATTTTCCCAGGGAATGATGTCAAGACTTGATAGACTAGAAACCCTTTTTAAAAATTCAGTAACCTTTCATATTCCAGTTAGAAATCCCAAGGTATTACACTTCTATTTTTGTAATTTATAGAAGCCAGAAGTATGACAATTACAACATTAGAAACAGAGACAAAGTTAAAGTAGGATGTGACTCTTTTTAAGAAACAAATATTCAAGTTGGTATTTATGTTTCATGTTGATCTTTCCATTTAGTAAGGACTTACAGTCATTGCTTCATATACTCTGTATTTTGATATCAGTAAATGGCTAATTTAGCACTTTAATCTTCACTCCAGTGATTATTTTCTTTTTTCATGTAAAATTGCTTTTTTCTGTGTATGATAGCCCCACCCAATATTTAAAATTTATCTAAGAAAAGAGATTTCACGTAATTCATTTATATTCACTTGTAGAAACTAACACATCTCTGGCCAAACAGTAGGCAGTTAATAAGTATTTGTTTAGCTAACTTGTTGAAAAATTGAATAACTTATTCATTTATTTACTGAGTAAATAGTGAATTACTGTGTATGTTACCTTACTAAAAGTGGATTTTTTTCTCCTTAATAATACAAAATACAGGGGCGCCTGGGTGGCTCAGTGGGTTAAAGCCTCTGCCTTCGGCTCGGGTCATGATCCCAGAGTCCTGGGATCGAGCCCCATATCGGGCTCTCTGCTCTGCGGGGAGCCTGCTTCCTCCTCTCTCTCTGCCTGCCTCTCTTCCTACTTGTGATCTCTGTCAAATAAATAAATCTTTAAAAAATAATAATAATAATAATATAAAATACTTTTTTACAACTGGCTTCAGAATATTCCTCTGAATTAAGAAAGTTCTAGATACAGGAAAGTTTCAACTGATGATTATTTGTAAAGTAAATTCTTTTGAACAGCTTTTTTTTTAAATTTCATAGATATGCTTTTGTAGGCATAATGTTTTCAAAATATGCATACTCTATTTTCCAGACATTCATAACCTAATGGAACTTCATTTTAAGCTACCGTTACCAAATTATTCTCATAAATCAATCAATGGTTAAATTTAAGGAAAAAATGCATTTTCCAAAATGAGTTTTAAAACTATGAATTTAATGGGCTGACTTTCACAAGGGCATTGTCCTCTTGCATTAAAAACTGGTACTCTTCCTAGGTTCAAAGATCTGTACTAGATAAATTATAGATAGATTATTCTATTCCTCAAATACCTTCTCAATCTCTGAGTATATATATATAACTCATTTATATAATGCCTTATACAGTTATAAGGTCAGTCATGGAGGTGCTGGTGTGTTAAGAAGTCATTTCTTACTAGCTTTGACTTCCTCTGGTAAAGACAACTAACCCTCTTAGTGCATCCCCAACTATTGTTACACATTAGTTAGTAACTGCTTTCTTATTTGGTACTTGTTTTACAGAATATATTTACAATATGTGTGTCTATGTGTATTCATAGATGTTGCCTCTTCAGGTTCTTAAAGTTTTTTCTACTTTCTGTCACCTGCCACATTAGGGTGGAGTCAGTTTCCCTAACAGACTTTTCACAGATGCATTGGGATTTCAGGCAAGGCTGCACGGTCACACATCAGGAGCCCAGTGTTAGAGTCAAAATGAAACTGATTCTAAAATGTATTACTTAGACATGGCTGTCGCTAGGAATGAAATAGGAAAGTGTGGGTGTGCTTTCCAAAACAAGTATCTGAAAGTTTCAGGATCTTTGAAGGAATGGTGGTAGAGGTAAGGCAGATTGTGAAAACAAATGAAAAGAGGGATTCAGAAAGCACAAAAAACGACAATAGATGCAGACCGATCAGATGATTATACAAAGAATTCTATGAGGCACGGGGCCACAATGAACATACTCTAGTCTCCACTAGTCAACTGATTCGCTAAAAGATAGAACAGCCCATTACAATAGTTCTTGTTTCCCTTCTCTTCAGCTGTTCCAAATTAGTCCTAGCCATCTAGGCTTATCAGAAACAGTTTAGAAAATTATACAACATTGTAACCAGATTTCTTCTAAAGTTGAATTCAAATGCCAGCTTATTTCAAAAATTATCATAAAACATAATCATTTTATTCTACTAACATAGTATTGAATTAGGCAAGTCAGGGCCTACCTATAATATCAGTTTAATCATTCAACCAAAACGCTGGTATGACCTTTGAGGATTAGGTAAGGTTCAGACTTGCATATTTATTATTAACGTATTACTTCCATTTTCAACTTAGCTTACAATTGGTATAGAGTCAGTCAATATTCCAGTTTCCAGATAGCAGTTGTGAAATATATTTGTGAGTTGTGCAAATCAATCTCAGTGCCTGCTGCATCTCAAATACTATTTATTGACTCATCCATTAGTTAAATATTTGTTAATTGCCTGGTAAGTGCATGTATTCAGAACCAGCTAGGGAATTTAGCTCACCCATAGTGCAGTGAAGGACACAGCGTGGCTCAGTGCAAAGCTCAGCTTGAACCTGCACAATGTTTCCTCGGGAATTTAAACAGGAACATGTGGGGCAAAATCAGTAAGCAGTGAACACTGAATTTTAACCCCAATTATATGTGTACATTAATTGCAGAGAAAAACTTATATTTAGGCTTGCAGTTACATAAAACTTCTATTTTTTGACACTGTGGTCAAAGTCTGTGCACTTGGAATCTGAGTTCATGGTTTCTCCTGAATCCCACTTGGTCACATGCATTAGTAAATAGTGACATGGTGACACCAATTGTTACAGTGCAAGCTCACGGTTTTTATCTCTTTCTCATTCTTAAGATGACAGCGTACATTTAAGGAATTTACTGTTTCATTAAACCTATAGCTTCATTTTTCTCCCCAAACTCAAAATTCATCTCCTTAAAATAATTTAGAACTTTTGATAAATATGTATCCTATCACCAGAGGCGGAATTTCATGACACACGGATTGGTTGTTTTATCTTGATTTATTCTTGAGATGTGAAATGTCTACCTATATTATTATTGTTCGCCTTGCAAACACAGTAACTCTTTATGTCTTTTAATACTGTATTAAGGAATAATCTCTTTTCAAGGTATCTTAAGAAACAATGAGGGATCCAAATTCAATTTAAATATAGACACTCCATGCAATATGTGCCCTCCTTAATACCCATGAGAACTGGGTGTGGTGCATAAACAATGAATCTTGGAACACTGAAAAAATAAAATAAAATCTAAAGAAAAGAAAAGTAACACATGGTCAAAGTTAAAAAATAAATAAATAAATATGAACACTCTGTCTTTATCAAAGCAGATAATATAACCCAGGTGACAATGGAGAAACAGCTTTCCTCTCTGTATGGCTAAGATCCCACGTGAGCAAGTGGCCAGAAAGTTGTTTTCTCTTTCTCTGTTGTTCTGGATTTGTGTAATTTGAATTTCATGAGATTCCTTTAAGATCTCACTCTCCAGGAATATCCCTCACCTTACTTACTTAACATGAGTGGTGCTACAATCCATACATTTTAACAAAAGTTAGAAATAAAATGGAGGCCTTCCTACAGTTTTCAATACTACAGTAAAAGATAGGATCATGTAATTGTTAAAATAACATAGTCCTCTTCTGCCAAATATGTTAGCCACTAGCTGTGTGTGATTAGTTAATGTTGATAAAAATTAAATATAATTAAAAATTATTTTCCTTAGTTACATTAAGCACACTTCTGGTATTCAGTAAGTACCTGGTTAATTCTCAAAGCAGCTCACACACACTTTCTCTCTCTCTCTCTCTCTCTCTCTCTCACACACACACACACACACATACACACACACCTAAAACCACCAGGTCTTCCTTTCTGGTTTGCATGTTGTATGAAGTTCACATCCTATATGTAAACTACAGACTGTAGAATAGGGAGAAGTTTCTGACTGTGTGCTTCATGACAGTGAATCAGGAATAACAGTACAGTCAGTGAAAGTGCAACTTTTCTTCCAGAACATTCTGGTGGGAAGAGGTACTGTTGATCAGCATTAGCCATAGAGAGCAGAAAACAAAGAATGTGCATAATTGGTATTGCTAGCAATTGTCAATTTTTGGTACTCTGGGTTTTTTTTCCCAGAAAATTACTTTTGTTATAAATTCACACAAAAAGGTTCTACACTACTGATCATATTTTGTAAAGACGCTTCACGTTGTGAATCAATTTTGAACATACAGAAAAGTTGCAAGAATAGTACAAAGAACTCTTGTATACATTTCGCCCGTATGAGTTTATTTTTCTTCCTTTTTCTACCTCCCTCTAAATATCTTCTGATCTCTGCCTGTCTTTTCTTTTCCTCCCTCCTTCTATGTATATTTTGTCATTCAAAAATAAGTTGCGTAAATCATAAATCATGGCTCTTTAACCCTAAATACTTTAGTTTGTGGCATTATCTTATAGAAGCACAGTAGAACTCTGAAAAGCAGCAAAAAGTAACTTAGAAACTAACAATGCCTATTGTATTTTGGGACTTATCTTTACACAGTAGACTCCATAAGCTCCCAAAACAAAGACATCTTTTAAAGTCTTAACTCAGTGCTCTTCTTCCCATACAGATCTTGTTTATATAAAATATTTGTTGATGTTTTCCAGGACCTTGTCACCATACCTGTCTGATTTCAGAAGTAATCCCCAAGCTAAGCAAATGTTTAGCCATGCAAACCATTAGCATAGTCAATAAACTTCTCCAAGGTCAGTCACCGAATATACCAGCCTTCTAATTCCACCAAAACAAGACCCATGGCTACTTAGAAATTAAATTAATTGATCCATCCTCTAATTTCAAAAGTTGAAAATTTTCAAATCTCCTTTTTTTAGTCTCATTCTCTGTTTGTTTGTTTGTGTGGTTCAAAGTTTTGTCAGACTGTTGTTAAGAAATTGGAAAAATAAAGATTGAAACAGGGTATGTAAAAACAAAATGTCCTGTCGTTGGGCACTTATCATGCAGTGTGTCCCTATTTCATCAATATTATTGTTCTGTTTCATCCTGTTTTTTAAGTAGACATTGGTTTTATTTCTCTATCATGCATAGTAAGTGGAACACTTAACACACACACACACACACACACAATAAGCAGATATATAGATCAAGCTTTATCCCCTTAACTTTTTGAAATAAAGCTCCACAGACTTTACATCGTGCTTTGTTGTCCCTGCAGCAAAGTGTTGCTTTCTGAGTCCCCACAGGGACACCAAAACCTGGTGGAATTTGGCTGTATGAGAATAAATCAAACAAGTGGCTGGTGCCCAGCTTTAAGATTATAGGGAATGTTGTTCTGTGCCCCAAACACCACCCCATTGAAAGAGAAAAATAGTATCAAAGAAATTCATAATGGAAAGAAACTTAAAAGAGTATTAGTCTGAGTCCTCTTGTTGCTTCTGCCAAAGGGTCTCCTTTCTCTACATTTATTCCAATTTCATTGCACAGCTCATCTTCAACAAGTGTAGAGCTTTCTCCCTTATATCACTGCTTAGGTAGAAATGAGAAATGACTCTAACACAAGGTGGGTATTCACGTGGATGGCAATGGTGGCAATGTCTCTGTTCACACTTTCTCTAAATCCCCTCAAATTTGTCTACCAATGATGATAGGATTATGGTATCTTGCACACAGTTAGACCCTAGAAATGTAAAGCTTGAAGGGACTTAAGAATTCATCTAATATTACTCTTTCCATAAGATTTTAAGTACTTTTAGAGGCATGATGCCTTGTTTCTCTTATTAATCTTAGCAACTAGCATAGTGCCCAGCTCATGGTGAATACTCAAAAGTGCTGGTGTTTGATGGCAGGAACTGACACCTTCATTGCTGTTATGAAAAAGTAAACTGAGATTCAGAGAAGCAAAGTAGTTTCTCCAGGACCACAGAGCCTGTTAGTAAAGGAGGATGGAGCTGGAAGGAACATGTTAGTATTAGTTCACTGCATATCAATTCCACAGCAAAATATCGTGCATGGGCAACAGCTATAATCACCCTCTTGCAACTGAACAATTATTGCTAAATATCACTGTTCACAGAGAATATAGGTTTTTCCTTAAAAAATGTGGGTGTGCCGTGAAAATAGCACTGAGTATGAATCAAATGCAGGTTTACAGATCTGTCCCTTGAATAGCTATGTGCAAATAATGAGTCATTGAACACTACATCAAAAACCAATGATGTGCTTCATGGAGGTTAACTTAAAAAAAATAGCTATGTGACTCGTCGTTTCTCCATCTACAAAATAAAGATAATAATTCTGACAATAATTAGCAACAGTCTGAAAACTTTTTTCACATAGGACACTTTTTTTCACATGGGACTTTTTTTTTTTTTTTTTTTCACATAGGACACTTAGATGCTCCACTACTTGGGCACTAGAATGCTCAAAACTACTAAAAAGGAGATCGTAATTTTTGTTTCTAATGAGGGAATTGTTATTTTAACTTTATATGATGTTATATATTTAATATAATGTATTGGATATAAGTTAGACAAATTAATTAAATTATTTTTCAATCTAAGTCCAAAAGGGTCTCCTAGGCTTATAAACATAAAGAAATCCTTGCTTAAAGTTTGAAATATGACTTAATATACGGGTGTACTTTGGCTCACAGGCAATGTCAAATAAGAGTAATTAGCACCAAATAGGAACCTCCTCACAATTTTCTTTCTGCTCCTCCTCTCCCATATCACGTCCTGTGCGGCCCGATTCACCATGCTTCGTTGCTTTTGCTAGGCCCAGCCCTCCCGAGTCAGGAGAATATCATATGCTACGTTCTGAGAGCTAAAGCTCCTGGTGTGAGACAAATTAACACAGCACCGGGAGCCATTTAACAAATTACCTCTTCCAGCGCCTGTACTGGCGCCATGGTACCCCCTTAAAGCTCAACGTTCACATCAATTAGATGAGCAGTTCAGTCCCAGAGGTCGTTTTCTTCATGCCTACTCAGGCTGTGAACTTCCTTTAGAGCCAGAAAATGAGCAAATCCAAGATGGGCAGACAAATTTTCAAGACAATTTCCTGAGGGGAGAAAAATCATAGACTTGAGAAACTCCCTAGCTGTTTCAATTTTCCTGTTTATGCCATTTTTACTTTTAAGTACATACATATATACATATATATGTATACACACACACACACACACACACACACATATATATAGAGAGAGAGAGAGAGAGAAAGAGAGAGAGGCAGGGTATATATACACTGAATATACATATATATATATACTGAGATCCATAGTATTTGCTTCTATGCTTCCAGCCCCTTTAGTAATTTTTTCCATTGTAAATAATAACTGCCCAATAAATTTTTACTTCTAAAATTAATCTATTGCTTTTTCTCTTTTCTTTACTTCTGGTGACCTCTGATTTCTTTTCTAAGCCTGAGTGTGTCTGATTGACCTAGTTATTAAGCTGCAAACAGGAGAAAGTTTTCATAATGACAACTGTAAAGGCGAGAACAAAAATAGACAAACTAGAAAGAAAAAGAAGAGAGAGGAAAAGAAAAAGAGGAGGTTTGAAGTATCTAAAAATATTTCTGGGGAGGTATACTGAAATAACAAACACTTTCACTAAAGTCTTGGGTGTTTCATGACGGCGTGAAGTGTTTTGTAAGGGGAAAAATTCATGACACGGTACTTTCTATAAATACAGCACTTTTCTTTGGCATCTCAAAGACAGTTTTTTCATTTATTATTCAGTTGATCCTTTCACAATTTTTATAATGAGAATCTGAAATGAAGAAAGATTTCCCCAAGTCTTCCCCTCCCCATTCTTCTGTGGGAAGGTGGGGAGGATGAATATAGGTGGGAGATAGGGAGGGCAACCGATGACAGTTCTGTGCCCCGTAACTTCCTCTAGGGCAGGGAGAGCAACTGTTTTTACAGGCATCGTGGTATCTCAAATAACTTGAGACCAAGGAGGGTAGTGTATACAAGGTCTGCATCAAGTGAGGTCCCCGCAAACCTCCTAACCCGGGTTTCAGGAGAAAGCCTTCCCTTCCGCCTAACGTTCAGGTGTCTAGTGTCCTTATGATGACGGTTTCCCCTGGTTTTCTTTCTCCTCTCCACTCCCAAGCAGTTCTTGCTCTTAGTAGAAAAGAAAGGAGGAAACTTAACGGGGATAAGTGAATTAAATCGACACAGATAAACTAAAAACTTCCTAAATTTCCCGTAGCAAAAAAAGAAGACTTTTCAAGGCAAGTGTGTGCTCTGGAAAGAGCAGTTAGCTGGCCTGATAATGGGGGAAACATACAGTTCCTGGAATCACACAGTGTTTCTGTGGAGAAGAGTGGGAGGGAACAGAGAGAAGCAAGGCAGATAGAGGGTCAGCACTCAAAAGGATTGTTCCACTTTTAGAATTTGGCCCAATTGTCTGGCCACCCAGACTTTGTTGCAGCTGACATCATGAAATACATCAACCCTATTAACGTGCTTCCCTTCCGATGCTTTATTTGTGGTTAAGGTGACATTGAGCTCAATTATAAGTGTGATACTCCGATCAAGTTTTATTTTCCAGTTTTAAGGGGATGGATTTACGCCTTAAGGGAATAGATAATTTCCTGCCCATTCTTTGTCCAACACTCTTCTATGTTATTCTATGTCAAGGTCATATTCTCGAGTGTAGAAACTAAAAAAAGCAAAGGAAAAAAATGAAAATAACATGTCTTACAATATACTTCATGAGAATGGCTTTGTACTATTTGCTGATCCTGAATCTTAATCAATAATTTCTCTCAGACAATTGGATGTGGGGTTGAATATAAGAAGTCTAGTGAACTCTAAGGGGGCATTTTAATTACTTTTGTGATTTATTACTTACGAGGATAATTCCTAGGAGTCAGCAGAGTTGCTTACCAGAGCTATGAGAAATTGCTGGTTGTGAGTTACAGGTGAACCACATTAATCATTTCTGGGGTTTTGTCACTGTGGGTTTTCACCCCAGGAAGCTTCTACCCCAAATAGTAAGCCATAATATGCTAACCTTGTATCACATCACTATTCCTTCAATCAGAAATTAAGGTATCTTTATCATACCACCCCAGTTGCATTTTGGAAATAAAAAACACTGCCAAGTGAGACTAATCTGGCTAAAAGGCAATTAAATAAGCCAGATACTGTCTGTCTTAAATTTGAACATGCTTTTATTGATTTATTTATTCAATAAATAAATTTTGTTTTGTTTTTAGCGCTTACTTTTTTTTTTTTTTTTAAAGCATACTCTTTTAGGTGCTTGGACCACAACAGTGAATAAAATCTGAGTGCTCACTCTCGTGGAGCTTATATTCTCATGATGGGAGACAGAGATAAATACATTTATAAAATCCATTAGATGGTAGTAATCGGATAGAAGGTAAGAATAAGGGATGCTACTTTTATATGGGATGGTCAGGAAAGGTTTCTTTGTTAAGGGTATACTTGTGCAGAGATCTCTAGAAACTGAGGAAAAGACAATGAGGGAACTCGAGAAAGCACAATATGAAGTACTTCACAGGGCTGAGGTGAGTGTGTTTAAGGGCAAACAAGGAAGATGATGTGGCTGGAGTAGAATGATGAAGGCAGGGAGTGGTAAGAGGAGGTAGAAGGAGAGCCGGAAGCCACCACATAAAGGGCCAAGAACACAGCGAGCTGAAGGTTTAAGATGGAAGAGTATAATCTCATACATATTGTATTAGCATCACTGTAACTGAGATGGGGAGAAGAGACAAAAGGGGGACAAGGGTGGATTCAGGGAAACTATGTCAGGGAGCACCAATAATAACCATGTGAGAAATGAAAGTGAGTGAAAGTGGTAAAAAGTGGCCATGTTTGCATATAATTCAAAGGCGTGTTTAATAATAGATCAGCCTCAAGTGCGAGAGACACGTGACACCAGACCACAATACCAAGGTGATACCAGGGTTTTCAGCCCAATAAATTGGTAGTATAGAAATCCATCTTTTGAGATAGTCAACCAGGAGAAGATTAGTTACATTTTGAATTAAAAGCTTATTCTTGAACATATTAAATTTGAGCCTTTTAGACATTTAAGTAGAGATTTCAATTTGATAGTTGGATACACAAGTCTAGACTTCATTAAAGCGGTCTAGACTGGAAAAAATAAAAGACTTCAGAAATTGTCAAATAGAGATGATATTCAAGCTATGGAACTAAGTGAGATCAATTAGCAAGAGAATATACAGAGAGTAGAAGAATTAACAAGACCAAAGCCTTGGATGTTCCTTTGTTTAGATTCCAGGATAAAGAGGAATAAAACAGACAAACAAATAAAAAACCGAACAAGACAGAAAAGAAGCAGACAGACTGTGGAGGAAGTAAACCAGGAATGTTATGTGAAGAAATTGTGGTGATCACACATGTGTTGTTGACAGGTGGAATGAGATGAGGGTGCAGAAAGTTCCTTAGGATTTGGCGATGTGGATGTCATTGGAGGTGTTAGCAAAATCCAGAGTGTCTTCTCCATCATTCATCTAAAATAGCAATCAGCCATGTACACATCATTTCCTATGAGGAGGCCAGAGCATTTGTTAGAAAAACTAGTATCTGAGATAGCTAACACCAACATAAAAAAATTACACACTGCAATGAAAATTGACACCAGGAGAGGACATCATAAATCAGCATCTTTTTCTCTTTTACAGATAAGGTTATTTTAGTTTTATAATCATATAGAGAAAATAGTTCCTTTCCCCAGGTTTGACTGTGGGGGGAAAAAAACATTAATAAGGAAAATTATTTTCAATTTGTTTGAATTTGTCTCAAATCTAAACAAATGACTAAGGTCTTCAAGAAACTAATGTAGATGGTTGACCACTCAGAGGAGTTAATTCTGAGTCCAGTGTCACCCATTAGAAAAATTTGCTTCTCTCTTAATCTTAATCTTAATCTCTTAATCTTAATGCTGATTGTTTAATTCTGAATATGTTCTTTTTCTTACTATTTTTCCTCTTAATGAGTGGCAATTCAGCGATTTGATCAATACAAAATATAGTTGAAATTTTACCTAGAATTTGTTTTGTTTTGTTTTTAAGTAGGCTCATGCCCAGCGTGGAGCCCAGTGCAGTCCTTGAACTCACTACTCTGAGATCCAGACCTGAGCTAAGATCAAAAGTTGGATGCTTAACTAATTGAGCCACCCAGACACCCACTGAATTTGCTTTTAATCATTACAGCTATTTTGGCAATAGTATGGATGACATCCTTTGTCTTAGTTACTTTTAACTTTGTCATTTGGTTTTATGTAAAGCAGTAGAGAATAGTTACAGCACCTTGTGCTCTCAATAAATACCTTTGAAAAATGAATGACTGAATGAGTAAATTTTTCCAGAGTATATCCCTTAAGTTTTGAGTAGACCTGACAGAATTATGTGCCTACTCAGTTTTGAGGCAAGAAAAAAGCAACTGGGTAAAATGAATATTTTAACTGTTTTTTTTTTCTCCAGACAATAAAATATTAAACTCACTGATGCCAAAATTTTATTTAAAAATTAGTTATGTGAATAACACTCACAAAGTATTGCCTAAAGTATATGAAATCCCATGTTTTGTATCCTCTTGGTGATTATGTTTCAATCTCTGCTTTCAACAGGGAGAAATCCAAACTTGAATAGTTAATGTTCCTCTAGAGTCTCAAGAAAAGTGTGGCATACACTGGCTTTATTTTCCTCTCTGGGTCAGAATGATGCCACAGCCCATTGTCCACCATATCATAAAGTTTGAATATGAATCCAGACAATAGTACTCAATGACCAACATGAGAGAATAAAGGAACCAAGGTGTTTAGTTGATCATTCAACTGCAAAGAAAAGAAAGTGGGATGATTAATCATTAGTTTAGTTTCTTTCAGTAACTCCTCTAAAGTAAGCCAGGGAAACTTCAGGCTGCCTTTAAAAAGTGGTTTTATTTATTTCCAACAGTTGTAGATGCATACAGACATGTAGGTGCACACACACACATGCATGTGCGCACAAACACACTTCAAATGCAATAATTTGAAGAAATTAGTTAATATGCTACATGGCTGGAGTCCACTTAACATCTCCCACGAATTGCAGCTGAGTGAATGGAGCATGTTTATTACATACACTAGCTTAGGTTTTTGACTGTTTCTCCTTTGAGATAGCGCAGGGCTGTGCTTGTCCTAAACGCTTGAGGCAAACTGATTTGTGAATACAAACATGTGCGTTTCAAGAGAAAGCAGAATAATACAGTGAGAGTCATTTCTGTCACAGTGCTTGCCTTTTCTAGATTATGATCATGCAGTGGAATTTGCTGCTTCATGTTTTGTATGCGTGCACCCATTGCCAAGTAGCCTCCAGGTGCATGAACAATAACAACAAAGATGCAGTGAATAGCCATATTAAAAAAGAAAACTACTTATTGCAACATTACAATAAGCTCAATGTGTGAATGGTGGCTTGCAACTTTCACAATACTGCCCCTTGGAGAAAGCCTAGTTTAAAATCATGGTCTTAAACCACACCAGGAGCTTACATTCAGAGGAGCTATGTTGGATTCAAAAACAAGTTTTTCAGCTTTCCAAAGAAAATGTTCATTTCCTCATTTCACACTAGGTAAACCCAGGTGCCATTATCAGAAGTATGAGAACTAATATTAATTGCAAAGTGGTATCACAGACAGATATATCACCACAAGGCTGGCCAGGAAGCAAACTTTGAAGGGTATATTGGAAGAAATAAAGTCTGGACTCTGAAATTAGATAAACAGTTCCCTGATATAGGGCTACATGTAGTTGGTATTTTGAAAATGTAGGTTTGTATAGTCAATACAAACATTGAGTCAATAACATTTACTGCAAACCCAAAGTGTGTTGAATATTATAAAGCATATAACAGAATGAGGTAAGAGCTGTTATGATGACTGTTAACCACTTAGGAAACCCTGATACATAAAAATAAATGTGAGTTGGATTCTCTAACACCTGATTTTGGAATAGGAGGCAAGTGAAGGCCATTTCAGATCCAGAATATGGATGTCACCCAGAATTAAAACAGAAAGGGTAATCCTGATAATATCCATGTCAAAAAAAGGTAAAAATCCTCAAATTCTGTGCCCAACTTGGACCCAGTACCTATATATCCAGGTTGGCTATGTAAACTGCAGTCATCAGAAAGCCAAGCACAGGGTTCTTGGTCTTTAACTACAAAGTCTTCTTTTATTTTTTTCTCATAAAACTTCTAGAGTTTTCTTTTTGAATCATTAAAAAGAGACTAGATAGATAAATATCTAAGATGGTTTAGATATTCATTTGTAATAAAAAAAAATATATTTTGGGCTCCTTCCCAGATGGGTTATGCTAGAATATTCTTATTTCTTATGCTTATGGGAAGAAGTCCTAAAGTTACAGCCCAGTCAAGAGGAATGAAGGTTGTGGGGAAGTCACCGGTTTTAGAATTGTGTGTAAGTAACATTCAGCCACATAAGATTTTCTTCTCATCCTATCCCATTATATATGTTTTCCTAATCCTTTTAAAATTTAATTGTAGAAATAAAATGAAAAAAATCTAAGTCTTCCATTTTGGCCAAGGGTACGTTTAAAATTCTAAAACCAAGATGATGACATTGGTTGTTCCTGACTTTGCTCCCTCCTCAGAACAACTAATATCTGCTAATATCTACTAAGGAACAAGACAGCACTGAGAGTATTCGACAACATTCAGCAATAAGCTGGAAGCCTCCCTGCACCCTGGAGACCAAGACAGACTGTGTTAGAAGGGTAAGAGAAACAGCTACCATTTCACACATCGTCCTTCCCCCAACTCAAAGCAGTACTACTCAGAAAGGTCTCTTCTGAGCCTCTAGTTCCTCCAGTGGGAAACCACAACCCAGGGGAGGGGCTGGGGGGAGGCAAACAGCCTCTCTCAGCATTGTGGGTTGTTTTGTGGGAGTCCTTACTCAGATCTTGTACCACAGGCATTGCAGGGAAATCTGCAAGGCTTAGCCCCTGAGAATCTGATGGTGATTCATGACCAAGGCTGAGGGTAGCTCCCAGCTCCTCTTGACCAGGGAGCCTGGTTGGGAAAATAAGAGCAGCCTGGAGGGCCCCCTCCTACTTACACAAAATATCTTAAACTTAAATCATCCTATTTTACACTGACAACAATAACTTAACTCTAATAGAATTTTACTTCTTCTCCAAAATAAATAAATAAGTGAAACTACATCAACAAACCATCAGTAAAATAAAAAGCCAATGGATCAAATGAGGAAAAAAAAAAAAAACTATTTACAAACCATGTATATGATAAGTAGTTATTATCCAAAATGTACAAACAGCTCATTTAACTTAATAGCAAAAACCAAATAACCCAATTAAAAGGAGGAAAGGACCTGAATAGACATTTTTCCAAAGAAGATATATAAAATGCGACAGGTACATGAAATAATGCTGAATATCATCCATTAACAAAATGCACAGTAAAACCACAATAAGCTAGCATCTCACATCTGTAAGAATGGTCATCACCAAAAAGGCAAGGGATAATAAATGCTAATAGTATATGGGGAGTAAAGGGAACACTTGTGTACCCTTGGTGGGATTGTAAATTGGCACAGTCACTATGGAAACAGTATGGGGCATCCTCTAGAAATCAAAAACAGAACTACCACCTGATCCCACAATTCCATTTTTGGGAATATATCCAAAGGAAACAGAAACACTAAAGTGAAAAGATATATGCACCTTAATGTTCATAGCAGCATTATTAACAGCCAAGAAATGGAAGCAGCTTAATTGTCCACAGATGGATGAATGGCTAAAGACGTTATATATATATATATATATATATATATATATATGCTTATATATATAATTTATAGTAAATGTAATATAAATAAATAAATAAAATATAAATGAAAATATTTATGACTATATAAATATAAAAATATAAGCATAAATAAATGCATATATATTGATATAGATTCATATATATTCAAATATATATCTACGTGTGTGTGTGTGTGTATATATTTTTTTTCAACCATAAAAACAAAGAATTTGTACCATTCTTTGTACCATGTACCACAACATGGTGGACTTTGAAGTCATTATGCTAAGTGAAATAAGAGAAAGGCAAATGCTATATGATCTTACTTATCCATGGAATCTAAAAAACAAAACAAAACAAAATAAAAAGAAACCAAACCAACCAAACTCTTAGAAAAAGACTTGTACTTACCAGAGGTGGAAGGTAAGGAGAGGGGGAATTGGGAAAGTTTCTGGTTATAAGATAAATTAGTACTTGGGGTGGACTAGCATGATGACAAAGCCAAAACTGCTGTATGACATATAGGGAATTTTGTTTTGTTTTGAGAGAAGAGCAGAGGTGCAGAGAGAGAAGAGGGAGAGAGAATCTCAAGCAGGCTCCATACCCAGTGCAGAGCCTGATAAGGGGTTTGATCTCATGACCCTGAAATTATGACCTGAGCCCAAATCAAGAGTTGGATGCTTACTGGACTGAGCCACCCAGGTGCCCCCATTGGGAAGTTGTTTAGAATAAATCCTAAGAGGTCTCATCACAAGGGGACTCCCCCCGCTCCCCCCCGCCGGTATTCTGTTCTTCTTTCTTTTCTCTCTTTCTTTTTTTTTCTTTTTCTATCTATATGGGAAGACAAATGTCAGCTGAAACTATTGTGGTATGTACCTCACAATATATGTAAATCAAATCATCATGCTCTACACCTTAAACTTACACTGTGATATATAGCAATTACTGCTCAACAAATTGGGGGAAACGTGCTAAAACAGACAGAGCCGAAGGGGTCAACTGAAATAAGACAGCTGCTTCCCAGTCTTTAACTCTAGTTTACTTTTCATTCATATGGGAATTTGTTCATATTAACCAATGAAATAAGTCCATGTAGAACTGTAAAAGAAGATATAAAAAAGTAGACACTCTAAGGGCATACAGAAGATTGAGGGACATTTTACACCTGAAGTCAAAAGTTGTAACTGCCTACAGTTAATTAATAGATCTGCAAATATACTTCAGTTGCAAAAGTAGGTTTGGTGTCCCAACATACCTTCAAACTTATTTTGAACTATTTAGATTAACTTTACATTATGAACAAAATATGTCACAACTGCTATATCGTAGAGATCAGAGAAAGATGGGAAAACCACTGGCAAGCAGCATGTGTTTCAAAATTCCTAAGTATTCCACTTGTGATTATCACACTATGAGAGAGAAAGGAGAATGAGCATCCTTTACTTCTACCAGAATTTCAAGTTCTGTGATAAGAAAGCGATTGTAACAACCTTGTAATCATTACTGCCTACCAGAAAATGTGTTAGTTGTTCTAGCTCCTAAATTTTACTGTACTAAGAATGAAGAATCAGATCAAGGTGAACTAAAACCTTGCTTCAGTGCAGCTGTTTTAGGGGAGATAAAGGAGGAACCAGTAAGCCTTTGTCTCTGGTGAATGGATCTCAAGGGAAACATCATGGTAGGATTGAAACTTGGCCACAGGCTGGGGCTGATACTGTGTATGTTTTCGTTGTTACCAATGCTGCCTTGAAACCCAGTTTGACTTCTTGGCTTTCCCTTAAACAAGGAACCAATTTGGGAGAAATCTTAGCATCAGTCAGTGCAAGATCCAAAAGTAATATTTATCAATATAGCCTCTGCTTGCTAAATTCATGACTGTGAAAGTATAGTGCTTTCTATCAAATAGTCACAATAATGGGAAACACTGTTGTGTTTTTCTGCCCAAATAATTTTAACCACTGGAAAACTACCTGTCCCTCTCCTTATTATTTCTTAGAAAATCGTAAATTTCCAAGTTTATACAGGTTCACTGGCCAGAAGCATAGGCACATGACCTTGCCTGGTTAATCATAATACTCCTTACCTTTATGCAAAATGATTGGTCCAAGAGTGAAATACAAGTCCCAGGGAGAGCTAATTAGAGTCTATGTGATTTGGTAGATGGTTGCTGGGAAAGAAAGTATTTTCTTCTCTCGGGGTTATATGTTATAAGGTTTTGTTTTGGAAAATATTCATGACCAAGCCTGTCTGTGACAGGGCTAGAATGAGATCAACATACAAAGAGAAATGGAAATAAGCAAACTGAAAATAAGAGAAAAAGAAAGACTGGAGAGAAAGAAAGAGAGAAAGAGGGAGAGAGAAAAATAGAGAGAGAATCTCAACATTATTTTGGCCCTAAAATCCAACACAGAGTATCATCAGCCCCTGGATTTCCTGGATATGTTGGCAAACAAGTACCCCACTGTTTTTAATCCAAAGTCAGTCTGAGTTGGCTTTCTGAGATTTCGAACCAAAGAATCCTCAAATTTGCAGTGTCACTACTTTCCACTTATTAATTTTATCCCTAATAAATAAACCTCTGCTTCTAAGCTTGGGTGTTTGAAGAGCTTAATTTTATCCATCTAAGTGGGTAATTTGATTAGGACTCTGATAAATGATTCATTCCCTCCGTAGTCTACTACACAAATCTGTTCTTTCCAAAACAGCTAGTCTAAAAAGAACCAAATCCTTAATTCTATAGGTAATGGAATATCACTGAATCCAATGTTTTGTCCTCATTTTCTCTTGAATGGACAGGAGTTCAGAACACCCGCAGGCAGGTGTCTTTGTAAGAGCTCTTCTGCTCTTCATTCTAGTGCCTAGAAAAGATTAGGCTAATTGGAGTAACAAAATTTCCCTGATAGTTTGCCTGACCTTTGTAAATCCTCACCAGAGAGGCTCCAGCTTGCTTTGTTTTGGTAATTCCAGTCTATTATGGTCATTCGGTAGAAAGCCAGATTTGGATATGGAATGGGAAAAGTTAAAGTGATAGTGCTAAGAATCACAATAATCCTACTTGGAATTGACTTGCCTTCATAAGGAAACTTTACCAAAAAAAAAATGTATACACACACACACACACACTGATATACTGTTTAGGACTGAAATACTGAAAATCTTTTAGCAAACCTAAGCTCTAAAAAACAAAAAACAAAAAAAAAAACAACAAAAAAATAAAACAACAACAACAACAACAAACCACTAAAGTTTACCTGATCTGATTGTATGTACTAAATCAAAACTTAAAATTATCAGGTAGTTGTTCCATAAACCAATAGTTCAAAAGTCAACAAGTTGCCCTCTATACATTGACCATCCCAGAATATCCCTACATAAGACCTGAATTTTTAGCAATTGCCCTTTAACAGATAGATATGCAGCTCCAAAGACTGGTAAAGCTATGTCCTCAGGAAGAGGATATCTAGTCTTCAAAAAATAACAAAACCCCACTTTAATCTACTTCTGATGCCATCAGGATGTGCTGTGTGTGTGTGTGTGTGTGTGTGTGTGTGTGTGTGTGTTGAGTACATTGCAAAAATATGAAGCCCATCTTGCCCACACTGCTAATTATTCTCAGTACTTGCCAAAACCTGATTCTTAGGAAGTCAATGTTCAGGATTTGTTGAAGAATTCAGCTCTCTTACATATCATCTGACTCACCCAATTCTTTCTTCCAGTTCATGATTTAAGTTTTATTTTTGGAGTCGCATTTTGTATGATCTCTGACTCCGTTCATTATTTAGGGCTTTGGTTTTCAAGTGATAGCCTATTTGTCTTGAATTACAAGTTCTTGAGAAAGTCATTTATTTGAATATATATATTTTTATTATATATCATAAGTTATTATAATATAATTTAATGCCATAATTTAGGGGCGCCTGGGTGGCTCAGTGGGTTAGGCCTCTGCCTTCGGCTCAGGTCGTGATCTCAGGGTCCTGGGATGGAGCCCCACATTGGGCTCTCTGCTCAGCGGGAAGCCTGCTTCCTCCCCTCTTTCTGTTTGCCTCTCTGCCTACTTGTGATCTCTCTCTCTCTCTGCTATAATTTAATATAATATAATATATAAAATATATATAATATAATTCAATATAATATAATATATGATATAATTATATAAATACTTATACATTATTTATATTACATAAAAATCTAATACCATTGTTATATTATATATAATAATATATATAAATAATATATAAATATATACAAATATATATTATAATTTATACAGAATTCTATATAAATTATATATGAATATATAAAATATTCTATATGATAGCTATTGTATACAATATTATTATGTATAATATATATAAATTATATATATTATAAATATATATATTTTTAATATGAGGGTCCATGTTCTGATATAGCTTTTAATAATCACAGTATCTAGTGTAATTCAGGCATGTATACTTTTCAGTATCTCTTTAGATCAATATACACACGCATATTAAGTGGAATGCAAGGATTTGGGGGGATTAGTAGAATAATATAGCTAGAAGTTATTATCTTCCATATACAGAGAAAAGTGTCTGGCTTGGGTACAAGATTCTTTATTAAGGTCATAAGAAAACACTGGCATATTCAACATACATCTTATGATTCAGATCTAACATATTAATAGCAGCAATCATCTTCCCAACATTAATCTCTGATTAGATACCATATAATCATCATGCTTCATTACTAGTCATAAACCATTTGATTGAACAAAATCTTAATTTTTTCTCATTATTAGGAGATATCAAAGTTATTGGCAATTAAAATATACTTATGCTACAGATACTGCATTGACATTTGTGCACCAATTATTTGTCACCAGCTATCAACAGTTGACAACAATTTCTCAAAATCACTGACCTACCCCTTCATAATTTCTTCCATGGCTGTTAGCCTCTCTCTACTCAATTGCAATCATCATTATGGACATCTGTGCACTTATCTTCTGCATCCTTAACCCCTCACTTGGTTGTGTATGCTTCAAAGACAGACGCTACATTTGTGAACAAAGCCTAAAACATTGACTTTGACTTGGAGACACTTGACACATCTTTCTTTAAAGAGGGAATCGTTGACCAACAGCATAGGAAAATGAGGATGCTTCTGATTGGTGCTATAAAGAAGATTTTTTTATCAATTACACTGGGAAAATGTTGGATTCTAAAAAGTATAATAGATTTGTTAACTTCGGAACTTTCAGTGCTTTAATAAATATCCCATGTGACACACCAAGGTGGGAGGTAGGGTGAAATACAGGTTATACAGGTTATAGTTTACAGTGATTCTTTAATTTGCTAGAAATATTTCAGCAGACTGCTTCTAAGGACTCAATTCTGCAGATCTCATTTTGGGAAATGATAGTGCAGTGATCAAGAGTATGGGCGTTCCAGTATGGGCTGTGTTTGACCTTTATCTCTGACATTCACTAACTGTGTAATCTTATATAAATTATTGAATTAACATCTAACATAGCCCTAATCCAATGTCTAACATGTGCATCGGGAACAATAGTAGTCACATGCAGCTATGTTGTAAGGACCCAATACGATGACATATGTGAAATGTTTACCACAATGCCAATATTTAAGACTTTACTGATTTTTTTTTTAAATAATTGGGTTGATTAAATCATAGGTGATCTTCATAGTATTTATTACTGGCTCTTAAATTTACTTTTTACTCGATCATTCTTCAATTTATCCTCCTCAGGCAATCTCTCTCTTTTTCCATAAGTCTAGACCTGTTTCAAAGGACCTTGCAAGATGTCTAAGCTCCAAAAGCCGGTACGAATCAAGCCCAAGCCGAAAGGCTGTACCATGGGGAATTTAAAAATATCCTTTGGGACGAGTGGCAGAACTTCTCATGGCATTAAAATTCTTTAAGTTGCTAACCAAGCAAGCTCCTCTTTTCCCCATATGAAACAGTGTTTTGTTTCCCTTATGGAACATTATTTCCATTGTTTGACCCAAGTTTACTTCATTAAGTTATCCTTGGTCAAAGAACAAATCTATTTTCAAATATATATTCCAATGATTCTGCAAGCTCTTTTGAGAGCAGCTCTTCCCATTGCAGAAGGGTTTAAAGAAAATATGCCCTTTCTCTAGCTATTTTCAGAAACTCTCCCTTTGTTTCAGAGACAATTCTGTTTAATTTTGGCCTTTTGTGCCTGTGCAATAGCAGGTTTAATCCAATCAAGCGACAGCCTTCCTTCACTAGGTTATCAACTACAGCCAGAGTGAAGGGCTATTGTCTGCCCATGGACCCGACTTACACAATTTGCATTCTCCTTAATTCCAATTCTGTTCTATTGTGCTGCTGTGCTTTACCATCTCAGCTGGAAGAAAAGTCAACCCAACACAGCAGTGTCTCAATCAAGGCGGAACCACAAAAACATGCCTAAATCAGAGGTCACAATGTGAGCTCAGAGGCTTTGAAAGTAATCAGCAGAGAAAACGAAAACATATATAGAAAGCATTTTTCCCTCTTGTTGCTGTATTCTCTTTACTCTATCCTTCCCACACAGTAACCCTATTCATGAACGAAGTAATACCTACCTAGCAGCATGATGACTTCCCATTCGTGGCAAACTGAAAGCAAGAACCACAATCAAGAGAATAGTCACCTAAGAATACACTTCAGCAGGACAATAAAAGTCTTTGGCAAAATGAACAAGAAGTGCCAGAGAAAGGGATACAGGCTGTGCAAAGAAAAGAAATATGTCGTGAGTTCTATTTCTTATTCCTGGTATCATTTGACACTGAGATTTTTCTATTACAATCAACATGTAAAGCATACAAAAAGAGATACACAGCAATACCCTGGAAATGGAGCAGTTGTTTGCAAAGAAAGAGTTTTAACCCCAGCCACAGCAGCTGAGGGATCATTTAATAGTGGGGAATAGAGACATCGTCCAGCTAACGTTCAGCCCAGGAAATGACAACAATCAATTCTCCCCTCTGCAACTACATCAATCATTTGCAGGTGTTCATAGGTGGAGGGCCTTTTGCACATCATTATCACATTCGAGGAAAGTGAAACAACTGACGTGTTCTATGTTGTTCAGAATCTGATAGAGCACAAGGAAGTGGAAAAACCCAGCTGAGACATTAGAAACAATTCAAGAATACGATTTTGGAGGTCGTAAAACTTCTGTATTTTAGAGTCAGAATTTTGAGCAACACATCCAAGCTGTGGTTGTAAAAATGCTTTGTGATTGATATAGCCATTCCAATGCAAAGGAATAAAGTATAAAACGATTCATCTGCAGTTTGGATAGAGACCAAGGTAAGGTATTGATTCCCGGAAATACATACTGAGTGCCTACTACCATACTCAGTGCTAAAAAGTCAATGTGTGGTCAGCAGGATTCAAATCAGTATTTGGAGCTTTCAGTAGATTTTTTTTACCTATCCCACTTGACTATGAGTTCTGGTCCATATTAGTGGGGGATGTAGATTACAGAGTACACAGTGGTACCTGAACAAAGGTAGAGTTGTCCTGATACCCTAATGTTGCAAGTTTGGTCTTCAACCTTAGACATAATATAGTTACATCCATATTTTAAGGGAGAGTTACCCTTAAGCTAATTATTTACTCTGTAAGAAGACTCAGGGTTTTTTTAATATTAATTAATTATTCATTAATGATTGTTATTAATATAGTAAGCTAAAGATGATTCTTTCTTATTATCAATACTGCTTATGGTATCTTGTTTCCAGATTGGCCACTATCAATTTCCTCTATCCATGTATGACTATGACAGTCTCAAAACATCCCCTTAGATGGAGCAGAGCTTGATGGTTGGGTGATGGATGTCAAGGATGGTGATCCTTGACAGAAAAAGTTTGAAGGATTAGAGTTAGGATGTGATTTCTGAAGGTTATGCATGTCCTGTTGATGCAACCGTACCATCTTAAGATGAGCATCACTTGGATTTAACTAGGTTCTTCTAATTTCAGCTGTTGGTCATTTGATTTTATTGACATAAAAAATCTAGTATCAAACCAAAGAAATGTGTTTTCCTTCCCTTCCGTCAACTCAATAGATGCCTGCTATAGTCGTCATCTTATTTTCAGTCCACTTAATTGCTTACATTCTAATAATTTCTAAGCTATGGTTTTATTGTATCTGTAGTGTGCAATAAAAATGCATATAACTCTTCAAGAAGCCAATATGAATTCTGATCAAGTTGTATACTCTTGTCAAATTTCAACCACGTGGATACTTTACAGACAGTAATTGATTTGACTCAGAGGTTCATTTTACTTTGGCAGCACTATCTATATCCCATCCTTCTGAAAATATGCTGATCTTCTGAACTCACTAGTTTATGGATTACCAGTCAATGGAATAGTATGACTGGATCATTTACCTACAGAAATCCTGGCTGTAGCAAGGCCACCTGCACAGCTTCCTAGGTATCTGAAGTTTTGCAACCTAATTATTTTGGTGCATTTATTATAATAATACCTTCCATATCAGTTCAATGCAAAACAAAGTCATATCCAAATTAGATGAAGACCCAAATACAAAACCAGATAGGCACGTGATGGAAAACAAGCCCATATAAGGTTCTCTATTTTCTTTGTACCCATGTCACAAATTGTTGTTGACATGCCTTCTTTTATTTATTCTTCTAAATACATAGATTCAAAAGGATCCTCTATAAATCCCATCTCCTTGTAACTTATTGCAAATTCCTTTGACAAAAGGACTATCATTTAGTATAATAAACAGACCTCCTACTGAGTCTCTTGTCTAGGTAGCTGATGACTCTATTCAGAAGCTAAATTTTTATGTAATCTTGAACAAAGACCTGGTATGCTGTGAGAGGGACTTGATCAAAGGATATGAGGTCCCTGGTGGGCTAAAAATACACCAGAGAACAAATAAATATATGAATCAACACACATAAATACCATTAGCTCATGGTATATTAAATTGTTTCTCCACTACTTATAAAAACAATCCACCTTAACTTTTTAATTTGGAATAAAAGGTTAATATATCCAAACGGCAAAACAGTAGGACAGCACAACAAGGGAGGTCTCCCTGTTATCTCTGCCTTTGCTGCTTGCCAGGAAACAGGGCATATCCCTGCCATTATCATCACATTATAGCTTGCATAGTGCTTTAGAGATCAAAATATGATTTCACTTATAGTATCTCATTTATACTCAGCAGCCAACTTCAGCAATAGAGAGACAAAAGATTATACTTCATGTTTCATAAATGAAGAAACTGAGATCGAGTGATTTTTTTTTTTTCCTCTGAACTCATCCTATTAAGATGAAAAGCATATCTTAAAATCAAGTCTTCTGATTCCGGGGTTGGAGACTTTCATGTCATAAGGTAAGTTCAGAGGGCTTGGATAGCCCTCTGAAGGTGATCCCCCCAGATCACCTTCCATTTGCAAGAGTGATATCTTTTAAAAGTAAATGTATTCAAGAACAAAAGTTGGACCTGCAGTTGAGCCCTGAAAATGGTCAAACATGTCTAAGGAGTGAGATCCAGCGCTCCCAGAAATCTCTCTGCTTCCTCAGTAGGCAACTGAGCGGGCAGTTGTGGAAGGGAAAGCAGGAGGGCATGCGGAGTCTCTAAATCTAAAGTAAAACTGGTCATTACAACAAAAGATGATTTATGCAAGTCAATAAATCAAATTGACACAACTTCAGAGATTTCTACTTTTTTCCCCCCAAATTGCAGTGCATTTAAATATAGACGTGGCTCGGTGGTGCCTTCAAGCTTGTCTGATGCTTTCTTCTGACCCTGGAGCATAGGTGCCATTGCTTGGGGCCACTTAACTGCTTTATCTATCGGGGGACTCTGTCAGCGGGCATATCTCCCCACACAGCATAGTCAGGATGAGCAAGCCCTAGGCATGTCCCCAATTTTTATCTCAGTCAGCACTGCGCTGCTGGGTGTGCAGCTCCCTTGTCTCCAGCAGGTCCCTGGAAGCATGGTGACAGGTAATTATAAGAGTTAAATAGGCCTGGCATTGTCATTTTCAGAAACTGCTTGCAAAGCACACAAACTCCACTTGCTGCACTCCCCTCTCCCCCACTTCACCATCCAAGACAAATTAAAAGGATTTTTATTTAGAATTTCATGTTCCACACCGTTTTGTGATTTTTTCCCCCCTCTCCCCAGGGAGAACTTTCATTTGCTTTGAGTAATAGTTTTTTGTGTTTTGTTTTGTTTTGTTCTGTTTTTTCATTTTCAAACCAAGAATTTATTGTGCCTGGCCAACAGACCAGGCTATTATGGCCAATTAAGAATAAAGGATAGAGAGGGTTCAACTCCAGTGATGCAAGAGATAGTGGAAAACTTTCCATTCACCGTATTTCTCCAGCTTTCCCACAAAGGAATTTGTTTCTTAGGATGTCGTCTTAGATCTGAACAGCTTTTCCATTTCCCAAGGTCTGTTCACTTCAGTAGCAATTCAACACGGGTTGCTCTAATCTAGTGTTGGAGGGGTGGGGAATATTGTCATTATAAAGCATTTGGAAACATATGGTTTGGTCTAAAAGAGCAGAAATACTCTGTATTGGCTTAAGTCCATTTGTTTTCATTAAGGGAAAACATGCTGGTGACTTACACACATTGGTCCCATTAGGATTCTTCTTTTCTATTTGCTGGCTTCTACAATTTTAGCTTGAATTATGAAAGACCTGTTTTCTTGTGCCCTCCACATCTTAATCAACCATTGAAATGTACAGATCTCATAGCTGTCAGTAAACGTAGGTTTTTGTTTTCAAGAGAGAGTCATGCCCTTCCTTCCATCCGTAAACCTTGCCCTTTGCTCTGTCTCAATTGCTTTAATCTTGTTACCTTCTCAATAATTCCATCACATAATTCAGTTCTCCAAAGTGGTAAACTCAAATACAGCAGTGAAGACATTGTCAATTCTAATTTGGGGAGAGCTGCTGATCTTAACTCCTGAGGGTGTCTGCATAGCACTTAAACTTGTAGTTGAGTGATGAATGCCATTTTTCATGTTCTCTGGTAATCCAAGTCTGGGACTTCCAGCCATCATGACCTATCCTGGCTCTGTGTGAAAAGACTTATAAATTTGGCTTGGTGTCCAGAGGTCAGTTCAATAGGAGAGTCAGAGGAATAGGAAGATTGTCAAAGTCAGACATATGCCTGGGAGGATTCTGAGAGTTTAGTTTGCTGCCTGAGCATCCGACCATTTATTTAGCTTTCCTGAGAGATTTGGTAACGTTTATTTGCTATTTTGCAATTGGAGTTTTCCTACAGAGCTTGTGGAGGGGGACGGGAAAGATCAGAACTCGTTAGTATCAACTTGAAGCATCTCTTCAGGGTACTTAAAATAAATTGCATTCAAAGATAGGAAAGGGAGGAGGAGAAGACATGGGAGGCTTGTGGGAAAGCAGGAAGATAAGGCCTCATTCGTCTGCTTGAAAGCACCCACTTTCTGTCATGAATATCATAACAAGTAAGGCAGAGTGAGACAATTAAGGTAATAGAGCTTCAGGGACTAACAAAGGCCAAAGTCTAAATCTTCTGGAATTGAAATGGACTAGAGGATGTATTCTCCAGCAGACTAAAATAATACTTTATTCATGCCAGATCTAGAAAGGTAATGTTAATGGGGTCGGATAGAAGAACTTCCATTGAAAACTTCACTTGCCCTGAGGGAAACCAGAGAACAGAGTTCAGAAGGGTAACTGCCTGCCTTCAAGGCTCCTGGATAGAAATCTCTGGGATGTATGTACTCTACACTGAAATTCTTAATTAAAAGAAAATCTCCAAATCAGCATTGAATGGGCCATTTCTTTCTGCCACATGTTAGGTTTTGTGGGAAGTGTCAGATAGTAAGCTGGGTTGTGATGCTAATGAAGTCTTGGTGAGCCCACTCCTCTCAGCCAGCCCTCCCTCCTATATGAGCACAAATGGCAGCTCCTATGCAGGCAGTGTGAAGGACATGAAACATTTTGAAACACTCTTCTATGGCAGTGCCAGAATCCCTCACATAGTCATTCACTGTCCTGGTCCATTTTCTTTTCCTTCCTACACATGGAACTGTTGGCAACCTGACTCATTCTGAGGTTGTCTTTATCACCTCTAAACTGGTGGCCCACCCTTCCTACCCACACTTCTAACTACTTATACCATTTCCTGGTCACCTTTCTTAACAACTGGCAGAACCTCCATCTCAGTGTCCCTGGAACTCAAGGTATCACATGCCACAGGCGTCCATTCATCTTCTGACTTCCATACTAGAATCACTGGATCCCATTTGCTGATCCCAAACTCAGGAAAATGTGCATTATTGTTTGACTCTTCTTTCTCTTCTGCAAATCACATCCAATAAATTCTCAGTGTCTTCCACTTTTACTCTTCAGAGATACTTACCTTATCATTCTTACCTCCACTATTCTCCTGTTGTCTGAATAAGGGAGTAAAAATAATCTTATCTCTACCCTTCTAGGTTCTTGGCTAGGACACCCCTATTAAAAAAGACAGATTAATAGGAGAAAATAGAAGTTTAGTAACATATATAGCTCTTGTATACATGGAAGATACCCAGGAAAACTGAGTAATTCCCTGAAAGGGCCCAAGCCACCACTTTAGGTATCATCTTTAAGGACAAAAGAAAAATGTTGGGGGCTTGAGAGTGGCAGGGGCCACTTATGGGGAGTTACCAGGAAACCACAGTAAACACAGATATGGTTTTCATGCAGATTTGTTGCTTCCTTCTTCACTCACAAGAGTTTCTAGAAGTTTGGTTATCTCCTTCTCCTGCTACAGAGAGGGACACACACCTTACAAATGGAGATTTTCCTTATACCTCTGAATGTCTCTTATGAAAGGGTAACTTCTCAAAGTTCAGATCACCTCCTATACTTGCTGTTTCTGAAAATTAATCAGCTTAAAATAATTTTGGTGCCAAAGAGGCATATATTGGGGTGACATACTGTTTCCCTTCACCTGATTTAACTTTCTGAAGTACAACTCATTGATAGGAAGAGCTTGTTCTATATCCTTGAATGGGACCTACAGACAAAGGCCACTCTACTTAAATGGTATGACACTTCCATCTAACCAATTTCCCATCTTATGTCTCACTTCAGCCCTCACACACTGTTATGGCATGGATCCTCCCAAAGTTGATATGTTGAAGCCCTAACTCCCAATACACCAGAATCTGATTGTTTTTGGAGATAGAGCCTTTAAAGAAATGATTATGTTAAAATGAGATTGTTAGAGTGGGCCCTAAACCAATCTGACTTGTGTCCTTATAAGAAGAGGCAATTTGGGGTGCCTGGGTGGCTCAGTGGGTTAAGCCTCTGCCTTTCGCTCAGGTCATGATCTCAGGGTCCTGGGATAGAGCCCCCATCTGGCTCTCTGCTCAGCAGGGCACCTGCTTTGCCCCCTCTCTCTCTGCCTGCCTCTCTGCCTACTTGTGATCTTTCTTTCTCTCTGTGTCAAATAAATAAATAAATAAATATCTTTAAAAAAAAAAAAAAGATTAAAAAAGAAAAGAAGTGGCAATTTGGACACAAACATGTTTGCACACAGAGGAAAAGCCATATGGGGTTACAGGAAGAAGATGACCATCTATATAAGGCAAGAAGAGAAGATACCAAACCTGCCAATACTTTGATCTTGGACTTCTAGCTTCTAGAACATAAGAAAATAAATATCTGTAGTTAAAGCCACCCAAACTATGGTATTTTATTATGGCAGCTCTAATAAGTTAATACAAACATTTTAAAACTTAGTAAAACTGCACTATTCTCTAGTTACAGAACCATGATTCCCATATTTCTTGTCAACATTTTGTACATCCTTTCTGGTATTTAATTCCTTTCACCTATCCCTACACTTGTTATCCTCAATGCTAAATTCAACTGTTATCTTTTTCTGGAAGACATCCTAGATTCCTGAACTTAGAGATCTTCCTTCTTTTGGTCACCAATAGCACTTTTTTTGGTAACTCTAGTCAGGTACTTACCACGTGACACAACATGGGGAACTCTAGGAGAATGGCCATATTTGCATTTACTCATCACCTAGCCTCACAGCTCTAGCACAGCTTCTGTGAGAAGTAGTACTCTGTAAGTATTCATGGCACAAATATATGCTCAAACAAATTGATTAAAAGGAAGCTTAGAAACCAAGCAGTTAATTGTCCTCGTATAACAAGTAGCAAAAATGATATATCGAAAAGTCAATGTCTAACTTTGAGTTTTCTACTTAATTAGTTGTCTAACTAGGGCTATAATCTGGATCTCCTCAGTTCATGGCTGTTTGCATAACTCAGTATATTGCCTTCCTGGAATAATATGACCCCGTTAAAAAGTGAGTACATTTAGGGCAGAAAAACAACATAAAGTCATTAATATGTATTATATTTTGTTCATTATGTTACCAGCTTACTGGAGTACAAGGCTTTGTGAGAATGAGACCTGAATAATCAAATGCATAAGGATTGACATTATCAGATGACAGAAAATATGGACTGATGCCTGACCATTTTCTCAAGTGCGGTTTTTCACTGAGATGCCAGTTCCTCAGGAGTCAGGCAACAGGAAGACATTAGACACTGAGCATTTCTGCATATGCATGCTCATGTGAAAAGAAGCATTGCAGTTGGAGTTCAGAAAAACAGGGGGACGGGAAGCACTCTGATGACAAACTCCAATTACTTAAGTTTTATTTAGCGATTGTTTTTTATTGTTGTTGTTGTTGTTGTTTTAGAGAGAGAGGGCGAATGGGAGGGGCAGGGGGAAGGGAGAGAGAATTTTAAGCAGGCTTCATGCCCAGTGAGGAACCCAACATGGGCCTGAGATTATGATCTAAGCTGAAATCGAGTCAGAGGCTTAACCAGCGAAGCCACCCAGGTGCCCCAGCAATTGTTATGGTATAATATTATTTTATCCCTATCATTGAGTTCTACTTTAGAAAGTTAAATTAGTTGAAGGGGAAAATAATATGTCACCCCAATAGATGTCTTTTTGGCATAAACATTATTTTAGGCCGATATTTTTAAGAAGCAGCAAACATGAAAGAAGCTCAGAATACCAAGAAGTTACCACTTCCATAAATGGTTCCTGCCACTCCCCGAATGCTCTAATATTTCACATTCTGTTAGGTCGGGATCATTACTTACTAGTATAGTCTATTTGCAATAGACTATAGACTATAGAACTCATGTTATATTTGCAATGAAACTAATGTTGAGATAAAGACGTGTTTTTCAACAGCTAATAGTTAATAAGCCTGACACTTTTTTATGCTTACTCTCAAAATGCAAGGTTTGTCACCCTTAGCACCATTCACATGTTGGACTAGATCATTTCTTTGTGGTGGGGGTGTCATCCTGTGTGCTGCAGGATATTGTAAGATGTAGCATCTTCCCTGCTCTACACTCACTGCATGCCAATAGCATCTCCCCACCGAGCTGTAACAATCAAAAATGTCTCCAGATACTGACAAATGATCCTTGGGGAATAAAATTATCCCAGATTGAGAATCACTGTTCATAACAGGAAAGCTTTTTGGAGATTCTATTCTTTAAGGCAAACTAACTCCTATTCAAACAAACAAATAAACAAACAAACAAACAAACAAAAAACCCCCACAATTCCAGTGGCTAAACACAGTAGTTTATTTCTTATTTACACCAGTCTAATGTGGGTCTGGATTAGGAAGGGAGGAGGTATGCGTCTTGTCTCATGCATTGACCCAGGCGACTGGTGGCTTCATCATCTTCAAGGATGCCCTGTCTGGATACACAGTCAACAGACAGGGAAAGAGCCGGAAGGACTGTGTGGTCGATTTCCGATGGCGTGGCCTGAAACTGGAACGTGAACTCTTCACTCACATTCCATCAGTTTGAAATCAATCAGACCTCTCTTAATTGCAAGGGAATCAGAAATGGGGTTAGCTCTGTGAACAAAAAAGGAAATAATTTTAATAACGTGGTTTCTTCTGCATGTCTAATAATGCTAAAAGGGAAAAAAAAAAGTTGCTTTTCTACTGAATGTGTCACAGAGGAGGATGCTTTGGGCCTGTGTTGGGCCCAGGATATAATTCATTAGGAGTAAAGGAGTGCCTTCTTATCCCTGAGAGTTAGTTTTCCAGTTCCCAAACTAATGATGATCTAAGCCAGAAAGTGTCCGTCCTGAATTACGTCTTGGTCCAGGAGTAGAGTGGGCTACGTGTGACTTAATATATACTTACGTAAGTGTGTAGTTGATGGAAATTCTTTTTGGCCTCTCTGAGATGATATGTATTTTTTAAATCATCCAACATTTAAATCATCCCCCCCAAAAATCCAAAGTTAAAGACAAAACTGGAAGGCATCTGGGTGGCTCAGTTGGTTAAGCGACTGCCTTTGGCTCAGGTCATGATCCCGGAGTCCTGGATTCAAGTCTTGCATCAGGTTCCCAGCTTCACGGGAGTCTGCTTCTCCCTCTGGTCTTCTCCCCTCTCATGCTCTCTCTCCCTCTTCTCTCTCAAATAAATAAATAAAATCTAACAACAACAACAAAAAAGCAAAACTACATTTTTATGAAGAAACCCTTAGTATATTCAATAGACATTTATGTTCTCAAGAGGGCAGAAAACTGAATCTCTTTTTCTCATTTTTGTTTTTATTTTCATTCATGGGACCTATGTCTCCACTCTTCCACTGAGAACAAATTCATAAAAGGGCTGGCCAGAATGGAGAGAGTCCTGTCTGTGATTGTGGAGCAGAGAAAACTAATAGCTCACACAAGGATCCAATCTGTGATCCCAGACCCACGATATCTGTACCATGTGACAAGAATGAGCTGACCCTAGATGAAATATCTTCCTTCCACTTTTTTTTTGGACATGTTCTACCTTCAGGAGCTTTACATCTCATCCCAGAGCTCTTTTCAAACTGCTTCCTCTCAGACCAACAATTGTTATCAAGAAAAATCATTCAAAAGCACATGCCTGTGCCACAAAGTATTGCAAAAACACCACCTCTGTTCTCTCTAAAGAGAGAGCTGTGCAAACAGCTAACCACATTCAGCATGACAGAACAGCCTGACTCTAGCAGCCCTCACTGACTGCGGAGCACAGGTGATGGAATAATTAAGCTTAATTGGGGGACTATTAGCAAATGACTCATAGAGAGGAGTGCAACTGGAAACTTGAAGGGTATATGACTTTTAATAGTCTAGGGGAAGAGAAGAGATAATTGTAGGCTAAAGGAACAGTTTGATCAAAGGTACAGAGGTGTTTATGTGTATCTGGTGTGTTCCTGGAAGGCTGAATAGTTGGCAACAAAAAAATTAGCTTAGCCAGAGGTCCTGAGCTTGAGATGGTCTCTCGACTCACCTCACCCTCGCTCCACAGTTTCCATTTGGTCTCACATTCCCTATTTCCTTAAACATGACCGAAATGAAACCGGGCTCACTCCCATTTCCACTGCTCTCCTCATGCATGCTCACACCAACAAAAAACGCGCTACCTTCTAAATCTACACTTAGCCAATGTTAGACCCCCTCCTGAAACTTGTTCCCTTTGATGCTAATTCACTTCCACACAACCCCCCAATTCACATATATTCATATCTTTCTTCCCACACCCATTTTTCACATTTAGAGGTAAATAAATTCATGCTATATAATCTCATTTCTGTAGATGTGGTATGTTTCATTTTTTTAACTGAACAATACGATGCATATGGACAACAAACATGACCTGTAATTATTGGCAACATCCTTCACTTCCGTGAGTGCAATTGCAATATAATTTGTTCCCAGCAAACTTTCTAAACAGGTCAGAAACTGGAGGTGATAACAGAATAAGCTTTGGTATTTAACTGTAACATTAAAATAGTTGTCAAAGAATGGTAGGCAAAGATTTGTCTTGCATTCAGTAGTTAGAATGATTTAAATTCATCACTAAATGTCCCTCTACCCATCACGTATCTTTTGTTGACCTGGCAGAAGGGTTTGCATATTTAATCCACTTTCTTGTTCTGGACAGCTGCACTGTCACCAGGAAGATATTCTGAGAGGAATATTTCTGTGTCATCTAACAAGGGAAGAGAATATCATGTTCTTCAACTCATAGAATGTATCTAGAAACTCTGAAATTATGCCAAAGATGTTGCTTTTTTTTTTTTAAATAGTAGAAGAGGGCTGAAAAGAATTAAAAGGACAAATAAGTTTTTTTACACAATATGTCAAATTTCACTTGTAAAGAAAGATTTATGGAGGCCAATTTAGATAACTAGATAACATTAGATTAAATCTGTAGGCTTGGGAGGTGGTCTTCTGGAATTTGAATTCTGGTTTTATCATTAGCAATTTTACTAAGGTCTCTGTCTCAGTTTGCTCATTTGCAAGATGGATTCTAATTGATGGTAGAAGTATACCAATGAACTTAAATTCATAGGACTCTGAACTGAGTTAATATATTCAAAATGCTTAGAGCAGAGTACAGCACAAAACAAAAATTTCTCAAGCATTAGAGGAATTCCTAGTCCTACAGGATTCCTTCATGTCACGTTTTCACAATTCTGAAACAGAACCTCTCCTCATCCTTCCATTTTCTGCTTGGTTCCCTTGAGTTCCCTTGTTAATAGGAGATAAACCATGCTAATGTTTGATACGAATAAAGGGTTGACATAAATAAAATTTGATGTAGATAAAGAGTTTTAGGCAAAGATCTCAAAATTTCATAATTCTGTAATGGCAAAAGATCTACTGAAACGTGAAAGAGTTCACTGCTATTAAAATTGTTCATTCAGACAGAATAGAAGTTTGACCTCTTTGATGTAATTCTCCTACTCTATTTTCAAAAATACAACTATAAATTTCCCCACTGGGGCATATTTGATTGATAAAATAATCAAACTTTTCTAAAATCTATTCTCAGAATGTTCTTTGTACTGTATACCAGTCACATGAGTGGAGTTGTGTTTCCCAATCACGGAATAAAAGCTCTAACCAGAATTTGGCAATTTGGTAATACATGGCATTAGTCCACTCTGGGCTGCCTCTGAAGACATCTTCAGAGGCATCTTCAGTTTGCATCCGTGAGTGAGAGTGATTGTAAATAATGTCTCCTTTACTTCTCTAGTGAGAAGGCTTTTACTGAATGATCCTACAAAATGCCTGAAGGACTGAGCTCAGCATATTCTCAAAAGATTTATAAATATCCTCACAATTCAGGGATTTAAAAACACTATCCAGTTACTTTTCTTCTTCCAACAGAATTTAATGAAGTAATAGGTGAAACTTCAATTTTCCTGGTGCTTACCGGTGTTTAATTTTTAACCAGAAAAGAGAAAGACTAATTCTACATATTCAAGCTCTTTTAGAAAACAAAAGTGAATGGATTTACTGAAAATCTGTCCAAAGTAAATGGTAGAGGTTGATGTACAATGTGATGCAATTTTAAAACTTCCAGTTATTTATGCAAATTTAGTTGTTGATGAGTTTTTCTCCCAATATATATGTGAGTATCCACATGACTGTGAGGGGGTGTGTAGACCTAGAACCTGTGGCTTTCTTGACATGGGAAAGGAAATAATTGTAATTTCTTCACTTACTTATGACAATTAAAAGATTAGCTCAGTTGATTTGCCAAGACTGTCTGCAATACTGTCATTACTTTCAAAATTAGAAAACAGTAATGAGAAATGAAAAAAGCCGCATTAGCAGTTTTAGAAGGAAAAGGGCTTTATGTACCGAAAAAAAAAAAAAAAATCAGGATGATATAAGCATTTTATATTTTACCAAAAAAAAAAGATTCTGTTTTTCCATCTTCAGCATCCATACCTCTGTTATGCATATTTTATGGAAATTCATTTTTTATGGTATTAAACTTGAAGCATTGATTTTAAGTTTTTAATAGCCACACATATTTTGTTATATTTTACACAGAAACATAATATATTTAAAAATATAGACCTATTTAAGAGTGGCACTAAACCCTTCCAAAAAGATATACTTTCAAGGTTATCAGATGCATCTTGATGCATAATTTGGAGATGAATGTGTTCTCTAACTGCAAATCGACTACATTTGGGCTGCGGTTTACATAAAAATACAATTTTTAGAGAAAAATCATCATCTTATCTGAAAATGTTTCTGGGGATAGCTTGTTGTCCAGTGATCCATTCCCACAGATGATGGCAGATAAACTGAATATATTTAAAGGCAAGGAAAGGCACTCTCTGCTACGAGATGAATTAATTTATCGTTTTCACCTTAGGTGGTCCACTGGTGACTGGGGCTTAGGAAGTGGATATCTTCATTGCAGTTCTGCTCCAGGAGAGCAATCTTCATCATTTCTCTGCTACTGCTTTCAAATTACATAGAGCACTGTGCAGGAATAAAGTGTAATGTATGGCTACGGCCCTAAACATGTGTATACGGCTTTACAGTATCATAAAATGAGAATCCTGTGCAGGCAATTATTATTTAAGCTGCTTTACTATTGAGAAAGGCCACATGCTACATCTACATTTTTAGCTCTTTTTCATAGAGATTCACCAAAACATTACTGCGAATTAACACGTTTCTATATAGGGGATAGAAATGGGCATAGAGGGGCCCCTGGGTGGCTCAGTGGGTTAAAGCCGCTGCCTTCGGCTCAGGTCATGATCCCAGGGTCCTGGGATCGAGCCCCGTATCGGGCTCTCTGCTCAGCAGGGAGCCTGCTTCCTCCCTTCTCTCTCTGCCTGCCTCTCTGCCTACTTGTGATCTGTCTGTTAAATAAATAAAAAATCTTAAAAAAAATAAAAAAAAAAAAAGAAATGGGCATAGATTAGTTATTGAGGGAAGGTGCTATATGGACTACCTGACAAATTGGCCTTCGATACAAATAACTTTATTATCCCAGATAACAAGAAGCTCAGGGAAAGGGTGTATTCAAAGGCTGGTTGACTCAGTGGCCCAAAGGTGATATCAAGGACCATTTTTCCTTCTGGCTCTTTCCTTACAACCATCTTTGGAGTCTTGTAGTCACTCTTAGACTAGTTTTATTTATTGTCACAAGGTGTCTGCCCCAGGGCAATGAAGGCAGAATCTTCCTTGTTTATAATCACTTCCTTGTTTATAATCAATTACTTGTTTATATGAAAGCAATACAATTGAATATTCATATTTTTCTTTGATCTGGTTGAGCCTACCTTAGTTATATGATGACTTCCTATCCAATATATCTTATCCAAGCCGAGCCCATCCAATCCAATCCAATATATCCTATCCAATATAGGTTGTGCCCCTAATACTTTAAAGTCACTGGGTTCTGTTACTAGAGTGCTATCATTTGAGGAAGACTGAGTACTTGAATAATTTCAGGGTGACTGTTAGTAAAAATGAAGAGTAAAATGATTGCTTTTCTATAAAATCAACAGTGTCCCCCAGAAATAAACGAGACAAACATGAGTACCCAATTCAAATACACCGTGTACTATGAACCTGACTGATCTATGGCAAATTATCAACCCCTGGAATTCATTTTTCATCTGCAAAGTAAGAATTGCAATTCCTTCTTCCTCGCATGGTTTTGATGATTAAAAATAATGTATGGAAATAATGTAGTGCAGAGTCCAAAATATATAAAGGTACAAAAGTACTTGCTCAAAAAAGGTAGTAAGGAGAAGTTCTTACTGTTTTTGTGACTACCATCATAACCTGTCATATGGATGACCTGTCTGCTGGCATACAGCTAGGGCAACAAATTTATTTCAAGGAAAAGCAAATATCACTCCCTAGAATATAGCTAATTATCTTGTAAAGATTTTCATCAAGATCTACTGAGACATTTAGAAAATAGCTCTATAGATCCAGTGATAGCAGACGTCACTTCAGAAATAAGTCGGGGACTCTCGGGCCCTGGTTGTCACAATGCCAGCCATCACCCTGTTTCTCCATCCTGCCTGGGTTAGGTTTAATATCTTCCGTGGGCCCTAAAGCTAAATAGGATAATATGACACTTTCCCAAGGAATTCTTCCAACAGTTCCAATTGATCAATTCAGCTTTTCTCTTATTTTAGGGCAAGGTGAGTCTTGACTATATCTTAATTGATACATTCATCATTTCTATTTAATGCAATTTTAAACCTGTGAAATTTATTCTAATGGTATCTGTTATTCTTTCCTTCTGGAAAGTGCTATTTACCTGTCTTTATGGAATGTAATTATCTTCCAAAAAACTTTCTGTTTGGATTTCTACAGGATGCATTATATAATTGATTCCTATGCCAAAAAGGTACAAGTTAATACTTTAATATAAATATAAATTATTTTCCAGACAATGACTCATTCATGGTTTAATTCAATGGATCTAAAATATATTTAAAGCCTGTCTGGCTACCTTCCTGCAAAATGCTGTAATCATCCTTCTAACTCCTTCCTTCTTTTCTCTCCTATTTTTATCTGTTTATTCATATTTCAAGGTGCAATAGTGATGTGCCTCCTCCTCACTCTATATGTGATATACAATATGCACATTAAAAGGCAGCAATCAACTACAGGCATATTGATTAAATCAAGCCATCGTGAGGAAGAGCTGAACAAATTTTACATTTATTTAAATTTCTCCATCAACTAAGTCTGCCTGCCACTGTCCTTCACAGGATATTTTCTTTGCTTTCAGTGCATGAAGCGTGAGTTTCAGTTTATAAATTAAATATTTGGGAAGACATAAGTTCACAATTGTTTCTTTAAAAATGGAATGTATCACACATTTGGCTATGAAGTAGAGCAATGTCTCAGTCTAAAGGAGCTGTTTTTGAGCATTAACAAAGCAAGGAAGGTAAATTACAATATAGTAAAAATATATTTAGCTTCCTTTCAAAAAAGATTTAAAATTTAAAGTACAAGTAAAAGATAATGGATAAAGCATACAGAAAAATTAAAAGGTAAGTATGTCAAAAACCTAGGCAAAATATCTACTTACCATATGTCTCAGTTAGCTTCGGCTGCTATAACACAACACCATGGACAGGGTGGCTTAAGAAACAGACAATCGTTTCTCATAGTTCTGGAGGCTGGGAAGTCCAAGATTAAGGTGTTGACAGATTCAGCCCACTTCCTAGCCTGCAGATGGCCGCCTTCTGGCTCTATCTTCACACAAAGGAAAGAAGCGCTGGTGTCTTTTTCCCTTATCATAAGGGCAGCAATTTCATCATGGGGATTCTACCCTTATCTAAACCTAATCACCTCCCAAAGGCCCCACCTCCTAATACCATTATTTTAGGGGTTAGGGCTTCAACATATGGATTTGGGGGACACAGTCAGTCAGTCCATATCCCATGTGATCTAACAATCTCATGACTAGGTGTTTATGCAGAAGAAAAAAACAAAAAACAAAAAACAAAAAACTTATGTCCAAAGATCTGTACTTGAATGTTTCTAGCAGCTTTACCCATAATTGCCAAAAACTGGAAACAACTCAAATGTCTTCAGCTGTAGAACAGATGAATAATTTGTGATACAATCATAAAATGAAATACTAATCACCAAACTATTGATTTATATAATAATGTGGGTGCATTTCAAAAGCATTGTGCTAAGGGAGAAGGCAGACAGAGAAAGCAACTATGTGTTTCTGATATTCCAAAATAGGAAAAATTATAGGGACGGAAATTAGATCAATGGTTGCCAGAAACTGGGGTGAGGAGAGGGAATTGGCTACAAAGGAACATTTAGGAAATTTGGGGTTGATGAAAATATTGTACATATTAACTGAGCCGGTGGTTATCTGGCTATAAAAATTTGTCAAAATTCATGTACATCTATATAAAAACTGTTCCTCAAAAAACTCAGCAGTAACAAAACCCCTAGACTAACATCATCAAAGGATGTTTGGAAAACTCCTTTAAACAGGCATAACTATCACCAGCAATATGGTTACTCATTAAAAAGTTAATAGAACACTAATTTTTGAGCACTGAGGTGACCTACACAGTATGCCAGTTTCTGCTTGTGAGAAATGTCACTAGGATGACCTGGTTGTCTTGGAGCTCCAGAATTACCCTAATGAACTCCAGTGCCTTGGGCACAGGCAGAATAGTTCTAACTTCGTGACTGTGTGTTGAAGAACCTCAAGCTCAGCCTGTTCAACAGTCTTCCCCCCTGGTGTGCCAATGGGCATGAAATTTTCATCAGTAACTCTCTTTTGGATTAAGGAACGGGAAAAAGACACTGGGAGGGGAACTTTGAAGATGATATCAAGGTTAACATGACTCATTAAGAGGCCACAGGAATTAATGAGACATCCCACAAGAAGCACATTAAAGGAGCATTCTAACACACATCTGTCCTGGTTCTGATCTGCTCTTTTCACTAAAGGCAATATGATGTAGAATCAAGACAGAGGTGATTAAGAAGAGGGATTTTAAATGTTGGTTTTGCCCCTTAGAACGCTGTCCTGTTCGTCAGATTCCTTAGCTACTTTACATCTCAGTTTTCTTAGCTGTAAAAAGAAGAATATGTACCACTAGTGTGGTTTACAGAGCACACACACACGTACATGCTTTATTATGATAACATTCAGTACATATACCTACAGTCATTCATACATAGTAAGTGCTTAGTAAATGTGAGCTACCCATTCCAGTTAGTACTGCATCATCCCTTCCCACATGAGGTCTTTTCAACCACCGATCAAGTGTATATGGCAGTGTTCAGTGTTTGTGGAGTAACACACCACCTCTATACTTAGTAGCTTAAATAAAAAATGCTTGATTTTGTCAGTTGGGACGTTCTGTGGCTCTGTGCCAGACTTCACTGATCTAAGCTGGGCTTGCTCTTGTATCTTTGGTCAGCTGGCAGAGTGTCTGGGGACTGGCTCTCATCAGGGATGACAGTGGTTATTGGACCTCCCTTCTCATTATCCAGCAGGCTAGTTTGGGCTTGTTCATACAAGGGAGGCAGATTCCAAGGAGGTTGTTGGAAATGGAAAAAACCTCTTGACTTCTAAGCTCAAAACTGGCACATCAGCACTCCCACACCAACTAGCCCCTTCTCTCCTGATGCTTACTCTTAATATTCTTTAGTATTCAGACATCCTCTGGTTTTCTGTTGTTATTGTCATTGTTGTTTCTCTGATTCTCATTAGTTTCATATCAGATTTCCAAGCATGTCTAATAAAGTGTAGCCTATAGTTCTCACACATAGAAGCTCTACACAGAAAACTATGCACAACAGATACCTAGCATAGCAAAGTCATATATACCTTACATGTTAATTGATCAGTAGAGATTACACTTCTCCACTGAATCTCACACTTATCTATCATTGATTCTTTCATTATATTATAGTTGTTTACTTATATTCATGGCATGACACATTATTTCTGGAATACATGGATTTGATTTTTATTCTCTTGGTATCCCAACTACCTGGAACATTTTGTTTGTACAGCATATATTTGTTGAATAAACACTATTAGAACAATCGAGTAGTAAGAGACAGAGAGATGACTTTGATCAGGGATTATCAAGGGATAGTCTAAGAATGAAGGTGAACCACGAAGTCTGGGAAAGCATTATATTTGGAGAAAAGTTTTAGTGGGCATTCTAGCCAACAGGAAGAAAACACAGACAATGGGGATAAAATGATGAGCAGGGAAGACTCGTTTATTTAGCTGGAGCAAAATATGTGCCTAAAGCATTAATGCAAGCTAGGACTGGAAATAAAGTCACAAAAGGAATCCAAAGAGCCCCAGGTTAAAGAATTCACTTTAAATCCATTTATTATTTAATTAATGAGAGAAATTAACATATTAATTGAGCTAATTAAACCATGAACTCTCAATGCCCATTAAGCTTATCAGACTAGTTAGCCTTTACCTTGATAAACAAGGACATAGATGAATTTAACCAAGGTAATTACACTTGGAAGGGTGGGTGACATTGATGGAAACAGAGTATAATGTACTGTTTGGAAAAGTCAAGTTCCTATGTATTCATGGGAGTCATTAGGAATACCTGAAAACTTCAAGGACTTGAGAGAGAGTGGATATTGGAAGAAAGGTCATCTCACAGATTATGAAGATCCTCCATACTGAAGTCTCTGAAATGGAGAGGCAGGGTTATGAGGATATTTTCTGAACTAACATTAAACATGGTACACATCTATTTCCCCTCTATTTCACTGATCAGAATTTAGTTGCAAGGCCTCAATCTCCTGCAAGGAAGCCTGGGAATGTAATCCTTATGTGGTTTATCCAGTTTTGATTGCTAAAAACATTACACAGGAAGCTGTGCAATACAGTTCACACTTCTGTGCATGGCACAATGTAGCAGTTAGCAAGATATGTTTCATACATTAATGTGCCCATATGTGCAAACATATAATTTGGCATTTATAGTTTTGAATGTCTCAGATGGAGTTTCCACTCTAGTAAGTCATTATTCATAGCTGGAGGAAAAAAATAAAAAAGGGAGGATGAAAACAATAAACTGATAATTTTCAAATTTAAGCCTGGATTCAAATCATTTGAGGATCTTATTAAACATTCAGGTGCCAGGGCCCAACCTAAAGGAGTCTGATTTACTTTAAAAAGCTTTCTTATACTTCTTAACATGTTAAGCTTCTTTATGTTAAGACGTTTTTGAGAAACACTGCCCTAAACTCTTCCATTATTGGATGATTCATGAGATGTAACTTCTTGTTTCTTCCATATCTTCTGCTGATGCCGATCATCATAGTAATGACAATGGCAATGGCAATGACAACGACCAATCTAAAACTTGTCCAGCTGCTTGAAGGCAAACTGATTACCAGCTTCATAAGCCCATAAGTTACTTCCCAATTTTTTTTTTCCTTTACTCTGGAGGCCAACAACATATTTCCCTCAGAGAAGCTGTTGAAAAAGAAGCTAACATTCTCTAGAGTTTAAAATTAAAACAAAACAAAACAAAACAAAACAAAAACACTCTTTATCTGATGCATGGCATCTTCTTATTACATTTTTTTTCTGTTCTGCCAAAAGTAATAAATACCTTTTCAAGGTATTTGGGATTATTGGGTTTACTTTGGGCCAATACCAAAAAAAGGGGAAGCGAACCATTTTACAATGTTACCAAAAAACAGATTTCCTTCAGCTGTCATGGACGAGTTAGAAATGGACCGGCACACCACTGGTAACCCTTTATCTATGAGTCACCAGGAGACTCAAGGGCATAGTTCACTCAATCTGTCACGCAGAGTAGCTCCTGCCTCATGGTGTCTCATAACAACTTAGCACGTCTGAACTTCCACTTTTTCGCTTTACCCTTGCTGCCTGTTGATCATTATACAAAATTTTGGGTTTTGTTATTTTAGCATAAGAGTTATTTGTAGGGGCGCCTGGGTGACTCAGTGGGTTAAAGCCTCTGCCTTCGGCTCAGGTCATGATCTCAGGGTCCTGGGATCGAGCCCTGCATCGGGCTCTCTGCTCTGCGGGGAGCCTGCTTCCCTTCCTCTCTCTTTCTGCCTGCTTGTGATCTCTGTCAAATAAATAAAATCTTAAAAAAAAAAAAAGTTATTTGTAAACTTAAATAATCCCCCTCCCAAAAAAACAGGATTTATTTACTTCTCAAGGACTCCTTTATTAGTAAAAACTAACAGTTGTATTTTGGTTATGCTTTCATATTAACAAATCCTGAATATTAGCTAAAATCCAAATATATCTTCAAGACTTCATTTTCACTTCCACAACCCAACACAGACTTTTTCCTCAAACCTGGACTATTGACAAAATTGTTTATCACAGTTCTTTCATACCTTTAATATATGGAACATTTTATTTCTACAGCATATAAGCAAACAACATGTATATAAGCAAACCCTAAACCCTGCCTGCCTCATGCTACCCCTTTGATCCAGATTGTAATGGCTCCCTTCTTCCTAAAAGAGACATATCAAGCTCTTAGCCTTGCACTTAATGCTCTCCAGATTCAGAACCTGAATGTATCATTGGCTAAGCCTTTTTAGCCAGACAGGTTGATGTATCCCCAGACATACCTTACTCAGCCTTTCCCTTTTGGTTTTACAGGTGATGCACTTCCATCTTCTTCTATCTTACTCCTACCAAATCTAGAGGCCTCTGTAGAGCAGATTTCACCTTAAATCAGGGCAACCTCGTGAATCACCTTTCAATAAATGGGAATTCAGCCTGTCTCTGTTTCTGTCTTGTTGTTAGTTCTGGAAAGCAAGCTTCCTGATTTCCACATTGTATCCCAGTCCCCATTAATCTTTCCAAATGAAGAGAGTGGTTTATTCCTGTGGATTTCTCCCCAGGCAGGTACTGGAATCCTAATGCTGAGTAAGCCTCAGTACATTAAGGCCATTTTACCTACTGTTTCCAGACTTCCCTGCCATTGACTTCCAGCTGGCTAGTCTAGGATGATGAATGTTCCTGGGCTGTCATGAGTATATCCCACCTAACTGCTGGGTCATCCATTACTGCAGGTAAGAACCCCTGATGCCAGCAACTATTCTGATTAATCATTCAGTACTGCAGCTTGCTAGTTTGGTAGAAACAGAGCTGTGGTGGGTTCCACCTTGAGACTAGTATCTTGGGGGGGCGGGGGGCAGCAATCTTAGAAATGTTGTAAACATGAGGTAAGGTCTAGGATCTGAGACCTAGATAGCATTCCATGGGAGGACTCAGGAAAGTTGGATGGGATGAGTATAATATTAAAAAAGAGAATATCAAAGAACTGGATTCTAGGAGTAAAACTTACAGAGGGAAGTATTACAAAATAACAATACCTAACATTTATTGAGGGCATTGCCTTCGAACAGGCACTTCTAAGCTCTTTATTTGCGTTAATTTACTTACTAGTCACAAACATCCAATTATGATGCACACTTTATAGATAAGGGAGATGATGCACAGAGGTTAAATAAGTTGCCCAAGGCCACATGGTCTGTAAGCAGCAGAGCTTGTGTTTCAAGCAAAGGTAGTTTGGTTCCGGAAACTTCATTCTTGAACATTATGAAATATTGCCAATATGTGAAGTGCATCTTCCCAATTTTGTTAAGTATAAAACTTGGCAATATTATGCCTATAATAAAGACTCCCATGATGCCTATTACTGCTGTTGCCTGTTATATAGTAAATAACAATTATGTGATGGGTCAGTTAACATTTTAAAGCAAAGTTTCACTTTAGCTTCATAAAGTTTATTTTGAAGAAGACATATTGATGGCTCTTTCTTAAGAAATCCTGCTGATTATCCGAATCCACAATTTTATGACAGGAAGCAATTGAGCATTAGAGAAGGGAACCAGAGTTTATTGAAAATTTATGTTCTAGATAATTCTGAGATTGTGGACAAAGCTGATGCTGCCAAAACCTTCATTGAGGCCTCTGAGTTTGGAGAAAACTCCATGGACACAGCCATGTCCACTATGACAAGTTTTCAGCCATCGGTGGCTGGATAATGGAACAAGCGGCCAGGCAGCTGTCATCTCTCCCAAGTTCAGCCACAGTTCTATCCTCCCCACAACTTGTGAGAAATGCCTGGAAGAGAGAATCACAAAAAACAGGAGAGAAAAGTGAAAGGCGGAATGATCCCAGGAGACCGGTGTCTTGGAGTGGGGCTCTTGGTCCTAACATGACCCTGTTTGAGTCATCGTCAAGTACATCCTGAGCTTCATCCTGCAGCTGCCCTGAGACTCTCTGGGAGCCTATTACGCAACCGTAGCAAATTACCCATCTTCTGTGCTTCACAATAGCTAAAGGAAGAAGGTATTTTTGTCATATGAACAGACGCCTTTATCATGAGACTCAACTGAAGCTGATGTAGGTTGTTATGTCACTGATACAATGTCAGGAGCTTTATATAAGATATCTCACTTAATTCAATAACTCAACAAAGCAGAACTTAGCATTTCCCTATCTTTAGTGGAAGAAAAAAAGAGTATGTCTCAAAACGTCTAACATTTTTAATATTTATTCTGACATTTCACATCTGATGTGAGGGGCGAAGCAAAACTTTGAACTCTGGATGGTCCAAATCTTCTGCTCTTTCTGCACCACTCTGCTTGGGAGAAAGGAAGTATCCTTGTTTTCTGTATGCAAATCAAGCTTCTCCACTCTGCAAAGAAGTTAAATTGCTTCAGGGGAAAAAGAGTAAGCAGAAAGTACACTCCATTGATTAAGGGTGGCGAAGTTGTAGGAAGAAGTTACCTCCTCAGTGAAAAGACCTTCCAGTTATCAGTTTCTACTGCCTTGGGGAAAAAACAAAGGCAGGCATAACCTCTCTGGGAAGGCATTCCTTGACGCAAATGCAAATCTTGTGGCTGAATTCATGAATAATAAGTGTCGAAGTGTGTATTTATGTGTGTGTGCGCGCACGCATGTGCTCGCGCTCGTGTATCTGTATTTCCCTGAGAGGGAAGGATTAAAAAAATACACATACAGAGAGAGAATTTAAAAGTGTAGAAGTGAATAATCACTTGTATATAGTACTAAGTCTTTTTAATTATTATTATATGCAGAGTTAGTTTCAGAGCTTTCAGTCCACTGAATCTTTGGTAAGGGTCAAACTACGTGCATTACAAAAAGAGCTGGGATTTATGGATTAGGCAAAGAGAAGATAGTTGACAATACTGAGCATCTATTCCTCTCTGTACTAGGTTAGCATTCTACAATGTAGGAGTTTTAGGTGCCTTTATAGCTGAAAAAAAATTGAGGCTCAGAAAAGTTAAATTATTTTCCCAAAGTTATAAAGTGAGAAAGTGGCAGAGCCAGGACTCAAATCCATGTCTGAAAAACAGAAAAATCCATGTCAATCTTCCTCCAAAGTTCATCGACTTTCCACTAAAGATATTTTGTAGGTCCTTACACATTTATCATTTCAGGTAGACCAACATATTCAATCAACTCATTCTAAGGTACTGAAGCAATCTCCTATTTTCTGGTTTTGCCCCTAGTATTCTTTCACTTCAATCCATCAATTATGTTTCTAAATTTCAGTGCTCCTAGTTCTCCAAAAAATAAAATCCAAAGTTCCCAGTCTGCTCTCACTGAGCTGTCTAATTGTATCTACCATTTCTTACCACCTTAGATCTGTCATCCCAGCTGATATCTTGAACTGTCTGTTGAGCATAAACTACACTTTTTTTTTTCTTATGAACATTTGTTTTTGCTACACTGACAGTCTAGGTTACATTTTCCCTCTCACCTTTGAGTTCAGATGACTATTCTCAATCTTGGCACTTAAGGCTTTCACCTTTTAGAAGTACTTGCCTTTTTGTGTGTGTGCTACTTCTTACATATATTTATGTTTTGTTCTGCCATCTGACTGCCTGCTCATGGAGACAGTAACTCTATTTTACATTTTAAGTGAATTTAACAAACAGCTTTGGAGAATGAATTATGAACCATGCCATATGCTGGGTGTTTTAGACAAGGAGATACAAAGATATGGCATCTTACTGAAAGATTTACCCATATGCTTCTCCCACATAGTGTCTAGAACCGTGGTTATCATACAGCAAGTGCTCAGTAAACACACATAGGAGGGAAAAGCTGAAATGAAATTAAGAATGATTTTCCATTCTGAATTATCTCCAAGTTCATTTAAGCTTACATATACACCATTAATGTCGCTCGGCTAATGGCATCTTGAGCTCGTTGGCTGCTGTGTGTAGCTCTGCATCGGTGACACAGGTTTTTATCAAGCTTAATGGATGCATATTATTAAGTTCCTCCATGCTACACTTCTGTTCAGATAGTGTAAATGGCAGTTTGCTTTCGAAATGTGAGTTTGACCAGCAAGTTTCTCGCCTCCTTTTTCCTTTCTTTTTTCCTGTTAGTTTTGCCACTAAGGAGAGGCATTTGCTTGAAGAGAGCCATCAAACTTCCAGGAAGAATGTAACTAACAGAAATAAAAAGACTGGTTTGTCCTAAGCGCTGTCATTTTTTAATAGTCACGAAGGTTACTATTATGGCTCTTAGGGTCTGGATGGCATTCATGAATATTAATTAACTAATTAGTAATACTTAGGCTATTATGGTCTCGGAGCTTAGATATCCAAGGTCCATTGGCTCTCTTCGCAGTTGCAAAGCCTCAAATTAACAGTCTCGTTATTACTGATCAAGTTCTTTCCCTTGAATTATTGAACACAGGCTTGATTCTAACACTCATCTGTAAGACTTCCAGGTACTTCCACCATCAGATGTTTAGAAAAAGATGTTTTTTCCTCCTTTTACATTTCAGGAAAATAAAAGTTCTTCAGAAGAAATATATCAGAGTCATTTCACAAAATCCCGCTTAATAAAAACACTTGTTAGCAAATCAGTGCATAGTGACAACACCTAACTTCCACAGTTTTAGTGGTTTGTCGCCTCATTTGAGCAAGAAAGTGTGTGTGTGAGTGTGTGTGCATGTGTGTGTACAAGATACGTGCACATACATACCCACACTTACACGGGCATGTACCCATTGCATACATAAACACATGTGCACAAACGTACACATGGATACATGTATATTTACATGAGAGTGGGGGATTATCTTATATTGTATATGGTTTGGTATATTCAACTTCAATATCCTTCTGCAATATTAACAATAACTATTTATTGAGTGCTTACAATTACCAGACTCTATACTTGAGATTTTACAAACACTATCAGTATATCCTGTCAGCAACACCAAGAGTTTTTTATTCCCCATTTTGCAAATCCGGTAACTAAGGCTCACAGCAACTAAGGTTAATTTGCCTGAGACAAAATTCAACCTTTGGTCTTGCATACTGCCTCTCAAATGATTTCTTATTTTCTTCTCTTTCCCCATCTGATTACTTGATTGTGCTTTAGCTGTCTCTCAGTTTCCTCTTGTCTCTCCATCTGGCTGTCCTTTAGCAATGTCCCCAAATCAACTGCAATCATCTCCTAAGAATCCATTCCTAGGAACTGAGGGTGGCTGCTGGGGTAGGAAAGAGGGAAATGTACAATTCAGTAGAATTGGCAGCATTTTAATAGAAACAGGTACCTACCACCTCACAGAGCTTCAGATCCTGAGAGTAGGAAAGTGGTTAATACTCAAATACTTACCCACTGTTCTACTTTGCACTGGATATGCACAGGTGGCAAAGGTCTGCAGAGGCGGAGAAAATTAAGGCCATCCCACCTCAAGTTTTAGGGTTGACATAAGCACAGCCATCTTAGCTTCGGCAGCCATCTTAGGCCTGTGTGACACAAGGGGCTGAACTTTACCCTTGGAGGAAAAACCACAGAAAGACAGGTTGGCCCACCCTTCCAGGAAAAACCACTAAGCTTCAGTAACAGAAAAAAACCACCATACCCAACCCTACAACGCCCCGGCAACAGCTAATCAGCTTACTGCAGGAAAGTCTGAAATTTCCCCTCTCCCCCACCCCAAGCCTCTTGTAATGACCCATAAAAACCCCTGCCTTGACTAGCCTCAGGGTCCAAGTCCCTACTCCGCTGTGTCGGGTGTACTTGGGCCCAAACTTCAGCATGTCACCTTGGGGTCCAAGTCCCTACCTGCTATGTCGGGTATACTTGGACCCAAGCTTAAGCTTGTCAAATAAACCCTCATGTGATTACATCAGTGTTGGCTCCTTGGTGGACTCTCAGACGCGAAAACTTGGGCATAACAGGTCTATAGTGTCAGTTGTGAGGATGACGTTGGCAGAAAACTAAATTCACGGGCATGGGGTGTATACAGTTTATTCACTTCTTTAGTAAGGTAAAAAACACACTTGGTGTTTTAGCTGAGTTCTTCAGGGATATTTTATTAAGTCCCATGGCTCTTTCCTCAATAGGAAAGTTAATTTTACTTTGCCATCCATTTCAACTAACTTTTGAATTCCTCCCGTGTGATTTCATCATCTGTATAATCTTTCAAGAGGCACAGCTTTTTCTATGTCTGTGTCATATATCTTAGATTGCAAGCTAGAAACCCCATCAAACACAGAGAATCTAAGCATTATGATATATGAAATAGTCCTCTGCTGTGCTTTAATTTGGACAGAATTCACAATTTAAAAGAATCCCTGGCAAGTGAAAGAAATTAGCAGCAACAACAAATATCCAGTAGTTTGCCAGCCTCCTTGGCAAAAGGCATGGCCTTGCCTGGGGGAAGACCTGGTGTTCCAGGAACGTGCATCAGCATTTAAGTCAGAAAGGAAATGTTGGTGTCAGGGGTTCGAAGCAGGGCCCCATGAGGATCTCCAGCTAAGAGGAAGAGCAACATTAAGGGATCACCAGGAAGTCAGCATGCAGGATAAATGATACTTTGATACGATATTTGAAATATCAAAGTTAATGCAAAAACTCGTGATAAAACAAAATAGCCAAAATGTAAGTAAAGTTGGGAGACTTTACAGTGCAGAACCAGAGACCTTTTGGAGCCCAAGGCAAAGGTGAAACAGGACCAATATCAATTCTGTCTTGATTTAAAATTTTGACTTTCTTTGTGGCCTAGACCGCCCTTGCTTTGCCCTCATTCTGGCCCCCTTTCAAAGAGATAGACTTCTGTTCACCCAGCTCACAGAAGCCCGATGCCTTAACCAAAACCAGACCGAAACCTAAACAACGCGGTGACTGACCATGAGAAACAAGCCAAGATGACTGGCCATTTTTATGCTTCGATAGTAACACTATTCACTGATAGATGAACCTACTAAAGTGAACCAAATCTCAAAAAGATGACAAACCCTAAGCAGGAGTTACGTAATGCGAGTCCGTTCCTGCAGTTTGATGTACTGAGCACTGAGCTTTCATCCTCAGGCTGGGGCAATCTCTGCCAGAGAGAGGGTGCTGAGTCCTGCCCACACCATCCATGATTCCCCCTGAATGGAACCCACTGATGACTGGTGGTTCTTGCTGGCTCCCTTTGTTCATGAGCCAGAAGACTGGAACTAGAAGGCTCTATCAGGGAAAAAACAGTTATTTTCCAAAATTCCAGAAACTAGTACAATGCCTGGCACACATATAAGTGCTTAATAAGTGATCACAGTTCTGTCTTACTTTCTCGTGTGTGTGTGTGTGTGTGTGTGTGTGTGTATTTAAATTCCAGTTAGCATGCAGTATAATATTAATTTCGGGTGTATAAGTTTGCATATATCTGATCATATCTCATAGGTATTGATTTTAGAGTTTTGTTCTCAACATTTTAGAGATGCCTCAAGGTTTTGCCTACAGAACCTCTTTCTAAATTTATTTTGCTCCTGTAAGTTTACTTCATTTTTTATTTCCCATCATCCATTATGTTTTCCATATTTTCCTTCTATCATAATTCATATCGCATGGCTTCTTTCTATCTGTAGAAACTCACTTCATCTACCCTTGCCAAGTGGGTACCTGAATGAACAAATACCACTTGTTTTGCAAACAGGTGACCAAAGGTTAAAGTTCATAGTAAAGCTAAGAATACAATAAAATGTTTTTGTGACTTGTTTTTAAGGATCTGGCATCAGGGACGCCTGGGGGCTCAGGTGGTTAAACGTCTGTCTTCCACTCAGGTCTGATCCTGGGGTCCTGGGGTTGAGCCCCACATCAGGCTCCTTGCTCAGTGGGGAGTCTGACTCTCCCTCTCCATCTGCCCCTACCCCCTGCTCATACTCTTTCTCTTTCTCTCTCTCTCCCTCTCTCTCAAATAAATAAATAAAATCTTAAAAAAAAAAAAAAAGAATCTGACGTCAGTGACTTAACATTGTATCTATTTATGTAGCTGGCTTTAATTATTTTCATTGTTATTCATCTCAAAGAGACTATGTCATCCACAACTTGAAAACAAGTTATTTCAGATTCCTAGTCAAAACAAATTTTTTCTTACTATTCAAATATTGATCTTTGCATAATTAATAATGTATCAAGAAAAGAAGAATAGGATTTTTAATTTTGCGAGAAAAGAAGTTTCTGAGGATAAATCAGTAAATTTGCAAATATTAGTAAAGTGCCTTCTTTGTGTGTGTGAGACAAAGGATTCAATGAAAGAGTAAAAAAAAAAAAACTGCAACAAGGCCCCTGCCCTAAGAAGTTTACAATACAGTTAGAAAGAGGAGAAAAAGGCATTGTGATATAGATAGATAGCAGAAACTTTAAAGGGCAGGTCGAATTTATGTTGGATCCTTACCTGATTATACAAATTAAAATAAATAAAGGAAAGAGGAATTTTTCCCAGATGACTATTAAAATGTAAATTAAAGTTTGAAAGTAGTGATGGGCTATGAGAGTTCAAGGAATAATTAATAGATTTGTCCAGTTGGAGCATAAGTTATGTATATGTTGATGGCAAACATTTGGAAGTGTGAATTAAATTCAGAGAGCCTATTGCTGTGGAAATTGGGCTAAGGAGTTTGGACGGTCCTATGAGTTAGACAAAAAAAATCATTAGGAGGATTTGCATAATGAAATAACCTAGCAAATAAAATATTTAGGCGAGATTTGTCTGGGGACCCTGCTCTAAGCCAGAGAAAAATAGAAGAATCCAATTAAGATTATAATATTTCCTTTCAAAAGAAACCAAGACTCTATAAAGAAATGGCAGAAAATGTACAGTTTGAAAAGTATGGCATATCTTGACATAAGAGAAAGCAAGGCATTTAGAAAAACCTATGATCTCCATGACAGAAGAATTCGGAAACCATCTTGAACATGTTCCATGGTACAACATGTGACAATTTAAACACTGATAAAGATAATACATGCAATAGGTTGAAACAAATCAAATATATTTTTTTAAAGATTTTATTTACTTATTTGACAGAGAGAGGGAGAGATCACAAGTGGGCAGAGAGGCAGGTAGAGAGAGAGGGGGAAGCAGGCTCCCTGCTGAGTGAGAGTCCGATGTGGGGCTCGATCCCAGGACCCCGGGACCATGACCTGAGCCACAGGCAGAGGCTTAACCCAGTAAGCCACCCAGACGCCCTACAAATCAAATATTTTAAAATTTCTCCATATATAATAATACTAAACATTGTATTAATAACCTTTGGAGGACGCTAGAGAACCAACTTATTATTTTGAAAATAATAAAGGGAAATAATTATGATCTATATTCCATAGAAACGCAATAGTAGAAAAGGAAAGGATTTCTTTATAAAGTGTTGCAGCTAACAAATGGACACAAAAGAATTAGAATATCAACTATTTGCAATCCTAACCTATTACTGGAAGCAAAGTTTCTAATGTCACAAAAAGAAAAATTACCAGAAACGATATGCCCTCTGATTAGACTATGCAATGCCTATAAAGTGATTTTGCTAAATAAGTTGAATTTGATTCCAAATTTAGGTTGCATACAAATCACCTAGGGATCTGGTCAAAATGCAGACTCTGATTGAGCAGGGCTGGGATGTGGTGGGGGTGGGATTCTGCAGGCCATGCTGGGGTTGCAGGTCCGAGGACCACAGCTGGAATGACAAAGCCTTATGTCACATGACCATTACTGCCCCGATTCGCTCGGTTTATCCCTCAGGGACACTCTAACATAGCGGGTAACAGAGAAGTTAAAAGCGTGGGCCGAAGAGCCAGACTGCTGGACTCAAATCCTGTCTCTATCAATTCTGTATGGCTTGAAGCAAACTATTTTTTCTTCTCCATGACACCATTTCCTTATCTGTAAAATTAAGATAATAAAGTTAAGAAGATCAAATGTGCTGATGATATTCATAAGACACTTAGAACAATAAACTGTTCGATAGATAAATAGACTTTTCTTCTAGCCTCTAGTCTTACCATCTACACTTTCACCAGGGTAATTTATCTAAAATGTAAATCTGATCACATCCCTTCCCAGGATGAACCCCTCATACCTTTACAATGACAACCTTTACAAGGCAAAGCTATCTCTTTCTAATTTGCGTCTCTGCCACTCAAAGCCCAGTCCATGTGCCAACAACATTGGCAGCAAACACTTGGGAGCTTGTTAAACATGCAAAATCTCAGGCCCCACCCGGAACTTAAAGAATCACTACCTGCATTTTAATAAGATCCCCAGTGATCTGAATACGCTGAAAAGCACTGCTGGAGTTCAATCTTCTACCACAACACGTCCTACATTTACCGCACCAGAAACACCACAGATTCTGTTTCATGGAGCACATCATCTTCTCTTTCCAATTCCTCAACCTGTGAATCCTGTATCCTCTCATTGGAATGCCTGTCTTCTCATCTTTTCTCCGGGTTACTCCTGCTCAGCCTTTCAAATTAACACAGGAATCAGCTTTGCTAAGAAACTTTCCCTGCCCACTGCCACTAGGTTTCCCTCCTCTAAGCTCTCCTAACACCTTCCTTTCTGAGATCTTAATTTTACCACACTATCTGTAGTAAATACGTGTGTATGTGTGTGTGTGTTTATTTTATATTTATATGTAAATAAATATATATTTACAATTATATATATAATTTTTATACACACACATAGATCTTGGAGTTACTACATATAGTAACTCCAAGATCGTAAACAATTCTGGAAAAACTAAGTACTTTTGATAAATGTTTTTGAATAAACGATGTACCTTGTTGACATATAATCAGCTGTTCTTGAAAAAGGTCAATAAATAAAAATATTCCTTACCCCCAACACAGCCCTTTTCTTATCAGTACCGTAGCTTCTTTAAAGTCATTGAATTACTTAAGAGAAGCCAGATATGACTGCTGTTTCCAGAATCTTAGAGAATGATAATTTTCTCTCAGTTCCAGCCAGCATTGTGACAGGGAGTGATGGAAACAGCTAAGGAACAAATACGCTTGAGCAAAGGTTGACTAGATTAGATTGTTGAACAGAAATATTAAGTCTCACCTCCATGAGTAGAGTGTTTTATTTGCATTAATAGCACATTCAGACTTCTGTTACCTCCATGTTATAACAAGTGTGCAATCCTTTCTCCCCTCCCCCCCCAACCCATCAGCTACTCTGTTCCATCAGCATGAAAAACAGCAAAGTAGTTCAAGGAAAGGTGGAGGAACTATTCCCGTCTTTCATCCCCAATTTGGAAAATCCTGTCTTCAGTGGGGTCATAAGGCAATCTTGCCTTTCCTTTCATAGGCTCTTGAGCTGAGATGAATCTGAGTTCTGCTCATATTTTGGTGCCAGTTTAATCAACTAAATACATCTAGAAAATAAAACAAAATAAATCTCAAAAATTTCAGCTCAGACTACTTACCTATATCCCAGGCACAAAAGTGACTACAAAATGCTGAATGGTGAAAGAGAATTCAAAATGATAGAATGATAGGGGCGCCTGGGTGGCTCAGTGGGTTAAAGCCTCTGCCTTCGGCTCAGGTCATGATCTCAGGGTCCTGGGATCGAGCCCCAAGTCGGGCTCTCTGCTCAGCGGGGAGCCTGCTTCCTCCTCTCTCTCTGCCTGCTTCCCTGCCTACTTGTGATCTCCGTCTGTTGAATAAATAAATAAAATCTTAAAAAAAAAGATAGAATGATAAAGTAATATTTTTGAAATCAAATGGAAGTAGACTTCTAGTCAAGGCAGGTCAATTGCCATCTTAAACTGTAGCAAGTAAGGCATATCTGGTTCTATTTATTTATCCATTTTTATACTTCTCTCATAACACATATTGCTTTCTGAATAATAGGGTTGTAATCAAATGGAAAATAATAGTGAAAAAAATTATGTACTAATATGGAATGACCTGTAACATGGGTCAGAATAAGTTATAAAATTGCTCAATCTCAGTACTTCTGAGATCAGTAAGAAAGCCTACTTCTTCAAAAGCAAACTAATTAAACTAACTAACTAAACTAATTAAAAAATTTCTCTTCAATGTTAAGTCTGAATCTGTGAATAAAGAAAACTAGTGCTGAAATATAAACTGTACTTTGACATATAATTGATATATTATAAAAATTAGTACATTTATCATGCATGTCCCTACTTATTATAAAATCCTCTTAGATTATAAAATCATCCTAGATTATGCTAATAGGTACAGAATAACCATCTCAATGCCCATAATGTTTTTTACTTCCTAATATATTAAAATTTCATATTTTCCCTTTTTTCACAATTTGAATTCTTTAGATAACCTAAGAGGAATTTATGCTTTCTCTAGTGTATAAAACTGTTGATTCCAGATTACTTAGTCCATAATTAGATACTTGCTCCAATTCTCCCAATTATGATAACTACACATATTTCTATGACTATAAATGTTGCTACTTCCTGCCCATGATCATGGTTATTTTCTATTCACCTTAAACATTTTACTTAAGGGCAAGTTCTGTAGTTAGGCTCTGTCCAAGGCTTTGGCAAATAGCACTTTCAAAATATGTTTTAAAAGTTGCTTACGCTTCATCAAATTTGGTTAGAAGTCATTTGCCTGTCTCTTAATCACTCCTGGGAAGAGGAGAAATGTTTTGACAATAAGCTATTCAGGAAATTCAGCTCATGAGATCTAATTAAAATAATAACCTGACATGCATGCTCCTCTTGGATTAGTGTCTCATGAATCGGTTGTTCACGACTTTCCAATGACAAATCAAATCAGAGCACAACTGCTAATTAGAATGAGAAACTGGCTAATTCATAATCAGAAAACTGTTGACTTAAAAACGTAAATGTCAAGTGTCAAGTGCAGTGGTTCACCAAAACATAAAGTAACATTAGCTCCTGAAATATTAGAAAGAATATCTTCCCATCATATAATAAGAGTAATGAAGGGGAAGAGGAAAAGGAAGAAGAAAAAGAAGAGGAACAAGGGGGAGGAGGAAGGGGAGGAAGACGAAGGCAGTAAAGGAGAAAAGGAAAAGAAAAATGAGGAAGAGGAAAAGGAGAAGAGGAGGGGGAGGTCACATTATAAATGCAAGTAGATGAGATTCACAATCAATATATTTCAATGTCCTTATGTGGAAACTCTCACCAACTATATGAGAGATGAGCCTTAGAAAGGCTGTAGGACTCGGGTGATGCCCAGTGAGAGAGTGAGAGAGTGACAGAATCGGGTATAGACCTCGTGGTTACTGACGTCATTATTTGATATTTCAGTATCATTTTCTCTATATACAATTGTGAAGGGAATCATACATCTAGATAATAAAAGTTTGTTGTCAGGAAGAATATTACAATAAATTTTCACTTTATTTTTTGCATATCGAATGTCTATAATGTAATTTCTACTATGGAATGCAACACAGTGACTTTGGGGGAAAATTGCATGTTTGGGAGTCAGACCGGATCCTAGATCTAAATATTAGCACTAAGACTTACTGAACGGGCAAGTCTTTAACCTTCTTAAGTCTCAGTTTTCTGGGCTGTCAAAAGAAAATACCAACCTCCAGAAATTTTTTGGGTGCTGAATGAGACGTGTCTTTATTATTACTCAAGAAACTATTTTTGAATCTTATCTATTGAAGATATTCTGCATCAGCTTTGCTAGTTTCTTGTCTTTACTTCTTACTACAGTTGTACAGACCTACACTTTTAGCATTTGGTTATATCATGGTGTAATAAATTTTAGGGGCTGAGTTCTTGCAGCTGGTTTTTATTTCAATAGCCAGTCTATCCACAACCCATACTGAGGGACAATATGTGTAAAGAATTTAACATGTCAGAGGTTTATAGAGAAAAAAATAATAGTCATGATTCATGTCTTCAAAGCAACTTCAAAACAACACACAATGGGGCACGTGGGTGGCTCAGTGGATTAAGCCTCTGCCTTTAGCTCAGGTCATGATCCCAGGGTCCTGGGATCGAGCCCCGCATCTATCTTTCTGCTCAGCGGGGGGCCTGCTTCCTCCTCTCTGTCTGCCTCTCTGCCTACTTGTGACCTCTGTCTGTCAAATAAATAAATAAAATCTTTAGGAAAAAAAACCACGCAATTTTATGTACACACAAGCACATGCACAATCATTAATAGAAGAATAAATCAAAATAAAGTAACAGCAAAGATCACTGTCAAGGGAGTCCCACTGACAGAAATTAAATAATATCAGAGTCACAACATGACTACTGAAAATGCTCAGGATTTTCAACAATTGCTTAACACTCCAAAAACTAAGAACATGTTGACTTGAATGAGAAAAGACAATCAACAAAGCCATTAGTAATATGGCACTAAAGTTAGAATTTTCTAGCAAGGATTCTAAAGCATCCATCACAAGGATGTTTCAATAAGCAATTGTGAATATGTTTAAATTTTAAAAGTAGAAAATATAAGTAGAGATGTTGAAAATATAAAGAAAATCAAATGGAAGTTTTAGAAATGAAAAGGACAATAACTAAAATAAAACATCCAGAGGATGAGCTCCACAGCAAAATGGAAAATAGAGAAGAAAAAAATCATTGTATTTGATTTAGAATAACAGTGATTACCCTATGTGGCTCACAAAGAGAAAATGGACATAAAAATTTTGAACAGTATCGTAGGGGCATGTTTGCTTAGAATAAAAGATCTGCCATGTTTTTGGTTATCAGAGTCCTGGAAAGAGAAAGAAAGTAGGACAGAGAAAGTATTTGTAAAAATAATGGCTGGAAATATTTTAAATTTGCTAAAATACACAGACTTGCTGATTCAAGAAACTGAGAAGACAAATAGGATAAGCCCAAAGAAATTTGTTCCAAGGCACATCTTAATCAAGCTTCTGAAAACTAAGACAAAGAAAAAATCTTAAAAGCGATGGGGGGAAAATGACTTCTTACCTATAGGGAAAAAAACAATTCAACTGATGATAGAATTTCATCATGACCATGGAGGTCAACAACAATTTGCTTAAAGGGAAGAATTGTCAAGAGGCGCCTGGGTGGCTCAGTGGGTTAAAGCCTCTGCCTTCGGCTCAGGCCATGATCCCAGTGACCTGGGATAGAGCCCCGCATCGGGCTTTCTGCTCTGCAGGGAGCCTGCTTCCTCCTCTCTCTCTGCCTGCCTCTCTGCCCAGTTGTGATTTCTGTCTGTCAAACAAATAAAATATTAAAAAAAAAAGAAGAAGAAGAATTGCCAAACCCCAATTTCATATCTGGTCAAATTCACCTTTAGGAATGAGAGAGAAATAAAGACATTCTCAAATGAAGAAAAACCAAGAAAATTTATAACCAAAAGACTAATCTAAAACAATGGCTAAGTTAAGTTTTGAAGTCAAAAGGAAATAATAAGAAAACTTAGATCATCAGGAAGGAAAATAAAAACAATGGAAAGAACAAAAAGATAGTTAAAAAAATAGGCTCTTCCCCTGTTACCTAAAATATAGTTGAGGCTTGGAACAAAACACACAACATTGTGAGATGTAGTTCCTCAATGCACAGAGAGGGAACATTTAGGGCAAGTATATTATACGGGAGGGAAGAAGACAAAGGGACTTGAAAGAGTGTCTATACTGGATCTGGTAAAGTATTAGTATCAGTAGATTGCAATAAATTATGTCTACATAATTCTTAGAACAACTACTAAAAATGTATCCTAATAGGTATACCCCAAAATACTACAAATAAATCAAATGGAATTTTTTTATTTTTTCTTTTTTGGACTTTTTTCAAACAGCACACAGGAAGAATAGAGAATTGAAAAATAAAGGTAACAGACAAATAAAAAAATAAGATGGTAGACTTAAGGTCTAATATATTAGTAATTATTTTAATTTTAAATTATCTAACATGAAATAAAATTCAGAAATTGGCACAGGGGATTAAAAATCAACTTTATGTTGGGGCTTTAATAAAAAAAAGCTAGTCTGAAAAAGTCACATATTTTATGATTCCACTTATATATCATTCTTGAAACAAAATTATAGAGTGGTAGTGGTTGCCAGTGGTTAGGGATGGTTGAGAGAAAGAAGGGTGGATATAACTATAAAGGGATAGCATGGGAGTTATCTTTGTGGTGATAGAATAATTACATATCTTGATTGGAGTGGTAGTTACTTGACTCTATACATGTAATAAAATGACATAGCGCTCTACACACATATGGTACCAATGTCAATTTCCTGGCTTTAATATTGCACTATAGTTATACAACATGTAATCATTAGGGGGATCTAGACCAACGGTATATGGGACCTTTCAAATATATTTGCTAATCCTTGTGGATCTATAATTATTTCAAAATAAAACATATTTAAAAAATAAAAAGTGCAAAAAATGAGAAAGGGAAACACGTAAATATTTTTATTTCAAGAAACTTGGAGAAAAGATCACATAGCATGTTGATGCTGGGAAAAGCAATGAAAGTTCAAGATCAATAATGAGAAAAACTATTGTTTTGAAAGAGCCTTGTTTTGAGTTGTGAGGAAAGACAATTATAGTGGCAACAAAAATTATATTTAAATATCTATAAAGAGAAATATATTGTGTATATCTGTGTGTGTGTCTGTGTCTATGTATCAGACTGCAGCAAGGAGCAAAATGGAAACAATACAGTAACTAATTCTTAAAGAAAGATAAAAATTAATTTGTGTTTTTGAAGTTTTATTTTTATATAGGAGGATATACTAAAATTTATTAACTGAATGACCTATTCACCCCCTAAGAATAAACATTTTCTTCTTGAAGGGCTTTGAAAATATTTTATGATTCATATCAAAGAGCTCAGGACAATTAAGAGGATTTTTGTAGCGTCTTAGTTTATCCCTTGTGATAACTAAATATTCTAATATAGCTTACTTCTAAAAGATACTTGGCCTTTGAATTTCAATTTCCATCTATCTTCACTTTGCCTTGGCAATTAAGTATCCTTATAACACTGAGCTCACTTTATTGGTGGTAAAAAATAGTAGAGATATAGAAGAAGCTCAAGGGTCATGGTAATTTTCTGCTTGCATAAAGATCTGTTATAACAAGTGAACTGAATTAAGGAAATAACTACAGCATTATTTCAAAGTATATCAGAGCTTAGTTTGGCTTCATAAACAAGAAAGATTTGTTGTAATTCTATTGAGATAATTTTCAAAAAACCATTCTTGGAGAAAACAGAATATCCCTTCAAAGGAAAAAATACAACCAGTACCCATTTCGAGAGTCGCTTTGACTGTATAAGGAAAAGAAAACTGTAAGAACATAGTTTCTACCGTAGAGAAGTTAGGCACATCAAATAAACCTTGACCCAACTCAGCTCAAAAAAGATGGATGGGCAACCAAATGAAGTTGATGGATTACGTATGTTATTTAATTTAGTGATGGGAAATAAAGTTTTTTTTTTTTTTTTAAAGTGGTGAGGGAGGAGAGAAAAGCAATATCCACTAGAATTCTACAAAATAGAAACAATGGATATTGACGCATGATTTTATTGCTCGAACTCTCAATTAAAAATTACAGAACTATTTTTCTAGACTTTTGGTTTCATTCTAAGTTACATCTCCACAGAAAGGCAGACACAAATAAGTGGAAAGATATTCTGTGTTCACAGATTAGGGGAATTAATATTATTAAAATGTCCATGCTAACCAAAGCAATCTATGAGTTTAATGCAATGCCTATCAAAATCCCAAAGACATTTTTCACAGAAATGTTTTTAAAATCCAAAATTTCACATGGAACCAGAAAAGACTCCAAATAGGCAAAGTAATTTTGAACAAGAACAAAAAAGCTCCAGGCACCACACTTCCTGATTTTGAAATATATTACAAAGCTACAGAAATCAAAATAGTATGGTACTGGTTAAAAAAAAAAATTAGACATTTAGACCAATGGAACCTAATAAAGAGCCCAGAAATAAACACATGTGTATACAGACAACTGATCTTGAACAAAGGTGTCAAAAATGCACAATAGGGAAAGGATAGTCTCTTCAATAACATGGTGTAGGGAAAACTGAGTATCTACATTCAAAAGAATAAAATGGGACCCTTCTATTTCATCATACACAAAAATTAACTTAAAATGGATTACAGATTTGAACATAAAATCTGAAACTATAAAACTCCTAGAAGAAAACATGGGAGGAGAGTTTCTTGAAATTGGTCTCAGGAATGATTTCTTAGATGCAATACAAAAAGCACAGGCAACAAATGTAGAAAGAGATTAAGTGGGACTATGTCAAATGAAAGAACTGCAAATCAAAGGAAACAGTCAACACAGTGAAAAGACAACCTATGAATAGGAGAACATATTTGTAATCATTTTTCTGATAAGGGGTTAGTTTCCAAGATACATAAGAAATTCCTAAAACTCAATAGCAAAACAAACAAATAAACAAAACAAAACAAAACAAAAACCACCACAAATAACTCTATTAAAAAATGAGTGAAGGACCTGAATAGACATTTCTCCAAAGAAGATACGTGAATAGACGACAGGTATATGAAAAGATGCCCCATATTGCTAATCACGAAGGAAATACAAATCAAAACAATAATCAGATATCACCTCATACGTGTCAAGTGGCTATTATTTAAAAAAAAAAAAAAGGAAAGAAAAAGAAAAGACGACAGGGCAAGGTTTTGGAGAAATTGGAACTCTTGTTTATTTATTGGTGGAAAGGTAAAATGGTACTACGGCTATGGGAAACAGTATGGAGTTTCCTTTAAAATTAAAAATAGAACTACTGTAAGATCCAGAAATTCCACTTCTGGGTATGTATCCAAAATAATTGAAATCATGATCTTGAAGATATTTGCATTCTTGTATTCACTGCAGCATTATTCGTAATGGCCAATGTAAGGAAACAACACAAATACTCATCAACAGAAGAATGGATAAAAAAAGGTGGCATATACATAAATAGAATATTATTCAGCTTTTAAAAAGAAGGAAATTCTACTACTTTCTACAACATGAATGGACCTAGAAGACGTTATGCTAAGTGAAATAAGCCAGTCTCCTAAGGACAAACTCTGCATGATTCCTCCTCTAGGAGGCATCTAAAATAGTTGGAGGAATAGAAGCAGAAGATAGAATGGTGGTTACGAGGATAGCGAGAGAGGGATATGGGGAATTGTTTTTCCATGAGTATAAAGTTACAGTATACAAGACAAGTTCTAGAGAGCTGGTGTACAACATAGCACCTAGAGTGAACAAGAAGTTATTGTGTACTTTAAAACTTGTCAAGTTAGATCTCCTGTTAAGTGTTCCTTAACACACATGCACACCCAAACGACTTCTATTGTAGGGGAAACATAAGGAAACTTTTAGAGTCATAGATACATACCTATTACCTGGATTGGATAACACTATTTATTGTATACGTATGCCCCAAATCACCAAGTTGTACAAGTACACATGCAGTTTTTGTGTGTACTAATCAGAACTTAATAAACTGAGGGAAAAAATTCTTCAAATGACAAGGAGCCAATATAGCATTAGAAAGATTAGTGATATCAAAAAATATACTCTTAAGTTCAGTATTTCACAGACTTAGGAAATCAGAACAATTTATCTTAAAGAACACGATACTATGAATGCAGGCTGGTCATTTCTAGGTTGCATGGACTTGGTTTATATCACAAATTCTTTGAGAATAGGAACTATATACACCTTGCTTCTTTGTATAACTAACTTAGTACTTTGTACCTGACTCAGTCAAGTGATCTGTTCAATCTGCTTATAGTTAAATGTGTGCATTAAGATATCAGTTAAGATTTTTGCTGCTCCTTTGTAAAAGAACTAGGCTGTTTACTTCTGCCATGTAAAATCAGGGAGAGTGAAAAATAATAGTGAAAAAAAATTGAAGAATGTCACCAAATTTAAGATAAGTCAACAGCAAATTATTTTCTTCTCTCTTTTTTTTTCCTTCAAGTTTTTATTTAAATTCCAGTTGGTTAACATACAGTGTTAGTTCCAGGTGTAGAAGTTAGTGATTCATCAGTTACATACCATACCCAGTGCTAACAGCAAATTATTTTCATCATATATATATACATATATATGCCCATTTTTCTTTATTTTTAAAACTTTTAGCCAAAAAAAAAGGAAAACAATTAAGGTACTAGGCAACATTTTTAAAGTTCAGCTTGAATTGCTAAAATACATGATTTGTCATTAATTCAGACTGATCTTAATTAGTCTTAATGAGTGGAAATTTTTAAAAATTAACTACAGGTAATCTGATTTTCTTCTGGAATTTGCATTTTTTTTTTGGCATTTGGATCTATAAAACATTTGGAGTTTAAACTTGTATATGGTATAAAGTATGGATCTAATTTTATCTTTTTCTAAATTCCCAATTGTGCCAGAACTATTAATTAAAAAGTCTGCCATTGCCACAATACTTAAGAAGCCACCTTTATCCTATACTAATTTTCCATACATATTTGAGTTTACATCTAGATATGTTTATCTGATGCCAGTTACACTAGTCCGTCACATGCCAGCACCAACCATACAGATTGAATTATAGAGGCTTTGTGCTTGGTTGTGATATTCTCCCTCAACGTTTTTCTATTCTGATATTTTTTTTTCCAGCTATTCTTGCATGCTTCTTTTTCCTATAAGAACTTTAATATCAAGTTGTCTGAATCCATTAGCACGTTTATTGGATTTATCTTTGGGGTTAAATTAAATGCATAAATTAAATTTGCCAGCAGTTCTACTCCTACTTATACACATAAAAGAATTAAAAGCAAGGACTCAAACAGATACTTGTACAGCAATCTTTACAGAAGTACTATTCACAAGAGCCAAAATGTGGAAACAAGCCAAGTATCCTTCCACAGGTGAATAGATATATGGAATATAGTGTATACAAACAATGGGATAGAATTCATCTATAATACAGGAATGAAATGCCAATACATGCTACAATACGAATAAACCCTGAAAACTTTAAGTCAAATAAGCCAGACACTAGAAGGCAATTATTATATCATTCCACATATATGGGGTACCTAAAGTAAGCAAATTTACAGAATGTAAAATAGAGACTACCATGTGCTGTGGGGAGAAATGAATCAGGAATTATTTTTTTTAATGGGTACAGAATTTCGGCTTGGGATGGTGAGAAAGCTCTGGAAACCATTAGTGGTCATAGTTGCACAACATTGCAAATACATTTAATGCCATGCCATTGTACATTTAAAAATGGTTAAAATTTCAAGCTTTATGTTATATTTTACCATAAAAAAGTTATTCTTTGACCAAAAAAAAAAAGAATAGCCAGAACTGACATCTTTATAATATTGAATTGTGTTATCCAAGATCAGTAGACCTTTTCCTATTTGTTCAAATCTAGCTTTGGGTCTTTGATGAATGTTCTAAAGATTTCCTCCTGCAGTTTCTACATATAATTCTTAAATTGAACACTTAGTGTTTAATATTTTTATTTCTATTATAAATTATGATTTTCTTAACCATTATGTTCTCTAACTGGTTATTGTCTGTGTATGAAGACTACTGACTTTTATACTATATTGTTTTTATATTATATTGACTTTTATATTATAATTTTATAGTGTGGTACTTCATTGATTTTTTTTAATGTTGTTAGAGCTAGTTTCATCATTAATTATGTGGAGTTTTCTAGGTATACATTCATATCATCTGAAAATAAGGATACTTTAACTTCTTTAACCATTCTTATGCTTTAATAGATTTCTCTTATTTATTTTTTTAAGATTTTATTTATTTGAGAAAGAGAGAGAGATATAATGAGAGAGAGAGCACAAGTAGAGGGAGGGACAGAGGGAGAGGGAGAAGCAGACTTCCTGCTGAGCAGGGAGCCCTATGCAGGACTCAATCCCAGGACCCTGGGATCATGACCTGAGCAGAAGGCAGACACTTAACTGACTGAGCCACCCAGGCACTCTGATTTCTTTTATTTAATTGTATTGGCTGATATCTATAGCTAGTGTTGAAAAGTAAAGGAAAAAAAATGGATATCCTTGCCTTGCCCCTATCTTGTGAAAATGTTTCCCAGTTGCCAAAGAATTCCTGACTCTCTTTGTCCATTTTTCTCCCATGGAAGCTATGCATTTCAAAAATTCTCCTTTGAATCATACGTTAAGTCTTTTTTTATAGACCATGCTCTAATCTGCCAGGATAGTATATTTATATTTTCAGACTTACGGTATCCTTATACTTTGGGGAGTGGTTTTATACCAGTCTTAGGCTAGCAACTCTCTTTTCTCTTTCATCACTTCTTCTTGGCCTACCTTTTCTTGCCAAAAGTTGTAGGGTAGGAAGGTCTTAAGAAATCAGTTGCAGTGATTTGGTGTTTTCTGTTACTTTTCTTAAATTGCAGTTTATGTTCTCGGTTTTCATGGCTTGCTGTAGGGATGGTTTTGTGTGATTTCATTTTTCCTTCTTATTTTTCTCCCTGGTTTTGAAGTAAACATTATGAGACCCTTATCTCAGAGTTGCCATTGCTTCTAGCTACATGAATATTCCAAAAGGACTTTTTTTTGTTCTACTTTGCTGGATACTATCAAATTGACCTTCAAAATTCTAACATCTATTCACATTCCCACCAACTATGTAAAAGATTAGTCTCTCTAGCCTTTTGCATTCTAAAAGATGAAAATTGGTAGACTGTTTTTGTTTTAATTTGCCTTCCCATGGTCACTAGTAATGTGATTGGAATTAATATGAACCTCAGGATTTTGCATCTCTTCTGCGAATTATCTGTGCATAGACTTCACCACCATTCTCCTAGATTCTTTCTCTCTTTCTCTTTCTTGCTCTCTCCTTCTTCTTTTATTTTTTAGAAGTACATTGAATAATAGTAATTAATCCTGTTTGTATATGTTGCAAACCCATACTGATTTAAAATATGTTTACCCTCAAAATTAGAAATAACTGCAGAATTCAGTATCAGCCTTTTTTCTTCTGATATTTTATGCTTTGCTTAAATGACCTTTCCTAACCTAAGCTAATAAAAATATTTCCTATTATTTTCTTCTATTAAGTATCTTTTTCTTCTATTAAGTATATTTTTTATTTATTCTGTCACTTTAACTCCTCTAGAGTTTATATCTTATTGTAGTATAAGGTAAGTTATATACAACTAAATATTTTTCTTCTATCCAAAGATCAGAGAAATACCCAAAAATTCTTTTATCTGTATATCTCCTACTATAATAGATGAGTAATGACTATTTGGAGAACATATCGTATAATGAACACTCTACGGACAAACTACCTATCAAAATTATTCAGCCGAGTCCTTATTTTATATATCTATGATCACATAATTAATAATTGCAAGGAAGGAATTCAACCTATGGTACCATAGTAATCTGAAATAATATAAGAAAGTTTATAATAATTTTAAAGAATTTAAATAGGTTTTGAAATTAAATTAAATTTACCTTGTTATATTTGAAATCTTTGGAAGTAGTGACACTATTTAAAATAGTGATCTGTATTTATTAAATTTCTCAGTTAGGAAGTCTGTTCATTTAGCTGATCATGCTAAATAAAGTCAAGTTTAGAACCCCATAATCCAACCACATTAAAGCAGCTTTCCATCTAAGAAGCCAGAGTTTATGTATCCCATTGTTTGATTATTGGAGTTTATCTCTGTATGATCTACTTCTTACTGCAACACCACTCTTTCATATAACCTCTATTGCACAATGTAACTTCTGGGAGGGAACCAAAGATTTCAAAACTTTTCCCACACTAGTTTGAAACATTGATTTCCTTGTTATGAGAATTTAAGATGAAAAGAGAAATTGGCTTACCGTTTCTAAAAATAATTAATTAGAAAAGCAAGTAAGGAGGGGTACCTAAGCAGTTCAGTCCAGTTAAGTGCCCAACGCTTGATTTCAGCTCAGGGCATGATTTCAGAGTCGTGAGATTGAGCCCAGTATTGGGCTTCATGCTGGGTGTGGAGCCTACTTAAGATTCTCTCTCTCTCCCTCTCCCACCCCACTGCCCCCGATCCTCATGTGCACACATGCACTCTCTCTCAAAAAAATAAAAAATAAATTAATAAAAAGAAAAACAAAGAAAAATAAAAATAATTAGGACATGGAGTGTTAATAATAATAAATTTATTTAAAAATCTCTATTTTTTTTCTGGATAATCAAATCTTCAAATAAAGCAGATAATAAAATCATGTTTTTTACACTGAAAATTTTTTAAAAAACTCTCATTTTAGAATTTCTTCCAATATCAGGCTCCTTAGTAACTTGACAATGTAAATCATAGACTGACAAAATATAGCAGTAAAAAGAAATATTATAAATAATCTGTCTTTTCTTCACTTAATTAAATCTCAGAGTTTTACTTTTTCTCTTTCTATTTTAAACTTACGGAAGTCTATGTCACTTCTTTCACAGAATAAAAGGTTAAATGACTTTATTTAAAACTAATTGACAATTTCATTGTCCTTCTCTCTTCATTAGAAATATTCCCTGAAAATCACATCCAGTAGTGCATTCTAAGTAGCTCTTTTTGCCAAAACTTAAGAAATAAACTAGTTTGAACAAGGAGGAATGTAAATCCCACTACAAATTAATACTTAATATTCTTTATGGTTGTAGGAAAATGTGCAGAATCAATGTAATTTTAGGCAAAGAAAATACATCTACAGTTTAATTTGATGAGAGTCCTTTTGAAAGAATATCATAAGAACTTTTTGCAGCTGAATGTTGTCCTGATTCCATTAAGGATAAATTCCCACTTTACATTTATTATACATTTAGAGGGCCTAGAAATATCATCGTGAGATAACGAACCATTTCTACAATTTCAGAAATTGATGTCTACATAGTTCAGTATTGTTCAGCAATTTTCCAGAGGGACAGATTTCCAGGTCTAGTGACCATTCTTGTATTCACGTTGGAATCCCCTTTCTTTTTAAAACTCACTGCAACTTCTCATCTCTCCTGCTTCCAACCACATTAGAAGAGTTATGGATTGGGTCCATAACAGGCAGAGTGACCTTGGAAGTTTAGGAATGAGGATTTGAAAGATAAAGGAGACCTAATCAGTTAAAGGTCACCTACAACAGGTGCCTGCTGCTATAACCCACTGGCACTAGCCACATACGTTATAACTTGAGCCCAAACCAACACATGTGGATGGAAAGATGCTGTCCTGGAATTAAGAAATGGTGGTGGGGAGGAGGTGGATCTATGCAGGTTATTCAAAGGACATGTGCTTTTCTATTTTGCTTCTTGTTTAAATGGGTCTGTTCTTTCTTGCCCTTGGAAATCTAAGGTGAGCAGCTATTTGGGCAGAGCTCAAATGAACTTTATGTGTATCTGTGTGCCTAAACAAAGTATTCTAAGCACAGACATTTACTTCCTTTTTTTTCTGTATACACTTTGAATAATTTATTTTAACTTTAGTTATGGCTCTGGACAAATTTAGAAAAATAAGAGTTTTCCCTGACTGACCATTTTGGGATTTTCTCCCATTTGCCCAGATCACCACCACCGCCACGCCACCACTGCTGCGTTTATTGTAAATGATCTGAATACATCTCCTAGAACCCTTTCTGCTGCCTCCTCCATCAGAAATAAGTCATCGTCTCCTCTCCCAATCATTTAGATAATGAATGAATAGGTGATAAACTAGTTTGAATGAAGGTATAAATTGCTGAGTAACCAAGGGAACAAACCAGTAAATATTTATTATTATTGGCAAATGAGAGGTTACTCTTATTACCTGGCCCAGATTTCATGTGTACACTTACGGTATTCTATATTAAAACTGAATAAAAAATGATAGACAATTAGGTTGAAATGGTAAAACATCTTTCTCAATGGGATTTCTCATACCTGGCTAGTGATTAGAATTACCTGGAGAGTTTTATAACCATAAATAAGTCCCCCAAGACTTATTGAATCACATCTGTGATTTTTTAAAACCACACATATGATTCTGATGCATACACAGGGATGCCACCTAAGAAAGTGTGGTCCTAAAGCAGCAGGCAGCATTAGCATCACCTAAAAGTTTGTTAGAATTTCAGAGTATCAGGCTCTAGCTCAGACCTACTGAATCAGGATGTGTTTTTTCACAAGAACCCTAGTGATTTGTATGCAGTTGAAGTTTGAGAAACAGTGAAGTATAATCAGCCACAATAGTCAGGGTTTAAAAAAAATTATTTTAAAAATCAAAGAGGAGGGGCACCTGGGAGGCTCAGTTGGTTAAGCAACTGCCTTCGGCTCGGATCATGATCCTGGAGTTCTGGGATCGAGTCCCACATCAGGCTGTCCACTCAGCAGGGAGTCTGCTTCTCCCTCTGACCCTCCCCTTCTCGTCCTCTCTCTCTCTCTCATTCTCTCCCTTTCAAATAAATAAATAAAATCTTAAAAAAAAATCAAAGAGGATTGAAAGATGGAGTAAAGGAACAATGTAGAGCAAGTAAGGTCAGAATAGGTTGTGTGCATAGTTGCCGGCCAGTTGGAGACATTTACAGTGCCTGAGCCTCACCATCATCTACCCTTAAAATCTCCTCCTGTTGGCTTCAGGGCTGTTCTGAAAGATGGTCAGAAACACTTTAGCTGTCCCATCTTTATTAGCCCTTCCCCTGGCTGTGTAGAGTTTCTATGCCAGCCCCCTTATGGAAACTCATCAAGTAATAGAAATCATGCTTGAAGTGAGCGTTTCATAGAACTTATCCAGGTCAGGACTTAATGGTTAGCTAGAAAAGTAGATTATCTCATAAATAACATATATGAGAAATCATTTTATAGCTAGACTTGATGGAGTAAGTAGCTTTACCTTAAAACAAGCAGATAGTCTTAAAAAATAAAACTACACTCTAAACACTTACAATGGCAACTGAACCATCTTATCTCCATTCTGAGTGAGTTCTAAATGAAGGTCTTCTCTCAATAGTCTGTTCTCCCAAATCAGAGAGATGCAGTATGAATATCCTCACATGAGTAAATGTATTCCATTGAGCTAATCACCTCATTTAAACAACTGATCTACCCTAGGAGAGAGAAGGCCACTTGACTGACAATTTCAACTTAGTTTTGAACTTTTCTATGTTCACCCAAGCTTAAGCTTCAAAAAGTTTTCTTTAATATGCAACATTGGCTGAGTCACATAGGAATGCAGAAAATTAAAATATTCAACACATTAGTATGTGTGGCACATTGTACTATTAAATATTTATTGAACACTAACAAGTGCTAACTCTACAAAACAGAGTCAGATTCTGCTCCTTCCCAGGACAGTACTAAAGACAATGCAAAACAGTAGCACCTGTGATAGCACACTCCATTCCAGCTCGTAAGACACAAATTTAAAATAAATTACATCATTTGAATCAGGGTACCCTTAAACAATTGATTTAGCCTTTCTGGGGGTTTATGTTCATACAGAACATTCTTTCTGTTTACATTCCGCACCCTTGCACAATGTATCTTTCTGAAAATAACCAAGTGATCAAAGATTGTGTTTCCTAATCCTGGAATGATTTCTAATCCCTCTCTAGAATTTAAACATTTGTAGTTGTCTGACTCAAAGAAATCTCATAAAAACTCTCCTATGCCATAACAGAATTGTTCAATGATCATTATGCCAGGAGTCTTTATTTAATTCTAAATTAAGGCATAATAATACTATTGAAATACAGATAACTTTGCAAGGCTCTTCTTTGTTAAAAAATTTAAAAAAAAGAAAAAGAAAACCCTCTTCTAGAAGTCTGATCAAGAAGGAATGATCAAAGTAAGGTGGTATTTATAGTAACTCTTAGATACCTATAGGTATTTTCATGGTTTGAAAATATCAACTACAACAATACCAACCACAAAAGTTGTATTAAAATGAAATAGTTGCTTTTCCAAACAAACAAGAACTTCCCTTCTGGGCAGACTGGTCCATCTGTACCTTCTCTGTGGAATCCCATCTGTCTGCCAGTCTTGGTGTTTGCCAACACTCATTAAGAATATGATGAATCAATTGATTTCATTTTCTGTGACTCTACATGGTGGTGTTTCATTTTGGAACATGGCTGGGCCTGGAGACAGTATATTTCAAGAGAAGGTGGGCAGGTGTGAGGAAATCACGGTGAGGCTTTCAAGGATTTTGAAAAGAATAATGAGGGTTGGGAATGCACACCCTAAATTCAACCATCTGCTGAAATGCATGCATGATTAAATAAACCATTTTGCCATTCATTCATTCATTCATCATTCATTTGCTAATCCATTTAGCAAAACCATACTCACTGTCCTCCATCCTGAAAATACTAACTCAAATCATAACTACTCCCTTCGAGGAAGTTAAGCTCTAGTAGGGAATCATATTAAACTTCAACACTATTTTTAAAAACTGAAACTCTCCATATTTTCTAATCTTATGGAATGCACTTATTCATTCACTAACCTGAATCCATGGTACTGGTACATATATATTTAGGACAGTATCTTTCTTTAGTGCTTCTGAATGAAATAAGATTCTTGCTGTCTATTTTTCAGGATAGAAGACAGGGGAGGAGATCAAAAAAAAAAAAAAAAGGAATGATTCTGCATCATGCCTGGCATTAAAAGAAATTAAGAGAGTTAGAAACATCTTCTAGTGGTACTTCCATCTCCAAACCTGCTGCTCCTATCAGAATACTGGGCTTCCTTAGTCCCTGTGTTAAGCACTTTCCATAGTTTTCCAAGCCCCTTTGATTAGTTTCCTTCGCCACAACCTTCATAGACCAACTTCAGTGATACTTTCTCCATAAACGTTTCCTTGGTTCTTGCAGTCTGCACTGTTTTCTACTTCTGTTGTTTCTCAACCTATGGCCACACTGCATAAGAGGTTACGCCTTATTTGCCTGTGGTCTTATAAATAATTGCTCACATGTTTTCTTTACCTAGTTGAGTTTGAACTCTTAAGAAAAGCCAAAGCCTTACATGGTGTCCCCTGTTTGTGCCAGTGAATACTTACTTACTGCACACAGAGCTAAAGCACTACAATTAGTTATTCATTGATGAATGGGTTGATTAGTTGCTAAGTAGCTCCTCTCCAGGATGTTACTCCTTTAAATAGTCATCACATGAATTAAAAAACAACCTTTCCACCTCATCCCCACCTTCACCACTACCATCACCCTCTGCTGGCATTTATTGCTGCATATCTCTAGATCCTTGATTTTATCTCTTTAGGAGAATTTTCTCCTAAGATTTCTGTAATTTGAGATTCTGCCTCTGAGAATAGTGATTACTTTATGTTTCTGAGAGGAAAATAATTTATCCTTTTCCATTCAAATATTCCCTCATACCTTAATTATAAAATTATACAATTATAGTCTCTCATTTCTTAATTTCTATAAATAAAATCCTGAGTTTTGACACTTATGTCAACATTTTGCTCCAATGACTAAAATCCTGAAATAGGTCCCCCATTCACTCTTCACCTTTTGGCTCATATCTTGCCTTTTCTGGGTAGGGGGATGTTATAGTTTGGGTGACAGACATTAAGGAGCGCACTTGATGTAATGAGCTCTGCATGTTATATGAAACTGATGAATCACTAAATTCTACCCCTAAAACTAATACACACTATATGTTAACTAACTTCAATTTAAGTAAAATTAAAAAAAAAAAAGCCTTCTCTGACCCAATCCCCCTATATTGCTATTTTATAGCAGAGTAACGCATTACCACAAATTTAGCAGCTTAAACCACACATTTATTATCTCACAGTTCTTCTGGATTGGAGGCAAGGCACCACCAATCAAGGTCCTTTGCTCACATCTCACAGGCAGCAGTGAGGGTGTTGGCTGGGGATGAGGGTCTCACTTGGGGCCCAGGGTCTTCTTTCAAGCTCATGGTTATTGGTAGAATTCATCTTTTTCTGGTTGAAGGGCTAAGTGCCCCATTCTCTTATTGACTGCCAACTACTGGCTGTAATCCACTTGTGGAGATTTCCCTCAATTTCCTGCCACATGGCTTTCTCCTCTCCCAACATGGTAATTGGATTCATCTTCTGGGCCAGAAGAACATCTCCCTGATCTTTCACCATCTTTTAAAGGCCTCATATGATTAGGCCAGGCCCCCTGGAATAATCTCCCTTTTGATTAACTCCAAGGCAACTGATTAGGGAACTTTAATTACATCTGTAAAATCCCTCTTGCCATATAATGGAAGTGATATATCATTAAACTCACAGATCTTCCCCCTACTCGGGGGGGGGGGGGTGAATATACAAGCACAAGTGTCGTTGAGGGGTCATTTTACAATTCTGTCTACCACACTTCCTTATTCTGTTCCTTTTTCTCCTTTTTCCTGTACAATATTCCTTATATAGTATATCAGACATATATTTATTTACTGATATTATTTATCTCCTCCCACCAGAATATAAACCTATTGGAACAATAGCATCTTCTTTTTGACTCATTTACTACTCCAAGATCCAGAGCAGAACTTGTTCCATTTTACATGTTCGATGAATAAGTGATAGATGAATAATTGTTCAAATTATTCAATTTTTAGACTGCTTAAACAAATTAAAGATAGTTACATACTGTTGATAGGAGATATCTCTAAGATTTAAGGCCAGAGAGATTAGAATGGAAAAGATTGAAAAAATTGTCTCAGAAATCCTACCCAGAAGACTGCTGTAGTGAAACACACAGAGACTTCAAGGTAAAAAGGCATGATAGAGAAGGTCACCACACATTAAAAAAGGATAAAATTTACCTAGAAGATATAGAATTTCTAGCGTTGTATTACCTAATAGTTTGTCCAAAAACTACATAAAGAAAAATTAACATGGAAGTAGAAAGCAAATCCTTCATGGAAATCAGGCATTAAAATTAAAATTTGGGGGGGTGCCTGGGTGGCTCAGTGGGTTAAGCCTCTGCCTTTGGCCCAGGTCATGATCTCAGGGTCCTGGGATCAAGCCCCACATTGGCCTCTCTGCTCAGCAGGGAACCTGATTCCCCCTTCTCTCTGCCTGCCTCTCTGCTTACTTGTGATTTCTCTTTCTGCCAAAATAAATAAATAAAATCTAAACAAAAAAAAATTAAAATTTGGTAACATTTAATAAATGTAGATATGCTCTATATCCCATCAACATTATTGTAAAGCAATGCTTTTTACCATTTTTAAAGTCTACAGAAGAAGATAATATTTGCACAGCATACTAGGTTAATGAGTGAGGCTGCCTGCTGCCCAAAGGATGCAGGGGGTCAATAAACCCCCACATCCATAACCCAAATACAGCAGAGACTAGTTGGAAATACTGTCCTAGAGAGGGCCATGCAATATATATCTGGAGACTTGTATAAGAATAGCCATGGGGGCGCCTGGGTGGCTCAGCGGGTTATGCCTCTGCCTTTGGCTCAGGTCATGACCTCACGGTCCTGGGATCGAGCCCCTCATCGGGCTCTCTGCTCAGCAGGGAGCCTGCTTCTCCCTCTCTCTCTGCCTGCCTCTCTGCCTAATTATGATCTCTCTCCCTGTGTCAAATAAATAAATAAAATCTTAAAAAAAAAAAAGAATAGCCATGGCTGCATTTTTTATAGTAGAAACTTAAAATTAAACCAATCCACATATCCACTGATAGTAAAATATATAAATAAATCATAGTATATTTATAAAACAGAGTAAATATGAGACAAGTCTTAACAAAGATAAATCTCAGGAACAGAATATTGAGTAAATAATCAAGTCACCAAAAATGTATGCTTACAAAAATGTAAAACTTAAAAAAGGCAAAATTAAATCACAATTTTAGGTCTACATACATTTGTTATTGTTATGGGTTGAATTGTTTCCCACAATGTTCCTATGTTGAAATCCTAATCCCCAGTACCTCCGAACGTAACCTAATTGGAAATAGTTATTGCCAATGTAATAGTTAAGATGAGGTCATACCAGAGTAGGGCAGGCCCCTAATCCAATATGACTAGTGTCCTTCTAATAAAGGGAAATTTGGACACAGACATATAGGAAAAATGTCATGTGAACATGACATCTCAAGGTAACATACCTACATGATCAAGAATGCCAAAGATTCCAACAAACTATCAGAAACTAGGATAGAACTATGCAACAGATTCTTTCCCACAGCCCTAGAAAGAATACACTTAGCTGGCATCTTGATCTAAGACTTCTAGCCTCTAGAACTCTGAAACAATAAATTTCTTTTGCTTAGTCCCCATTCCATGGTACTTTTTATAGTATAGTATAATATAATATATAATATAATATAATATAGTATAATATGTATTGTATAAATATGCAAAATTCACAGACAGTCCCCAGCTTGCAATTGTGCAACTCAGTGATTTTTCAGCTTTAACGATGGTGTGAAAGCAATAGACACTCAAAGGAAACTATACTTCAAATTTTGAATACTGATTTTTTTTCTGGGGCTAGTGATATATGATTCAATACTTTCTTGTGATGCTGGGCAGTGGCAATGAACCATAGTTTTCAGTCAATCATACAATCATGAGGGCAAACAACTGATACACTACTTTCTGTATGCATTTAGCCATTTTGCTTTTTACTTTCAGTACAGTACTCAATAAATTACATGAACTATTCAATACCTTATCACAAAGTAGGCTAAATCTAATAAATGTATTAGATTATTTTGTTCAGCTGTAGGTTAATGTGTTCTGACCATGGTTAAGTTAGGCCAGGCTAAGCTATGACGTTCAGTAGGTTAGGTGTAGTAAATGCAATTTTGACTTATGATATTTTTAAATTATGATAGGTTTATTGGATGTAATCCCATCATAAGTTGAGGAAAGTTCATATAGGTATTTGATATATGTAAAATTGTAAGTCTCTGATATACTTGGTAATAATGTTTTTTTTTTTAATTCAATGTGCTTTGGAATTTTATCATGTGTAACAAATTATTTATAAATGATTATGAAACACTTTTGAATTTATGGAAAATTTTTCTCTATACTAGAAGAGAAAAAGTTGAAAAGTAAAGATTTTATATAGATGTCTATGTAACTGAGATAATAATTTTATCTTTATCATAATTCTTTTCATTATTAAATAAGCTAATGTAAGTAAAACACTTGAAAAGTGCTTGAAAAACAATGCCCAAAATACCTATTAATATTATGTGTAACAAGCATAATGATTATTATATCAATATAGACAAAAACACAAAATATTTTTTCAGCTCCCAAATTCATAATTGATTCCATGTTATCATATAATATACAATCCATGTTCAAATATACTTACTGGTGAAAGGATATCCTTTGAGCTTATTTTTTTTCATAAGGGGACCCTTTCAAGCAGGATCCTGTGTCTTTTTTAATGTCTCAACAGTCTTTGAGTACATCTTTGCTTTTGGCACCAAAGAAAAGTGTTCCAGGATCAACTTCTACCATCCAGTTACATAACTGAAATCAATTATCTCTCCATAAAGCTCTGTTTTGTTTTTCTGGGGAAAGCACTTAGAAACCATGATATGGAGAATAAATTTGCCCACTGCTACTGGCACATCATTACTTTTATACCCTTTCTGTGGATAGAACTAAATAAATATACGTATATTTTAAAATCCCGATTGAGTTGCATTTCCAGTCACAGTGAAGTACCAGTGTTGGACTTCATCTCTACCTTAAACAACTATAAAACTGGACAAACTATATGACATAACTGCTTTTTTTTTTTAAAGATTTTATTTATTTATTTGACAGAGATCACACGTAGGCAGAGAGGCAGGCAGAGAGAGAGGAGGAAACAAGCTCCCTGCTGAGCAAAGAGCCGGATGCGGGGCTCGATCCCAGGACCCTGGGATCATGACCTGAGCCGAAGGCAGAGGCTTTAACCCACTGAGCCACCCAGGCGCCCTGACATAACTGCTTTTAAGCATTGGACAACAAATAGCATTCATTTGTGATTCCATATGACAAGGACAAAGTCTGAAGTGAGCTTTCCACCCAAGGACACTTTTCAAATCACAACAGGGATATGAAACCCAGAGAGCAGAATTTTTCTGGCCAGAGGAAGTAAAATCTAGTGCCTGCCAAAAGAGAATGGATGAATCTTCATATTAATATAATGAAACTCTACCGAGTAAAAATGAACTTCTGAAACAGATAATATAGGTATCTCTCACTGGCATCATACTTAATATAAGAAACCAGACATAGAAGAACACATATGCATGATTCAAATCATTTGAAGATATAGAGCAGACAACAGTAATCTATGGTTAATGAAATCAGAATGATAGTTGCCTATGTTGTTGGGGTATTGAACAGTAAGATGTACAAGGAAATAAGGAAGATCCATGCATTTCTCATTATGAGAATTACATACTGATAAAGAAAAAATGAAAGCAAAAATAAAATCTTGAGTTCATTCTGAAATGTCCAGTTCAAATCCAACGGTCTAGAGTTGGTTGCTAATTTTTCTTTTCCTTCACTTCATATCTCCTATGCTAAAAACCATAGTTCCCTAAATCACAAATATATGTATTCATTTTCCCTCTTCTTCAAACACAGAAAATAGTTTCAGAATTACCAGTTTCATTAACAACAATAAACTTACTAAATTAAGTTTGCCATTTTACTGAGATTCATTTTGTCCTTAGAAGATATCCTTAAAGGATTTTGCCAGACTACAGGACACACAATTTATTTGAACTAGTAGTTGGGTGATTTTGTGTTTTTCTTCTAAACTTTGAAGTTAGTAATTTGTTAAAAAAAAAAAGTCAGCTGCATTTATTTCTATTCATTTTATCTTTTCTCATTTAATTTTGTTCTTTTAATATGTGACATTTACGTTTCAAGTTAACCTGTAAAAATGTGTACTCAGAGATGTCTCACCCCGTCCCTCTCTTCTCTAAACTACATTCCCAACTACTCTCTTTATTATATGCTTTCATCCTGTTCCAATTTATCTTTGCTGTATTCCTTTTTTTAAAAAAAATTGACATATTTTAAATAATTGAATGTTTCATACAAGGTATACTCTCACAATGTCCTGTAAGTCATTTAACAATTTACTTTGGAATTCATACTGGATTTGTTTATACAGATCTTTCACATCTTTTTTCTTTTTTCCTGCTGATTGCAATCTATTGGTTGCATGTGTCGTAGTTTAATCAAGCAGTCTCTTCTAGATGGGCATTTAGATTACTTCATTTTTTTGCTAAGGAAAGTCATGCTTTAACAATTGTCCTTTTGGATATATCATTTTGTACGTATTGATTATTTGTCCGGAAAATTCCTTAAAATGAGATATAGATTTAAAAGTAAATGCATATGCAATTTGGTTAGATATTTAAAAAATTCTTTCCACAAGGAGTTGCAACATTTTGTACTCCTATCTGCAATGTGTAAGGAATGTGCCCATTTCCTCAACAAAGTACTTTGCCAAGTTTTTTAATTTCTTCACATCCAGATCATAAGGGGAGTTTTTTCCCATGTTTTATTCTAATACTTGTACATTTCTATTTCTGATTCATTCAGAGTTTAATCTGATGTTTGGTGTAAGGAGGATCCAGATTCTTATTTTCTAAAATGGCTATCCTCTGGTTTCAACACCATCAACAAAAAGTCTCTCATTTTCTTGGTTACTTTAGATTCAAACTTTGTCATATGTTTGATTTCCATATGTACTAGAGTTTATTTCTGGGCTTTTTATTCTATTCCATTGGTTCGTGTGCCCAAACACACTCTTTTACTTAGAATCACTTGATAGAGGGCTTTACTCTCTGGGGGAGCAATTTGTCTCCACACTTCTCCATTGTTCCTCTTTCAAGATTTTCCTAGCTCTTCTTGGTGTTTTAACCCCCATATGAACTTTAGAATCAACTTACCCAGTTCCACTAAAAGTTACTGACATTTTATTGATATATTATATTTATATATTAACTTGGGGGAATTGGCATCTTTATGATATGGAGTGTAACTGTTCAAGAAAAAAGTGTATCTTTACATTTGTTGAAAACTATTGTGTTTTTTGGAAGTGTTTAAGGTTTTGCTCATATAAGTTTTTCATCTTTTGTCCAATACATTTTATATATCTTGTTGCTGTTATAAATTGTCTTCCTGTTATATTTTCTAAACAATGGTTATTTCTATATAACCAAAGATTTTGCATATTAATTTTAACATCTACTAACTTACTGATTTTTTATTGTGCTTTATCATACAATTTCCAGATACTTAAAGATACCACCTGTAAAAAGTAGTTTTCTAAACCATTGTCTTCTTTTCCAATTCTTATGTTGTTAAAGTTTTATCTCAACCAGTTTCATTGGATTCACTGTTATTGAATGAAATTCACCAATTTCATTCAGTTCACTACTACATAGTGCTTATTAATTAGGAGTGATTTTATTCCCCAAGTAATATTTGGAAATTTCTAGAGACATTTTTGATTGCAGGGTACTGGTGCTAATGGCATCTCATGGGGAGAGGCCAGGAATGCTATTAAACATCCTGAAATGCACAAGAAAGTCCTCACAACAAGGAATTATCCAGCCAAAATGTTAGTAGAATAAATTGAGAATTTTTGCTCTAATTTAATATTAAACAGTACCAAAAATATTGAACATTCTTATCTTGTCCCTGACTCCGTGGGAATGCCTCCTATGTTTCTCCATTAAGTAGAAATTTTGACTTCATTAATGTTGTTGTTATTGTTTTAGAAAGTTGTTGTTTTTTTTTTTTTTTCTATCCTCTGGAAGAATATAAATATCATTTGTGATTATCTGGAAATTGAAAGTTCAGTAGAACTGCCCAGTGAAACCCTCTGGGCCCATATGAACCAAATGTTATTATCTCTGGGAAATGTTATCTCTGGAAAGTAAAATTGTAGGTTAACAATTGAGAACTACTTAAGATTTTCAATATTTAAAAAAATAAATTTAAGTAAAAAACTATCACCTGGAGTTTTATTAGGCCCATCAATCAAAGGATATGTGTATGTACGTGTTATGCTTAAGATATATACTACATATATATGTAGTTTAACTCTATGTACAGATCTAACATGGCCAATGACACATAGGTAGATAGACGTGTGTCCTCAGTGATTCATGGATATTAAGAGAGTTTTCTTTTTACAATAATACCTAACTAACCTGTTCATTTTATGCCTGAAATATAACCCAGAAAACCCAAGGGTCCATAGTATATTCACACATCAGAGGATTACCTCTTTATAATCATCAGGCATAGTCAGCATCATTATTCAGCCTAACTAGGGAAAATCTAATCTTTTTACCAAGTATTTCTGAAAATCCTTGGGATGTCTACTTCTATCAAACTGTTGTTCTGAAGATAACACATATTTTTGTAGATCAAACTGTTTAAACCCATGAGTCTATTCCAGATGTTATTAATGTATACCCAACCATAGAAAGTCATTGCCATGAAAACATTAAAAATCTAGGATTCATTTCATCTTAATTTTGTCCATTACAATCAATATTGATAGAATGCAGATATAGGTATCCAAAATGTCGACCGAGATATTGAAGAAAGATTTTATTGTGCTCAAAATAATTTATATTGTAAAACATTTTTATATTAATTACTCTAATTATTAGACATGGTAAATTACAGGTAAATTACAGAGAACTACACACATAACTGATGAGTGTCTTATTGCTAAATCAGGATGGATAGCTAAAGATTTTGCTCAGTTTTTTCAAGCATGGCATGTATTTTACAGTCAATATTTTCCATGATTTCTCAGTAGTCAGGTACTTCAAAAGGTAGTAGAAAAAATTGATCTGGGGCAATAATAGGAATGCATAATAAATGCTATCCTGTTTTATTTTTGAACCTCTTTCTTTAGCAGTTATTTGCCATGTCTTGATAATGATACCATAGAGTGAGTCCAGAAAAACCTCCATCCACATTTCATGTTTTATTCATATTAATTTAAAAAGCAGCTAGCTTTCAAAGGGTTAGCTCCAGAGAACAAAATTTTATGGTCACCTTTAAATTATATTAACATAGCCAGGAGCTAAGGACTTTAGTTGTATTAAACACAACCTAAAGCAAATTCAAATCTGTTTGATAAATGCCTCGTTTTCTCAGTAAAAGCCTTTTCTAAATCTCTTGTGATATTTCAGAATGCAGACAGGGTGACTATGACTTCAAAATGGATAGAATGGTGCCAATGTCCTTTCATAATTTTCCTCTGAACACCCAAAGAAGGAATGAGATCCTAACCCAGGAATATTTTAAGTGACCATATCATACAACATATTACTAAATTGCAACTATACAACTTACTTTGAGAGAGATTATCTCGAAAAATGTTCTGTGTAAAACGTTTTAAGGCACTTTCCTCATCTTGAGTGGCAAGTAAACACTGAATTGATAATATTTCATTTGGTGAGTCCTATTTTCTTAAAGCAAATAGTAGTTTATCCACCTGGAGATTCAAACATATGTTGTTCATGTTACAATTACTATATTTGCTCATTTAGAATGATGCCATTTTTGGGTGAAGTGTTTGGTTTATGGGTTTAAAAAAATATATATAATATATATCATTTAGGGCTCCTGGTTGCAAATGATAGAAAACTTTGCCAAAGAACAGCCTGAAACCTCAGAACAGGGCTGACTTCAGTGAGCTCCGCTTGGTTTCAAACACTATTTTTGCTATTGTTTCCCTGTCTGGCTCTTCTGCTTTATCTGCGCTGGCCTAATTTTGAGAAAGTTCCTACTATCATGCTATCAAGACATCATAAGTAATATCCTTTCATTTTTACATCCCTTCATTTGTTAATCCTAAGTGAGTCAGTAGGTCCAACCACATACCAGGGAAGAACATTACATCAGGGCATGAGTAAAAGGAGGCAGGAGATTTGGGAGCCTTTAAGAAGTTACCCATTAAACCACAGTAACTCAGACCAAACGGGAGCTGGCTATGAACTCTCTGAGTTGATAGAGATATGTGAAGAAGATGAGTGGTGTGTGTGGCACATAAAGTCTTTTCCTTTGCACTCAAATGTTAAAAAGAAAGAAAAACCTTTTTTTTTTTTTTTTTTTCAAAAGGAAACCACTTTTACATTCTTTAATTGTACAATATTCTGGCAATTCCAGTGATGGCTTCTGGGTGGAATACTGGTGATTTTTCTTTTCAGGTTTTTACACTTTTCAAATACCACACAATATGCTTAGTCTTATGCTTAGTTCTATATTTCAGCAGAAAAAAAAAAAAACCCCTACATCAAACTCTGAAAATAACATCTAAAGTCAAAGAAACTTTACTTTGTGTCTTATACTCTGGGATGTGCTAATTTATCTTTTGTATTCTTTATGTGTATATGCAGGCTATCTGCTATACTTGTCCATATGTTTTCACATTCAATGCACATAATAAATTTTTTCATCCTTTGTAAGGAAACTGAGATTCAGGTGTTTAAAGTTGCCAAAGACCACACAGATAGTAAATTAGAATTTAGGGGAATAGATTTCCTTTCTTCTAACACCTGCTCTTCCTCATCTTGTAGGCAGTAAACCAGAATATTAAGAGCATGAGCTATGGACTCTTGATGTTCTGATATTTTTGTTTCAGTATTTATTATCTTTAACAAATCTGGACAACTTAGATAACTCTCTCTGTTTAAATTTCCTCATCTATAAAATGTAGATAATAATAGTACCTATTATATTAACTACACTAAAGACAAAACAAGATGGTACTTATGAAACACACAGAACACACTGGTATGTACTAAATACATAAAAAAACACAAGCTCATTTTAGGATATTATACTAACAGCATTTGCTTTTCTTATTTAAAAAATTTTAAAAAAAACCCACTTAAAGGCAGGTACAACTGTTATTAGCATTTTAGAGATGAGAAAAGAGAGAGTTAGATAAATCACATAAATAGCTCAAAATTGTACTCTGGCAGGTGGTTAGCCTGGATTTGAAATCAGTCAGTATGAGTCAGGAGCCTCTAGACTAACCCACTGAGCTCCACCTGCCTGGTATCAAAATTCCTCTCCTTTTCACCTTATTATGTTGCCTTACATTGCTATATGGCTTTTACTGGTCCGAGCATTCCATGACTTGTCTCATTTCAAGATATCTTATTATTATTTTTCCCTTATCTTGTAGGTCCATCTTGTAGATAAAGAAACTGAAATTCAGTTAAATTACATGCTTCCCCAACTAACCGTGTTCAAAAGTAGCAGAACCCCAGGCTTTTGATACCTTGGAATGACAGCCTTGTCCTCGCTCGCACCCTCAGGTCCAAGAGCTAGCTGAGGTGTCACCTGCCTCCTAACGTGGAAAACCTCTGACTTCTTCCAAGGGAATCAGCCTGTGTGAGAAACAGATGGAAAGAGAGGAAAACAGATTGACATGTAAAACAAGGTGACTAAACTCAGGATCTGTAATTCACTCTGTCTTTCAAATGTCCCCTGGAATTTATGACACACAACTTAATTGAGTTTCACACTACGTGGCTGAGTTTTATGACTGAACAATCTCACGGCACAGAGGAAGAGTGTTGACGAGGTTAAAAGAGATAACACATGACTGAGATCATGTTTAGAAGGGAGAAAAGCCTTCCATCTATCAGGAGGTAAAAGTAAAATTATTTGACCTTACCCCATTTTTATTAGAATAATCTACAGGGATGGCTTCCATTTAGAAAAACATTAGTGCAGGTATGTTACCAAACCCTCTTCTAGAGCCTAGAGGATACAAGGACGAGGCCTCTGTCCATCTCATTTTTCTCTGTACATGCTGATATCTTGAATAATGCTTACTAAATAGTAGGTGCCAAAATAACTAATTAATAAGATAATTAATTTGTCCAAAAGTTGCGTGGGCTTTCTCCAATTGTCCTGTGGTTAGTGAAGATTTACAAATACTAATGCACCCCTGTTGTTGACTTGGGAGACTATACCATGCTCCAATGGATCATGTATTCTCTACTAAATCGAAACCATGTAGAACAATTCCTTACATGCCTATTTTCATTACTTTATACATTATGAAACCTTGGTTAAATCACTTGATCTTTCTCTGTCTCAGTTTCTCACTTTAAAAGATACTAAGTGCTTTTACTTATATTAAATATAAAAATAAGCATATTATAAAATGAAATTAATGATAGCACCATTTCACAGAGTGATCCTGAGGGTTAAACAAACTGATCTACATTAGATGAACTAATGCAGGATTAGAAGCAATTAGACACTACCTGGCAGACAGCAGGCACTCAATCCATGTTGATTATAATAATATGATAATTGGTATGTATTAAAATAAATTATTATATCCATTAAAATGAACTTTTAGCATGCAAAGAATTAAAAACAATAGGAACCAGGTATGGATTTAACGCATGGATATTATTTTGTCTTATAATTTGTCCTATATGTGTCCTAGAATATATTCCCCTCAGAGGCATACATGCTTTTGCATACTTTTACACGGTTTAGCATGGTATCTTGTTAAGTAGATATTTGTACATATTTCCTGTTTAGATCCTTAACCAGAATATACATCTAAAGGTAAGTGATCAAAAGAGAACATTTTTAGTACCCTAAATGGTCATTAGCACAATATTAGGCACATGACAGATTCTCAGTATATTCTGGCTCACTTTCTTGAACAATTATCTCTATGCAGATTTAATATGAATTGGCTTAGTTATATCAAAATGAAAGGGGCCTAAAATCATATTTATATTAAGTAATGAAAGGACTCTAACTCACAGTGCAGGTCTATTAAATGCCAGTAGCCAAAAAGTTGGAAGTATAAGGGGAAAGAATGTGAGCAGTCAATGACACAGAACCATAACTGCTTACTGCTAATTTGAAATTGGCTTCCATGATCTCTTTGATACTCAGAAGAAAAACATTAGGGCTAAGGGTGGCAATAAGCACCAGGCAGGTTCTGAAAGATTAAAGGTACAGTGGCAACCTTCAGCTTAGAATCCATAGCACAAGGATTCCCATTACTCTATGTCATGATGTTGATGAGAGTCAATAATGGTGAACCAAAAGCCCTTGAAAATCCAGATTTTGAAACTGGAAAATAACTGGTAACTCACAATTCAATGCAATTTATTGGAGAGAAGAGGTGGTAGGAGTCCGGTCAAAAGCTGTGTAAAGCCATAGACATCTACACAGATTTAATTTCAGCAAGTGCTGAACCTAACACTTGTGAGTTCTTGTCCCAGGTTCTGTTAATATAGTGCAACCCGAACTATCTGTGGCAAGGGAACTTGTGTGTGTGTGTGTGTGTGTGTGTGTGTTCCATTCTCAATCCATTATGGACCTATATATTGTCCAAATGGCCTTGACTTCTTCATAAATAACATATTGAGAGAGTAGTATTGCTTTTTATCCCTAGTTGGGTTTTTGTTTGTTTGTTTGTTTTCTCCTCAAGGATAGTTGACACACAATGTTACTTTAGTTTCAGCTATATAGTATATATATTTTTTCTCATTAAGAATACCACATAGGTATTGTTTTAAATGCTTTAGAAGCATTTTACTTAAATTTATGATAATGTAGATAATTAAATGTTATTAGCCTCATTTTAAAATTGATTCTTAAAGAACTTAAGTAACTTGTTCAGGCCATGCAACTGGTAAATAGTACAGACAAGCATTGAACCCAGATCTGTTTGATTCCAGCTGAAATATCTCTACTAAATAACAGCTGACAAAATGTAGCGTTTAAAAAGGTTAGCTTTAAATTATTATCATTAACAATTAGCTATAATCTTCCTTGTCTGCTGTATGGGGTGCTATATGAATGTTAGCTATTATTATCATAGCTATGAAAAAGTTGTATAGGGATCAAAACATATATTCTGAGGATAAAAAATTGAGTTGGTTATTAATTCTAGGAGCATTTGTATTTGTGTATTTATACATGAGTATGAGTAGTTGTATTTGCAAATTGAAAACACAGCAACCTGGGATGCCTGGGGGGCTCAGTTGGTTAAGCAATTGCCTGCAGCTCAGGTCATGGTCCCACGGTCCTGGGATCGAGTCCAAAATCAGGCTCCCTGCTCAGCGGGGAGCCTGCTTTTCCCTCTGCCTGCTGCTCCTTGTGCTCTTTCTCTCTCTCTCTGACAAATAAATAAAATCTTTAAAAAAATAACAGCCCATTATAAAATCAAGTTACAAAAATTAACTCAAATGAAAACAGGAAACCAAAGAACTTAATCACACTTTCCTTTCCTTTGATTTGTTATCAGTGAGAATCAGACTTAAACATTATTCAGATATTTATCTCTCACATAAAATAAGTCTGGGAGCAGAATCTCAGAGTGGTATTGTGACTCTATAGCTTGATCCTCAAGGTCACTTCATGCTCCAAAATAGCTGCTAGAACTCCAGCCATCATATATGAATTCCAAGAAAAACCAAGGAGCTTGGTCAGTTCTTTTTTAGTTGTTTTCCTCAAAGTTCCATCCACTGTATTCACTCTTCCATTTCACTGACTTAGGAACGCAGACTTGCATAGCTACAAGGAGATGGAAAATGTGTGTTAGGTGAACATACTGCTATCATGAATAAATCTGGATAACCGAGAAGGGGAAAATTGGTAGGGGTAAGCAACTAGCATTTTCTGCTACAAACCTACCTTTCTTTTCTATTTCATGGAGAGAGGAATAACATCCTAAAGTTATATACAGGCTCATGTGGACACTAGTGTATTATTTATCTACGTATCTGTCAGGATTTGAGGAACAATGTTCTCTTATTTAAATGTTGGGTGTAATACTAAGTGAAAATGTCAAATTTAAAAAGATGGTATCCATAGAAATATGATCAACATCCTAATTATGGCTCTACAAAAGTAAAGAGTAAGATTAGCACAGGTTTATTATTCACTGAATGATTGAAAGTTGTCTGTCCTAACTTTCACCCCATGAGAAAAACAAAAAAGATAACCTGATGTACTGAATTGCATGCTTCATTAAAAGGAATATCTGAGTATTAATACTGCAACATTTTAGTTACATAGAAATATGTTTATTAAGAAAAGGAGAGGAATTTATTTGTAAGTTTAAGAAGATCAAAGAAGGAGTGGCTAATTTACCAGTCAAAGACAGAGAGGAACTAGCCATTATTGTACATGTCATGGATGTTGACATGATAGAAAAAAAGATCTAAGACTTTGAAACAGTGCCTATGAGTTGTTAAAAAGCATTTAGGATTAAAAATGGTTGGAGACCCAGGTAGTCCAAGATCTATGGCAAAGACTTTCTCCGAGCTGTCAAAAATAAATACTAGAGAAGAAACAGCGTAGTGTGTGAATACAAACATACTACAACATCAAAACAGTACTATAGAGAGCACATTCCACAAACGACAGGTGATTTACATTGCTATATAACAGAAGGAAAAATAAAATTGTTGAACATGGTGAAGAAGAATGGTGAGGGAAGAAATGATCTAGAATGAACTTGTCCTTTGCCTCCTTTATTATTCACTATTAATCTTATTAAACATTTAGGAAAATAGAACTACATCCCTTACTGCCACAAAACTCTAGGGTTTTACTTGTATTTTTAGAAAAAATAAGAAGACAAAGGAGAAAAATAATTCATTAAAAGGTTAAAAAATATTGAAGCATAAAATCAGTAGGTTCATTATGGAAAGTGCTAGATGAGAAAGAAGGTAGGGAGATGGTTTAAAATGGTAAGAACAAATAATCATTTATTTTCTAAGCAAATTAGTGGGTCAATCAAAAAGAAATTTTAAATTTTAAGATAAGTCTCTATAACGGCTAAACGATGATTTATGAAGAACCATCAACTACTTGATGAACTGGACATGAAAGATAAAATTATATCCTCATTCAATATATTTAATGTGCAATACAAAACAGAATTATTTAAAGTTTCCTCCTGCCAGGTAATTTACAAAATAAAGAAGCTGAGACTTTAAACATGGTATTCTTTTTTTTTTTTTTAAGCATGGTATTCTTAATGAGCAAATTTTTTAGAAGGGTTTCTATATTCACGATTATATATAGGTAAGAACATACTAAAATAGTCACAGGCTGAAATTTAACATGAATTAAGATTTTTTTTTTTTTTAAATACGGTGTTAACTCTAGAAGAAAAAAAAAAAAAACTTTTATGGAATAGGGATAAAACCCCAGGTCGAAAAAGAAACACCTTAAGTTCATGCCATTTTAAAAGATGAAGCACACAATGCCTGTAATGACTTGAAAACAACTGATAGGAATACAAAAGAAAAGTAAGAAACAAAGATAATTGAAAGAAAAGGAGACAGACAAGGATCAAAGTAAAAACAATTGTGAAAGCAGACTATTTTACTAGTTAATGAAAGCAGGAGATAGTGCAGTGAAATCTAATAGATACTGGGAAACCAGTGAGTGGTGTTTTGAGCTGATGAGTCCCATAATGGATTTCGAATTTGCTACAAAGCAAATGGCAGTCACTGAGTTCAAACTCAACAATAAATTCAACGGTGTGATGGAAGTTCAGCTCTCTGTGAATGTGGTGCTGTCAGGTTTGTGACTCATGGAAAAGTTACCCAAGCTAAGGTGCCCATGATCACTGAAGAAAAAATGTCAGGTTGTTTTCTTTCCTTGTGCAGGAAAAGAAGACCTTTCGTTTGTGCATTAATTAGTAATTATGAAATTTAAATCTTTGAGGTATCTCAAGAAAATAGTTCAAACACATATACTGTCAACTAAACATATTTCCTTTTGATTTATTAACACTGAAGTCTATGCTGCCAAAGTGAAAAACTAAATGATGCACACGGTTTAACACACATGCAAAATGTCTTGATCCTTGCTGACAATTAGACTTTAACCTTTACCTTTCCCCTAGATAGGTTCAATCATGTATCAATGGCCTCTTCCTTTCAGAGACTCAAAGAGGTCTAGGGGAAGTGTTCAAAGATTGTTTTGCTTCTTTTAGTACCCCCATTCTGTTCTATTAATTTTCCTATTCTTCACACCTTTGTTTTCTCATATCCATATTCTCTTCTCATATCCATATTCATATTCTCCTTGCAATTTTTCTTTAAGTAGTGCCCACTACTTAGAGCCATTCATCAAGTCACTAATCTCTCACACTGTCCCTTTGGTCATTATACCTCTTGTTCTGCAATTCAGCCAATTCTATATGTTCTTCTGCCGCTTGTGTCTTGGACTTTTTTTCAGGGCTTAGGTTCCTACTCTTGACACTGTGTAAGGACCACAACTTTTATAGGCAATCTCCTTGAATTTTGCAAGAAAGCGTTCTTAAAAAAAAAAAAAGAAAAAGAAAAAGAAAGACTTCTTAGAATTTAATAAATGTAGAGAGAAATCTCTGGATCTCCAGCTTCTTTTCAATTACCTGCATTTATTTACATTTCTCATTTTGTCTATTCCCTTAAAATACCACACTGACTCAATTAATTTTAATTGCCTACTAGTACAACTTTATTAAGATATCTTAGTGCAAGATAATTTGAATGCAGAGCATTTTTTTTCCCATGGAAACATTTGGCAGTAAGCACATTTTTCTGTAAGATAACTAATAAACACTTTTAGAAGATAATGAGAGAGACCGTGAGGAAAAGAAGATCAAGAAATCCTTCCTTTCTAAAAATAATAAATATTTTATCTTTTTTTAATGATGCAATCAAATGCTTATTTCTCTAGCAGGCTACCAGTACTCAATTAATTATGAGAAACACTGATAGCACCTGGACTCAATTCTACTATCGCTTTTAGAGATAAAACAGGCATAGCACATTAGCCATCCATTGTTCTAACAACTGGAATCCTTTGATGTGAATATATAATCGTGGCATCAGAATTTTTCAGATAATGTTCATATCAAGCATATATTTCTCGATTAAAGACATTGTACTAAAGCAAAACAAAACAAAACAAAAATCCATAATCCCCTTAATTTAAAAATGCAAACAGGTGTTGGACAATGTTAACAGGAATAGGTTTGGAAATGGAACAATGGACTGGGAAACCACCAGGGTAACCTGGTTTTAGGACTGAGCATTGCCCACTGCATGCCGGTTCTATAATTTTAGGCAAGTCATAGCTCTCCAGCCTCAACCTTTTCATCTACAAATATTCTAAGGGTCAAATGACAAGATGAACATGAAAATATACGAACCAAAATGTATGACTTAAAGGTGATATTGAGTGATATTCAGGCAATCAGAGGGAAGAGAATCTACCTGTCTCATCTTTGAATCTCCTGCAATGCTTATTATAATTCCTTCTACATGGCTGGAATTTTAACAGTAATCATTAAGTTTAATTGTTCCAGCCATCTCAAAGCTGTCATTTCTAATGTGTTGCATAAGCAGTTACTTACCAACGTACATTTTTCTAAAGGCACGAAAGAGCAGTAATAAATGCAGGTATCTTGAGTCACGGGCCCCTGTACAATACCAGGAAGATCTCTGTGGACTCCTCTGCAGGCCAGCTATCTAAATTACAATGGTATGTTAGCATAAAGGGATCTTCTCTGGGCCTATGTCTCACTGTAGAAAAAGCAGGGAAAGCTTCCTAAGAAGCCTCAAGTCACACATAAGTGAGTATCTGTTCAAAAGTCTGCTGCTTTCTGTGAATAAATCCTACAACTGTAGGATGTGGTTGTCATGTTATTTTAGCCATGCTAAAGAGGGTGTCCTCAGAATTGTTAGGGAAAAAAAGCATTCAGTGCCACAGTGGTTGTAAGATTGTATTGGGGACGAAGATTTTTTCTCCCTTCTTCCTTTCTAGATTCATGGATTGGCCCAATACTATAAGTGATACAAGACAAACTAACAGGAGATAAACAAATGCAATTACATATGTACAGGAGCTCCTCAACAATGTGACACTTGAAGATAGTCAGGCAATTGAGGCTCATATACCATCTCGAGCTAAGGAGAAGGGACAAGGGGTCTATGGCTTCAAAGGAGGGGAAGATAATCACAAGAAGATGAAAAGAACAGATGTTTGGTAAACAAATGCTTGCCACACGATACGGATAAGTCTTTCTGCTATAAGAAGTTATTTCTGGAACTAGCTTTCTTCCTGATACAGATTCATCATCTAGATTCTTCTAGGCACTTAAAGGAAAGTTAAAAGGCTTTTCCTGAATCTGCTGTCTTAATGCTTTCAGCTCAAAATAATCCGCATGCCAAGGTGGCACATTTTGGTGTGGCGTATTCTGCTCCCCTTCAACTGTGATTTTCAGGATGTTAGAAATTTAAAAAAAAAAAATTAATGTGATAATGGAGCTTCAAAAACTGGGCCCAAATACTTTTAAAAGCCTAATGGAAATCGGACCGTTGTTATTCAATACTTGTTTTGCATACTTAGTAATAAATGGTTCTGAAGATTACATATGCAGAACTAAACAGCTTAATATATGAGGTCAAAGGGGAAATAACAAAAGGGGAAAGATTAAGAACAATTGAACTAGACATATTTCTAATGGCTAAAAATTCAGTCTTATATTAAAAATACTGAAAAAGAGTCAAGCTCTTATTACATTATTTAGCAGAAGTTAATAAAGGCTTCCAAATCTCTTGATACAGGGAAGGTAAATAGCAGTCAAAAATTATGTTACACAAATCCAGAAAATTTAGCTTGTATTTAGGTTAGATATCCCAAGACACCTCAAAATTCAACTTTGCATACCCAGCCCTGGTTCTGCGGCTGCTGGCTCTGCACCAGTTACTGGCAATACACAGACTGTCAGTCTAATTTATGAGTGAGGGGCTGCATTTACCTCAATCGAGCTTAAGTAATTTGTGGGCAGGAATTTATCTGGACTTGAACCATTTGCTTCATTGTCTTCAAGGTCATGATCATTCTAAAGTAATGGAGCAGCTTGCCAAAGACGCTCTGAAGCAGATGCTTAAGGGACACTGACTTACTGAGGTTTACCACGTTCCTCATCACCCCTGTGGCTCTGTATTCAAATATATTCAGTATAGTGAAATTATGTTACCATGGTTGACACTTTTAAAACTATGAGTCAGATATGCAGATACATATATGATCTCCAGTTTTTTTTAAGACTGAATTCAACTTTGCTCTGGTTAACATCCATCTAAAATGGTGAGCTTGCACTATTCCATTCCTGGCTACCCCATCTAACCCAGTATGGTTCAGCCATATTCGGATAGCATTCTTTTAGACAGTGTCCATGTGACTGTTCAGGCACTTCTAGGAAAATAGTCTTTGAGAGTTTCTTCACTTTCCCTCTAGGCTGGTGCTTCATTCTGGCAAAGATCTGAGTTTTGGAAGTGAAGTGGTGGGGAGAGAAGCTTTGCCCAAAGTCCAGAAAAGGAGCACACATTTGGTTCTTCATGGTCTCATTGAAGTGTCTCTTCCTGATTGATCTGAGCCTGTTCACCCTGCGCAGGGTAAACCCTGTCTGCACTTTGGATTCTTATGCTGGAACTTACTACCAATGATAGAGGATACAGACTGGAACTTACTACTAATGATAGAGGATACAGACCGCCACAGTCTGTAGCCTTGGGAGGTCACTACAGTCTATAAGTTTAAAAAAAAAAAGGATTTTTTTGTGGAAATAGTTTATCAATAATGACTGTTAATGTCTTAGAATATTGTTAACTGAAATTTTGAAGAAATGATTGAAGACTCACATAAATATAATATGATTTGTAAAATCATAAATAATTTGTAAAAATAATTCAGAGAGATTATTTGTATACTTTTGTATACTTTTCCTAGTTTTCCCCAGGGGTAACATTTTGCAAAACTATAGTTTAACACCACAACCAGAATATTGATACGGATATAATTCACCAATCTTATTCAGATTTACCCAGTTTTACTTGTTTATATATGTGTGTATATTATGTTCTAGATAATTTTTTCACCTGTGTGGGTGCATCTGCCACCAGCAATCAAGACTGAATAGCTCCAAAGTCATAAGGACTCTTGGGTTGTCCTTTTACATCGCACGCATTTTTCCTCCTGTGCCCATCTTCCTATCTCTAATCCCACGTAACCACTAATCTGTCCTCCATTTCTAAAATGTATTTATTTCAGAAATGTTATAACATGGAATCATATATTATATCATATTTTCAAGTCTGGGTGTTGTTTTGGTTTTTTGGCCAAAAATATTCCCTGGAGAGTGATTCAAATTGTTACGTGTCTCAATAGTTTGTTTCTTTTTACTGCTAAGTAGTATTCCCTTGTAGGTGTAAAACATAGTTTGTTAAACCATTCACCAGTTGAAGGATAGCTGGGCTGATTGCAGTTTTTGATTATTACAGATAAAGCTGCTAACAACCTTTACATAAAATTTTTGTGTAAACATAAATTTTTACTTTCCTGGGATTCATGCCAAGGAGTACAGTTTCTGGATCTTACAGTACTTCCATGTTTAGTATTTCCTACGAGACTGTTTTCAAACTGATAGTACTATTTTACATTTCCAGCAGCAATGTGTGAATAATCTGGTTTTAGTTTCTTTTGCCAGCATTTGTACTTATAGCTACTATATAATTTAGCCATTTGATGGATATGTAGACCTACCTCATTGTTTGAATTTACATTTGCCTAATGACTAATGACGATGAACATCTTTGCAAATGCTTCTATGCCATCTATCAATCTTCAGCAAAGTTTCTGTCATGTCTTTTGTCCATTTATAGCCAAATTATTTTTTCTTCACTATTGAGTTTTGAGAGTTTATATAATCAAGATCCTAACCGTTTGTCAGAGAGGTGATTCTCCCACATTCTAGCTTGCCATTCATTTTCTTCACATGGGCTTCTCATAGCAGGGTTCTTAATTTTATTTATATCAAATTTACTGATTTTTCCTTTTATGGATCATACTTGTTTGGGGATGTGTCTAAGAACTTTTCACCTAGAGTTGATTCTGAAGATTTTATCTTACTTTCTAAATTTTTACTTGGGAATTTTTACTGTATTTTTATATGCTTATATTTTGTATATAAGTTAATTCATTTTGAGTTAATTTTTGTATAAGGTGTGAGGTTCCGACTTTCTGGCCTATGGATTCCCAACACCATTTGTTGAAAAGTTAATCCTTCTTATACTTAATTGTTTGTGCACATTTATCAAAATCAGGCCTATTTTAGTGATCAGTTTCTAGGTTCTCTGTTCTGTTGTATTGATCTGTGTATCTATCCTCCTGCCAATGTTATCCAGTTTTGATTAATGTAGCTATATATGAAGTATTAATATCAGTTCACGGATTGATCCCACCTTATTCTTTGTCCAGATTGTTGTTTTAACTATTCTAGGACCTATACCTTTCCATGTATATTTTAAAGCAAGCCTGCCTATGCCTAAAATAAATAAATAAATAAATAAATAAATAAATAAAATCTGGGATTTTGATAGGAATTGCATTAAAACCATACATCACTTTGGTGAGAATGACATCTTCGCTAAGTTGAGTGGTCCAATCTATATTTCTTTCCATCTACGTAGATTTTCTTTAATTTCTTTTATCAGCATCTTATATTTTCAACAAACATATTCTTTCTATGTTTTGTTAAGACTCTCATACATACTGGGGCGCCTGGGTGGCTCAGTGGGTTAAAGCCTCTGCCTTCGGCTCAGGTCATGATCCCAGGGTCCTGGGATCGAGCCCCGCATCGGGCTCTCTGCTCCGTGGAGAACCTGCTTTCTCCTCTCTCTCTGCCTGCCTGTCTGCCTACTTGTGTTCTCTGTCTGTCAAATAAATAAATAAAATCTTAAAAAAAAAAAAAAAAGACTCTCATACATACAATAAGTCTCATTTGGCTCAGCTATATAATTATTTTTATATAATGTGTGACTCTGTTTAATAATATTTTAATGAGAATTTTTGCATTCAATTTCCGGAAAGATACTTGTCCACAGTTCTATTTATTTATGTTTTGTGCTGTTTTTGTTTGGTTTTGGAGTCAAGGTAATACTGACCTCATGCAGAGTTGAGAAGTGTTCCCCTTTCCATTTTCCAGAAAAAACAAGGTGTTATTTTTTTCTTTAAATGTTTAGTAGAATTCTCCATTAAAACAGTCTGACCTGAAGATTTCTTTTTTGGAAGGTTTTAAATATGAATTCAATTGCTTCCATGGTCATAACTATTCAAATTTTAGCCATTTGATGGCTTATTTCCCCTTGGTTGAATTTTCAAGGAATTGGTCCATTTCTTCTATTGTCACATTTATGAGCATAAACTTGTTTGTAGGATGTCCTTATTGTCTTTTCAGTGGCAGCAGGATCTGTAGTACTAGCCCCAATTTCATTTGATATTGGTGATCAGCATCTTCCCTCATTTTTTTTTTGTTTGCATACTCAGTATAGTTTTAGCAAATTTCTTTATTTTTAAGATCACCTTTTTGTTTTATACTTTGTTTTCCTATTTAATTTCCTTGATTTCTGCTGTTATCATTCTTATTTCCTTCCTTCTCCTTGCATGGGTTTATTTTGCTCTTCTTTGTCTTGAGGTAGGGACTTAGGTTATTGATTTGAAAATTTTCCTTGTTTCTAATGTAGATATTCAGTGCTATAAATTTCCTTCTTGGCACTGTTTTTGTTGTGTTCTATGAATTTTGATATGTTGCATATTCATTTTTATTCAATTCTATGTATTTATTTCTATTGAGGCTTCTTCTTGCTCTCTGAATAATTTATAAGTGTATTGTTTAATTTCCACATGTTTAGAGATTTTCCTATTGTCTTTTATTCTTAATTACTAGTTTTATTCCCTTATGATCAGAGACCACATTCTGCAGTTTCAATCCTTTTAAATTTTTTGAAGTTTATTTTATAGCACAGCATATTGTCTGTCGTGGTAAATGTCCTATGAGCACTTGAAAAATATATATATATTCTAGGTACTGAAAGAAGTGTTCAATATATATTATTTTCCATTGGTTGGTTATGTCATTCACATTATCTATATCTTGCTGATTTTGTTTTGTATTTCCCTCAGTTACTCAGAGGGAGTAGAAGCGCTAAAGTCCTCAACTATAATTATGTAATGTTCCTCCTCTGTATCTCCAGCATTTTTTTTCTTCAAAGTCTATTTTACCAGATATTTATATACCACTCATACTTTTTTTTTAAAATTAATGTGTGCATGTTATATGTTTTTCCATTCTTTGGCTTTGAATCTACCTTTTATATTTGTAATGAGTTTCATGTAGACCACATATAGTTGGCCATTTGGGTCTACTTTGCTAATCTTAGTTTAGACCATTTCCATTTAAATAATTATTGATATATTAGCATTTAATATATTTAGTGTTATTTTCTATTTTCTATTTGTTTCCTCTGGTTCATGTCCCCATTTCTCTCTCTTCTTGCCTTCCAAAGACTATTAGAACTATTTTTGACATCACATCTTGATTTATTCTTTGTGTTTTGTATAGTTTCTGTGGTGGCAGCTTTGGATATTACAATATACTTTCCTGACTTAAAACTGTTTACTAGTATCAACATTTACCACTTTGAGTGAAGTATGGAAACAGTATTTGCTTTTTGCTTCCTTTCGTTCCCCACTTTTACATGTTATTGCCCTTGGTATTGCCTGATGTCATAATATTTGCTTCAATTATCAAATATGATTTATTAAACTTGTCAGAAAAAGCAGTCTATTGTATATTTTCATCATTCTGATCTTTCCGTTGGTTTCTTCTTCCCTGATGCTCCAAAACTTGTTTCATTCATTTCTGGTTGGAAAATTTCCATTAGCCAATCTTTGGGGGCTGGAGACAAATTCTTTTAACTTTACGTAATTAGAAATTATCTTTATTTTATGCCTCCATCAGAAAGGATGAATACCCAACTTTTGTATCAGCATGGACGGGACTGGAAGAGATTATGCTGAGTGAAATAAGTCAAGCAGAGAGAGTCAATTATCATATGGTTTCACTTATTTGTGGAGCATAACAAATAACATGGAGGACATAGGGAGATGGAGAGAAGGGAGTTGAGGGAAATTGGAAGGGGAGGTGAACCATGAGAGACTATGGACTCTGAAAAGCAACCTGAGGGTTTTGAAGGGACGGGGGGTGGGAGGTTGGGGGAGCCAGGTGGTGGGTATTAAGGAGGGCACGTATTGCATGGAGCACTGGGTGTGGTGCAAAAACAATGAATTCTGTTATGCTGAAAAGAAATTAAAAAAAAAATCTTTATTTTCTTTCATTTCTAAATGATTATTACGTAAGTTGTACAATTTGTTTTGACATTTCTTTCAGTACTGAAAGAAAAAATATTATACCATTTCCTTCTGGCCTTCATTGATTCAAACAAAAAATACACTGTTATTTGATTTAGCATTTGTCTACAAGTAAGGTACTATTTAATTCTGCTTGCTTCCAAGATTTTTTCCTTATCTTAAGCTTTCCAAAATTTACTGATAATGTGTCTTGACATGAATTTCTTTGAGCTTATCTGTTTGGGGTTCACTCAGCTTCTTGAATATGTAGTTTTGTGTGCTTCACCTTATTTGGGGAGGCTTTAGCCATATTTATTCAAATACTCTTTCAATCCCACTCTCTTTCTCCTCTCCTTGATGATGTAATTTTTGAATCTCTTGTCATTGTTCCATAAGTGCTTGAGTCTCTTCAGATTTTTGTTTTTGTTTTTTTGTTGTTGTTGTTGTTTTAAATCTTCCATTTCTCTCTGTTGTTCATATTACCTCACCCATATTGTTTTATCCTCACATTCACTTATTCTGTTGTATCCTCACCAGGTGGCACCAATAAGAGAGAGTTCCATTTATGTGATTTTCTGGGGAGTTAAGCAGGTCAGGTCCATCAAAGGGTGGGTAGTCATCTCACCAATCTGCACAAGATAAGGGCCCCAGAAGCTGGCATGGCAGAATACCTCTTGACAAGCTCACTTTGGCTGATGGCAGTAAGAACTGAGATTGGACCGCCTTCCCCATAGCTACAGATTAATCTCATGGTCACCATGCTAGACATGCATATTGCAATATGCATTGCGAAATATTTACTTAAGTTTTTGCTTTTGATTTTACTATTTCTTCCAAAAAGGTTATATGGCTCCAAGATTTAAAAAACAGAAGTCTTCTACTGAGCTTATCCAGTATTTTTAAAAAATTTTTGTTATTTTATTTTTCAGTTCTATCATTTTTATTTGGTGTTATTTTTATAACTTTCATTACTTTTCTGAAATTTTGATTTTCTCCTTATTTCAAGAGATTTTATAATGTATTGTTAGAGCCACTTATAATAGCTGCTTTACAATCCTTGTCAGATATTTTAACGTCTGATTCTTCTCAATATCACTGTCAGTTGATTGTCTTATTTGAGTTTTTTTCCCCTTGGTTCTTACTATGTTAAGTGAGTTTTATGGCATTCTGGACATATTGTCTATTATGCTATGAAGCTTTATGTCGTATTAACATATTTGATTTTAGCAAGAAGTCACTCTGTTTAGGTTTATCACATGGGTCTTGGGGCCTTGACCTACTTTTCTACTATGGTTCCAAGAGCAGTTTAATTCTCAGAGTTCTTACAGTGTAATTTTTGTCTGCTTATTTTATTCTATCTGAAACTGTAGGAGCCCTTATTGGTCCCTGCATAATGGGGCAGAAAGGTTTCCCAGGCTGGGCCACCTGGGTCTCCCCTTGGGTGCAGAGCGTACTTGAATGTGTGGATTCTGCCGTGTTGAACATGGTGTCCCGAGACCCCAGGCATTCTAAGCTTTGCTGGAGGATTGAGGATTTGCTCTTTCATGCTCTTTCACTTAACTGAATATTTCTATCACCTACCATTGGTTAAAGCCTGCAGGAGGAGGAAAAGAATACAACAAAGATATTGCCAGATGCTGTGCATTCCTGCCTTTCTCTCCTCCTATCTACCCTCACCCCTTAGCAACAAGAGAAGTTCCTAGTTCTCCTTCCTTTTCTAGCAAAACTTGTGATTATAATACACCCTTCTCCTTGAATAGCTAATAGCAAAATGCCAAAATATGAGGCTCTGCTTTTACCTTCTTCAGGCTCAGATATGAGATTGGTTTGTAAAATCTTTTCATTCAACAAAACCTCATTTTTGCAAACCCAAAGCTTCAGTATTCGTAGATGCTTAAATATGAGAAGACCATTTTGTAAAGGCAAAGCCAAATATTGAATTTCTTATTCCAGCCCATATCTACCTTTTTCCTGGAATCATAAAAACAAATGTATTTTGATGGCTGCAGAGCTGGATGACAACTAGGAATAATTACTGGGTTCCTGGAAATGAAAATACTTCAGTTTAATAAATTCCTAGTATCTCTGTGACATACTATTGAGTCTTGTAGGAGTATTTTCCATTCATCCTTGTTTATTGAAATGTTCAAGACAAACAAGAATAGAGGCTACATTTAAACCCTGTTTATTTTTATGACACAGCTAGATTTCTCATATAACCATTGATTTCTCATATAACCAAGTGAGATCCTGAACACAGACTGTCCAGTGTAGCAAGGAAGTGTTGATTGATTGTACATTTCTCCCAAGATAAATGGATGTGGAAGAAGCACTAGAAGCATGTCTTTTAGAGGACAGATTGGCAAACTTTCTATAAAGGGTCAGATAGTAAATATTTTAGAGTTGTGAGCTATAATGCCTCTGTAGAGACTACTCAGCTCTTCCACTGTGGTCCAACAACAACCACACACAATATATAAATGAATGGCTATGGCTATGTGCCTATATAACTTTATTTAGAGACACTAAAGTTTGAGTTTTATATAATTTTCACAAGCTATGAAATATAATTTTTCTTTTGATTTTTCTCTATGATATAAAAATGTTTTAAATCATCCTTCATTCCCACGCTGCACAAAAAATAGATGGTGGGTTTGATTTGACCCATAAGCCTTAGCGTGCCAACCCTGGGTCTAGAGCCATATAGCATTGACTTTGTACTCTATTTCCATAAGAACCATTAAAGTTGTATTACAAAGGAAGCAATATGTCTTCTGTGAGTACTGTAGCCAAGATTTTTTCATCTCATTAGAATACAAAGACACATATATAAGAAAAAAAATGTCTCTTGCTAGTTACAACATTTTCTAACTGATTAGCTAAGAATAATGCCTATGTCAAGGGATACTGAAATTCAATTTTAATGGTTTTATTATTTATATGCTATCTTAGTGATTCTTTCCTTTTAAGTTCTTAAAATAATAAGCTATAAACTTTTGTTATTAAGAAGTAGGAAACCAAAATTAGATTTTGCCTTAATAAAAAATGGCTGCAAAATTTCTTCACTGTGCCAGGTGTCCCAATAAAATACTGATGTTCAGTATTCAGCTTCCTTGAGAAGTACATCTTTCTCTTTAGTGAAGCCAACCAGGATTTCATAAACCAAGTTCAAAATATAATTCTGAAATTTAGAGTGCTTAGTTTTAATTGGTAAGCCCATCTAGTGACTACTATGTGCTATGCATTGTGCTAGCTAGCTTCTTGTATTCAGAAAGGAAGAAGTGTTTTCTGCTTATACTGAGATGTGCCAAGCTAATTTGCTATACAGATTCATGAATACATACATTCAGAAATACACAGACTCACAGTCAGATGCAGGTATAATATAAAACAGAGATAGGACTAAGAAAGCGGGTCAGTTGTCTGGGAAGCATGCCTATGCAGAACTGTAAAGAAGGAATAAATATTCTTCAGAATGAACTAGGGGAAGAGACTTTGGGGGACAGCAAAATAGATGAACCAAGCCCTGAGAATAGGGAAGCCTGACTTCCTCAGGGAATACTGAGGGTGATGTCATGGTCAGACATAAATGCACAGGTGCAGTTTTAACATGTTCAAATGGCAAAATACAAATCTGCCTGATGTTTTTTATAAATGATGTTTAAAAATAGTTTCAGAGAATGAAATCATATGGTATGTGTCTTTCCCTGACTGACTTGTTTCACTTTGCATTATACCTTCAAGGTCCATCCATGTTGTTGCAAATGGCAAGATTTCATTCTTTTTTTTGTGGCTGCGTAATAGATATCACATCTTCTTTATCCATTTATCTATCAGTGGACACTTAGGTTGCTTCCATATCTGGGCTATTATAAATAATGTTGAAATAAACATAAGGATGCATGGAATTTAAGAAAACAAACAAACAAAAATAGACAAAAAAACAGATGCTTAAATTTAGAGAAGACACTGGTGGTTGCCAGAGGGGAGGCTGGCAGCAGGTGGGTGGAACAGATAAAGGGGATTAAGAGTCCACTTACCTCAGTGAGCTCTGAGTAACGTATAGAATTGTTGAATCACTGCATTGTATACCTGAATCATCTATAACACTGTAGGTTAATTACACTTGAATAATTTTTTAATTTAAAGAATGATATGGGCACCTGGATGGCTCAGTGGGTTAAGCCTCTGCCTTCAGCTCAGGTCATGATTCCAGGGTCCTGGGATCGAGCCCCGCATTGGGCTCTCTGCTCAGCGGGGAGCCTGCTTTCTCCTCTCTCTGCCTGCCTCTCTGCCTACTTGTGATCTCTGTCTGTCAAATAAATAAAATCTTAAAAAAAAATAAAGAAGGTAAATATAAAAACAATAGTTTCAGAGACACTTGGGGCAAATTTCTCTCCTCTCCTCACATAGTAGCCCTGGTATCATAGGATAGATATGAGGATGACTCAAAGAGAACGTCATCCCCCATTCTAGTTCAAGAAATCTCAGCACTGATAAAAGGACTCAATTTAGGATGTAAAATTAAAAATGTTAGTGTACACAGGTTCTAGGTTTCTCTGGGCATCTGTGTTTAAATTGGAATTATTAAATTAGCTTGAAATCTAGAAGAAAATGCAAGAAAGAGGCATTGTATATAAATATTCACTTAGACTTCAAAAATGTCAGCAAAGATAGAAAACATCATCTTTGAAACTATAAGCATCAAACAGAGTTATGCATTGTTTCAACCAAGAAAAAAAGATAAGAGAATTATGAGGGGGAAAAAAAGAAAACATTAGTTTTCTAAGAGCAAAGTTTCTTCAAACAGCATGGTATGATCCAATAAGAGCATGGTCTTTCCAGACGAGATCAGGCACGTTCTGGGTGGTATGGCCGTAGACAAAGAGCATGGTCTTTCCAATGAGACAAACCTGGGCTAGAAACCCAGCTCCACAACTGATTAAATGTGATAAACAATAAACATGATCGTTATTCTTCTCTGTGCCTTAGCTTCCTTAACTGTAAGAACATCTACCTCGTAAATTTGTACAACTTATACATGTTTATCATGTTTATGAAATAATTAGCACAGTAGGTACTTAATAAACGACAGTCACTACCCTTCAAATTCCTGAAAATGTACATTCCACAAAACCCAGGGATAAACTGGGTCTGAGGAAGAGTTCCAATACTGGCCTCCTCCTAGTCCTGCAGGGCTGAACTGAATATAGGATACAGTCTCAGCTCTTTAGAAGTGTCTGTATTAAAAATATGGCAGAGAATTGCTTAGAAAACCTTACAATGTTCCCTTACAACCCAAAAGTCCATGATATTCCAGGGCCAGAAAATGAGGGAGCCTTTCATATTGTGTCCTCACAGTTATGTCTTTGTTTTCTTCCATGCATTGCTGCATCAAAGATGGAGAGGTTAAAGGCCTGGCAGCACAGTCCAGATTGATGGCCAGCCCAGGGGCAGAAGTCTGACTTGTCAGAGACTATGTTCTCACCTTTGGTTTGGAGATCAAACTCAAGTGTCAGTGTCTTGGTTTTAAAAAGATCAATAGTACCTGAGAGGGAGGAAGGGAGATATATTTCTCCTCTATAATCTCATTCCCCCTTTAGAATTATTGAATTTTCATCTTCTGTCTATTTTCCAGTTGCCAAATTGTTCATACAAAATGCAAAGCAGGTGAGTAAAAGCAACCATTGCCTGGGATTTTTCAAGAAAGACAGCCTCTGGAAGAAGGTGTTCACAGCTGAATAAAAGATTATTCAAAAAGTTCCATCTCCCCCTCTCTACACTAATCGGCACTTCACAAGGGCCTGACCACATGGTCATGGTGACCGAGAGATCAGGAGAGTCCCATGTCCTCACTTTCAGCAAGGGTAGGAGGACTGCTTCACTCATGTCTCAGAGAAATTCCAAAACCATTTAAAGATTTATTTATTTATTTTAAAGAGAGAGAAAGAGAGAGAGAGAGAGCAAGCATGCACGCATGGGGTGAGGGGCAGATGGAAAGAGAGAGAATCTTAACCAGACTCCCCACTGATTGCAGAGCCTGACTTGGGGCTAAATGTCACAACCCTGAGATCCTGACCTGAGGTGAAATCAAAAGTCTGATGTTTAACCAACTGAGACACCCAGGTTCCCCTCCAAAAGCTTTTAAAAGCTCAACAGTCAAGAACTATGGAGTGTAGAACTTTAGAGGTACAGTAATGCTTCTGAGTAAACAGAGAATGATCATCAGAGTCTAGGGGAAAAGGCTTTGGTCCACTTCTCAGCTTCACCTACTAAATGACCTTGACCAAGCAAATGAGAAATTGAAGTATTAGTTCCCTTGCCTGTGAAGCAAGCAGCCACCATGTTCCTACAAAGTTAATACAAGCTACAAACAATAAAAAGGTTATGACTGGCACTGACTCATGAAATATAAAGGGCAGTAAAGCAAGAATTTGTATAAGCAGAAAACCCATGTCTATTTCTTCATTGTAACACACATACATGCCATACCGAATCAAGTGGCTAAGTTGCAAAGAAGTACATGCATTCCACAGCAGATAAAATCAGTCTTTTTTTTTTTCTTTTTTAAAAATATCCATCTACATGGCTAGTGGCAGGTATTTCTTGGTAAGCTTTGAGTAAAACAACGAAAAACTCTAGTGAGTGAAAATGTTATCTCCTTGAATTGATAGGGTCCCCAAAGGAAGTTTTATCTGCATTATAATAAAACATATCCAAATGACAAATTAAAACCATTAGTCATTTAGACTTTCCCCAAATGACATTTGATCTCTGAATAATCCTATTGAAAAATATTCAGATTTTTGCAACTATTTGTAGAGTGGAAATGTACTAAAGAATGTATTAAAATCAAACAAATAGCCAGGAATGTGCAGTCACATTCGAAAATATTTAGCATACTGGATAAGTGGTAACAATGCAGCTCTTTTGATCATTTAATAAAACCAACAGTGTCATGGGTTCATTAAATAACCAGTTGGTCAATCCATATTTTCCAAGTGCCTACTGCATTCCTAGTACATGATGTGAGATAAAGAATGAATATATCAAATCTTGCTAACAAAATATTTAAGTTCCAGAGGACAAAGAAATGTCTAGCATGTTCCATATGATGCTAAAGAAAAACCTAAGCAACTGATAATTTTTATAACTATCATGTCACCAAAGTGAAATGAATACAGTATATTTATCCAGACCTCTTGAGGCAAATGCAGGCAAATAAGACTAACTCCTTTATTCAGGCCAACGTAGGGTGCCTGAATTGTGTGGTTGCCAACTAAACCTTAACATGAAATATTCTTCTTATTTTCCTACAAAATAGCCATGGGAGGCTCCTGTGACCTTGTCAAAATGTCTTGGTTAAAATTAATGGAATCATCCTTCCCAGTGAACACCCAAGATGTTTGCTTGAGGGGAAAGAGAATTCTGATCTGCCAGCTGCCTATCATGTCTCCTCCCAGTGCTGAGTAAGCAAATGAAAGTAAATGGCCCTTGTCTCTGGCACAAGTGACATGGCTCAGACCCCTGCTGCCATGTCGGATTGCTTAGACTTACCCATCTCAAGCAGTGAGACTGAGTCAGTGTAGAGCCTCTTCCCCACGGTTAAACATCCTAGTTTGATAGACACCAGGGTATGATGGGGAGATAACTACAGGCAAAGAGATGTCAGGAAATTATTTTGGGGAGGGGAGCAAAGAATGATTATTATGACCTGAATGTGTTATAGATCATAAAAACACTTCCAAATTGAGGGGAGCCAGGGTGGTGCAGTCAGAGGAGTGTCAGATTCTTGGTTTCAGCTCAGGTCATGATCTCAGGGTTGTGAGATCAAGCCCTGCATCAGGCTCTGCACTTGCCTCAGAATCTGTTTCAGAATCTCTCTCCCTATTCTTCTGCCCCTCCCACTTGTGTGTACATGTTCTCTCTCTCTCTCTCTCCCTCTATAAAATAAATAAATAAATCTCAAAACAAAACAGAACTTTTAAATTGAAAGATTGCGTATATAAATCCCAGATGAGGAATACAGAGGAGACTTAACAGAGACATACCAGAGGCAGGAGGCTTCCCTTTAATGACAGACTATTTGCCAAAAGGCACATGCCTTGGGTTTCCCTTCAAAACGGAAACAGATCTATGTAACAGACTGCCATTGTCAGAGTAGCAGAACTGTGTCCATTTTCCCTTTGCATTTTAAGTGCTGCTGTCAGACGTGCCCCAACTGGGCTTGTTAGCTTTTAATTTGCTTTAGAGACCATCTGCTAACTTGACCACTTTAAAGACATGCTATATCACAAGCATGGTTTTCCAATTAGCTGGGATGCTGGATCAGATTCAAGACCCCCCCCCCCCCCCCCCGCCAAATCAATTTTACAGCTGCGAAAGCCAATTTCCAGGGGCAAGAGGCATCTGTATGATTTAAGAATTTGATAGTATTCGTAAACCCTGGAAAGTTTACAGCTCCCTTTAATTGGCCAACCTGTATAGAAAACACAATTCACCAACCTGAAAACGATACATTTAAAACATGAAATGGAGGGGCATCCGAGTGGCTCAGTCAATGTAGGCATCCTACTCTTGATTTTGGCTCAGGTCATGATCTCAGGGTTGTGAGATCAGGGTTCTCTCTCACTTGCCCTCTGTCCCTCCCCTACTTCTCTCTAACTCTCTAAAAAAGAAAAAAGCAAACGTGAAATGGAGTATTTTTCTCCTAAAATAAAATACAAAAATTAGTTGAATAAATTTAGCAATGTACATTTTTTTTAACACCCTTAGATTAACACACAGTAGCTGAAAACTGGTTGGCTAACATGTCAGCACTAACATGAACCAAGTATTCTTCTTTGTGATAAGTTCTATGATTAAAATTGACTTATGTTTATTATTGCATTTCCAGAAACTATACCATCTATACAATATCAGCCTATTTTAAAATTTATATTATGACTATTTTGAGTCTGACTTAATTACTCAAATTTATGATCCTCAAAGTATCTCAGTTGCTAGAAAAGTAAGATAAAGCTTTTGTATCAATTTTTTTTCATTTAGTGATACAACAGGTGGCCTAATTATGACCTAAAAAGACTTTTACATTTTTTTCTTCTATCCCTGACTCTCAGCATTTCCCCTAAACTTTAGAGTGCCTTGACCACTACAACAATTTTTGTTTTTACTCATGGAAACCCTACTGAATTTCAATGTTTAGCTTAAATTTTTAAAGTATTTTTTTCATAAAAAAGCTTATCAAAATAACTATCATAGTTCTGCCCATGTGGTATTATTATTAATAACACCATTTTCCATTTAGAAAGGAAAGTTTTAATCTATAATATCAATGTAATGTTTTCTTACTTTCCACAAGAGACTCACTTTATTATTTTCTGTGTGAAGTTTAAGTTGTACATGTGACGATTTGATACATATATATATTGTGAAATGATTAACACATAGGGTTAGTTAGCACCTCCATCACTTCACATAATTACTTTTTTTTAAATAATAAGAACATATGGCAATACAGTTAACGATAGACACCATGGTGGACAATTAGATCCCAGAATATATTCCTCTTTAAACTGGGAGTTTGTACCCTTTGACTAATCTCCCCATTTCTTCTTTTTTTTTTTTTTTTTTTAAGATTTTATTTATTTATTTGACAGACAGAGATCACAAGTAGGCAGAGAGGCAGGCAGAGAGAGAGGAGGAAGCAGGCTCCCTGCTGAGCAGAGAGCCTGATGCGGGGCTCGATCCCAGGACCCTGGGATCATGACCTGAGCCGAAGGCAGAGGCTTTAACCCACTGAGCCACCCAGGCGCCCCCTCCCCATTTCTTCTATCTCCAGTTCCTGGCAACCACCATTCTACTCTGTCTCTATAAGTTCTATTTTTTTGGATTCCACAAATAAGTGATAACATATAGTATCTGTCTGTCTCATTTCTTAACATGTGCTCTCAAGTTCCATCTAAGTTGTTGCAAATGGCAGGATTTCCTTATTTCTCATTGCTGAATAATATTCCATTGTGTTTATATATTTGATTTTTGAATTAAATGTATTTACATTTAAAGTAATTTTTGACTGGCAAGGACTTACTAGTGTCATCTAATTCATTGTTTTCTGGATGTTTTATAGTTCCTTTATTGTTGTTGCTTTATGAATTTATATTTTTCTGTAGTGGTATGCTTTGATTCTCTTTTATCTTTTGTGTATTACTGTTGGTTTCTGCTTTGTGATTACTGTGAGGCTTACATAAAACATCCAACAGATATAATAGTCTATTTTACATTGACAACAGCTCAACTTTGATGACAAAGGAAAACTCTACATATTACTCCCCTTTTATGTTTTTTATATCACAGTTTATCTCATTTTATATTACATATTTATCAAAAAATATGTAACTGTACTTATTTTTAATATTTTTGTCTCTTATGCTTTATACTAGAGTTATTGGTTAACATACCACCATATGACAGTATTAGAGTATACTGAATTTGACTTTATACTTACTTTTACCAGTGTGCTATATACTTTCAGATATTTTCATATTACTAACTGGCATCCTTTCTTTTGGCTTGAAGAATTTCTTTCACCGTTTCTTGTAAGGCAGTTCTAGAGGGGATGAACTCCCTCACTTCTGAAGGACATCTTTGCCAGGTAAAGTGTTCTTGGTTGGGAGTTTTTTTCTTATGGCACTTTAAATATATTATCCTACTCTCTCTTTGTCTGCATAGTTTCTGCTGAGAAATCCATCGAAATAGTCTTTGCAGGGAAGAAGAGTTCCCCTTCTGGGAGAGAAATCTTTTTCTTGGTGCTTTAAAAAATTATCTTTCTCTTGGGTTTTAAACAGTTTTATTACAATATGTCTTGGAGAACATAGTTGATTGAAATTTTGGAGTGACCTATTAGCTTTGTGAATTTGGCTTACAATGCTCTCCCCAGATTTAGAACATTCTCAGACATGATTTCTTTAATTAAGCTTTCTGCCCTTCTCTCCCCATCATCTTCTTCTTCTTTTTTTTTTTTTTTAAAGATTTTATTTATTTATTTGTCAGAGAGATAGAGTACAGGCAGGTAGAGTGGCAGGCAGAAGCAGAGGGAGAAGCAGGCTCCCTGCGGAGCAAGGAGCCTGATGTGGGACTGGATCCCAGGACGCTGGGATCATGACCTCAGCCGAAGGCAGACGCTTAACCGACTGAGCCACCCAGGCATCCCCCATCATCTTCTTTTTAGACTCCAGGAATTCACAGATTGTTTCTCTCCCTGGTACCCCATAGTTCATGTAGTCTTTTTTTTTAAATTATTTTATCTTTTTTCTCCTCTAACTCTTAATTTAAGAGCTCCTGTCTGGTATTTCACAGCTCCTTTCTTTTGCTAATCTGTTATATGGTCAATGTCTTATGTCGCAGTTTTCATTTCATTCATTGTATTCTTCAGCTCCAGAACATATTTGATGCTTTCTGATGATTTCTACATCTTTGTTAAACTTCTCATGTTGTTCATGAATTGTTTTCCTGATTTCATTGAATTGTCTTTCTGTATTTTCTTGTATCTCAATGAGCCATATTAGAGTGCCTACTCTGAGTTCTTTATCAGGTAAATTGTAGATCTCCATGATTTGGGACTTGGTTACTAGAAAATTACTGTTCCTTTGGTGGTGTCACATTTCTTTGATTTTCACGTTCCTTGAAGTCTTTGCATCACTGTCTTCATATTTGACATAGCACTCTCCTCCTCTAGTCTTTACTGTGTTTTAAGATTCAATCTTGGATTATTTTTGCTCTAATAGTGTGCTGGAAATTCTACCAGACTCCTGGATTTTCACAAAGCCTCTCTTATCCATAGTGATTGTCTAATTCAGTGTTCTCCAGGGGCCTCTGGACTCTGACTAAGGGGGATTGGAGCCAGTTCATGGGGCAATTCAGGATCTATTGTCAGGATGGAGGTCTGTAGGACTATTGCTCAACATTTGGGTGAACAAGAGTCTTCCTGGGTCCCTTTGTGTATGGTGCTGGCAATAGACCAAAGCCAAATGGGAGTGTAACAGAATCCTCAGGGGTGTGAAGTTGTTTCCAGGTTTATCACTGGGACAGTGGTTGGCGAGTGAGCAGCCTAGATGCAGATATCTTTTCTCAAAATTGCTCTCTTTATGCTTAGACTGCACTGGGGGTTCACAGTCCCTATCTGAATCCCATAGATCTTACAAACACACTTTTGTCTGGAGGTGGATACCAAATTATTGTTCTTAATGGGGGCATATGACTAAGGAGGGCCTCATTCAGCCATCTTGCTGACATCCCTCCTCAGAGGTAGTGCTTTTAAATTCAACTCCAATGACATAAACCTGAGTTAATACCATCCCTGGGCTTTGGTACTGAACTGACTATTAAAACAAAGAAATCTGAGATGTTAGTGAAGGTCATGGGCAAAACCAAGTCAAAGGGCCTTTAGGGGCCATATGTGCCCCAGGCTCCACGCTGGGTTATTCTGCATGGTTTTAATGATATGAAATCAAGAGTATTGGAAATAGCACACTCTGCCACTGTCCTAACTCTCACTACTTATCTTCACTTAACTCACCCTAGTTAACTCTATAAATATTAAACAGAAATTTTCTGATCAAATTGAATTACTGTGTTTTGCCAGAGACATGACTGTATAGATTGAGAAGAGTCATCATAGTTTTTGAATGACTAGATCAATCATATGGTGAGTTGTGAAAAAATTAACTATAAGTAATGCATCTTTTTATGAAACATTGCCTAGCTTAGGCACAAGACAGCAGTCCTTCAAAGACTAATCGTATAAAGTGATATTCTTATTCCAATGTACCTTTTATTGTTCAAAATAAAATTCTCCTTTCAGATTTGCCTCCAAAGACCACTTCACATCCAGTCCTATTATATTTTAATCTCGTGTAGATATTCGGTCACCTGGCTATTTCCCAACTTGCTCTCCCATTTTATAAGAGTGAATCTTTAAAGCTTTTGTCAGCTTGCTGTAATCATAGTCGTTCTTCCTTATTAACATCATTTGGCGTCGCCGATTATGGGTAAATAGCTCCTTGCTATGTTTCTGTTTCTGTTCTCCCAAACACGAGGCATGTGAAGTTAAGGACTAACAAGATGGAGTAAGAAAGATACGTGATGATATGTCAACTGGGCCTAAGTTAGAATGTTAGTAAATTGGAATGCAAGAAAGAAAGACTTAAGCGACACTTATTTCAGTATCAGAGACAGTAGCAAAGGAAACACATTCTCTGACTTGTCATTTAGAAAATAAAAACTAGAAGGAATTCCTTTTTATCTCTTCCAGTTCTACTGTGACCTTGTGCAGAGAAGAGAGTCTGACTCAAAAATTCCTCAGGGAGAGTGTCCTTCGAAATTCCTATGAATGCAGCAAATGTTTATTCCACACGGAACTGAAGACTGAGAATCTAAATGAGAGAGAGTGACTCAAGGCCTCTGCTGTTTCCTATTACTACAGATAACAGGGTTTAAGAACATAGAAGGATTCATGAATTCCAAAACACATTTCTGCTGCTTCTCTCTTACTGAGTAGGCCTTTTATCCCCAGCTAATGAGGGCTTCCTCAACAAGTGCAAACCGTTCCTTAATTATTTAGAGAAAGAATGACTATTCAGAGAGATAACTCCTCCATACAGAGCTTTTGAAGATTGTTCAAATTTAGTGTAGCATTTTGGTCTTATCACTGAATATTTTCAGGCCAAAAATTAAAATCCAAACATTTTCAGGTACGCAGTTATTTCCGAAGTAGAAACATCTTGATGTAGTAATTGTGAAAAATATATGCAACAGAGATATTTTCAAAATGTTTAGAATAATAGAAGCCCCATGGGACTAAATTAATTTCTGAGGTGATTTTTAATGACAATGAACATGCCGAGGAGCTATCGTTAGAAGATATATCATATGTCCTTAATTCTATGTTTAATAGCCTTCATTGGTTAAAGACACTACTCTTATAATCTCACTCAGTGGTAGGGAATCGTTTTGTGACGTCCTTTTTGGCAGCGAACATGGTCACACTGTGGATGAAAGTGATCACTGTCTACTCTCATCATCTGGGGGGACACAAAACCAAATAAACTACTTCTCCTGCTATGTTTATATAAAGTCATAACATTGAGTTGTCAAAATTTCCTAAGGAGATACAAAATAAATTTTGAAGGAGATGAGTTTTGTTCTCATATTTTCCCCCACAAGCAAAATAGAGAGACAGGCAGACAGATAATCCATCCACACCAGCAATCCACTGCATTTATATCATAAAATACTTCCAGAATCTCTCCACTCCTTAAGTTTTTTTTTCCTCCCTCATCACTTATTAGCTGTTCATGATCTGTGTGCATGCTAGAAATAATTTCATTTTATAAAATACATAGGAGTGTTACATTAGACTAAGAATGTTAGTAAACAATAATGTGAATGTGTACAAAATACTGGCAAACACATGCATAGGAACTTGAGATTCAAAAGCCAAGAGGATGACTGCAAAAAGCAAGTTTACTCATAAGAAGGAGGAAATGGTTCCTATGTAACTGCCAGTGTCAGACTACAAAGGATTTGTCGTAGAAACTGGGACTGTCCTTTCCACTTTCATTTTAACCATCTCGATTCCCTATGTCGACATGGAGTCTAAGAATGGCGACTCATCATTCAGACATCTTCATTGCCCCCCATCACTACTTACTAGACTTGACCCAAACCCAGTGATAGAACATCAAAGTAGAATTTGGGAAACTTTGGTTATGGTGTAAAAAAATATCAATAGCTAACTCCGTTACCAGGATTAGGATTATTTGTGTATGAAGAGGAAAGGATACTCGGTCCCAACTGGCGGCTGCCTAGGGAGTGGGTTCTATGCAATAATAAGAAACCAGAGAGAGAATACTAGAAGAAGAACATTTCTAAACTTACAACAGTATCTTCATTTCACAAACACAAATTGAAATGCACACACACACAAAAAAAATCAGAAATTCAACACCTACTGATGTAAGGGTCATAAAAAGAACAAACTACATTGCTGGGCTGGACTCTTTAAAACAGAGACACAAGCACAAAGTCATCAGGAATATGCAGCACTGTGCCTGTGGCTAAACTTGTCTGACCATCCACATCCTCCCCTGCAAAACAGGAGTAATATTATCTAAAGAATGTGTTTGTGTTGAGGACTCAATAAAGGTGTCCATGTAGGACAGTGTGATATAATAAGGACTCTGTATATGATCGGGGAAAAGAGGAGGAAGATACCAGCAGGCAGAGAGGGAGGAGAAGGAACAGGTTACTGGCAATTCTATCAGAAAAGAGCAAGGCCCTTCCTGTCTGCCCAATCTCCCTGTCTGTGCCACTCTTGAACTCACGTTTTTTCTCCCTCCATTCTGATGCTGGAGATTCACAGTCTTAGCTGTACATTAGGATCCCCTGGGGAAGCTTCACATCCCTGTGCCCAGGTTGCGCTCCAAACCAGTTCAATCAGAAGTGCTAGGGATGACACCCAGGCAGCAGGAGTTTGTGAATCTCTATAGGAGATTTCAACATGAGCTAAGGCTAAGAACAACGACTCTGTTGCGTTCCTCATCTTCATATTTGTAACAACCGCCAGCTGCGAGTTTGCTGGCTCTGCCATGGCACCTGAAGCCCAGTAAATCATGCTGGAAACGAGTGTTTGAAAATGAGCATATTTGTTTAGCAGAGGAGAAGAGGGTGTATTAAAACACATACCCTTAGACTTTGGGGTATTGTTCTCTATGTTAGACTTATTCTTAAACAGAGGAATGAAGTTATCCCCTAACATACTAACTCACAAATAAAACTGCCCTGCCCTGCTTGGAGAAGAATATGTAATGGGATGTAGAGCCAATGCCAGCCTCGTCTTTAAGGTTTATATGCGTTTCTGGAAGGAAAAGTTTCAAAGACTGGACCTACAGGGATTTTTCCTAATGCTACTTCAATAAAACCTCGCTCTGAATGACTTAAATGCTTGAATGGAAAGTGGCTGTTTATGGTAAAATTATGTGCCATAAAGTGAACTTGTAAAATTACATGACCAGGCAAGAGTTCTTAGAATCTCCTCTCAGAAATACCAAATGCAAATTTTGGTTTCGCTTGATGCTGATTTGAGTAAAATTTATTTCTCTCATCAATTAGAAAAATGCAAATAGATCTCAGTTTTGAAAGGATGTTAAAAAAGAAAAAAAGAAAAAAATCACCTACCTGAGCACAAGAGAAAAAAAGAAAAAGATTTATGTTTTCTTACCACAATGGGAAAATGGTTACAATTATGAACAAGCCATTTAAGGTAATAAATGAATTTTTCATAAGACGTCATTTTTCCTAGCTGTTATAATCATTTTCTGCTTATTGTGTTCTCCAACTTGCCAATAACATCATTTTAACATTCTTATGCAACAAGCCATGCTCTACTATGTGGCCTAATATTTCACTTTAATATCCATTCATTTTCAACAGCTCAGGCTCTCCAAGGCCTTCCAGAAGCACTCTGTCTCTGGTGAGATGTCAGTTTAAGTGTGATGTATTATTCAGCTTGGTAAAGGAGGTGTAACCACTCAGTGGCAATCATGGGAATCACGGGAAAACAGTGTACAAACATCTGGAACCCAAAAGTCATTTCACTGGCTAATAGTGTCTGGGCTTTGCTAATGGATCTTATTTAAAGTTCAGGACACTATTTATACATTTTTTAAAACCCTATATAGCACAACTAAAAAGACATTCTGCTTCAATTACAGTAGTGTACATAGGGCAGAAAGCAAGGCCCCCAGTGTGACCTCTGGTATTTCTGAAGCTGGCCTCATAGGGAGGTTGTCAAGGAGCCCCCGGCATGACACCATTCCCAGGATCCTCTCTGATCACAATCGACATGCTCAGTGTGCATGCTAACAGGCATAGGTTACTGTCCAGGCTATTGTCCACACATAGCAAGAAGACAATGTAGTGGAGAGTTAAAAACACAGGATATGGACTCAGAATGCTCAAGTCAAAAATATTACCATGTGACAGTGGGTGAATCCCTTAACTGTTCAGCACCTCAGCTTTCCAATAGTGTACATGGCACTGTTGCTCAAAATATTTGCTGCTCTGACTAGCAAAGAACTATACTCTCTTGCCTCATTTTCTTAAGCTTGCATGTGCCTTTTGCTATAGCCAATGACATTTGAACCAAAGTGGCCTGTGTCACTTAAAAGCAGTAGCGTTCCAAACCATGGCAGAGATCCGCCATGATCTATTTTCTCTGCACACAAGACTCACAATGTCCTGGATGGAGGCTTCCCCCTCAGTGTGGTTCCACAATGCAGGACTGCCTCTTAGCCCTGAGAGAGACAGCATGAGCAAGAAATAAGCCTCTGTGGATCGAAACCCAAACTAACTTATCTATCTCATATATAGAGAGGATAATAATAGTCCTTGGCCATCTAGGTTGTGTGAGCATTAAATGACAGTTTCCAGACAGTTGTTGTAAGGTGTCTGGTACAGGGAGAGCATTCAGTGTTGGCATCCGCTATCACTAATATCACAAATATATCTAAGTTCAGGATGAGGTTGTAATGCTGGTATCTGCCCTCTTACAAGTATGATACTTTTATCCTTTCTTCATAAAAAGTCACAAATTTGGATTATGTCTTATCCTACTTCTCCTTGTGGAAATTACTAACCCAGTTATAGTCATTCACTGATTAATTCATCTGCGGGGACTCAGTAGCATTGCCATATTAAGCAAATTAAAATACAGGATCACTGGTTGTGTTTTAACTTCAGACAAACATTTTTTTTTCCAGATAAGTACATCACAGCCAATTATTACATGGGACATACTTGCTAAAACAAACAAACAAACAAACAAACAAAAGAAGCCATTGATCTGAAACTCAATGTAACTGGCATCCTGGATCATATTTGGCGACTATAAACTGGAAGAACGTGCATTCTTGGTTTGATAGTGACAATCCGCCCTCTTTCACTCTTTTTCTTTAAACATTTACACATTGAAATATGTAGAAAAACCCCTTGAAACTACAGACACATTTGTCTGATAAAATTTAATTGTGTCAGTAGGATGTCCTGAAAGAAACAGAGTCAAAGACCAGAGTATTATGATTGTAGTCCGACTTCTGTGACTAAGTAGCTTTGTGTTCTTAGATAAATCACTTTGCTTCTCTAGGCTTCAGTTTTTCATTAGTAAGTTAGGCAAGTTGGATTTAAGGTTTCTAAGATATCTTTTAATTTAAAATTTTAATAATCTTCAAAGGCATATTTACAATGAAAACTTCCTCCTTAAATTATAGGAGTTCTCAATAACTCACTATTCAAAAAGTCCCTATCAAAACAAAAACAAAAACAAAAAACAACAAAAAATGTCCCTATCAAACTGGAGTTCTTGTAAAGATTTTTTTTAAGATTTGACTGATTGATTGATTAATTTAGAGAGAAAGGGAAATTGAGAACCAGGGGATGGGCAGAAGGAGAGAGAGAATCTCAAGCAGACTCCATGATGAGCATGGAGCCCAGGTAGGGCTCTATCTCATGCCCCTGAGATTATGATCAGAGCTGAAATCAAGAGTCAGATGCTTAAATGACTAAGCCACCCAGGTGCCCCATCTTGTAAAGTTTTCTAAATAGAAGAGAAGTGAGTTGGGGGAAATCAGAGGGGGAGACAAACCATGAGAGACTGTGGACTCTGAGAAACAAACTGAGGGTTTTGGAGAGGAGGGGGGTGGGGGGTTGGGTGAGCCTGGTGGCTGGTATTAAGGAGGGCATGTATTGCATGGAGCACAGGGTGTGGTGCATAAACAATGAATTTTAGAACATTGAAAAAAAATGAATTAAATTAAATTTTTTTAAAAAGTTATACAATCATGCCAGTTAAGTTTTAGACCACGAAGTTGTGTGCTCTTTACCTATGTACTCTGATTAACAACTGTTCCTATGGGCTTTCTCCATGCCAGGCATTTCATATGTATTAACTGCTTTAAACCTCGTAATTACTCTGTAAAGCAGATATTATTATTGTCTCCATTTTACAGATGAAACTGAGACCAGAGAAATTAAATAACTTGTCTAGGATCTCATATCATGTATGGAAACTCCAAAATTTGAACTTGAATCCAAATTATCTGGCTGTATCTTCTCTGTGGGATAATATCACATACCCTTTCACTTAAGCATAAAACCAGACAAATAAATAATAAGGGCAAGCCTTTGATAATAATTAAGTTTGATGGAGAGAAGAGTGCATATTTTTTAATTTGAACAACTGACCTTCAGTATAATTGAGTCACACTGAATGACAAAGAAGTTCCTGGAGCTGTGCTCTGTTCTGGGCATTAAATGAATGCTGATGGATGAAAATTTCAACCAGTTAATAAGGCAGCTTATAACTTGGGCTGGTTTCCCTCCATAGAGCCCTTAATCTTTTGACTAAGGTGTGTAGAAACATTGAAATTTTGTAGAACAACTTTGCATGGTAATTATGGCGTGTCATATGCAATGGTGCTAAAAATGAGATTTTGAAAATTCTCAAGGAGACACCTATTTAGAGTCAGTGCCTGTCTTTAATTGCGTTTGAGCCACGAGCATCTGAAACTGTGGCCTCTAGTGAATAGTTTTGCTTTCTGCTTCGGCCTATGGGGCTAGTGATAGAGACACTTAATATCAATGCTTAATAACGCTAGCTTGCAAAAGGCCAAAGCATGCAGCGAGATTGTGATACAACACATATAAAAGTGAGGACACACTCAGAAATTGAAGCAGGGTTATGGAATTTCGGGTCACTACTAGAGGACACACACAGGGGCAGCAAATGAGAGTACTTTAGTGTAGGTCAGTATTACTGTGGGAATGAAATTAACTCTAAATTTCTCATGAATTCATCTCATGGGATGGGTATTATTCTCCAAGGTGGTGCACATATGTTTGCTGAGCCCAAAGTGTTCACAGAGCTCTTGGGAAGTCTATGGTCCAGGTATTCAACAAAGATGATCTGTATCCTGAATACCTCTCATGTCTCATTCTCATTGTTGCAAATACTTGCCAAATTCATTTGCATGCTGTTGTGATTAATAAAAGAAAAAAAAAGCTATTTGGATTTTTAGGGGGTCATTTTCCATTCAGTTTTTTCCTCCTCAACCCATGAATACTAGTCATGTGATCTGACAATTCTCTCATTCCTAAAAAGACAAAGAAGCAACACTCAAAAGCACTTGATATTGAAGCGATTTTCTGCACAGTCTGTTGTAAGACATAGGACCATTGTTCAAAGACGGTCCCCCACCCAGGTGTTTGAAATTTCACCAGCAGAGAGCTTCTTGGTGACAAGCATTTTGGGGGAAATTAGATTTAAGGGACTGTACATTTTCTTTAGAGGGTCAGGACACACGTATCATAAGTCATAGATTTTGTTGTTTTCTTACAATTTAAACTGTTATTATATGACCCATTTCACACTTTTTTTTTTTAAAGAACCCACGTGTGTGGGCAGGTGTGTGTATGTGTGTATGCATGTATGTGCTATATTTTCCCAAAAGACGTGCTATCCAAATACCCTAGTCCTTTTTGACAATTTCATATTTTGTAAGAAATTAGAAATGGATACTTTGTCAAGTGGTTTCCAAACCAATTCCATCAAATCTTGCTAAATTCGTTGAAGGGGTAGATGTTAACTCCCTCATTTTACAAACAAGGGAAAAGAAAACCAAGTCTGATCTTTCTGGCTCAGTGATAGTCAATATTGACCCCTGAGCTCTGAGCTCCTTCATTGTTCCACAATACTCTAAGGCAGAAGAGTCCTGTGGGCCAAACCCAGCCCATCATCTATCTTTTTTTTTTTTTTTCTAAGATTTATTTATTTATTTGAGAGAGAGAGAGAGACCAGCTAGGCACACATGAGTGGGGAGGAGGAGCAGAAGCAGATGGACAGAGGGAATCCAAAAGCCAACTCCTTGTTGAGCATGGAGCCCTGTAGACATGGGCCTGAATCTCAGGACCTGAGATCATGACATGAGAGGAAATCTAGAGTCAGTCATCTAACCAACTGAGCCACCCAGTCACCCTCCACTATCTATTTTTGTATGACCTGAAATCTAAGTATGATATTTGCATTTTTACGTGGTTGTACTTGAAATGGTTATATAACTATACACAACGTATCTGCCATTCTTTTCTCTTGATCCACAAAGTCTAAAGTATTCACTGGCTGGCTCCTTACGGAAAAAGTTTGCTGAATCTTGATTTAAGGCCTAGAGAGTTTTGCTCGGCACTGTCTGTTCGAAATACAATGCGAGCCACATAAGCAATGTGCAATTTTCTGGTAGCCCTCTGTTTAAGGGTAAAAAGAAACAGATGAAACTAACTTTAATCCAATATAGCCAACATGCCATTATTTCAATCTGCAGTCAATATAAAAATAATTAATGAGATATTTTACACATTTTTTTTCATAGTAAATTTTCAAAATTCAAGTGTACATTTTACTCCCATAGTGCAAGTCAGTTTGGGCCAGCTACATCTCAAGTGCTCAGTGTCCACACCTGCCAGCGACAACTATATTGGATGGAAAAGATCTAGACATTACCACGGTTTCATCCTTTCTACTCCTCTTTCATCATTAAGCATGTTTTCTCAGTTACTCCATTACAATTTTGGTACCAGTGGGAACCAAATGTAACAGTAGCATTTCCCTGGTATCATGCTATTGCCACATTCTCTCAAGTGGGAAATATTTTTGTTGCCAGTCCTTTTGTGTCAGCTTTCATTGAAATTAAATGGATAAAAATGACTTTACTAATACTCTTTAAGTTGGTATTTAAGTTTTTTAAATAAAGAACCTTGGTTATCTTCTGATTTGGGTTCCGGGAACAAGAGGTGTAAAGCCCATTAGCCACTCTCCAGTGCTTTACTCTGTTTTAATTTCTTCACAGCATCTACCATGCGGCCATATGTATGTATATTATGAAATTTCTGGGTACTGTTGTCTGCCCTCCATTGGGATTCAAGCTCCTTAACAGCAGAGATCTCTAAGGTCTTGTTTGCTTCTATATTTCCAGGACAATATATAGATGTCTAAGTCCTGTTCAAAAAATATATTTTTGGACAAATAAATGATTAAAAGTATCACATATATAAAGGAAGGTAAGCAGAAGATATCTCTGAAAAGAGCAACACAGTAAGGCATTAGCCCCCTAGTGTGAATTAGTTTACTCCATCAGTTTGAGTAAAACCCTGGTCCCATTGAGCAAGAAAGGTTAGAATTTTAAAATGAGAAAAAAAAAATTGACATTAGCAGTAATTTGGGAGTAAATTTGGTTTGGTAATTTTTTTCTAGAGCTAACCAGCAACTAAGTCACAAAAGCAAAAGATTCTAAAAATAACATTGGTCTCCCATTTTTATGGACTGCTGGCTTCTATTTTTAATTAGATTAACCATATTTCTACCACCAGGTCCTTCAGTCGAACAGCAGGTGAGTGAAGAGAGAGCCCTATTTTTTTAGTGCATTACATTCACCAGCTATTTTCTTCTTAAAATTTCTGCCTACACTACATAGCGAAGTTAGACTAGCAAAATGGAAGCTGCATTTCAATACCCAGGAGAAAAGCCTTGAGAAAACTTCACAAAACAAAAACTTTAGTTTTCATTATATTCACCAGGCCTGCAGGTTCACCTAAGATTCCCTAACATCCTTGGAGACCTTTTAAATGCAGTAAAATGCCTGCCTCAGGTAAAATTGGCAACACTTTAGAACAAAGGTTTCGTAAGTGGTAGTTTATAACGCATGTAGGATTTGGAAAGTACATTTTTCCTTGTCTTGAAGATATGTCTTATTAAGATGGCGTACCCCCTTGGAGGCAATATTACCTTTTCAATAGTTCAAGCTTGCAATAACACTATTTCTTGTGAGGAAGCTGGAGTATTTTTATCTAGAATAGAATGATGCTATTTGAACAAATATTATTTCAGGAGATTGTAGATTTGCAGGTAAAATTGCTGGTCAGATTTTCAGCACAGAGGTGTGCTAAAAAGTGAAGAGAAAGGAAGGAAATTGTCATCCGACTGAAGCAATGTTCTATTATGAAAGTCAATTAAAAATGGTGCCCACATCAAAACTAAACCTCCTTACTGCTAACATTTCCTTCAGGATTCTCCTCACTATGGCTATTAAGGATGTGTTTGAGTTTTTCTAAAACAACTGATATGAATCACATAATAAGTAAAAATTACCAAGTATATAGGCAGTTCATTCAAACTGCCAAAGACTCATGCTATCTAAAGATTTGAAGATTTGAGAAAGAGAGAGAGAGAGAGAGCACAAGAGGGGTGGGGTGAGGGGGAGAGGGAGAGAGAAAATCTCAAGCAGTCTCTGCACTGAGTGAAGAGCCCAATGCTGAGGTCAGACTGCTGAGATCATGACCTGAGCTGAAATCAAGATCGGACACTTAATCGACTGAGCCACCAAGGTGCCCCTCACGCTGGATCAGCACAGCCATTTTTAAGAATCTATAAATCCAAATTCTAATTATATGCATTATGTCCTATACTTATATGATAATATATCATAGATATTTTATATACCTAAAAGTATTTATGCATCTGATGCTTCTATCTCAAAACCTTGAATAAAGAATCATAGGTAATTGATGTGTATGTGTACATGTATATTTTAAATCTCCTTTCCACTTCAGCAATCCTTTGGACCCTGTCAAGCACTGGGAATACTCCATCTTAGAAATTTTAATTTCAAATTTTTAATATTATAATAACATAACTAGGATATATGTATTCCTTAAGAAATTGTGCAATGAATTTCTCTATTTCATTACCACTAAATCTTTCAACAAACTTCTGGTTTTATTTTATTCTTTCTCAAGCAAAGATCTACAGTAAACCTGTTTTGCCAGCACCTTCCATTCCTTTACATCTTTGTCCTTCCATTGATTCAGACCTAAAAACCCTAGGAAATCACCAATCCACTCACATTCCTTCTGTACCTATTCTTGTATTGCCCTGCACAGCTGGAGAAACACGCAAAAACTGAGCAATTTGTCCAACCAAGATTTTTGATATCCAAAGCCATCTGGATGCCCTGTGTTGTTGGCCAGTCCCAGTTGTCCATGACCAGCTTCATTTACCATTATCTCAAAAATCATTCTAATCATTGATCTCATTCCTTTCAGCCCCAGACCTGTGTTCCCTAATTTATACAGAGAATAGACAGGATCATATTCTGCCCCCTTCTGTCCCCATTTACAAATACATTAACATTTGAACGTCTGATCTTTACTCCTATTTTCTATGCAAAGTGAATTGTTTTGTCTATGTGCTGAGACATTCCTTTTTTTCACTCTCCAAGATATTATTTTATATCACTTTCTTTTTTCATTCTTCTTTGGCTCCATATCTTTCAACATATAAACATGTGTATGTCTCTTTAATCACTTAATAACCATGTTGCCTTGACCTGCTCAGACCCTAAGTACTCATTTATTTCTTCAACATTTATTGAGCACCTATTATATGCTAAGCATTGGACTTGTATCAGCCTCTCTCCCTCAACCATGCTTTCCAAGAGTGGTTTATCTCTACCTTGCCTATCTTCCCTTGCATCCAGGCATTCATGCTACCTAAAACTATCCTTTGGCCCCCAGACAGTACTGAAACTCTTCTGACAATGCTCCATACATTGAATACTCTTTTAATTTGTTGAATTTAACACTATCAATTACTCATTTGTCAACATGAGGAACAATCTTTTTCCTCTTTATTCTAATTCTCTGTTCACTCCTTCTCAAATTCCTTTAAAACCACTTCTCCTACTACACTCCTTAGATGCTATTACCCTGACCTTTGTCTTCCATACTTCTTCTCCCCATTTTGCTGCTCATCATGGCAACATTTTCAAATACTGTAACATATGTGATTAGGATTGCCAAAGCCAGGGCTCCATTGGGGCCTATTTCCTGAGCTCTAGGTGTGTATGCCCATGGTCACAGCTTTCAAACTTAAAACCAACATTTTCCACCTCTTTCCCCTATTTTGTTCAATGGAAACCTCCTCTCCTGAATGCCCAAGACAGAAACTGGAGACTTTCTTTTAACCCTGCATTTAGCCTATTTCTACAAAAAAGTAGCAATTATGTAGATTCTCCTAACTAAACTGTCTCTCAAATCTTTCCTCTCATCTATTTTCAAGTCCTAGCTTCAGACTTTCTCATCCTTTGGCTCCTGAGTTACTGAAACAGCCTCTTAATTAGTCTCCCCACCTCCCAATTAACACCTTTTAATCCAACTTTCTACTCATACAAGTTCAATATTTTTAAACTGTAAATCTAAGCATAATACTTCTCTAGTCATAGACTTTCAAAACAAAATAAAAATCTCTTATCATTCCCTTATTCATTCAGTCACTAAATAGGTATGAACAGTTAGGAACCAGAAACTGAACCAGGCCCTGCAAATGCAGTGGTTGTGCAATTGTACTGGTCCCCATCCCAGGAAAATGTACTAACTAGACCCTGCAAAACTCTCCACTCTTGATGCCTGAACTTCTCTCCCACACAATCAACCTCAGTCAAAGTTCTAACTGTATTTTACTGTGTGTGTGATCTGCGTGACTTCTCATAGACTACAGCTCCTTGAGAGTGGTGAGAAGTTTAACTTACCTTTAATTGATTGTCAAGTAAGTCTTTCTTTAGTTCTCTGTGTCCTAAAAGTTGTGTACCTTTAACTTCTCATAAAGCCAACAGGAGCTATGATTAGCAGAGTGCCTAAATAAATAAAAACACTCTTTAGTCCAAGTGATCTCTGTCAGAATTCTTTTTTTTAAATAAAAATTTTAATTTCAAATTTTTCAAAATTCAGAGTTGGGAGCCTGATGTGGGACTCAATCCCGGGACTCCTGGTTCGTGTCCTGAACCCAAGGCAGTTGCTTAAACAACTGAGCCACCCACACACCCTCTGTCAGAATTTTTTTTTAATTATTTTCCCTATTGAAAGAAAGACCCACAGTTCTTACTTCAGATAGTGATGTTTCAAAGATGGAATTTCTGTTATTTGGTTTCCTCAACCAGGTGCCCTGAGGGAACCAAAGGAAGCATTAGATAAGTAACCAACAACAGGGAAATGGACAAGAGGGGGAAAAAAAGAAATCCCAGTTTATCAGAAAGAACCATGAAAGCAGGTTCAATGTTCTTTGATGGCTTTGATTTTTATGGTAATCAGGAGATTGCTTCTTACATCAGGCTTCTCCTGCTTTAGATCTGAGTTCCACCTTGTAGACAGAACCAATCATGCATCTCCTCTCTCCTGAGATCCAACCAGAACAACTAATTGGAGAAGAATATTGTAATGGAGATAAGGAAAAGGATTAAAATGTACACAGACAAAGATCTTTTATAAATATAAGGACCTAAAATTTGATAAAACAAAAAATTTAATTGACGAAAGAAAAGGCAAAGGTTTGAATAGGCAATTCATAGTAGAGGATATCCAACATTGTTAGGGAAATTAATATTAAAATTGAAAGTGCAACTACTGTTTACCATGGTGGTTTCATTCTTGGATTACCTACTCCATTGTAGAAAAGAGCAAATCAATAAAGATGTATATACAGAACATTTATTATAGGGGCGCCTGGGTGGCTCAGTGGGTTAAGCCTCTGCCTTCAGCTCAGGTCATGATCTTGGGGTCCTAGGATCCAGCCTCGCTGTGGGCTCTCTGCTCAGCTCCCTGTCTCTCTGCTTGCCTCTCTGCCTACTTTTGATATCTCTCTCTGTCAAATAAATAAATAAAATCTTTAAAAAAAAAAAAAGAACATTTATTATAGAATTGTTTTTAAGGGCAAAAAATAGAAACAAACTAAATACTCATTAATAGGAAAATGAATATGCCATATGTATTGAAAATAAAAGACACATTTTTAAAATGAATTAGCTCTCAGAGAACCTGGGTGGCTCAGTCATTTAAGCACTTGACTCTTGATTTGGCTCATGTTATGATCCCAGGGTTGTAAGATCAAGCCCCGTGACCGACTCCACACTCAGCTTGGAGCCTGCTTAAGATTCTCTCTCTCTCTCTGCCCCTCTCCCCACTCCCTCTTCTCTCTTTCTCTCTCTCTCACAAATAAATAAATAAATAAATCTTTTCAAAAACATATTTTATGTATTTATTTGTGAGAAAGTACCCATGGGCAGGGGAAGGAGCAGAGAGGGTTAATAAGCAGACTCCTCACTGAGTGTAGAGCTACCTGGAGCTCAATCTTGGGACCCTGAGATCATGACCTGAGCCATAACCAAGAGCCAGACACTTAACTGCCAGAGCCACCCAGGTGCCCCAAATAAATAATTTAAAAAATATATATTTTTATTTATTTATTTGAGACAGAAACAGAGAGGGCATGAGTGAAGGGAAGGGCAGAAGAAGAGGGACAAGCGGACTTCCCACCAAACAGGAAGCCCAACATGGGGCTCGATCCCAGGACCCCAAGATCATGTCCTAAATGGAAAGCAGACATTCAGCCAACTGAGCCACTCAGGCGCCCCAATAAATAAATCTTAAAAAAAAAAAAAGCAGCAATGAGTGTTGCCACATCCATTGACTCTTCCTTTCACCAACAATTTCTCTGTAGTGTACAGTGCTGTTTAATAGCATTTTTTATTAATTATTTTTATTAACATATAATGTATTATTTGCCCCAGGGGTACAGGTCTGTGAATCATCAGGCTTACACGTTTCACAGCGCTCACCATATCATATAGATTTTACCCACAGTAGAACTCTTTTAAAATTGGAATCAATCCTCTCAAATCTTGCCACTGCTTAATCAGCTAAATGTATGTAATATTCTAAGTGCTTTGTTGTCACTTCAATAATCATTACAGCATCTTCACCAGGAGTAGATTCCAACTCATGAAACCACTTTCTTTGTTCATCTATAAGAAGCAATGCCTCATCAATTAAAGCTTTATCATGAGATTGAGGCAATTCAAAAGTAATAATAATGGCAACATTTGAAGTATGGCAAGAATTACCAAAATGTGACATAAAGACACAATTTGAGCCAATGCTGTTGGAAAAATGGTGCCAACAGATTTGCTCAAAGCCACAAGCTTTCAATCTGAAAAGACACAGTACCTGCAAAGCACAATAAAGTGAAGCGTGATGAGATGAGATCTGCCTGGATGTATTTCTAAATGAGAAAAGCAAGTTGCCAACACATGTATAGAATGCGATCCACTTTTTATAAACAAAACTAAATACACAAAATGAGAACAAAAGCAGGAAACAAATCTGTGTAAGTATTGTTGTATGTAGGATTGAGTCAGCCTAGGAAAAAACAAGGAAGGATACACGTTAGGTAATTTCAGGTGTGAGTGATGGTGAATACACTGAAGGATGGCAAACCACAGCCAGAGCAGAAGGGCCCATAAGAAAATCACGTTATAAATAAGATCTCATTAAAAAATAATAAATAAGTAGGGATGCCTGGGTGGCTCAGTCGGTTAAGTGGCTGCCTTTGGCTCAGGTCATGATCCCAGCATCCTGGGATCGAGTCCCACTTCGGGCTCCTTGCTCGGCGGGGAGCCTGCTTCACCCCCTGTCTCTGCCTACCACTCTGTCTGCCTGTGCGCTCGCTCTTTCTCTCTGACTAATAAATAAATAAAAAATCTTTAAAAAAATAATAAAAAAATAATAATAATAAATAAATAAATAAATAAAGATGTAATCCCATTAATTAAAAAGTGTGTGTGTGTTCAGCTCTCTTTCTGTATGAAAGAACGCTATACAATATGTTCATGCTGGTATATTTAGTCAATGAGATTTCAGGGAACTATGACTTTCTTCTTTAAATTTTTCTGTACTGGCCTTCACTGTGTTCACTTATATTTTTGGTTTTTACATTACATGTGTGTACAAACAAATAGACAAATCAAAACAAAATGTGGGTGAACCTATGTATGTATACCTAATAATCATTACTGTCAGTCTATGTTCAGTGAGTCAAAATAAGATAACATATAGAAATCATTGTCTTCACTGTCTAAAGATGGGCTGCCTTCTTAGTAGTGATAAATGGGTAGAAAATGCCTTATAAATGCTATAGTTGAAAATAAAGCCATCTAGCCATTAGAGAAAATCCAAATGTGAATTTAGTCATTGAATTTCATAGGATAGAAGCAAATATCCAAAGGAATAAATAACATTTGCCAAGGCAAAATGAAGGATGTTCACAAAAAAGATGGAATTATGTGAGGGTGAGGATCCTAAGGCCACATTCTGTGACTTTTTTTTCCCTAAAATCTGCTAAGATTTTTAATTTCTCTTTGAATTCCTCAAAATTAATGGCATGTTTTTATATAAGAATGGGTAATTATATGTATACTTTCAAACCTAGACTGCGGATCACAATATTGAACCCCCATATATATTACCATATATTTAATCATTCTTTATTCATGAGGGTAAAAAACTAACTTGAATAAAACATTAAACTGATAAGTCTTTGAAGGAGCTCTTCATTTAAATCCCCTTTCAAAAACTGCAGAACCTAGCTCACCACCGCAAAATCCAAGAAAGAACAAATAAATACCTAGGGAGCAATCTCTCCAGCCTTAAAAAACTATGTTTGTATCAATTACTGACATAAGTCACCTTCAACACTTCATTACAGGAAGTATTCATTTCTGTGCATACTGATCACTGTCAAAGAGTTCAGTTCTTCCTTTAGGATAAAATACAAACGATATTGAATCTCTTGCAAGTCCCTAAGCTCATTCATTATGTCTGAAGGACCAGGGGATTGGTCTAGGGGGAAAAAGCAGCCTTGGAAAGAAGTGCAGGCTGTTACGGCTGCAACAGGCCATATTCATCTTCCCCTTGTGGTGTATCCAATGACAGGGAGCAGCTCCTTCTCTGGGATGTCCACATTAAAGGAAGAATACCGTCTCTTATTATAGAGAAAGAGAATGGACAGATACATAGAAGATTATAGATAAATGATAGATAGATAGAAGAAAGAAAGGAAGAAAGAAAAAGAAAGAAAGAAAGAAAGAAAGAAAGAAAGAAAAAAAAGGGAAGGAAGGAAGGAAAGAAGGAAGGAAGGAAGGAAGGAAGGAAGGAAGGAAGGAAGGAAATACGCCTTTTTTCCCCCTACTGTGGGAGGTTATAATAGCATTATCATTTTCTGTAACCTTTATTTACATATTCAAAGCAATCTTACAATTTTCAATAAGACTATAAACTTCCTGCTCAGTTTTTCAAGTGTCTTTGCTTTTAAATGGGTCATTAAAAAGTTACTTTTGCTTTAATTAAATAAACAAAGTACTCATTTCATTCTTACACAAACCTCTAGGATTTTCAATTAGTTATTTCTGCATTAAGCTTGACTGAGTTGCTATGCTAATGTGCTTTTATCATTTTGCCAAAAATAAACATGTGACTGGTTTACAGGACAGGATGCCTCCGACTTTCATGTCTCCTGTCATTGGCATTCTGAATATAAGTACAACTTCCACTGCTCAGTAAACACCATTAATCTGCAGCTTATGCAAATCAGAAACCTATTATTTTAACTGTTTTAATAGCAATGAAATCAGAGCTATTGTTAGCCCACTTATCTTGAAGAGAAGTGTTCTGTAACTGCAAAATATTATTCCACTATTATCAATGGCATTGTTGTTATTATATTAATAAAATGCTGCATGATATAGAGAGATTTCTGTGTGAAGCAAGATTACATCTAAGACAATGTTCTCTTCCAACAGCAAAGGTAAAGAGGTTACAGTGATAATGCCACAAACACTTTGTTTGTTTATTTAATGCCGTCCTGTTTGTGCCTTATAAAGACATTTTATTTGTCTGTCTTCTTCTGCTCCTTATTTCTGTTTCATTTCATTTTTGGAGTAGAAAGGAAATGAAAAGATGGAAGAAAAAACTTCAACTAATTGTTCTGTAGAGACCGGTAGAAGGAAAGTATTGCTTACAATGAAATCACTGGACCATCAAGAGATTTCAACTGCTCTATTGCAATAATTGAATATTGCCTGAACACTAAAACATTGCTATACTTTCATTTATGAAAAATGTAACAGTAAGTGATATGCTGAAGTTGCCCTGTGTGGCTCATAAATCCATAGATCCTCAGGACTTTAAAAAATACATCATTGCCACTGAAAACAAAATCATTTCCCTTACCCAGAATAACAGGGTAGATATTTGATTTATGAAAGTCCATGACTTATGTGTGTTTCAGCCCTGGCTTTATGTAAGTTATTCGGTCCCACTTAGTGTCACTCCATAGTATCTGCTGTTTCCCGGCACAGTACCTGGAACGCAGGTGCTCAATAACAGGTGAGCTTAGTGAACAGTTAATCCAGATTTAGCTTCAGAACCTCTGAATTGTATGAGCCCCTTTCAAGGCTCTTATCTAATTGTATATGTATTATGGTACATTTGAAATTTTGTATCTTAAGGACACCGAAATTGTACATGCCTTAGGCCTGCTTCAGACAAAATCTCTGTCCACTTCTATACTTGATGTATTTTCAGTGTCTAATTAAACTGATGGATGAATGGATCAAGAAGCCAAGTAATGAAGACAATATTTCCTCTCTCCACCATCTTACTTACTGATCGATCACCAGGTACATGTGGGGTCATTTTTTGTTCTCTTAAAATGTCAAATGTCTACAATTTTCTAGTGCTAAACTCCTCCTGATAATCTATAACTTCCTGGACATCACTTCTACCATTTTTCACTCAATCTGATAAATCCTCTTTCCCCTTATCTCCTGGAGAGCATGAGGCTGAAAATCTTTCCTGTGTTCCTAACTATTGGTTTCCTTTTTAATTCATTTCCTCCCTGCTCAGCCGGGTTCCCCTCGACAGCAATCTTAGAAACATAGAGACACTCTTGGACTCCCTACTTCGTCAATCTTGGGTTGCTGAGTCCTCCTGAAGAAAACTGTTAAGTGATATTGGGAGTCAGTCTTAAATTTTAACATATCCTTTTATCTATAACTTGTTGGTCCCCTAGTTAATCCCCCCATGGTACTAGTTTAAGTCTTGTCCAAATGTTTGAGACTCTAACTTTCCTATGGACCCCTCATTCTTAGCTGCTGGTTGTTTCTTTCACTTGTTGACAGGTACCATAGCACTCTGGATAGAGGAGCACCCAGCATCCACAGGTGAAGTCGAAATTACTGGAAATAGTTCCATCTGACAGGAAAGACTTTAGTACAGAAATTTTCAGATGGCATAGGCTATAAAAAAAAAAAAACAGAAATACAATTTCCATCTTATTAGGATTAACGCCATCTCCATGAAGAAAAAGGCTTTGGTTAAATTAAAAAGACATGTTAAGGAGACAAGTCACTGAAATGTTATTGGAGATTACTTTTTAAGAACTTAACATCATTGAGGATTTAAATACTCTTCAGATAAATACATAAATTATTATTAACTTCTGTGATTTTTAATTTCAGAGTGTATTCCATATAGTGTTGTTATGAGACATACTTATGTGTTCATGGCATTCCAACATATAAATTAAACTTCACAGTAAAAGGTTCAGAGCTGATGTCAGCAATAGTTTGGAAAAAGAGTAAAACACAGGCATTAAAATTCTAATGGGAACTTTAAAATTGTGGAAGAATTTTTATTTCATGTAAGTAGACAGGAACCTCATTAAAATTGTCATATGCTTCTTAGCTTCTCACAAATTGAAGGTATAAAAAATGTTTTGGTATAAAAAAAAGCACAGCTGCTAATGAGAAAGGACGTTAATTAACAGATCCACTTGGAAAAAGGTAAACACGATGCATTTCACAAATTTAAGAATTTTGTTGCCATATTTGATGCATACTAAATATTTTGTCAATTATAGACTAACTGATGCAAGATATTTCCATATGGATCATTTGAATAATAATAGCTAACATGTATTAAGCTCCTTACTAAATATCCTATACAATTCTAAGTGCTTTGTATGTATTTGCTAATTTATGTCACCAAAACTAATCAAGGAAATACTGCTTGATCTTCATCTTGTGGATAGGCAAACTAAGCTCAGAGAGGTTAAATAACTTATTCATGGTCACACAAAGCTAGGTTCAAAACCTAGATATGACATATGATTCAAGATTTAGTTCTCTTAACCACCTCTCTGAAGGCAAATATGAAGAATTTATTTCCAAGTGTGTATCGTCATAAGCAAACAATGTTATTGGAGTCCCTTCCGTTGCATCTGATATGGAAAAGACTCATTATGACCAGTGGCCTTATCATAGCTCAGTAGCTGGTTTGATTGTACTGGCAGCTACAAGCCCTGGTAGAAAGCTCAGAGTATTTGGAATCAGACAGTTTCAGTTTCCAAACTTCTGTTGCCAGTCGCTAGCTGAGTGGCTATGGGCAAGTTTCTTAGCTTTTCTGAACTTTATTTTCCTTATTTCGTAAAGTTTGAAAAACAACACCCAATTTTCAGGTTTTGCCTAATTATAAAACTAAGCTATGTGAACGAAATGAGGTTATTTGTTCTGTCATAACCTGAAAACAGATAAAGAATTATTTACCATTACTGGAGGAAATGTTTAGATTTAGAGCTTTAGAGTATAAATGTTTCTAGAAATGTTTCCAAGTCACTTTAATGCAGATAGATTAACAAAGACCTTCCTTCTTTTTTCCAAAAGAGGATGAATACTATAAAGAAAATTAAAACAATAATAAAAATATAAATATTAATTCAAGTTCTATAGCAAAAAAGAAAGGAAATCCCTTCATGCCAGAAGTAACAGTCCCTGGAAAGTCAGACCTTGTCTTAATATATGGACTCAAAGACCTTGCTTGTTTTGCTTAGGACACTGGCAGGGACTCTGGATCTGGAATCTGAATAACAATGGTTGTGGAATTAAACATTTCCTACCAACATGGGGGAGGATCCCAACGTTGAGAAACTAAGCATTTAAGTCTCATGTATCCTGAGACATGAAATATGGGTCCCAGAAAAGAAGCAAGAGTTAATTTTGGCAGGGAGGGTTCTATAATGTGCAGCACACAACCATCCCTTAGGGGAGAATAGGTCCTGATGAATGTAGGTACACAATCAAAATCTATAATGCAAGTGAGAAAAATCCCCCCCAAAGGAAAGATGGCCAATACTAATTAATATTTTCTGAGCCTTTATCTATGAAAATAAGTTTTTAAATAATGCATTATAATTTTTGGTAATTATGTAGTATTGAGTTATAGTAATATGCTTATATTAGTCAGAGTTTTCCAAAGAAAGAGAATGATTAGGAAAAGATTAACATCCCAGTTCAACAATCAGGCAGCAAGAAGGGGAATCTTCCCTTTCTCTACTCTTTTGTTCAACTCAGGCCCTCGGCAGACTGAATCATGCTCACCCACATTGTAGAGAGCACTACACCCTGATCAGCCTACCAACTGAAATATCAGTCCATTCTGGAAATATGCTCAGAAATATATCCCAAAATAATGTTGAAACAGCTATCTCCTGATTCATTCAAGTTGGTAAGTTAAAATGATCTAACATAGTGTCAAAGTATTTAAACAATCTGAACATTCCTTGATTCTCAGAACTAATGGCTTCTATAAAAAGAAATTATTATTTCAAAGATATAACTAAAAATAAGACAGTGTACAGAAGAAACACGAAGGTTCTTTTGTGGTCAATAGAATTAATAACATCTATAAAATTTTCCTAATCATAATGTTCAAACCAACCATAATTCAGGTTTTCCTAAGTCCCATTCACAAGAAAGTACAATTTAATTCCACATGAAAAGATATGTTTGTAAATAACTTATACTTTCAAAACACAGTGTGCACACTACTATTGACATTTCAAAAAACCAAAACATTCTTATCTGTCTTAAATTCCCTATGTAGAATACTGCAATTTCAGTATTGTCAGAATGTTTAACCATCAATTACTGACTCAACACTTACTAAAATCTTCTCTAGGTCATGAGAATGGGATGGACTGCAAGGTATATTATCCTGTAGTGTTCTAATTTCTCTTCATATTGTGTTAGCTTTGAAGAAAATAGTGTCTTTAAGTTACAGAATGACTTTACAAAAACATCAGTGATGGATTGCCAGTTTTTTACAATGTAACAATCATATAAATGGTCACCCTAAGAAGAGCTAGGCATTTTGAAAACTTGATAGTTCAACATTTTGTTCTCTATGTTGGTTGAAGTTTCTTATTTAAAGATGCACATGAAGAGGGGCGCCAGGGTGGCTCAGTGGGTTGAGCCTCTGCCTTTGGCTCAGGTCATGATCCCAGGGTCCTGGGATCGAGACCCGCATCGGGCTCTCTGCTCAGCAGGGAGTCTGCTTACTTCTGTCTCTCTCTGCCTACTTGTGATCTCTGTCTGTCAAATAAATAAATAAAATCTTAAAAAAAAATAAAGATGCACATGAAGAAGCTAGAGTGACATGATAGGAAAGAGACGATCCCTACAGACAAAGCAAAATGCTTATTTTCTGAATTTGGATATACTTATTTTGTTTCCATTTTCCAGTTTTACTTTTTAAATGTTCACACCTAATTATTCTTAAGTCAAAAATAGTTAAGATTTGACACAATAGCCTTCCCATTGAAGGGCTGGTGGAGATTGTCTATGCCTTTGTCGTCATTCTTTTTTATTAAAAAGAGAATTAAATTATTTCACAATGGAACAAGGAAGCACACAGAGTGTCATTAAACAAAGTCAAGCTTTTTAGAAAGATAATATCTCACTGCTACCAGCATTATGAATCCTAAACTAGCTACATATTCCTTTTGCTAACATATATTTGCATATGTGGTGTACAGCTAGAATTCGGAAATTCAAAATGTGGAGCTCCAATCTTTCAAGACAGAAATAAAATACAATGTTTGACTGATGTTTCCAGGTTTCCCCCACCTCTTCTGTGTTGTCAGCATGCCAATATCTCTCATCAGTCTACGATTCAACTGGGATGCAGAAGGAGGCGGACGCAGATAGATTAAATCTTTGACAGTTCCCGTCCAGTGTTATATTCTTTTAATAGAGCTTCAAGAGGCAGCAGACACACACAATGCATGCCATGTATGATTGATAGCAAGTGTAGTTTGCTTACTCTAATACTTGACAATGAGAAGCAACACCTACTCTGGCATTACAAATTCGAGCACTGACAACCAAAACAGGTGCAGTCTGCCTGCAGACCCTCAAGCCAAACACAGAATTAATTCTCATCCATCAACAAAAACATAGATTTCTCTGAAGAACCTCAATGTATCTAATTTTATTAACAAATGATGAGTTTAATGGAACCTGGGAGTTTTTGTCTTTCTCAAACATAAAAGCTGATCAACAATTTAATTCAACAACCACTTGTGCCTGCCTCTGATTTGTTAAACAATGTTTGGAGCACTAAAGAGGTACATTAATAATTCCCCCATTCCCATTGTATGCAAGGGGTGAGTTGAGGGTAGAGATAAAACAAGTGTAAAATTTTTAAAATACAAGATTGAGGGATGCTGGCTCAGTTGGTCAAGTAACTGCCTTCGGTTCAGGTCATGATCCTGGAGTCCCAGGATGGAGTCCCATATAGGTTCCCTACTCAGCAGGGAGTCTGCGTCTCCCTCTGACCCTCCCCACGCTCAGACTCTCTCTCTCTCAAATAAATAAATAAAATCGTTAAAATAAATAAAATAAAATACAAGATAGAAAATATTTGTGCTTCAAAAGAATGTGGGTTCTTCTCTAGTTGACACAATGAAAATCTTCATAGAATTTATCTTCATGTGTTGCAAAACAATAGCTTTACAATTAAAAAGCAGTAATCATTTCACATTCATATATATGTATTCTTGAAAAAAAGAATCACTTAAGGGAGGTAACTGACTCCATTTTGCAAAGGGGGAAAACTTATTCCAAGAAATAAAACAAGAAACAAAGCTAGAAAGCTGTACAATTTGGATGAAGGTGGTGACTCCAAATTCCGTATTGCTTGAAAAAATGTCATTGGTTGACATAGCATGGATTTGGAAACTTTGATCTGGGTGCTGATGATAGAAACTGGAATATGGGTGTGAGAGAACATAAAAGAAGAGAACATAAAAAGAAAAGAGAGTGTAACAGAGAAAAGAAGCTCCAGTAAAAAGCCATATTTAAACAGAGCACAAGGGCACCTGGGTGGCTCAGTCATGAGGTCATGAAACCAAGGTCCTGGGATCAAGCCCCACATCAGGCTCCCCACTCAGTGGGGACCTTGCTTCTTCCTCTGCCTACTGCTCCCCTTGCTTCTTGCTTGTATTCTCTCTCTGTCAAATAAATAAATAAAACCTTTTTAAAAATAAACAAATGAAAATAAAAATAATAAACAGTGTAAATTAAGCAGAAGAAAAAAAATCTTAAAAACAAAGTGGTCAAAGAATATTGGGAAAGAAGTAGAAAAGTGTCAGGATGACTAATAAAGAGAGTATCAGAAGAAAAATTGGTCAGCCATAAATGAAAACTGCTATGTCCCCAAAGTCACCACAGTGTCTAACACTGACTATATTTTCAATGATTATTAGTTAAATGACTGTTAAATATTCCTGATCTACAAATACTAACTTTCTTTTCACTTAATCTTCCTATTTGGACCTAAAATCTTGAATATGGAACACAGGATTTTTGTCCTTAATTTAATCCCTTTAGCTCTATACTTTAGTAACTCTATACTGTCTTTATACACAAAACACCACTCTTCCAAATCATGTTAGCAGCTGTGTCTATAATTTCATTACAGTGCTTACTCTACTTCTGCTCTTGACATATCTTGATCTTCTTTGCCCTTATCCCACCTTATCCCAACTAACTGGAGAACCCAAGTTATAGTCAGCAAGAATATATACTGTGTATTTAGAAACAGAGATATTACAGAATTATGAGTCCACATTTCCAACTTCCATGTTGGAAAGAAAGCTGTGAGCTATCTTACCCAGTGTCACTGAGCAGTAGAAAATATTTTAAAACAAATATTTGAAATTCATTTTCTTTGTAATAGTCAAATCGAACCATGTTTAATTTTTGACCTTCAAGTTCTTTTTGGACAGCACTTTTCTCATAGGCAGTCCCACGTCAGTACTTGAAAAGAAAGAGAGACAGGCTCAAATCCAGTTTGGTATAAGTACTATGGACAGTAAAGATACTGAAAATTTAAGACTATACTAATTTTCTCATGCTTTAGTCTATCTTTACCCAAATAGTCTCCAAATAGAGGGACTATGGCTATTTTGACTGTCAACTCAATCATATCGTAATTTAATTCTATCAAACTATTTATTGCTGCAGCTCAAGAGGTGACTCAAGAGGTGACTCAAGAAGTCACCTGGATTGAATGAACATCATACCTTTTCAAGTATAGCCTATACTTGCAAATGGTGACTTCTACAGTACTTGTGGAAAATAGTCTTGACTTATGTAAAATAAACATAGGAGACAACTAAGAAGGTATAACCAGCAAGGTTAAGAAGAGAACACCTTCAGAGTGTGTGACAGAAATCCCTATACTATGTGTGAAATTAACAATCCAAATGCATTCTCAGAGGCAAACACAAGATGAGCTCTTATTGAACGTTGAGCTATTGAATATTGTAGAAGTGTCATGCAGTTGTCAAGGTGTGGTGGAAATATGGAAATCAGAGGTTGAGGGTCAACAAAGAGTTTAATGAATGGATACTGTGAGTTGCTTAATAACTAGAGGAGAAATTTGATTTTAGAAAATAATCATATGTGGTATGATTAGTGGAATCATGTAGCCAAGAAAAGTAAACTCTCAAGTCCAAACAAGTAAAACACATTTTTTTTTTACATCTTCCCCCCAAGGATATATGATTATATCTCCAACAAATCTGGTGAGTGTTTTTGTTGTGGTGGTTGTTGTTGTTGTTGTTGTTTTTACTTTATTGAGAAATAAGTATGTATTAACCAAGCAACTTTCTGCTTTGTTATTTGGTTCACTGAGGGGATCCACTCCATTTTATGAACATTATAGCTTCAAGAACTAAGTTCTTTGATAGCCTGCTCTCAAGTAATAATTAGCTTTCCAGTTAACATCATTTGCACACTTGGTTAGTAAGAGCCTGTTGTAGACTAAATCCTGTATGCCCTTCAAATTCATATACTGAAATTCTAGTCCTCAATGTCATAGTATTAAGAGGTGAGGCCTTTTGAGGTTTCCATGAAGTCATAAATGTAAGGCCCTCATGAGTGAGATTAGTGCCCTTATAATTAGGAGCAGTTTTTCCTCTCTCTCTCTCTCTCTCTCTGCTCATTTCTCTCTCTCTCCCTCCCCTGTGAAGAACAATGAGAAGATGCCAGTCTGCAAACTAGGAAGAGGGTCCTCACTAGACACTAGATCTACCAGTTCCTTGATCTAGACTTCCAAGCCTCCAGAACTGTGAAAAATAAGTGTTTGTTGTTTAAGCCATCCAGCTTATGCTATTTCGTTATAGTAGGCCAAACTAAACAGAGATTTTTTGTTTTCCTTAGGACACATGATCATCCTAGGATAAAACCACAGTCCAAAAACCTCTCTTCCCTAGGAACCATCCAATGATCAGTTTATCCATAAGAGACTTTATAACATCATATATTTTGATGGTGTTCTTAAAGAAATTGTGACCATTAGTTATATAATGGCAAATGCTAATATTTACTATATTTATGTTTTAAGCCTATAAAATAAGTTTAAGATCCCAATTAAGATCCTGAAACCTAACATCATTCATTTTCTTACCTCAAATTATATTTCTAAAGGCTACTTTAACAAAGATACTTTTCATCTCATCATGTGCTATCACTCCCATCTCCTAACCACCTCTAATGGTACAATATAAACTTCCTCTGCCATGTAGGTCTCCTTGCTATAACCTGAAAACTGTAAGGAGTTTCCTTTGCATGCTTTTTTATTCACTCCTTCGGACCATTTTTGTACAAAATTATATCTGTCTCACTCCCCCCCGCCAACTTTGGATAATGAAGATGAGATTCTTGCTGAAAAGTAGTGCAAAGACGCTTTTATTTCTGATTCCAGATGATTGACCAGGCATACATATTTATCTTTCTTCCTTTCTAAAGACTCACTTAAAAATAGCAAGAGCCATATCCAGAAGAAAAACACATCCCCAATAGCACTGGATAACTGAGCAGCATCACTGGAGCAGAAACATTGAGTAATATCTGCAAGATACAAAATTATTTTGTATGAAAACACAGCTGCCCCAGCCCTGCGAGACAGGAGACCACTGAAAAGCAGGAGAAAAGCCCCTGGTCCTGGAAAACAGGTTCAGAAAGCAGAAGCCCCACAAAGCCCCTGTAGGGTAGTTAATTAAAACATTAAAGAATGGTTGGACGTAGTGTTAAAGCAGATAAAAGTAGTATTTGCTCTCAGGCTAGAGGCAGAAAAGAATATTTTCTAAATCACACAGCTCTTCTACATAGAACAGATAAGATGAGCTCATGGGGACAGAAAAAAAAAGGAGGTGACAAACTAAGTGTCCTTCCAAGGAGATGGATCTGGTACACAGAAGGCAGACTTGTGAATCTCCCAAGTACCTCTAACCATAGTCTAAGGGAGTCATGACTTCCAGTGTTCTGAGAATTGCCATTTACTTTTCAAAACTAATAAATTGTTTCCTTATTTAAAAAATGATGTAAACATAAATGGTAACCAAGAATCACCAGAACTTAGGAGAACATCATTAGCATGAATAAGATGAATAAGACTGACCTAATAGCAGAAAAATACATGCTGATGAAAATGTTTAATTCATAAGTCATAAAATAACTTAAAATTATGATATTAGTATCCTCATAAATCTTTTACAAAATATTATAAGACAAGATCTCATTCCTATGACAAAAGAATAATCATAGCATAAGAAAAGTTCTTAAAAATTAAGAAAATTTATTAATGCTATTGGTAGAAAGTTTAAATAAACAGAATTGAGGACTGAATTAATATAGATGATTGAATTATAGAATTCTCAAAAAATATAATGTAAAGGGATGGAAAAAAATCATGGGGAAGATGAAATAATGGACACAGAGGAGAGATTCAGAAAATTCAACAATTATTTATCAGCAGGAGGACAGAGAAAAATATGAAAACATAATAAAAGAACATTTTTGACCTAAAAAAATGAATATTTAGAACAGGAAACTTACTAAATCCCGGAACCATATTTCTTAAACATTGGTGAAGATACTGTCATTTGACTATTTAATATCCATTTTCCCTTCTTAACAACCTGAGTCCACTTATTTTCCAGAGTGGACTTATGCTCAGCCAACTAACTGTATTTTCCAGGGTTCCCTGAAGCTATTTGTGAAACAGTAATGACCAATGATACAAAAGCAGGAATTACTAGAGGGGACCTCTACAACAAATTCTTTAAAAATGTATGTTTTGCCCTCTGCCATCCCTTATCCTTCCTACCTAGGATAAAGATGCAGTGCTGGAGTTGATACTAAGTGAGATGAAACATGAAGACAAAATTCATAGTAAGAGCTGAGCAGAAAAACATAGAAAGAGCCTGAGTCAGTGCTGGAATTATAAATCTACCTCACAACTCCTGAACAATCTATCTCTGGACTTATTATATGTAATAAAATTAAGTGTCCTTTGGTTAAGCCAAAGGACACTTAATGATGTGATGAAGTTTCTATTGCACACATTAAATCCTAAGTGGGATGACAGTCCTGAGTGGTTAAGATAAATCACTCAATACAGGGGTTTATGTAACAAATTGAATACAGCTAAACAATAGAATAATGAACAAAATAGTGAACTGGATGATTTACTCAAAGATGTGTCTCAGAATTCATCAAGAAAGGATAAAAAGACCTCAACATGAGGCAGGAATCTATCAAAAGCCTAGAGGAGAACATAGGCAGTAACCTCTCCGACATTGGCCATAGCAACTTCTTTCAAGATATTTCTCCAAAGGCAAAGGAAACAAAAGCAAAAATGAACTTTTGGACTTCATCAAGATCAAAAGCTTCTGCACAGCAAAGGACACAGTCAACAAAACAAAGAGGCAACCCAAGGAATGGGAGAAGGTACTTGCAAATGACACTACAGACAAAGGGCTGATATCCAAGATCTATAAAGAACTCCTCAAACTCAACACACACAAAACATATAATCACATCAAAAAATGGGCAGAAGACATGAACAGACACTTCTCCAAAGAAGACATACAAATGGCTAAAAGACACATGAAAAAACGTTCATCATCATTAGCCATCAGGGAGATTCAAGTCAAAACTACACTGAGATACCACCCTACACCAGTTAGAATGGCCAAAATTAACAAGACAGGAAACAACAAGTGTTGGAGAGGATGTGGAAAAAGGGGAACTCTCTTACACTGTTGGTGGCAGTGCAAGTTGGTGCAGCCATTTTGGAAAACAGTGTGGAGGTTCCTTAAGAAATTAAAAATAGAGATACCCTATGACCCTGCAAATTGCACTACTGGGTATTTACCCCAAAGATACAGATGTAGTGAAAAAAGGGCCATCTGTACCCCAATGTTCATAGCAGCAATGGCCACAGTCACCAAACTGTGAAAAGAAGCAAGATGCCCTTCAACAGATGAATGGATAAAGATATGGTCCATATATACTGTGGAGTATTATGCCTTCATCAGAAAGAATGAATACCCAACTTTTGTATCAACATGGACATGACTGGAATAGATTATGCTGAGTGAAATAAGTCAAGGAGAGAGAGTCAATTATCATGTGGTTTCACTTACTTGTGGAGCATAAGGAATAACTCAGAAGATACTGGGAGCTGGAGAGGAGAACTGAGTTGGGGAAAATTGAAGGGGGAGACAAATCATGAGAGACTGTAGACTCTGAGAAACAAACAGAGGGTTTTGGATGGGGTAGGGGCTTGGGTGAGCCCAGTGATGGGTATTGCGGAGGGCACGTATTGCATGGAGCACTGGGTGTGGTGCATAAACAATAAATTTTGGAACACTGGAAAAAAAATTAAATTAAATTTTTAAAAAAATTAAAAGAAAGTATCAAAGGAAGAATTAAGAGCTATGAAAACTAGACATATATGTCAGTGGCCCTGTGCTAGCTGTCCAAAAGGAAAGGGGGAAAAATGAGGAAATATTTAATTGAATATTGACCAAATTTTTTCCAGAATTAAAAATTTCAAAATCCTTATGATTTAAAGATTAAAGAACAAAAAGGATGGAAAAAAACAAATACAAATGCATAGATAAAATAGGACAGATAAATGATAGATAATTATACAATTTAAGAGCACCAGAAGCAAAATAAGTTCTAAAAATCTTAAAGTATGTTAAAAGGGAAAGCATAGCACCAAAAGGAATATGAATCAGATTGACATCAGCATGCTTAAAACAACCTGATATACAAGAAAATGCAGAACTATCATTGCAAGTCTCGAAGGAAAATAACTTCAGGTATGCAAGGACTCAAAGACTTACCACATAGAACCCTACAGCTAACAATTACAGAATACACATTTTTTGTCAAGTACACATGAAAATTTAATGTACATTAGCTACATTTTAAGGCCAAAAACAAGTTATGACAAACTTCAAAAAATTAACATACATTCCATGTTTTGGACCACAGGGCAATTATACCAATAATTGGTATAGAATAGAACCAACAGAATAGATAACATAAAAATACATGTTTAGAAAATTTATACATTCTAAATATCTAATGAACCCAAAATGGAATTAAAACATATTTTAGAAATTATTGAGACCTGAATGGTCTTGAAAATGACCATACTGATACTTGCATATTAGACTAAACTATATTTCCCATGGAAATATAGAACCTTAAATTCATTCGCTAGAAAAGAAGAAAAACTGAAGCATTAAATATCCAACATAGAAGTTATAAAAATTACCAGAAGTAAACCCAAACCAAGAAATAGAAGGGAAATAAAAATGCTCAGATATGAGAGTAATGAATTAAAAAATAATGAGGCAATGGAGAATAAAACATGTCAAATCTGCCTCTTTAGCGTATAATAGAAAGAACAGAACACAGCAAAAGTGATCAGAAGAAAAATAAAAATACACATAGGTGCCATGGTTTCTCATAATTATGACAGGGCCATTTTTAAAAGCATAACAATATGAAAACAGAGGGGCACGACAGAAAGGAATATATTACTTCCCTAAATAAAAGCAATTGGTTCCTAGAGCTTTGGTCTTCTCATATAGATACAGTAGCAAGATGAACTATTCAACATTTTTGAGAAGTGAAGGCCAAAATATAATTTTCATATGACATATCTCTTTACATCAAAAATTCAAGTTTCTCAACTAAAATATTATATTTAATGTAAATTTCATAGTTCATTTATGAAATAATACAAGTAAGAGTTTAATCCATACACCAAAAAAGAGTCTTTTTTTAATCCTACAAAATATCTAGAAATAAATTTATAAGGTCAGTATATACAGCTCAGTTTGGGGTCATATCATATTCATGCATAGAAAGGTTCATTAATGTAAATATGATCATTCTTTTAATGTATATAAATCTAATGCAATTCTAATCAGTGTTCCAAACTAAATTCTATAAAAGATGAGTAATATATAGCTTTTTGTGTATGGCCTCTTTCACTTAGCATAATAAATACTTTGTATGATTTCTAGTGTTAAATGTGTTAGGTATATTTCATGAACCAGCATATGGTCTGTTTTGGTGAATATTCCACGTAAGCTTGAGAAAATGTATATTCTGGGTGGAGCGTTCTATAAAAATGTCAGTCAGATCAGGTTGATGGATAGTGCTATTCAAGTCCTCTATATCCAGATCTTCTTCCTGTTTGAACTACCAATTATTGACACAGGGGTGTTGAGGTCTCTAACAATAATTGTGATTTTAACTATTTTTTTCAGTTTTAATTATGTCAGTTTTTGCCATTTATATTTCGCTATTGGGTGCACAACCATTAGAACCATTATGATCCTAGAGAACTGACCCCTTTATCATTATGTAATGTCTCTTTTTATCCTTGATAATCTCCCCTGTTCTGAGGTCTACTTTGACTAAAAATAATGCAGCTATACCAGTTTTCTTTTCATTAGTGTTATCATGATATATCTTTCTTCATTTCTTTAGTTTTGCATCTTTAAAGTGAGTTACTTGCAGACCACCTATAGCTGTATCTTATTTTTAGCCTTTCTGACAATCTGTCTTTTTTTTGGTGTGTTTGGACCATTCATATCTCAAGTGATTACTGATAAAGGTAATTAATACTTACCATGTCTGTAAATGTTTTCTATTCCCTTATCTCTTTACTTCCACTTTTTCTTCTACCTTCTCTAATTTTAATAGAACATTTTACATGATTCAATTTTATCACCTTTCTTAACATATTCACTATACTTCCTTATTATTTTTAGAGTTTACCCTAGAGTTTACAATATCCATTTTTAACTAACCTAAGTGAAACTTCAAATAAACTATACCACTACATATATTGTGCAGGGACCTTGTAACAGAGGAATTGTCATTCCTCTCTCATCTCTTGTGACATTGCAGTCCATTTATTTCATTTATCCATATCCATATACTATAATCATGTAAAAATTATAACTATTGTTTTTTAACCAAGCTGTTATATTTTAAATTAAGAATGAGAAAAATTAAATACTTTTATTTTACCTTCATTTATCCCTTCACTGATGCCCTTCCTTTCTTTATAAAATATTTATCTCCTCAGAGTGAGCTTTTTCTTGCTTTCTAACATGTCTTATAATTTCTTGTTGAAAACTGGATATGTTGGGGCACCTGGGTGGCTCAGTGGCTTAAGCCTCTGCCTTCGGCTCAGATCATGATCCCTGGGTCCTGGGATCAAGCCTTGCATCGGGCTCTCTGCTCAGCAGGGAGCCCGCTTCCTCCTCTCTCTCTGCCTGCCTCTCTGCCTACTTGTGATCTCTTTCTGTCAAATAAATGAATAAAACCTTAAAAAAAAAAAAAAACTGGATATGTTGTAACAGGTAATAGGAACTGCATTAAATAGTCCTTTAGTGTGAAGATTCATGTTAATCTTTCTAGAAGTTACACAACCTTAGACTATCTTTTTTTTTTTTTTTCATTTCTAGGCATCAGAGACTTTAAGTTCCTCTAGAGTCCTCATTTTTGTATCCCGTACTACTTTAGAGTTCCCCAAGAACAGCTCTTTGAATAGAGTCTGCCTTGAAGCTCTTTAAACTGTAATCTACTGTTATTCCGGTGCCCTGTTGGTGTGGTGCTTTCTATAACCTTCCAATTAGGGGTGCTTGGGTGGCTCCATCACTTAAGCATCTGCCTTTGGCTCTGGTCTTGATCCCAATATCCTGGGATCAAGTCCCGCACTGTGGTCTCTGTTCAGTGGTGAGTTTGCTTCTCCCTCTCATTCTGCCACTCCCCCTGCTTTTGCTCTCTCACTCTGTCAAATAAATAAGATAAATCTCTAAAAAAATTAAATAAATAAAGTTTATAATCTTCCAATTAAATTCCAGTCTTTTACAGAGCCTGTGTCTCAGTGATGAGACCATCATAAGTGTTTCTTTCCTGGCATAGCTCCCTGCCCCTACCCCTTACTCCCTTCCTTGGCTGCAGGATTACCAACCACTTTCCATGAAGTACTGTCTCTTTTTGACAGTTTTTTCCCCTTTGCTGAGATAGGAAAACCAGAGGGGGCTAAAGTAAGGAGGGATTCCCTTTCTCTAGTTGGAATGAACTGAATTTTTAATTTGAACTGAATTTCAGAACTGAATTTTGGCAGTCTTTTTACCTGGAGAGTGGGACTCTATTAAAAAGAAAACTCATTCTTCTTCTCATTCTCCCTTCAGAACCATGAGGGGCTTTTTCTCAGATTCTTGTGGAAAGATCCTGATAGGGTTCCTGGGAGGAAAGCTCAGGAAAGAATATAGACCCTCCTAAGAATCAGTTCCTAAGAGAGTCACTCTCACATTAGTCCACACTTGGATCTAGGAATTCACCAAAGTTGTCATTGAAATGCTCCAACCAGTTTATGGCACCAGTATATTCTGACCCAGGTAAGTAGATCTTGGTTTCTTTTTCTCTCTCTGGTTCTCTCTCTCTCTCTCTCTTTCTCTCTCTTGCTCTAGCCTAGCTCTCTAGCTGCACATCTCTCTCCAGATTTGAGGGTGGCACACTGCCCTGTGGCCTCAGTTCTTACTTGGGTCTTGATTTTCAGTTTATCCACCTTTTCCTTGTTGGAAGATTAAGAGTAACAACTTACAAGCTCTTTATGTCAGAGTTAAAGCTAAAAGTCCCAATAGTGAGATTTTAATGATTTTGTTTCCATATTTTATACTATTACTTTTATAATAAATTTTAAAAATCATACTTGAAAATGGAATTGGTGCTTGAGGAGGTAAGCAACAGTTGTCTAGAAAATTTATGTAGACACAAATCCTTGTTCGCTAACAATGTTGGAATGAGTAATGAAGTGTTTTAAGTATAAAGATTTCAAGAATATAGCAGATAACCTTATCCAAAATTACTTATCACCTACACACTTAGGAGAGTCACTTCAATTGCAGAATGCTTCTCTGGTCTCTTAACTTGCTGTTTTTACTCCTGCAATTAGAGTATGCAAACAGGTCTAATTTGAAACAGAGTTCAAGATATTTCAGTCAATCTACTCCATGAGACAGTCTGAAATTGAATTTCTGAATTTCCTAGAGCTCAGTACTTTGCACACAATAGGCCTTTAATATATGTTTTTTAAATGGAACTGCAGCAACACAAGTAATATATTTTACAAAACATGAAATAATTCCTTTTTTTACCCCAAATTTCCTATGCTTAGTGTGAAGGATAAGCTCTATAAATGATTTAAGAGCTCATTAGCCTGATTTTCAGAAATACCTGAAAGTTTCACCCCCATTTTGGTTCCACAGCACTCGGTTCAGCAATGACTCTGGATCCCACCTTTTTGTTTTGGAAGAGTCAAAACTGATGAAAACTTTGTTCATACCACCTTTATTGTGATCTAACTCCTAATCATATTAAGGCTTTGTGTAACTCTGAGATGGATGAGGTCACCCTGGCCTGGCTGTGGTCCTTGTGGTCCTTGTGGTCCTTGTCACTTACCCAGAAAGTCTCTGACTTCACTAAAGAATCACCATTATTCTTCCAGAGGTCTAACCTCCCCCTCAGCCACTCAGATGCTGTCATCTGCCTCATGTGCCCACTGAGATACTAGCACAAGGATGCTTCAACATATGAATTTTGGAGTCAATAAGGTAGCTGAAATCTTAGTTCAAAATTCTCTCTTAGAACTGGTATTTTATGTTCTGCCAACTTTTCTTTCCCATACATCTTTTTTTTTTTTAAGTGCATAAAATTAACAACTTCCAATACCTGAAAAATCTAATTCTTCATCCTTAACTCCTATACACAGACGATTATTTCTCGGTCTCAAAATAAGTCTGCATAACCACCTGCTTTTAAATCACCAAGAATGCTTGTTAAAAATGTTTCAGAGTTTTCTGCCAAACTCTGACCCATTAGATCAGAATTGATGAGAATATACCATAACCCCCCAACAAAACATTTTCACCTATTCCCCTATTGATTCTTTCTTACACCAAATTTTATAAGCCACAAGTTAGCTTTTAGAAATAAATACAAGCAAAATGTTATTTAAACTACCATAACTTTTTTCAATATTATATTTTCACATTTCCATTTATTTCAATTTTAATTTTTTTCAGTCCTCTCATGCACTATCCTCACAGACTTCCAACAATCCTGGGCTCTGACTCCATTCATTTTAAATTCAGTATAAAGTAAAGATGTTCCTACTGCTAAAGGCAGCAGCCTCATGATGCGTCTCATTTTCCTTCAGTTCTTAATGGCCACTTTTCTCTCATTTTGTGTTAAAGGTGACTTAAGTGGAGATTTTTTTTCTCACTTCAAAAAATATGTAGAGAGTACTTACTAGGGACTATGCCAGACACAGTTTCTTTAACATCAAGGGAGTTTTTTGAAAATAAATCTGAAGGTAGTTGTCATACCTCATTTTGGGTGGGGTTCAGAGCAAGTAAGGTCATCAACAACTAGGAAGAAATAAACATCACTTTGAGACACCATTTTGTGGATTTATATAGAACAGTACTTCAGGAGTGTTCTAGCAATTTATGTGCTTTCATATGCCAGACCAGTCACACTAAGGTGCAATGTCTAAGGTGCTAAAAGGCTAGTACTTTTAAACACATCTTCAGTATGACATTGTCCTGGTTCTTTAAATGACCAACACTAGAATTGTGACTTTATGTTACTTCTAGTTATCTTCTAACTGCAGTGGTGAAAATACTAAGATGCCTCTCAAGATGATTTGATATGGAGCCCATAATATAATTTAGATGTTTATCACCAATGACAAACATGTTATTATCTTGACATTTTTGCTAACGTCTAGCCGTTGGCTCTGCATTAGCAGCACTGAAAGCATATCACCACTCTCTCCTCAAGATCACAGACTTCCTCCAGGCTTCACTGGATTCCATTAAAAATGAGATGGATCAAAATATAAAGTTTAAGATTATATGAAAAAAGATCAGCCTCCATAAAGCCTATTCGGAATAGAACTAAATACCCACTACCATGTTCCCAAAGAACTACACCTACTCAACACCTCAGAGCAAAACTGAGTACCTGGTAGTATTTAGAATATCTTCATCTGTAGAGCATATTATATACATTTTTAAAATTAATTTATTTTTTCATCACATAGGTGTCTTATTATCTCAAATCACAACAAGAAGGGTGAGTATGGTACCATGATTTATCATTCTTATATAATACCCAGTGCTCATTATATCATGTGCCCTCCTTAATGTCCATCACCCAGTATATACATTTTTTATATTTGGGCTAGAGAGATAACTACCAAATTTAGCTGGGATCAACTTCCTTTTTTCTAAGTATATTTGCTTTCCAAAATAATTAGCATCTTTTGCTTAATAAAAGAAGCAAGAATCACAGAATCACAAAGATACAATAGATTTTTGAGGTGACATTCCAGATTTTTCAAATTTTCTATAACAATGGATTAAATTCCCAAGTATTTAGCAAGTATCATTACTTTTTAGGTGTCCTATAAAATTGTTGATTTTTTTTAAAAATTAAAAGGTTATTTCTCTCCGGTTATATTTTGTTTTTCATATCAAAAATATACTTGCATTTTAATGTGTTTCATGAAATATTTTCACCGGAAGGACACATTTGATCCCAAATGCAATCACATTATTGAAAAACAGAGAGCATCTTCAGAAAGTAAGTGATAAAAGGAAGTAAACAGTAAAAGTGTTTCAACTTATGAATATGGAAATTCATTAAATGTCTTATGTATATGGGTATCAAAACAGAAAAAATAAGTTATATAATAATATCCACTACATTCATTCTGTGCCTTACTCACAATACTTTATCATCATTTAATTTTGTAATTCCTGCTATATAAAATATATCATGAGCCAAAAAAGTGTCTGATTCTGTTCTTCACTAGTAATTGCCTGTTAGATTTTATTAGATTACACAAATTATGCTTTCTCTAATATAGTCATTTTAATTGTTTTATTAAAATGTTTCTTAAAACATTAAAAAATTTAAATCCATTTTGTTTCCCTACTACTAAGATAGAGTGGACACTATTATATTGAGTTGCTGGCCCAATCCATTTTACCCCCTTTGTCTTGCCTAATCCAATTCACATAGCCATCCATCTCAACAAAGACATAACTCAGAGGAGCATGATCCCATCTTAGAGATTCTATGTTGTCTAAGCTAATCATAATAATTCCATTCACCTTGCTAGTGATTGATTTAGAAATGAGCATGTGACCCAATGCTGGCTAATGAGGCATTGGGCTAGACTTTTGGGCGACTTCTAGAAAAGTGGTACAGTAGGAGGTGACTTCTTCTGTGCACTGGTGTAGCTGGATGAGAAATCTGGAACAATCTATATATGAGCTTTAGGATAGAGACATAACATGGAGTAGGGCATATCCAAGAAAATCTGGATGCACTCTCCCTCCATACTTCAGCTTAAGACAGTATAAAACAGGTTTCTTTTTTGCTTAAGTGGAATGCAACTAAAACACCAATCCTCCTTAAAAACAGACAACAATTGTACAATATTTGAAGACATCTAGCTGAGATTCCATTGCTTTCAGAGATCAGGAACCTTTTACATAAAACCAATTCTTTCTGGCCATTAGCCCAATCTTGTCTAATGCTATAGGTCACTATCTTTTTATTTTTTTAAATTTTTTATTTACTTTAGAGAGAGAGTGTGTGTAAGTGAGTGGAGTGGGGGGAGCAAGGAGGGGTAGAGGGAGAGGGAGAGAATCCTCACACAGATGCCCCACTGAACATCCCACAGATGCCCCATGGAGATCCACACAGGGCTCAATCCCAGAATCCTGGGATTAGGACCTGAGCTGAAATCAAGAGCCAGATGCTTAACTGACTAAGCCACTAAGGCCCTGGTCACTATCATTATTTTTGACAACCAGATGGAAAGAGACTAAAATTCTATTAGAGACAATAGTGTTTGATTTTCAAAACATGTTTATTGAGCAAGAAGCAAGCTGCTTTTTTTAAGTTAGGCATGAAAAAAACATATTATTAGACTTAAATATGAAAAGGAATGTCTAGCTCCTTGGGGAGCCAGCACCCTTGGGCAGATTCCTTTTGTTCTGTTTACACCTTATTGATACAAAAAATGCCTCAGTAGACTTACAATACTGTGAATTCAGTAATTTTTTAGAGAAGATAGCATCATACTGATGTGTCACAGTAAATGAAAGCACCTCAAAAAATACTGTTTTCTCTAGTAATCTTATAATCAAGATATTTTGCTTCCACAGACTGTGCTGATATTAAATGTTGCAATGTGGAGAGATCAAACAAGGATCTTTGCTAAAAATAAGTTAAGATAATGGAAAGACAAAATTAATAATAGACCGTCTTAGACCCCCTTAAACTTTTGACAGAGAGAGAAATATAATCACATTGTTCCATACCTTATTTCTCTGCCACTCCCCTCTGCCAAGTTCTGGTACTTAACTTTCACCTTCCAAATGCTGATATCAAAGACAGCCCCATACTTACAAATACCATTGAGTAACACACTGGATTATTAAAGAAAAAGAAGAAGGAGAAGAAGAAGAAGAAGAAGAAGAAGAAGAAGAAGAAGAGGAAGAAGAAGGGGAAGAAGAAGAGGAAGAAGAAAATCAATAAGAGGAGGGCAAAACAACAGAGAGCCATCAACAGAACAGAAATCTTTTGAAGAACTGCTGAAAGATCTAATCCATGAAGAAACAAACATTTCAGAAAAGCGTGATTAAAATATTTGAAAGTATTTTATGAAAATAGGAGAGTATCGGGGCTTCTGGCCTCAGAGTATACAAAATGAACACAACAAGAAGGAAGAGGTCCTAAGTTACTGATCATGGTGATTAATTTGGGAACTGCATTTGAAGGAGTCAGGTCAGGTGGCTGCTCAGTACCAAGTGCAAGGACAAAGTCTTGTGTTCTGCAGCAGGCAGCACCAGTCTTTGCCCTTGTGCTGGACCAGTGAGAGCAAGGATGGAGAGGCAAGGTCATGTCTGGGGTAACAAGGGACCTTAAAAAGAATGGGAAGTCCCCACATACTTTCATGAGCTGCTGGCCTGCCCTTGACAATTAGCAAAGACCTATCACTGGAAACAGAACAAGACCCACTCTAGGATGTGGAAATCAAAATAGCTAGGTAGAAATCCAAGTCTTCTAAAACTATTACCTTGACATAGAAGTATCAAGTTTAACAAACAGAATCTTTATTCCCTAGAAAGGAAAAAATATTATGGTGAAATCACAAAGCTTGAAAGATAGGAAGACAGCCCAAAAGGTTTTTAGAGATTAAATAAGGAAAATCAAATTGGTATCAAGCTTTTCTATTACTAACATTGGGGGCTAGATCATAAGGGAACAACATTGTCAATCGCTAACAAAAACAAAAACAGAAAACCTCAAGCTCCAATTATATAGTCAAGTTAATGTACAAATGGGAGGAAAAACTAAGAACATTTAAGATGCAAGGACTATATATGAAGAAACTGCTTAAACTACACACAATATATAAATTATGGATCCAGGTTAGATAAAAATAAAAAATACAAGAACCATTAGTGAAAAAGTAAATCCTTTTATAAATTTATGTTTAAAAGCCCATATATAAATAATGTGCAGTAATAATTGGGAAATAAAATTCCATGTGACCAAAATAAGAAGGGAGATAAGACTATGCTGAGTGAAATAAGTCAAGTAGAGAGAGTCAATTACCATATGGTTTCACTTACTTGTGGAGCATAAGGAATAACATGGAAGACACTGGGAGATGGAGAGGAGAAGTGAGTTGGGGGGGGAATTGGAGAGGGAGAAAAACCATGAGAGACTGTGGAATCTGAGAAACAAACTAAGGGTTTTGGGGGGTTTGGGGGGTGAGCCTTGTGGTGGGTATTATAGAGGGCACGTATTGCATGGAACAGTGGGTGTGCATAAACAATGAATTTTGGAACACTGAAAAAGAATTAAATTAAATTAAATTAAAAAAAAAAGTATGAGGGACACCTGGGTCGCTCAGTGGGTTAAGCCTCTGCCTTTGGCTCAGGTCATGATCCCAAGCGTCATGGGATCTAGCCCCATATCAGGCTCCCTGTTCAGCAGGTAGCCTGCTTCTGCCTCTCCCACTCCCCCTGCTTATATTCCCTCTCTCGCTGTGTCTCTCTCTGTCAAATAAATAAATAAAATCTTAAAAAAATAAAATAAAATAAAAATAAAGTATGAGAATGTTAAAAAAAAAAAAAAAGATGGAAAGAAAAGCAAACGCATAGGAAACCCTGCGGGGTCTCCCATGTGCTTTCCACTGACCTTTTGGAACTGCTACAGACACTCACACATCATCAAATCTAGATCAAGTGTGTTTTCCTAGAAAAATTAAAATCACCAAAATTGCCTAAAGAAGAGAAAGAAAATATGATTAAGTACAATACACCTAGAGAAAACTGGAGATTCTGGATAAAAATCTATCCATAAAAGAAACATCAGGCTGAATCACTTATAGTGGTTGGGTCTAACAAAGATGATTTTTTGTTATACAAACCACTCAGAGAATAAGGAATAAAAAGATGGAATTTATTCCTGCACCATCTCTGAACCTCACTTCACCATGACTCCCAAAGCAGACAAGAATAGCACACATATATCCTGCTTAGTTCTGAACAAAAATGTAAAAACTTAAACAAAATATTGGAAATCATACCAATGAAATTTCTAAGAATGTCAAGGCTTATTTAACACTTAAAAAAAGTTAACAAATTAACTCATCACATCAAGATGGTAAAAGAAAAAAAAAATCAACTCCTGCTATACCCGAGTTTTCGCATCTGAGAGACCACCAAGGAGCCAACACTGATGCAATCACACGAGGGTTTATTTAACAAGCTTAAGCTTGGTCCCAAGTATACCCGACACAGCAGAGTAGGGACTTGGACCCCGAGCTTAGTTAAGGCAGGGATATTTATGGGTTCCTCTTACTAAAGCAGAGTGGGGGTCTCTGGAACTAAAGCAGGGTGGGGCTTCTTAGAACTAAAGTAGAGTAGGGGAAAGTTCAGCCCTTGGGCACAGGGGTCTGAGATGGCTACCAGAGCTAAGATGGCTGTACTTATGCTAAGGCTAAACCTGAAGTGGGATGGCCTTAATTTTTCTCTGCCTCCACATTTCCCCCTCTCAGAGGAACCTAAGGAAGGACCCAATCATGGGTCCAGGCTGGTCTCAGCAACAAGGTCTGGTGGTTGGTATTGCTGTCTGAGTGCCATGAGCTGAACTGTACTGACTCTGTCTTTGACAAAAGTAAGCAACATTAGTGGGGTAAGTGAGAACAGCGCAGTCTTAGCTTTAGGGGATTGTCCTTGTCGGGCTGACTTTTCCATTCTGGGACGAAGTCCTTGAGAATGGTGTGTGGATCAGCTGGCCAGACGTGGGTGTAGTGGACCCAGGGAATAATCCCATCGACCTTGAGAGCAGTGGGAGTGGTCAGGATCACCATGTAGGGTCCCTTCCAGCGAGGCTCCAAGTTTTCCACTTGGCGGCAGTGCATCCAAACCAAGGCCCCGGGTTGGTAAAGATGTGGTTCCAGCTCCGTCTCCATCTCAGTGTGGACAGTTAGGATCCCTGCATGGGCTAGACAGACTGTAATGCCTGCAGTGGCTGGAGTACAGACTGATCAGTCATCATTAAGGAGGAGGGCCTGATACCCCGTCACTCCAGCGTTTGTCATCCTCAGGTCTGGTGGAGTCCAGAGAAGGCCCTTGATAGCGTGAGTGGTGGTCAAGATGAGATTTTGACCCAAAATCAATTTACTTGCATCCTTGACCAGGAAGGCCATGGCAGCAATTATGCAGAGGCAAGGGGGAACCCAGATGCTACTAGATCTAGTTTCTTGCTAAGATAGGCTACTGGCCTTTGCCAAGGCCCCAGAGTCTGAGTCACAACTCCTTTGGCCACCTCTGCCTCTTTATCCACATACAAGTGGGAGGGCTTGGTAACATCTGGTATGGCCAATGCTGGGGCACTCAGTAAGGCTGTTTGTAATTCCCGAAATGCTCCTTATATCTGGGGCTGACTAACTGGCAAAAGCAAGATCGTCTAAATGAGCTATCGTGCAACTTCTCTTACGTTTACCTCAAGTTGTCTAGCTTAGGCAAATAAACATTTAAAAACAATCAAATTTAGAATTTAACACCCATACAGGTGTGTTATTAAAACATAATTTTTCTCTCTAGAATAACCTTCATTTCCAGAGATAGTCAAATCAGGACTAATTTATTTGAAAAATCAAGTCCAGCTTTAACAAACTTGGCCTAATTATTTACATAAGCTCAGCAAGAACAGTAAGTGTGATCATATAGATCTTTTAGAATCTGCTTTGCTGGAACTTCTTATAAGGAATCTCTAGGTTGAACTTTTAGTAGCCTCTCCAGGCCAGAAGCCAAGCCACGTAGTTGCCATCAGACATGCCTGCAATACCTGTCGATTTGGGCAAATTCCTCTTCCTGAGTTCCTGCCCCTACCAGGAAGTGACATTCTTTTCTCACCTGGTGAGGCTGCTGGGAACTCTGTAAGCAAGGTATCAGGCCAACAGTTCCAATGGGCTTTACAGCTTCAAGTTTTATAAAGTCAACCTTAGTTCCTTTAAGCTGTCTGGTCATACCTGAGTCTTTTCAAATATGACATTCCAGTCAAAGCCTTGGTAAAATAACCAGTGTTTCCAATGGTGTCCTGTTACAAGGAGAACAGATTCTTATTGAACTTATGCAAATGACTGATTGCCGTGGAAGAAAGAATACTTGCTGAGATCTTTTGGTTTCAGAGGGTTCAGATAGAGAGAAAAGTTGAATGCCTTGATTCGTTTACAAATGAATACTTTTACAGCTCTGTAAGTTACAGATAACTTAAGAAAAAGTTTCCCTAGTCTGGAAGAGCAAACATTACAGAACCAGTCATGTTTAAAATAAGACAAAACATTAAGAGACACAACATTACAATTTTTTAGTTCATTTAGTCCCATGGTGCTAATTCTGGTTTAGTCCAAATGCAGCCTTTACTTCTGGAAATTCTTATCCATCTCAGTTCCAGGATTTTAACATATCAAAGACCTGTATTTATCCTGAAAGTCTCCCATATGAATTTCCTTTAGGGTGGAATTCATCTTATAAGAAAATTAAAACAATTACAAATGACAAAAACTCAGAATAGATATGGTTAAATATCAAGTGATGACCCTTATCAAAACATTAAAACTTTAGGAAATGTATAGAACCTCTAGAGTAGTTACAGAATTTACCCAAATGTAACCCAAGGTTTATCATTGGTTTAGCAGTACTCCCTGAGTAACTTAGCTTATAAAGGAAAAGCCTTATGAGTCAAAGAGATCTCATTTATAATTTTGGGTGGGCAAAGAGGAAACCATTTACATTTTCTTAACAGCAGATCAATTAATCTAAGAAAACATTGTCCTTTTAAACAGAGATAATTTCAGTCTTATACCAATGTACTTTTAAAACCCATTCATTTCAATCTTAGTCCATCCTGACCATCCTAAATTCCATTCCAAAGATTTCCCTTCGCAAACCTTCTACAACTTTCTTTTGCATCAAGGTTTCGTCCCCAGCCATTTCCTTCCAAACAACCATCTCATTTAGGACAAAATTACCTTCTCTTACCTTCAACAAAATGTATTCCCATTCCTTAAATCTTTCTTACATATCTCCTACTTCCCTACATACAGAGTTGCTTCCTTTATTTCCATCAGTCTTACAGTTAGCGGAATTTTGTACTTTTTTTTTTAAGGTATTATTTATTTATTTGACAGGCAGAGATCACAAGTAGGCAGAGAGGCAGGCAGAGAGAGAGAGGGAGAAGCAGGCTCCCCACTGAGCAGAGAGCCCAATGTGGGGCTCGATCCCAGGACCCTGGGATCATGACCTGAGCCAAAGGCGGAGGCTTCAACCCACTGAGCCACCCAGGTGCCCCAGAATTTTGTACTTTTAGAAACACCTTAACCTCTAGTCAGTTATTAATCAAATGTGAACAGTTATAACAGAATTCTTTAGATGCCAATTTATGAATCAGTTAAGCACAAAACATATTTACCAACAGATTTAAATATTCTTATTTTCTTTACTGTAAGAAGTCAAAAGCACAAACCTATGTTCAGTAATCAATGACTTAGCATTTTATCCTGTTTGTTTAAGACCTAAATGTCCAACAAATTTAATTTTATTTGTTTTCCAAGCAAAACTTTAAACTTTCAGGTTACCAAAGACTTTGAAAGCTATCTCAGCAATTACCTATTAAAACTTTGAGACAGACAATTAACCATCAGTTTAGTCATTTCTTTGCTAACAGATTTTAACAAGTAACATGAGCTTATTTGACCTTCAGTAAACTTTGATTGAAGTTTCACGTTTACTGCTAATAACTTAAAAGACATATATATCTTAATTAAACCAACAAACTTAACTTAGTTCAAATACTGATTTATGTTCCACCTGGGCCCACTTCGCTTCAAATGTTTACCTGAGACACGGGTGGGAAGGTCTGGAGTGGGGGGGTGTTAGGTCCAGGGACTGCTCTTCTTGCTCCTTGACAGTGAGGAGAGAAGGAGCCGTAGTGCATGATCTAGAGGCTAGTCATGCAGACTCCATGACTGTCTCTCCTCACTGTCAAGGAGCAAGAAGAGCAGCCCCTTCAGTCATGCAGGTTGCACACACACTGATGCAGACACATGAGAAGGGGGAGACAGAAGAAACAAAGTGCTGCCAGGAGGCAGAGAAAGGATTCCTGGTTTTAGAGCTCATCAACTCCAACAGAGGAGCAGACGCCATGCTTAAACCTGCCAGCAAGGGGGAGGGGCTAGGCACGGCATCTGGCCAGAGACAGCAAGGAACTTCCCCTAAACAAAGGTAGTTTCGGCAGCTGCTTGGGAATATTCCTTAAAGTCTCTGTCTTGAGTTAGACTAACCCCAGTTGGCTCCAGTTATAGCCCTTAACACACTAAATGAGTGAGGGAGAAGCCCCACATCTATTAGGAGGAACGGAGAGACGAAAGTCAGAGTCCCCTTACTCTCTCCTTGCCTCATTTCTCCAAACACAACAACAATGCAACAGACAACCAAAAGATAGAACAAAGACAACTGCAGACCCAGGGTCCTCCCAGGGTCATCCAGCATTAAAGGATGGCCATTCAGACATGCAGAAAGTCCGAAACGTTCCCTTTTGTACGTCCATGCTCAGGTTATGAGCTCTTTCCCTAACGTCTAAGAAGTGATCAATCATCAGAGACAGAGGAGTTGTCTGCATCTGTCCCATCACGTCCTCAGTCCACAAGACAAATACACTTACAACAATTAACAAGAACACACTCACAAAGACAAATGATCTGGTGCTGCCACGAAGACAAAACTGGAAGGAAGTTAAGGGAGAATCCAGCCGTAAGGGCAGCCAGCTCTCTTCATAGATGAGGACCTTGTCTTCCGGGCCTGACCGCAACAGCAGCCGAACCTCTATGCGGGGGCAAAGGGACATCTCCCAAGACCCCCTGGTTGACAGCCCGCCACGCATCTGCTTGAGCCAATGTCGACTCCAGATACTCAGATTGGAATTCCTACAAGCAGAAAAAGTGCAGAGTGGAGCTCCCAAAGTATGCACGCAAATAGACAAAAATGAGTGCACTCACCAGCCGGCGCAAGACCCTCCGGGTTGGGGTCCTGGGAGTCTCCCAGATCTCAGTGGAACTTCCAAATGTTGTACTTGAGTTTTCACGTCTGAGAGACCACCAAGGAGCCAACACTGAAGCAATCACATGAGGGTTTATTTAACAAGCTTAAGCTTGGTCCCAAGTATATCTGACACAGCGGAGTAGGGACTTGGACCCCGAGCTTAGTTAAGGCAGGGGTATTTATGGGTTCCTGTTACTAAAGCAGGGTGGGGATTCCTTTACTAAAGCAGGGTGGGGATCTCTGGAACTAAAGCAGGGTGGGGCTTCTTAGAACTAAGGTAAAGTAGGGCAAAATTCAGCCCTTGGGCACAGGGGTCTGAGATGGCTGCAGGAGCTAAGATGGCTGTACTTATGCTAAGGCTAAACCTGAGGTGGGATGGCCTTAAATTTTCTCGGCCTCCACACTCTGTAGATGCAAAAAAGATATTTCCAACTAAATAACCATGTTAAGATAGAAATAAATGGGAATATCTTTGAAGTTACTTAAGAAAGTAACTACCATTGGGGCGCCTGGTGGCTCAGTGGGTTAAAGCCTCTGTCTTTGGCTCGGGTCATGATCCCAGGGTCCTGGGATCGAATCCCGCATTGGGCTGTCTGTTCAACAGGGAGCTTGCTTCCTTCTTTCTCTCTGTCTCCCTCTCTGCCTACTTGTGATCTCTCTCTGTCAAATAAATAAATAAAATCTCAAAAAAAAAAAAAAAAAGAAATATGTACCAAAAACTATGGTAAATATTAGTTTTAAGATTGGCACATTAGAGACATAACATTTAAAAAGGAAAAGTATAAAAACTTTATGAGTAAAAAAGAAGAAAAGTATCAGAATATATATTAGGTATTACTATTTGATATTTCCTACCTTTCATGTGCTGAATAAAGGAAAGAGAATAATATAAGGAGTATTGGTATTGAAAAAAGACTAAGGATCTTACTAATTTAGGTGCCATTAACTTCTGTTTTGAAAATCAAAGAAAGGGATTGAATGTAGTTTAAGATAAAGGAAAGACTGCATAACTGTGAATGGGTGCATTATTTACTATGTGGTTTTGTGCCAGTGGGATGTATTTTGAAAACTAAAAATAAAATACTAGACCTCTACTTCATACCTGTTGTAACAACAACAACAACAAAAAATCATAAAGTTTAAAATAAGTGGCAAACTTTTTAAAAAAACATATTTGGAAAATAGTCAACACTAAATAATACTAAGCCAATTTTAAAATAGAAAAAAAGCTAGCTGAAGAAAATGGTTAGAGGATACAAATAAGCAATTTCAAGAGAAGAATTTAAAACAGCCAACAAATATGCAACAGAATGGCAAATACAACTTTTCTGTCTCAAAACTTCCAGAGAAACTCATTAAACTATGACAAAACAATAGGCTTCAAGTATCCCTCGTTCTAAACAGTTTGCTATGAAGAGATGAGCACAGCATGAGCAAAAAATCTGTTCCCCACAGGAGCCAAGCACTCTTCTCAGGTCTGAGCAGAGATGAATTTGAAGAGGACTTGTGGAAAATATCTCTTGAGAGAATGGTTAGTACAACTTGAGTAGCTTTTCAGTGGGTAGAGAGGGTGCCTCTTCTTTACCTGAGATAGAATGCAGGACTCCAGAGTTCAGTAGAAGTGGATCACAGGAAGGAGAATCACACTGGGATTATCACAAAAAGAAACCTATAATCTTTTACTTATGATAGGTTAACCTAAGGTAGACCATTGAACTCATCAAAAATAACTAAAAAAGCTGGATCAAATACAAAAATAATCAGATTAAGGTTATTAGAGAACTATAAAGGCAGCATAAATGTGAGGGACTGAGATTCCAGATAGAAATGAAATTCCCTGAGGCCAAAATATATCCCATGATAATTTTCACCTGTAACAAAAGTGAGGGTTTAGAAAGACAAAGAAATGAAGAAAGAAAGGGAAAGGAGCAGCTGCTTTAGGATAGAAAATCTTTGCAGAGCTTTTAGGTATATTATAGAAGAGGGAAAAAAATGGAATTCAGGGATACCGATAAATCAGGACTTTGTGTCCATGATCCAGGAGTGAAGCAAAGTGCAGAGAAGGAATCAGACAATCCAATCCTCTTTTTCCTCAAAACATCGTGATTCTTCGGTATCTCAGGTAAGAGGGAGGGAAGCTGGAAAAGCAGCTGCTAAGACGCTGAGAAGGTAAGCAGATTGATGGGCGGCCTTACCTGATGGAAGAGAATAAAACTGAGTAAGGATTCACCAAGATGGAGAGACCCTTGTGAAAATCTCATGTGTTCAGTTTGGATCACTTAAAGATGACCCTCTAAGAATAAAAGCAATCTTGAAATACAAAACTTCTGACAGACATTGAAAACTGACTTCAAATATAATTAATCACTGCTTGCATTAATGAGAGCCTATTGTGGTCTAACTACTTAGCAGAAAATAAAGAAAATATTCTATAAGGAAATAAAGCATATTTGGACCCTTTACAGTTAATTTATAATGCTTAACATTTAATCAAAAAATAGCAAGTATATCAAAAGACGACATGAGACAAAACCAGAAAATAGAAAGAGATCTTCAAGGTGATTCAGATATTTCAGTTATCAGATATGAATATCATGTAAGGATGATTAACTATGTTTAAGAAAAGAGATAGTAATATAGACAATTTCTCAAAAGGAATGCAGACTATAAAAGAGAATTCAAGTTATATTAGAAGTAAGAAATACTTGATTGAAAATAAGAATGCAGTTGATGGAATTAATTTATAGCTGCAAAGAGGATTCGTGCTCTAAAAATAACCCAATGGAAGATACCCAGACTGAGGTACAAAGAGGAGAAAACACAGAATATAGAAAAGGGTAAAGATCTAAAAGTTGCATAAGACAAGATGCAAAAATCTTACATAGATATCACTTGAATCACAGAAAAATTCAAGAGAAAGAATGACACAGAATTAATATCAGAAAATCTAATAGTTGAGAATTTGCAGAATTGATAAACCATATCAAGTCACAAGATTAAATACATATTATTCATTCCAAAGAGGTTGTAAACAAAAAACTAAAAATCTATACTAAGTATATCATTGTAAAACTACACAATACCAAATAAAAATAGAAGAAAGATATTTGTCTTCAGAGGTGCAATTTTGCAACTAAAAGCTGATTTCTTTTTTTTTTTTTAAGATTTTATTTATTTATTTGACAGAGAACACAAGTGGGCAGAGAGACAAGAGGAGGGGGGAGCAGGCTCCCCACTGAGCAGAGAGCCCAAAGCAGGGCTCGATCCCAGAACCCTGAGACCATAACCCCAGCCGAAGGCAGAGGCTCAACCCCCTGAGCCACCCAGGTGCCCCTAAAAGCTGACTTCTTAAAAGAAATGACAGACAATAGAAAACAATAAAATGATTTTGCTAAAGGCTAATTAGGAGCCAAATACCAAATAAAAACATTCCCCAGTAATAATGAGACATAAATAAATCATCTTGCCAATCAAACTTAAAAAGATGAAAGGACGAACAGAATTTCTTCAGGCAGAGGGAAGAGAATGCTTGGCAGAGCATGGAAATACAGGAAAGAATGATGTGACTGTGTAATAAAAATGGTGACTGTATGGGTAACTGAAGGCAAATCTGAATTTTAAAATAATATACTGAGAATTTGAGGTAGAAATAAAATACATGAAACCAAAAACACAAAGGCAGGAGGTCTTGAATGGAATTAAATTTTTATTGAGAATTAAGTCTTCTGCATAACTTGGAATTCATAAGAGGTAGATTCATGAAGCAGGTGAAGTTTGTGCCTGTTGTAATCTCTAAAGTAATCAATTAAAAAAAAGTAGCAGAAGAACGTGAAACTAACTATGACAGAAGAGGAAAATGGAATAACAAATATACTTGAGTAACTGAAAAGAAAGAGAGAAGAAGAGACATAAAAGAGCTGGGAAATTTTTAAAGAAATCATAAGTTGATAGATTTAAACTCAATATATGAACAATAAAATTACAAAGTAACAGGGGCACCTGGGTGGCTCAGTGGGTTAAGCCTCTGCCTTCAGCTCAGGTCATGGTCTCAGGGTCCTGAGATCAAGCCCCACATCGGGCTCTCTGTTCAGTGGGGAGCCTGCTTCCCCCTCTCTCTCTGCCTGCCGCTCTGCCTGCCTGTGATCGCTCTCTCTCTGTCAAATAAATAAATAAAAATCTTTAAAAAAAAATTACAAAATAACAGCCTGGGGGAGGCTGGATGGTTCAGTCAGTTGAGTTTCTGCCTTCAGCTCAGGTCATGATCCCAGGGTTGTGGGATCAAGTCCCACATCAGGCTCCCTGCTTGGCAGAGAGTCTGCTTCTCCTTCTGCCCTTCCTCACCCACTTGCACTTTCTCTCTCTTGCAAAAATAAATAAATGAAATTTTTTTTAAAGTGACAGTCTGAATAACTGAAAGGAATGGCAAGACTATTAAAAATCTGACTATATGCTACTTTAGAAAGGGCACAGAGGTTGGAAGTTCAAGGGTAGAGAAGGTGTGTGAAGCAAATACTTACCAAAGGAGAGCCGCTTGCTCATACTAAAGGAGAGGACGCTAAGATCAGAAGCATGATTAGAGATAAACAGATAAAGCTACTTACAAACCAAGGCAATGATAACTTTGAGGAGTGGCCATCACCGGGAAAGGGCACAAAGATGTCTTCCTGGTTGGCCAGTAAGGTTCTATTCGTTGATCCAAGCAGTGACTACATGGATATATTCACTCCGGGAAAAATCTTAAAGCTATACATTGAAGTATCTACTTTCCTGTATGGCCCATGTGCTTTAATAAAATGTTACTTTAAAAGGGGGATCCTTTTTCTCAAAAACAACCCAAGGATGCAAAAGGGAAGTAGACAACCGAAACCCAGAGTGAGGAGAACAGGTGACCTTGGGGTTCAGAAAGCTGGAAGAGGACCTCCTCTCAGGGAAAAACCAAAGATAGGAAAAAAGCCTCCTGCAGAACAAAACAAAACAATGATGGTTTTATAGCCATTACCAAGAGAACACTAACTAGAGGTTATGACTCTCCCAAGATGATGAGTGTGTCCTTCTTTCCTAATCTTTTTTCACACTAAGCTAGAAAAATTAATTGAGAATGAGGAAGATAGAAGAATAAAATGGTGAGTTAACAAAATATGGTCTCTTAGCTACTAAAGATCTCTAGCTCAGAGAGGGGGAGAGTTTTAAAATGAGTAACAAACATTGGTGCTGATCTTATATGACACAGAATTTCTGAAACTGAGATGAGAATGTTTTGAAGGAATAACTCAGAAAAGTCTATGACACCTACTCTAGATTTCATCCAGGGAAAAAGAAGCATTCCAAGGCGTGGTTTTGCAGGCTTGGCAGTGAGAAAAAGAAATAGAATGGCTCTGCACTGCATCATCTTAACAGCAGTTCATCCAATAAACATTTTATGTTTGAAAAAATGAAGTTGTATATGAAGGGATCATGGAAATGTAAATTAATACATTGGCATCAGTTTTCAGACTTCAGATTGGCAAAATTTAAATGACTGATTAATATCCATTTCTGTAAGGAGGAAAGGAAATGAAAACTCTCCCACAATGTTGATAGGGATGTCAAATAGCAAAATATTTTTAGAAGGTGATTTGGAATTTTTTTTAGACATTTTAAATGTAAACCATTTGACTCCATACTTTTGGTCCTAAGAATTTATCTTAAAAAACTCTCATATATGTGTAAAACATATTTACGGAGGGATGTTTAAATGTTGTACCCTGGAATCAATCTAAACTTTCACCAGCAATTATATAAATTAGAGTATATGTATTTATGAAATATTATGAAGTCATTAAAAAGAATAAAGTATGCATGGAGATGATGTTAGAGAGAGATAGACAAAAGACAGAATCAGATTCGGAGATATAGATATAAAGATAAAGGTAAAAACAGAGATGTATGAAAGTCTTTTAAACAAGTTTTGTTAACTTATAAACAAGATAAAAATACAAGTTTTGAATAATACAAGAATGTACCATCCATGGGACACCTGGGTGACTCAGTTGGTTAAATGTCTACCTTCAGCTCAGTCATGATTTCAGGGCCCTGGGATCCAGCCCATCAGGCTCCCTGTTTGTTTGGGAGTCTACTTGTCCCTCTCCCTCTGCCCCTCCCCACAACTCACGCTCTCTCTCACCCTCTCTCTTTTTCTCAAATAAATAAATAAAATCTTAAAAAAAAAAAAAAAAGTACCATCCACGAAATCAGAGATATTCTAAAAGAGAGTTTGGATCATGGTAGGCAGTCTCTAAATATTTGTTTAATGAATAATAATGTCCTATTTACGTAAAAATTGAAATCAGAGGGATATTTAAATATTTCACTTTATACAGTTCTATTTTATGCAAACTTTTGAAATGAAATTTTTGTCATGTAGTACTCAAAATAAAATAGAATAAAGTGTTAAAATTAAAAGTATGTGCTTCACATATGCTAGTTCTGACATTCTCTAGTTTACTGACCTTGGATAAGTGTACTAACTCACTAATTTACCAACATCACTGGACATTTTGAAAACAAAGATGATAAAATACAACTAATGGGATTTTGTGAGAATAAACAGCATGTGAATAACAATTAGCCAACTGTTTAATGCATTGTATATAATAACTAAATGGCAGCAGGACATTATTTATCATGTTCCTCACCTCCAATGTAACCTACTATCCTATGCTGACCTTTTTTTAATCTAAGTTTCTCAAAGGTGGACCCAAGCCAGATCTGACATAACCAGCTAGTCCATCATTTTAAAATACCCTCTTACTCATTAAGAGCTATTTATTAAAAGTTTGTTTTATAGAGAAAACAAAAACAAAAACAAAAATAGATGCTTACCACTTACCTCAAGTTATACAACAAAATTTATTATACTGTAATCAAAGGCTAAGTGTAAATATTTTAGTAATAAAAATAAAGAAAAATATAAGCAATGTTAATCTGAACTCTAGATCTGCAGACTTTTTTTTTTTTTAAAGTTAACCACAATTAGATCAATAACAAAGTAAACAGTTAATAGATATGACTGCACAAAAATGGAAAACAGGGGCACCTGGGTCACTCAGTCAGTTAAGCACCTGCCTTCTACTTTGATCATGATCTCAGGGTCCTGGAATTGAGCCCCTGTTGTCTAGCTCCCTGCTCAGTGGGTAGTCTGCTTCTTCCTCTGCCCCTCCCCCCTGCTCATGCTCTCCCTCTCTCTCAAATAAATAAATAAAATCTTTTTTGAAAAATGGAAAACAGTATTAATGCCATAAACAAAGTTCAAAACAAACATAAGGCTAAAAATTTTTCAACAAAGATAGCAATCAGAGATATAAAATGCTCTATTATATCTACTATAAAACAGAGAAACTTCTAAAGATATTTATACAAAAGACTATATAACTCACTTCCCCCCAAATTGAGTGATACTTAGTTTTTTTTAAAAAAGTATTAACTCCTTTTTCATTCAAATAATTTTATCTACCATATTATCCCGGTGAAATTAGCCAATATATTAAAACAAAACTGCTTAATATGCCCTCAGTCATTGTTGGTATTTTGTTACAATTTTTCTGATAAAAATTTGGCAATGTGTGTCAAGATCATTACAAAAAGCTGTAATGTGTCATTTTATCATTTCACCTTTAGGAATTTATTCTAAAAAGTCATAAAAAATCATTTAAGGTCATCAAAGGATTCACAAAAAATATGAGGTATTATTTGTCAAGTGAAAATGGTAGATAGAGCATAAATTTCAACCACCAGTACAATGATAAAATAATATTGCAAAGCCATCATTAAAGATGTGGGGAAATATGACATAGCCTTAAGAAAACAGAAAGGCTGCAAAATTGAATGTGTAGTGTAACTGACATGTTTATTACAAATGCAGATATCTATTACATATGTGTAATAGGAGATTAAAAAGAAGTCAGTCAAAGTATTTATCACTGAGTTTGACTAAGACTCCTTGACTGATGTGGGAAAGTTGTATTTCAGATTGAGAAAGCATGACTTTGGGAGGTAGAATCATGGGCTTTGAATCACAGTTCTGACTCCTTGAAGAAGCAACTTAATATTTCTGAATATCATTCTCATCATCTGCTCAAAAAAAGTACATATATACATAATTTGTAATTTGTAGACCATTTGTGAACTAAAATATGTAAAAGAATTCAGTCTAATTCCTGGCACATGGAAAAAGCTGAATAAATATTAAAACTTTCAACTTTCTTGGGGCACCTGGGTGGCTCAGTGGGTTAAGCCTCTGCCTTCAGCTCAGTTCGTGATCTCAGGGTCTTGGGATCGAGCCCTGCAACAGGCTCTCTACTCGGCAGGGAGCCAGGTTCCCACTCTCACTCTGCCTGCCTCTCTACCTACTTGTGCCAGGAATTAGGCTGGATTAGACAGGAATTAGACTGTCAAACAAATAAATAAAATCTTAAAAAAAAAAAAAACTTTAAACTTTCTTTATATTTTTTTTAAATTTTCCAAGTTTCCTACCAGTGAGCTTATAATTCCTTTTTTGGAATTAGAAAATTTTATGAATGCTAATTATCCTTTATCCCTCTGCTTTCCATTGCACCTAACCTAAAAAAAGCAAAACGTCTATACCTTGATTCCATTAATATTAGTTAACAGCCCAGTAATGAAAAAAAAAACAACACATAAGTCAACTTATATTGTGCTTATATTTTGACTAAATCTATTAACTCTCTGGAAATACATAATTTAAAAGACTTTGCTTATAAATGTCTGAGCTGCAAGCCTCATAGAATGAACACTGACTCTATTTTACCTCCCAGCACATAGCACAGAACCAACACTCAGATATTCATAAAAATCTATGAAACTAAATGGGTCTACAGACATGAAATTCCAGGCATTTTTAGCAGGTAATGGAAAATATTTCCAGAGCAAATGTCCTTCTGGTTTGCTATATTTTAAATCAAGCAAAAAGCCGCTTACTTAGTCACCTGTATAAATCAGGATCCAATCAGGAGACCGAAACAAAACAAATAAACAAACAAACAAACAAAAAACAGTAAATTACACACAGTTATTTAATAAGAGGAAATCTAATGCAAGCATTAAAAACGTTAAAAAAAATAATAATGACACAACAAAGGATTTCTCTAGTAACAAACGAGGAACTCTGAAAAACACAGGAAGAGCTTGTATGAAGAGAGTATCCAAGGAAGGAGCGCACACATTCCCACCAACACCATCAGAGCTTGAGATACAGATTATAAAGTCCACTAAGTTAACACATTCTCAGAACTTGAAATGCCAGGAAGAGTCTCCCGTAGGGAAAGACTGAACCTCAGAACTAGGGGCAAAGGTGCCCAAAGGAGTGACAAGAGAATCCACTCACTGCTAGACACCGATGGGCACAGCTCACAGGAAGACTGAGATCTTGAGGCACCACCTGTGGCGTGGGAGCTGATAATGTTGGATCAACATGTCCTCTCTTGGTAGCAAAAGGAAAATATTTACAGGGCCCATCCTCATAATCACAGAGTAAATAATGAAGGCGGGTCAGTAACTGACAGACAATAAACTGGTAACTGGCACAGTTCACAATTTGTCTACTCAGCTTCTGTATTCACATTTCTACACATATCTGTGCTTCTTTGCAATAACAAAACACCTCTATATTTTCTAACAGGATAAGCTATTCTTTTTACAAGTAAAGAAGCCCTCAATTGCTTCCCAAAATGAGGAGAAACACAGTTTCAATACTTATTATATCCATTACAGTTTTCAAGACGTACTTCCCAAATTTTATCACAGTTCCAGGAACTACTCTGTTGCCTAAGACTAAATTTTAAAGTTAACTTCCAACAACATGTATATAAAATAAAAATTAAAAGGAGGCAAGAGAAGAACATTATTAACACATACCAATAAATACACATATATAAAACAAGCAAAAAATATTTATGCTAGGCTAATATATTTCTCATCCTTGTCATTGCTCCCAAGAATATAATTAATATATATTGGTTCTTTCTTTCATTACTAATTTTATATTTCCCCTTCCCTCAGCCAGAATTTCAGTTGGTCAATTTTCTTTACCTTGTGGAGTGATACAAATCCTTTTTCCTGAAAGGTCTGATTTCCCAATCATGCTGCCATTGGGGGAAGAGAGGTGGTTACGGCAATTTCTCATTAATCTTTACTTGGGGGCATGGAAGTACTAAGAAACACCTTGAAAGATCCTTATAATATCCTCTAGATGTCAGAGTTTGTTTTGTTTATCCCATTTGTGTAACAAAAGCACAAATTTCTCTCTGGTAACTGGGATAAGTCATTCCTTTAATTAGAACATCCTTTTTTCTACCTGTTGGCTCTGTGGCAAAAAAGTCCAAGTTGGCCAGATAGCAGTCTCATTTTCTCACTCAATAGAAAAAACATGTCCCATAACTGAAGCAAGCCCAATTTAAAGACTAAGATTTCTAAGCCGGCAGAGTTCCAGATTGTTGGGTCAGGAGGCAAATATTCTGCAGGGGGATTATTGGTTATATAGTGAGAAAAAAAAACCCTCTAATTTCCATCTCTTGATTCCCAGGTCCATGTCTTCTGGCTATGGCAGGCATAGCACCCTATAAAGGTCTCTGCTTCCAAATATATACTCACTCTGTATGTCAGAACCTCATCCTCCCAGGGTGTTGTCACCCAGCTGGCACTGGAACTGAGTTTTCAGTAAGCCATTCCACATATTTATTAATCCTGCAATCTCTGGTTGATGAAGTATGTGGAAAGACTAGTTAATTCCATGGGCATAAACTATTGCTATACTTCTTTTGTTGTGATACCAGCTCTTTGATCAGAACAAATGCTATAGAATGACATAATAGTGGCTAAAGTATTCTCTGGCTCCACAGATGGTTGTGCTCTCAAAAACACCAGGAAAGGAAAAATCTGTATCTAGAGTATGATTCTATTATAGTGAGAACAAATCTTTATTTCCTCCATGATGATCTCCCAATATAATCAATCTGACTGGCTGGTCCACTTGAAGAATGTAGTATATTGGGGACCAAATGTTTATTTCTACTATTGATACATCATGTACTAAGCAGTACATTAGTCAGGTCATCACTGGTAAGAAAAATTCCACGCTGTTAAGTCATGTAGTCTATCCCCATTACCATGATAACTTTATTGATGAGTTAGTTGATCAAGCACTAGAGAATGTAGTGGAAAAAGGTTATCCACAAAATGTATCATTCTGTCCACCTGATTATTAAGATCCCCCTCTATGGTGGGTAAACTCTGACTAGTATTCATGTGGAGTTCATAAATATCTTCTTATTTTGTTCCCATTCTGAGAGGTCCATCCTTCTTTTCGACAAACTTCCTTATTGCCAATTATCAAATCCAGTTTCTTTCAAGTCCCTTGACCATCCAGCCAAACCATTAGTAATTATTCATAAATCTGTGAAAATCCTTACCTCTAGCTATCCCTCATTACAGGCATAATGGGCAACCATATGTATTGCTTGAGGGCTTTTACAATGGGAGGAATTTCTTTGGCATTCAGAGAGCTTCCCTAAGAGGGGCTGTAATACTCTAGCTGCCCACTTTTGAGTGGTACCAGCATATGAATTAACTCATATTTTCAGGACTTGTCTTAGTTCAGTCTCTTATAGATCATTTCATTTAATGATATATTACTGCTGAGCATGCTCAAATTTATGACCAAGTATGTCAGAAAACGCCCAGCTCATGACGGCACGTGGTCGCCTATTGTCCCATGGTTAGGAATTCAATCTCTATGAAGGCTTAGTAGCAATCTAGTAGCTCTTTCTCAAAACAGCTGCAGGAGACAGTATAGATTTTCTCCAAAATCTCAGAGGTCTGAGCTATGATTCTCCTATTAGTGCTTTTTAAAGATTCCATACAGCATCTCCATTTACCATAAACATGACAAATATCAATAGATTTGCTGAACCGTAAGGAAGACCCAAGTGTAACTATTGCCTGGACTTGTTGCAGAAAAACTCTGTTTTTTTATTAGACTTGAGCTTAAGGTTAAAGGACTTAACCTTGTTACTTATTTTATTTTGTTTTATTATTTTATTTTCATGAATACTCAAGGTTAGTCAGAAGGATTCATCTTAAACCACAATTCTAATGGAGATTATTACTGCTATAATGGTCATAACTGACACACTGGTACAAAACAAAACAAAACAAAAACATTTTAGCATCTCTATTTTCTCCCAATAGGTAAATCTCCACCTCAAAGCATTTTTTTTCAAAGTCAATCTTTGACTTAACTGAGCTTTGTTTTTGATAAGGCTTAAATCAATTTAGAGTGATCAGGGTGCCCTTGGCACTTTCATGTGGATTAAATATCAGTTAGGCCCATTAGTTATGATTTTATAACAGTCCCTATCCTACTTTTAGATCATAGGCTTGATAGAACGTGGATCCCAATGACTATTGTAGTATTTGTATTTCAAATGCACCAGAGACCTGGATGCCCAGGTGTGTTTTCAAAACGTCAGGAAAGTATTTGTTCTCAAATTCTGAATAGAAAAGAGAAAATTACTTATTAAAATACCTCCAGTGCCCTTGCTTCTATTCTTGGGAAGCATTTTATCACTCAGTGAATTTGTAGATATTTCTCTCTCTTCCTAACCATTTAATAAGGCAGGGTGATTGACTTTACTCTGGACTAACATAATCCACAAAGAGAATATTTCTTTTCCTTCCTTTACTCTTTAGATGAAAACAAAAATACTTCTATTTGACAGAGATAAATTGGGGCAGAGGATGAAGGTGAGACGTTGTTACCAGTTTGAGGACAGATATATCCATTTTCACTCATCTTCTCACTGAAGCGAAGACCTACAGGAAGAAAATGATTATAACTTTATCTGGGCCACTGAGGAAATAGAATCATTAATAACTAGGCAGTGTAGCAGGAGGCTCAGCTCTAAACCCGACTCCTGGGAAGCACCACAGGAAGAGGAAAACTATTGGAATTAAGAGAAACATCTTCCCTTCATCTGTTTTTAGGGTATTTTAAAATATCTTACAACAACAAAAAAAGCTCATAAGTTTTATCCCCTCTAAAATAACATGCTTCTATGCCGACACAAGTATTCATGAAATGTTTCTCTTTACCCCAGTAACATTTCCTTTTAGGGAGTAGATTTAAAAAAAAAAGCTTCAAAAATGTTTGAACTCTCTTACCTTTCTACATCCAAAGCAAGAGACAGTGAGTAATCTATGCTATCACTAACCCTGAGCCAAAAGAAACTTCAAAGGCAAACTTAACCCAATGCTGCCTCAACAGCTTCTAGTTGGAAGAGCTATGTAATTCAGAATCACTCCAGGAAGGTATAGCTTAATAATGACAAAAGGTAGTCAGTCATGAAAATTTAAACATGACCATCTTTTATGATTGTTATTTAGCAAGCAATTGTAAAACTTGTTACTTAATAAGGTTACATTTAAATTCATTTTTTCTCCAAAAATTGAGAAAGTTATTGTATCCAAGCATTATTTATTATATGTTGCAAATGAGCTGAGTGGAATACAAACAAGTTAAACAATGGAAGATGATACAAACAACCAGAAAGATATTCCATGTTCATGGATTGGAAGAACAAATATTGTTAATGTCCATACTACCCAAAGCAATCTACAGATTTAATGTAATCCCTATCAAAACACCAACAACGTTTTTCATAGAACTAGAACAAATAATCCTAAAACTTGTAGGGAACCACAAAAGACCCCGCATAGCCAAACAATCTCAAAAAAGATAAAGGTAGAGGCGTCACAATTCCAGATTTTAAGCTATATTTTAAAGGCTGTATGAATCAGAACAGTATGGCACTGGCACAAAAATGGACACATAGATCAATGAAACAGGAGAGAAAGCCCAGAAACAAGCCCATGGTTAAATGGTCAATTAATCTCTGACAAAAGAGGCAAGACTTTGAGAAAAAGACAGTTTCTTCAACAAATGGCTTTGGGAAAACTGGACAGCTACATACAGAAGAATGAAACTGCACTGTGCCATTTTCTTACACCATATACAAAAATTAACTCAACATGGATTGAAGACATAAATGTAAGACCTAAAACCATAAAAATCCTAGAAGAAAGTCTAGGCAGTGTTAGGTCCATAATCAAAGGAGCGAGCTGATACAAAGCGAAGGTCAAGCAAAGCTTTATTTTGTGCCAACCATCGAGAATCAAACTGACCAGCCGGGGCAGTCTCTTACAAAGAAGCGACCCCTCTCTGCCTTACAGACTAGCGTTTAAGGGCAAAGGCCATGTGGTTGGGCCTGGCCAATGAGATTGCAACACACACAGAGAAAGCTGCCCAGTCATGCTAGGTCACACACAAGTTACCAATTGAATTACAATTTACCCTATAGTAGATATTTGAACTAGCCTAACACCTTGGTCAGAATTGGTGCCCAAAAGGCGGGGCCCACACTCCTTGGTAGCTAGGGAGACAGTATGCGTTCCCCACTGATTGCATGTCTCCACCTGGCCTGACCCGCCCACCCTTGTATTTGGGCTTTGTTACCTGGGACTGGTTTCCCCAGACTTGCTTTTAAGTAAGTCCCCTGGGGAGGGGGGCAGGGTCTGTTTAAGTTTTACTGCATAAACAACAAAATCACTGTTTAACCAGATGGAATCGTTCTGGCTAAATAGGCCTTTACAGGCAGTAATTTCTCTTATACTGGCCATAGCAACATTTTTTCTAGCTATGTCTTCTGAGGCAAGGGAAATAAAAGCAAAAATAAACTATTGGGATTACATCAAAATAAAAAGTTTCTGCACAGTGAAAGAAATAATCGAAACTAAAAGACAACCTACTAAATGGGAGAAGATATTTGCAAGTGACATATCCAATAAAGGGTTAATATTTAAAATATATGGATACACATATATAGATATACACACATATGAATATACAACTCAACACCCCAAAAAACCCAAATAATCCAATTAAAATGGGCAAAGATATATATACACACACACACACACACACACGTGTATTTATATATAAAATTGTATATATATATATATACACACATATATACACAAATGTATATATACATACACACACATATATATATATATATAAAATTGTCTATTAAGTACATAATGGAATATTATTCAGTCATAAGAAATGAAATCTTGCCATTTACAACACCATGGGTGGATCTAGAGAGTATTATGCAAAGTGAAATAAGTCAGTTGGAGAAAGACAAATACCATATGATTTCACTCATATGTGGAATTTAAGAAAAAAACAAAGAAAGAGAAAAAAAGAGAGAGAGACAAACCAAAAACCAGACTCTTCACAATGGAGAACAAACTGATAGTTAGCAAAGGGAGATAGGTGGGGAGATGGATGACATGGGAATGGGGATTAAAGAGTACACTTATCATGATGAGCCTTGAGTAATATACATAACAGTTGAGTCACTATATTATATACCTGAAACTAATATAACACTGTCCGGTAACTATACTGGAATCAAAATAAAAAACTTTAAAAAAAGGTAGGAGCAACCCGAAAGTCCATCAACAGGATGTCATTCAGCAACAAAAAGGAGTAAAGTATGATATAAGTTCTAATATGAATGAGCCCTGAAAATTTACACTAAGTGAAAATGCCTAAAGACCACATATTATATGGTTTCATTTCATTTATATAAAATGTCCACAGCAGACTAATCCATAGAGACAGAAAATAGATTAGTTAGTATTTGCCTAGAGCTAGAGACGAGTTGAGAGGAAATGAAAAATGATTATTGACAAGTACAGGGTTTCTTTTTCTGGTGCTGAAAGTATTCTAAAATTGGTTGTGGTGATGGTCATACAACCGTGTGACCATAAATAAAATGTATTGTATTGTATACTTTAAATAGGTGAATTGTATAGTATAGGAATTGTATTTCAATAAAGCTGTTATTAAAGAGAGGGGGCAGGGAGGGAGAGAGATTCATCAATCAATTGCAATGTATAGATCTTCTTTAGATTCTGATTTGAACAAAGTATAAGTGAGGGAAATTTGACTCTACTATTTAATAATATTAAAGAAGGACTATTAAATTTTTGGAGTGGAAAAAAAAAACCTACAAAAACTATCACTTGCCCTATAATTAATTGGAACTACATGAGATGTCTTCCAGACCCCTAACAGCTGAGTCCCACGTCTCTCTGTAGCCATTTCCCATTACTGTATACTCCTAAAACTTCTTGATCAGCCTCACCCTTAAACCTTATTTCAGCCACAGTGATCTTTTTAGAAATTCTTTGCAAGGGTCATGCTATTTTAATTCCTTAAATCAATAGATGTACCAATGAGGCCAACGAGTGATTACATCCAAGAAGACTAAGGCCTCTAGGTCACACTGGTATACAAGGACAGACCTGAAACTAATGCCAGGGCGCTTAATCTCAGTATAACTCCATTTCCATTGTCTGCTTACTTAAACTAAATACCATGTAATTCAGAGAAGTATTAGCTTGATTTTCCTACCATGAATTTTCACAAAAAATGTCATCACTTTGGAGATTTATTTGAAATCATTTACTTTCAGGTATCAGTAGTCTGCTGTTGTAAGATGAAAAGATGAATATGTAAAAAAACAGAGTCAGACAGAATTGGGGGGGGGAGTTTAGACAACCTCCTGTGGAAAAATGAATATAACCAAAGGTCAAGTAAAGTCTCAGTTTGTTTGTTCGCATAGGCTCTAATATAATTTAGAAGCAGAATCTCACATCTGAGGAAATGAGACAGAGCAGAAAGCATAAGATATACGTTTGTTTTGTTTATAAGAGGGTTTGGGGGAAAAGGAAATACTGTGGTAGAATTGGATTTACCTTAATTTGATTTCGTCAAGATAATAAAAAATAGAAAGAACAAATCACCTTTACAACTCAGAGTTAAATTACAAGCTGAGTATGGACATGTGTGCCTTAATAATTTGTGTTAATCTCCACAGAAGCCCATCCTATTTCTGAATATCATATACAAATCCTCAGCATCCATGTACCTAGTTCTCGATACCAGCCACACAGAACTCTTATCTGGCTAGCACGGTATTTCTCTCGCTCCAGAAGACTGACAATTTCAAAAATCATCCTTCATGGTGTATCTATCAAAATGTTCTTTGTTCTCTTTCTTCTTAATGCTTCTTTTTCTCTCCTTCCTTTTTATACATATAAAAGTCTTTTCCACAGATGATGTCTGAAAATGACAGAGTTTTAAAACTCTGTTTTTAAAACTATCTCCCTCCACCAAAGCAAAGAATAAGCTGGCAAAAACTGTCAAACCCGAATATTTTTGGATTGTAAAACCTAATAAAAAACTTAAGAGAACCAAGAAAGTGCCTAATGAAGAAAGAAGCCACCAAAATTATGTGAGAAAGCATTCAAACTTACCTACCTTCCATCCTTCACTCTCTAGCTGGTTGGTGGGAATGAAGTGGCAACTCACACTTCTCAGCTAGTTAATCCCAGAGGGAACAATACAGAACTTGATTTCAAAGAATTATTGTTGTATATTTTGACTGTGTGATGACTTCCTGAGCACTCAGTTCCGGAATATGCCTTTGTCTTACCCACCTCAAATCTTGCTCAGGAATAAAGCATACTCCTGGGAGGGGTTTATTGAAAGCATGCAAAAGCAAATATACTAACTCCAGAGACCACAGAGCAAAGGATAAAAGTCAGAGCAAGGAGTAAATAAACCCAAGAATGGGAAAGAAAAGGTTGGGAAAGAGAATGAAGAATAAGGGAATAAGATCTTCAAAAAATTATTGCCTACACTGTTGAATCTAGAAAGCCATACACATCTCCAGGACAGATACATGCTCAAAAGAGACCTGAGAAAATACTAAGTTACCTCTGATGGACCTTAATGCAGCATGTAAGCAGGCAGTGAAAGCTAAGGCAGAGATGTAAACAGCCTGCATAAACATTGAAGGAATGTCCAAAGCAGAGCCAATTCACAGGAACCAGAAGACTTACAGTTGTAGTTGTTGTAGTTGCTGTTGCTGTTTTGACTGCAGGCCTTTAAAGAAACTGTCTGTGTAACTAGCTAGCTATTAATCTAATAGAAAAGAAAATTGAGTGGCTATACATGATAAAGAATGCAATCTTAATGAACAGTTTAGAAGAGCCACTATGTAAACAAACTGCAATCCATAACAAGTAATAAAAGGCTCTTGGGGAAGGGGGGAAATTGAGTTCTAAAGTTACCATATTAAAATATTCAAAATCACCAGTTCTCAAAAAGGAAAGGAAAAAAAATACAACAAAACAAGAAAGTATGGCCCCTGTATCCACACACATACAAATAAATTAATAGAAACTTTTGAAGGGAGCCCACACACTAGATGTACTAGACATAAACTGTAAATCAACTTCTCAAATATGTTCAGAGAAGTGGAGAAAATCATGAACAAAATATAAAGGAAATAAGGAGAACAATGTATCACCAAATAGAAAATACCAATAAAGAGATAGAAAGTATAAAAGGGAACCAAGTAGAAATTCTGGAGCTAGAAAGTATAATAACTGATATATAAAAAAAAAAATTCCTAGAGAAGTTCAATATCAGATTGGACCAGGCAGAAGAAAGAATCAATGAAATAAAAACAGATCAATTTAAATTATCCAGTTGGAAGAAGGGACAGAAAATTGAATAATAAAAATGATCAGACCCTGAGAAAAACCAACATATACATAATGGGAGACCAGAAAGAAAGAAGAGACAGGAACTGGAAGCTATGAAGAAATAAGTATCTCTGGTAAAGTTAAATACTTAAGTAAATATCAAAACCACATTATTATATTTTTGGTTGGTAACTCCAATTTTCAATTCTTACATGATTTTAAAGAATATGTCAAAAAATAATTATAAATCCAGGGGCTCATGCATGTCTCAGTCCATTAAGTGCCCAACTCTTGATTTCCACTGAAGTCATGATCTCAAAGTTCTGAGGTCAAGCCATGTGTGGGGCTCCATGCTGTGCATGGAACCTGCTTGGGATTCTCTCCCTCCCTCCCTCTCTCTGTCTCTGTCTAAAGTAAATAAATAAATCTAAAAAAGTAATTATTATAGATCTATATTATTGGCAAACAATATACAATGATGTAATTGTGACAATAATAATTTAAAGAGGAAGACAGAGTTTTCGTATACTATTGAAATAAAGTTTTTATCAATTCAAATTAAATTGTTATAAATTTAAGCTATTAAATGCAATCCCATGGTTACCACAAAAATACACAAAAAGAAATGAAAAGGAAATCAAATAGTTCACTAAAAACAAAACAAAACAAATCACACACAAAAAGGAAATGAACTAAAAAGATATAAAACATAGAGAAAACAGAAAAATGACAGAAGTGCTTCCCTATCAGTCATACTTTAAATGTAAATGGATTAAACTATCCTATTAAAGTGTATAGAGTGGCAGAACGCATTAAGAAAAAGAGAAAACATAACCCAACCATATGCTGCCTATGAGAGACTCACCTGAGATATAAATAGAAAAATAGGGAAAAGATGTAAAAAGATATTCCATGCAAATAGTAACCAAAAGAGAACTGAGCTGGCTACACTAAAATCAGACAAAATAGATGTTATGTCAAAAACTGTTACAAGGGACAAAGATATTGCTATTTAAATTAAAGTCAGTCCACCAAAATGTCCTAGCAATTATAAGCATAAATATATTGATAAAGAAGATATAAAAATTATATGTGCACCTAATAACAGAGCCCCAACATATATGAAGATAAAACTGACAGAATCAAAGAGAGAAATAAGCAGTTCTACAATAAGTTGGATGCTTTAATACACCATTATCAGTAATGAATAGTATAATGTTACAGAGTATTAATAAAGAAATAGAGAACTTGAACAATAAGAATAACCATTCAGACCTCACAGATATATATAAGAGAGTACACATTCTTCTCAGGTGCACATGGAACTTTCCCCAGGATAGACCATGTGTTTATCCACAAAACAATTTTAACAAATTTTAACATGTGAAATCATACAAGTTATCTTCTCCAACTACAACAGAATGAAGCCAAACATCAATAACAAAAGGAAAACTGAAAAATTCACAAATATTTGGAAATTAAATGATATACTTCTAAACAATAAATGGGTCAAAGAAGAAGTCCCAAGGAAAATAGAAAATACATAGAGATCAGTGAAAATGAAAACATAACAAACCAAAGCTTCTGGGATACAGCAAAGGCAGTACTCAAAAGAAAATTCATTGCTACAATGCCCTACCTTAAATCTTTTTTTTCCAATCAATAACCTAGCTTTTCAACTTAAGGAAAACAATTTTTCAGTTTTCCTCAATACATTGAGTATATATTACCATATTATTTAGCAATTCTACTCCTAAATATATATTCCAAAGAAGTGAAAATGGGTGTTCAAATAAAAATCCATACATAAAAGCTTAAAGCAACACTATTCATAATAGTCAAAAGCTGGAAATAGACTAAATGTCCATCAACAACTGAATGGATAAACAAAATGCAGCACATCCATTCAACGCAATATTACTCTACCATAAAAATGAATGAAACCACTGATACATGCTACAATATGAATGAATATTGGAATCAGTGCCAAGTGAAAGAAGTCAGACACAAAAGGCTGCATATTGTATGATTCCATTCAAATGAAATATCTAGAATGGAGAAATCCATAGAGGAAAAATAAAGATGTTTATGGTTTCCAGGGTCTGGAGAGAGGTGTGTATCAGGAGAAACTACTTAATAGATACAGGGTTTCCTTCTGGAACTACACAGTGGCAATGGTTGCATTACATTGTTAATGTAGTAAATACCACTGAATCATATACTCTAAAATAGTTAAAACAATAGATTTTATGTTATGTGAACTTCACCACAATAAAAAATGTATTTTTCCTCATAAACAGAACATTTTATGTTTTGTAATTTAATTTTTACAGATATATTTCAACTTGCCTTATCTCCTACTAATTCCATGACCCTTCCCTACTTCCAATCATTTTCTCACTAGCATCGTTTAGTTTATCTATGATAACTCTCTTAAATCAAAGTTCTTTATTTTTTGGAGGCATATTATGACACGAGAAAAATGTTTGGTTGTTACATATTCAGGATCAATTAAACCAAGGTCTATGTCATTTTCGTTAGTTGTATTGCACTGATTCCTATCTTTAAAATATGTTACCAAGCCCCAATTTGAGTCTACCTCCTCCAAAAGAAAAAATATTCCTTATTAATAGAATATTTCTTTTAATTGAATTCTGTTTACAATAGGGAAATAAATGAGTTGCCTATTTATATGGACATTTTTGAATGATAATAGCTAATTCCAAGGAATCTGTTTTCTGTGTTGCGTGAGTATGGACTGATACAGTATTATTTGTGTGCATCCTATTGGCCTTTACAAATGGTAGAAAAAGGACACCTGAAAGATTCATGATTAGATTAACCCAACTTGGAAGGTATTGAAGAATCTTCATCAATTCCAATTTCTATGCACATGGCCATGCCCCAACTCCTATCCCAGAATACACCAGTTAAAACAAAACCACACATTGTCATTGGAAAGAAAAAGCCAGAGGCAACTCATAAAGTGCACTTGCTATTTGAGGTGGAAATCTGCTATTCTGTCTACCTAGAACTCATCCCCACTTCTGAGAATGCCATCCTTCACATAACCACCCCTCACCTCTTTTCAGTCCTTGAGACTCAGAAAGGGTCATTCTGATGCCAGCCACAGGAGTGGGTACATGGCAGAAGCCTGCCACAGATCTCTGCGCAAGGATGTGACTCCAAATGGAAACACGTAACATGAGATGGAACAAAAGTATTTGAACTAAGTACTGAAAGAAGTCACTATTTTACCAGGTAAAAATCTCAAACCAGGTAAAGGTGGAGGGGCGGGGGGTGGGTAGTATAACCAAAGACTTCAAAGGGGAAGAGTATATGCTATTGGCAAGAAGTAGTTCCCAGAGAGGATAAAGTAAGCAACGTGAGCTAGGACTAGAATTTTGAGGTTTTGGGGAATCTGGTGGAGAAATAAACCCCAAAGTTGTCGTGAAGAAACAGTTCTAGAAATGTGGAAACCAAAGTTTGAAACTACCTCTAATATTTCATGTGTTTTGTACTTAAGCTGCAATGACTTTGGGGCTTGTGTTCATAGTCACCAGGGATATGAAAGTTTGGAGAGTCAAAGCAAAAGTCATTTTCTGCCTTAGGGATGTTTAGGTCTATGCTCAGCTTGGTTAATTTAAGTGCTTAACTTTTACTGGTTCACTTAGTAGAAGTTGCTGTTTAAAAAAAATAAAAAACCACTGAATCTCAATTATTATATGACCTTTTGGGGATTTAAAAGACAGTCTTGTCACTGGGTTCAAAAGCATCCCTTGCCCTTTTAGGAAACTTTTTCTTCATAGAAGGAAAGGCTTCCCTCTCTTTATTCACAGTTGTGTGTTCTCTAATAAGTGCGCCTTTTCCTTTAGGGCTGACCTGCTTTCACTTCAGTGCATGTTGTTTTCAAAGAACCATTTGATGTACAAGAAACCTTTTGCTTAAAAATAAAAAAGGAAGCCGGAAGAGTGAAATAGAAAGAAAGGGATAAGGGAAAGGAAAAAAAAATCATTTTGTTGTGTTTGTTTTTGTATTTGGGGATGGGTGGAGAAATAAATATGATGTAGAATTTTCCACTAAAATGTTCCAACTTCCAATTAAGTTGTAAACCTTAGATATATGTTATTTCATTCTTCCCTAATTGTGTGCCTCATTTTGACCAACCGAGAAGGACATAAACAAATTCCGGAGAAACAACTTTTTCTTTTGAAAGAAGAGATGAAGAGAAATTATCTCTTCATTATCTACCTATAGAATCCAAACCCTTTTATATGACATTTGGAAATCTTTAGGTATGTCTGTGCCCCCACTCAAATATGTTTCCTTTATCATGCCCTCTGCATCTCAGTAACTTTAATTTCTGCGATCTCTGTCCCAGTAGAGTTGATATTTGTATTGTATATAAATGACTTGCTTTGGTCTTATCATGGCTCTTGTATAAACCAGTCTCAACTCCAAAAATATTCTTTCATTTCTTTCTGTCCATCCATCCACCAAATTCACTTATTCAAGAACTATCTTGTTCAGGAGACCTTCCTTATTTTACTGTGTCTCTATAAACTAACTTTATTTTCCTCCATAAAAGAATTTATGAACTCCAAGTTTCATATTCTACATACTATGAAGCATATTAAGTATTTTTAATTTGTATTACATATTTGTTTTATTTGTTCAATTAGATAATATGTTCTTCAAGAGACGAAACAATGTCATACCACCTCCAATCTCCCTTTTCCTAGCCCCTATTAGGTTGTAACTTGTTATTGGTTTCCTGCCATATTATTAATAGGAGGGAAACTGGTTAATATCTTTTTGAAAAGGCTTAGAGTCAGCTAGACATATTTCACAGACACAAATACACACAGACCACTGAGCCTACAATAAGTTTTTATCTCCTACATACTTTCAAATTCTTAATAAAGTATATGAATTCCACACATTGTTCCTTTGAAAAATCATAATCCAAACTCACTTATATAGACATTTGTCTCCCCTACTAAGGATGGCAAATAAATCACTTCTCCCACCATTCTGCTTGTTGTTGATCAATTATTTTGTGTGGTTTATTCCCTTCATCAGCAAGGATTGTGTTTGGCTGCACAAAAAAGAAATTAACAAGAGACATTTAAGCAAAGAAAAGCTTGTTTTCTTTGAACAACAGAAAACCTGGAAGTAAGTGTTCCATAAATAGTCCAGATACTCAAGGAAGTGATGGAGGACCCAAGCTCCTTCCATCCATTAGGCTCTCTTTGCCTTTTATCCTGATGACACAGTATGATTGCTACAGTTGAGGCACTACATGCCAGTTTGAGGCCAGAAAGAGGGGAAAGGACAAAGAACAAAGACATGGGCTACCTATATCTAAACCCTTTAGCAAAAAACTGACAATGTCCCTATAAGATCCATCCTACAGATAGTCACTTCCACCCTACCGACCAGGACTCTATCATGCTGCCAACTCTAGTTGCTATAAATCCTAATATTTTGTTTGTTTTATTTTTATCTAAGCATATTACCCTAAACAAGGTCAATTTTCTGCTAATGAAAAAAAAAAAAAAGTTAGTTACCAACAGTCTATACCACAGTGTTGAACTGTTAGAGCATAGAACAGTGTCTGTTGCAGAGTACACACTCAATAATACAATGAATAAGTTAATCCATGAATTACTGAACGCATATTGACTAAGTTTTATTTAACAGTGGGCTTTTAAATACCTTCATCTATGGTGTCTCATAGGTCAATCAAAAGATTTCAAACAATAAGTACTTAAAAAGTTGTTTAAGACTTCATTTTCAGCTCACAGAGTACAGTGCTACATGTCATTAGGCATTTAACAAAAGTTTTCTAAATGATAACGATGAAAATCCCAAAGGAAACTGTTTTGTTTCTCTCCAAACTTAACTCAATAGCTCTAGACCATCTCTACTAGGAAAAGCACACTTCCTTATTCTGTCCTGTGTCATGGATTCATCTCCAGCTAAAGACATGCTTTTAGGACAGAAGTAAAAGTATTTCAATCTATGCAATGACTACTGGTATCTCAGGAAAGGACTCACTATTTAAATGTGAAAGAATTATTTGCTATTGCTTTGAGTAGGCAGTCACACATTTATTTGTCGATATGGCCCGTCACAATTCTTTAGTCTTGAACACTTACATTAGTTTAGGTGATCTCTTTGCAAGTAGGAAGTTTTCCCATTGAGGGAAACGTTATATCTACAACTGAGGACAGATTTAGACTTAGATTATCCTTTTTTAAAATTCTTAAAAAAGAAAGGAAAAATAAATTTAAAGAATAAGGTTTGTGTGTTTTTTTTTTTTTTAAGTAAAAAGAACATATGCAACACACACATTCACAATAAAGGAAGGTAGAGTCAAAAATAAATCATTAGAAAAATCATGGAATAGCTCCAGAAAGGTAAGCCAAAATCACTTGTTTTTGTATAACAGTAAGAATAGGCAATGCATATAAGGTTTACAGTGTAAGATAAAGTATAAAATAAAATACAAAAGATAAGATGAAGTAACTTCCTGTTTCCTGCCACACTAGAGCCTTCTAGCAAGACCTCCGGGATACCAGTACTGCTGCCAATTTATCTTCAGTTTATTATTTTCTCATGTCCATCAACGAATGACTGTAGAGGTCACTATGTTTCATAGATATCAAAGAATTCTCTGTCACATTTGAAAGCACAATTTCAAGAGTTTTGCATATATCACTAGGCACCATTTCAAGTGATTACATATATTACCTCATTTAATCCATATGATCCTGCAAGGTAAGTACTATTGTTATCACTATTTTCCAGTTGAAGAACTGAGGTTTACATTGCTTGCCTCCATGCCAAATGACAATCTTGAATCGAAATCCAGCTGTCTAGCACCAGAATCAGGACTCCTAACCACTATTTGCACTGCCTCAACGGGCCTCAATGATACACTTCCAGGCACCAAATTTGAGAAGAGTCACATCTTCTGATTCATTGTTAATACTTTATGATAAGAAGAACAAGGCGAAGTGAGAGGAAAAACAAGTCAAAAGTAACAACATCAGGTGTTAGAAGCAGACTGTTTCTAAGGAACAGCCATAAAAGACATCTTGCCCCTTAGGAAGCAGAGACACTTAGAAATTACCTTAATGATTTTGCAAGTATGTACTATCTACATTTCTATCAAATAGTCAGCAATTCCATTTACTGCATAATGGTCTCCCTGCTAAAGGATAAATTCATAAATTTGAAAATGCTCTCTCCTTTGAATTCTAAGAGAATGTAATAGATATTAGAAAGTTTAGAATGAATAATCTAGGACAGAATTGAGAGTGTGAATACTGGTATTATAAAAAAAATAATATAAAATCATGTTAAGCAGTCACATCCCAGCTCTGAAGTTTTCAGTTATTCTATACCAGGCGAAAAAGCAAGAAAAGTCTCTTTACCATCCACCAAGTGTTTAGCTCCTGTTGTTTTTAGTGTTGACAGGTTTGTTGGTGCATTGAGTGAGGAATCTACTCATATTAATTAGATAGAGACAGAAGAAAGTCAGACAAAAAGCTTCAGGTACACATTCCTAGCCATTAATGGTGAGGTGTTGGCATGGATTGGACAATGTCCTCTCTACCACCTTAGTGCTGGAGAACCGAATCAGTGGACTTAATAGATTGGTTGGCACAGGCCCCAGAAGGAAGTGAGGAACATGAACTACTGTTCTTGTGAATTCTGATGAGTCAGGGGCGCATACTGATGTAGAACAACCTGTTGGACACTTAATATAGCTCCATCTAGAAGGGATCACCTTTCTAGACATTCCTGGACAGCATTCCTTCTCTTTGAGAAATACTCTGGAATAAATTGTGATTTGGGTTCCAAATATGGCAACCTTTTATACTAGTTAAGGTTTTTGGAATACAGTCAAAAGAAATGAATTCCAGGACCAGAAGAATCCCAGTTAGTTTGGGAATTGCCCAGGAATCAGGAATTATAAGTGTCCTAGGAGAAACAGTCTGGTCACAAATCCACCAGAGAGAAAACATGGAAGTGCAGTTATTAGGAGTTTTTTTGTTTTTCTTTTCAGTTACATAAATGGGACATTTACTATTTAGTGGACAGTATGTTAAGAGCCTCTGCTTACATCTATCAGACTAAGTCAGTGTGAAAAGGAATTCCCTCAAGAGTAAATCTGACTGTTTATAAGGAAGAAAAATGGTGGTAAGCTAGTTAGGGAAACCAATTTGTGCCAGTTTGCCTGTGATTTTTCTGGTTTTAATACAAAATATCCCATATGCCAGTCTCTGGCAAACTGGGATGGTTGGTCACCATAAGGCTAATTTATACACACTACACACATGCACACATGTGTGCACACACACACACCAGAATCTTCCTTGCTTTCCCATCTTTTTTCAGTAGTCACCACCCTATCACACAAAATTTCTTTCTAAAACCATATTCTCTATTTTTCTTCCTACAATAAATCTTGAAGGATATTTAAACCAAAATCCTGAATCACTAGAAGTCTTCCACATCTACCAAAAAGAAGAAGAAGAAGAAGAAGAAGAGGCTGCTTTCTTTCCTCAAGAACAAGAGAGAGAGTTTTTCTTCAAATATTCACAGAGGGAGTACTTTTCGCAAGCAGGACAGAGTAAAGTAAGTTTGTATGCTGAAGCAGGTTGAAAGTCCCTGTCCTGTTATACACAACAGAGGATTTCCAGGAAGATAGAGAGCCACAGACACACACACACACACACACACACACACACACACACCCCACAACAGTATCATTAGGAGACTTCCTATTAAAGAATGTGAAGTTGACCATATTAAACATGCTGTCAGTCAGGAAACACACCATTGTTCTCCATTTTGCATCCAAATGTTGACAGAGAATCGAGACCCATAAAACCCAGTGACCCGCATATTCATTAGTTAATTGACATGAGAAAATGACAAAGTAAAGATACCCTGGCGGCCGTTTCGGTGTCTTAGAGGTCTTGCCAGAAAGCTCCAGCATGGATGGACGCAGGCAGCGATTTTATCTTACTTTCCAACTTAATATTGTAACTTCTTAAAAATTAAAGACATGAAAAGGCTTTTCAGTGGTCACATGACAAGTTAAATGGAGCGTAGTTTCTGTTGTCAAGTTATGGACAATACTGCCTAGTCATGTAGGAGACACACAGAAAACGGAAGCCCTGGATCTACTCTTGGCGGAGGTTGATGTCCTCTTGCAAGTTGCCTAACTCTAAGCCAGGGACTTAAAGCCAAAAAGACTACAGGGACCAACAAGGCAACATATATACACCAGGTTCAAGGACAACTGATGACTCCATGGCACATCCAAATGGAACAGTGGATACACAACCCCTCATCACTGCCTTGCTCCAGAATCAGACCATTTCCCTGACATTTCCAGGGTAGCTAAAAATCCAGGTTTTCTGTGAAAGCCTCTGATTTGTTAATTTTAGCAAGCAATTCAGCACTTTAAAATATATCATGAATGTCAAAACACACCTACAAGCTTGTTCCGGCCCCCAAGTCACACCTTTGCTATTTCTAAGGTTTTATTTCATTAACTTTGATTAAATGGAACTGGAGGAAAAGGGAACCTGATTGAGTGTCTAGAAGCATGCAGGAGTCTCAGGGGCTCATGGAAAGTGGTGGAGAAGCTAGGAAGATCAACTTGACAACCAGCACTCTCTTCTAGATTGTCTCAGTCAATTCCAGTGACTTATATCTAGTGGTTACACATAATTTGTATTATTAAACAATACGTATACAACTTAAAACAAATTTAAGTACTAATCGATTTCAACACAATACTTCATTTTTCTGTTAAAACAAAAAGACTCAAAGCTACACACCTTAGATTATAATCCAGACCTCTTTTCTTTCATCCCATTGCCCTTTCCAATCAACTCCACAAAATTGGGATCATCCCCCTTCAATAGCAAAGTCTTGTTTGAGGAATAAAGATAACATATATTGAAAATGTGTATACACTGTCAAGTGCTATGCAAATGTAACTTGCTACGACAGCATGAAGACCAGGAAGAATGTGACTTGGTAGCTGAAGCATTCTGATGGAATACTTGCACTAAAGTCCTCAGAACAAGCTGTGAAATCAGGTGCTAACCTAGCCAAGAGGCAGACCCCAAAAGAAAAACTTTGTAAGTCTCTGCAAATATAGACAATGCCATTAAAAAAAATTTTTTTAAAGGAGTACATTGATTTTAGAGTAGAAAATAACAAAAGGACATTTTAGTAAGGAACAGAATAATTAAAAATTGTTGTCATTTAAAGGCAGCCATACAGAAACTAAATTATTCAGACTTAAATAAGAGACAAGGACCCTCATAGGTTCATTTAATTCTCTGTTAAACCTCCTTTCATTCTAATGACAAAACAAGACATTCGAAATTATTGCTGCATATCAGCTTGTGGAAGGGAAACAATGAAGGAATGGAGAGCTCTCTTAAACAAAACCAGGGTTGTCAAACCACATTGCTGATGAACTATTTTCTTAAAACACATACTTCTAATTCGATGAAACCATAAGGGCTTTTTTTTCCATTTAATTTTTTTCTTATATAGCTTCAATACTTTCTAAAACACAGGTGCAGACCAAAAACAAAACAAATACTCAAATTTTATTTCTTTTGGTGAATTTCAGACACAGAGGTAAATCATTTTCTTCACAATTTACAGCTAAATAATTATCATACCTATTTTTGTTTTCCAAGCTAGACCATGCATCTGGATTTAATTAGGTAAGCAAAAAAACAGCATCTGGAGAGGATGAGGCCAACCTAGCTTTGGGGGGTTTTTTTGTTTGTTTTGTTTTTTCAAAATTTTAGAAACATTAAGAGTGAAAATCTCCTTTACGTTAATACCTCACTTCAGAAACAAGACCTCCTAAATGAAGTTATAAAATGTTCCACTCTGGCTAATATAACATTAATATCTTCCATGATGGGTATTATAACCCGTAAATGCCTCTATTATGACTTTCCACAATTCCATATAAATGCTCAGAAATTTCTTCCTTAGAAACTCAAGTCTGTAATGACAACAGACCCAAATGTCACTGGCCTGTGGACTGAAATCAGTATGCCCCTCCCTCTGTCCAAGCCTAATGCTGCCTCGGCTCCCACCCTTCTCTCCCTCTCTTGGACTGCTTTCCATTCATCATCTTCTTTTCCTTCAATCACAGCCTTTTCATCCTGATATTTCTCAGACACAGCCTACAATTATTTTCAAACACTGACCGTTTAGGAATACTTCATCACCCTCTCCCTTGTCCTGCCACTCTCTTTCTCCTCCCTTGCATGGGCAAATTTTGACAAAGACCAGTTAACCCTTGATATTCTTCACTTCCTGTCCTCAGCCTACTATCTGGTTTCTGCTATCACCAAGCTACAAAAATTCTCCCCTGATGTGGCTACTTACTCATGTGTTTGTCAAAATCAATAGTTCTGGGCACCTGGTTGGCTCAGTTGGTTAAGAGTCTGCCTTTGGCTCAGGTCATGATCCCAAGGTTCTGGGATTGAGCCCCGCATCAGGCTCCCTCTGCTTGCTTCTCCCTCTCCCTCTGCCTGCTGCTCTCCCTGCTTGTGCTCTCTCTCTCTCTCTGACAAATAAAATCTAAAAAAAAAAAAAAAATCCATAATTCTTTGCCATTTTTTTTTTTCAGTATTGGTGGCATTTAATTCCTTTGGGTTTTTGATTTGGTTTTGGCTTTGGTTTTTTTGTTTTGTTTTGTTTTGTTTTGTTTTTTGTTTTGTCTTGTTTTGTTTTCAGTAATCCTGATAAAGATAACACTATTCTAATTTTCCTCCCCTTTGTCTTGCTACATTTTCTTCCTCATACCCACACTTACATGCTGATATTCCCTAGTGTTTCATCCCTAGCCTTCTGATTTTGTCACTTCACAAATCTTCCTGGGTCACACCTATATTTTCACTGTGAACTTTTCCCTAATTCATATCTTAACTTCTAACTAGATATCTTCACTTGAAGGCATTTAAAGCAATATCCAAAATTTCCTTTCCCATTCAAACCTGATCTTTTCCCTTTCCTATTCCATTTTTTTTTTTTTGGAGGGAGGGAATAAGGTGGGTCAGTATTATCACACAAGAATTAAATATGGACATCATTATGGAATTTCTATTTTCCTCACTTTTATTTGTTTATGCATTGATAGCAATTCATTTTCTGCATATCTGTTTTTTCTGGTCCTTCTCTAATTAATTTTCTTCATAATGCCAATCGTGTAAATTGGAACATGTCACTTCCTACACTAAAATCTTTCAATGGGTCATTTTATTTGGAGGATGAAGTCCATACTCCCTGCCATTACATAAAACGCTCTTCACAATTGGACACCTGCTTACTTTGCCAGGTAAACACGTATCAGTTCCGCACACAGACCCTCAAGTCTAACCACATGAAACTATTTGAAGGTTGCTGGCTATAGCTTGATCCTCCATGCCCCTAGGCTTAACTGCTCTTTCTTATTCATTACCTCCTTCTTCCCTTACCCCCTTCTCCACCTGTGTATCTCCTTCAATACTCAATTCAAAGCTCACCACCTCAAGAAATATGCTCTGATGCTCACTTACCATCCTCAGTGCTTTCTTGTCAACTTCTCGTGTAAGAGCTGCCCATAATCATTCTGACAGCAGTTGTAAAAAGTGTTTTCATGAAACAAAATTGGTCTAGCTGTTCTTTGTAGAGTCCTGGTTATCTACCTCTTTCTTTGAATATATGACAACCTGGTCTCCTTGCAATAAATTTATCTTTGCTTAGAATCGATGAATAGCAAAGCCTAGGTAGCATGATGACATGATTACCCTAATGTTATTAGTATGATCTTGAGCAGGTTATTCAACTTCTTAAAGATTTAAGTACAAGCTAATGAGCCCAGCTCCTGGGCAGTGCCCCATAGATGAGATGCCTGTGCCTCTTCTGGCAGAGCACTTAGCACATTTACGCACTGCATCTCATCATAGGTTTTGCTGACTGCCTTCTCTGTAGCCCGAGCTCCTTGTTGCTCAGAGTGCTTGCTACTTATTACAACAACAACAGGGTATTGTTAGCTGCCATGGTCATTCATGGGCAAGGAAAGAAATAAAGAAAAACCGGATCATTTCTAAAATCTACACAACTATATCACCAGGTCCTGCCTTGAACCAGACCAACTTATGAACTATTCAGTTATGTGAGCCGATGAATTTCTTTTTTTATTGAAGCCACATTGAACTTTTCCTCTTATTTGCAACATAAAAAAACTTAACTGATATGACTTATTTCACTCATTTTACTAGCTCTATATTTTCTAGTAGAATCATTTTCTCTAGTAAATGTTCCTGCCTTTGGCAAGTCACTAAACTCTGATTCCCACTTTCCACATTAATTTGCTCAATGGTCTGTATTTGACACTTTAGCAAAAACTCCATTATGTGGATATTTAGGGGTACATTGCCATTCTCATATGGTCTTACTCAGGTGTATTTTTTCTTCTGTTTATGGAATCATATTTTCAAAGCTGAAAATTTTCTTAGAGATTACCTTATTCGGTGACCTCATTTAATATACAAGGAAGCTGAAGCCCAGAAGGTTAAATATTTTTTTCCAAAGCCACGCAAAATACATAGTTAAAAGAAATCTATGTCCACACTTACGGTAATTAATCTGCCGTTGACTTGAGTAAACTGGTCTTTTCTTTAAAAAAAAAATCTAATTTATTTTCTCTACCCAAATACAAAGATTCTAATGACACATTTCCTATCCACAAGTCTCTTACTCCTTTAAAGAAAGTAAAATAATATTTTATATTTGTGACTACATGGGTATGAACAAACATCATAGAATTTGGGAGGGTTGAGGATCCCTTCTAACTCTTCATTCACTCATTCATCAATTTATCTAGCAGATAGTTTTTGAAGATTACCTATTTTCCATGTTTTCTGGTTAGTAAAGAAAGCCCGTGGATCAGGTTAAAATTTAACTAAATCTTTAAAAACAGGTTTAATTTTTATTTAAGCAAATAGGACTAAAAGGAATTCTTAGGAAATAGAACTTCTGTTAGCAAAGACTCAAGAGACGAAAAAAAAAATCAGTCATATTCACAGAAAGAAAAACAATGTTATTTATCTGGAACTTACAGTCAGAAAGGAAGCTGACTGAGCCAGGTGATGAAAACCTAGAAATAAGTGAGTGGGTGGTTCAAGCTTCCAGTAGATATTTCCAACATGCATAGAAAACAAGCATCTTAGCTGGATGCCTTAGGCTTTACCTCGACCATGAACAATGAGTGCTTAGTGACTGTATGCCGTGTGTCACTCAGCCAAGTTCCTTTTCATGTCACATCTCATAAATGTGCACCTCTGTACTATGAAATAAGCATAAATTCAACAGAGAAACAAAACCCAGATGGGAAAAATAGAAGTATCTAAGCATGTTTGAACTGTGATATATTCTAAAAGCTCAAATATTTTTACTCAACCTAGATATGGCAAAGAAAACCTAGATACCAATTAAATCTTTATCAAAGAGTTACAGGTAGGCAATGAGGCCTCCCACCATTAGAGAGAAAAATCACTTTCCTGTGACCGAAAGTTGACTTGAATTGACAATATTGATGGGTTGATGCCCTTGTACATGTTAGACTGAATGTATCAAATATCTTACCACTGAGACAGGTTTTGGCCTGTTTAATAGTGGTGTCTATATTTCTTCTGACTGCCATTCACCCAGACAGCTGGCTAATATTTTTTTCAGGGAATATTGAACATTGTATCAATGGTACCACCAATTACAACTGTAATCAATTATGTAAGACTCTGCTTATAATCTCAGAGACTGTGTCATATTTATTGCCTTTGCATGAAGACGGTGCTAAAATGACACCCTGATGCCTGATTGCAGGGAATAGTGGAGAAGAAACATCACATTACAGCAGACTTGAGAAAAGCAAATCACACTGTGCCTAAAGTTCAGTGAAAATTACAAGATGAGATTTCCTACCACTTAAAGCTGTAAAAATAGTGGGGAACCTATAAATAGAAAAATATCAATTTACAATGATAGTCACCAGTGCGATCACATACCGAATTCATAATCCCGCTGTTTGCAAAACTAGTTCAAAGACATGAACTACAAGAGATGAAGAAGTGTATACAGGAAAACTTGGAAAATATGACCGACAGATTGCACGGACACACGCAGAAATTCACATCGACCTCCTTCACAACAACCCACAGACGTGGCTCTCTCCATGCTGTTGAATTAGCTGCAGCTTCCAACTCTCTCCATAATCCCTTCCTCACTTTACAATTCAGTCCTGTTTATAATTTCAACAAAATAATATTAACTTCAGCATTCTGAAAGGCAAAATTACTTTAAGTCACAGAAAGAACCTTAAGTCTGCATGAAGATTTTTGTAGGAGTTTGGGTTCTAAATTTGGATCTCAACTCTACAGCAAAGATCTTGTCTCCCAGCAAAACAAATGTACCTCAAGACTTAAAGAGAAGCAATGACAGTCTTTTCTATTTGCCAGCTATGCAACAGGCTTTTCAAGCAGAAGGCTCTATAATTGCTTTGAAAATTAAAAACATACAAACACCAAGCTGCTGAAAGATTATCTAAGTCCAGTAATTTGCCTTTCTACTTAGCAGACAGGCTGCTTAAGGGCACATCACAGGAACATACAATTTGTTGCATAACGGTAGTGATATTTTCAACCATCATTATTGCTAAAGATAAAAGTCAACCAAATGTGTTATGTCAAACACTAAGGTGGTGATGGTCTGAATTTTAAAAGCATATTTAAATAAGAAATGGTGAAATGATCATGAAGAAATCCAGTTTTGCCCCTTATTTTAATAGCAGCACATTTGAGTTAACAAGCCAAGCTTACCATTTCACAGGTACTAACCTGAGAGTTTATTTCCCATTGACAGTTAATATAAAATGTTTTCATTTCACATTTATAGAACATCCATATTATTATACTATATGCACAGCTTTCAGAGGGTATGAAAAATAATTTTTAACATAACAGTCTCAGTAATGTTCCAAGTTCATGCTGGTAAAATTTTGGAAACCTTCATGATTTTTCCCATCATCTTTGTTAACATCAAAATCCTAGGGCTTACTGCCATATTGAGGTGTGTATTAACACAATAAAATATCTTGGATGTGATTGTATTTATCATGATACCATCCATAGGATGCAAGAAATATAATCAATGTCTCTTCATCTCTTCAATGGTAGAACAATAATAGCTAATACCAATTAAGACTTTTATATAAGTCACATACAAGGCTGAGTGAAGGACTTTGTGTTAACTACCTCACTTACACCTCAACACAACCATGTGAGGCAATACTATTAGCATCTTCATTTTATAGGTGAGTTAACTTAGACACAGAAATGTTACGTAACTTGTCAGTAGTCACACAGGAGCTAAATGAAGAAACCTAATCCAGACAAAGTTAACTCAATTACACTATGTCAAAGGTAACACACACATACTCACTCATCCAACAAATATTAACTGAATGACTTCTGTGTTCTTTACAGAATCTTTGGTGTCACGATACTGGTCACTGGAGGAGGTGGGGGAGAAACCATTTTAAACAAAACAAACAATTTCTGCTCTCAAAGAGCATGTAATCTATGGAAAGAGAGATTAACTAGGTTTGTCTATACAACCATGCTCTCTTTACTTGTACTCTCACTTGGGAGTCTAAGTTAATATTATGTCTGGCTTTCATATTTAAAGATGCTGTGGCAAAAATCAGACCTTGTAGACTCCTTTTTTAATATGCTCTGGTATATTTAGGAAGACTCTGTAATGGTATAACTTTTGTTCTGCATAAACTTTGGCTCTGACCTCAAAAATCTCAAAGAAAGAAAGGGAGCCACAGTGGGGTTGGGGGGTTAAGGGATAGAGGGTGGGAGGGGGATAAGAACTTAGAATCTGGGAATCCTTATGGATGACTCCTATTTTGCCTCTCCAAAAACATGGATTCCTATTGAGATCATTTATGTCTATGCTAATTTTTGTAACCATAATCTTGTTCTGTCACATGATTTGTGAACCAAAATTACTATACAGAATTAATGTTGATTTGCTTTATTGAAAGTATGTGAAGAAGGATTTTAGTTTTTTTGTTTGTTTGTTTCCTATATTCTAAGCATGATCAGTCCAAATCACAGTTCAGAAATAAAATTGGCCTCCCATGTTTACAGCAGAACATTTTAGAAGTCAGAGTTTTGAGTCTGACCTCTTTCCATCCAGCATGTCAGATCTTTCTGATTCCGTTTCCGTTTCCTTGTGTGCCCTCCATAAGCGCTAACACGTCTCACCTTTCTCCTCCCTATCAATCAGATGAACATATTCCATTCACTTGGGAGCAGGTTCAATAATTATCAGTTACTTCACCAGGACAATACATTCACATTTTATCATGGATATCCAAGGCATTAAGGCTGAGAACAAGAGACATTATGAATTCTGGCTAAGGAGATAACTTGGAAGACAATTTGAAATAGGGAAACTTGTTAGTAATTCTCAAATCATCTTTTATGGATGTAGGCAGTGGTATGTCGCTGGCAACTCATACGTGCACAGAGGAGCCAACCTTACATTTTCAGGAATGTTGTAGTCCACTCTCAAACACATCCATTATTAAAAGTAAATAAAAGTAAATTGCATAAACTCATAATTCTCTAATTTTTAGAAAACAAAGTTAATACTCAAAACTCAGACGTCTAAACTTTTTTTTTTAAGATTTTATTTATTTGTTTGACAGACAGAGATCACAGGTAGGCAGAGAGGCAGCCAGAGAGAGAGGAAGGGAAGCAGGCTCCCTGATGAGCAGAGAGCCCAATGCGGAGCTCGATCCCAGGACCCCGGGATCATGACCTGAGCCGAAGGCAGAGGCTTTAACCCACTGAGCCACCCAGGCGCCCCTCAAAACTCAGACTTCTTAAATATTTTACTAGTATTTATACTCTTCAGGTTTTTTGCATCTATTGTATCTGCATGGTATAAAGAGATCAGCATGCTACCATTCATCTCTTCCCAACATTGGTATTTTGAAATTGACCATGGTAGAAGGGAGTGTTTATACCACAAAAATCAAAAACACTAAAAATCAGGAATTTGTTTGTTTTCTCAGAGAGTCTATTGCTAAACTTTTACGATCACACCACTGAATATAGGTTGTCATCACCTAGACAGATTTATTTGTGGGTCTGAAATCAAGTCCTGGAGGAACAAAAGCCCTTGAAATAAATGTTATGGTACTACTGGGTTTTATTCACAGGAAATAGAACAATCACTCTGCCACTTAGGTAAATGCAAGTGAGGAATGTTCTGGATAACATGTAGGAAGTTTTGCACCAAACTGAATATTGCCTTCAAAATCTCTCCCTGTCAACCTTGCACATTCCCTATATCTGAGTGCTTCTTTCCTGTTCCCTTTTGGCAGATCAAAATGCTCCCATTTCATACATTACTAAGAATTTCATTAAGAAGTCCTCTTCTTTTTCTACAGAAGTTTAAGTGTCTGTTCTATGTGAAGCCTCTGTTTTCATCATGTATTAGCCATGGAACAGAACTTAGCATGTTGTCCCATTTTCCAAAATCAAATAAATTTCACAAAGCGTTAATGCATATTATAAACTCAAAAGAAAAAATTTGTGGGAGGAGGGAAAGGAGAATATTAAAATGCATGTCACATAGCAAATTAATCATTAGGTATTTCTGTCTCTCAAAATCCTAATTTCATTGCAAAGCACAGTCTTCATTGTTTTTGTTTTTAATTGACCCTTTTTCCCCTGTCTTGTCATCAGGTCTTTCTACTCTAATGCCCTTCTGTATCTATCCTGTATTATGCAGAAATTTCAACTAAAAGTCCATTTCTTATGAGAAAAAAAGTGGTTATGTCAGCTGCTAAGAAAATATTTTCTCTGTAGTTTATACAGTATGACCTAGATCTGAGTTCCCCAAAATGTCTGGTAAGGTGTAACTGGGGAACAAACTTAGTCAATGGTTAATTCAGTTTGGGAAATAATGGATCCAAAAATTGTTTTTAAAGAGGATCTTGTTATTTTTTACTTTCCACTTCTCAGAGTCTTTACTTTGCTAATATACATATCGAATCTCTAAGATAGGAATTTTCAACACTTTGACTTTGAAAGCCTGCTTTTTTTTTTTAAAGAACATATTTTGTGGTACTTCCCTTGCACTAAATGTGCTTTAAGAAATGCAATACTGAGATTTCTAGTCTAAGTAGACAGCAAGGGGGCTCTGTGGACTCAGGTGTTATCTTTGATACCAGAAATAATGGTTTCACTAACGTTTCCCTTAACTGAATTATACCTTTGACCCCTTTCATAGGAGTGAAATTCATGTGGAACAATCTAACTTCCAGGCAGGAGAAAGAGTTATGTGGTCCAAGAAAGGGGAGGGAGATGTGAGGGAGGAAGTAAGCCGGGAGGCCTAGCACATTGATGAGAAAACCAAGGAACGTGTGGATAAAAGGAAGAGAGAGACAGATGGAGAAAGAGAGATGTTCAGAATTGACTTTATTGTAAAAATCTGTGAGACTTTCAGCATAATACAATGTAAAAAATGAATATAGAAAAATACAACTTTAGACCAGTCCATTTAAGAAAACTTCCAGTAAAGAACTACATTATTTGTGGTTTCTGGAATACAATTTGAATTTTATTTTGCCTATGATTCTTACAAAGAACAAGGTAAGACCCTTGCTTCATTTAGACTGTTTAAAAATTTTGTGTGTGTGTGACAGCAAGCATTGATGAGTATGCTTTTCTTAGTGTATCACATTCAATTCCTGAAATAAAAAGTTTTATGAGGTGGATATCATTATTCCAAATTTAGTTGAAGTAGCTGAGAATAGGCTGACGGGGTCACATAGCTAGCTACAAGGGAGTAGGATCAAGATTCTTCCTGGCAGAGCCAAGTAGGATTCAAAAGCTCTAGTGCTAAATAACCTGAGAGCAAGTATAGATAAGACCAGCAACATTGTTTTAAATTCTAAGAAATTTTCTAAGTCTTATTTTTGAGTATATAGTTGCTGTTGGTTTTTCCTGGTTTATGTTTCCCATGTTAACAGAATACATCAACAACACTAGTCTGCATTTATTAAAAGCATTAATTTTTAAGGGCACAAGAGACATAAAAAATGGTCTAAATCCAGACAAAAACGATACATATATACATACACAATTTTTTAAAACCTCAGCGAATACAGTAATGTGTCAAATGAACAGTAAAGGAAATAAATACTATAGGAAACGCCAAAACGAAGCTCAGTGGTGGAAGAGATTGATATGCATTGAGTCTGGATAATGTGTAAAAGAAACATAAGGAGAAGAGAAAGGAGAATGTGTACAAAAATTAGGAAGAGAGAGAACAATGTTAATTAAGCACAAACCCATGGTTAACTAAAAAAAATCATTTGTAGCCATTAAGCTAATATACCATTATCTTAGATGGATCTCAAAGAACAGAAACAATGATAGATCTGCCTGCATGAGGTTATCTGGGTCCAACCAAAATGCAAATTCCCATAATTGTCTTTTCCTTTTCTCACTCCCTATGCTACATATTTTGTTTTTTGTTTTTTTCCTCTTTATTTTCTACCATTCTTCACCGTGCTCTGAGGCAGAAAATTCTGACCTCAGTAGACAATATAAACCAGACCCTCATGCCTTCTGGCTTCTGCTGAATTCAGCCAAAGGAAGGCCCTGGAAGAGACTGTAAGGTGTGATGAGAGAGAGGTCAAGGTGTTTACCCGCAGCTCCTTCCTTGAAGGCTGTGATTTGGCAATGACTGCATTCTTCTACCTAAACCTGCAGTTACCATAACTGGCTCAGCTGTCAGGGGTTCTTGTAGGAAAATGAAATCCATCAAGAAAACATGTGAACTTCTGTTAAATCAATCTCCTCCCCAAACTTTTCGCAATTTCCTCTGTCTTGTATACCCTTGAGTATAAATAGATCTAAATTTAACAACAAGTGAGGGGGAGGGAAAAGACAGAGGAAGAAAAATGGCATAGAAAAGATGGATAATGGAAAGAAATGAAAGTTGAATTGAAAGCTAAAAGTGTGCCGTTGACTGACAAATGAGGTGGAGGAAACAGAAAAAGAAAGATTTCCCATTTTGTAGCTCAAGTCCAACCTTGTCCTCTTGGCATACTGAAACGAATAATCAAGGCAAGAATGAATTTCAAAAACCTGAGCAAGTTGCCCCATTTGAATGTCAGTCTGGATGTCCATTTGTCTTTAATAGATGACCTATCACTCATCTTGAAATTCGGGTTATCAGACTGATGAGAGCCAGAAGACTTAGCAGGCCAACTGAAGCTCAGGATCCCCAGGAGGAAAAGGAAAAGCAAAGACTGATCCCTGTGACAGACAGGTTAAAGAGAGGCAGTATAATTTTATGTCAAAGCCAGCCAGTGTCTCCAGCCTCCTTCTCCCTCAACTGGCCTGACAATTACTCCTGTCCCTCTAAGCAAGAACACATGTCTGACCTACAAACAGAATTCAGCTCCTTCACTCTCAGTTTAGCTGCTTTCCCTTTTGTCCCCACACCCTCAACTTATAATGTTTTGTAGACATTTTTAAAGCTCACTACCATTTAAAATTGTCAAAGAGACTTGGTCAAAATAACTGAACTTGAGATACTTAACATTTATCTCTTTTTAAAAATCTGATGTCAAGTACAGACTTGCCATATGCCAATGGAAAGAAGACTTTATTTACTTTTGGTTTCTTGATCATCAACAAATTCTACTTTTTTTTTTTTTTTCTAATGGATGTCTTCCACCCTCAAAACCTCAAACAATCCCAAGTCATAAAAATACAAGAGAATTGGGCTAAAAAGGGGAGTCTCTTGCTGGAGAGAAGTCTGGCAAAAATAGGACAAAATTGATCCAAACCCCACAAATAAAAGAGAATGAAGGAGAGCTCTTTAAATAACCCAGAGAGGGTGAAGCCAAAGGGTACCTAGAAAAGCTCTGATGTGCAAGGAAAAAAATCATCAATCCAAAATAGTGGTAAAATATTACAGACCTGTTTTAAAAATCATCAGGGCTATTTGTTCCAAGTATTCATTTGTGTCCAATTTTCCATAAATCTGCATAATGTGTTGATAAGTCCCTAAGTCCAAGTATGAAATATCAAATCAAGTGCATTAATTAGTATGGCTGACTAGAGCTGAATCCAAAATCAATATGGTTAGCTCTCAATTACCTGCTTTATTGGAGAGAAACAGCACTGTGGGGGATAATCCCCTAAACATTTCTTTTTGGCGCTGGCATGTATTATAAGGCAGGAGTTTTGTTGGATGATTTATTTGTTTTTAACAATGTTTTCTTCCTAGTTATTTTTACTTCAGTATAACACAGTAATTCATCTTCCCAAAGCACTAGTTGAGTGACTGTTAGTAAGCATATTGAAGCAGACCCATGCACAGAATCTGAGTAGGGAGAACAATTGATCCCAGTTACCTCTCCTCCTTTCTGGTGCTGCATTCTCCAGCTCATGAAACTGAATCTTCAAATTCTCTGAAGGACGTGCTGCTACTTCCAGGACTTCCTAAGTCATTACAGGGTGGATGAGACCTAATTCCCACCCTATCCAATGATTCCTAGCATTTACGAACTGTCAAGGCAAACATTTTATAACTCTAGTCATAAAGCTTATTTTTTCATAAAATTGGATGTCACTTAATTCTTCTTTTAGTTCTTCTCTTTTTGATCTTCCTTATCCTTGAAGAATCTTGATAGAATATGGTATACACCAAAATTTTTGTTGGGAAAGCCAGGTCTAGTCTAGATGTCTTTATGATAGGTGAATTGATAACCATGAAAAGCTATCTAGGCCATATTTTGTCCTGTAAAGAATCAATAACATGATCTATGATAATAAATGACACTTTCCATGTAGAATATGAACATTTTAATATAGGAACAGGAAATTCCACAGACCAAGCCTTAACCAAAAGGGTGATATGTTATATAATCTTATTATAGAAAAGATGACTGAAGGCAGTATAAAAGGATAAAATAGGTTTCTTATATTACTTTTTATGTTTTTACTTTGTATTTAGGGCTCTGTGGTACTCTGAAAACTCTCATGTAGCCCCGCTCCACCTCCCCCCCGATCCAGGTGGTGGTCCAGACAAGGGGAAAGGGGAAATTGGCCTGGATGTAGATCTCCAATCCTCAATATTGGAGCACAAATGAGAAAGAAAAGGTGGAAAAAGCCAGGTGATAAGTACAATGAATTCTTCTAGGGAACTGCTCTTATTTAAGATTTATAGAACTGAGGTCATTGGTAAATGACAAGTCATTTAAAACACTATTTATGTACTAAAATGCACACAAATATTAAAGATAAAATTCTAGAGTCATAACATAGATGTAGCAATGACTTTGCTCTGTTTCAAAAACTAGAGTGGCTTACTGATATCCAAAGGACAATCAATGGCCAATATATTCAGTATAGCCTAGAATGCCCTGAATGCCACATATACCTCTTTATCAGCTCTCAAATATTCCTCATGCCATGCTAATTCTTAATTCTTGATTTCTTAATACCTTCGGTCATGCAGTTTCTTTTGCCTGGAATGATCTTCAACTCATTTATATCATTTGGATCTCAAGTCAAGTATCACCTACCCAGACGTTTGAGAAAGTGTATCATTCAAGGCTAGGTTGGATCTTCCTATTACCTCTGTCAGAGTCTTCTGAGCTCTTATTTCACAATATTTATCCCAGTAGGTAATAATAAGGATAATAGTAAACTTACATAGATATGTGTATGTGGGTGTTTTTTACAATGTCTTTAATATCTCTACCTTCCACTAAACAGAAATCTTCTTGAAGACATTTGTCACATTTGTTTAGATTCTCTTTTTAATATTGTAGACCTGCACTTAGTGAACAAAGAAATACTTGTTGAATTAATAAATACATAGAATACCATAGGCCATACCAATTCCTATTTCCTAGAAAACAAATCAAAGTGCATACCTTATTGCTAAGTGCTCAGAAGGATCATTCTCCCATGTAAGTAATATATAGGTCTTATATCTCATGTCATTGTAATACTGACAAAGACCCACAAGTCCACTGTATTATTGTGCGATGGCTGCCATAATAAAGTACCACAAACTCAGTGGCTTAAACAACATAAAAATATTGTCTCACAGTTCCAGGGGCTAGAAGTAGGAGACCAAGGTGTCTGGAGGGCCTTTTTCCCTCTGACTTCTAGGAAAGGACCTGTTCAGATCTCTCTCCTGACTTTGGGTAGGTCCTTGACTTATGGCAGCATAACTCGAATATTCACATGGCTGTCTTCCTGTGTGTATGTCTTTTTTTTTTTTTTAATAGGGTGTTCTTTTTATAAGGACATCAGTCACATGGAATTAAAGACCTACCTTATTTCAGTATGACATAATCTTAATTAATTACATCCACAACAACAACCCCTTTTGGTAATAATAAAGTCACATTATGAAGTACTGGGGGTTAGGGCTCCAATATAGGAATTTCAGTGGGACACAATTCAACCATAACTTCCAGTGAATGTCATTATAAGTCAGAACTTACCGTAACGTTGAATATAAGGGAATCAGTCTACTCATTTGTGCTTTTCATTTTTTTTTAATTCTTCTAATTCTAATTATAGATCTATTATATATTACATATATATAATATATATTAGAATAATAATCTAATTCTACACTATCTCTGGAGAAAATAAATATTACTTCAGAATGAGTCATCCAAAAAAATTAATAAATAAAAGTCATCCCTGAATGCATTGCTGAGGGATATAACCCTAGATTCACTTACATCCATCTTTCTTCTATCAGTTCTTTTTTTTTTTTTTTAAGATTTTACATATTTATTTGTGTGTGTGTGTGTGAGAGAGAGAGAGAGAGAGCACAAGTAGGGAGAGTGGCCCGCAGAGGGAGAAGCAGGCTCCTCACTGAGCAAAGAGCCTGATGCAGGACTCCATCCCAGGCTCCTGGGATCATGACCTGACCCAAAGGCAGACACTTAACCCAGCTGACCCAGGCATCCTTCTATCAGTTCTTGGAAAATTTCCACAAATAGACATAACTTGTTATGGCATGAAGGTCCCAAACAAGTCCAATGAATGTTTCTAAACTGCTTGGTTTCCTCACAATCTATATAAGGAAAGCAAAGCAAAGCAAAGGTGCTTGATGTCATGGATATACTATACTATAAATTAGACTTTTATATGCTAAGTTAAAATTTTAATTTAATTATATTTTCCAGGAACGCGTGGTTAGTTCCATCGGTTAAGCCTCTGCCTTGGGCTCAGGTCATGATCCCAGAACCCTGGGATCAAGTTCTACATCTGGCTCCTTGCTCAGCAGGAAGCCTGTTTTTCCCTGTCCCTCTGCCTAGCACTCCCCCTGCTTGTGTTCACCCCACCCCCCAGCAAATAAATAAATAAATAAATCTTTAAAAAATTAAAAAATTACATTTTCTATAAAATATTTTGGATTTTCTCTATAGATAATTATATCTTCAGTGAATGAAGCTTCACTTCTACCTTCTAATTCTTACAGTTAAATTTATTTTTCTCATTTTATAACACCAGTTAGGACCTCTAGTGTAAGTTGCATAGAAGTAATTGTGGCATTGTTGCTTCATTTCCAAACTCAGGGGAAGGGTTTCAATGTTTTATCCTTAGGAAAAAACATTTTTGTAGTTGTTTTATGCAACTCAACAAGTTAATGTAGTATAACATTGGCAGAATCAGAGACCTCCCCATTTTGCTCTTTAATACTCTGTCAGAAGTGGTTTTATTATGTTTCATTTCTACCTAAGATCTAATGTTTCTATTTAAATTCTTCAGTATAAATTTTCGTTCATACCAGCTGATTAATACAATATTCTCTCAATATTTAAGAAGACTGGATCAGATATTTTAGATATTTTTAAAATATATTTTCTAGACTTAACGTATAAATTGGAAATATCTGTAAAGACATATCAAGGTTATACCAGTGATTATATAACAGATCTTCTCCCCTTTTTGCAACAATAGTTGTAACAACCCCTCTCTCCAAAACTTAGCAACAAAATCCAACAATAATCATTTATGTTGATCTTCAACCTGAGATAATATGAGCAGAGCTCAGGGGACACAGCTTGTCCCTGCTTCCCATGGTATCATCTGGGGCAGCTCAAAGACTTCCACAGCATGTCTGGTGTTTGATACTGACTGATGCAGCTGGAGCTGTTGGCTAGAACACATCCATGTGTCCTCTCCATATGGCTGACTGGCTTCCTTACAGCATGGTGGCTGGGTTTCTAAAGTAAGCAACTCAAGAGAACCAGGTGGGAACTGTATTGCCTTTCATAACTTAGCTTTAGATGTCACATAACATCATTATTGCTATTGTTACAAGTCTGTCCAATTTTAAGGGAAAAAAGTCATACATCCCAATCTTCCTATAGGAAGAATATCAAGATAATGTTTTAAGAGGTGTATGGGGGATGAAATATAATAGGGTTCCCATTTTTGAAAAATACAATCTGCCACAGATCTTTTCTTGAAAATTTATGAATAGGACAACTTTCTGAAAATATATCATATCTGAAGCTAATAATGTGTGTATTATTTTTTAAAGGCTCTAAGAAAAATATTCAGTTAATGCTTTAATCATTCCTTTAAAACAAGTCAATATTTACTTTCCCTATTTGCTAAAAATGGGACTTCTAATCTTTAACCTAGTTAAAGTTTATATATATATATATATATATATATATATGTATGTCACCCCTGAGTTATTATGCATTTTATTATTCTATGTTTAGTTATACATTAGTTATATTCTTTTCTAACCATTTTTTCTTAAGTGATATGTTATTTTGCTGAAAGCTATCATTGGTACTGGGTGTCAAGAGTATTGCTAACTTTTTTCCTTTGTTTTGTGTGATTTGGATTTTTCTCGGTATATCTACCACATGGACACTGCATTTACTCTCAGATTCTGAGACGTACATTTAAGAAGCTCCATGGAACATCTTCAAGTTCAAAAATATCATCTGGCCCATAGTTCTTTTTTACAGTATCTCAAAAATATTTATCAAATACCTTCAAAAACATTCAAGATGAACTAAATTTTCTAAATCTAAATATAGAACTGTCAGACAACTCCACAAAGACTCATACAACAGTAACAGTAGTTTATATGACAGAAATATAAGGGACCATCACAATCTTCAGGCCATGGCATATTTTGGTTTCCATTCACAAGATGAAGAATGCCTGACAAAAGAAGGACTGCTGTTTTCTTCCAATACCATACATTCCCCAAATTCTAAGATGCTGGAATGTGCTAACAAGAAAAATTATAGTCATCTCTACAACTCATGATTAATACTATGTGAGACTGGTAGTGTGTGGTCTCCTTCCTTCTCCCCCACTTCTAACAATTGTATTAGCTCTATCCTGAAAAGTCTTGAACTCTCAAAAATATTATGGAGCAGAAAAGGGAAGCTGATTGGTGGTAGCAGTTCAGTGAGATAAATAATCAAAATCTGTATTTTAAGTGGAGGTCAAAATGGAAAAAAAAAACTTAGAATCTGATGAAAATTATAAATTTCATACATAAACTGGGGATAGAAAGGTAATGCCACATCAATAGATCAGAAGTATATCAGAAAGACTTTTGAGTGGTTGATTGCACAAGAAACATCTAACATAGCATTTAACTAAATTATAGAGAGTAGAGACAAATCTACCAATTACCATAAACTATAACCCAGATCCTCCATCTCCACTTATAAATAACAAGTTCACCAAGAATAATTAAACAGCCTGAATAATTCATAAGCCAAAGTAAAATGTACAACTGCAATTACAGGTTAAGGAAATGTACTTACAATGAGAAAACTATGTATGGAAAATCATTAAAATTATAATCAGAAAAGTAGAAATCCTAAATTATTTTTAAATAAAGAATGGATAAATATTAAAATTTAAATAAAAAATCTAGAAAAATAATTAGAGGTAAGTAGGAAGAATAAAATAATACATATAAATGCATTAGGAAAATTTTAAATTGAAGATCTGGTTTATTGAATGTTTTCATAAAATAAAGTTCTGTCCAGTCTAAATAAGTAATTGCAATCTGAAATAAAATGAATAATTTTCTAAGGAAAAATATGTAATATTAAATATAAATTACTAAAATATATATGACATTCATATAATATAAAATATATGCTTATTATATATAATTCAAAAGAAATGTGAGTAAGACTATGATAGGATGGATGGAGAGAAAAAGCATCTAGAAAGATATCTGTCAATTGTCAGCAATTATCTCCTTTGAGTGATAAGATTAGAGTTGAATTTTATTTTCTTGAAAAATAATAGGAATAAATTCACTAAAAACACAAAAGCATCTAAATTAGAAAAGAAGTAAATTATCCTTATTCACAAATGATTAAATGCTACGTTAGAAAATACAGAAGAAGGGGTACCTGGGTGGCTCAGTTGGTTAAGCATCTGCCTTTGGCTCACTTCATGATCTCATGGGTCCTGGGAATGTGGCCTGCATTGGGCTCCCTGCTCAGTAGACAGCCCACTTCTCCCTCTCTATCTGCCCCCATTCATGCTCTCTCTCTCTCTTTCAAAAAACTAAATAAATAAAATCTTAAAAAGAAAGAGAAGAAAGAAGATAAGAAAAATACTAAAACTAATAAATGAGTTTAACAAAGTTATATGCTACAATATCAACACACATATCAGTTAAGTTTCTGTACACCGGCAATAAGAAATTCAAAAAGGGAATTAAGAGAGAAATTCCATATACAATGTCACCTAAGATAATAAAATACCTAGGAATAATTTAACCAAGAAGGTGAGACTTATACCACTGAAAACTACAAAATATTGCAGAAAGAAATTAGAGAAGGACTGAATAAATGGAAAGACATTCCATATTCATGGATTGGATGACTCAGTATTGTTAAGATGTCAAAACTACCCGAAGTAAACTGTATATTCAATGCAATTTCTCTCAAAATCCAAATAGCACTTTTCCGGGGATGGAAAAGTCAAACTTCAAATTTACATGAAATTACAATGGGCCTTGAATAGTTGCAACAATCTTGAAAATAAAGTTGAAGGACTCATACTTCCTCATTTCAAAATTTTCTACAAATCTACAGTAATCAAAATAGTATCATTCTGGCATAAGAATAAACATATAGGCCAATGGAATTAAATTGAGAGGCCCTAAATAACAATACATCTATAACCACCTAATTTTTCAACAGGGGCATCATGTCCATTCAATGGGGAAAAAATAGTCTCTGTATACAAATGGTGCTGAGGCAACTGGATTTTTACATGCAAAAAAGTGGAGTTGGACCCCTACTTCACACCATACACAAAAATTAACTCAAAATTGATCAATGGCCTATAAAAAAAAAATAAAAACCATAAATGTGAAGAAAACATAAAACAAAATCTTCATAACCTTAGGTTTGGCAATGGATTCTTAGATATGACACTGAAAACATAAATAACAAAAGAAAAAAATACACAAATTGAATCTCATCATAATGAACTTTTGTGCATCAGAAGATATTATCAAGACAGTAAAAAGACAATCTATGGAATAGGAAAAAATATTTGCAAAGTATATAACTAATAAGAGTTTATTATCCAAAATATATGAAGAACTCCTGCAATTCAATAACAAAAATACAAATAACTTGATAAATGATGAGCAAAGGACATTTCTCCCAGTAGACATTTCCCCAAAGAATATACAAGTAGCCACTAAGTGCATCAAAAGATGTTCAGGATAGTCATTAGGAAAACAAATCCAACCACAATGAGATACCATTTCACACTTACTAAGATGGCCATGATCAAAAAATAAAACATAACAAGTGTTGGCAAAGATATAAACTGGAGCTCTCCGCATTTCTGGTAGGAAAATAAAATTATGTAACCACTGGGGAAATATTTAAGTGAATTAGAAATGAAATGAAACATACAATTACCATTTAACCCAGCAATTCCTGGGTATATACCAAAAGAATTAAAAATAGTTACGCAAACAAATATTATGTTAATATTTACACCAATATTATCCACAATAACCAAAATATGGAAATAATACATGTATCTTTCAAGAGATGAATAGGTAAATAAAACATATACATACAATGGAATACTATTCAGCAATAAAAAGAAATAACTTCCGTTAAATGCTACAATGTGGATAAATATTTAAGACATTATGCTAAGTGAAATTAGCCAGAAACAAAAGAACAAATATTAGATGATTCCACTTATATTAGATATCTACAATAAGCAAGTTCATAGAAACAGAAAATAATGATTACCAAGGGCTGGGAAGAAAGAGAAATGAGTTACCGCTTAATGGTGATAAGTTTCTGTTTAAGGTGATGAAAATACATAGTGGTGCTTGCACAATGCTGGGAATGTAATTAGCATCACTGAAATGTATACTTAAAAATTATTAAAATGACAAATTTATCTTATATATTTTATCATATTATATGCATAGTATGTTTGTTATGTATGCTTATATTATATTTTATTTTAAATATTTTTATACATTATAAAATAACATGTACTTGTCTAATGTATATACAACATATGCTATATACAACATATGCTTGTCATATACATTACTTAAAATATATTATATATTCTGTATTTATTTTATAGTATGCTATATATATTGTATTTTATTTATATATATATACACACACACACACACACACACATCTCATAATTAAATAAAATGGTTTCTCATTTCAGATTGGTCTGGGTTTAAATTTTACCTCTACTACATTTTGTGTAATCTTGAACAAGTTTTTTAATATCTCTAAGTATGAATTTCCTTCCCTTTAAAATATGAATCATAATAACAGCACCACACCTCTTTCATAAGGCTCTGGTGTTGATTGGCACAATCTGGTACATTTGTTATCCTCCACACATGCTCAAGATGTTTATTATTAATATTGTAAGTTCTCAATTCTGAGATGTATTTTTCCATTCCTTCTAAAATCAGATTGTGTTTTATGATTGACAGGCATGTGTAACAAAATATCTTTTCCTCAAAAGTGATATTAAATATTGGTGTAAATTTCAATTATCATCTTATAATTGAGAAAAGACTACATTTTTATGTACATCTGAATCTTTTTAATGAGCATCTATTCTTTACATAATAAGAATATGATTAGAATTTTGAAAGCATGTAAACAAATTAAACTATGGAGACTACAAAATAAATAGATTAATGGCCTAGAGATTTTTGTAGGCAATCTATAAATTGATATCTAGAAACAATATGAAAGTACTATTCAGTGGATAAAAATTAGTTTTTGTAAGCACATTTAGTGTTACAGAAACAGAATCTGGGGAAAAAAAGATTAGCAAATAATATATATAGTATGACTCAAAACCACAATATTAATAATGATGGGTTGTTTTTTGCTTTCCTCTTTTGCTTCAGTATTTTTTGTTTTTTTGTTACTCTTTTTCCTCTTTCACTCAAAAATATTTATCATTTGTCTATTATATGCCAACCACATATATATTAAGCTAATAGTTACTTTGTGAATGTTAAAATGAATGAATAAATGAATGAAATTGAATTTTAAAAACGAGTCGATGGGAACACTTCAACAATAAATTAATACCTTATCATTTAGTAAGTTGATCGGTAAATTTGTCCCACCTGCCCCTTGCCTGGTGTCACTGTTCTGTCTTTGAAAGGTCTAACCTTTGACAGACCCTTTATAGACTTGCTCTATTTCCCAATTTGGGAATTATAAGCTGAACTCAAATTTAAAAATTTATTTCTCAGTGACTGTAATTATTTTTTGTGGATGAAGAAAGGATCGACCTTCTTAGTACTTCCTCCTGATTCTCAATATGTAATGCTTACAATGTCCTCCCTCACCTTAAATCTGTCTCAGCTGCTTCCCAATTGGCCAGGAGAAAGTCAGTGGACCTAAGATCTTTCAAAAACAGCAAGAACAAACATGTTTTAAACCTGCACTTTAAATAATATGAATCTGACTGCTTTATAAGCTGAAATCTTCTGCACTGAACATTTTCCTGATTTTTCCATTGGTTTCATACAACAGATGTGAATACTCCATTGTAGGAGACTCTGTTTGTGAAGCCAAAGGTTGGCAAGAAATTCCCTTGTCTAGCAGACAACATATAGACATGCAAGTTTGCATCGTTTATGAATTTCAATCCATGTGCCTCTAGCGTATCATGCCTAAGATAATTCTCTGAAATCTGTTACATCTAAAACATATGTTCTCACTTATGGAAAGTATAATTTGAGATGGCAAGGATCCTTTGCTTCATCTCTGCATACTGTTCCTTTTTCAAAGACATCATGGCATTTACTTCAAAGTAATCACAGTAGAGAACTTTTAAGAAATTTAGAGTTCAATTTAAATAAAAGATATTCAGGTAAAGCATATTTCCTGATCCTAAGCCTATAGTGCTTTCAGTTAGTTATAATTTCTACACAGCTTATTCATTTATATTCTCATTTATCAGTATCTTGTCTCCTGGGACAAATAAATAGATAAGGAACCTTTGTCATCTTGGCCCCAAAATCTTGGCTCTTTTAATTAAGCAAATTATTTTGGCTGTTTCTTGCCAACCTGAGATTGTTTTGATCCACTGATATTTTCAGAGGGATTATGTAAAACTTTTTTCACCTAATTGTTTTCTCTCTCAAATCAGTACCGCCCCAGATTTATACTCATGCTTCCCTGATAATGAGAAATACAGAATTGGGAGAGAACCAAAATTACCTTACTAAGGAATTTCAAGCTCAAATGCCTTGAGAGCTAGGTAGAAAATATAAATGTGCAAAGCAGCAAGTTAAAAGATTAGAATAGCAGGTCTGTGCAAACTTGAAGAACAGCATTCATAAAGCATTAAAAAAATTAATTAACACTATTCTGGCCCAAATAAATCCACATTTTCTAGCTAGATTAGTCTCAAAACTAATAAGTTTTCACTTAATGCAATCTCTCATCATACAGTTGCAGAAAGTAATACTCAAGGACAAGTGACAAAACCACCATGAATTTTATAAAATAACTATAAAATGAGAAAGATTCACATTTTTAAAGACCAGCACGACCTGGACTTTCTGAACCCGCCCTCACTCTCCAAGCTTCTCTCCTGCCATACCCACCAGTCACCCCAGTCTGGCTTTGGTGACCCTGACCTTATTCCAGACCCATCTTCTGTCCCCATCACCTGCCTCAGGGCCATGCTCAATGCTGTTTTACTTAGGAGGTATCTTTTTTTTTTCCCCCTAAATTACTTGAGTTTGGAAAGTTATGCTATCTACAGTAATCTGATCACACTGTTAGCACAAATTTTTTTTTTTTTAAAGATTTTATTTATTTATTTGACAGACAGAGATCACAAGTAGGCAGAGAGTCAGGCAGAGAGAGAGGGGGAAGCAGGCTCCCTGCTGAGCAGAGAGCCCGATGCGGGGCTCGATCCCAAGACCCTGAGATCATGACCTGAGCCGAAGGCAGAGGCTTTAACCCACTGAGCCACCCAGGTGCCCCTAGCACAAATTTTTTTACCTCAGCCTGCACACCCTTTGAAATGTGACTTTGCAGATCCTCTTACTAAAACAGCAGTCTCTCACCCTGCTCTTTGACTTTGAACTGGTACCACAACTGGATGTTAATAGAGTGACACAGGCCCAGCCTAGAAAGCTCCGGGAGTATCTGGTCTTTCTTGCCCTCTGCTGGTGTTATGAGAGCAGGCCAACCTCCCAGAAGAAAGGTAAGAGACGTTTCAGTTTTCCTAAGTGAAACCATCTCAGCTCAGCCCACAGCCTGCTGACAGGTAAGCAAGTCCAGCCAATCTTGACAACTCTGCCTTGCAGAGGCACAGCAGGCCATGGACACAGGAGCAAACACAGACCAGATCCCAGTGAGCAGACCAGATCAGATGAACGCCACAGACTCCAGAGCTAAAATGTTTTTTATTGTTGTTGTTTTAAAGATTTTATTTATTTATTTATTTGAGAGAGAGATAGCTAGAGAGAGCACAAGCAAGGGGTGGGGAGAGGGAGAAGCAGGCTCCCTGCTCAGTCCTGCGGTCATGACCTGGACTGAAGGCAGACATTTAACAGACTGAGCCACCCAGGCACCCCAGGAGCTCAATGTTTCTATTGTTGGATGTCACTGGGTTTTGTGATAATTTGGTACCCCACATTATTGTATAAATAGATAACTGATGCATTCACTTCATAATTTCTGAATACTCCATCTACAGCTACCTCTAGCTGAGTCATGTTGACAGAGAGGCATTCAGCTAAGTCTCGGGCCAGTGAGACACAGGTAGCAGAGATAGGCAATGAACACTTGCTTAGGCTGCGAATAATCTGGGGGCTCAGATGGCTAGTGTAATTAATTCAGAAATGGTGTCTAATTGATAATTATATTAGATCAGAAAGCAAGGAGACTCAAGACCCAGAACACGCTTAGAATATGCTCAGATTCATGCCAACCAAATGATGAGAAATCCTCTTCAAAGGCAGCCCAATAAATAAAGCAGAGAAAACATATTTTACCCACAAGTAGCATGAGTTACTGCTGGTATCATTTGGTTATAACTATAATAAGTAGAGGAATAAGCTCATTTTAACCAGATGAATTTAGGATAGGATTGCCAGATAAAATACAGGATGCCATATTTAATATGACTTTTAGATAAACAACAATAAGCAACATGAGTATGTCTCAAATATTACATGAGGTATACTTACATTTTAAAAAAATAATCACTCATCTGAAATTCCAATTTAATTGGGCATAATGTATTTTACTTGCTAAATCTGACAACCCTAACCAATATTGTAGTGGTAACCTTATGTGTCCATTTCTTGTGTATTTTCTTCTATCCCTGGGTTCATTCCTTCACTCAGTATCTTGGGCATTCCTTGCAACAAGGAAGTGAAAACAGCAGAAATGATGAAGGAAAATAGGCAGTTAAAGTCATGGAAAAGACTAACAGTACAAAAGCAAAAGCTGAAGAAAAGTGATCAGAAAGAGAAATGTTCTCTGCCACCAAGAGTGAAAAAGACTTCCCATGTTTGAGATAGTGGGGACAGTTGGATGGGATATGGGAAAGTAAGAGATTGGTTAGTACGTCATCAACGGGGGATAAGATCTGAGTAGAGTCCACAAAGAAGCCAATTCAGACCCTATAGATCACCAGAGCCCCACACCTCCTAAAGGCAGACAGGAGGTGATGGTGCTTACGACCTGCCCAAATCCCTCTAGGGTAGGGTATATCACCTATACCCAGGAGCTATGGGAGCTTCACTTCTTGTTGACTCTAGGGAGAATCTTCCTTTAAAATCATCACCATTCATCAGGCAGACAGGCTGCCAAGCTATGTGTGCCCTGAGATTCTTCTTGATCTGCAACCAGCCCTCTCCATGTGGATGATTCTCTGAATTTCTGAGGGCTGTCTCCAGATTAGAGCCCAGGCCTCTATACCTGGAGGGGAGCTGATTTGGAAAGCAACGTCCAGCAATACCTGTCTTAGGAAGAACTAGACAGAATTTAACAGAACTAGCTGGTTGAGGGGAGGTCATCCATCTGAAACAAGGGCAGTGGTAAAATATACCCAAGTTACACATGGATACCCCTTTGGGATATTTCAATTCTTTGAGGACTCTAAAACAATCCTATAACTGTTGGAACACAACCCAGATCCTTGCCAATGTGACTGGGGTCATGACAGATTCCGTGAGAAAACTCCAGGAGATGGAGGGCAAGAGTCTTCCTGGGCCAATGCCTGGAATAGACATTTTGTCACCTTCATGAGGTGGGGATCCTGGTGATCGGAGCCAAAATGATGGTGGGACTACCGGCTGATGGTCAGTAGATGTCCTTATTTCTTACAATCAGTTCTTTTAGACTTTACACAAGATCTGGTTATAAACAGGATATAGATTTACATGCAGGACGCCGACTGCACGTGAGACGTGAGCTACATGCAGGACGTGGGCCACGTGCAGGCAATCAAGTGTGACAAGTGAACAGCAACAATTACGTCTTAGCTGTAAATGACAAGAGCCAGTTAAGGATTCTCCACACTTATCAGATTCATCTAAAGGAGGACATGAAAGCACCCCGGGGATCCTCCTGTGTCTATTCTTGGAGGATCCAGGTTGTGTTCCAACATATACCTACCATTTGCTTCTTAAGAATGTGGGTTCTAATATCACACAGACCTGGATTCAAATCCTGGCCACTTACTAATAAAATCTGTGTAAAAGTACACTATCTGTTAAATAGCAAAGAACAGCTGTAGAGGTATGTTTGATTTCATTGTATCTCTCTGCAGTGTGCTGTAATGTTCTTTATTTTACTACAGATAATTTTTATATGTACAGATAAAATTTATTTCATGAAATTACAAAAAAAAAAAAATCCTGGCCACTTACAAGTTGTATGACCATAGGTAAATTTATTAATCTCTCAAGTCTTAATATTCCCATCTATCAAATGTGAGTCACAACCTTATTGAACTATTAAATAAGATACTGCAATGGACACAATTCACAGTTGAAACCATGCCCAGCATACTACAAGTGCTCAAGAAATGAGAGCTAAAAATAAAAACAAAACAAAGAGAAAGGAAGAGAGATTAAGAATGAAGATCCTAATACTGTGGCTGGAATAACAGCACTGCTAACTTCATTCTTTTAAACTAAAGTAACACCTTATACAGGTAAATCTTCACAATTTTCTCCATGGTATTTTTTTTTTCTTTAAAGGTAACTGAGTAGAGCCTGAGCTTAACATTACTTGTAAAACTTTAAGAAAGTCTCTTATCTTGATGTCCTCTTTAAATATTATTATTCAGCAACCATTCAAGAAATGTTCATTAAATGCTTTCTTGTGTGTATAAGACATTCAAAAGGTACAAAATGCATAGTACATGGTCGCTGCCTCTGAAGGGCTCACAGGCCTGTAGGGAAACAGATAGGTCCACAGATAATAGGTCCTTGGTCCTGGTCCTCCTGAACAGCCCAGCAGAACTGCCATTCCTTGCCAGTCAGCAGTGTGGGAGGAGTCCAGATGCTAGGCATTCTGCAAAACATGGGACATTTCCAAGTAAGCAAGGATCATACCCTGAACATCAGTGTTTCTCCCTGTGAAGATCATTGAGACAGCAAGCATTTCAGGGAGCCAGTAGAGTGTAGGGGAATAAGCACTGTCTCAGAATTCAGACAACCACAACCATACGTCTAGCTGTGTGATTTAGACCACGCAGCATTAACTTCTCTGAGCTTTGTCTCTTGATTTGCGCAGTGGAAATAATTATGCCTGTCTTCCAGGAATGATGTGAGAAATTAATAAGACAATCTATTCCAACCATTTTGCAAAACATCAGTGAGTACTTTAAAGACTCAATAAATGGTAGCTATTATTAATATTTTCATAATCATGAAGTGATACATAATATACTAAGGAAAAAACATAATCTGTGCAAGTGAAAATTTTCTCAGAGGAGAAAAATTAGAAGAAAACAGAAAAAAAATAGCTTGTTAATTGGAAAGTACAAAGTCAATATAAGATTACATATTGTAATTGTAAGAGAGACATAAACAGAAATATTTAAATACATATTAAACTCTGCCTTCAAGTCATCTCTCAACCAGCACTGTTGAGAAAAAAAGATGAAAGTCTTCACCTTTGTTTGGAGAAGCATCTAAATTCTACAAATGTAGACATAATAGAAATTCTTATTATCTTTTTTTTTTTAAACCTTCTCTATCCATTCTTTTGGAGACATGTTTATGGATTTCAGTTTCATTTGTCAGCTAATGAAATCCTCTATTCTATATTTTCAGTCTTCCTATATAATAAATTCTTTCTGGACCCTTGAGGAAAAAAATGTAAAATATATTCCAAAAAACATTTTGACTGTCAGTTATGTTCTGAGAAAGGACAGATTAATCCCCACAGACCTCACAGTTGACAAAGTCCTCATTTAATGTGTTTAGCTATAGTGCTAAGAGGAATTTTGATAACAACACCTTGGATGCCTCATTGCTGTTACATGAAATAATTACCACCCTGGGGTATTGAGGGTAATCAGATACACTGGGTCCCTGAACCTCAGGGAGAAGGAAAGGGACAAGGGTGATTATCTGTCTGTAATACTAACGCCTATTATGTGTCATTTCTTAAATTCATTTCAATGAAATGACACTTTTTGTTTTCCTTAAGTGACCATTATTTCCCTAGTCTCTACTTTTTTGTTTTGTTTCGGTTTGTTTTCAGCATGAAGAAAGCCAATTTGGTATTCAAAAACTGTGAAAGAGGAAGGTGTGATGAGGACAGAGTACACAAAGAAGTCTTCCTACACTGCCACTGAGAATACCAAGGGTTCAAAACACCTTGGAAACATTTTAGGATTATCTAGTACTAAAAAAAGAAACATCAGGTCCAAAATGGAGTCACTTTTGCTAATAGCAATTTCAGCCTTTTGCAGGAGTGGAATTTTAAACCAGTCAGTCTGGAATTTCCTGATCAGTACTAGTGAGGTAAGGACAACATCCCCTGCTCTTTCCTCCAAGTTATGGTCACGTTGTGTGAAACAATCCTTTCTTTTATTTTGCTAATAATCTCCTTGTTTTGCTCTTTTTCTGCCTATAAAATCCTCCCATTTTAAATAGCTCCTCAGAGCTCCCTTCTATTTGCTAGGTGGGATGTGTCCAATTCATGGATCACTGCAAAAGGCCAATTAGACCTTTAAATGTACTCAGTTGATTTTTTTTGACATAGTAAATTTCACAATATGCATATCCACACCTAAGGATATACTCTAAAAAAGGGGGGGGGGGCTGCTCCAAGAGACAAACATAAGAATAAGGATGATAGTATTATTCATAACATCCCCACACTGGAGGGAGAATGTCCTATCAAGAATAGACTCAATAACTTGTAATTATATTCATCATTTGGGATGTTAAATTACACCTAAAAGGAGTAACTGCAGACATATGCAATAGCATGGATAAACTTTCAAATATGTAATTTCAGGTAAGAGAAATTGGACACTAAAGAATTGATACTAGGGCTCCTAGGTGGCTCAGTGTATTATGCATCACCTCTTGATTTCAGCTCAGGTCATGATCTCAGGGTTGCGAGATCGATCCCACACTAGGCTCCATGCTGGGTGTGGGGCCTGCTTAAGATTCTGTCTCTCCCTCTACTCCTCTACTCCCCTCTCCCTCTCTAAGAAAAAAGAAGAAGGAGGAGGAGGAGGAGGGGGAGGAGGAGGAGAAGAAGATGAAGAAGAAGCCATACTATCTGATTCCATTTTACAATGTGCAAAAGTACACTTGTGTTGGAAACTTGCATTTTGAGGCTTTAAACTCTTGGAAGAGGAAGGGTTTAAGATTACCATGGAAGTCAAAAGAGTGGTGACTGTTTTGAAAGAGAAGTCACTGTGATCAAGAAGAGGTCTGCCAGAGGCAGGGTTTGGGGGCACCTATGATGTTTAATTCTGGACCTGGTATTCAGTATATTAACTTGGTCAATGCATAATTCATTAATCTGTATGGGTTTTGTCTTAGTCACTTTTCCATGTGCTTTTATATTCCACAATAAAGATAGTTTAAAAGAAATCTTATTTGTTTGTTTTCGTTAAGCGGTTTTCCCTAATCAGAGGAAAAGGGATCAACATTTACAGGGTTCTTACTGATCTCCCATAAGCACAGCCTCTTCTAATTTTAATGATAATAACCCAGTAAGGGAGTTATCCCCTTCCTCACTGAACAGAGAAAACAGCTCATGGAGTCCCTGGAATTTGCCCAGGGACACATAACCAGTGACAACAGATTCAATAACTGAACTCAAAGCTTTGATCCAAAGTCCATGCTTTTTATTCCCCATTATGCTGATTATATCCACACTCAACATAACTTTTTCAATAAAAATTTCAGATTTTCTAATCAGTAGCCTATCACACACTCAGAAGTTGAGTTTTGATGAACACCTTTAAATATTTTAAATGAAATTTAAGAGATAATAATTTTAAAATATATGTAGCTAATCCTGAGCTAAAGCCAGACCATTCAGTGGAGTAAACGTGTTATTTATTAGGCTAAATTATGTATATATTGTTCCTGTTTGAATAGTAAACGATTTTATGAGTCTATGGCTCATACAAAGAGGGTTCAAGAAAGAAGAATATGAAGCCAAAATTTCAAGTTCTATTCCAACATCTTCTTCTTTATAGTCATTGGTCACAGAAATGAAAGAAACAAAGAAGGAAGAAAAGCTGAAATCTTGCTAAGAGAGGATCCAGAAGACTTCATTAATTTATTCCATGCAATATCTACTGAGAACTTACTGTCACAATTAATTCGAGGCCCTAGAGATACAATGATGAACCAATATACAAGGTTCTGGAGATTATATTCTATGGGAGAAACTGAGGATAAGCAAGTAAACAAATGAGCCATCTTCAGAGGCTGATAAAGGGATGTTCCAAAGCAAACAAGAGGTTATAGGATGGAGAGAGATTGGGGTCACAATGCAGGTGGAGTCAGTAGCACTAGCCAACTCCTCTTTCAAGACGTAATACAGGAGCCGAGGCCAGAAAGAAACTGGAGGGAACCACACGGCCACTGAAATGGAGCGGAAATACTTCAGGTAGAGGCCACAGCAAGTAAAAATTCCTAAGTTCAAATTATACTTGATGTTTTCCAAAACACAGGAGCACAGAATGACTGAAAGGTAGCATGAGAATGTATCGGGATTTGATTCAGCTTCAAATAATGAACGGTCTAAGGTAACAGTAGCTTAAATAAAGATCATCGGTCTAGAATTGGAAGGACAGCTTCAGAAAGCTATCGGGAACTCAGGTTCTTTCAATACTGTGGCTTCAGCATCCTCTTTGTGATCTAAAATGGCCAAGTGAGCTCCAGCCCTCACAACTTAATTCCAGCAACAGGCAAATAGGAGGAATGAAAAAGAATGGGTCCTCTTCTTTTAAGGATGGTTCGTGGAAGCCAACACAACACTTTCATGTATATCCCCTTGACCAGACCAAAACAAAATGAAGCAAAACAAAACAAAACAATCAAATGGCTAATTTAACTAGGAAATCCCAGCAGAAAATCTTAAAATACTTTTTTCTTTTTCTTTCTTTCTCTTTCTTTCTTTCTCTCACTCTCTCTCTCTCTCTTTCTTTACTAAGGAATAGAAGGAAATGTATACTTAAAATGACAAGAAATTTTGTCACAGAATAAAAGACATAGGAAATGAGTATGGAGAGGTAAGTAGGGGTAACTCTACTATAGTAATTGGAACAAGGAAAAGAAGGACCACACTGTCCTAGATTAATGCCTTGCTTAAATGGAGAAGTCACTAGGGATAGCACATACCTGTGTGCCCTGCACATAGTCACTTCTTCAAGCCTATCTCAAGGACTGGTGGTCAGGTGACTCTTCATTTTTTACCTCCACTTTTTTCAAATGAGTTACCATGTCCTGTCAATTCTATCAAGATATTATCTCCTGCACAAAGAATGGAAAAGCTTGATAGAAATGTGAAATGTTGAGTCCAACTACCACCTCCAGTAACCTTCAAGCGTGAAAGAAAAATAACAAAAAGAGCATTGCTTTGTGCTGTGGGTGTAAGAAGATAGGTTGAAGTTCTAAACCCAGTACCTGTGATGAGGACTTACTTGGAAATAGAATTTTTTTTTTAAGATTTTATTTATTTGACGGGGAGAGAGATTGAGCCCAAGCAGGAGGAACAGCAGGCAGAGGGAGAAGCAGGCTCCCTGCCAAGCAAGGAGCCTGATGTGGGGCTCAATTCCAGGACCCTGGGATCATGACCTGAGCTGAAGGTAGATGCTTATCCAACTGAGCACCAAGGCACCCCATGGAAATAAGATTTTTAAAGATGTAATAAAGTTAAGACAAGGACATCCTGGATTTGATTCAGCTTCAAATAACAAACTGTCATTTGAAATCCAATGCCTAATGCCAAATCCAATGCCTGTCTTCCTTCTAAGGAGATCAGATGAAAACCCAGGAACACAGAGACACACAAGAAGAAGGTCAGGGGTGACAGAGGCAGAGCCTGGAGCAATACAGCTGAAGGCTAAAGATTGAAAATTACCACCAGAAGTTAGGAAAAAACAAAGGAAGATTCTCCCTCAGAACCTCCAGAAGGAACCAACTTTGCTGACACCTTTATTTTGGACTTTCCGCCTCCAAAACTTTGAGAAAATAAAATTCTATTATGTAAGCTACCCCGTCTGTGGTATTTTGGCTAAGATCTTCCAGGTTATCTTCGGAATCTAATGAAAGGACCTGGCAATTCAGAGGAACAATCTGTGTTTGTAAGCTTGAGGTCTGTGTGGGTTTTGACTGGATCGTCCCCCACATCACAAAAATAAATCCTCATCACATTAGCTTCTGGTCAGATTCCTCTCAGCAGTGGCTTTGAAGGGAAACCATACAGTAAATTCCATCTGAGTTCTCCATTCAAAGCCCTCCACCAACACTATAAACCATACATGAAAGAGAAATCGCAAGCACTTGAAAAGTACACAGGGCAAACAAGCAGGTCCTCCTCAGGTCCTTCGGAAGGCTGATTTATTGGCTCAGCATTTAAAATCTCGATGGAAATGTTCACCCTTTACTCAAGTTGCTTAACCTCCATCATAAAGGTTTTCAAGAAAACTTAACTGACTGCAGAGAGATTTCAAAAAACCGTCCTCCAAAATTAGCCTAATTTGCTTTGGTTCTGAATGCTCCGAAATGCCCATTCTTGCTTCATATTTTATTTTTATTTTTTAAAAGATTTTATTTATTTATTTATTTGACAGACAGAGATCACAAGTAGGCAGAGAGGCAGGCAGAGAGAGAGGAGGAAGCAGGTTCCCTACCGAGCAGACAGCCCAACTCGGGGCTCAATCCCAGGACCCTGGGATCATGACCCAAGCCGAAGGCAGAGGCTTTAACCCGCTGAGCCACCCAGGTGCCCCTCTTGCTTCACACTTTAAAAGGACAGTCAGACTCACCCTACTTTCACTTACAACCATGATTGGAATCATGCCCTCCAGGTACATACGAGATACACCGTATCTCTCCCACAGCATGAAAAATTCAGGATCACCAATAGAAGCAAGAGAAGTTAATGATTCACTTTAACTTGGCATTGTCTTTGTTCTCACTTCAACCACCCTTCACAACATATGAAGTGCGTTGTCAGGTCCAGTCATTTGTTTTCATCATTACGCCTCTAGAATCTACTCTTCCCATTTCATCCCCTAACAACTTTCACCCAAGCCCTCATCACAGTGCATCTAAAATTATGATTCTGATCTAATTGCTTTTGAAAAACTACTACTCTCTCCAATGTCTTTTTATTCACTTTTCTTATTGCTTTCCATCCATCATCTGAGTTTTTGCAGACTCTATCTCCCCACAACATTTCCAATAACAAAGTCAATACATCATATATTTGGAAAATGATGCCATGTTTTCCTTTTAGTTACTGACATAATTTGTCCATAATGCCTCTGATGACTAGAATAGAATTGAATAAATGACACCTTGGTCATTGGTGGCTGTGGCCAATGTTCCAAAGTCCCAGCAAGAATGTTAGTGAGAGCTAACCTTTATTGAGTATTATTCTGTGCCAGCTGAATGCTCAGCATTTCACATACATTCACCTGTATTTTTTTTTTTTTTTCAGAAGAAATCTATGAACTCAGTCCTATCTTAATTTTCATTCTAGAGATCAGGAAATGAAGATACACAGAAAAGAAAACAACTTTCCCAACTCACAAAATACCCTCAAATTCAAGCCCAATATGTTGCTCTGTGTGCTTCAAAAGTTAAAACTCTCATAAGGAAACAATGGGGAAGGAATTTTCAGAGGTAAATTTCTTATGTCTTTATAAATCCTTAAGAGCATGTAGTTAGCCACACAGGAAAAAGTAGATAAAAGCCCTTGTCTAAGAATGAAGAAATGTGTTCTGGTTAAAAATCTGTTGCTGTGTTATTATAGGTAAGTCACTTCTCCTTGCTTGGCTTCAGTGTTCTTATCTGTGAAATTAGGGTATTAAACTATGTTATTGTTAAGGTACTTTTCAGTGATTCTTATTCTCCCCTCCTCCAGCATATATATAGGATATATAACCTCTCTGATACTACTAAACCTAGATTAGTGTGTGTACGTGTGTGTGTGTGTGTGTGTGTGTGTGTGTGTGTGTGTGTTTTATGACAGAGAGAGAGAGATTTTGAGAAATAGGAAATTGTAAAAAGAAGCAGAAAGCTGGACTAACAATACATAAAAATGTATTTTTCCTTTTTCCTCCCATAATGGTAAGCAATAATTAGTATGATTTAGTACCTTAAAGATTTTGAGGGCCTGAAGTAAGATCTCTACAATGATCTTGGCCACCTAGCCATGGTCTCAAGATGAATATAGCAGTAAGATGGGGTAGGAGGGAAACACTTTCTCAGGAATTCCCTAGCAAGACTTCAATAAACATCTTCTTGGGTGCAACTAGGTTATATAGTTATCCCTAAACCTGGGATTGGGTCTGGTTTCCTTGAAATTAAGGAATTTCCAAACAGCCTTGGAATAAAAATATTAGGATAGTCGCTTTTGGGGTAGTCAACCAAATGTAGGCCCCAATCTGCATTATCATATACACAGATGCCAGAGAAATATTTCTCCAACACATACATGGGAAGGTGACTTCACATTTCAAATCTCTTCTTTGGTTGCCATTAAAGAGTCAACTCCTAGAGAAACACTAAACACTTTTTATAATATAGTTCCCTTTTCTCAAATTTTATCAGTCATCTTGGGAAACCAATGTTTTCTAAACATCACATGTGAATTCCAGTATCTGAAATAGAGACAAGAGTGACCATCAGAGTGAGTCTTGAAGGACAAATAGTAGACCAACAGATGCAGACATGGATGAGGGAAGAAATGGATATTGTTCTTACGGAAGAAAGAGAATGAATAATGAAGTGGTTATAGGAACTTTGAGATTTGCTCAGAAAACAATGAACTTTATACTTCGCTTGAATTTCAGGTAGAAACTGTAAAAACAAGCTAGGACAAGCTTAACATAGACAAGATGGTACCAGAGAATAGAGGGTTGTGGGAATCTGGGCTCTAATCAGTTGACTTTGGATTCAGGAAGTGGTAGTGCAGAAGGATGATCAAAGGCTTTTAACCAGCCAGTAACATGGTCAGAATTTCAGTTAAAATGGTGAATCCACCGGCGCCTGGGTGGCTCAGTGCATTAAAGCCTCTGCCTTTGGCTCAGGTCTGCCTGCTTCCCCCCTCTCTCTGCCTCTCTGCCTACTTATGATCTCTGTCTGTCAAATAAATAAATACAATCTTAAAAAAAAAAAAATGGTGAATCCAGATGTTCTGAAACACAGTAGAACTGGAATGGGGGGAGACCACCAAAAGAAAGAGAGTTAAGAGGCTGGTGCACCAAGTGAAGTGGAAGGCAAAAGAGAAACGTATTCAGTCCTCTGGCCAAGCACCCTCAATACCTGAAACACAGATGGTGTGTGTTACTTTTCACTTAGCGCAAAGGTGGAAGTTACAGAAAAAGAGGAGGAAGTGTGAATGTTGGATGCAATGGCTGGACGTGGGCAACATGAAGAGAATCCAAGGTGAATTCTGTCTCTTACTGAGGCTGTGAAGTCTTCCCTGCACCCAAATATTTTCCTAGGTCCACGGTCTCTGTTCCAGAAAACACACAATTTGCTCTTCCTTCTTTGCTTCTCTTATTCTCCTGTTAACTTTCTCGCCTACCTTTCTGGATCTTACATAAAAATTTCATGCAGTTGCTCTTTTTCCATAATATTCAGCAGGGGATCTTATTGCTTCATCATTCCAAACTATGTTCTGAGGTAATATCTTCTTAGGAATTAACAGTCGCATAACAGAGACCACAGCAAGGGAATGTCATGTTTCCAGGAGAGATGACCAAGAAGCTACACAGCAAAGCGAAATTTTATTCAAAACCCAGAAAACAGAAGGTTCATAATAAGGCCAGTGATTTCAATTTAGAGTTTGTTAAAGGTCTGACTCCCAGCACACACCTTTATTACCCTAACTACCTTTTCTCTTTGATTCTTCACTCTGAAAATCTGGCCTAAACCACAGCCTTTGTCATCCCCTGGGCACAGAGATTTGAGAGCTCCCAACTCCATCGCAGCTTTGTCTCAGATCAATGAGGTGACCTTGAAAGAAACCCACTCTCAGTGCTTCAGTTTCCTTGCAGACAACATGGGAATGCTACCAAGTTTTCATACTTGACTAGAAGCACAAGGGCAAAGGCCTCTGAGGACAGAAGGTGCTAAGTAACAAACAAGATGGAATATGTAATTCAATCAATCATGTCCCAACACTGGCTGTGCCCATTTATTATTACTTTTCAATTTCTAAAGTGATGGCAAAATGGAATTTCCACTAATTTTTCGAGAACCTAAATCTGATTCTTATAATCCCAGGCTTTATGTTGCTGATATATTGTAGATATAATTTTTGTGTGTTCCAAGAGGCTTTCTGCTCACAGGGCATTGCTGTAAGTTGTGGATAATTTATTTTCCCCTGCTATTATATTGTGTAAATTACCATGTTGGCAATATTTTAGCCTTTCACACTTTGAATCAGTGCCCAGAATAATTCTAACAAGATTTTGATTCTCCGGAAGCAACTCCAGGAAGAAAGCCCTTCAGAATGCCTGCATATTCATTTAAACTTCAGCTGAGAGAAACATCTCCTCCAGGTCAAGTATAAGGTGCACCTGAAGGGTAAGTGATACTTATCTCATCTCCCTGCTGATATCTATACCCTCCTCTCCTGTCAGGAACAATTGTAGAACCTTGCCAGCTAAGCACACATTCTCTGACATTTCCACCTCAGGATGCAAGTTCTAGAATTGGAACCCAGTTTGAAGCCTTCCAAAAACCTCAAAGATGAATTTAATTCCAGACGTCCAGCCACATAACCAAGTCTGTGGTTTAATTTTACCACCCAAATGAGATATTTTGGTTTTCAGCCAGGAAATGCCTCATTTCTTAGTACCAGGAGTAATCAGGAAGGGCAGAAAATGGAAATCAGGCTGCCCAGCGAGGGCAGATGGGGTACTGCGGAAGCAGACACAGAGCCACCTGGTCATGGAAGGCTGAATAAGGACAGGGACTCCGTGCAACTCTTCCTTCGCTGTTGAATAAAGAGAAAGCCTCATACAATAATTGGAAAAGAGGAAACAAAAAGCTTCGATTTTGTTTTATCCCCCCCACAATCCCACTCCTATCCCAACTTCATGGGGAAAAAGTTTCTAGAACTCATTACTGGGACCCCAGGGACCAAATCTGCCTCCACCAAACCCTCCAGGTCCAGCAGAGACGTACAGCAGAGAAGTATGCCCTCCTTAGGTGGTCTGCTGCAATCCTGACAACCTGAGAGTCCTGGGAAGGTATTCTTTCTTAATATTCTTCATTATAAGAATGTGGGAATGTTGTTAATAATGGGCTAACCTCGCAAGGATGTTGTGAGAATTCAATGAGCAAATGTCTGTGTGCCTTGCCCAGCATACGACACAAGTTATCGACTGTTACCATTCCGAATTGTTCTCATTGACATAACATTAATAATAAGGATATTCTAGCAATATAGGGAAAGAGGCAACCTCTCAATATCAATGACTGGTATTTTTCCTTAAGAAACTCCCACTCCAAGTCAGGATTGATTATGAACACCAGGGAAGGGAGGACCCAGCTAGAGGGAAATAAATAGTCTCATTTCCCCTTCGCACACTCCTCAGAAATACATACCAACTTTTATTTGTTTCAGCTAAGCTCTTCTTTTATCTATTCATGCTCCTATCTGAAAATGCAGAAGTAGTTTGAGAAAGGAAAGAAAAGGCCCTTAGAAGTACTTTCAAATTTCTTCAAGTTTTCTAATGAACTTAATAAGCTCCCCAGATACATCTTACTAAGTAAAGAAACCTTCGAAAATATTAAAGTAATTTTGTTTCCTCCAGTGGTAACAGAACATTCTAGGTGACTAGTAAGATACATCATCATCAATTTTACAAGCGTTCAGTTAACAGTGAAAGGAAAATCACAAGAGAAAACACTTCCACTTTGATGTCTTTTAATATATTTGGATGGCGCGCTGTTGCAAGATTTTTCACTGGACCAGTTTCTCTGAGTTTGCACCTCAAATTCCAGTTCAATGATGACAATTCCAAATGTTCCTCCTCTAACTGCCTGGCAGGCCAAGCGATTTTTGACACCAACAGGAACTTGCCAAGATTTTTGATCAAAGGAATAATACACTAAATTGAAATCACTGTCACTCTGTTGCTACCCTTACTCTCTCAGCGAATGCTCCCATGAGAAGGCCACTGCTGTGGGCACCAAGACTAGAAGAAACAAGTGAAATACCTTGAGTTTTGCCATCAACATCACAAATCTCCTCCAAATGGCAAAAAAAACATCAGAGTCCCTGCCAGAAGTCCGAAAATCTGAATATTTAGTAAACTACCTGGGTTATTTCCAGGAAAGCATGCATTTGAAATGAGAACTGACATTATTACCCAGGAATATCAAAGCTACATGTACTCCTTATGTACAGAATCACTTCCAAGGTGATACTGGGGGCTTCCAAGAAAAAGAAGTCATGCTCAACTGCCCTCAAGCAACTGAAATGCAACCTGATATGAGTATCTATAAAATAACAAGACTAATTAACCCTGAAAGGGATCAGAGTAAAGTCAGCAACTTCCTTAGGTAAGTGGCCAGTAGCCTGGTCACAGAGTTGCGTCACTGTTCTCGGCTAAAATGGTTTCCTGCTTTGTTTTTAGAGTAGAATCGAAGAAAAGGGTGACTCTGGCCTCTGTAGACAACGTAGATCTGCAAAAATGAGGATGCTTTCTTCTTGAATGTCCAGAAACTTGTGTTTCTAATATCCACTAAAGAAAGTATGAGGATTAGGTTCCTTTGGAATGGTGACACTTCAACCAAGAGATGAGGCTATGTGTCCTTCTTCTCCCCACACTGCTCTGTAACACCACCCTGACTCTCCAGGGTCAGGAGCAAAGTCATCCCTGCAGCTTCAAGGTCTACTTGTTCCGAGCATACAATCTAGTTAGAAGGGGATGGATAAAACAAGTCTATCAAAGGCATTCTGTTGACTGTCAGTCACTCGAATCAGTTTCTAAGCTGCTCTGTATTAATGAACTAAATAGATATCATCTCTTAGAGCTTATCTTCTATGAAAAATTTCTAGCCTTTAAATTATTTCATAAAATTATGACTTCCTAAAGCGGAAAGAAATACAGAAATGTGTGCATTACTTTGAATATAGGCTTTAAACAGACTTAGCTCATTATCTCATACACATTAGATGCTCCCCAAAATTTGGTTTGATTTCTTTGTTGTTGTTTGGATTGGTGGATGTATTATGGAGACAAGAACTTCAAAGCCTATTTGGACTCCAGGAATGAAGGATAATACTTGGCCCACCTAAGTCAATAATAAAACAGTACTCGAAGCAGGTGTTTTCCTAAATCACTATTGCTGAGCCCAGACAGAGGGAAAACTGAGTTCCTTCCTTCTGGAACATAGAGAGGCACCTATATGTAATGTTTTGGGGTCTTAGATTTTTCAAGGTGATGTCAATAAATGTTTGGGTATGTATCTGATTCAGCTTTCTATAACCAGCACTACAGTTAATGTAGATTTGTGCTCCCTGCATGGGATTTCATATCTATAGATCAGAGAGCAGAAGCCTAAGCTGGGATCCAAGAGAACAGGGGGAGCTGCAGGGGCAGTGTGACATGCTGGGATGAGCTCTCTGTCCCTGTCAGAGCAGTTTCTCACTAAGCCAAGCTCCTGTCATCATGTGCTATTGTCTGTAGGAGATGAGGCAACAATTCTATAAAAAGGAGATATTTTGAACTATGCCTATAAAAGTGTAAAACATAAAGATGAATATTTTCCAGATAAATAAATCTCCAACATAAGCAAAAAAAAGTAAATAATGAGACTGATTCTGGGACAGATACTTAGAGAAAATGAGAAAGGTCTGGACCCTGCTGGGGGCCCCTTCTTCAAGATTAAGCAGGAGGGCCAGAGTACTTTTTCCCCCACCTCTGAACAGTGGTTTCCATGACATCCACTGCACCTAGGAGCATAAACTCTCCTCCGAAGGAGACAATCATAAGGATGCTACCTGAAGCTACTACTAGCATTGCATTTTCCAATTAGCTTGAATAATAAACAGAAAACAGCATGGTGTGAGAATACTTAGACTAATAAGCCTGCCACAACCCTTGAAACAATCCAAATCTTGAAACAATTTGGAAGTCCAGTTCATACAAGCACAATTTTAATGAGATTGAGACTACGATTGTCTTCCATTTCCAAATCCCATGACTACTTACTGTTGAGTAGTCTAATATCTCAGAGTCTTTACATTAGGATGCTAGCACTCACCAAATCACTTTTAATGAAAGAAATCTGGAAACTATTCTGAAGCAAACAGTCAAATTCTGATCCATGGACTCCTGGGGGTTCCTGAGACCCTTTTGGGGGCATGTTCATAGGATTAAAACTATGGTCATAGTAATACTAAAAAGTTACTTGCCATTTCATTGTGTTGACCATGCGCTGATGGTACAAAAGCAGTAGTGGGTAAAATTCCTGTAACCATAACAAAAGTCAGATCAGTGGTACTAAGCTGTGCTAGTAGTCACGGTATCTTCCCCACCAAACAGTTGCAGAAATCAATTAATCATTTAAAAAGAATAAATGTTAGCTTCACTTAAGAATTTCTTTGATTAAACAATAACAATTAATTTCATTAAATCCTGACCCTTGAATACATATCTTTTTGATATTTTATGCCATGAAATATGAAGCACACAAAAAGCACGTATGCAGCTTACCAAAGTCCAAAGGTTATCTCAAGTAAAAGCATGGGTGTGATTGAGTCATGAGCTGTTCTAGCTCATTATTTCAGATAAAATCATTTCCACTTGAAAAATAAATGACAGATAACTATGGTTATCTACACATAATGCTACAGATTAATGAAGTAAGCTTTCACATCAGGGTAAATGAACGACAGTGTGTGTTTTTAATGAGAGAATTTTCAAGTGAATATTAGAATTTTGGAAAACTTATAACCATACAAGTTATAAGCCACACAGTTTCCTCAGACATACAGACTTTTCTGCTGAGAACAGTGGTAATATTAACTAATATGTTTTGGGAATATCATTTAATGAAACATGTCAGTGTCTAGAAGAAATGATCAATACATGATACTACGAAATAATGCATGGATACATGATCCAGTCAGAGTGCAAGATAGACAAAAAGATCATGATAGAACTGAGGATGAAAGGTTTATTTTTAGCATTTCCATTTCAATGTTTCAATTAGCCTCTAAGAAATTACCACTTGACAAGGTTGGATGTCACAGCAAAGAAGAATATCTACAATTATCTGACAAGACATTAAATATTCCTCCCTTCCAAATAGGTATCTGGATGATACCAAATTTTCTTCATATAGTTTATCCAACTAACAGATGGTAAGAGATTGAATACAGAAGTAGATTTGAGCATCCAATTGTCTTCTATTAAGTCCGTCATTAAACAGATTTGGAAAGTGCAAAATATGTCATTTTTCTCACTATTATTTTAGATTTTATACGGTTTATTTTTCATTAAAAAACATGGTATTTATACTGATAAGTATTGGTTATTACTATTTTTAAATAAAGTAAAAGGGAAATGTTCTAGAATTCTTTTAATTTCTAATGTTGTAACTGTCGATTGATATAAACAATTAAAAAAAATCTCTCCCTAGACCCCAATTTTTAAGAGAGGAAAGCGTTCCTAAAACCAGTGTAAGAACCACTTCCCAAAGTCAAGGGAGGAACAGTGGGTCTATTCCCCATTCCAAGAAAATCACGAGGAGACGAGAGTAAGCAACATAGCAAAGAACAATGCAAACAGTTTAAGAACCATTATTGGTTTATATCCTCTAAACAACAAAATGTAGAAAATGCAAAACATAATGATAAATCATGAAACAACTAGACAGCCTTTTAGTGGCCCAAAGAGCAGCAAATGCTTGGAGGTCAAGTCATTGGGAGAACATAAGAGGGTAATTCTACAGAACTAAAAAGTGAGACCTCCTTTCTCTTAGATTATAAAATCCATCACTTTTGACAGGAATCAAAGCAGAGAACAATGCTTAATAAGGAAAGAAAGAAAGAGGGTCTCTGAAGCAGGAATGACAATGGCAAGAAAGGCAGTCATGTGTTTGAGTGGGAAAAGGTCATCCCAAAGAATGGTAAGAAAGAAGTTAAGACAAAAACACTAGCATTTGAGGGACACTTGTTAGGTATAGAATATGACCTCTACCCTTCACATGCACCATCTTATGTAATCTAAAGGGCAAGACCAAAAGGTAGGTATTGTCATCACAGAAGCCGCAACCAAACATCTTTCTTCCAGATGTCTTCCTCACAAACTCTTCCCGGAGTTCTTCAAGACATGAAGATACTCTGCTACTTCAACTTCTCTGAACTCCTCCCCGGGGCTGAGAATTAAACAGAATAATGCCTGTAAAGTTAGTAAATTACTCATGTTTATATTCTTAAATACATAGCTACTTGTGAAAATGCTTTTATATTTTCCCTTTGATATTTTTTGATATTTATTAGGTAGAATTACTACACTTTCAGATTGTGGCTACTTAAGGTACTTAAGAGCATGCTAAATTTGCAGAAGGCATAGTGAGCAAAGCAACAAAATGTACAAAATGCAAAACATAATGAGGAAATAGGGAATAGCAAAGGAATAGCACAAATACAAACACCTCTTATTAACAATCATCTCTGAGGCATGAAGCTTCTCAGAATCCATGTATGGAAATTCATGTTTGGTGCCAATGGGATGGATTCATGAAGGTCCTGTATTTAGAACTCTGAGCTGACGCGTGCACCAGGAACTTACAATCATTTATTATAAATATAAATTAGCCTTCCTGTCTGAAGGTCCTAGCAGCCCAGCACCCCTACACTTGGACCTAGGACTGTTTCAGCAGTAGGAAGGTAAATTTGCCTGTAGCTCTCTGTGTTCTCCTCAGTGCTGCTGATTACTAGTAGCAGGACTGTGTGAGCTGGTTGCTAGCACTAAATGGCGTGCCCTCTGGCTACAGAACAAAGCTTACCTAAGTGGTCGATGCAGGGATCAAAACTGCAAATGAGTTCTTGCTTAGCACTGAGTTGACACAACTAAAATAAGCAGCCAGCATAATCAAAGAATCCTATGAAAAACATGTTAGCGTATTAAAATCCAACATTTTTATTAAATACCTACTTGCAGAGGCCATCATGCTGCTCGTTGTCAAGTAATTAAACAGGCACCAACATTAGGGGTGATTTTAGCTAATGTCAGAGGCATTCCTCTCATTAAAGTCTGCCTAATCACTACATCGTGATTGCCCGAAAAAAGTAAAATTCAAAATTGCTGAAGGCATAAACAAAATCTATTTTCATATTGCCTAGTTTTCTGAGGTGTGAATATAGATGATTTCACAATTTGGGGAGCAGAATCTCCAGGATGATTATATGCAGCAAATTTCTTTTTATAACTGTGAAGGAAAAGTTTCCCAAATCTAGGGGAAAAAAAAAAATGTTTGTTAACATCTGTATTCAACATGTTGGGAATTCATTTACGCAAGGTTTGCACATAAGTCCTAAGCATATTTTGCTGCTTTATTACAACCAAAGACTACTCAAATTTTTATCTTTCATTTCCTCTAAGATTCTTCAGTTTTCTTGGTTTAAAAAAATGGTTCCTGCATGTCAAGTTTCTTAAGCTCAATTTCACTGCACATAACAAGCAGAATACATATTTCAGAAGCTTATAAATTTTCCCAAATAGCTAGTAAGTTCAGCATACTTGCCTTGTTGTTTAGTTCTGCATAACTTTTTGTTATATTAAGAAACATAATAGAAGATAAGTAAGTTCTATTATAAAATGGGTATTCTTCTAGTAATTTAGCAAGAATCAGCATCTATTAAGCCACAAATGTCTGAATATCAGTCAATCATTCAGCAGGAATTTAACAAATCCTTACTTTCTGTGTATTGTGGTCCTGGGCATTACAGGAGATCTAAAAATACTAAAGCTGCCCTTCTTTAAGGAACTTACTGGGTATTATGAGAAGTAAATAGGACTATGTCAAAATGGTGTTGGCATGCTAAATCATAGAGGTTTTTACATATTTGTGAGTGTTTTTCTACATATTCTGAGCCATTTCTCCCCTCTCCCCAACGGTGCCTCCATATTTAAATATTTAGCTAGGCACAAATGCTTCCGATTTTCACTTTACATATGAGATGTGACAGCATCAAGTAGAGGAAAAAATACATTTTTTCCTTGTCTTTTGATTTTCAAAAGACAAGCACTTAAGAGAATGCAAAAGATTACACATAGAAGAGAAAGGTTTTGCAAAACACAAATAAAAGTAAGCCTGCACTGTTCCCGATCTTCATCCACCCAGATTAGAATAGAATCTCTAGGACTAGGATGGGGAGGAAGGGAATGCACAAAGGCATAAATATTGATGCATCCCAAGGATAAGGATCACATACCCATGTGAATAATAACAAAATTCTAGGAAGGCTTGTGGGATCAGAAAGCAAGAGACCTGTATCTCACTTCTCAGATAAAGACACGAAGAGGCAGCAGGACTCCTTCCTAGCTGAAGACATGGGAGAGGAGTGGCCGCCTGCTGCACATTGGCAGACACAACCTTCTGTGGTCTCTGGGATTTCTTCCCCTTTCCGGTCGCAGGAGCACAGAATGATGGCCACGTGCCGAAGATGACATCAAGGCAGCAGAGAGAGCAATGGACATGTCAGGGCCATATTGATAAGCTACAGATACATCTCCGAAACACCCTAATTACAGGTGAACGCCAGCAGGAAATGTACCACCCCAAAATATGACTGAAGGAGCTCAGGACTTCCCAACACAAAATATGCTGCTGTGGCATATTGATTGCTTTGAACCATAGGTACTTGAAAAATAGCAAATGTGGGGAGAAGCTTTTTCTGAACTCCCTTTATTACCTAAAGACAGATATTCCAAAAGAAACTCAACTGTCACAATTCCCCTCCCTAGGAGTTTCAACAACCAAGGAAAATTGACTCTTATGGCAGGAGAAAGAGACTTACACCACACTTAGACAAACTGTCATAAACCATCATGACTCCCTTCTATTCTTCTGAGGGTCCATTCATCTTTCTTAAAACTCATGTACTCTCTCCTAAGAGACCTTTATCTTCCCTCCCTTTTATCTATTAAAATGGTATTTAAACTTGAATTCTTTTTTTTTTAAGATTTTATTTATTTATTAGAGAGAGTGAAAGAGAGAGCCCAAGAAGGGGGAGGATCAGAGGGAGAAGCAGACTCCCCGCCAAGCAGAGAGTCCCACACAGGTTTCGATCCCGGGACTCTGGGATCGTGACCTGAGCCGAAGACAGAGGCCCAACTGGCTGAGCCACCCAGGTGCCCCTAAACTTGAATTCTAAGTTACCTCAGAAACTTGGTCATTTTCCCCTGGGTATCTCCTATGTATACATGAGGTATACATGTTAATAAATTCCTTTTGCTTTTCTTTTGATAGTCTCTTTTTAGCATAGGAGTCCCAGCCAAGAACTCAGAAGGGTAAAAGGGAAATTCTTTTCCCCTACAACTGAATGGCCAAGGCAATGAATACTTCAGTGGATTTGAGTTTCGACACTGAACATTGAAGATCTAATGACCCAATACCCACTGAAGAATTCCTAAGGCTTTAGGATCAGATCCTGTAGAGTTTAGACAATACTCGGGGGGAAGGGGAGTAAAACTTCTCACTGGGATTGTATGTTGATCACCCCAGTAAGACAGTCAAAAGGGAAATTCACTATTACAAGAAATGAACAAAGTTGTATTTTTCCCATATTTTAAAAGTGTGGGCTGATATTTATAGCCAGTGTTCTAAAGCAAAATCATTAGCATCCGATTAGATCCTACACTACAGATAGTAAGAGCTCTCAGATCTCCCATTTATGGAAGGCCACTTATGTACCTGCAATGAACATAAGCCACTCTTTAAAAGTAATCCGGAAGGGTTTCACAAGAGAGAATGAACCAGAGCTGGCCATTGGAGGACAGGTAATGTTAAAGGAAGATGAGTATCAGGAAGAGAAACTTTCTTGATAGGAAAGAAAGAACAAAGAAAAAAGGAGAAAATGGGATCAGCGTTACATGTCACAGAGGAAGATGAGTGACCAGCTAGGAACTGAACAGGTATGGATGGAGAATAAAATGAAAATATTTGACTAGGGATCGTAAGGTCATATGAGCTTAAACACCAATGCGTTCTGCATGACCATACATGACAAGCGGCGAAAAGCTCAATCAATGTTAGGATTCTCTTAAATATGATCATTTTCAACCTTTATAAGCAGTCTTAAAGATGAGGTTTTCTGAAACGAATGGGCACACCAGATCATTCTTCTCACTTTCTTGAGTGTTTTGTGGCGGGAGGTACAGGTAATAAACCACAGAGCAAAACAGTATAACCGGCAAGGAGGGGGACTTTGAGGGAGGGTCTTTCATCACCAGCACTATCACAGAATGGCATTTACATGAAATTGATTTTCGATGGTAAAATTATGCTTGTGATGTTCCATTGTAAATATTGACAGCATTAAAAGGAATGTCTAAAAGACGGGCACTAAAATGTCACCAGAAAAAGGCTGACGAGTATTTATGCTAAATTCCTCAAATTGCATCCCCTTTTTACATAAGTAGTGATGCCTCAAGAAACAAAGCAGATAATTCTCTAGAGCTATGAAGTGAAAGGAAATGAATGTGCCTACATTCCTGCAGGAAGACACCCACTGCCCCTCTCGTCATAGTGACGCAGGGTGCTTTTTCTCCCTATCTTTGAGGATTTTCAGATAAGAAAGCTTACATGTTTCCTATCTTGAGCTCAGAGGATGAATAGACAAAATAAATCACCGTAGAATAAAGGACCCTCACAAACATGAAAGGATTTCTAATCCTGAGCAGGGACTCATTTATTGATGGGACTTCGCATTTGAACTTAGAATCATGTTTATCTATTTAATGAGGAATTAGACGAGCAACTTGTTAATTATGGGAGGGGATAAAATCAGACTCTGCTGCTTCTCTATTAGTTGTCATAAAACAAACGCTAAAAGGCACAATCGGAGGATTTCACTCAGCTAAATTTCTAAAAGCTTTTTGTTTGTCCTCTATCATCTTCTCCCTTGACATCTAGCAGTTTCATTATGAACCGTTGGTAGTCTGTGTACTGTCTAATTCAAGAAAATAGGCTGCAGTCTTGTGATCTCCAATATAATTTTGAGAATTATATGCAATTATTCTGAAAGAAGAAACTGAAGAACTATCCTGGAATTCATTTTAAGAATATTATTTCTCACATAGTACATTTATTAAGTAACTTAGAGCAAAATATTTTATTGGGTTGCTAATTATATTACAGAACATTATATTATATTTTTGAGCTTGTGCTAAAATATCCTTGGAATGAATCATAATTCTAGGATTATTAGACTTACAGGTTTTGAAAAAAAGAAAGGTTCTCTTTGAAATATTGCAATTAGTGCTTTGCATTGCTACTGAATAACACTTTCTTCCTCCAGTTATTCTGAGGAGTGTAATTTAGAGTGCTTTGTGCAGAATCTTATTATAAGTTTGAATTTTGACAATGACATTTCACATCAAAAGGCAAACTTGTTGAGAAACACCAAATGCAGGAATTCTAAGACTGCCTCAGAAAGGTAAATACCTTCTACTATGATCAATAACAAGCAGAGGCATCAAGGTGCAGTCGCCATCTCATAAGAAGTCTGTGGATTTCACGAAGAATCACAATAAGCCATTTACTTGGGGTCAGCTAAGTAGTAAAGCTACTTGTTTGAGTATTTGTGCCAAAGCGATGGTAGAACTTATTAAAACAGAATAATTGGCAGAAAATAGACCTGCTCTTCAAAGGCCCTCAGAAGAGTCTGGGCTCTGAGCGAGTTCAGTGTTCATTTCCTGGAGCTCTATCAGACTGTGGCTTCCTCACGTGAAGATGGTAGGCGAAATCAGTGAAGAGCCGATGCAGCAAGTTGCTGGCCTCAGGGAGAAAGTTGGGATGACTTGGCTAAGGTCACCTGGGGGCAAAACTGAATTCTGAGTAGAAGCTTCCCAATTTCAAAGTGAAGTCCACACACTACAGTCCTCCTGATTTTTTTTTCAGGGAAGGAAATAGAGGATATTGTACATTTATTTATTTGTCTAGTTGTGTATGTGCTTGCATATGTATGTGTCCGTGATTGCGGGCTGGAGCGGGGTAAACTGGCTACTTATTGGGAAAGAATCATAGGTTGGGAGCTCAGGGTTGGAGCCTGAATTAGAGCCTAAAGCCGGAGGTTTAAGATCTGACTAAAGGCTTGCTTTAATGATCAATGAAAATAATGCCAGTGTGAAATAGTGGAAAGTTCACGAGTAAAGGAATAGAGAGATGCAAGCTTTCATTGCAAAAACAGTTAAGTCTGAATGATTAGCTGTCTGTGGGCAAATAACTTAACCCCTAGATCCTGAACCGGTAAAATAAAGAAACTGGAATAAAATCACTTTGTATTACATGAGATCTTTTGCATTTGTTCTATTTAGGAAAAACAAAACACAATTTCAACCTTTCTTCATTTTTTCATTAGTTAAAAACTTCAGATATTTTGATTCATCCTTAGTCTAATCAAGGTATTGTGCCTCATAAATACTAAGCTTGCAAAATACTCTGCTCAATGAATGAAGTTATTTCTGAACAAATTAGTAAGTGAAAGGTTTCATAACACAGGATATCATTTTTTAATGGACAATGAAATCAACAGTAACCAAATTGATTTCTCATGCTCACCACTATTTCTCTATGACTGTATCTTACAGGTCTGTCTGAATGTACATACACTATCTCTATTCCTCTGAAACACCCTCCAATCCTGGATTTCCTCTTGCCATCTATTTTGAACACTATTGTGTTCTGGGGCTGCAATCTGTACCAATCACAAAGTCAATGGCTCCCAAACTTTGTCGGCTTCTAAAAGGCAAGTAATGCATCTGTCTAGATACCCCTTAAGCAATTAGCTATAAATCATATGGTTTGAGAAGGGAGTAAGTGGTATGTTTGCTGAAGAGTTCATCCAATATGATCCCCAAAATTGCCAACCTAACAAGGCCAAAAGTTGGTATCCAAATATTCTAGTCATTTTAGTTACTAAATCATACCGCCGAAAAATGTTTCTAATCCATTACTATGAGATTAACCTTAAGAGTAGTTAAATTGACAGGATTTACCCCCAAAGCCTGGTGAAAACAGAATTGTCCCATTGATCATGATTAGCATGCCTCCACCTTAACCATTCTCTGGACCCTGGTCTCAGGCCCCATTACTTAAACCTGACACGAGTTTAGAGGGGAGAAAAATCACTATCAGGCTAGAAAAAAAATAGTTCAGAGTCCATCATTGTGTTGGAATTATTAGTAGGATCCTAAGTAAACCAGGCCACCTTGGAAGGACCAAGAGACCAGAAAGCTGGGTAAAAGACCAGAGATGGAAACTGAGGGGAGACTAAAGGAATCCTGAAGACAGTCTTTGCCCATTTAAATTTTTCCAAGGATCAGCTCAACTCACTAAATTCAAATACAATTTTTGCCATTGGATGAGAATTCTAAGCTAACATCATAATGAAGAGAGGCAAGGTGTGTCTACAGTTTGTTGAGGATTAAATTGGGAGGTAAAAGCCAAATCATTTATTATCCACCTTAATTTGTCCTAGCTACCTTTTTTAGAAATACATTTTAAGCCAATTCTAAATAAGGGTTTGGATCCTAAATCCAAGTTTGAATCACGTCAGGTCACGGGGCACCGCCTAAAAATTGAGATCTTGAGAGAAAACTGAGTTTGTTTTTCCCTGTAAGATATCCTTAATATGCCTTAACAACCTGGAGCCATAAATTTTAGTGTATGTAAGAAAGGTCTAGGAAGGAAATTTTAGCCTCGGAGCTGGGTCAGCAGCATTCAGTTGAAGCCCGGCCATTCAGCATTTATGCTACTTACCAAGTGGCAGATACCTATAAAGGTAATGAGTTTAAGTGGCTTCTTCTAATGTAATGGTGCTTTAAGCCAATGTCTAACAAAAACTCATTTGGAAGTGACAGGGAAATCACTGCTTGGTTGGGGACAAAACAATAAGGTATTTCCATCCTCAGCGGAGATAAGAAATGAAGTGATGACCGTGAAGTAAAGCAGCACCCTCCAGAAGGGGTAATGTACAACCGGTGGCTCTAAGTGACAGGATCTGGCCATGGCCCAGGGTGCAAGAGGCTTGTGTTTGGAGTGGGCTGGGCCAGGGAATTAGTCATGGAGACCAGGAAGATGGGAGCAGAAAGAGAGGAGAGAAGAGGGGAAAGGTCAGGGCGGACAATAAGCAGGAGACTGAGGCAGGAAGCCAGTACGGTTGGGTGGGGGGAGAGCCATTGGGGGAACAGTCTTCAATTAGCATCACACCCCCACAACTTATTCAGCTATTTTGATGTCCCAGATTTCCTCTAAGTAAGATCCGCACAGGATCTGCTAAGTGCAGATCATTTTTCTGTTTGTCCTCTCTTCCCTTTCTTCTTCTAAGGGCCTAATGAAATGAAAACGTGGGAGAAGAAAAGAGATTTTTAAAATAACGTTATTTCAGGAATACAGACAACAGCCACGTATCCCCTCAGTATTGATCCAGCACTCTGCCTTGCCAGCCTCTTTTTAAGTAATTTTAGAACAAATACAACTCAAGAGGTCTATAAACTACCTAGAATACATGAAGAAAATAGGATAAGAGGCAGAGTACCCTAAAGATCCCTGTAATCCCTAGTCACCATGGGCTTTTTTCAAAGCTTATGCTCATCTTACTTAAATGCATTTTCTCCTGAGAAGAATGGAGTGTTAAGAAGTTGGAAATGTTCCTTCCTCTCTCTGCCTGCCTCTCTGCCTACTTGTGGTCTCTGTCTGTCAAATGGATGAATGAAATCTTAAAAAAAAAACAAAACAAAACTATTTAAAAAGAAGTTGGAAATGAAATTAACTAACCTATATTTCTTATATTATACCAGAAGAAACTGCACCCCAAAGCCATTGAATGAATTGTCCTAGAACACACATAAGTCTGGTAATGATAACAAGGTAATGCCCAATTTTGCTGGTATTGCCACAGCATTAAGGATGGTATCTATGCACACTTAAGTGATTATCTGTAGTTCGGTACACTACTCACTCTTTTCTTATTCACACAACAAAAAACTTTGGGGCACCTGGATAGTTCAGTGGGTTAAGCCTCTGCCTTCAGCTCAGGTCATGATCTCAGGGTCCTGGGATTGAGCCCCGATCGGGCTCTCTGCTCAGCAGGGAGCCTGCTTCCTCCTCTCTCTCTGTCTGCCTCTCTGCCTACTTGTGCTTTCTCTCTCTCTCTCTCTCTGTCAATTAAATAAATAAAATCTTTTTAAAAAAAAGCTTTAGAAAAAAATCTTTTATTATATTTTATTTTCCCCAATCCATGCTTCCTCGATCTCCTGAGACTAATTCTGAGCAAACAAAAACCTTATAAACAAGTCTTAGAAATGTGATTTCTTTAATGCAATGTGTATTAAAATGTAATTACCAATAATCTTAAATTGATAACATAATGAAGAATTGACTTTTATGGTTCTTTCTGTCTTAAACAGTAGGTTGAATCTTCAAGAAGTTTCTTAAATGAAAATAAATGGCCAGTTAAGAGTTGAAAAATGTGTTTAAAATTTTGAATATAGTCATCTATCTATTATTTCAAAAAATTTTCAATATTCAGTGACAATGTATTCCACTAAGATGTCTTCAACGATAACCTGAAAAAAATAAACACAAGCTAAAAGGATAACATCAGGGGCATCTGGATGGCTCAGTCCATTGAGCATCTGGCTCTTGGTTTCAGCTCAGGTCATGGTCTCTGGTGAGTCGCACATCAGGCTCTGAGCTCAGTGGGAGCCTGCTGGTCTCTCCTTCTCCCTCTTCCTCTCTCTGCCCCTCCCTCTGCTCACGTGCTTGCTCTCTCTCGAATAAATAAATAAATCTTAAAAAAAAAAAAAAGAAAGGATAATATCAGTATGCCACACTAATATGAAGAAGAAAGTGTGACAGAAAATAGCCATTAGTCCTTTGGCTGAGAAAATAGATATATATATAACTTCTCTTAAGTTTAGTTCTGTCTATACAAAAAAAAAAAAAACCCAAACAAACAAAAAACAAAAACAAAAAAAAATAGTGTAATTCTTTTAAAATATTCACTGATGAAATGGAAACTGTAAAAGGGTATGTGGAATGTAAAGCATAGGAACTTACTGCCATCTTGTGGAATGTTTGTATTCTGAAGTATCTTCTCCCCTTTATTTTCTGGCATGTCATTTCCCTTGCTATTAGTTAGAAAACGACTCAATAGTTCCCCAGCAACTAACCAGAACTAATATTATTTACAAAACAAGACACACGAAAACTCATGCATTTTGCATGATGGAGATTTTGATTCCTTAGTTGAAGATTTGATTTCCTCAGCACCCCTTGTTTTCAGTCATTTATTTATCTACTTCCCCTGGTAAGTGGATTTCCCTCTTAATTTAATATTTTTACTTGTCAAAGATTCAGCATGGGAGAAAAAAAAAATGTTAGCAGAGTGTTAACTGGCAAAGAAAAAAATTCAAAGAGCACATTCTATTCCCAGCATCTAGAGCAATTGTTACAGAGTCGTTCCGTCCGCCCTACCCAAAGCTTGGTCCCGGGCCTGGCATCACCTAGGAGCTGTTAGAAATACAGAAACCTGGGCCCTATTCCAGACCTGCTCAATCAGAATTTGCATTTTTATGAGATCCCCAATTGATTCACATACACAGGAAAATTTCAGAAGCACTAGCACAGGTCACCATATTTCCCTCCACTTACTTAGAGCAAAATATGCATACACACACACACACACACACGCACACACACACACAATGTTGCTTGGAGTTATGAGAAAAGCCAAGCATCAAAACACCTGGATTCAAGTCCATATTACTTAATTGTGTGCATCTGACTTTAAGCCCCAGTAATTTAATTTTTGTGAACCTGAGATTCTGCCATCTGTAATGTGGAAGAAGGTGTTTACAAGATGATTCTAATGTCCCTTCTCACTCTAAAATTGTTAGATTTATTATTTATGCCTCAGTTGTTCATTGGGTTAAACATCCATGCATGAGCAAATTGACTGTCTCAATACTGATTTTTTGACGTAATGATTAAAATTTAAACTCATAGCTGGCAAACTGTTTTGTCCCAGGAGAAATGTTTCATCTGGTAAGCAAGGTATTTTAAAAATTTGAAATTATTTAAAAAAATTTTGAAATTATTTACCAACATTTTTTAAAATTACGTTTTTACCACAAACCTTTTGGATTTTCTTCTCTTGAAAAATTAGAAAACCTGCCAATTCTTAGCTCATATTTCCACATGGAAGCAATTACCAATGGTGGGCTCCCAGTCTGCCTTAGTCTCCACTCACCCCTATTCTTTACATTGATGGTGGTCCCTGTGGGCTTTGGAGTCAATAACCTCTGGCTTTGGTGGTGTCCTCAATCAAGTCTTTTAACATGTTCAAAGGCTATAATGGACTAAATGAAAACCTGCCCTCCTTCACAAACTCTAATCTTCAAAGCTGGATGGTCTCTTTCTTCATGGTATTAATACTCTCATTCGAAAGTGACCGCTGGAGGTGTCTGGGTGGCTCAGTCAGTGGAACTCTTGATTTCAGCTCAGGTCATGATCTTGGAGTCATGGGACGGAGCCCCCCGTGGGGCTTTGTGCTCAGTGGGGAGTCTGCTTGTCGCTCTCCCTCTATTACTGCCCCTGCTTGCACTCCATCTCTCTCTCAAAGAAATAAATAAGCAAAAATCTTTTTTTTTTAAGATATTTTTCTTTTCTAAAGATTATATTTATTTGACACACAGAGATCACAAGTAGGCAGAGAGGCAGGCAGAGAGAAGGGGGAAGCAGGTCCACTGCCGAGCAGAGAGCCTGATGGGGGACTAGATCCCAGGACCCTGAGGCCATGACCTGACCTGAAGGCAGAGTCTTTAACCCACTAAGCCACCCAGGCGCCCCTAAAAAGATATTTTTCAAAGGTAACCACTAAGTGCATTTAAACAAGTAGAAGCCACATGAAATGCCTTCGATCATAGGGGTTTTCATACAGCAAATATTTATTGAACAATGCCCAGAGTGGTAGAACAATTTTACACAAGACAGAACAATTCCTGTTCTGTCTTAGGGCCTTACAGCAGAGAGATATAAATGAATGAGCAATTCTAATAACATATGATGGTGGGTTTGATAGAGAATTTGAGCTGGTCTAGGAGTTCATTGTTCATAACAGCCCTTATGCTGAGGCCGAATGGGCAATAGTAGCTAGTGACCAAGATGGGAAGAAGGTTCCAGAGAGGGAACAGCATGAGCAAAGCCCAACAGGGAGAGAGAGCAAGGCAACAAAGTCACTAAAAGATAAACAATGCTGCTGGAATGAAAAAGAAAGAAGCCGAAACCTGACATGAAATGAGCCTAAAGAGACAGGATAGTTTCTAGATGTTGGATATTCTCCTAGGAGCTGTGGAAGGTGACTGATGGGCCTTAAGCAAATAGTCATTTTTGAGCTTTTAAAGTATCACTCTGAGTTAAGTATACATCTATGAGCTCGCACAGCCACAGAAATTATAGACATCAAATAAATTCATAAATGCACCACCATCAGATTCATATTTTGCCAAATGGATGAAAAATATGAATTTCTCATGCCCTAGAAACACTGTGGCATAGGACTAGGACATAGCTTTCACATTTTACAACGTATTTTTCATCCTGTTATGAATCTCCAAGATAGTATGTAGAACTTCATTGGGGGATAATGCTGAAGTCTCAGTTCACACCTTGTGGATGGACAGGCAGGTGGAGCCCAGTGCCCCCCACCCCGCCCCCGCCCGGCACCACTATCATAGGCTCTGCTATACCAAAGGGCTACAAGTACAGCCAGTGACATTCACTCCTGGGTGCACAGGACGGTGAACGCATTATCCCTTGACCTCCTGGCTGAAAGCCAGTCTTGTCTGGATGATCCTGCTGTTTCCAAGCAGTCCACAGCTGGGTGACTCATTTAGGATGGCACTTCAGGGTTTTTAAAGCATTCCTTCTGTTCAACCTACTTATTTCATCCCACTTAATGCAACAGCTAAGCACCGCTTGGGTCCCCTGCTGTTGGACATTGACTGCACGTTTCAGTCTGAACAGAGTAAGATGGAGATTACAAATAACAGAGAATGCCCAAGTCTCCAAAATTAATTGGGAATTACTTTCTTTTTAAAGTTGCACAAATCTGGCCCACCCTCCCGCACTCCCCAAATTGTCCTTCATTACCCGATTTTACAGCCACTGTAAAGGGTAGAGTGGCCTTCCTTTTTCCAGGCCATTATTACCATGTACTAGCAGTTTTCACGTCAATTACCTGTCATAAGAGCCTTACCCTAGCCAAGTTGTGAAAGGGATGTTTCTTCCACTACAAAAATATTTTTCTCTGTTTAGCTCTAGACATCTGAACCAGAAAAATCACCTTAAATGATGAAAAGCGTGGTGTGCAAATCGACTCTCCAGGTGCCTGTAGAGAGATTCACATCCAGGTAAATAACTCTTCGGGCCCCCTGGTCAGGACTTATCAGCGGAGGCCCTTCCGGGCGGGTAGAAGCTGAGATGCAGGCGAGAGCAGATGCGTGCAGTGCCGCTTCAAAAGGCAGGCAGATAACTAGACAGATCTGCCTCCAGGCAGGTCCTCGACAACAGAAAGCCTATCAGACAGGCAACAGCTCTTGCCTGCCTAGAAAATAAACTGGAAGCCACCGGGGCTGGGGTTCTGAGCTCGGAAACTCCCTCAGCATGTCCTGGAAGGCAGGTCCGTGCGAGGTAGATGGGGCCGCGGGGCACGGAGCCACAGAAGCCCACTGCGTAGGCTCCTTTCAACAAGCCTTCTCGCACCGTAACAGTATCTCTGGAAGAAACATAATTTTTTTAATGAAGTACTGACTTCGACTGTGAGGCGATGCTGAGCTGTCCTGCTCTCAAAAGATAAAGGGGAGGGTATAAGCGCTCCCCTGTGTTTGTTGTGTGGGGCATATACCTGTGAGTGTATTTACGAGTGTTCTGTTCATAAGCAGTTGTAGCATCGATGCACAGCCCCGTTAATGATTCTTATTATCTTATCTTGAGCTCACAGCCTCTGATTTCAGGAAATTTATTTTTAAGTCGAACCCGGAAATCAAATAGGGGAAAGGAAACACAGCTGGCAGATTATTGAAAACAGCCACAGCAATAACAACTTATATATTCTTGAATTTCCTCAGAGAGGTAATGGATCAGAGAGAACAGTGATTAGAAGAGATCCTGAGTCTGTCTTGCACACCCCAACTAGGGCTGTCCATTGGCTAGTTGTCTCTGTGAAGTCAAGTTAGAAATTTGGGAGTCTCAAAAAATAGACTACGAAAGGGCTGAGCAGATAATTGTGACTGACTTAATACTCAGTGAGACAGACACGATGAAGTCTGAATCAATGGTTTGATATCATGTTGCTCTAAATCTCCTGTCTTTAAAATAAATGAGAGCATGTAAATTGGGTTGCAGTATCTTCTAGAAGTTTTTGGCTACCCAGACTGGCAGGAGGCTAAAAGAATCCCAGCCCCTAAAGGCTACCAATATCGCAAATCTAGATCAACTCCACTTCCACTGGAAGCAACAGCCATTTCTAAGAGCTTGTCTGTGACTAACAGTTCAAAAGGTGACTGCTTCTAATAGAGAAAGAGGAGGAGAAAGGTCAGAGAAATAAGAACAATGTGATCTTAGATAAAGGCCCCTGGATAGAGCTAGGAAAGACATGTGAGTAGAACGTTTAAACACCCGGAAGAAAGTCAAGTATGGGGGCACCTGGGTAGCTCAGTGGGTTAAGGCCTCTGCCTTAGGCTCAGGTCGTGATCCCAGGGTCCTGGGATCGAGCCCCACATTGGGCTCTCTGCTCAGCGGGGAGCCTGCTTCCCCCTCTCTCTCTCTCTGCCTGCCTCTCTGCCTACTTGTGATTTCTCTCTGTCAAATAAATAAATAATATCTTTAAAAAAAAAAAAAGAAAGAAAGTCAAGTATGAAAAGCAAGAAGTTTAAAGAGATCAACACAGATGGGATTTTTTTTTTTCCTATCCTGTGTTAATAGCAACTTCTCCAAATGTATATATATAATAGAGCATTATATGACCAAGTAATGTTAGAAAGAAGCCAGGTCACTGGGTGTCAAAGTATGAAATTGTGAGAAAACATTCCAAAATGTCTATAGTCCAGACAATTAAAATCTGGATACTGGAGAAATTACATGGAAAAAAGCACTGATTCAAAAGACATACATACCACATAGTTCCTATCACATTCCAACACATCATTAATTCATCCAGCCATCCAAGAAATGTTCACAGAACATAGCATCTGTTGTCTTAAGGCACACACATTCTAGTAAAAGAAACAGAGAAAAACGTAGACAAATATGTGACATGAGAAAAGATCGTGATGACTTTTAAGGTAAAATGCATAGGGTTAATGCTTGGGCAGAGTATGAATGGGAGCTCTGGTTAATAGTCCTCTTCTACACAGGGGTTTGAAAAGTACTTCCCGATTAACACAGTGAAGCCAGACCAGTGAATATCTGGAGAAACATAGTCACGTGAAGCAAGAACAATGAGGGTCCAGCTCAAAGAGAGTGATAAGTGTCTGATGCTCAAGGAAAAGGAATGAGCCAGAGTAAGCAAAGGGAGAGTGGCAAGAACTGAAATAAACAGATGGGCAGGGTGACCCAAGAGGGGCTTTGGAGGCTGTGGTAGGAACTTTGGCTTTTTTTGCTACATGCATAATTAGAAATCACTAGGGATGTGGCATGATCTGGTCTTTGCCTTTTTTTTTTTTTTTTAAGATTTTATTTATTTAATTGAGAGAGAGACAGAGTGAGAGCATAGCCACAGGGAGGGGCAGGGGGAGAGGGAGAAGCAGACTCTCCGCTGAGCAAGGAGCCTGATGTGGGACTCAATCCCAGGACACTGGGATCATGACCTGAGCTAAAGGCAGATGCTTAACCACCTGAGCCACCCAGGCGCCCCAGCTGCTCTTTGCTTTTAAAAGATTTTCATATCTCCTGTACAGGAAACAAATTATATCCCAGAAAGAATGAATGGAAGCAGGGAGAGCTGCTGATAGGATGCTATTGCGGTAACCCAGTAAGAAGATGATGGTGTCAGAATGCAGTGATGGGGAGATGGTAGAATGTGGATTATGACTTCAGTTTCTTTGCACCTGGGAAACCTAATAGAATCACTATATTTCAATATACAAATTATCTCAAAACAGGCCTCTCTATTCCGTCAAATTACTTTGTACCCTGGGGCTGTGTTCCCCTGATAATGGGGACTACTTCAGCACCCTGACTGAGCCTTCTCCTGGAGTTTTTGATTCTGTAAATTTAACGATAGGCAAGTTGGGGAGTGCTGGCTTTAACAACTGAATTTCCTTATTCTTTGCATTAATATAGATAACTCCGCCTCCCAGTGAAACAGGGAGTCCTCATGATTAAGGGTATGGAGGATGTCACCAAAGACATGGCTGCTGGTTCTGGATACACTTCAGAATCACACAAAAGCCTTGATAAAAATACTTTCACTCAATAGAACAGAGCGGGCATGTGGTTTCACTTCTCCTACAGATGTCTTCTATTTCTACTTGCTACTGTGCTGGTTCAGATTCTTATTATTTGTACTTATTTTCATTTTTAAAAAACTCTGTCAGGAATTCCATTGCCAGTTCAATGTAATTCATAGTACACCATATTAAAAAAATATTTTCCCCCTGCTTAAAAACTTTCCTTGGGTCCCATTTTCTAGAATTCCCCAAACTTTGGTTGACTTCTCAACATGTATGACTGAGTCTCTGCATAACTTTGTAGTTTTCTCTGTTCCATTTCCCTTATGTATCCTCCTATTCTGCCCTTTGTGGCCAACCCTAACAAGGACTTCACATTTTCTGTTGTTTGCTCATGCCAATCTTTCCTTCTTTCTAAAATGGTGCCTTCAAAACTTTCCCCCTCCTTCAAGGCCAAGAGTGGGTTGCCATATTCCACTAACTGTTTTGGAACATTTTAGCTGGCCAGAAGTGATTTCTCCTTTACCTCAACTCCTATAGAATGACGCTTTAGGCCATTTCAATGGCTTATCAGCTCCATATTGTGGCTGTGAGTTTAGTGTACATTGCTCAGTGATGATAAGTATTCTTTTTCAGGAGAGTCTATCATATCTAATGGATATTTGTTTGTATACCCAATTGGCTTTGCATAAATCAAGCGCTTAAGTTCTCCATGACGACATTGGAAACCAGAGGAATGAAGATCTAGAAGCTTACGGCAGCTCCCCACACAGGTCAGGTGTATCTGTCCTCTGGAGCCTGCCATGGATGGTACACTGGGATGTGGAGCCTGCTCCCCTCTCCAGTCTCCTGTCTTCTTACTAGTCTCCTCCTAGTTGGTGCTCCAATAAAATCAAACTGCTTTTGTTCCCCCAGCACAACAAAGGAGTCTTTAATTCACACTGCAGCTGATACAGTCCTTTGTCATGAAATTCCTTTCATTCTTCTCCTTCCTGCTTGTTCCTTAGCATTCTACAGTGAGGACACAGCTCAGCACCCACTTTCTCCAGGAAGCCCCTCTTGCCACCAACTGCACCCCTTCTACCACTAGGTTAGAGGACCCCCCTTCTTTCTCACATAATTTGAGAACTAGATACAGAAATGCTTTTCATTAATCTCCTATCAGTAAACTGTAAGCTTCTTATAGTCAAGAAATATGTCCTTTTTTCTTTTAATTTCCAATATCTGACACAAATATGGCTCTAATAAATATGACACCATATAAATATACATTTGGCAAAGTAAAAAATAAGCCTATTGACAATGTGTCCTGAACTAGTTTGTATCCTTCTTATTCCCCCAGTGATTCTGATGTGCACCCAGATGCAGCATGGCCTTATACCAAATGTCATTGGCACTAAGTAAAAATCAGCTGAATTCCCTGGCTGGACAACACAGACCACCAATTCTAATAAAAAGCAAAAATGTCTACACTATGAAGCTTAGTCACAATTAATGTTCAGGATTGAAGCAACTTCGTTAATAATCTAGAGGTGTAAAACCTTCCAAAATGAAGTTGTCTGATTTGAATTGTCCCTGTGTTCTCTATAGATTGATCTAACTCACTGAAAAATTAATCTCATTTTTACTTCTTCCAGCCTCAATAGGACACAGCTGCACTGATGTTCATCTCAATTGATGGAGTGAAGAAGCCTCATCTTTATTCAGTGTGAAGCAGCTGCCAACAGAAATGGCCTTTGAGAGAGGTAATAAGTTCATGAGGATCACCTGTGTCGTGCAAAACAATATTTGATTTTTTTGAAAGTTTAAGCCGATTGGAAAGAACATATGAATTAAGTATCTAGCTTGTGGGTGAGAAGTTTGGCTGCAGGGTGACAGAGTGCACCATCAAGGTGATACATTTCAGACATCGCCTTCCTGTGACACAAGGGAATCGCAAAGCAAATGGAACAGAGGAAATTATGACCCACTGGCCAGAATGGATTTGTAACACAGGAATGCCACACAAATATGCTCTGTTCTTATCTTGGAGAGTAAGACTTCAGACAAATAAAACAAATGCCAAAATATAGGCTTCCTCTGTGAATGAACATAGTCTACAAAACAAGGGCGTGATGGAAATTTGTGATATATTTGGTAGACTAGTCTCTGCTCTTCCACAAACGTCTCACCTTTCCTCCTTATTTTCAAATTATAAATTTCTCCCTTTCTTCCTATTCTATTTGGTTCCAAAGCTTCTTGTTTGACTGCTCACAAAACCTTTGTGTTATGCTCCAAAGGAGGTTCTCTCCGCTGCTGTCTGTCAAACAGATGACATATGTTCAGTATAACAGAATTGCTACCAAGGGAAGGCACACACTCTCTAAGAATTTCAAAGCCATTCTCTTAGACTCATCAAGGTTTGACCTTTTAATAGAAGACAGTGTTTACTTTAAGGTGCTATTATATTGAAATCAGGAATGAAATATTGAATTCTTTCAGCTGGAAAAAAAGGTGGAATGAAGATACACACTGGCAAATCTCCCAATACATGCCATGGGCAGTTACAAGTAATTTACATATAGCTATTAATTTGCTTTCTGCAACAACCCTTTAAAATTCCATTGTATAGATGAGGAGGTAAAACAGAAATCACAAAGCCAGGTCATCCAGCTAATAAGTGACACAGCCAGGATTTGAAACTGGGTGGTGTGGCTTTGTCGTCCCGATTTAAACTCTTAAATACATTGTGTTAAACTTCTACAATAGATTTTGGTTGGGCAATGTAAGCGTTCATAGACCCTTGAAAAATTTCTAGCTAAAGTGGTAATTTTTCTGATATAAAGAATCTAAAGAAAATGACATACGATTGTCTGGGATAATTATAAAGTAGTCCATCTTCTCAGGAAGTTATTATACTGATTTTTTCTTTGTGTCCTTCCTGTTACATTGCAACAAGCAATAGCAAAAAATGCAATATTCTTTCTGCTCAACCTCCAGTGAAGCTCTCCAATGTATTTATCATCATTCTTAAACTTGAACCCTGCTTGCTATTGCCCCCCATTCTAAGCACAACTCAGGTAAAATCTCTATATGGATTTTGTGTTTTCTCATTCAGAGTGAGTTAAGTATTCACTTACTCAGTTACCCAGAATAAACAAAGCTTTTAGATTACTTTCATTATTATTCGTATTATTATGAATCCATTCATAGTATACACTCACATAATTTTCATTTAGACTACCTCATTATTACTTTCAATAAGGGCTGTATTCATCTACAAGGAGAAGCCTGAGCAGGTTGGTCTAAGAGATCTAAGCACAATACGAAAGATAGTAGACAACAGGTGGAATAAATTCCCATTAAATGTGGTTCTTGAATCTATTTGCAAAGGACTCTTATACCAAAACCAAAACCAAAAATTACTCTTTAAATCTTAGGTAAATTTCATGCAAATATATGCCTTGGTCATTAAACAAAGTTTAAGAGGATAAGCTCAATGTTGTCCTCAAGGGTAATAGAAAAGCAGCTCACAAAGCATGTCTTTCATGCCAGATCATATAACATACAAGGTACTCTAGAAGTGGCCTAAAATATATGCAAATACAATTCAGTTGACAGGAGTTGTCAAGGCTGGACCTAAGAGAAATACATTGAAGAATAAAGTGGTACCAAGAAAGACTGTATGCCTTAGGGATATATATGGCATATATGAAGGACTAAGTGTCCTTCTCAGACTCATGTTTCATATCAGGAGAGAAAGCCAGGCATTGGAAAGAAACCATGGATCATGGTGCCACTTAATGTCGAGTTAATAAAAGGGGACTTTATTATGTAAACCATGGCCTGAAGATCAGAGACCATAAAATGGTTGGTGCAAAGGTGGTTATAAGAAGCCCACTCCTCTAGCTTGTGAAACGGCTCTAGGGGACATCCTCTAAGGGAGAGCAATGGAGACTTGTGCACATGGGCTAGGGAACTACATAAGGACATGGGTACCTATAGAAGGTACCTTGCATAAGATACATCAGGTCCACCATTCATGGCGCATGGTTTTCCTTCCCTTCTAACTCTTTACAGATTAGAGAGATAATTATAAAGTAATGGAGAACTTAATAGGAAGTCTGCTTGAATTTATTTACAATCTTTGTGAATTCACCTCAGAGAGAATAATGGAAAAGTTAACATATGGCATCAAATGGCAGTCACTCTGGGGCATCTGGGTGGCTCAGTCAGTTAAGTGTCTGCCTTCGGTTCAGGTCTTGATCCCAGAGCTCTGGGATGGAGCCCTGCGTGGGGCTCCCTGCTCCATGGGGAGTCTGTTTCTTCCTCTGCCTCTAGGGCTCCCTCTGCTCATTCTCTTTCCTCTCTCTCTTACTCTTTCTCTCAAATAAGTAAATAAAGTCTTAAAAAGGGAGGGGGGCAGTCACTCTCTGTTACTCTCCCAGCTCTGTCTCAATCACCCCAACATCAGGCAAAGAAGATGCCTTTATTGTGAGACACAAGGCTGAGAAGTAACACACTGGCAGATGTCAGTCCCTTAATTTTGCCACCTCCTCAGAAAATAATGACGGACATGTTCTGTGGCTCAAGAATAAGTAACCTGTCACAGACGTTAAATTAAATACTTCAAAGTTGAAGGCCCGTGTAGACATACATGGATGTTGGAACTTCTTTGCCCAAGGTCTCCGAGGTGCTCACAGCCTGCTTCTCATATTCCCAAGTTGTTTAGCTTCCATGTACTCCTTCATTTCAAAAAGACTTAATTCCATGCCTTGACTTTGTGACCAGCTTTGAACACCTTACTTTGGTTCTCCATAAGTAATACTATTCACTACTGCAATAGCCCTTTCTTTTCCTGACTTTCCCTCCAGGGAATCACAATTAAATCTTTTCCTGCATCAAACAAGAGATACCTCTAGGCAGTTCTGATTATTTGCTCTAAGAGTTACATAGTCAAGAACAAAAAGCAAATCACTACAAAGAGTTGCTATGTCTGTGTGGTCAGAAGACAATCTAGTCCCTTCCCTCAAGAGTCTATAAGGCTAATTCTCCCAGGTCATATCAGCCACAGAATAGAATAAATTCACAGTAACATTTTCCAAACCAAAACTCTCTGGCCCATCTCTCTCCAGCAATATAGTAACAATAGCACACAGTTCTTCTATTTTACATATACGGAAAAGCAGATAATTTTTCTGTATATTGAGAGCAATCAAACTCAGAGGGGTTCACCAAGTGTCTTACATGCATGCTAAATAGCTATAGTAAAATACTTTATATGCTACATGACATCAACTATTTCCTCTTTTGTGGTTCCCCAAAATACTTAGGAACTTACATTTCTTTATTATGCTGCAGTAATTATTCCACAGAGGTAAAGTACATGCCCTTGGTTCACACTCTCAATATGCTATAAACCACAAAATCAACTTTCTTGTGCTCTGACTTTATTGCAAGATCTTTAGTTATACTACATATAATTTCATTAGCTCTCATTTAATCCCTTTTCCATCACATCCCTCTGGGTTACACACCCTGGGGTTTGCCTAGAAGAGCATTCTAGTCCCTTTTCTCTCTTTTTCCTATGATCCTCTAATAGATGTCTACCCACTAAGCCTTTTCATGTAAACTTTCTTTCCTCAAGAAAGTTCCTTCTTCACGAGACCTACAGCAGTGTAGGTTACTGCACAGATAAATTCTGTCCCTCAGTAGAAACTTTAGGGACCATGATATCAGGGCCAGATCAGCCTTAATCTTGTGATTTTTTAAACTACATGGATATTCTATCTGCATTTAGGATATACAAGGTCTCATGGTTTTGTGCTTTCATTATTTCACAGCTCTAAAGTCTAAGGGACTTCTGGTCTTACAATATCACAATCCATTTCAGCCTTTACTTTTCTTTGTACATAATGTCCATATTTCAATGGACTCAAAGGACTTCAAAGGACTATAAAGAAGCAAGAAAATGTGACCCTGATCAATAATCAAGAGAAAAATCAGTTAATGAAAATAACTCAAATTCTGGATTTACAAAAAAACATAAAAATAATGCGATAAAATTTGTATGAGAATCTATCAGATATTATAAATATAATGAGCAAGGAAATGTGAAATTTCAGGAAAGATTTAAAAACCACAAAAGAAAACCAAAATATAAATCCTGAAACTAAGATGTAAATATTTGAAATAAAATATTGACTAGATGTATTTAAGAATACACTGGACACAATGGAGGAAAAAAATCAATACGCTTGAAGAGAACATTAGAAATCACTCAAACTGAACCATAGGTAGAAAGATTTAAAATAATGATTAGAGTGTAACAGTATTAAACAGTAAAACATATATTATTGTCATCCTACAAAGAAAGAAGGAGAAAATGACACATAAAAAAACATTAGGCAAGATAATGGCCAAAAACTTTCCAAAACTGATCACAAACATCAAATCAGAGATCCAGGAAGTCTAGTAAATACCAAATATAGTAAATACAAAGAAAACCACAGCCAAGAATATCATACTCAAATGACATAAAACCAAAATAAAGGAAAAAAATCATATGGGGGCATAGGAAGATCCTAAACCCACCCCCTCCCAGGGACACACCAAATTGCAGTTTGCATATGTATCATTTCCCTCTGAAAAAGATCTGAAAACTTGATGAACAGGTTCTCCACAATAAAGAATAAAAGAACCACATTGAGACCAGTAGGAGAGGCAGAGACATAGTCTTGGCAAAAGACCTCTCCCCAAGTGCTATCATAGATAATAGAGAGAGATCTCACCAGCCCAATACTTCTGTCAGAGGAATAAGGGACTCGTTCCCCACATCAGGCACCTCGGTCCTTGAGAGAGGACATGAGAGATGAGCTTCCAAAAATGCCTCGCTTACAAAACCAATGGGGTTAAGGGACCTAAAGTGCTATAGAAACTGAGATTCTCCCTTAAAAGGGCTCACCTCAGGTCTCATTTGCCCCAGGATCCAGTGCAAAAGCACCAGTTTGAAAAATGCCCAGACTATATGTGAAGGAAATTCATTTTCTGGTCTAGAGGCATCTGCTAGAGGGACAGGGTCAGTTGGGGCTCTCTCCAAAGACAGAGGCACTGGCAGATGCCATCTCTATACTCCCCACCTACCTGTTAGCACAGCTGGGCACAAATGATACAGCACCCTCCTGCTGCCTCCCCAGGACAAGCAGAGGCACGGGGTTGTGGCACTGTCCACTACCTTGCTGACTCAGAAAGCATGGTTGTTGCAGTGATCCTTAGCTCCTGACTGGGGCAGATGATTTCCAGTATTCATGACATCCTCCTCCCCTCAGCCTGGGGCCTGCATGTGTCTGTAAACAGGGCACTCTCCCGTAGCATTACTGGAGCCTGAATGAGCTTGCAGTCAAGAGATTTCTCTACTGCTTTTGTAAACCCAGTGAGTATGCCCTGTCCTCCCACTCCTCCAGCTGCACTGCTAAAGCCAGTGGGTACACACAAACCACATAAGGTGGCCAAGGGGGCTGGAACTCCTGAGCTGATTTCAGAATATACTCTAAAGCTACGGAAATTAAGGGATGCCTGGTTGGCTCAGTCAGTTAAGCATCTGCCTTCAGCTCAGGCCATGATCCCAGAGTCCTGGGATCAAGCCTCACATCACGCTCCCTGCTCAGCAGAGAGCCAGCTTCTTTATTTCCCTCTGCCCGGACCCTTGCTCGTTCTTTCTCTGTAGCTTGTTCTCACTCTCTCTATCTCAAATAAATAAATAAACTCTTTAAAAAATAATTCTAAAATAAGTAACTATAAAGCTACAATAATTAAGACACATGGTATAGACAAATGGATAGAAAAATAGACAAATGTGCTAAATTGGCTCTACAACTAGAGCCACATACACAGGTTTCATTGATTTCAACAAAACTTCCAAGATATTGAGGAAAAAATCTCTTTTCAACAAACAGTGTTAAAACAACTGAATAAGACCTACCCCTTCCTCATACTATATACCAAAATTAATTTCAAATGGATCAAAGAACTAAAAATATAGAGACTAAACATATAAAGTATACAGAAGAAAAACATTAAAAAGTTATACAGACATAGTGAACAGAAGGGCTACCTGTACCCCAGTGTTCATAGCAGCAGTGGCCACAGTCACAAAACTGTGGAAAGAGCCAAGCTGCCCTTCAACAAACAAATGGATAAAGAAGATATGGTCCATATATACAATGGAGTATTATGCCTCCATCAGAAAGGATGAATACCCAACTTTTGTGTCAACATGGACGGGACTGGAGAAGATTATGCTGAGTGAAATAAGTCAAGCAGAGAGAGTCATTTATCATATGGTTTCACTTACTTGTGGAGCGTAAGAAATAACACAGAGGACATTGGGTGAAGGAGAGGAGAAGTGACTTGGGGGAAATCGGAGGGGGAGACGAACCACGAGAGACTGTGGACTGAGAAACAAACTGAGGTTTTGGAGGGGAGAGGGGTGGGCAGTTGGATGAGCCTGGTGGTGGGTATTAAGGAGAGCACATATTGCACGGAGCACTGGGTGTGGTGCATAAACAATGAATTTTGGAACACTAAAAAAATAAAATTAAAAAAAAAGAAATTACAAAAATTTCTAGACATAAACTAACCATATTGATAAAATAAACTATCAAAATGTAAAACTTTTGCTTTTCAAAAGGCAAGACAGATTGGGATAAGATAGCCTCAATACATATGTATGGCAAAGAACTGGTGTCTAAAATATATTTTTAAAAACCTCTTAGAATTCAATAATGAAAATTAAACAACTCATTTAAAAAATGAGCAAAAGATTTGAACAAATACTGCACAAAAAAATATTCCAGTGGCCTATAAGCATATTAAAAGATACTCAAAGTCATTCGTCATTGGAGATATGCAAATTCAAACGACAGTGAGAAAAAGCTCCAGTCATACTAAATGGCTAAAAATGGAAAGACTGACAGTACCAAGTGCTAGAGCAGATGTGGAGTAACTGTGCTTCTGGTAAACTTGGAAAATAGCATAATCCCTTTGGAAAACAGTGTTAAAACATAAACTGAGGCATATTAAAAATTTAAGGGTTTATCTAAGGCAAAATCTATTCCAATTGATTAGTGCCAAAGCAGAAGCTCTACCAAAGGAGCTCCTGGAGAGATTTTACAGAGAAAAGGGAGAAACAAAATAAGGCAATTACTGATTGGTTATTGTTTAAAGCTTAAGTTGGCTCTTTGTGATTGGTTGTTCTTATGTTTCAATTTTGTAGCCTTGAGGCATTTATAGGCTTAGATTTTGGTTTGCAAGCATTGAAGACATCTAATGTTCCCTTGTTAATTATTCTAGTAATGGTTAACCATTTTCTTAGAAAATCAAACATAATTTTGCCACATGACTCAGCAATCCTATCGCTAGGAATTTCCTTGAGAGAAATAAAAACATAGGTTCACACAAAAACTTATTCAGGTATATTTATAGCAGTTTTATTCACAATGGTTCCAAACTGGGAACACCCCAGGTGCCCATCAATTGGTAAATGGCAAAACAACAGTAATAACAAATAAAAAGGCATAACTTATTGTTACACATAATAGCAAGGATGGATCTCAAAAGCATTATGTAAAGTAAATAAAGATGGACGGAAGAGAACATACTATATGACTTAATTTCTATAAAGATATAGAGGAAACAACACTAAGCTATGAAAATAGTAATCCTATCCCTCAGAATAAGGATTGAAAGTATAGAAACTGATTTTATACATATTAATAAGGTAGGGGAGAAGGTGTTTCTCTTCCAGCTACTAGCGGTTAATGATATAGGCAAGGGTCCTGCAGCATTTCCAAAATGAAGGCAGTGAAAACAAGAAAGCATGGTCTGTTTGGCTCCCTGGTCTATTCACATTGATACTAGGGTGACCTTGCACCCAAGGGATAGCTGCTAAGGGGAGTAATTCGGAGATAATGGAGCTTCTGGTTTGTTATAGGTTTTTGTTTTGTTTTGTTTACTCCTGCCTCCAGACATGTTCTTGACTGATAACTGATTCATGTCCCTGAATTAAAATGACTGAGGCATGACAGCATCAAAGAAAAAAAAAAAAGTATAGAAATTGCCTCTAAAGTAGGGTATTGGAGGCATTTTGGGATGTTGGAAATATTGTATCTTAAATAAGGTGCCTGTAACATGGGCATACTCATTTGTCAAAAGTCATCCCACTGTGCTCTTATAATATGTACATTTCATTCTGAGTAAATGATACTTTAATAAAGTGATTAAAAATTAGAGAGGAAGAAAGAGAGAGGGAATAAGTAGATATTGTTTGCACAAATAGACCCCAGGTTGATTTCCAAACGTGCACCTTTGAACCCTTCAGTCCTTTTGTCTGGGGTCCTTGTTATTCTCTAATGTTTTGGAAGGGCAATTTCCCATTCTACGAGTGAACTGGGGAAACCTACTCTAATTGATTTGATCAACAAACCCAAACCCACCTCTGTTTAAAGAGAAACCAATTTGAACATTCTATAACTACATGCAGATCCTGCCTTGCTTGAAGGGGTCTGCCTAGCAATGCCATAACACATAACTCTGCTTCAAATGAGATTGTGGGTACTGAGGCAGAGCAGAAACATTTGCTGTGCTTATTTGCATTAACCAATAGTCAGACTGGCCTTGGGGCTCAAAGCTATTTGTGGAAGGCTCTGTGGTCTACTGAGCTGATGAAATGTAGAGGTATAGACAAAGGGAAGGTGTAAAAAACAAAGTCGGCATATGTAAGGTGGGATTTTCCTTTCTAGCTTTTTTCCTTTTTATGCTTTGTTTTAATTATTTTCACATTTTTAGTGAAAAAGTTATATGTGCATATGATGAAAATCATGAAAATAAAGCAATAGTACAGAAGACTGTATAGAGAAGAGTAAGTATCCCTCCTACCACAAACAGCTCGCCCCTAGTCCTTCTCTATCTAGAGGCAAAATCTATTACTGTTTTCATAAAGATAATTTCAGAAATAGTCCACATATTTGTAACTACATTTGCTTCAAAATGTAGCAAACACGAAAAGCAGGAATTCCCAGGTTAGCCTGCCTGAAAAAGCATCCTATCCTATTGTGTCCTGAGTAAAGATCACTGAAGGTATGCTCTCCATTCCCTCATTTCTAAATCGTGCAAAATAATCACACCCACTTTATGGGGTGTGGTGAGTATCCAGCAAGTCAACCAACAGTAAGTCATCCCCTAGAATAATGCATATTCCGTGCCTTGCTTTTGCCACTTAATGAAGCGGTGTGGACACTTACGGGTCAAGCCATACAGAGGCATCTCAGTGCTTCTGACCCGCTTCTTTTTGTTTCCATTTCACAGTTCCTTTTCACATCTTTTTTTTCCCCCTCCAAAATGACCACCAATAGTTTGAGTTGACTGTCAGCCCTTTTGCTTCATATTGTCAATAGCTTAATTTTTCCTATTGTAATGGCCTTTAATTTTCTTCTGTTGATATTTGTCCTGGCTTCTCTAGCAAATATTTTAAACATTCAGAGTATTTTCTTGCTCTTGCCAGACTGTTACTACTGAGAGAATTTGTGAACCAGACTCGGACTGCCTGTCAGAATTCAGTTTTTCCTCAAGTTACCTCTCACTTCTCTCAAAGTTGATATATATGTGCTCTTGATGTACATATGCTGAGGGGCTAAATCAGCAGCCTTCTCCTTTATCACATTTGTACTTTTTACCTACACATCTGCTAAGTGTAGGATTCTGGTCATGGAATATTAATGCTAATAGTAGTAGCAAATACCACATTAACACTTATAATAAGTCTGGTTTTGATCCAGCCATTTTGAAATCAGATATGGCCAGAAGCACTACGTTTACTGTTGCGCAGATAAACCAGGCTTCTCTGAGGACCCAAGGTTGAGATCGGAGATTCTTGGAAATACAGCTGTTCGTTTAAGGAAAACAGACAAGCCATTTTTATGCATTTATTATTATTCTCCAGTCTGGAAGGAAATACCATTATGGAGAAAAGACAGTCTTCGTTAACATAGGGCCAAAAAGGATAGGATCAATATTCACAATCCTTACCCTTCACAAGAAAAAATGAAGTCAGAATCCTAGTGGTGTTTTCATATTAACCTTGTGTCCAGGAAATTGGGAAATAAAGGCTAAGCACTATAGCTTAAGCTTTTCAATGTTGCCACAAGACTCTGTTTTCTTACAAGTAAAATAAAGAGTATAATATTATCTACCCTCATAGGTCTGCTGTGAAAAATAGAAGTTAGAGCAGCCAAGTACACAGATAGAACCCACTAAGCATTAGCTACAATCATAAATGTTTGCCAATAAAATCTTCCAGTGATGAGGATTTATCTATTGATTACCCAGGAGAGGAACAAAATGAGACTGCGTGTACCATGTCTACGTAAAGCTTGGGATGAGAGACCCCAAAAAGGTGGACCAGATGTGAGGCAAATGGTCTGAGCAATAAGTCAGCTGCAATGAAATGAAAACCAGGGAGTAGGTGGGGGCCTGAGGACAGTCTCCATATTTAGGGATACAGCAACCCAGGCAGAGTTTCTGGATTACAATCCAATAATGTAGTTTGGATATGGATTGCACACCATGAGATTAAGTGAATTGTTCAAATGTATACAGCAAATCCGCAGCTAAACAGGCTGAGGATCCAACCCTTCTTTCTGAAGACAGGATCCATTTATCAATTCAAGCAAGATTCAATGAGCAGAGCACAGTGGAGGCAATGCTCTTTTTTTGGAAGTATGTCAAGGTTCGATCTCTCCCTTACTTATGGAGTGAGGGGGAAATGCACTGAGTTGACCCTCTTTCAGGGCTGCCCTTGCATCCCCTTGCTTGGCAGCCAACCAGCCTCACAGGGTAGGAAAGGGGTAAAAGGCCACCCCTTGGAGACACTCCATACAGTCCTGGAGGAATGATATGTGGAATCATATGTGGAAAAGGGGACAGTGGCAGAAGACTTTACACTTTCCTCATATACCTCCCCAAACCTCTGCTTATAACTTTGGCAACTGATCCAATTTTTTTCTTTAACACCTAATATACATCTCTTTTTTTTTAACTACTAAGTAACAAGCTCCTGTTTTGAAAATAATAACCCTATACTACTCTTAATCATGCTTTGATATCCACATATTTATATACCGCACATTTTTCTTACCTAAACTCATTATTTCTCTAAATGAAATATTCATGCTTGTTACAATTTTAAACAGACTAGGTATATAGGCACCTCCGTTAGAGTAGAATTTTTTTAAAGATTTTATTTATTTATCTGAGAGAGAGAGCAGGAGCAAGGGGTTGGGGAGAGGGAAAGCAAACTCCCTGCTGATTGGGGAGCCCAACAGGAGCCTCGATCGCAGGACCCTGAGACCCTGAGCTGAAGGCAGATGCCTAACCGACTGAGCCACCCAGGTCCCACTAGAGTATACTAGAGTATACTTTTGTGTCCTTGGGCTTCAGTCTCCTCACCTCCATTTGTGGGGCATTAGGTTCCTTCCAATTCCAGAACTCTATGAATCCTACTGCTCTTGGAGGATTTTCACTGTGTGAACGTAGATAAGCTGACACTCCACTGCCTCAAATTCCCTTCATGGCGTAGCTTCTGATTAGCAAGGGGCCATGAGAGATTTTGTGCAAGAGTTTGAAGACAGAAGCAATATGATAGCCAAGTGCTTTTAGATGGGGAAGTCAGCACATGGGAAGCTTTCTTAGCACAAGTACATGGCACTTACCTGCTGCCTCATTTTGTTGGTGTCGAGCAGCATCTGGGCCCACAGCAATTCCAACTCTTTCCAGATCCTTTTTCAGCCTAACTCCTTAGTCAAGGTGTGTTTAGCTTCATAACAAAGGGCGATTGCTTTTCCAGCAGGATATTCCCATCATAGAACATGGAGGCTGGGATGTAGTGAGAGACCAATGTAAGTTCCAGTCTGTCCTTGTGGCCCCCTCCCCCCTCATCCTCATTACTTCTAGTCTGTTCCTGAATGACATACTTCACAGCCATATTCCCTTCCTAACTGCCTGCCCTCAGACTTCAGGATCCTGAGACAGAAGAAATAGCCTCCTATGACTGTTTAGCCAGTCTCTATGGCTTTTCAAGGTCAAAGTGCTGTAATAAATACAGAGATAGATGACTGATCGATACATAGATAGGTAACACATGGATGATAGCTGGATAGAACCCTTGTAATTCTGCTTCTCCTCCCCTCATCAAATCCTAACCTCCTTTCATCTCTTTTTATTTTGTGTGTTATTCTCTACTTTATCATATTCAACTAAGCTCCTTGAGGATAGAAGGTTGCATATACGTTTGCTGAATACCTCAAATACTCACTAACACAATGCTGGCACATAGTAAACTCTGAACCAATGGATCCTTTTGTTCATGGTGTGATGCTTTGTCTTAATATATTTACATGCCCCAACTAACTCCCAGTCTTCCTAACCTTGTGGAATGTTTCTTCTTTTAAAACCTCATAGTTGTAGTCATAGTAATAATAATAATAATAGTAACTTGTACTTATAGGGTGCTCACTAAATGCCAGACATGTATATTACCTAACTGAATCTTCACAACAACTCTATGCAAATCACAACCAGGCAGGCTAGCTCTCAAGTCTGTGTGCCTGACCATTATGCTATCCTGCCTTTCAATGCAATGGTTAGTGATATACAGATTTTATACTCTCTAAGATTACGCTAACCAAAATTTCTAGTGAATGAAACTTCTATTTGTAGGATGTATCTTTTTGAGTAATACACATGTCAGTCAAGGTCCCAACAGGAAACAGATGGCACACTCAAAATAGGATAACTGCAGAGGATGTATTTACAAAGGGAACATTTACATAATGAAGGTGTAGAGGAACAAGGGGTGGTATGTTAACCAGTGCCTTCATAGCAGCATGATGATGAGTATGTATTGTCCCCTGGGTCTGTAGAAACGAGCAGGCCAGTTTCTGGAAGGAGAAAGAATTGTAGAGTGTGCCACCATGAGAGGTCAAGATCACAGCCAGTCTGAGGTGACTTTGAGGCAGGAACTAGAGAAAGAAACATTATGACTTTTCCTTCCATTCTCCAACCTCCTCTTGGGGATTCTCCACTGGTAAAATCCAACTGAAGGTCAGACCGGTGGAAGGGGTCTGTTGATGTGGCCTGTACCAATCAGCCTGCTAGAATCAGAGAGTGGGGGCGGGGGGGGGGTGATGAAATATTCTGGCATGGGTCCACTCTAAAATGTTACGGAATAAAAGGTGTGGGGCACCTCACATGCTCATCACCATCTTCCTCCCTGGGATGTGAAATATTTGTTTTCAAAGAAGACAAATTAAAACCTATAAATTGGGTAGTAATACAGATTCTCTCTCTGCCAAACAATTAAGCTATATCTAATATATGTAAACTTAATTTTTAAATTTCTCCTTGATCATAGATGAATCTCTGCATAATTTCCAAGATACTCGTGATTCAGTTCTGCTCCAAGTTCATCCTGATGACAGCTGGATTTTTCTATGGCTTCACTGTGTCTTTAAAAGTGAATCTCCAGATAACCGTGTCACACAGAATAAAGAAAGCATTTCCTTTTTCCCCCTCACACTGCAACCCTTTGCTTTCTGATATTGGACACATGCCATGCATTTTGCATTAGCTCTGTGGCAAATGTCTAGTGTTACAATCCAAGCACCAGTGCTCATTAGCCTTTTTAGGAGCTTGGAGACCAGAGTTGGAAAGGTACAACTTGGAGAAATAATTCTCAGTGAGCAAGTAGCAATTTGCCAAGCAGACAAAAAAACTGAGGAAGGGGGAGGAGGAAACCCAGACAAAGTTGTCTGAGTTAATGAACCAGAGTCTGAACTCATGACAGCAAAGGAAAAATAAAAATAGGCAAAGAACTCCTGTACAGCACTTGCTGTAAAGAATAAAAAAGGATGCCACAAGTAGAGTTCTGTGAGCTGTTTCTTGTAAATTCACTGACGCTTAGCACCTATGTCAAAAGAGAAAGGGCCAAGAGCTTGGAGAGTGAACCTGGACCATCCTGACAGATGGAGGGGAGGGCAGGTCATCAGGAGGCCGTATCATGTTGAAAGAGGGCTGGGTGCCCAGCCTGGACACCAAAGCCTCTGCCCACCCTGGGCAGAAATACCTCCAACTGGAAGGATAGGACACAGGTAATGCCAGTCTCTGTTGAAAGACCAACCTATATCTGCTCTATTTCCATCCTCATTCAACCCACATACATATAATCATGAATACACCGGGCACACACACCTCATCTCCTAAGACTTCCCTTACACCTTTCATGCTTGCACAAACATTAAAAGAATTACATTTTAGCTGAAGCTAAATACTACAGAATATTCTATGAATGATGAAACAACCAAGTCTGCTGGGGTTCTTTGTGTTTATCTGGCATGATAGAGCCTGAGGAATATTTAAGAAGAGTCTTGCCAAGGATTCGCTATAATTCTTGTCACGAATTACAATGTGTGGGCGATTTTTCTCACACCACCAAGCAATACTTGGACACCAGCATGGTGTCCTACGAGTCAACTCAATTCTAACACTATCTACCTAGAGGGAGCATCAGATTTCAATGGTTGGGGGCTCAGTCAGATTTATTGTTATAAATTGCAATGTCACAACCACAAAAGCAAAAAACAGCATTTTAATCATGGAGGAATATAGACAAATAGGAAACTTGTCTTACTCACTATTGATGTTTTTCCTATTCTTAAAAAGATGTGGAATTCCAAATTTTCCCCAATCCATTTAAGGAAGCAGAAGGTTGATATAATGATAAACTAGATGGATCTGTCAGGATGAGGAGTCTTTATGAGAATTCTTAAAAAAACAAGTGTCATCACATGAACCAAGGAACGGGGACCTTCTGCTCTATAAGTGAGAACCTTCATCAAAAAGCTATGTGTGTCTTAAAAAAAATTTTAATTATAAATGAAAAGCTGTGTATCCTCTCCTCTTCTTCCTCCCATGGGCAGGGAAAAGAATTGAGAGCAGTGCCAGTTCTATAGTAAGTTTAACAGAGTACAATTATCGTCTCTCTACTTACCCCTCTTTTTTTTTTTTTTTTAAAGATTTTATTTATTTATTTGACAGACAGAGATCACAAGTAGGCAGAGAGGCAGCCAGAGAGAGAGGAGGAAGCAGGCCCCCTGCCGAGCAGAGAGCCCGATGCGGGGCTCGATCCCAGGACACTGAGATCATGACCTGAGCCGAAGGCAGAGGCTTTAACCCACTGAGCCACCCAGGCGCCCCTCTACTTACCCCTCTTATCCAGACAGTGCGTAGAATGGGACCAAGTTGTCATGCACATTTTGTCTGCCCTAGAGATCAGTGGAAGTCCTTCTTCTAATCATCTTGGTCCACATGATCATTGTTCTCCCTGTTGATATCTCCCATTAGGAAGCTTCGTAATCATCCAGTCTAGACTTATCCATACCACAATACATTTCTACCATTTCCTCAAATTACCAGAAATTTCCTATCTCATAGACAATCTAATAAACACATGTGTGGAGAGGAGTCGAAGTATATACATTTCAACTCAGAGTTGCTTACTATCTTTTTTTTTTTTTTTTTTTCCTAAAACTAACCTACTCTAGAATGATCATTATAAATTGTGGTAGCTCCATACTGAGTACTTTTTCATTGAGTAGGCATTGTATCTGCCAGTAGATTCTTGCCTGTGTGGTTCTGAGCTTGGTTTGTCACAGAGAAATATTCATGAGAGTTGGAAGGTAGAGTTGAAGGAGTGGCCATTTCTATGGTCAGGATGTTGGCCACTGTGGCAATAGCCTACAGGTTCCATCACTGATCAGCAGCTTACCTTGTTGGGGGAGTAACAAGCCAGCCCTCAGTGGCCCTCTGTCTCCTGACATGTACCCCCCTCCAACTTCTCCAAGCCCTAGGCTGGATATGTGTACACTTTCATGGTAAAGCCACCAGCTTCTTCTGCAGTCACCACACGATGAAGATTTACAGATGGCGAACTTCAGATGTGAGTTCCACTTTGTGCCCATGGATTCTAGTTGGTTCTTGAAGAAAATAATTTGTCCTTGCTCTTTCCAACTCCATATTCTTTTTTTTTTTAAAGAATGTATTTATTTATTTGAAGAGAGAGAGAGATCATAAGTAGGCAGAGAGGCAGGCAGAGAGAGAGGGGGAAGCAGGCTCCCGGCTGAGCAGAGAGTCCGATGCGGGGCTCGATCCCAGGACCCTGAGATCATGACCCGAGCCAAAGGCAGAGGCCAAACCCACTGAGCCACCCAGGTGCCCCCCAACTTCATATTCTGATGTCCTTTTCCATTACAGCCAGTACAAAGTTACTTCAGGCCCAACACCTCACATGAGAGGAATAGGCTTGCATAGACTAATCCCATGATTTCATAAGGCTTGATCAAACTCCAACTGAGACACTAAGACACTGAGACACACTTAGATTTGATGATTAAAGGTATCTGGATTCCTTCCAGTTTAAAAAGAAACTTTGGGCAAATATTCAGTTCAGTGTTCAAGATTGTCTCTTGACTGTCAAGGTATTTCTTTCTCATCAAAGTGAAACCAGAATGCAAGGTGCAAGTAACACACTCCCAATGGCACCTTACTGGTACAAATTATAGGTGTCTTACAGTATACTAGGCCTCTCAGCATCAACATATCGACCCACCCTAGAGCACATGGGACAACTGGATAAGTAACAGACCCCTTGGGGAACTGAACACATGACCCACAACCCTTCTTAGACCCTTTGTTCTGCCAGTTTTGCTCTCTCTTCCAGGGCTATGTTGGTCTCAAGAGCTTGCCAGAAAAGGGGCCTTCTCTGGGGAACCGCAGGCCTGATGTTCTCAGAATTTGCTTAACTTACCTGGTTTTCTGCCTTTTCCCTATTTTAGGGGAACTGGCGTTATGGGAGAGCCAGAGCACTCCATTTGATGTTCACTCTCTTCCCTCCCACCTCTATAGACTCTTCTACAAGCACGGGAAGCTGATGACCTTCCTTTTATTAGTGGAGAAAAGAACACTGTTTCATTATACACTTTTCCTTCCCCTCTTATATTCTACGTCTTCTATAAAAACTCTATTATCTGAGTCAGCCAGGCTTGGTTCTCGTTAGAAGAGGGATGCTTTTGGAATTTAGAAAACCCCCTTCCCCCTGAATAAAGCCTTGCTCTGAAGACACTGTCTCATTGGGACCTATAAAACGCCAATCGGAAACTAGAGTTCAACAATAAGCCTTTTGTTCTAGGTTTCCCTGAAGCAAATAAATAAATAATTGCCTCTGAATCAATGTCATTTAGGTATTGGGGACAATATAGAAAAAAAACACATCAGTGTAATGTCTCAATATTATTCTAGCATTGTACCTTTCAATTTTTAATTGTTATATGTAATAGTTTATAAGGATTATAGATGAAAGTGGAATAATGAACTCTTAAATCCATAGATGCTTAAAATTGAAAAAGACCACAAAGTTGGGTGGTTGACTATACATGATTCTGACAGGAATCACATTTGGCTATCCACGAGAAAGGCTGGAAATGCAAAAGTCTATAAAAGATGGAAGTTTTGTTTTGTTATTTTTTTTCAGGCTACAAACAAAAGGAGGTAGGCAGTCCAAGCTGATAAGGCCCTGAGGAACTGAGGCTGTTTCTGTCTTTTTGTCCCACCATACTGAATGTGTCTCTTTCATCTTCAAGGTCATACCATCATTCTAAATACAGCTGGAGCCACCGCCAACACATCTGCATTTCAGGCAGGAATCCAGAGAGAGACAGGAAGGACAAAAAGACTATGTCAAGAGTTCCATCCAATGATTGCTCCTTATTGATCACACTTATCTGCAAGGAAAGCAGGGAAGTGTAATTTTTCATCTCAAGTAATAATTTCAGATCCTGTCAGTAAGAAAGAAGAGAAAGGATCCTGGTTAAGTGCTGAGCCATCACTGGTATAACACATCTCTACCAAATCGTCATCCAGTTTTGGGTGACCATCTGCAGTGACTGCAGTGATGGAAAATCTGCCACAATGAAAAGAAAACCAATTTAAGAGCAGACTGACTTTTTCCCAAGTCCACCTGAAATCTGCCTTCAGGGTGCTCCTGCCTAGTCACTGGCTCTGCCCAGGGCAGTGATGAGAACAAATAGCATTCCTCTTCTACATTTGCCCTTCGGATGCGTGAAAACACACATTTTTCCTAAAACTTCTTGTTGTTGTCCTTGTTATTTTGTTTTGTTTTATTCGTTCTACCAGACTTCATCTGAAATAGTCCAGATTAATTCTTTTCTTTTCTTTGAAAGTTTCTCTGAAGGCAGAATCTTAAGTTCAACCTATCAACAGCTCCAGGTGTTGTACCAGATCTAAGGAATTGATTAAAATGGACACTTTCTTCGTTGGTTAGTATACTGAATTATAATTAACTAGCCTTTATGGAAATAGTGGCATCAATCCAGAGCAGTTTCCATAGAACTGGTATACATTGACTTTATCTTTGTGTCTCAACAGAAGTGGTCATTTAGTCTCCTGAGTGCAGAGCTAGCTATAAATACACAGACATATACAAACGAACAACACTCCATAGCTACAGCATTGTTATATTACTGAGAATATAATTCCAGGGACGCCTGGGTGGCTCAGTTGGTTGGACAACTGCTTTCGGCTCAGGTCATGATCCCGGAGTCCCGGGATCAAGTCCCACATCAGGCTCCCAGCTCCACGGGGAGTCTGCTTCTCCCTCTGACCTTCTCCTCACTCATGCTCTTTCTCACTGCCTCTCTCTCAAATAAATAAATAAAATCTTTAAAAAAAAAAAAGAATATAATTCCATAGCTTAGAATGAGAATAATATGAATAGAAAAGCCAGAAAAAACTCTCGCTCAGACTATTTTTACCTCCCACTCGGTACCTCCCACTCTGGCTTAGTCCTCCCTTCCCTAAGCCTGGACCAAACTCTCATTTTGCCATATGCTGCCTGGAGTTTGAGCAGTACACTTATTTCTATATGACATGGAAATGGCACTCAAGAGGAACTAAATGCCTTTGACTTACACGACTGAGTGAGAATTTGGAGGGAAAGGGCCCCTAGATGCAGATGGAAGAGGTACACACATGCGGCTCAGCTGTAATTGCTGGAAGGCTGGGTTTACTGAGGAATAAAGATGCTGACAATAGATACCCACATAAAAACCAGGCATGTTAGACCTACCAATCTTTAGGTCTCACTGAGGAGACAAAGTGGGATAATATTCTCTACCATATGGCTGCCATTGATCATTCTTCCAGAAAAACCCAGCCAGTCCCATAAATCCAAGTCACCAGAGAGAACAGCAACTCCATCCTTCAGCTCACCTGTAGTCTCCTGGTACCTGAGGGAGGAGATGGTATTGCTGGTTTACATTATTAGGAAAGTGAGGTGTTCATCAAATCACTCAGAGACAATAAACCAACAGGAAACCAAACCACAATCCATGTGTTCAAAATATTGTCCATTTAGCATGCCCCAGATGCCAGAAGACATTTGAATGTGCCTGTCCAAGAAATATGCCTGTTGAGGCTATAATGCTTACTATGAGTTATCACTGGTTTTGCCCACAAAATCTTGGGATTTTGTGTTGATCCCAAACTATTTAATTCGTTACAAACTGCATGAGCACATTTGCATGCTAGAATCCACACTAAGCACTTGGAATAGTAAAATAAGACATGGTCCCTGCCCTCAAGAAATTCACAATCCAGTGGCAGTGAAAAGGGAGGAAATAAAATTTGAATATGCTAAAGTGATTTCAATTTCAAATCAGCAAACTAGAGTAAGCCAAAAGAAAGAACTGTGTGTGTCAGGAGGCGGACAGAATTTATTGACAACAAAACTAGATGCACCTGGTTTCTTCCACAGATGGATGAAGACAGGTACTTAAACAGTATCATCAGGACTCTGGCAATGTCCTGGACCCATTCTCCTGTTTTGCTTTTATTCTCACACTTGAACTCTTCCCAAGATGTCAGGAATGACCCCTTCACAGCACCTGATTATATGAAACTTAGTACCCTCAGCCTTTGAAGGAGAAAAAGCTTCTCTACAAACGATTCCAACAAATATCCCAGAAAAGTGTTGTCATTCACTAGCTTGGTTCACATGCCCTGACCAACTTCCACAAAGGGCAAGGGGCTTGGGAGACACGGCTTCACCTGCACTACATGGTGGGGAGGAGTCCCTCAAGGAGATGAGCTGTTCTACCACCAGAAGAAGAAATAGACAACTCGACGGACCAAGGCAAGAAAGGATCGTCACACAAACAAGCATATGGAATGAGAATTATGCAAGATGGAAACACAGCCTTATGGAAGAACAAAACAAAACAAGACAAAACAAAAAGCTTGAGTGCAGAGTATGTGAGCCCTGGATGAATGAAGCTAGATTCACACCACCAGTGCTGTGACCTTAGGAATGTTACTCTAACTCTCAGCTTCAGTTTTCTGTGCTGTAAAATGAAGATAATAATCCCATCTGAATGACATGTAAATAGGTACTCCACATAAAATGCTTAGCTCACAGCCTATACAGGAATAAGTGCTCAGTGCGTCTCCATCATCATCATTGTCGTCATCATCGCTGTTATTATTACTATTATTATGGTCATTATTTTAAGAGGAAAGAGGAGACTAAGGGCAGGAGAGGGGTGAGAGTTTAGGATAGGCCTAATGTTTTGTGTTGATTAGGATGGTATTGGCATTAATGGACTGAGGCTGGGACCAGACTTTGTGCTACAGTTAGGAGACTCTAACTCACTGCATGTCTTGCACTTTGATACCCTAGAGAACCATGAAATGCTTCTAGTACAAGAAGCTGCAACAGAAGAGGCTTTAGGACATCACTATGAGGCCAAAGGACAAGGCCTGAGGCCTAGTGGCTGTGGGTGGGTAGACAGTGGCCACCCAGCCCAACTGTCCACTTCCTGTGGACAGTTCTTCCTGTCTTAATAAACCTCTTTGTTGCCTCTCACCTCTACCAAACTGCCATCACTAGCAGTAAATGTAGTGGTCACTGCTGGATACCTTTACCTATTCCATGTGCCCCTTACCAGTTTGGATGACCTTTTTCTTCCTACTGCCAGCACCTCTGGCTCTTTAACATACTGCCCCAGGCTACTGACAACGCTTTGTGCTTTCTTACAGAGAGCAGAAATTGCTCAGGAATTCATATTTCCCAGGGAAACCTTTAGACAATGAGGAATGACAACTGTAATGACATCCCAGAGTCCCCTGCAGGTGGGGCTGAAGCCACCCATCTCAGTACTGTGTCCGAAGCTGTGCCCTTGCTTGGCTTCTGTGCCTTGCCTTTCCCATTTCCCCCACTTCCCCACCACATCCTTCTGGATTTACTACCTTTGAACCAGGGTCTACTTTGGGGACTGAACGTAAGAAAGTTGGTGATCATCCCACCCCTGGGAGATATTCAGCAATGTGGACAGCTTTATATGCTGCCCTCTGTCATGGGGGTTTCTTAAGAAAGCATAAACAAGAATTTATTGGAAGCTATGGATTCTGCCCAGAGATGGGGGAGGGGGGGGGAAACATACAGGGTTCCTGAGCTCCCTGAAACTTTCCCATGGACTTCAGTTTCCAAACCATTGATTCTGACACATAATTTAAGACTGGGGAAAAAATATATAAGACACCCAAATGCCAGAGAGATTAGGAAAACACACACTTAGTGTTTTTCACGTCTCAAGGCCATATTAACTATATATTCTATCTCTTGTCTCACTTTACTTTTTCTCAGTTGGCAGTTGTACTGGATGTGTTTAAGTCACCCTTCAGAGCACTTTTCCCCACCTTCTCTGTGCTTCAGTAACTGCCCATGTGAGCTGCCTTGCCCTCTGGAATTCCACTTGGCCAATGGGAACAACCACTCAGAGGCAGGAAGGAAAGGGCCTGAGAAGGTCTGAGGTTTCTTTTCTTCCGCAAGGTAACCACAGACAGGCAGTGTCCTCCGACCCAGTTTCAGAGCTCCATGTCATGGGACCCTCTCCACAGGATCCCCCTGCTCCACATTCTGGAAACGAACTCCCTCCCCTGTACCTTCAGGCTAATTTTAAATTCCTGGGGTACCCCACTCTCTCGTGTGGTTTCTCTACTGCTAACACAACTTTGTAAATAGCCCTTTTATTAAATTCACATTAATTTACTTCAATTTGACTGCCACCTGTTTCCTGATAATGCTTTAATTGATGCATATTAATTCACCAAAAGGCACTGACTACTTTTCCTTTGTGAGGGCAGATGGAGGTAAGGACTAGGCTAGAGCTCAGATTAAGATTGGAGTTGGAATAACTGACACCAGGCAGGAGGTATAGAAAAGTTGTTTAAGAGAGGAAATCACCACAAGGAAAAAATGCGATTTTTTTCCTGGTTTTTTTTTCCTCTTTTTTTCTTTCTTTTCTTTTAATTGTATGTGTCTGAGAATATGGCAGTCAGTTGAACCTATCGTGGTCATCATTCCAGGATAGATGAAAATCAAATCATCACGATGTGTGCCTTGAACTTACTTGGTGACATATGTCAATTATTTCTCAATAAAACTGGCAGAAAAAAAGAGTAGAGCTGAAGAGATTGTAGCTATAAGGATGTGCCCTCTTGTTCTTCTTTCTCAGCTAGAAATTTCAAGTTCAAACACCAGCCAGGATGAATTTGATCTCCTCCCACGAGCTACCAGCCGCATGACTATTGAGCACTTAACACATGGGGACTGATTTGCTGAGGCAGAAAAATACACACCAGATGTTGACAACCAAATATTAAAGTGAAGACCGTGAAATATCTCAATAATTTTTAAGTCGACTTCATGTTGAAAGAATAACATCTTGGGTATATTCGGTTAAATATATTATTAAAATTAATTTCACTTATTCATTTTTACTGTTTTTACTAATACTACTAGAAAATTTTAAATGACATACAGGGCTCACATTGTATTTCTACCAGACACCATTGCTATATTGTCACCTGGTTATGTTTGTCTCTCTTTAGAACCGTATAAATTTCAGTCCCTCACAGCTAGTTACTCTCCTTAATGCCCTCCCCTAAGTGCTCTGTCACATATTCACGGTTCTACAGAATCTCCTTCTAGGAACTTCTTCTGTCAGTCTTAGTGTCATCTATTTTAACTTCGCTGCTTTGTTGCAAAGTACATGGTCCATCAAAAACACAGAAAGCCAAAAGTATAACACCCAGCGTATAATCACTCCTGTCTAGAACACAGGCTCTGCCTCTAATTTACATTTTTTATATGCTTTTGTTACACTGAGAAAGTAAGAAGTGCTAATCCGTTTAAAGTGCACATAGCCAGCCATTCAAAGCGATAGGAATTTTCGCAGGCATTCTACTGAAGGGTGAGCAGATTTAGGCCACAGGGCAACACTCACAAATTATGTACATGTAAAAATATCCCGTCTTTTACTGAGAAAACAACATATGGATTTCATACTTTTATAGTGTAAGAAGTTTTTTCATGGTATCTTGAAAATAAAACTGGGCAGCAAACAAGTGTTACACATAGTGTGGCCGTCGTCTTAGTGCTAGAAATATTAAACCTAATACACAGTCCTGCTAAAACTGTGCCATGTGAAGTGACATGAACTTCCAAGCAAAGACTCTGTCCTAGTCACTATAGAGCTGAGTAGGATACATCTGTTACCTTTAACATGATGGGAAAAACACATACATACACACTAGGCTCTTTTTAGGAGAACAATAAGATTTTCTTTCAATGCCAATGAATTGTTACAGAACTCTCAGCGTCAAATAACCCAAAGCAAACAGGCCCCGTTGGGAAAAGAGAGTTTATCACTTATAATGAAAAAGTGTTCAAAGTCATATAAAATCTGTTTCTTGCTATCTCTCAGTTCTTCTTGCTTTGGCGTTAACTTGTTTTTCAGAAAACCTCTTTCCATGTGTTGACAACAATAGCAACAAGCTAATCGATGCATCTAGTCTGCTATCTCAGCAACCTGACCAGAAAGGAGTCACCTCTTTCCCAGACGTCCCGCAGAAGCCTCAAGGCAGCCTGCTCCTGAGTAGAGCCCTGCCCTTGCCCTCATCAATCACCGGGACTCCAGTTGGCCAGGCTGCGGTCATGAGCCTGACTCTGGAGTAAAAAGGGTGGGTATTGGGGAGGGCACAGATTGCATGGAGCACTGGGTGTGGTGAAAAAACAATGAATACTGTTACGCTGAAAAGAAATAAAAAATTTAATTTAAAACAAAAAGAATTTGGGAGGAAAAAAAAGATTCTGTTTTACGTTTTTCAAAGTAATAAATAAAGTCTTCCCAATTGCCCCTTTAAAAAAAAAAAAAAAAAAAAGGAAGGAAAAATGAGGCTTGAGAATGTGGAAATAGCATTACCCAAAAATGAAGGGGGACTCAATTAGCAGTGTAAGAATGACTGGATCTGCCAAATTATCAGATGTGCATGGCAACAAGAAAATAAGCAAACGATAAGCTAAAGGGAGAAATAAAGCCCTTGTTTTAATCCAAATTGCTTGTGACACATCACAGGCCGAAATTCTTCGATTCTTTTTAGCCATTGTTAGTGAGACAGGGAGAGGCTTTATCAGTGAAAGTCCGAGAACGGATGTTCTTTCCTCAACCATTAAGCCTAGACCTTATTCTGAATAAGAAATGGGGGGGAGGGGGGAAGGTCCTCTTTTCAATCTAAATGTATCCTGGGGAATCATGATGAGTAGAAGCAGAGGAAGTTAAAATTTTCATATCTAAATTTTAGATTCCACCCCGTTGTGTCACTCCTTGTGTCACCCATTTCTGTTTGATACTTTCCTAAATCGATGATCTGTCTTTGTCCAGCAGCACAGAAGCAGTCCTAGACTAGAAATGTTGACTATGTTTAGATTATTGCCAATCAACAAACAGACTCTTAATGTTTGCTGTGGGGCTGGTGCAATGCTCAATGCTCTGAGAGATACTAAAAATGCCTTAGACATGATCCTCTGCTTTAAGGAGCTCACCATTAAACTGCAGAAATAAAGCTAACGTGCATGAACCAAAACCAGACAATATTGAACAATGGCAAAACATACAGCTAAGTGTATCTGCTGCAGTTCAGTGCTATGGAAACTCAAGACAGAGGAACATCACTAGTCATAAGTTATCATGTGAGAGTGAAGAATCCAGTACTTTCGGCCCATACAGACTTACAGGAAAGAGTAAATAAAGGTAAAAGGCTAAATTACTAAATTCTGACTTCCTATCATTTAGCACTCTATTTTCTAATTGTTTACATGAAATGCATAAACATGTTTTTTTTTTTAAAGATTTTATTTATTTATTTATTTGACAGAGAGAGAGAGAGATCACAAGTAGGCAGAGAGAGAGAGAGGAGGAGAAGCAGGCTCCCCGCCAAGCAGAGAGCCCGATGCGGGGCTCGATCCCAGGACCCTGAGATCATGACCTGAGCTGAAGGCAGAGGCTTAACCCACTGAGCCACCCAGGCGCCCCCATAAACATGTTTTTAAGCATTCTCTTTGTTTTTAGACTATTTCTATGCTCCTGAACCTCTTAAACATTTATGAATACAAGATCAAGCAATGTTCAAAGAAACAAAGAATCAAGGATAAAGAAAACCTCAGGCAGATTGTTGAGATTGTGTAAACATCAAATTCTTTTCTTAGGGTCACTACAATTCACTAATTTTCACTTCAAATGAATCCAGTCCTCTACAGTAGCTGTCATAAGCAAACACTGGGCAACTGGTATATGTTTGTTGCATAAAAAATAAGATAGAATCTTTCTGTAAGAATCCATCGCATTGGTTAGAATCTGGGGGGGATGTTTTGTGTATGTCATCTCATTAATTGTCTGAGGCAGGTGTCTGTTAGGGCTGCTCCCAGGGGAGGTCATTTACCTTTGGTTTCCGGAGCTACAGAGGGCCCAAACTTTACTGATGCGAGTACTCAGCTGGCATTCTCTCCACTGACTGGCAGTCTGGAAATCCCAGTGGGATATAACTAATGTGTAAGGTTTATAAAGGTAATTTACTAACCTAGCAAAACTGTAATACTGTTTCAAAGACAATTATTGTGAAAAATCACAACTACCCTTAATTAGATTTCCACCTGATTGCTGAAAATGATAAGGAATCTTGGAAGGTGCTTGTAAATATGTCAGAGTTTTAATAAATTTATTCTGTAAAACACATTTTTTTGTGGTTTTTCTGATGCGCTTTTAAATGCACATATTCTAACTTTCTTTTTTGCATTTTAGCCAGAAATTTGACTCCCAACATTCTTTTAATTTTAACTTGTCATAAGAACATTTTAAAAGTCCTTTTCTAATTTATTACATCAAATATAAATAAATGTTGTTCAAGGTTAAAACAATTTGATGCTGACAGAAATCAGATACTATGCATTGTTTAATTTAGAGCCTAATAGTATATAATGTATAGCAGCTTGCATTTAAGTCTATTTAAAGCAGCACTAAGTGTCTAGTAATATCATATGATTTATATTTTCATATGTATAGTCGAAAACCTACAATTTTATATACTTAAGGCTTAAGTACGGGTTACAAACTACAAATGTTCTCCATTGAAGATCATATTATATTAATAAAATAAATATTTCTGTCTTATTCTTAAAGATGCATATTAGTTTTAAATCTAATCTCTTGCCCACAGAACTGATGCAGTTTCATTTTTATTTAATAAGCAGTTTCCTTAAGAATTTCTGTCATTATTTTTTTAGTGTTCTGCTGTATTCAGATAAGCAGATATTTTAGCTCTGAGTATTATTTAGCCTAGACTTCTGCCTTCCCATTTCTTCTATTTGAGATTCTCCCACAAAAATACATCAAGAAATGGCTTTTTGGTTTTATGAATGCCAGCCTCCACCACTAAGGTTAAAAAATGAAGTTGGCTCTTTTTAGGATATCGATAACATTAACTTGCCTTTTGAATACTCGTGCTTCTCAAATATTTTTGAACACAGCAGATTTAAATTGGGCAAAACTCAACTTATGCAATACTGAACCGAGTCTCACATTCCAGTGGCAATAGAACAGCATAAAAAAGAATTTGAGAGGACCTCGTATAAATTACTTATCATTTACTTTTTTTTTTAAAGATTTTATTTATTTATTTGACAGACAGAGATCACAAGTAAGCAGAGAGACAGGTAGAGAGAGAGGAGGAAGCAGGCTCCCTTCTGAGCAGAAAGCCTGATGCAGGGCTCGATCCCAGGGCCCTGGGATCATGACCTGAGCCGAAGGCAGAGGCTTTAAACAACTGAGCCACCCAGGTGCCCCATCATTTACTTTTGAAAACAGGGGTCACAAAACTGTGATGTGTAAGCCACACTGACTCAACAGTTGCTTTTGTAAATAAAGTTGTTTTTTGGTTTTTGTTGGTTTTTGTGGGTTTTTTTGTTTTTTACCATGCCCATTTGTCTATCTATTATCCATGGTGGCTTTTGTGCTACCTCAAAATTGAATAGAGGTGATAGACTCCTTAGAGTCTGCAAAGCCTATGTTACTTACTATCAAGCTCTTTACAGAGAAAAAAAATTGCCTATCCCTTCTTAAAACAAGTACAATAGCATATATACTTTTATATAAGAATAATAATGCTCTATGAACTTATAATCCACTGATTAATTTTATAGGCTTACTTTGATCATATGTTCAAGGTACTTCACAGCCCTAGCCAGTGAACTGTCATAATAGAAGCAAAGTGTAGGGGCAATGTCAATATGTCTGCTTTAGGAATTTTCAAATGGGTGGTACCACATGCAAAAATTTATTTTATTTTTTTTTCCTTTGTGTCATATTATTTTTTTAATTTTATTTTTTTCAGTGTTCCAAAATTCATTGTTTATGCACCACACCCAGTGCTCCATGCAATACATGCCCTCCATAATATCCACCACAAGCTCACCCAACCCCCCACTCCCCTTCCCTCCAAAATCCTCAGTTTGTTTCTCAGATTCTCCAAAGACAAAGGAAATAAAAGCGAAAAGGAACTTTTGGGACTTCATCAAGATCAAAAGCACAGCAAAGGAAACAAACAAAGAGGCAACCCACAGAATGGGAGAAGATATTTGCAAATGGCACTATAGACAAAGAGCTGATACAAAGGGCTGATATCCAAGGTCTATAAAGAACTCCTCAAACTCAACACACACAAAACAGATAATCACATCAAAAAATGGGCAGAAGACATGAACAGACACTTCTCCAAAGAAGACATACAAATGGCTAACAGACACATGAAAAAATGTTCATCATCATTAACCATCAGGGAGATTCAAATCAAAACCACATTGAGATACCACCTTATACCAGTTAGAATGGCCAAAATTAACAAGACAGTAATCAACAAGTGTTGGAGAGGATGTAGAGAAAGGGGAACCCTCTTACACTCTTGGTGCAAATATATTTTAAAACTTCATTTAGAAAAATGTAAACATGTTATATGTCGAAGGGTTAATTATGCATAAACTAAATGGTGGTGATATAATGGCAATTTATAATGACAAAGCAAAAATAGCTATTGAAAGCAATCACTAAGGCAAGACAATATTGATACTACCCTACTAATAGCTAAAAGACCATCCCACTTTGACACATGCGTCTGTGCCCAGAAGTTTTTTTTTTGTTTTGGGGTTTTGTTTGTTTGTTTGTTTGTTTTACTATTATGTTATGTTAGGCACCATACAGCACTTCATTAGTTTTTGATGTAGTGTTCTATGATTCATTGTTTGCATGTAACATCCATGGCTCATTTCAATATGTGCCCTCCTTAATACCCATCAAGGGGCTAACTCATCCCCCCATCCCTCAGCCCTCTGAAACCCTCAGTTTCTTTCCTATAGCCCACAGTGTCTCATGGTTCATCTCCCCTTCTGATTTTCCCCCCTTCATTTTTTCCTTCCTTCTCCTAATGTCCTCCATGCTATTCCTTATGTTCCACATATAAGTGAAACCATATGATAATTGTCTTTCTCTGCTTGACTTATTTCACTTAACATATTCCCCTCCAGTCCCATTCATGTCGATGCTAATGGTGGATATGCATCCTTTCCAAAGACTGAGTAATATTCCATTTGTACCTATGGACCACATCTTCTTTATCCATTCATCTGTGAAGGATTTCTCGGCTCCTTCCACAGTTTGACTATCATGAACCTTGTTGCTATGAACATTGGGATGCATGTGCCTCTTCTTTTCACTACATCTGTATTTGCTGGGTCATTGGGTAGCTCTACTTTTAACTTTTTGAGGAACCTCCATACTATTTTACAAAGTGGCTGTTCCAACTTGTATTCCCACCAACAGAGTAAGAGGGTTCCCCTTTCTCCACATCCTCTCCAACATTTGTTGTTTCCTGCCTTGTTAATCTTTGCCATTCTAACTGGTGTAAGGTGGTCTCTTAATGTGGTTTGGATTTGAGTTTCCCTGATGGCTAATCACGTTAAACATTTTTTCACATGTCTGTTAGCCATTCACATATCTTCTTCAGAGAAGTGTCTGTTCATGTCTTCTGCCCATTTTTTGACTTGATTGTTTGTTTTTTGAGTAATGAGCTTGAGAAGTTTTTTATAGATCTTGAATACCAGCCCTTTATCTGTAATGTCATTTGCAAATATCTTCTCCCATTCCATGGGTTTCCTCTTTATTTTATTAACTGTTTCCTTTGTTGTGCAACTTTTATCTTGATGAAGTCACAAAAGTTCATTTTTGCTTTTGTTTCCCTTGCCTTTGGAGACATATCTTGAAAAAGTTGCTGTGGTGATGTTGAAGAGGTTACTGCCTATGTTCTCCTCTAGGATTCCGATGGATTCTTATCTCATGCTGAGGTCTTTCATCCACTTAGAGTTTATCTTTGTGTATGGTATAAGAGAATGGTCAAGGCCCCTCCCCCAGAAGACAGGGTGGAGGAACAAGAGGACTACAACCCTAAGGTCCCTCCCTATGAAACAGCTGCATCTTGCTTGGGTTGTGGTTTATACTTTGGACTCTGTACATTCCCTCAACAACCCCCAACAGAATGACTCAGAAGAGGAACCCCCAACAAAGAAAAGAATCAGAGACTGTGGCCTCTGCAACAGACCTAATGGATATGGATATAAGCAAGATGTCAGAAATAGACTTCAGAGTAACAATTATGAATTTGATATCTAGGCTTGAGAAAAATATTAGCAACTATATAGAATCTCTAAGGGCAGAAATGAGATCTAATCAGGCTGAACTTAAAAATGTTATGAATGAAAAGCAGTCTAAACTGGATACTCTGGCTGCCAGAGTAAACAGAGCAGAAGAACGAATTAGTGAGCTAAAAGATACAATGGTAGAAAAGAGGGAAACTGAGGAGGCCTGAGAGAAACAGATTAAAGCCCAAGAGAAGAGACTGAGAGAGATTAATGATGCCATGAAACATTCCAATGTCAGAATTATTGGGATCCCTGAGGGAATGGAGAGAGAGAGGTCAAGAAGATATATTTGAGCAAATTGTAGCTGAGAACTTCCCTAATCTGGGGAAGGAAACAAACATTCATGTCCTAGAGGCAGAGAGGACCCCTCCCAAGATCAATGAGAACAGATGGTTGCCCTATACACAGAAGTGTTGCAACAAGACTTTGAGTAGAGTCCTGAATTCTGGGTCTCAGTAAACACTAGCAATGCAGTAATTTTACATTAAGAGATGTTGGTAACCATTAGTCAGTTATCTGTGAAAGCAAAAGTCTTTAGAATTATGAATTAGTTTCTTCTAAAAATCCAAAAAGGACTTGTCCAAGGTCCACAGTTGCTAAGCTGTGTACCAGTAACCCAATCAAGGTAGCTTGACATACAGGCCCTCAGCTGGTTAGTTGGCCAAACTTAACAACATATTCTAGGAATGGGTATAGTAGATCACCTGTAATACAGAAAAAATAGAAGGACTACTTCACACTCCTCTTCTGTGATTCTCAGTTATCCCTGTTCGTCAAGCCAAGGCCCAAATGGAGGGAAGAGTCTGAGACAAGGAATGACCCCAAACAACACTTTCAGCATGTTTTCTTTTATCATGTTTCTTTGTAGTGTGAACTCCAAAGAGATAAAATCTCCACAAGCCCAGAATGCAAAAGTTATAAGGCTATTTGATCCTGCCCCAGTATTTTGCAGATGAGTACCCACAGCCAAAGGCAAAGTGGTCTCCTCAACCACAGGTCTCCTGATTCAGGCCAGATGCTCTTTCTCCTACCAGTGGTACACCCTTCTTAGATGGCTTAGATTGCTCAGCACATGGAGAGCATACTGGCTCTGAGTTCTAACAGGTAACTCCTTGCCACCCCATTCTCTCTATCCACCATTATTTCCCCTTCCCAGCTCATTAACCTCAAACTGCTCCAAAATCCAATGAGCCTTGGTCTGTAAAGTTCTTTTAGAACCTCAACTACAATCTTCTTCTTTGTATTGAGACACTACAGGCTTCATACTTTATGGGTCGAATAAAATTATATATATTTTTAGATTTATTTTCTTACAGAAATTCAGAAAATTTCTAAACTACTATGCATTTTTTTTTTAATTTGGTTTCAGTTCTTCTATGAAATGGTCTCTTATTCTTAAGTCCTTTGGTTGATGTGTCTATGGCAAAGGGATCTTTGTCTTGCTCATTCTGTCATGAGTTATCTAGAAGGGGATATATGCATGCCACTGCCTTCAGATGGAGTGCTACAGATGGAAAGAGGGTGCTCGGGGGAGAAGAGAAATGAAAAGCTGGATCACACTGTGTATTTCATTAGTATTTTGTAGAAAGATTATGGTTCAGTGGGTTGAAAATATGACATACATCTATTTTCCTAAATGGTGAATAAATTCAAAGCCTATGCCTAAACTAACTTCAATTCTATAAATATAATTCAAAAGCTTTCAATGTGCACATGATGGCATATACTTGCATTGCCCTGGATTGAATACCTAAAGCAGGAACTCATTTGTGAGAGGCAGCACAGGGTGGTGAACACTGGCCTCACAGACAGAAAAACAGAACTCTGAAGCATGCCTGCCCCCAGCTAGCATTAGGAAACCTCAGCAAGTCACTCAACTCATCTTGGACTCAGGGTCCCCATCTTTAAAAATGAGATAATTGATAAAAGATAAGCACAGTCAACTCTTTTCAGTACTAACATTATATAAATCAGCAAATTTCCAAAAAATCTTTGCCCTGAAAGAAATTGGACTTGAGCAAAACAAAACCAGGCAGTGCCAGTTGCTAATATTCCCAGAATTACTGAAATGATACCAGAGAGTCTGAGAAGGCAATGAAATTTGTTTCAGATTAGTGAAAGTCTATCTGAGCCTACTGAGTAAGTTAGTATAATTGAGAATCACCTTGGGAGTCCAAGTAGCCAATTCAATACTGAAACCATATAAGTGAGAAGGGAAATCACTTTTGCTCGAAGCTTTTATTTCAGAAACCAGAAAATTATTTTAGTAAGATGACCACCTGAATTTCTACTACAATCTTAAGAATCCAAGTACATTCTTTTTTTTAAAGATTATTTATTGGGGCACCTGGGGGGCTCAGTTGTTAACCGTCTGCCTTCGGCTCAGGTCATGATCCTAGGGTCCTGGGATTGAGTCCCACATGGAGCTCCCTGCTCAGCAGGAAGCCTGCTTATCCCTCTCCCACTCTCCCTGCTTGTGTTTCCTCTCTTGTTGTCTCTCTCTCTCTGTGAAAAAAAATAAATAAAATTGGTTTTTTAAAGATTATTTATTTATTTATTTGTGTGTGAGAGAGAGCCCAGGGAGGCCGAGAGGATAAAATCTCCACAGATTTTATATAAAATCTTCACAGAGCAGAGGGAAAGGGAGAAGTAGACTCCCTGCTGAGCAGGGAGCCTGATGTGGAAATCTAATCCCAGGATCCTGAGATCATGACCTGAGCCAAAGGCAAACACTTAATTCGTTGAGCCACACAGGCATCCCAGAATCCTTACATTCTTAAGTCAGTCTATATTCTCTCCACTTGGTGTAGATGTATGAAGCATAGCTGGTACAGAAGTGGTGCCTGGTCAAATCAGTAAAGAGCAGACACTCTGTGAATATCTTTTGGGAAGGTGACTAATGCCATCACTTTAGGATTTTCGATCATTTTTGAATCACATTTTTGATCATCATCTTTGATTTTTCATTCTTATTATTTGGCTGGGACATTCTCATAAACCCCAGTGTTGGTTTTGCTGTTGTTCAAGAACAAAACTATGGGATATTTGTTCTTTTATTCATTTATTCATTTAAAAAGAAACCACTATTGAAATGTGCCAGTCTATGTATCTCATGAGAAATATAGAAAAATATCTTTTTTCCATCAAGGAACACAGCCATATCAAATGACAGCAACATATCAGTGCCATAATAAAAAGTGCCATAATAAAAATATATAATAAAATAATAAAAAGTGCCATAATAAAAAGATATACAAGACACTGAGAGATCACGGGAAAAATGCATTTGATTCTTCTTGGTGTGGGCAGGAGAGCTTCACAGAGGAGGTGACAGTGTTAGAGAAGTCAAGGATTCTACGCAAAGAGAATAGCATTGACAAAGGCAAAGTGGGAACTACTGTAAGTCATCTTTAAATAGCTGTTTGCATTTAGTACCCTTAAAGCTAACAATAAGAAAGTAAGTATGTATCTGGTTAGCTGTAGCCCACACCCTCAATAATGTAGAATATTCATTGCTGGGAATTGGAAAAGAGAGGATGGAGTGGTGGGAGAGATGTTATTTGTCAAAAGATGTCACACATTCCAAAGGAAAGAAGGGTAAAATTGATAATAGGAGAACAAGGCTACTTCCACACAGCCCCACCTCGTTCTATTAATTATCAGTTTGTCAGGGTGCCTGGGTGGCTCACTCAGTTAGGTATCTGCTTTCAGTTTCAGATCATGATACTGGGATCCCAGGATCCAGCCCCACTTGTGGCTCCCTGCTCAGTGAGGAGTCTGCTTCTCCCTCTCTCTCTGCCCCTCACCCTCTTCCTCTCTCTCTCTCACTTTCTCTCAAACAAGTAAATAAAATCTTTAAAGAAAATTATCAGTTTGTCTCCAGGCTACGACTGTTGTCTTGAATCTCATTTCCTGGTTTATAAAATGGGGTTAAGTTTATTATACTATAGGATTAGTGGGGATAAAAGTTCCTGGATATTCTGTAAAAAACAAAAGCCCCCCCAAATTTGATATTATTATTATATATTGTTGATTTGTTGATGGTCTATATAAATTCTGCTCTTTCATTATGCTTCTGTTTTTTTTTATTTCTAAGTCAGGAACAATAATGCTGCTTCTCAATAATGTGTGTCATGTAACTGTCTATTAGGCAAATATTAAAATGCTTCTTTCATAGGAGACTTGAAGAAGCATGTCTACTGCCACTCAATTTCAATTGCACTAATATTTACTGAAAATCTACCTTATGCCAGACATGGTGTTAACTAGCAGAAATTCAAAGTTGAAAAAGCCAAAATACCTGTAAATTACACCTGTGGTATGATTTAATCTCTTTAATTTTTAGAAAGTTGTACTGGATTTTACTGTATAAATAAATACCTTCAATATCTTCAAATTGTATAAAGAAAACCATTATAAAGAAAACCATTATTATTTATGGACACATGCCAATATGCATTTATGATCAATTGTGACTGATTTCAAACTTGTAGTTCTGTATTTGTTGTACAAATTCAGGTATTCTTTAATTTGTAGCTTTAAAAAAAAAGGATATCTGCCTACTGAAAACAGTTGTATTGATTTTTCTCTTCTGACAAAACAAGGTTCATTGATTTCTCTATATTAGATATAGGTAAATGTATTTAATTTAATTTAATTTAATTTTAATTTAATTTTAATGTATTTTGGAAACTTAAAAAAATTAAGTTTGAATGAAAGTTTATTTCCACTTATACAGAATTGTGTTTTCTTAAAATAGACTGGGAAGGGAGATTCGTTTCCTGAAGCTTACTTGGAAATCAATCAAAAGGAGTATAAACTCTAATGCTCTTCACAGAGAACAATGTGACTACTGACAGTTGAACTGTATTTTTCTGAAGAGTTTTTTAGCAAACAATACAGATTGGGTGCTGTTAGTCTCTTCCAATGTGGGAAATCAGTCTTGAACCTGGGAATTCTCTCTAAATACCAGTGACTAACAACCATTGTTCTAGTAGCCTAGGAAAGGACACAAAAGCATGGCATTCTTTATTAATGTCAATATCCTTCACCTATCTGACTTCCTTCTTCAGTACATATTCCATTTTTGAGAAATCTTCCTTGACCCAGAATAATAGTCTTTGCCTGGAGACCAAGCATTTAATCTTTCTTCCACTTCCTTGACATTTATGCATTCTTGTACCTTTACTTTCATTTCTTTATGTCTTTCTCCCCTCCTAGACCAGAATCTTTTATTTATTTTTCATAGCCTCTGGCACACAGTAGGCACTTGATGTGCTTCCTAATGGTCCTTTTATTCCAGGAGGTACCAACTGAGATAGAAGGGGGGAGAGGTAAGGCAAGGAGTGGCTAACAGAGCGCACAGATATAAACAGGTCCATTTATTCATTCAAGTGATATTTGTTAAGCATGTTTTTTTTCTAGTTTGCCAGACACCATTCAAGGCATTGGAAATATGTCAGGGAACAGAACAACAAAGTCTCTGTTCTTCTGAGTTTACATTTTAGTGGGGAGAGATGGACTACAAAATATCCATGTATCTATGTACCCATACACACACATTTCAAGGGTTGATAAGTGCTAGGACAAGATCTATAGAGAGGTCATATATTGTCAATGGCTGGTTTTTAGATCAGGCATGGGGAGGTTAGACTGAGGGCAGCAAGAGGAGAAGAATCAAGAGGACTTAGGAGGCTACCACCCCAGGAGGCTATCATCCAATGAGATAAATCAGACCACAACACTGGAAGTGGTAAGAAGGGATCGTATTCCGCCTGTATTTTGAGGATATATTTAACAAGATTTGCTTCTTGGATGTGAGATGGGAAAATAAGGTCAGAGTTGACATTAGGATTTTTACCTGCACAACTGGAAGGATGGAACTCCATGTACTAAGATGGTGGAGCTTAAAGAAGCTGTTGTGGGGAATAAAATTTAAGATTTCTGGTGTTATGGATTGAATTGTGTCCCTCCAAAATATGGTGAAGCGCTAACTCCCAGTATCTTAGCATGTGGCTCTATTTGGAGATAGGGACTTTTAAGTGGCAATTAAGATTAATTGGGTCATAAAGATGGGGCCTTAATCCATTCTGACTGGTGTCCTTAAAGGAAGAAAAGGAAGAGACTCCAAGGATAAACATGCACAGAAAAAAGTCCTATGGGGACTATTGGGAAGGCATCTATCTACCAGCCAAGGAGAAGCCCAAGAAAACCAAAGCTGACACCTTGATCTTGGACTTGCAGCCTTCAGAACTATGAGAAAACCCACTTCTATTGCTTAGACCACCTAGCCTGTGGAATTTTGTTTTGGCAGCCCTAGCAGACAAATACATCTGGATATATTGCCTCTTATAATTATTTACAGTTGTTTAGAGGCTAACAGACTTCTGGTGTTACCATATTTGTTCACTTGTTTAGTATTTGTGCACATGAGTTTGCCTAACTGCCTGGGAGGGCCACATGACAGGCCACAGGGAGGGCACACAAGTATAAAACCTTCATCTTGCCAAAGTGTCTTCCTCATCAGATAACATGCAATTCCTCCTTTCCTTTTGAATTAGCTACTTTCGATTTCTTGATCCTCCAGCTGGTAATCATTGTTCTTGTCTTCACGGGGTATAGTTTTACAAGAGTTTCACATATATTCTCCATTGCATTCTTTCAGATAGGTTGCAGGCAAAGTCTTAATACTGAATTCTGGGGCATCAGTACAAATGCCCGGTAAACTTTTAAATCTCTGATTAAATATCAGAGCTATTGCTTGCCTATTGTATTCTTAGTTATGTCCTGGTAAACACACACACAGAGGCTTTGATTCTTCTGTTTCCTTTGTATCACAATTTGAACTCATATGGCTCCAGTATTTCTGGACCTGCAGAAGAGTATAAACTTTATTGGAAGTTGAAGGCTCGAGATAGACATCAGAGGCAAGAAAGGGAGGACAGTATTAATTTTCTACCAAAGTAATTCAATTCTCCACCTCACTTAGCTTAAAGACCTGGTTTTTAACAGCACCATCAAGGCCATTCCCAGAAATTGGAGCATTTGCTAACCCAGAGGTAATGGCTTCATCCCATGTGCCTCTTTCAGTATTGAATTCTAGAGGGTGCATAATTGCTTTGGTGAAATATTGCAAAATGATTTTATACAGCGATTAAAATATTTTCACAACTGTTGTCAAGGGAACGGTGCAAATAGATTTTTTTTAGTCTGATCAACTAGATAACCCTGAAGCTTAACGATGTGTCCCTGGCTTGGAGCAGGTTAGCATGAAATTTAATTTGCCGTAATCTGCCTCAGACCAATGGAGGACAAACTAACCTCTAGCTGAAGTTCACTCAGCTCCCAGCACACAATAACTCAAGGGTGGCATCTCTCTAGAATGGTGCTTTCCTTGCAAGGAGGTGAAGGGGTGTGTCTTCCCAGAAGAAATCATTCACCAAAGCTTGTCAGTTCTCCCTTTGTTATAACTCTCCCATTCACAGCTTCCTCTGACCATTGCTATCACCCTTCTTGAGGCTCTTGTCACTAACTGTGGGTCACGAAATGGTCTTCATCTTGGATTACCTACTTCTCTCCATCGTTCCATCTATTCTGCTTATTTCCATCTGGTGAATCTCCCTAAAGTATGTATATTACCATGAAGTTTCTTACTGAGAAACATTCAGTGGCACATTTAGCCTGGCATTTGAAAACAGGTGCCTTTCCAGACTTTGCCTCAGTGAGACATGTTTTTAGCTCTTCTACTCTATCCAAAGAGCATACTGACAGTCTACCCAAAATACAATGACTTTAACTGTCCCTATGGTCTTTCTGTCAGTGTCACACCTACCTCTAATGTACTTTTCATGCCATTCTTCCTACCCATCCTTTGGGACACTTAAAACTGTGCCTTAAAGCTTTTCTGATCTCAGCCTTGGCCAAAAGTAAATTCAGCCGCACCCTGACTGTGCACATCATTTTCAGTATTCAGATCACAATAAAGCATTTCTTGTATTACCTTCACCTTAACAAAATACATATACTTTAATAACAAAATACTAGAAGTTGGTTATCTGGGGTGGGTGAAATAAATAAAGGTCAAGGATGCTGTGTTGAAGCCAGAGATTTAATTAGTGTTATTAAAATGAAATTTGAAACACTTTAATTGGAAGCATCAGTCAGCATTTGCCTTCCACACAGCCTACTGAAGAACTATCTTTGAGGAATCTGACCAGCCCCCCAGGAAAAAATCTAGGTATTCTGATTTAAGGATTCTTCAGTGAAAGATGCCAGTTAAATCAAGCTACAGCAAAAACTCTAGTCAAATTACCCCATGCATGGACATAAAACTTGGAGCTTTTTATGACCCTATCTTAAGTATAATGAGACAGTGGCCACATTTCAGAAGAACTCAAATACTGAATGCAGAACCTGAACCAAAAAGCAAGAGTAAACTTGGAGAAAATAGAAAGTATGAAGCAGAAGAAAGATTCACATACAAATAATTCTTTTTATTGTCCTCAGAGATAAGATGATATTGCTGTCATAAGAGAATACCATAAACACAAATATTCAGAGAATAGATTGGAGTTTTTAGAAATTAAAAGAAAGATGAAGACATTTAAAACTCAGAAGAATACGTGGGTGATACATTTGAGGAACTGTGGAAGGGAAGGAAAGGGAAGGGGAAAAAAAAAAAGGGGAAAACACATTACCAGCCTTTTAAGACCTAATAGCTGAATTATTGAATTTCAGAAAGGGCATGAATGAAAACAGAGTGAATAAATTTTCTCCAAAAAATAATTAAGTTAATTTCCAAGAACTGCAGGCCTTAGGCTCACAGAAAGCAAGAGACCCTCACAGTGCACACAAATGTTCCCTACAGCACAAGAAACCAAAGCAGTCATACACCATGGCTCATCATTATAACATTTCAGAACCTGAGGGCAAAGAAAAAATCCTCAAATCTTCCAGAAATAAACAAACATATCCTCCACAAAGAATTGAGCAACATTGTTGAAGAGGTCATTGAAAAGACATGACCACATGACCGCAGGTTGACCTGTGAGCTGAACTCAGGCAATGGGACTCTCCTCACCCCACGAACCCTCACCCCCTCCCACCCCAACCCCCAACTTGGGTTTCCCCACCCTGCTCACCTCCACCCACCCCCTAAGCTGCCCCAGGTAGTGCTGTGTGCTCACACTCTGCACAGTGTTCCTGAGGGAACCCAGTATCATCTTTTAAGATTCATCAGGTAGGCACAGAGAACGACCTGTCCCAAAGCCACCCAAGACAAGCCTCGTAAGTTCCCTTTGCTTATTAAAACTGCCACCACCAACCTGGAGTGGCCCGCCCATTTCTTGGGTACCTTCCTGTCCCTGGTGTACCCCGGGCAGTTCAAGATGATGCCGGGATGCTCCCGAGTTGCTTGTGAGTTCACAGAAACTAGAATGCATTGGAGGAGCAACATCTTTGAAATTCTGAGAGAAAATAATTTCTAATGGAATTCTACATTCAGCAAGACTATCAGTTCAGTGTAAGGATATCAAAAAGATGTTCTGGGATGTGTAAAGTCTCAAAATTTACCTGCCAGGCATTCTTTTTCAGGACTGCTGTAGAAATCGGAGAAGCGGGAACACAGGGGACTCAAGCAACAGGGACTCCAGGACGAAGAGAAGAGATCCCAGGAGGACAGCACCATACAATTTAGCAGTGGAAACAACAGGACTGGAGCAGGTAAAGAGGCTCAGGACACAGCGCTGCAGAAATTGAAAATGACAGCATATTGATGGGGAATGAATACCCTGAATTGCTATTATACATCTGGGAGAGAATTTGGGAGTAAATTGGTCTACTTTAGTGAAAAACTAAACAAATAAAAAATAACATAAGAGAACAATCACCCCAGAGAAATAAAAGTTGATCAAGAAGGGAAAAATCATCATAATCAACTACAGAGTTCAGCTAAGAATCATATTTACATAATCATAATGATGCAAATCCTGCAAATTAGTGTAAATTTTGATGGGAATTTATTGAAGCTAATAGATGACAGATGTGTGTTTGCATACACATGGGTGTGAACATTTGCTTGTGCTTGTGTATAAGAGTTGTGAGGAAGTGTGTAAGAGGTGTGAGAAGAGTATGTGAGAGGTGTGAAAAAATGTGCTTCTTTAGTAATGGGAATTCAATACACTGGTAAGGCCTACAAAAGAAAAATTAAGAAGTTGCTCATTTAGAGAGAGAGATATTATTTTGAGAGAGAGATAAAAAGTTTTTTAAGTGTCTAAAGAGTGGAAAACATGAGAGACATTTCGGGAGATTGTCCAAACATTCTGTAGAAAAAAAAAAATGTTCATATATGACTTGGATAAAAATTAAAACTGTTTAAAGGGAAAGAGGAAGCAAGATGTCAGAGGAGTAGGAAACTGAAATAGCATTAGATCCCAGGAGTTTAGTTAGATATTTATCAAACCATTCCAAACACCTACAAACTCAACAGGAGATAGAGGAGAATAAGAGCAGAAATTCTAGGAAGAGAAAATCGACCACTTTCTGAAAGGTAGGAGTGTGGAGAAGTGAATCCAAAGCGATAGGAAGATAAACCCGGGGGAGGGGGGAGCTCCTGGCAATTGGTGGAGCGGCAGAGCACAAAACAGAACATTTAGAAGTCTGCTTCACTGAGGGACATCACTCCAGAGGCTAAGCAGGGATGGAGCCCTTGCAGGAACAGTGTGGTCTCAGGACCCACGGGGTCACAGAAATACCAGGGGTGTCTGAGCGTGGCAGAGCTGCCAGGGAGCAGAGAAGGCAGCTACAGAGACAGAGCCAAGGAGGGAGCTCTCAGCTCGGGGTTATCTTAAACCATGATCCGGGCACAATCACGTCACTGCTCTTTGAGCAGGCACCCCACAAGTAGCAGATCCAGAGAGACCCTCTGCCTCCTCCAGGGGAAGCAGTGCATAAACACAGGGCAGGAATCTGCTGGGATGGGAGACTCCAAATGGGGCTGTGTGCCAGACATAGAAACACTAGGTCACAGGCCTGGTGAGCATGGAGCGCAGCCAGAGACCAGGGAGACAGGAGGGATTGACTGCTATTCTCCACTCCTCTGGGCCAGGAGCTGGGAGGCCACCATCTTCATTCCTGTCCTCGAAAGCTGCGTGGAAAGCGTTCAGGGAACAAAAGCTCCCAAGAGCAAACCTGAGGAGAATACTTAGCCTGGCCCCTGGCAAGGGTGGTACAATTCCACCTCAGGCAAAGACATTTGAGAATCACTGCAACAGATCCCTCCCCCAGAAGATCAGGAAGAACATTCAGCCCAGACCAAGTTCACCAATCAATGAGAACAGCAGAACTCCAAGCTAGGAGAAACCACACATAGAATTCATGCTTTTTTCACATGATCTTTTAGTCTTGCAAAGTTAAATATTTTTAATTTTATTTTTTTCTTATTCTATTTTTTTAACATTTCCTCTTTCTTCTTTTAACATTTTTAAACTATTTTCTCTTATCAATACCTTATTTTAAAAAGTCTTTTTAAATATTCACTGCTATAGTCATATTTTATCCCTTCATTGTATTTAACCTTATTTTTTGTATACATATAGGTTTTTTTTCTTTAAATTTTTGGGATATAACTTCTTCTAATAGATCAAAATATACCCTAAATCTAACTCCAGCCTAATCACATTCTCTCTTCTTTTTTCAACCAACTTATCAATTCCTTTTTTAGAACATTTTTTTAATTTTCATCTTTATGGTCATATTCCATCCCTTCATCATCTTTACCCTTATTTTATTATATACATAAGTTTTTCTTTCTTTAAAATTTTGGGAGGTAGTTTCTTCTGAGGTACCAGAATACACCCAAAATCAAGTGGTGGCTCTGTTCTGTTCACCACGCTAATACATATTTTTTTTTTATTTTTAATTTTTTTTAAAGATTTTATTTGACAGACAGAGATCACAAGTAGGCAGAGAGGCAGGCAGAGAGAGGAGGAAGCAGGCCCCCCACTGAGCGGAGAGCCAGATGCAGGGCTTGACCCTGAGATCATGACCTGAGCTGAAGGCAGAGGCTTTAACCCACTGAGCCACCCAGGTACCCCTATTTTTAATTTTTTTTATTTTTCCCCCTTTCTTCTCCCTCTGGTTTCAGGTCTCTTCTGTTGGTTAGCATGTATTTTTTCTGGGGTCTTTGCCACCCTTTTGGTATTTTACTCCCTCATTCATATATTATTACATGAATAAACAGACAAGGTGGACAAACTCACCGCCCAAAAAAAAGGGGGGAGGGCAGTACTAAAGGCTAGGGACCTAACCATTACGGACATTGGTAATATGTCAGAACTAGAGTTCAGAATGACGATTATCAAGGTGCTAGCTGTGCTCGAAAAAGACATGGAAGGTATTAGAGAATCCCTTTCTGGGGGAATAAAATCCCTTTCTGGAGAAATAAAAGAACTAAAATCTAACCAAGTTGACATCAAAAAAGCTACTAATGAGGTGCAATAAAAAATGGAGGCTCTTACTGCTAGGGTAAATGAGGCAGAAGAGAGAATTAGTGATATAGAAGACCAAATAACAGAGAGTAAAGAAACTGAGCAAAAGAGAGACAAACAACTACTGGAACACAAGGGGAGAATTTGAGAGGTAAGTGACACCATAAGACGAAACAATATTAGAATAATTGGAATCCCAGAAGAAGAAGAAAGAGAAAGAAAGTATATTGGAGCAAAATATAATAAAGAATTTCCTTAATATGGCAAAGGGAACAAGCATCAAAATCCAGAAGGCATAGAGACACCCCCTCAAAAATCAGTAAAATTAGAGCCACACCCTGTCATCTAATAGTAAAACTTACAAGTCTTAGTAAAGAAGAGAAAATCCTGAAAGCAGCTCGGGACAAGAGGTCTGTAACACACAATGATAGAAATATTAGACTGATAGCAGACTTATCCACAGATACCTGGCAGGCCAGAAAGAACTGACATGATATATTCAAAGCACTAAATGAAAAAATATGCAGCCAAGAATACTATATCCAGCTAGGGTGTCATTGAAAATAGAAGGAGAGATAAAAAGCTTCCAGGACAAACAAAAATTAAAAGAATTTGCACACACCAAACCAGCCCTACAGGAAATATTGAAAGGGGTCCTCTAAGCAAAGAGAGTGGCTAAAAGTAGTAGACCAGAAAGGAACGGAGAAAATATACAGTAACAATCACCTTGCAGGCAATACAATGGCACTAAATTCATATCTTTCAATAGTTACCCTGAATGTAAATGGGCTAAATGCCCAATCAAAAGACACAGGGTAATAGAATGGATTAAAAAAAACAAGACCCATTGATATGCTATCTCCAAAGAAACTCATTTTAGACCCAAAGACACCTCCAGATTTAAAGTGAGGTAGTGGAAGACCATTTATGATGCTAATGGACATCAAAGAAAGTGGGGTGGCAATCCTTATATCAAACAAATTAGATTTTAAGCCAAAGAGTATAATAAGAGATGAGGAAGGACACTATATCATACTTAAATGGTCTGTCCACTCTAAAAATTTTAAATATCTATACCCCTAACATGGGAGCTGCCAATTATACAAACCAACTAATAACAAAATCAAAGAAACACATCAACAATAATACAATAATACTAGGGGACTTTAACACCCCTCTCACTGAAGTGGACAGATCATCTAAGCAAAAGATTAACAAGGAAATAAAGACTTTCAGTGACACACTGGACCAGATGGACATCACAGATATATTCAGAACATTCCATCCCAAAGCAACAGGAAGAAATAAAAATCCTGAACAGACCCATAACCAGTAAGGACATTGAAACAGTCGTCAAAAATCTACCAACAAACAAGAGCCCAGGGCCAGATGGCTTCCCAGAGGAATTCTACCAAACATTTAAAGAAGAATTAATACTTATTCCCCTGAAACTGTTCCAAAAAATAGAAATGGAAGGAAAACTTCCAAACTCATTTTATGAGGCCAGCATTTCCTTGATCCCAAAAGCAGGCAAAGCCCCATCAAAAAGGAAAATTACAGACCAATATCCTTGATGAACATGGATGCAAAAATTCTCACCAAAATACTAGCCAATAGTATCCAACAGTACATTAAAAGGATTATTCACCATGACCAAGTGGGATTTATTCCTGGGCTGCAAGTTTGGTTCGACATCCGCAAGTCAATCAGTGTGTTACATTAATAAAAGAAAGAACAAGAACCATAAGATACTCTCAATAGATGCTGAAAAAGCATTTGACAAAGTACAGCATCCTTTCTTGATCAAAACTCTTCAAAGTGTAGGGCTAGAGGGTACATACCTCAATACCGTCAAAGCCATCTATGAAAAACCCACAACAAGTATCATTCTCAGTGGGGAAATACCGAGAGATTTTCCCCTAAGGTCAGGAACACGGCAGGGATGTCCACTATCACCACTGCTATTCAACATAGTACTAGAAATCCTAGCCTCAGCAATCAGACAACAAAAAGAAATTAAAGTCATCCAAATTGACAAAGAAGTCAAACTCTCACTCTTTGCAGATGATATGATACTTTATGTGGAAAACCCAAAAGACTCCACTCTAAAACTGCTAGAATTCATACAGGAATGCAGTAAAGTGTCAGGACAGAAAATCAGTGCACAGAAATCAGTTGCATTTCTCTACACCAACAACAAGACAGAAGACAGAGAAATTAAGGAGTCGATCCCATTTACAATTGCACCCAAAACCATTAGATATATAGCAATAAACCTAACCAAAGAGGCAAAGAATCTGTATTCAGAAAACTATAAAGTACCCATTAAAGAAATTGAGGAAAACACAACAAAATGGAAAAACGTTCCATGCTCATGGATTGGAAGAACAAATATTGTGAAAATGTCTATGCTACCTAAAGCAATCTACACATTTATTGCAACCCCTCTCAAAATGCCATAAATTTTTTTCAAAGAAATGTAACAAATAATCCTAAAATTTACATGGAACCAGAAAAGACCCTGAATAGCCAGAGGAATGTTGAAAATGAAAGCCAAAGTTGGTGGCATCACAATTACAGACTTCAAGCTCTAATCCAGAGCTGTAATCATCAAGACAGTATGGTACCAGCACAAAAACAGACATATATCGATGGAACAGAATGGAGAGCCCAGAAATGGACCCTCAACTCTATGGTCAACTAATCTTCAACAAAGCAGGAAAGAATGTCCGATGGAAAAAAAAACAGTCTCTTCAACAAATGGTGTTGGGAAAACTGGACAGCCACATGCAGAAAAATGAAACTGGACCTTTTCCTTACACCACACACAAAAATAGACTCAAAATGGATGAAATACCTCAATGTGAGACAGGAATCCATGAAAATTTTGAGGAGAACACAGACAGCCACCTCTTCAACCTCAGTCACAGCAACTTCGTCCTAGAAACGTTGCCAAAGGCAAGAGAAGCAAGGGCAAAAATGAACTATTGGGACTTCATCAAGATCAAAAGCTTTTGCACAGCAAAGGAAACAGTCAACAAAACTAAAAGACAACTGACAGAATGGGAGAAGATATTCACAAATGACATATCTAGCCTTTTGGGTTTTCCACATAAAGTATCATATCATCTGCAGATGATGTGCATCCAAATGTTTATAGCAGCAATGTCCACAATAGTCAAACTATGGAAAGAACCTAGATGTCCATCAATGGATGAATGGATAAAGAAGATGTGGTATATATATACAATGGAATGCTATGCAGCCATCAAAAGAAATGAAATCTTGTCATTTGCAACAACATGGATAGAACTAGAGGGTGTTATGTTAAGCGAAATAAGTCAATCAGAGAAAGACAATTATCATATGATCTCTCTGATATGAGGAATTTGAGAGGCAAGGCAGGAGGTTGTGGGGGGTAGGGAAGGAAAAAATAAAACAAGATGGGATCAGGAGGGAGACAAACCATAAGAGACTCTTAATCTCACAAAACAAACTGAGGGTTGCTGAGGGGTGGGAGAGTAGGATATTGTGATTGGGTTATGGACATTGGGGAGGGTATGGGCTATGGTGAGTGCTGTGAAATGTGTAAGCCTGATTATTCACAGACCTGTACCCCTGGAGCAAATAATACATTATATGTTAATAAAAATAATTAAAAAAAAAAAAAAGAAAGATGTAAGGGTCTTAAAATCACTAGTAAATTAATTTAACCATTAAAAAAACCCCTAAGTTTAAAAAGTCAATTAACCATACACACACACACACACACACACACACAACCACAGACACAGATTGGAAAGCTTCTGAGGGCAAACCAGATTAATTTCCAGCATTAGAGTAGCTTGTCCCTACAGCATTAGATCAATGCCATATCAATTTGAAGTGGGAAAATTCCCACAGATCTGCCTTCCCTGACTCCAGACAGATATTGCTACTAGCTCCAGGCCTTGGGCTGCCCTCCAACATAGGTAGAATATCTCAACCTCTAGGTCACAACACACTGGTATAGAAAGATCAATTAATCTGCAAGTCCTAGAGAACTTATTAATAAAATACATTAATTAGTGAATAATTTTCCTGCTTTCTGAGTTATTGCAGATGCAAATTTATTCCTATTGCAGATGCAAGTTTTTACACATTCTTTTATTCTATTTTCTTGGGTGGCAGAAAAATGTGTGTAATTACAGAAGTTATGGCAGAAAATTGGCTTAAGCTGAAACTTAGCTAATTAATGTTGCTACCAAAATATGAGTAGTCTGAAAAATCATCCATCATGTGTCTTTTATTATTTTTTTAAAATGTGAGTTTCTTTGGTGTAATTGGATGCATGAGTATACAAGAATCAACTTTGTTTGTTGCAAATGACAGAAACTGCTGAAACTAACTTAAAACAGGAAGAGCTATATTTACTCATGAAGTTTGAAAGCCAAGGGGTGATACCTTCAGGTGTGGCTGGATCCAGGTGTACAGATTTTGTCAATATGAGTCTTTATTTATATGTATCAATGCCAATTTCAATTGGTTATATTCTTTCCTAAAAGAGATACATTTTTCCATGCAGCTAAGATTGATGGCAGTAAAATAATCCAGGTTTTCCTAACCATAATTTAGAAACTTCAATAAATTTCTTTTTTTTTTACTTCATGTATGAATTTAAATAAAGAATTCTGATTGATATTCATGAGTGATATGCCTACCACCTGGACCAATCGCTTTTCTGGGAGACAAGGTTCAGTGATTGACCAAGCCTATATTGTATACATTCTTATGGTATACTAAGATCACCAGTCCCACCAAAATTACACAGAATGGGAATAGAGCATTTATTTAAAGAAATGAACTTTAATGTACCCTCAAACCTATCACCTACTCCTTCACTGGTATATGACACTTGTCACATCATTAGAACTAAATACTTTTTTAAGGTTTTGATCTTTTTTAAAATATAAATATCACCAAGACAGGAACCTGTTTAACCTATAGACATATAAACTCTCTGCTCCAATCAAAGTGCTAAGAGCAAGTTTGATGGGTTGAAGGAGGGGCATGGGGATTTTTAATGGTCAAATTCCAAAGCAGAGGTAGAAACAACATGAAATTACTGGGAGTGAAGGCACTTTAAATACTTTGAGGGCACTTTGATTACTTTGCCTTGATTTCTGTTCCGTTTAGCTGTGAATGCAAACAAATGGTCCCAAAACCTAGGGGCTTAAAATGACCATAATTTTGCTCATGCATCTAATGGTTATGAAGTTTGATGGATATCTGTGGAAAGATTCTCACTTGGCATCTGCCATCCAGAGAAATTCAGATGGTAGCTATGGCTGGAGTTATTAAAACTCCTCACTTACGTATCTAATACCTGGCCTGGAAGAGTTGGCAACAGGTCAGCAACTCTCTTGTCATGTAGTCTTTCCTACCTATCAGGTAGGAGCTTCTCCACAGTATGCAGGTTAGTCAGGGCACTCCCACTCTTCACGTGACATTTGCCTTCTACTAGAGTATGCATTCCAAGAGAGCCCGGCAGAGCTCCCGCTTCTCTTAGAGGCTAGGCTCGGAACTGGTTTGGCATCACTTTTGCTATATTGTACAAAGCAGTCACAGACCAGCCATACTGAAGATGACTGAGGACGAGGTTCCATCTGTTAATGGGAGAATGGTTAGTACATACAGGGAAGGAAGGAATTGACAGCAGCCATTTTGTCGACAAGCTACTATAACTACCAGGTTCTGGGATATTTTCTGGAAACAGCAAGCAGGAAGTTACTTTGTACCGTCCTAAAAGGTATAGAGGACCACTGACAGTTCGTTTGCCCACTCTTCACTGCCTCCTCTTACATTCTTTTTACTTCAGAGAGATGGATGGAAGTTTTCAAACCCAAAAACACTGAGTTGTATAATATGGTGAAAAGTTGCATATATTGCAAATCTTAAAATAATGCAATTTTTGGTGGGGTCTGGAGGAGCTTTTAGTCTGCTTATTGATCTTTTACCTACCAAATTAGCAAAAATTTAAAAAGCGTATTCAAAATTGAAAGTGTGATATGAAGGATATGTTTTCATATTTTATAGTTGAGAATATAATATCAAGAATACGGCAATGTAACTATGAGTGTAAAGAATATGAAGTGCTAATTTTCTTTGCCACAATAACTCCTATTTTGGGAAATCTATCCTTAGCTAGTTACTTGATAAGTATGGGGTGAACAAAAAAAAGTTGTATATAAAAAGTATATTGTTGCATAATTATTTATAATTGCAACAGTTTAGAATAACTTAAATGCCCAACCATGAAAATATGGATAATAACATTGGTATACTAACTTAATGGATCTTATTTAGTCATATAAAAATGTGTTTATAAATAATATGTATTATGAAAATATTTTTGCTTTCATTTTGAAAAATGAAAAGAAAACAGGATGCAGAATCATACAGAGAGAGCATAATCACAAGTATGCAATACAAAGGAAAAGCTATACTGAGGAAAAAGGACTAGAAACAAAACCATCAAAAGATGAACAATGTTTAGACAGCTAGATGCTTGAACGTGAGTAAATAATTTTCTTTTTCTGACCTTTATTTCTGCTCTACCAGGCACCACAGATAAGGATACGGGAGAGCTAACTTTGGTAAGAATTCTCACCTTTTGCCAGCTTCTTCCAGTTTTCCCAGGATCCCTCTCTCTAAGCTCTGGAGTGAGTGATCCCATCCTTGTCACCAGAAAATACAGAGGAAGAAAAATAACTTTCCCTCCACCCTGAATGGTCAGGGCTTGGCTGAGACCCCTTTTCTCTAGGACGCCTCATAAGTGGATAAGCTTGTCTAGGTTGAAACTGTTCCACTGTGACCACTGCAAGTCAAGATTTTCTTTGGTAAGTTTAACCTGCTTGTTCAGCCTTAAAACAACATTCTGTTCAGTGGAGACGTCACACTGGATGAAAGTAGTACAGCTGAAATCAGACCTGGTAGACCCAGTTCATTTCCAAGTCCAACCCCATCCAACACCAGCCAGTTTCTGGACCCAGTCTGGAAAAGGAAATATTCAAATGAAGTCTGAAAGCTCATAATGAAAGAGCCTTGAGGTGGGGTCTGAGAGGGACTGACTCATCCTCACTAGAAAGCAGCAAGCTGGGGGGTTGGGGGGTGGCGTGGGGAAGGGGCTCAGCAGGCACTTTGCCTTGTCGCTGCTGGGTCAGGGGGACTCTGGGGCTCGCTTTTGGTTTCTTCTCCTGACACCAGAACTAGTAGAAGGTAAACTGAGACATTGTAAACATTAAGTTTATTTGAGCAAAAATCTATTCAAATCAGTGACAAAACAGAAGTGGTTAGGAATCTTAATTTCTGTAATGACAAATGTCATTCATGTTCTTTAAAGAATGAGTGCAGTCTTTCTCCCCTTACCTTGATTATCATGTGATCAGGCAGCCTCCAAGAAGATAGCACCTTGGCAAATGGAAAGAGAACATTATCTCTCATCACTCCGACCGAGGGAAAAAAAATACAGATGAAGATGTCAGGGCACTTGACCCGATGGGAAGTGGAGTCTCTCCCTCTGTACTGGGCCTACACTAAACAGTGACCTTTTCATACTGAAGTAGAAAGTCATTGTGCAGAAACTCCAGGCATTTGTTAAAAGTTCAAAGGCCCTGAGGAAAAGGAGACAGATGGGCTTTAAATCATCAAAACACTATAGGCTGATAGCAAATCATAAATGATCCCAGAGTCTGAAAATTTTGCTGCTTTATAGACCTTGGCTGTAATTTGAACAGAACTTAGATGAATTTCTGCTGAAAGTTCAGACTCTAAAATGTTTATGAACATGTTCCAATTCAATTCAACAAGCATTTATGAGATAGTGTGAAAACATTTTGTAAACCTGACGTGCTAGACAGCCACGAGGAGTGGATCATAAACCCACACCATGGGTGTAGCTCCGCCCAAGCAACCTAAGCGGGCAGGGGTTAGCCAGAGAAACAGGAGTGTCCCTCATAGCACCGTGTCCCCATAATCTAGTGCACAGTGTCCCCATAGTCTAGTACAACCAAAAGGTGGCAGTGGGGTGTTTTCACCCCTTTGAGAAAGGAAAGTAGAAATAGTATAAGCATCACCCAGGGCGGCTTTACTTGTGAAAAGCCATGCGTTTGGCCTTCTCCCAAAAGAAGGTGATATTTTCTGCTTAGAAGAGAAGCAGAGATTCCATCTCATGTTTTCACAACAAGGATTAAAGCTTCTCTTGTTTTCTTTAGCACCTTAAAATGAAGTAAAGCAAGCCTTTCTGCAATTTCCCATCTCAGTTTTCTAATGAAAAACTATGGCCTAAATTAGAACACATGGCCTCTGACAGGAGATGTTCCAGGTCTTAGAGGAGGCATTTAATTACTGTACCTGTTTGAGTATATGTGGGGTTGGCTGGCAGTCCTTGTCCATAGGGACAGAGTCCCATTCATTCTAGCAGAGCAGAGCTGAGGTTACACCCAAGACCCCATGTACTTTTTAAGACCCAGTACAAAATAAAATGTAGGACTCTTGTTTTTAAAAAAAAAAGTATTAAGAATTTTAAGGTGAGATGAACACTAAATGAAGCACTGGGCCCTTCTGACCATGGATCCCTTCTCAGCATGAGACCCTTTTGAGTCACGGGCCTCTGTGACAGAATGGGTCACATGCCTATGAAGGTGGCCCTCATGACATCTATCCTTCCAGCGTTGCATCCTAAATTCCTTCTTCTTTGGATTCTCTAATAAGATGCTCACTGTACATCCACATCCTAGGCTGGCCTTCCTCAAATTTATAAATAGTGATTTCTGTGATTTCCACCCCCATCTCTCCCTCTTGCACCCCTTTCCATGACTCCCAGTAGTCGGTGATTCTCTGCTTTTACCTGAATGCTCACAATCTTCCTTGATGACATCCTACCCAGGCCAGACTCTCCGGAGAAGACTCCTGCTTAGGATAACCTTTTGAGGCCCCAAGATGATTCATTCAGCAAATATTCATTGAGCATCTACTTTTCACATTGCTCATTACTTTAAAAAATATATACAAGATTATAGCCCAAATATTGTCTAGACATGGCTTATCACCCCAGTTGTCTCAAGTCAAGTGTTTTGAGAAACAGATTCTGAGATGGTTTTTCCTTTTTTTGTTTTCTGTCCTTTTATTTCAGTATAGTTGACACACAATGTTACGTTAGTTTCAGGTGTACAATTTAGTGATTTCACAAGTTTCTATGCTATGCTATGTTCACCACGAGTATTGCTACCATCTGTCCCATTGTATCTCTTTCAATACCACTGTATTCCCTATGCTTTGCTTTTATTCCCATGACTCAGTCATTCCATTACCAGAGGCCTATATCTTCTACTCCCCTTCACCAATTTTTGCCCAAATCCCCACTCCTTTCCCCTCTGACACCCAACACTTTGTTCTCTATATTTATAGATCTGATTCTGATTTTTGTTTGTTCATTTTTTTAGATTCCACTTATGAGTGGATCATATGGTATTTGTCTTTCTCAGCTTGATCGATTTCACTTGGTAATACCCTCTAGGTCTATACATGTCTCAAATGGCATAATCTCATCCCTTTTGATGGCTATGTAATATTCCTGTGTGTGTGTGTGTGTGTGTGTGTGTGTGTACCACTTTCCTTATCCATTCACCTATTCATGGCCACTTAGGTGCTTCCATGTCTTGGCTATTGTAAACAATGCTGCAATAAACATAGGGGTGCATATAGCATTTTGAGTTAGTGTTTTCATTTTCCCTGGCAAATACCCAATAGTGAAATTATTGGATCATATGGTATTTCTATTTTAATTTTTTGAGTAACTTCCGTACTATTTTCCACAGTGGCTGTACCAGTTGGCATTCCTACCAACAGTGGATGAGGGTTCCCTTTTCTCCACATCCTTATCAATACTTGTTATTTCTTGTCTTTTTGATTTGAGCCATTCTAACAGGTGTGAGGTGATATCTCACTGTGGCTTTGATTTGAGTTTCTCTGTTGATGATGTTGAACATCTTTTTTTATCTGTTTGTTGGCTATCTGGTTGTTTTCTTTGGAGAAATGTCTACTCAGGTCCTCTGCCTATATTTTAATTGGGTTGTTTGGTTTTGGGTGTTGGGTTGTATAAGTTCTTTATATAGTTTGGATATTAACCCTTTATTAGATATATTACTTACAAATATTTTCTCCCATTCCATAAATTGTCTTTTAGTTTTGTTGATAGTTTTCTTTGTTATGCAAACACTTATTTTGATGTAGTCCCAATTGTTTATTTTTGTTTCTATTTCCCTTACCTCAGGAGACATATCTAGAACAATGTTGCTACGGCTGACATCAAAGAAATTATTACCTGTGCTTTCTTCCAGGATTTTTTTTAAAGATTTTAGAGAGCATGAGAGGGAGGAGGTTCAGAGGGAGAAGCAGACTCCCTGCCAAATAGGAAGCCCAGTGTTGGACTCAATCCCGGGACTCTAGGATCATGACCTGAGCCAAAGGCAGTCATTTAACCAACTGAGCCACCCAGGGTCCCTCTTCCAGGATTTTTATGGTTTCAAGTCTCATTGTTTTGTTTTTAATCCATTTTGAGTTTATTTTTGTGAATGGTATGAGAAAGTGATCCAATTTCATTCTTTTACATGTAGCTGTCCAGTTTTCCCAGTACCATTTAGTGAAAATACTATCTTTTCCCCACTGTATATTCTTCCCTCCTCTGTCATAGCTTAGTTGGCCATATAAATGTCAGTTTACTTCTGAGGTCTTTATTCTGTTCCATTGATCATTGTGTCTATTTTTCTGCTAGTACCATACTGTTTTGATTCCTACAGCTTGTAGTATTATCTAGAAATTCGGAATTTGGGAATTGTGATACCTTCAGCTTTGTACTTCTTTCTCAGGGATGCTTTGGCAGTTTATGGCCTTCCGTGGTTCCATACAAATTTTAGTATTATTTGTTCTAGTTTCACGGAAAATGTTATTGGTATTTTGATAGGACGTGCATTCATTGGTATTTTGATAGGACGTGATAGGACGTGCAAGCAATCTAGGTTGCTTTGGGTAATATGGACATTTTGACATTAATTCTTCCAATTCATGAGCATGGGATACCTTTTCATTTTTTTTGTTTCATCTTCAATTTCTTTCATCAGTGTTTTATAGTTTTCAGAGTGTAGATTTTTCACCTCTCTTTCATTTAGTTTATTCTTAGGAATTTTATTCTTTTTTGGTGGCATTGTAAATGGTGGGGGATGTTTTAGATTTTATTGATTTATTTTTACAAAGGAGAGAGATAGAAGGAGAGAGCACTCAAGTATGAGTGGGGAGAAGGGCCAAGGGAGAAGTAGACTCCCTGCTGAGCAGGGAGACTGATGTGGAACTCCATCCCAGGACCCTGGGATCGTGACCTGAGCCGAAGGTAGATGCTTAACTGACTGAGCCACCCAGATGCCCCAGTTTCTTTCTTTCTTTTTTTTTTTTTTTAATTTCTCTTTCTTCAAATTTGTTGTTAGTATAGAAATGCTACTGATTTCTGGGCGTTAATTTTGTATTCTGCCGCTTTACTGAATTCATTATTTCTCATCGCTTTTTGGCATAGTCTTTAGTATGTTCTATAGATAGTATCATGTTGCCTGCAAATAATGACAGTTTTTCTTCTTTACCAATATGGATGCCTTCCATTTCTTTTTCTTGACTAATTGCTGTGGCTAGGGCTTCTAGGATTATGTTCAATAAAAATGACAAAAGTTGACATCCTTGTCTCATTCCTGACCTTAGAAGGAAAGTTCTCAGTTTTCACCATTGAGGATGATGTTAGCTATGGGTTTTTCATATATGGCCTTTATTATGTTGAAGTATATTCCCTTTAACCTCATTTTGTTGAGAATTTTTGTCATGTATGGATGTTAAATCTTACCATTTTTTCTCTATATACTGAGATATGATTTTTTATCCTTTGTTCTTTGATGTGGTGTATGACATTGATTGATTTGTGAATATTGAACCATCCTTGCATCAAAGGAATAAATCCCACCTGATTGTGGTGAATGATCTTTTTAATGTATAGTTGTATGCAGTTTGCTAATATTTTGTTGAGGATTTTTGCATATATATTCATCAGAGATATTGGCCTGTAATTTTTTGTGTGTGTGTGGTATCTTTGTTTGGTTTTAGTATTAGGGTAATGATGGCCTCATAAAATGTATTTGGAAGTTTTCCTTCTTCTATTTTTTGGAATTGCTTGAGGAAAATAGGTATTACCTCTTCTTTAAATGTTTGGTAGAATTCACTTTGAGTCCATTTCATCCTGGACTTTTATATTTGGTGGTGTTTTGATTACCAATTTCATTTTGTTACTTGTAATCAATCTGTTTAGATTTTCTAGTTCTTCTTGGTTCAGTTTTGGAAGATTGTATGTTTCTAGAAATTTATGAATTTCTTCTAGGCTGTCCAGTTTGTTAGCATATAATTTTTCACGATATTTTCTTATAATCCTTTGTATTTCTGTGGTGGCAGTTGTTAATTCTCCTCTCTTGTTTTTGATTTTATTTATTTGGGTCCTCCTTTTTTTTTTTTTTTTTTGATGAGTCTGGCTATGGGTTTGTCAATTTCATTTATCTTTTCAAAGAACCAATTCTTTATTTCATTGATTTTTTTCTTGTACTCACTTTGGGCTTTGTTTTTTGTTTGTTTGTTTGTTTGTTTGTTTCTTTTTTCTAGTTCCTTTAAGGCATAAGGTCAGTTTATCTAAGTTTTTTTCTTGTTTCTTGAGATTAGAACTGATTTTGCTGTATCCCAGAGATTTAGGGCCTTTGTGTTTTCATTTTCATTTGTCTCTCTGTATTTTTATTTATTTTTGACTGCTTCATTGACCCATTGATTGTTTAGCAGCAAGTTATTTTGTCTTCATCTCTTTGTGTTTTTCCCATTTTTTTCCTTGTGATTTATTTCTAGTTTCATATCATTGTGATAGGGAAATATGCATGGTATGATTTCAATCTTCTTAAATTTATCAAGGCTTGCTTTATGTCCTAATATGTGATCCATTCTGGAGAATGTCCCATATGCACTTAGAAAGAATATATATTCTGGTGTTTTTGGATGGAATGTTCTGTATCTATCTATTGTGTTCAGCTGGTCCAATGTGCCATTCAAAGACATTGTTTCTTTATTGACTTTCTGTCTGTAGGATCTATCCATTGATGTAAGTGAGGTGGTTAAAGTCCCCTATTATTACTGTATTTGCATTAGTTTCTCTTTTTGTGTCTACTAATATTTGCTTTATGTATTTAGATGCTCCAGTATTGGGTGCATGGATATTTAAATAACTATAAAGTCATGTTGGATTGATCCTTTTATCATTATGTAATGTCCTTCCTTGTCTTTGGTAGAGTCTTTGTTTTAAAGTCTATTTTTGTCTGATATAACTATTGCCACCCCAGCTTTTTTTCATTTCCATTTGCATGGTGAATATTCTTCTATCCCTTCACTTTTAGTCTGTATGCACCATTAGGTCTGAGGTGAGTAAAACAGTATATAGTTGAGTCTTGTTTTTTTTAGCCATCCCACCATGTCTTTTGATTGGAACATTTAGGCCATTTACATTTAACTTAATCATTGATAGGTATGTACTTATTGTCATTTTTAAAATTTGTTTTCTGGTTGTTTTTGTAGCTCTTCTTTGTTCTTTTCTTCTCCTCTTGATCTCTTTCTTTGTGATCATTGAGTACTTATATTGTTTTGCTTGGCTTTCTTTCTCTTTATTTTTTGTGTGTCTGTTGTAGGTTTTGGGTTTGTGGTTACCTTGAGGCTCATAGATAACATCCTATATAAATAACAGTCCATATTAATTGAATGTTCATTTAAGTTGAAACACATTCTTTAAAAAACAAACAAAAAAACCACCAAAACTTATTTTTCTTTTTCCCTTTCTCTTCTCTTTTTATTCCCTTCTCTACATTTTAGATATATGTGTCATATTTTATATACTTTTATTCATATTTTTCCTATGTCTAATTATGACCATGTCTTTTCCATTTACATAAGTCCCTTTAATATTACTTGTAAGATCAGTTTAGTGGAAATAAACTCTTATTTTGTTTGTCTGGGAAACTTTATCTCTCCTTCAAATCTGAATGATAACCTTTCTGGATGGAGTATTTTTGGCTATTGGTTTTTGTTTTTGTTCTTGTTTTTTTCCTTTTAGCACTTTGAATATATCATGCCATTCTCCTCTAGCTTGCAAAGTTTCTGCTGAAAAATCATCTAATAACTTTATAGATTTTCTCTTGTAGGTAACTTTTTGTTGCTCTCTTGCTCCTTTTAAGATTCTATATTTAACCTTTGATATTTTAATTATTATGTGTCATGTTGTGGACCTTCTTGGGTTTCTCTTGTCTGGAATTAGATATCACTTTCCCCCCACTGGGTTAGGGAAGTTTTCAGTTATTATTTCACCAAATTAGTTTTCTTTAAAAAAAATTATTTATTCATTTGTCAGAGAGAGAGAGAGAGAGCATGCACAAGCAGGGGGAGCAGCAGGCAAAGGGAGAGGCAGGCTCCTGGTTGAACAAGGAACCTGATGTGGGACTTGATCCCAGGACCCTGGGATAATGACTTGAGCTGAATGCAGATGCTTAACTGACTGAGCCACCCAGGCATCCCTCATTAAATAAGTTTTCTATACTTTTTTCCTCTCCCTCCATTTTCTGAGACCCCATAAAGCAAATGTTTGTTTGCTTGATTATTCAAGACATCTCTTAATCTATCCTTATTTTTTTTAATTCTTCTCTTTCTTTGCTGTTCAGTTTATCTCTTTTCATTACCTATCTTCCAGATCACTGATATATTCTTCCGCATCCAAGTCAACAAATGTATTGTTGATCTCTTGTAGTTATTTTTTATTTCATTTATTATATTTTTTCAACTCTGGTTGGTTCTGTTCAATATTTTCTGTTTATTGAAGGCCTCTGAGATCTTCCATTATTTTCTCCAGCCCAGTGAGTGTCTTTACAATCATTACTTTAAACTTTTTATTAGGCATTTTGCTTCTCTCTATTTCATTTAGTTCTTTTCCTGAGGTTTTCTCCAGTTCTTCCTTTGGAGCACATTGCTCTATCTCCTCATTTTGCTTGACTTTCTGTGTTTGTTTCTGTGCATTAGATGAAACAATTATTTATCCTGAAGTTGAAGAAGTAGTCTTGTGTATGTTCTCCCTTATGGAGACTGTGTGCACTTGGCGACTTTTCCTGACTGGCTGGAGCTGTGGACCTACATACTAGTTACTCATTTATAGAAAGAATAAAGAAAAATAATAATAAAATAAAAAATAAAATAGTAAAATAAAAGAAGGAAAGAAAAAAAATAGAGAAAAAGAACAAAACCAAAAGAAAAAGAAAAACAAAATAAGAGGAGACATTTTAAATAGTTAAACACACACACACACACACACACACATGCACGCACACACACAAAACCATGGCTCATTTTCTGGGACACAGCACCATAGGGAGGCTGGTGTGGGCTTGCGGACCCTTAGCTGGTTGAGGTCACAAGTTCATTGTGAGCCAGATTCTGCTCCAGCCTGGCCTTTTAGGGTGGAGGGGGAGAGAATATTCCCACAGTTTTTCTACCCTTTGAAACCATGCTTTTTTTCTGTGCCCCAATGTGACTGGGGCTGATGTGGTCATGAGGACTCTGGGTTCACTGAGGTTGCAACTTCCCTGTGACTACCAAATCCACTACTTATGGTGCCTGGATATGGTGTTGGGCCCTCTAATTACAGTGTCTGAACCTCCCCGTTATGGCATCCAGGCCTTGATCTGGTCTGTACTTTTAAGGCGGAGGTTTGAGGAGCCTTTCCACAGTTCCTTGGCCCTCTTAAACTGCAGCTTTTTTTGTGTGTCCCAGACATACTGGGGCTGGTGTGAGCTTGAAGATCGTGAGCTTGCTGGGGTCACAGCTTCCTGTGATGATCTGACCCACCAGCATCAAGATCTACTAATTATAGGGTCTGACCCTGATCCTTAATGGCAGCCAGAATCTGCTCCAGTCTGGGCTTCTGACACGGAGGAACGGAGAGGGCTCCTACAGTTCCTCAGCCCTTTTATACCATGGCTTTTTTCTGTGTCCGCATGTGACTCAGGGTGGTATGGACAGTGGAGCCTGGGCTCACTGAAGTAATAAGTTCACTGAGACAACTGGATCTGCCTATTATAGCTTCTAGACCTTGCTCCCATCTAGGCACATAAGGTGGGGTGGGAATGTAAACCCTGTTGACCTCCAGTACCTCTGACCAGGAGAGCTTCCCTGCGGCTCCTCTGCCACTGGGCAGAGTTCTAGTATTGTCTCTTTGATATGTTAGCTGCTCTTTTAAACTGCAGTGCTTTCTTTATGTGTCCAAGGACAGGACTCTGTTCCTCCTCCCTTAGTATTATCCCCCCCGCCCCCGCCACTGCCCTTTCCAGTGTGTGTGTGTGTGTGTGTGTGTGTGTGTGTGGTGGGTGGGGGGGGTCCCCTTTGTTACCATGTCTCCATCCATCTTTCCTGCTGTTCTCTTGCTATTCTCTCTTGGGCTGTTCAGTAGCTGTTCAGTCAGTCCTCAGTACTTCTTCAGGAGGAATCATTCTATGAATAGGTATAATTTGGTTGCTCTGTGGAGGAGGAGAGTTCAGGGTCCTCCTACAACCCTATCTTGAACTGGACCATCTGAGATGGTGTTTTACCTGGTGGGTCTTTCACTAGGGAAAGCCCTTGAGATTACACTTAAGGAAGAAAGGAAAAAGAAGAAGGATTAGTCAGGAGAAACAAAGCTGCAATTTAGGCAAAATGTCAACTTTAGCCAATCCCATGGGGTCTCTGGAACTAGAAGTCCCACACGGAGAAATCTCAAATAGGAGTGAAAAGGTCAGACATTTAAGCTCCAGTCATCCATCAGTCACTGAGTTTGTGTAATCCTAGTAAGGGATGGTTCTTTTCAACTGAAACAATCCCTAAAGAACCTAACAGTTGCTTCCACTACACCAGCTGTTAAAACACTGAAATACTCTTTCTATGTCTAGTGTGACCAATGACTATGCTCCTACCTGGGCCACCCCAGCATCTTCTGATCTCTAAAAATGATCTAACCATATGTTATGACTAGTGTCTTTTCTGACTGATCAGTGCTCGTGCCATACCAATGGTTAAACATTTTGTTTTTGTTTAATAAGTCCTTTTGTGGGCTTTTAAAAAATTTTTATTTTAATTACAGTTAGTTAGCTTACAGTATTAGATTCATTTCAGATATATAATATAGTAATTTAACACTTGCATACCTCACTCTGTGCTCATCACAAGTGCACTCCTTAATCTCCAATCTCCATTTAGCCATTTGAATATCACCTCTAGACCACTAAGAATATCAGCTGAAATCAAAGGGTAGGACCATGATAAGGGAAGCTTAGATTTATACATCAGGCTAGTTGACACATCCTTACAAGAACTTAAATTTGGTCTGACTGCCTTTAAGGTGCTGAAAGGGATCCTACGTATAAATACTTAGCTAAAAGTGAAGTTTACTAGAAATTGACATTCTGGATAAATTAGAGAAGAGAATCTGAGAGACAAATAAGAAATATAAGATGAGGAGGGAGGTGGACAGCTCTGGAAATGTGTTGAATCTAAAATACGCTAAATTCAAATTTTGGGGAATCAAAGTTTACCAGTTCAATTTTAGATGATGAACTCCAAATTTAATTATCTTTTTTCAGTTACAATTCATCGATTACATGAAGTGCTCTGCATTTCTGTCTTAATTAGAAAGATCGCTTAATTTAATTTAGGCCTGCTGACCAAAAGACAACTGATGAGTTTTTGAATTCACAATGCACAGTGACAACCAGGTTATAGGGATTTTTCTCTAGAGTGTTACAAGATGGATTCATTAAACAGCATTCAAAACATTTTGTGAAACGAGAATTTCTGAATCACAGCTAATTTTAAAATTCCCATAAAGTATTTCAGAGGATTTATAAGGTCAAATTGACATTTTGTGATCAACCCTGGAACTGAGGTGAGAAACCAGTTATCAGTGTGACATTAACTTACTCCTATGAAAGAACCGTTTAGGAAGAGCAGGTCAGAGAGGAACACAGAACAAAAGCCCTAAACACTTTATTGTCTCATTGGCAGACCCATCACCTCAACTGTGCTATTAACTCATTCTCATATTCAACACAGAGACCTTCCATAAATAACAGAAAAATATGAAGCCTGGGACACCTTAAGACATTATTTTCCAGTGGTGCTCAGTGAGCGTTAGTAAATATGCAAGATGTTTAGGGTACTTACAGAGGAACAAGAGGTGCTATGCAGGGGGCCCCTGGCCTCCACTTCAAACTGACCTGGTCTCCTGTATTTATGTTTTTAGAGAGAGTTCTTAGAAAACATTTACCTAAAACAAAATAAAACAGATTCCAAGGTTTAAAAAAAGTTTTCAGACAACTACCATAAAGTGGCTTAAATTATAACTAGAATAAAAAATTACAAATACATGTCATTTTAAGATGACTAAATATATGCAAGTTGGATAAATTGAGAATTCACAAACTGATCATTTATAGTAATGTAATCCTAAATCATGATCACATAGCCCTTTCCACTATGTGAGGAAAAAAAAATAGGTCAGCACAGAAAAGTTCTGACTAGTCAAGAAGGAAGGTTTAAGAGACTGACCCAATTTCAAGGTAAATTTGCATACAGTTTGATACTTACAAATGATTCTGATTAAAGCAGGTGAGATGAGCCCTTACTTATTGCTAGTAAAGCGTCACATTTGTATAATTGGTTTAAAGAAAATTTAATGACATGTCAACATGTCTAATACAGGAAATATTTTTACATTGCTGAGAGTAACCTTTCAATTCAATCCGAATTAATTACACATAAATACGGGCTAACTTAGTTAATAGAAAAAATATACAGCTAAGTAACATAGTCATATAGGCAAAAGCAGAATTACCTGGTAGTTAGCAGCCATAATAAGTCAAGAAGCCTTAAATTGAGGAATGAAAAAAAGAAAATTTAATCATAATAATGTTTGTTTTATTTAGAAAGTATCTGTTGAGTATGACACAGAAGAAAATTAAACCCGGCAGGGAAAAAAAAAAAAAAAAGTGTGGGTTTCAAATGTCAAACTGCTTGAGATTTGAGATGATAATCCTTTGATTCAAAGTATTTTTCTTTTAACATTGAGTTAAGAAACTGTTATCTGTGAGGAACATTTCACAAGGAAAATAACAGTTACATTTATTCTTAAAGAATGACTTCAATTCCTTCAAAACAAAAATTATTACACTTGAACTTGAATCTGGTCATGAGCTCTGATCTAACGATCAGCTTGTAGGTTAAACAAGCCCCAGAGAAGCAAATACAATGATACCATGGAGAAGTGGACAGCAAGAAGCAGAATAAGGGGCATGCTATTTAGCCTGGACTTGTCCTCAAATCAACGGCAAGAAGAACGGAAGAGAGAGGGGACCCTGTAGACTAAGAGATTTAAGAAACATTGCAATGAATTACAATGTATTTTTCTTTTTTTTTTTTAAGATTTTATTTATTTATGTGTCAGAAAGAGAGCAAATGAGCACAAGCAAGGGGAGCAGCAGGCAGAGGAGAAGCAGGCTTCCTGCTGAGCAAGGAGCATGATGCTGGACTCGATCCCAGGACCCTGGGATCATGATCTGAGCTGAAGGCATACGCTTAACTGACTGAACCATCCAGGTGTACCTACAATGTATTTTTTCTTATTTAGATCCTCATTTAAAAACCTAAACAAAATTTGGACAGTGAGGAAATCTAAATACAGCCTAGGGTAAGATTCTCAAATGTTAGAGAGCCATACTAAAACATTTATGAAAAATTATAAGATTTTATAAATTTCCTTCAAAATAATCTTGCAAAAAGAATGTGTATTGCTGTACATGAAACAAGACTGGCTATATGTTAACAATTATTGATACCGAGTGAGGGCACATGGGGTTTATTGTGCTATCCCTCTGCTTTTGAGTTTGAAATTTTCCAAAACAAAAAGTTACCAATAAAATGAAATAACAAGACAAATCATAGTTGTCTATGTGAAACTGAAACGATTGAAATCTGTATATAGTAGAAGGAAATTCTACATAAGCAGTGGAACCAGCCTTGCTCTGTCTTGATTTCCACTGGTCCACTGCGTGTCAGCTTTATACCTACAGCTTCCTTGGCTAAAGGTGCAAAGTAAGCAGGACATGGGAAACTGAGATCAGATTTAGATCTTCCCATCAATGAAGTAAGCAGTTAAAAGTATATTACAGACACACACACACAATATTTCCTGAGAGTTCTCTAAACCGGCCTGCCAAGGGACTACATACATTACAATAGCATATGTACTACATACATCAGTATCCTCAAACTCAATCCATGCCTCAGCTCACTTTTTTTCTCTTGTCCCCTCACTGTCACCTCCCAGTCATTTGAATCCTCCGTAGACAGGTGTCTAGTCCAACCAGGATTTAACCCAGCAGCAGGCTCCTTGCTCCACAGGAGGCCTGCTTCTCCCTCTCCCACTCCCCCTCCCTGTGTTCCCTCTCTGGTTATCTGTCTTTCTGTCAAATAAATAAAATCTTTTTAAATAAATAAATAAATAAATAAGCAAGCAAGCTTGGAAAAATAAACCCAAATGACACTATAAAAAGACTCTTAAAAACTGTAATATCAGGTGTAGCAGAAAATACATTCTCCCTTTCTTCCTTCCAAAACAACTTTTGTATACTTAATTAAAAACCTTTCCAGACTCTCTCTCAAGAGGGTTGGCCATATAACATAGTCCCTGCCAAAGAAGTTTAAGTGAAAGATTTTGAAAGAAGATTCTGGAAATAGTCTTTTAAAAAGAACCAACTTACTGTGTTCTTCCCTTTCCCATTTTCCTGTATGGATTGTAGCATGATACCTGTTGCAGCAACTGCCATATTGCATCCATGGGAACAATAGCCACAGGCTAAAGATGACAGAGCAGGAATAAGAAAGGAGCCTCACTCCTTAAATAGCTGGCCAGCCATGAACTACCTACCCCCCAGGCCTTATGACATGAGAAAAATAGATCCTTATTTTATTAAACTACTGCAATGGGATTTCTGCTATATAGAGCTAAAAGCAATCCCAAAATGATGTATCAGCCTTCTGAATGGCCAAAATGTGAAAAACATTATTCTTATTGTTAAATTCTCGGGGAAAAATAACAAAGTCCAAAAATTAAATCTACAATGTTCTGTAAGTATAAATCAAACTGTAGTCAGGTAAAAAATGCTGTCCTAAAAATCTCTCACTGGACTTAATCTCAATGACAAGGTCCTCAACCAGATCCCTTGGAATTACAGATGTCTTTTCTACCATGAATATTCCGTGTGCCCAAGACTCAGTTTAACAATGTTTTATTGAGAACACACTATATCCTCACCTTTTATTTGGGCTAGCAGTAAAAACAGATGTGAAATGTAAGCTTCTAATCTGAGAAACTCATACTTTTACTAGAAAGAAAAACATGCAAATGTACTGATTCAAAATAAACAAAGATTTCCAGCATCCTGTTAACCACACTGTAACAAAAAAGGTCAGAATAAGGCAGCACCACCACAAGATCATATCCTGCCTCGATGCAAATTAGAAATTCGTGCCTCTTACATGGAACATCTTACTTCTATCTGATCTGTATTACACAAATATACAAAGATGATATACAAAATATATGATGTCATCAGCTCCCCTGGAGATAGGGAATGTACAACCTGCCCAGGGATCTGCCCAATGCAGAATTAGGAGAAACCACGGTGGACTGAAGAAGTCAGAGATGACATATACGGGAACAGTTTTGAGTTGAGTCCTCAGTAGATTAGTAAGACAAAACAAAGGAAGTGTCAAATTTGGTGTTTTAAGGATTAAATCACATTTTCATTATTTTAAGAAAGAGTGTCTATCCACAGGAGACAGTAAACCCTAGCTCCAATACTGATCCCTGTATCCTGCTAAGTCTGAAAAAGTAAAGAACTATTTAATTTCTCTATTAGAAATGCACAGATGCCTACTTTCCCATGCCATAAATGAATTCACTCACAGAGTGGCACTAAACCAAATTTCAGGAGAGCTTTTTATGGCCTTGAGAATCACACATTTGCTGAGGAATGAACATATGTGGTGGGGGGAGCAGAGTAGCGATCGCCCATCCTGTGACAGTCCACCTGCAGCTGCGCATATCTGCGTGGCCACTGGTGAGGCCGCATCTCTCCTGGCTGAGACCCCCGAGTGAGGGTTTCATTTGGTTTTGTTCTAAAGAATAGAGCTTTTAAGCCCCTCCTGAACAAGACTATCACAAAGCAGAGGGTCTTGATTTCGTGGCTCTTTCCAGTAAAAACCCTCACTTGAGTGCTCTGGAAAATGCCCTTCTGAATTTCCTTATGGCTCTTTTCAAATAAAAAAAGGGCAGAAAGGATGAGCTCATCCTTGGGTGGAATCAGATGGAAATTCATTTCTAGATAGCTGAAGTCAAGAGCACTGAGCTTGATAGAGCATCCAGTCACCTGTGGAGTTTACAAAGCCAATGAACCCGCCCATCTCACTCTTTTCATCCCTGCATGGAACCAAGAGTCGTTAATTTTTTTAGTAATTCCATACACGATTCAGGTGTTAGCGAGGTATTGGGTTGATAGATCAGTTAACCTTTTTAAGAAAGTAAGCCATCTCGTTATCCTGGTTCACATTTATTTTTCTATAAGACAATGTTTTCCCATCTCTCTTGGGCCACGTCACTCATTGAGAATAACCATATTTATAAAGCACACTGGATAAATCAATGAGGTTGTCACAGTCAGAGACAAAATATCTGGGGGTCTTAACATTGCAGTCTCTAACCAGTCCCCAGAGATCGAGAAAGTCAGGAACGTATAAGCCTGGTCCCAGGCTTACCTATAACCCATTCAAGGAAGAGAAAGAAATCTCATGGCCATTATTTGTAACTTAGAAAAAGAAAGAAAGGAGCCAGGACATTCGGGTCCAATTAGTTTTTCTTTCCTCCTCAAACCCAGAAATGGTTTCAACCCTCTTTAAGCAGTAAGATATATAGATAGATAGATAGATAGATAGATACCCAATTTTGCTCTGCCTGTACTATGATATTTAGAAAATATGTAAGTTCCATTCCACCTGGTTTGGAGTATACAAACCCAACTCCTAGTGAAACTTGGCTATTGAAAATCAAAAGCATTGATTTTAGACTGTTATCTAGCTAAGGACTTTAAAACTTTAAAAACTCTACTTTGAAACTCAGAGACTAAGTAGGCTGCTTTGTTCTAGATGGAATTCACCTTCGACTTCCCTAGACAATACATTTCAGCTTCAAGGCAAATGCCTCAACATAGAATACAGTGAGGAAATTTATTTCACATTGGATTATGTATTCATTTATTAGATGAAGAGGTGATGCTTCAATAGGATATGAACTAGAAGGTTACATATACTAGAGAAGAAGAATATGCAAAGGATTCTTGGAAGTCCTTAATTGATTTTCCTTAATTTTCCTTAAGTGATTTTCCTAAAAGGCAAATAATATTTTGGGAGGTATTAATCTGATACTTACTCATAAATATTCCTTATATGCACATTACTTTTCATTTCAGCAACACATCCTGTATGCACAAGGCACAGTAATGCTGTAATGTTGATTTGTCAATCAACAAAAATTCAAGTATATGAATTTCCTAGACAAGAACAGCCTACCTCGTAAAGATGTGATTCTAATATTCTGCTTTACAAGCGGCGGGAGGGGGTGGGGGAGAGGCAGCAGGCAGAGGGAGAGGTCGAAGCAGGCTCCCTGCTGAGCAGGAAGCCTGATGCGGGACTCCATCCCAAGACTCTTAACCAACTAAGCCACCCAGGGGCCCTTCCCTTCTCTTTATCTTATCTGTATGCACTATAAGTTTATATTTTGTGGTTATACTGAGGCTTACTTGAAACACCATATCATATATATATATATATATATATATATATATATATATATATCTCATTCGTTTTTAAGCTGATAACAACTTAACTTCTAATATATGCAATAATGTTACCCTTTCATTCCCCCTTATAGTTTATGTTTTTGATAACATAATTTACATATTTTATATTGTGTATCCATTAACAAAGTATTGTTGCTATGACTATTTTTAGTACTTTTGTCCTTTAACCTTTATACTCGAGTTAAGCGGTTAATACACCACCATATCACAACATTAGAGTATTCTGAATGTGTCACATACTTGTCTTCACCAGGATGTTTCCTATTTCCATATGTGTTCAATTACTAGTTAACATCCTTTCACTTAACTTGAAGAACTCCTTTCAGTATTGTTTGTAGGTCAGGTCTAGTGGTGATGAATTCCCTTGGCTTTTGTTTGTCTGGGAAAGTCTTTCTCTCACTTGTATGTATGAAAGACAACTTTACTGGATAAGGTATTCTTGGAGGTTTTTTTTTTTTTTTTTTTTCTCTCAGCACGTGAATATATCTTCCTATATACTCATGGCCCACAGGCTTGCTGCTGAGAAATCCACTGATACCCTTATAGAACACCCTTCACATGAGATACTTTTTTTTCTCTTGCTGCTTTAAAAATTCTCTATTTAGGGGGCACCTGGGTGGCTCAGTGGGTTAAAGCCTCTGCCTTCAGCTCAGGTCATGATCTCAGGATCCTGGGATCGAGCCCCGCATTGGGCTCTCTGTTCACCAGGGAGCCTGCTTCCTCCTCTGTCTCTCTGCCTGCCTCTCTGCCTGCTTGTGATCTCTGTCTGTCAAATAAATAAAATCTTAAAAAAAAAAAAGTTAAAAATATTCTCTAATTATTTAATGTTTTTATTTAAATTCAACTTAGTTAACATATACTGTGTTAGTTTCAGAATCAAGTGATTCTTTAGTTGCATATAACACCCTGTGCTCATTACATCAAGCGCCCTCCTCAATACCCATCACTCTGTTACCCCATCCCTCTACCCACCTCCCCTCCAGCAAGCCTGACTTTGTTTCCTATAGTTAAGAGTCTCTTACGGTTTGTCTCTCTCTCTGTTTTTATCTTTTTTACTTTTCCTTCCCTTCCTCTATGTTCATCTATTTGTTTCTTAAATTCCACATTTGAGTGAAATCATGTGGTTATTTGTCTTTCTCTGACTGACTTATTGTGCTTAGCATAATATACTCTCTAGTTCCAGCCACATCATTGCAAATGGCAAGATTTAATTCTTCTTGATGGCTGAGTAATATTCCACTGTGTGTATGTATACATATATGTATACACACACACACACACACACACACACACACCCCACATCTTCTTTATCCATTCATCTGTCAATGGATGTATAGGCTCTTTCCATAATTTGGCTATTGTTGATAAAGCTGCTATAAACATTGGGATACATGTGCCTCTTTGAAACACTATGTATCTTTTGGATAAATACCTAGTAGTGCAATTGCTGGATCATAGAATAGTTCTATTTTTAACTTCTTGAGGAAACTCCATACTGCTTTCCAGAGTCTATTTCTGATTTTAGTCACTTTTATCATAATGTATCTTAGAGTTCATTTTGGATTGAAATTATGGAGTGACCTATTAGCTTCCTGAACTTGGATGTCCAAGTTTCTCTTCAAGTTCTTAGACATTGTTTCCATAAATAAGCTCTCTCTTCTCTTTCTGAGGCTCCAATGATACATAGATTATTTTTCTTGATGGTGTCTATAAATCCCATAAACTTTTTTTTTTCCCTTTTCATTCTTTTTCCTTTTTGTTCCTGTGACTGGTTAATTTCAAATAATCTGTCTTCATGTTGACTTACTCTTTCTTGTATTTGGTCCAGTCTGTTACTGAGACCCAATTAAATTTATAATTCATTCATTGTATTCAGCTCCAGAATTTATTAGGTCTTTCTTAAGTTTTTTATCTCTTTGTTGAACTTCTCATTTTGTTTTTGTATTGTTTTCCTTATTCTGTTAAACTTATCCATGTTCCTTTGCAACTCTCTGAGCATCTTTAAACAATCATGGTGAATTCCTTGTTGGGCAATTCTTGAATCTCCATTTCTCTGGGATCAGTTAATGGAGTTTACTGTGTCCCTTTGGTGGTGTGATGTTTCCCTGATTTGTTATGATCCCTGTAGCCTGTGTAGGTGTCTGCATAATTGAAGAAACAGTGGCCTTTTCCTGACTTTATGGACTGACTCCAGTAAGGAAAGGCCTTCTACCAATAGGTGGGGGTATGCTAGAACATTCTGTGACCCAGGATCTCCTGATGTGGGGTATTAAGTGCCAGGGTATGTGGTGGCTCTGGGTCTGGGGTGGAGGACATGGGGTCCTATCATCTCAGGCTGCTGGAGTCCCAGCATCAATAACTGCATGGTCCTTGGTAGCACCTGGGTTGGGGGTGGGGGGACGGGCAGCACAGTGCCTTCAAGAGCTACTGGGATCTCCAGTCCAGCATCTCCAGCATCCAGATTGTTAGGGACTAGGGCAGACAGCGGGGCTGGCAGGATCTGGTGGTATACACAGTCCCACAGTGGGGGCTAATTACAGATGTCTGTGTACTGGTCGCAGACACATATAGTAGTGGGGGCCAGGGCCAAATGCAGGTATGCTGGCTGCTGCAGAGGCTCTGGCTGTAGGTGTACACCCCTGTGGCTGCAGGTGCATGGCTTCACAGGTGCATACCCGGCAGTGGAAGAGGAAGGGAATCAGGCCAACGTGTGCAGGTGTATAGCTGGAGGGACTAGCTGTGGGTTATTCCAATGGTGCAGGCCAGTGAGTGGAGATAAAGCCAAATCTGGGCCCACAGCAGCTGTGGGGCCTTGGCTGTCAGCACGTACCTCCATGACATCAGGATCTCACCAGCATACACACAGCAGCAGAGACCAATGAGGGGAGCCAGGCTGGCAACATACAGGAGCACAGCTGGGGGGCTAGCCCCAACTGCACACACACACACACACACACAAACACACACATGGGGGTCCACCATGCTGTCTACACTGGTGTCTTGCACTCACTCTGCTGCAGAGGTCTGGATGGCTATCTGGACAGATCCCAGGCTCCAATTTGGGGAGGGAGGTTAGGGAGAGACTCGGGTGGCTGGCATTGGTGAATGCAAGTACCTGGAAACTGCTGAACTCTGCAGGAAGTTCACGGGAGTTGTGCTGACCATCAATTCCTTCAGAGGGTGGAAGGTGGTGGGGTCCTTTTCAGAGCAAGTCAGGTACTGTAGTCACTCCTGCTGTGTGACTGATACTGGGAGCCCTTACTCATCTTCTTTGTTCCCAGCTGTCTCTATATATCTCAGCTTTGCTGCGTTCTGAGCAGGATAAATTTGACATGGGTCCTTGATGGGATGTCCTGAAAGGCTCAGGATGCTGGTCACTTACTCTGCTCTCCTTTTCAAGTCAAGAACTCCTTGTGCTTGGAGAGTGTTCTTTTGGCACCCAGCAGTGCTGGCCTGGGAGCTGGAAAGACACAGGCACAACAGAGCTGCTCTCCCTTCCCTTTTCATGCAGTTGTTCCCAGGGGTTTTTTCCCCTTCCACTGTCCTGTTCAAGTTTCTTAAGTGGATGCCTCAGCAGTAGCAGAGCTCACACATTATTGACTTCTGTTGGGTGTGGGTGGAGGCTGGGGTCTACTGTGGCACCATCTTGGTGTCATCGCTCTTATTTCTGCTGATTCTTTTTAATGTTGCCTTGTTTCCTTGTGTTCCCAGTTATCTTTGACAGTTTGCTGATTATTGCTTTTGGACAGTTATTTGTGAGGGTCCCCTGGGACCAGGACTTACTCTGTCCTCTGCCAATAAGATATTGTGCCTGCTTCTGCCAGGTTCCTGGGAAACTACCACAAGTGACCTTTTTAATCCAAATTCAAAGGTAGTAGTTCCTTGACCAACTCCAGCAATGTGTAACCTATGACCACAAAATTCTAGAGGTGATATTCATTAATTTTTCTTCTGTTCTACTCAAAGCGGGATAGCTTTCTTTGAAATTCAGGGTGAGAGGTTAGCATTTATAAGTAAATATACCCAGTTAAATTTGAATTTCAGATTAACAAAAAATCATATTTCTTAAGTTTAAGTATTCCCCCAGATATTATATGGAGCATAATTAAACTAAAAAGTTTTTTTAATGTTTAGCTAAAACTGAAATTTAACTAGACAACCTATTCTATCTGACATTCCTAATAATAGGTTCAGTTCTTGTTGTACTTACGCTATTAGTGTCCACCACCTCCGCCCCACACCAGTCCTCAGGCTTTGGCTTTTCTCCCTCCGGTCCCAAAAGGCTGCACATAAAGTAAGGATACAGCAGGGACAAATGCCCCCAAGACAAGTGGCTTCGATGCCTGGGTATTCTTTTTTTTTTTTTTTAAGATTTTATTTACTATTTATTTGACAGAGAGATCACCAGTAGGCAGAGAGGCAGGCAGAGAGAGAGGAGGAAGCAGGCTCCCTGCCGAGCAGAGAACCCGATGCGGGTTTCAATCCCAAGACCCTGAGATCATGACCTGAGCTGAAGGCAGAGGCTTAACCCACTGAGCCACCCAGGTGCCCCGATGCCTGGGTATTCTGTTTACATATCTGATTCAGGTTGTCTTCCCAAAACTGCTCTGGTAGCAAGCCATTATCTTTTTAGCTTATTGATGTCTTTAAAGAAACGGGATTTGTTTTTGTGGGTGGTAGTAGCTTTAACCCACTGTTTTTTTCATGTTGCTTAAGCATAAGTCAAGGAGGCTTGACTTGGATAATCTAGTCCCACTGACCCAGAACATCAGGGGGACCATCTTCAGTCACTGAGGCCTGAGGACTGTCTTCTAAACAAGCTCCTTGACCAACCATATGCAGTGTAATTGCATATTAAGTGTGTAAAAAGGGAGCTGCTTCTCAAGAGGCAGGCATAGCTTCATCTAGCAGGTATTTTTTCATACGTGAAGTGTCAGTGAATTGAACATGTAAAACTGAAGCTTTCATCCCAGCTGGAATTAATTACCCCTTCCTCAGGGCTCTCAGAGCAATTTGTAACTCTAATATGGCACAGACACCTTCCCTGAGGTTATCGATTTGTGTAGACATGTCTGCATTTCTGTTTCAGTTGAAAGCTACTTGATGGTATGGTTTGCGTCCTCACCTTCAGAGCCCAGAGAGCCCTCGGGATGGTGATGGCTGATACGCTTTCTGTACTCAAAAGGTATGTGCTAAATTACATGGAATGAAAGGGAAAGTGGTAGAGATTTTATCCCAAAGCAAAAGCAATGCGCTTTCTGACAATTAAAAAAGTGGAGACGCAAACAGGCAAAACCGAGCTGAAGGCAGCCCTTCTCTGTGAATATTATCGAAGACAGGCAGCAGAGCTGGTAAATACTATTAGCACCTCATTTCAAATCAACTTGCTAATGTCCCAGGTGGGGACAATACTCGGAAAGGATGACACAGAGGATGGATATATGTTAATGAAGCCAGAGAGGAGGTTATGTCTGGAGCCTGGGAACCACATGACCTATGGCGGGGCACAGTGTGGGACCTTAGAAAACCAACTGCCAACAAGGGATGTGCTGGGAAGCAGGATGGAGCAACAGACCTGAGTGTGTAGAACTGGAAACAGGAACAGAAGAGGAAAACTGTTTCTACTGTCAATGGTACCTAGCATGTGCAACCACCTTCCAGCCAACGGCCTTTATAATGCTGGCTGAGGGCAGGAGAGGCGGGGCTGATAAGAGCAGGGTCCCAAGAAGCTAGAGCTAACCCTCCTCGGCTTATGTCCCCATGATAAGGAATTTGGGTCCTGGGGAGCTGTTTGGTAAGTCAGGCAGTGTCCAGAGCAGAGCAGCCAATCATAATCTGATGTATCATCCTGCACAGGGCAGGGGAGGCAGGGCGGACACCACAGGAGCCCAGATAGAAGGCAGCAGGTAGGGCTGGCTGAAGACTTTCCTTTTGGAAAAAATGTATGAACATATGGTTTTGTGGCTGTTGTGTGTTTGGCTGGTGTTCTAGGTTCTGTCAAATGACAACTGCATTTCCCTGCCTCAGGTGTGAAGGGCGACTTTATGTGTCAACCTGGGCCACAGGATGCCTAGATGTTTGGTCAAACATTATTCTGGGGGTTCCTGTGAGGGTGTTTGTGGATGACATTAATGTTTGAATCAGGGGACTCTGAGGAAAGCCAGTCGCCTGCCCTTATGTGGGTGAGCCTCATGGTACCAACTGAAGGCTTGAATAGCACAAAAGACCAACCTCCCGGAACAAGAGAGAATTTTCCAGCACTGGCCTTCAGATTTTGTCTGCATCATTGGCTCCTTCTGGTTCTACAGCAGACTGCCTTCACTCTCAAAGTGGAACAAGGGCTTTCCTGGCTGTCTAATCTGCCAGCACAACCTGCAGTTTGGGACTTGCAGGCTTTCGTAATTGAATATAGGGAATGAGCTAATACTTTATATTACATCTCTTCATATAGGCACGTCCTATGTGTTAAGTTTCCCCAGAGAACTGACACAGAAGGATACAGAAGGATACTTACAGAGGCTGAGGAGATGGCTTATAGGCAAATAGAATAAAAGTGGCTCCACCCTGTACCCAAGAGAATGGCCACATGTAATATTCTTGAGTAATTTTTTTAAAATATTTAATTATTTATTTGAGAGAGAGAGAAAGCGTGAGGGTGAGTGGGGGTAGGGGAGAGGGAGACAATCTCAAGCAGGCTCCCTGTTGGGCACAGACCCTGATCTCAGGACCCCAAGATCAGGCCCTGAGCCAAAATCAATAGTTAACTTAACCCTTAACTTCACTTAACCCACTGAGCCACCCAGATGCCTCTATTTTTGAGTAATTTTTATGGCCCATTTCTCCATTTCCTTCTAGCTGTGACTCCTTAAGCCCTGCCACGTCTTTTAAAAGAGCCTATTGTTTGGCACAATACTGGTGAGTTTGTTGCACATGTAGTGTCCATTTCAAGGAAATCCAGTCTCTTATCAAGACTGACTCCAGAGATTTTTCACAAAATTCTTCGTAAACATCACTATCCGGAAACACTACCAAGTTTTACTATTAGAGAGGCCAAACAGTTTTTAAAATACTACCCTTTGACTACCCTCTCTGTGTGACTTATGGTTTAAGAAAAAAAAAAAAAAGCAAAACAAAATACTATTTTCAGAAATTTTACCCAACTGGGATGGTTGGTCTCCCACCCTCTGTAAGAAACAGGATGTGAGGGAAGGATGTGAGGATAATGGAGAGCTGCTGGCTCACCCATCAATAAACCTTACACAGACACCTTGTAGCTCATGCCCAAACTTCAAAACTCCCTTGTTTTAAATGTTTTATATATTAGAGAAAGGAAAACAGTCTTTCTTCACTTATCTTATCTATACCCAACCTTATGGAGGACTCTACTTGGACCACAAATCTGTACAGGAATGAACCACCTCAACACAGAAGGAACAAAAGAAAGTCATGACACAGGTACCAGTCCATGCAAAAGCGTTGTCTCAAAGGCCATAGGAAGTGACAGAGTCAAGGAGTTACCCCAAAAGGATTATTTCCTGTCTAGGTCTATGGAGATATATCTTTATGCATATAAACATTGTAATTCCATTAATTTACTCCACTACTTTAGAAATATTGATCATCCTGGTTCCAGATGATTTGGGAACCATAGGACAAAGTTGTTCAGCACACTCGGTGTGGTATAGCAGTTAGGAGCACAAGCTCTAGTGTTGGACCACTGGGTGCAAATCCTGGGTCCACCACTTGCTAGGTGTCTATGGGTAAGTTATTTGTCCTCTCTTGGCATCAGTCTCCTGTTTTTAGAAGAGGGAATGATGAAGTACATACTTCAGGGGATTGTTGTAAGGATTAAACAAATCAACTCATTCAAAGTGCTTAACACTTGGGAAATGTTCAATAAATACTATTTATTATTAGATCTTTATTATTCCCAGATAGTTTGTGTATATCAAGAGTCCTAGCAAAAGCTTGGGGTAGACAATAAACCAAAGAGGTAGGAACCTTGCATGAAGTGGTTGTGTCATGAAAAAAAAAAGACCTGCTTAGCATTCCATTAAAAAAAAAAAAAATCACCTAGCAAACTATTTTGTGCTTGTTGCCATACAGAACCTGGTCCATCTATAGATGGCTACAGGCCTTGCTTCAATGTGGAGAATCACTAGGGTCATTCAGACCCTAAGCACCACTGGCTTCAACTTCAAATAAGTCAGATGAATAAACTCCTGACCCATTAGGAGCCAACTTTGGCTAAGAATATTCTGCAAACTGATATATCAAAACTGGTCTGAGTTATTGCTTGACAGCTTCTTTCTTAGCTTTTTACAACTATAGAAAACTTTTCTTATTGAGATAATTCATAAATATATTAATATTTTAGTAGGTAATAAGTATTTCTTATTTTTTCCCAAATTTAAACTGATGGTGCTTATTTGCATCTGTATTATTTCATACCCATGTGCTAAAATGCAAGTAGCAAAAACCAAAAATGATGTAATGTGAGCTTGATTTTTACCAGGGCTGAAAGAACTGAGTTATGATGGCTCTCAGAAGGCCTCCCTGCTGGGAGAACAAAGCTCCAGTGGGAGGTAACGGTGTGCATTTGTTCTGTTTGCTTTGTTGGATTTCCAGGACACTCTTCTGTTCCTGATCTCCATTCTTCACTAAAAGAAAAAAGAAAACTGATTATTTGTCATTCTTATCCAGATCATGTATTCTGCCTGCTAGCAAGTGAATAAGTAAGTTTGAGTTTTCCAATGTACAAAAGGAAGGATTTTGAAAAAAATTCCGCTCCAGAGTTTCTCATGGTCCATTGAAAGTGAACTAACTATCTGCTATCTGTGGTGCATATGAATTCTTATTTGAAAGCTATCACTCTTGGGGTTAACAAAGACTCTGGACCTGCCAGAATCAAGTTCAGCTATGAGAATCTGTTATAAACATCTCCTCATAGGAAAAGGTCATTCATTATTTCCTCATCTTCCTGAAGGAAGAAATTCATCCTTCAGCCTGAACTTGGCCTTGAGAGAGAGAAACCACAGAGAGAGAATCTCTGCTTCCTGACTATGGAGGGGAAAGAAGTCTTGGAGGCAGGCCTGTGCTGGAGAATGTTAAAGATGACAACCTTCCTGAAGTCACCCCGCAGTTAAGAGAGGATGAACCATGGGAAAGTGACTTGGAAGATGCCCAGTCCTTCTTAAAGAACCTGTATCAATTTCAGTACAGTTTTTCTTGATATTTCGTGAGACTTTCCAAAAAGTTCATACTGGAAGGGAAGAAGTAAAACTATCTTTATTGTCAGACAACATGATAGTGTATAAAGAGCATCCTAAGAAATCTACAAAAGCTACTAGAACTAATAAGTGAGCTTAACAAGGCTGCAAGAAAAAAGGTCAAAAACAAGGATTAATAGCATTTTTATATATTGCAATATATGAAACCCTTGAAAATTAAAATTAAGTCAATAATTAAATTTATAATGGTATCCAAAATGTGAAACACTGAAGGATAAATTTGACTAATATGTGAGAACTACTGAAACTACAAACCATTATTAAAAATTTAAAGACCTAAACACATGGAAAGATATACCACTTCCTGAATTGGATGAGTCTATATTGCTAAAATATAAATGCAATTCAAACCAAAATCATATCAGATGCCATTGCACAAATTCACAAGCCAACTCCAAAATTTAACTGAAAATGCAAAGGACCTGGAATATAGCCAAAACAACTTTTTTAAGAAGTACAAAGTTGAAGGACTTAAACTCTTAATTTCAAGTCCTACTTTAGGGCTAGAATAATCAAGAGAGTGTTGTATTGATGTAAGAAAAGACATACAGAACAGAATTGAGAATGCAGAAATAGGTACACACATTAATTTTTCACAGACCACCAGTAAAAAAGGGAATGTCTTTTCCATAAATGATGTTGGAAGTGAGAACAACTTGAAAAATTAACCTCAATCTTTACTTCACTGCACTCATAAAATTAATTCAAATAGCTTATAGACTTATATGTAATAGTACATACTATAAAACTTCTAGTTGGAAATATTGTGATCTTGAGGCAGGCAAGGATTTCTTAGGCACAAAAAAAGTACAAAGCATATTAGAAAAATTATATATTGCATTTGATAAAAACTAGAAACATTTGTTCTTCAAAAGACACTACTAAAAAAAGAAAAGGCAAATCATAGACATAGAAAATAGAAAATGTTCATAGAACATGTTCATAGAAAATGTTCATAGCAGATATATGTGACAAAGAACTTGTATCTAAAACGTATTCCATTTCTGTTAACAGACAACTTAATTAAAAGCACAAAAAGATTTCAACTGACACTTCACAAAGTAAGAAATCTGAGTAGCCAATAAAGACTTGTGAAGCTGTCCATCCTCATCATTCATCTGGAAAATACAAAATGTTAACTATAGTAGACTCCCTCTCTGTACCTATATGCATAGCTAAAATTAAAAAGACTAACAATATCAAATGTTGGCAAGGATATGGAAGCAACTGGAACTCTCAAGCTTTGCTGGTGAGAGTGTGAAATGGTCCAAGTCCTATGAAGAACAGTTTGGTTGTTTCTTTAACTCTTGTACATAAACCTCCCATATGATCCAGCCACTCTACTTCTACCTATCTACCCAAGAGACTTGAAACTATATATCCACAGAGTCTTGCACACAAATGTTTATAGCAGCTTTATAAATAATATCTCCAAACTGGATACAACCCAAATGACTACCAGCAGTTGAACAAATAAATTGTCTAAATAAATGGCTTGTCTATATACAACAGGGTACTGCTCAGCCATAAGGTCCAAACTACAGATACATGCAACATGCATAAACCTCACGATCACTGTGTAGAGTGAAAGAAATGAGACTCAAAAGAGAATATACTGTTACATTTATTTGAAACTCTAGAGAAGATTAATCTAATCTGTAATGACAGAGGCAGGTCCATGTTTGCTTAGGAGTTGAGATGTTAAGGGAGTTGACTGAGAAGGAGCAAAGGAATCTTTTGTAGTGATCAAAACATTCCATATTTTGATTGCACTGGTTATTACATGGGTATATACCTTTATCAAAACTCATTGAGCTATACATTTAAAATGAATACATTGGATTATATGTAAATTATACCTTAGTAGTCAATAATCATAAACTTCACTGAAACAAATGTCAAAAGGTAGCCTCCAAAGTATGTTTCTGCCTTCTTTTCCCATTGCCATTTTGCCTTCTCTCAAGCTGTCTGTCCGTAACACTTAGAAATAAGAGTACATTGGTACCTGTTAGAGTTAACCAGTCATGCATACAGAAAACTAAACATAATGGGGGGTGGGGGTGGGCAGGGAGGGGAATCAGTCTATCCTGAAAGTCATTTAAATTTTTGGATGCTTAGAGTTGATCACCATAAGCATTATTTTTTTTTTCATGTCATTGGTCCATTTGTTTGTTTGTATTTTAATTTTTATTTTTTAAATTTCTTTTCAGTGTTCCAGAATTCATTGTTTATGCACCACACCCAGTGCTCCATGCAATACGTGTCCTCCTTAATACCCACTACCAGGTTCACCCAACCTCCCACCCCCTTCCCCTCCAAAACCCTTAGTTTGCTTCAGAGTCCACAGTCTCTATGGTTCGTTTCCCCCTCCAATGTCCCCCAACTCCCTTCTCCTCTCCATCTCCCCATGTCCTCCGTGTTATTCCTTATGCTCCACAAGTAAGTGAAACCATATGATAACTGACTCTCTCTACTTGACTTATTTCACTCAGCATAATCTCTTCCAATCCCATCCATGTTGATACAAAAGTTGGGTATTCATCCTTTCTGATGGAGGCATAATACTCCATAGTATATATGGAAGATATGGACCATAAGCATTGTTTAAACATTTATTTAAGGACACGTGGGTGGTTCAGTCAGTTAAGCAAGTTCCTTTGGCTCGGATCATGATCCTAGGGTCCTAGGATCGAGTCCCACCTTGGGCTCCTTGCTCAACAAGGAGACTGCTTTTCCCTCTGCCTGCTCTGCCTGCTGCTCACCCTGCTTGTGCTCTCTCTCTCTCTGACAAATAAATAAATCAAATCTAAAAAAATAAATAAATAAAAAATAAAATAAACAGTTATTTAACTATATTTCCTTTCTTTTCATTCAGTTATAGAATAAACCAAGAAAATAAAAAGGCACAGATAAGCAGTAAATTAACATTTTTTTTTAAATCACCTGCCTGAGTGCTTTCAAAAATAGCCTGATTTCATCAACACTGGGGATAATTCTGCCTAGTATAGAATGACTCGGCAGGCTACTGTACTAACATGAACTCAGTCATGTTTCTTGTGCCCCTCAAAAGTGCAGGCAACACAAGGAGAAAAACTGAAATCTCTGAATACGCTGCCCTCCCCTGTCCATGACTTACACACCAACTGTGGGCCTTTGCACTTTCTCATGTTTTCAACTCAGCATGTGCAGGATATCAGAATGACCATCTACTGTGCAACTGAACCTTAGTCGAAGTTTGAAGAAAAAAAAAAAAAAAACCCGAACAACATCAGCTCCTGTTTCTTCTGAATCCCAGCCCCTGGGGCTCAGATATTTTATCAAGACACAGACGCTGGGAAGAAGGTCAGTGGAAATGTTTGGTATGACAGGATCTAACAAACACTGTTGGGATTCCCACTGTCTGGGAGATAAAACTTTATGCTTGATTAAATGGAAGAAAAATCAAATATGAAAAAAATAAATATACTAGTTCTCTCTTGCTTTTTTTCAGAAGTATGTTTAATCTAGAAAATTACTGTTCAAATGCTCTTCCAACCAGCTTTCACTCCCTAGTGCTAACTTGCTAGGATGTGAAAAATGCTGATACTGGAGGGGCTAAAGGTCACAAAGAAGAAAAAAATTGGAAACCAAGAAAGATCTACAAGGGCGGCTGCAAATAAAAAGAAAAAATATATAATAGTAATATGACCAGGCTTTCAAAACTGAGCCCAACTCCCATTCGGCTACCAAAGATTGCCCAGTCCTCTCCCCTCTGACCAGTGTTGTGGAACTGTTCACATTACTGATCCCTCATGCATGTACAACATACACCCACACACACACACACAGCAACATTCTTGCCCTTATCCCCTCACTAACCTGAAGAACAAAAACAACGGTCTGCAGAAGTACAGTCCCAATTCCGTCTCTGCCGTCACACAGATTCCTGCAGCAAATTAACCCCCAAACTAAATCATCAGTACATTCATGTCTTTAACACATTTTTAAGGATCGGTTAGATACCTTACTGACCTTGTTTCCAAATACTTTTCAGCACATCAAGAATGCTTCTGGTCCTTAGTTTTACAAGGTCAAAGTATGTTTGAAATTGATGGATTTATACATGTCAGCATAAATAGGAAGTCTACTCTAAGGATGAAGAAATGGGAGAAGAGAAAAGGAAGTGCATCAAAGGACATCAACGTCCATGGCCCAAGTTCAGTCTTCCATAACACTTAGATGAGGGCCTCATTCTGGAATGTTTCCCCAGGGAGCGCCATCAACTCAAGACTGCAGGATGGACCAGTGACCTGGGCCAGTGCTCTCTGTCTCCTCCCACCTGCCCGCCTTCCCTCTTCACATCTTTCCTCCTTCTTTCCCCTCTTCTTCCCTCCCTCTCACTTCCTCTCCTTCTTTCTTCTTTAATCTTTCGAAAATTCAAATCACCTGTGAATTCATTTACATCTGTGAAATATGTTGCTTAATTTTGCATATATTTATGTTTCTTTGTAATGTTTCTCTGCCATTTTGCTTGCCATACGGTTTTTCTCTCCGCCTCTTTTAAGCACTTAGAGGACAGAGTCCACAAATTCTTTTTGTCAATGTCTTCCCTTTTCCACTCGCTTCACAGTCCAGTTTACAAATATAGGTAGACTCTTGCAAAAGCTTCTGCTCAAGTTTGGTTCTTGGTATATTCTTATTCTTCAAGTGAGGGGCATTAGATAAGCCAAATAAAATTACACTTACCATGTGAAATCATGTAGGTATATTAAAATTTCATTAAAAAGAAACAATCCATTTTCAAATGACACTGAGTTCTCCAAACATAGATTTACATTTATCATATTTTTTCAAGTTGACTCCAGGAGAAGAGTCTTTTTCTAATCCTGTATCATAATGAAATATTCACAGGATTAATTTAGTAGATGCAGTGTACTGCATTAACAGTTAAATGACATCCACTTCGTATCACTTCACTCATTGATCATATTAAAATCCTGAGACTACATTTGAATTACCTGTAATTTTGAGAACTTCAGAAATATTCATATATTCCACACTTTCAGCTTTCTAGTCTTGAGAAGATCAAAGAGATTTGTTCAACTGTGAAAACCTTCTTAAGAGCTTTCTGAGACTCTCCACATCATACACATTTCATATATAAGACACAATTTAGGAGAATTTAGGCCACAGTGGTATAAATGTCAGATTCATTTGCTTATAATATAAATAATGCAAATATTCTTGTATAGCAGCCATGAACAAATTCTGCTTTTTGATGAAATACAGAAGCAGATGGCCCATTCATGGTGTAATGATTAATGCTAAGTAAAGTATTTTAGTATGACTAATTTAAGGAAAGAAAGAAAGAGAGAAAGTAGAAAGCTGAAAGGGAAGAAAGAGGCAGAGAGGTTCTATTTAAATAATATTTATAATTAGAATAGCTGGTGATAGATGATCTGGTCCAAAAAAACTTAATTTTTCAAGTGGGGAAACTGAGGCCCAAAACTCAGAAGTAGCTTGCCACTTTCCTTATGTTTCTGTTTGCTTATTAGAACACCACTTGCCTTAGTAAATATATGCTACAATGTCCTAAGAAACAGTCAACCTGTCATCTGCTAGATTTAAAGAAACATAAGACTCTCTTTATCTTACTGGAATCCCAAGTTAAAGTACTTTCATTCTGGTAAGAACAAAACAAAACAACTGCATCTATTTAATAAATAAGATAAAATAATGAGCCTAGGGTCAATCTCTAGATCTCGAATGAACGTGGAAGTGGGAAACTGGTATATTTACCCTAATATGTTAAAAGAAACCATGGAGGAAGACTGAATGCTTCCTTAGGCAAGAGTTCAAGGAGTTCAGGGGAAAACAATGGAAAATAAACAGGCTTTGGAATTAAAAATAATAGTAATAATAATAACTGAATTTGAATTCCTCATCTAATCCCTAATGGTTATGTGTTATGGAGCAGGGAACATAACTAACTTGACCTTGGTTTCTCTCATCCTTAAAATGAGTATAATGTCCATGTTATGCAATTATAGTGCAAACAGTAGGAGACAACACATTTAAAAAGACAGTACACAGTCTAGCATGTAAAAATCCTCAGTCAACTTTATTATTGTGATGTGTATTATTTACCATCATCTTTTTGGCAGCATTGTTAATCACAATATTATTGGTTCACCTTCAGAAAATCACCTAATCTGTGGCCAGATCCTCATCTTTGCAGGAGATTCTAAAGTTTAATCGTCTCACACTATTCAAACTCACAAGTGACAGATTTGAATATGAGAATGTTTGTATTTTCTTTCAAAATGGAAATTGGTTATGGATGGGGGCTGCGACTGTACTTAAGAGGCAAAATTATATATCAAGGCATGTTTGATAGAGATAACAAAAGAAGGTGAAAACCAATAATAATAGCAAGTATCAGTTGGCGGTCACACTGTGTGGAACAGCTTTCTCATATTCTTTTACTTGATCCGGTATAAACCCTGTGAACTAGGCACTTCCTGTATCTCCATTTCACAGATGAGATAAATTGAGGTATGGCAATTCAGTACCTTGCTCAAGTTTACAGAGCTGAATTTGAAGATAAGTGTTCAGCTAACATTATATTAATATGAAAGAAGGGGAAAACCCTCAGCCTACTCCACACCATCCCATTTCTGTCTACTTAATCTAGGAGTAAAGATTCAGAGTCTCCTCTCCCTTGAACGTTGTTACGAATATACTGACACTTTCCATACTCTGCATTTACTTATCCCACTATAATTGAGCTTGCGTTGGCATTAACATTTTTCCTGGCCAGTGATGTGTTACTGGTCCATGATTTTTAGCTCATTGTGCATTAATCATATATGCTACTCAGCCATAAAAAAGAATGAATACTTGCCATTTACAATGACATGGATGGAACTAGAGGGCATTATACTATGTTTGTGTGCGTGTGTGTGTGTGTGTGTGTGTGTGTGTGTTTCTATATGTATATATATAGAGAGAGAGATCATGGAGACAGTCTGTCTCCATGATCTGCTGTCTATGGGGCTGGCAATCCAGGAGAGCTGATGTATACTTCCACTCTGAGCATAGAAGACCAATGTCCCAGCTTAAAAATAGGTAGAGGACAGAAAATTCTTCCTTACTCTGCCTTTTGTTCTGTTCAGGTCTCCAAAAGGATTGGATGAAACTCATGCACATGGGGGAGGGCAATCTGGTTTACTTATCTCCCAATTCAAATGTTAATCTCACCCAGAAATATCCTTAACATGCCTGGAATAATGTTTAACCAAATATCTGGGCACCCATGTCCCAATCAAGTTAATACATAAAGTTAACCATCACAGGAGCCAACAGACACATAAAAAGATGTCATCAGTGAAATGTGAATCAAAACTACAATGAGATTATCACCTCCCACCTGTCAGAATGGCTAAAATTAACAACAAGAATTAACAAGAAACAATAGGAGTTGGTGAGGATGCAGAGAAAGGGAAATCCTCTTGCACTGTGGGAATGCCAACTGGTACGGCCACTGGGGAAAACAGTATGGAGGTTCCTCAAAAAGTTAAAAATAGAACTACCATATGATTTAGCAACTGCACTATTAGGTATTCACCTAAAGAATACTAATTCAAATACTAATTCAAAAGGATATATGCCCCCCCCAATGTTTATAGTAGCATTATCTATAATAGCCAAATTATGGAAGCAGCCCAACTGTCCACCAACGACTGATAAAAGGATGAGGAAGGTGTAGTATACATATAATGGAATATTACTCAATTAGAAAAAAGAATAAAATCTTGCCATTTGCAATGACATAGATGGGGCTAGAGGGTATTATGCCAAGGAAAATAAGTCAGTCAGAGAAAGACAAAATACTCTATGATTTTACTCATATGTGGAACTGAAGAAACAAAACAGACAAGCAAAAGGGGAGAAAAAAGAAAGAGAGAGAGACAAACCAAGAACCAGACCCTGAGAACTATAGAGAACAAACTGATGGTTACCAGAGGAGAGGTGGGTGGGGGGATGGGTGAAATAGGTGATGGGAATTAAGGAGGGCACTTGTGATGAGGACCAGGTGATATATGGAATTGTTGAATCATTAGGTTGTCCACTGGGACTACTACACCATATTTCAACTAACTGGAATTTAAGCAAAAACTTAAAACTTAAATTAAAAAATTAACCACCACAGGACTGGAGATACCTTAGGATAAAAAGATAAAAACGGAGATCTTGATAAAGGAATTGCTAGATTTGCTAAGCTGTTGGAAGAGAAGGCGGTGATATGAGACCAAACTCCAATCATCTAAACAGACTGGAGAAGCAACTATCCAGTGACCGAAGACTTATTAGACAATCACCTCGTTAACAGTTAGGGCAAATGGGATTATTTCCTTCCTGAAAACAAAATAAAACAAAATAAAGCCAAAATGAGTGAACCGCAAAAACACTGTGGAACACTATTCTACGCTTTGTTTTTATTTTTCTTATTCTCTTAGGCAATGTCTTCAGCAAAAATTCATAAAATCATAACCTCCTCTTAACTTTGGTCTTTAAAGTAATCAAACTAGCTGGTGTCCTTTAAGTTCTGCCAACTCGGAGAATAGCACCACGGCAACAGGATCAACTGTGTTACCTGTAGAGGACCACAAGGGTCAAAATGTGGTGATTGTTCCCTTAGCAAAGTTTTTTCCTGCCAGAGTCAGAAAACAATGCAACAGGCTAGCTTCAATAAGTACTGGAAAATCAAATGGAAAACCAGACAAATATCAGAATGGGTTTGGAACAAAGCGGCAGGGTTTCTGGGCCTCCCTGAGCACAAGGTTTCAAATATCCACATCATGCTGTTTGGAAGCAGAAGTAATCATGGCTCTGCGTCAATGTCCTTTCATTCTCCAAAGGCAGTGCACTCAGAAGCTGAATGAGAAGGGACACCAACCTGAGCCCGATCAACCACCCTAAAACAGAGACTTGTGCATGTCCCCCCTTAGGGGGCCCCCTGCTGCCCTGACGAGTAGACACAAGCCTTTCCAAAGAAGGACAAAGCTTTTGGCAGCTTATTGCCCTGACTCTGATAAGGACAGCTAACTGCACTTGTTTTACCCCATGAAATTGTGTCTTCTTGGTGCACTGTGGATTTTCAGAGGGTCTTTGAATGCTGCTTCAAATGACATCTCTTCCTCAAATGGTGAAGATTCTTCATGACAAATGATGGACCCAGGGGAGAACGATATCACAGACAAGTTGAAATTCAAGTCATTCTCACTGGAAACTGACAGCAACCTCACACTGAGGCTGAGATGTTGTTTTATTGAGCACAGAGAGAGTATCTGCTTAACAACCTTGAAAACCGAATTACTCGGGAACAGGGTGCTTTGGTTTATTGGACTTCTGGTTCTCTGAAAGCCCTTGATATTTCAACTTTTATCACTGGAATTCTTTGAACTTGTAAGAGTCAGTTTCCCATGTTAGTATGTATTTTAGGAGTACACTGAACATGATTGAAGCAGTGGATAGGGACTTGGCACAGACACTTGAATTGTCGGTAGGTAATGGATGAGGAAGGTATGAGGGATTGGAGCGGAGTAATACTGACCCCAGGACATATACCCAAAGACCATTAATTCATTAAGCAAATAATTATTCAATTTCTATTCTCTGTCAGGCAAATACGCCTGAGAGGAAGGGGAGGAATCAACAAAATATTTCACAAATAAATATTTAATCACAGCCAGCTGTGTTTAATGCTATAAAAGCAGTGAGCAACTGACAAATTACAAGGGGATGTTGTAATTCCTGTGCTGGTAGTTAGGGAAATCTTACTTGAGGATTTGATGTTTAACCTAAAATCAAGCAGAAGAAACAGCACTTAACTTACAATTATTTTTAAAGCAAATTTCTGTTATTTTACACTATTTTTAATATAAGCTGCAAAAAACTACAATATACAGAAAAACAAGAGTATCTTTTTCCATAGTCAAATATGGTACCCAAATAGCACACTTTACTATTAAAATGTATTTGCAAATATCATAATTGCTTTAATTTGCATTTTTTATTATTTGTGAGGCTGAGCATCTATTCAAATATTTATTAGCCATACGGATTTTCTCTTCTGAATATACCTATTCATATCCTTCATCCATTCTTTTGTACTTTGTCATTTTCTTACTGATTTGGGTCACTTCCCCTGTTCCAGAGATGAGCCCTTTGTCTATACACTGCAAATCTCTCTGATTCTGGTGTTACCATTCTGCTCACGGGCTTTTATCTTGCGCAGAGATTTTTAATATTAACATGGTCAACACGAACAATCTTCTCCTTTAAATTGTGCATGTTTTACGCTTTAAGATATCGTCGTTTACTCTCAGCTTGTAAAGGTATTCTGAACATTTTTAAATAAACCTTTCAGAGTTTGCTCTTCACAATTGCTCTACATTTAATGTGTTGTCTGATGTGAATAAAGCAAATTGTTTTATTTATTTTTTATTGTAGCCAGGACACCAATCGCCACAGCATCATGTATTGAAAACATTTTTCTGGGGCGCCTTGGTGGCTCAGTGGGTTAAGTCTCTGCCTTCAGCTCAGGTCATGATCCCAGGGTCCTGGGATCAAGCCTCACATCGGGCTCACATCGGGCTCTCTGCTCAGTGGGGAGCCTGCTTCCCCCTCTCTCTCTGCCTGCTTCTCTGCCTACTTGTGCGCTCTCTCTGTCAAACAAATAAATAAATTCTTTAAAAAAAAAAAAAGAAAGAAAATATTTTTCCTCATTGATCTGAACCGTCTCCTCTGTCATTTATCGAGTTGCAGTAAGTGTTCCTGGGCTCTCTAATCTGCCCACCTCCCTTTATTTCCATTTGCTTACCTCATGATCCATACACAGTATCTAAATACTATAGTTTTATAACCAGTCATGCTATCTAGAGGAGTTGTTCCCCAACTTTGTTTTTTAAAGAGAATTTTGGGGGTTTTGGCACTTCATTCTGGCATCTGAGTTTTAGAATCTCCTTATTAGGATTCTGATTGCAATCATACTGAACTGGTGGGACAGCATAGCCATCTTTAAGGACACCTGGGTGGCTCAGACGGTTAAGCATCTGTCTTCGTCTCTGGTAGTGATCCCGGGGTCCTAGGATGGAGCCCCACATCAGGCTCCTTGCTCAGCAGGGAATCTGCTTGTCTTCTCCATCTGCCTCTCTCCCTTTGCTCCTCACCCCTGCTCATGTGCTCACTGTCTTTCTCTCAAATAAATAAATAAAATCTCAAAAAAAAAAAAAAGAAAAGAAAGAAAAGAATAGCCATCTTTATTATATTGAGACTTCAAGTTCATAGATCTGGTTCATGCCTCAATTATCTCATTATTAAACTTTTTTGCCATTTGATTCCACTTTACAACGAAATATTAGAAAAATAAAATTCTGATTATCTTAGTTTTCAGTTGCCTGAGGTTTGAGCTTTAAGACAGGGGCTTCCAAAGAGCTTGATATACTTGGTGGTTTGGACTTAGAAGAGTTAAGTTCCTCATTCTGAAGTGTCCTGGATGACAACTCTAGGAAAATCACGGTTCATAGCAAGTACAATGTTTTGTGAACCATTCTTAAGGATTACAAACACCATTTTATCTCAGGAATTTCCTTTTACTGTGATCTTTGTCTGCTGAGTCTTGGGAGATTTTTTTCCTATTGCCTTTCTTATTTCTAAATTGGTTTTAGTCAAGAAGAAAATTGCACATCTGCAGGAGATACAGCTCTGCTGCTGTCTGATTCAGTTCTACAGCAGGTATTTGATTTCAGGCCAAAACTTCTAACAGCGAGTATAGCAAATGCTGAAAAGAAAATGAAAGTATAGTATAACTTCATTATTTTTATTTACAGTCATTTTGGTCTTGAAATAATCTTTTCAGGCCTTCTTTCCCAGCATACAAACATCTGTTATGTTTCTTTTTCTTTCTGTTTTTCTAGCTCTCTGCTAATTCCGTTTTACATTTTCTAATAGATAGACAAGGAAAGCATATTCTCTAGAGTTCCAGCAGATGGCAGCATAGAGCTATTGTTCCAGCTGGGATGTGCCCTCAGGTCTGCAGAGCAGAGTCAAGACTGTTTAACAGTAGTGAGTCCCAGATACAGAATGTTAGCTCAGTGTGTAAGCCAAGTCCAACCCAAGTGACAAATATAACATCCCCAAATTTCCTGTGCACCATCCAATGGGCCTTCAGAGTGAAAACTATAATATTGCAAATAGCAAATAAAAGGAAAACAAATATACTTCTTACATGCTGGCTGGTTCACTGGAATCATTTGGAAGGCAGTAAAAAGAACATTTATGAATTTGAATATTCTTTATTGGTCAGTTAGGAGAAACAAACTAGAAACCTAAGTGCTTCCTGCTGATTGCTTTGTTACCAGGACTGATTAAAGGTAGTTAGCTGCTGGTAGGACACAGGGTCCCCAGCCATCAGAAACTTCCCTGACCCGCCAGCTTAGGATACAGAGAGACTCATCCCCTTACCGCGCTTGAGGTCTGAACTGCATCCTTCTTGCTGGAAATGACAAAAGCCCTGGAGACTTATTGCAGGGAGACTTGTGCATAACTTAAAGCTCTTATGGCCATCTTTTCTGACCCTCAATTTTTTCACTTGACAAATTGCAATAATAGGACCTTCTCTGCTTTCCTTATAGAGCTGTGATGGGGATTGGAGGAGGCTAGTAGCACGGTACCAGACATCAGAAGATAGACTGAGGCAGGAGAATCTGGAAATACAATCATGGGCTCTGCAGCCCCCCATAAGGGCTTCAACCCAGAGTCATACCATTAATCATTCAACTGTAGACACATTATTCAAGCTAATTAAGCTTCAATGACTCCCATCGTAATATAGGTCTACCTTGTAAGACTAGAGTATATTTATTGTTTTCTTTGCTTAATACATATTAGCTCTTATTACAAAGAAGCATAAATTTTGCCCTGGCCTTGCCATTACCATGTTTGTGGTCTTGGGTATATCACACAGCCTCTTGAAGCTTCAGCTTCCTTATTCTAAAATAAGTTGGATTTTAACCACATTTGTTTCAAATACATATTATGAATTTGTACATTGAAAAGCACCATATAGGGGCGCCTGGGTGGCTCAGTGGGTTAAAGCCTCTGTCTTCGGCTCAGGTCATGATCTCGGGGTCCTGAGATCGAGCCCCACGTCGGGGTCTCTATTCCGCGGGGACCCTGCTTCCTCCTCCTCTCTCTCTCTCTGCCTGCCTCTCTGCCTGCTTGTGATTTCTGTCTGTCAAATAAATAAATAAAATGTTAAAAAAAAAAAGAAGAAGAAAAGAAAAGCACCATATAAATAAAAAGTACCCTTACTGGTCGCCTGGGTGGCTCAGTGGGTTGGGCCTCTTCCTTCAACTCAAGTCATGATCTCAGGGTCCTGGAATGGAGTCCCACATCGGGCTCTCTGCTCGGCGGGGAGCCTGCTTCCTCCTCACTCTCTCTGCCTGCCTCTCTGCCTGCTTGTGATCTCTGTCAAATAAATAAATAAAATCTTCAAAAAAAAAAAAAAAAGTACCTAAGTGGAACTCTGAAGGAAATAAATAAACTCAGCTGACAGCTGTTTTCATGGAAGTGGCCAGGTTTGGGGACTGAGTTAATCAGAGGTTTGTTCCCACGGTCTATAAATAGAGCTCCAGGTAATCAAAATACAATCATCTATTTGATGGCTGTTAAATAGGCGATGGACGCCAAGGGCAAACCAGTAGCAACTGCTCCTGGAACACTGGCCAACGCTGGGCCATTTGGGCTTGAGGAGCTGCAGGTGCTTCCTGAGGGGAAGAAACCTCAGAGCCAGGCACCATTTGACACTGACACTAGAGAAGACTCTGCTAGACCCTTCACTGTAGTTCCATGAATGTCAGCCCTGGCTCATCCATGGCTTATCCTGGAGAGTCAGAGAATACGGATTTGTAGCATTTACCCACCCCACCCCCCAAAATCAACTCCATAAATCTGCCAGAGGTTTCCAAAATTAAGCCATTCCAACGAAGAAATGGACTTCTTACCTGTCAGATGTTACAAATCTGGAATGTTTCTTTCTTGTTACTTATCAGGAGATCAGAGCCTGAGGAAACACCATGAGCCCCTTCAATGGAGTGGTGAGGAGAAGCCATGGTGAAGCGCTCAGGCTCGGAGCCCGCTGGTGGAGTGCTCCAGTGAGGAGCCCAGAACACATGGAGGAAGCAGATGCCTGACAGATGGGAGAGTTCACCCAGGTGGGAGGAGAAAATGAGAAGTTCACCAACACTTCCCAGGGCTCCAGAGCTGAGTCTATCATCACCAGTCCTCAGCGAGCTCAGTGATCTAAACAGAAGATGGAAAGGCCTGATAAAATGGATCAGGTTCAACTTCAGTCAAGAGTAAACCATATTTTTTTTTAAATATTTTATTTATTTATTTGACAGACAGAGATCACAAGTAGGCAGAGAGGCAGGCAGAGAGAGAGGAGGAAGCAGGCTCCCTGCTGAGCAGAGAGCCCAATGCGGGGCTCGATCCCAGGATCCTGGGACCATGACCTGTGCTGAAGGCAGAGGCTTTAACCCACTGAGCCACCCAGGCGGCCCCGAGGGTAAACCATATTTTAAGACGTTGCAGGCAAACCAAAATAAAGCTGGAGGCTTCTCAGTGAGTGTAGTGAATTGGAGCTAAAAGACATCTGAGAAGATCCAGGCCAAGGATGCCGGGGAGAGCACCACCTTAGCTAAGGTCTACAGACATCCCCAGTACTCCCACTGTCCTTTACTGACGGACAGTTGACCTCACGGTCCTCCCATGATCAGCAAGTGCAGGTTGGACGAAGGAAGGAAAGTTTTCTCGCAGGTTTCTCCACCATGCCTGCAAGGCATTGCAGGTGCTTCATTAAGGAACAGCTTCTCCCTCCTGCCCGCCCTTTTCTCTGATGCCACCAAACGCAATTTCCTGCTTTTAGTCTCTGATAAATGGTAAGGATTTGGGAGGGGAGCACTTACGAAACCCTTTATGTATTAACTTAACCCTCACCACAACCTGATGCACATTATAAACCCCACTTTATTCACAAGGAAGATGAGAATCAGATAATTTAAGTAGCCTAATGCATGATATTTAGTAAACAATGTTCGAAGGTATGAACCCAGAGAGATCAATTCCTGAACCCATGTTTCTAACTACACCAAGAAGCAGGCAACAGCAAAGCTGCCCAAATGTATAAAGATTGGGAACTGAATTGAAATGCGGGCTTTAAAATCCCTTCTATCATTCCCTTCAATAATCCTCTGTGTGCTATCCCCTGAAAATAGCAATTTTATCAATCCAATCTAGATTAAATAAATTAACAAGCAAGATCATTCATCATGTAAAGAACTTTAAATATTGATATACATGGTGTTCATTCAAAATTAACAATAGGAATTTAATATATGAAGTCAGTATTTCACTCACAACCTTTTGTTCTATTATACCGCAGAATGATCAAAGATAGGAGTATAATAGTGATTCTCTATATTAATCGTCTTATATTCACACTTGGAAAGAACAATGCGTATTGTTTTCAATTTTTCATTCTTTTTTCATATGTTGCTTTTTCTTAATTACATTTATTAAACTGTAATTTTGCCTATTAAATCTAATAATAAAGAATTGAGACTTTCATGTGTAGTTTTATTTATTTCATTATTCTAGTAGTTAATTTTTAGTTAATTTTATGAAAGTGCCCACCCCAGTGGCTTGAGACAGGAGGCTGGTGTTTTAGCATAGTTAATTAGAGAAACACTAGTGTTATGTATACAAAGGTAAGTCAGACAAGAATTTTCCTGCAGCAGAGTCTAATGGACCTATCAAATAAGAAAAAGTTCATTTGCCTATGAACAAAACCAAAACAGTTGTGTTTTAACCAAAATAGATCTCAAGACCATTTCCTAGCCCAGAATGGCTGGTGCATTTCAGCTATTACCTGCATTCCAGACAGCACAAATGAAGTAGAAAAGAATGGCTCGCCTCCCAGCTTTTATATAGATTCCCAGACGTCTCATACATTTCTGCGTGTGTATCTCTGGACAGACCTTAGTCAAATGATCAGTTACTGCAAAAGGGGGCTTTCACTAGAATGCGGGATTCTGTTACTCAGAAGCAAAGCCGGGAAAGGTGCCTGAGTGGCTATGTTGGTTGAGCCGCGGACTCGGTTTTTACTCTGGTCATATTCTCATGGGTTGTGATCAAGGCCCGAGCCGGGCTCCGTGCTTAGCCGGGTGTCTCTGCCCCTCCCCCCACCACTCTCTCATAAATAAATCAATCTAAAAAAAAAGGAAGAGGGAATAAATGCTAGATCAGAAACTAGACTAACTCTGTCACTCTCAGTAAGTTACAAATCGCATGTCAATAAATAAAATTAACATACCATCTAAAGGCCATGAAAGAAATGCAGATAAAAAGCTAAGGGACTTTCAATGGGAAACCTTCATCTAAAAGAAAAGGAGGTAACACTGGTAAATACCCCTACCTATTAGGTATTGTGCTGGGTGAATTACATACTTGACCTCATTCTTTCCCATAACAATCCTACCAGATATGTAAGTAATGGTTTCAAAATTACACAGTGGTTAGGTGGTAGAATCCTGATTATGAAAGAAGGGATAAGAATATTCTAGCCAAAAGAAGCAAAACTAGATGAGTAGAGATAGGAAATTGCATTTTTCTTCTGCACCAGTAATTACTTCCGTTTCTCTGGAACACGGGGATCCTAGGAAGGAATAAGCTGCTGGATTAGCCCAGGCTGGATCCTGCATAGAATGGATGAATCCCAGCCTCCAGAATTGGAAGTTGAGTTTGTCTCTTGACAGGACTGTGGAACATGCCACAGATTTCAGCCTGGGAGAATAAGAGGATAGGTGGTGGGGAGTAATCATTTATAAAAATAGAATCTAAAGGGAGGAGAGCAATTCAAGTTAGAAGACATCTTACTAGATAGTCAGGAACAATACTTACTCACATTTTAGAAGTGGCCGTAATGGGGATTATCTAACACACTACAAGCATGCATTAAACATGTGTCTCAATTGTATCAAAGTAGACAGATGCATTATCTTTTACAAAGTATGGTTAGAATTCCTCATTCTCTCTTGTATAAACTACCTCTTAAATGCCTCATCTATAATTTACAGGCTTTTCACAGATTTTAATAACATTGTGAAGCAAAGTAAGTACAGAGTCATTGTAGATTTTTACAGTTCTCCAAGAAACTTTTAGATATAACTTGACATCATATTTTAACAACTGGGCCTTATTAATTCCAAAGCATTAAACCTATTTTTCATAGAAACAAGAAGTTTCTTTCACACTTGTATTTCATCACTTAGTCATGTAATTACAATAACAAGTTATATAATCACAATAACAACTCCAACGGGCATAAACAGGTTTGGGAACCAACACAAGTGACCCCTGGTAAGAATATGACTCAGTGGATGGGTGCATAATTTGGGGGCACCTGATTAGCCATGAGATATGTAAGTCATACACTTATGGGCCCCAGCCAATATAATGTATGTCATAGAAAAAAGAGAAACTGGTCAGTTAAACAACTTAATTGGTTAAACAGAAGTCAGGTGAGAGAACAGCTACTGTATTAGATATGAGGTATCACTATTCATTTTTTTTTTCTTTAAACTTTTCCCCCATCATTTTGCTTAATTTTTTTCAAATACTTTCTTCAGGGAGTTTCAAGCACCTATGCCACGTTACATTATTTCTATTCCCCAAAACTTAACTCATGGATCGCTTTTGCACTAACCCCAAAATGATACATATGATATGTTCCATCCTGATCCTCTCTGAAGTACTGACACATAGTTCACATGCTCTTCTCAATTCAAAATAGGGTTGAGGTAGAAGGATTTTAAAGATCATTAAGTTAAACACCTACATCCTCTAAATGAATGTTGCCCAATGGAAATATAATGCAATTTACAAATGTAAATTTTCAAGTAGTCATATTAAAAAGTTAAAAAAACATGAAATTAATTTTAATGTATTATTTAATCCAATATATCAAATATTATAATTTCAACATGTAAACAACATAAAAACAATTATTGATAAAATATTTTACCTTTTTTTGGTACTAGGTCTTTGAAACCAGGCATGCATTTCACATTTATAACACATCTCACCTCAGACTAGACACATTTCAAGTGTTCATTGGCTGCATGTGACTAGTGTCTACTATTTTGGACAGTGGAGCTCCAGGTGACTCGAATGGATGAATCTCTCCTTCAGGAAGTTTAAACGGCTTGCGGAAGGTCATCTAACCATGATTAGTCTTAGCCCAGCAAGACTCCTCATTCCTGCCCCTAACATCATGGGTAAGGAATGGTGCTAATGTAGATTGCCAAACCTAACAGAAGGTTTACAGATCTAATGACTTACCTAATATTGCATTTTTCTGATTATAAAAGATAATCTTGATCTCAGGGTCATGAGTTTGAGCCCCATGTGGGGAGTAGAGATTGCTTAAATAAGAAAACTTAAAAAAAAATAGTAAAATCAAATGTAATAGAATATAATCTTATTGAAGAGAATGTGAAAAAAAATCTAGAAATATATGTAGGAAAAAATTTAAAAATCACTGCTGAGAACAACCACAGATATTAAAAAAAAAATACTACAAACGATACCATACTCATTTTAAAAAAATAACTAAATATTCTAAATACTGTTTTGAGGCTTATTCCCTTCCTTTCCTAGTCTTGACATGTGTTTCTGTGTTCTCAAAGTTTTCTCTCTTCTTTTATTTTAATTATTCTGTCTCTGCATTTAAAATGTTGTGTAATTTTTTTAATCCTACTACCAAAAGAGCAGCTGCCCAAAATGTCCATTTATTAGCATAGGGGCAGAGAAGCACAGCTAGGATCTGGCATCATTGTATATTTAAATACTTCTAATGATCCAAATGTAGGCCTGCCAGAGTCTTCCAGCTGTTAAGAAAGGTAGACGCCAGGTTTATGAATTCATGTAACCCAAATCAACTTATTGTTAGATTAAAATATTTTTTCAATAAAATAAAATTTCCTTTTCAAGAGCACAGCCTGAAATATGTCACTGGGGCTGAAGTATCTGGTAATTTAAACATAGTATGTTCATTTTTATTTAGTTTTACACAACAATCCAACTAACAGCTAGATACAATAGAAAGTCAGAATGATCTGCATAAGAATCACAATCTGCCATTCACACGGAAGGCCACTTTAGGTGCTTATACACATGAATAAAGTTATGACTATAAAAATAGAAGTGAAAAAGAAATAATAAAGAATGAGAAGATTTTGGAAGCATATGGTACGTAAGAGAAAATTCAGGACATCAAATCACAGCAGAGAAATACAAAGAAAATTGAAAAAGTGAATTAGAGGAGGTAAAGGGATAATTGAGTTATTTCTAGCTAATATCACCTAATTGTGACAAATCCAGACAATACCGAATGCTTATGCTAATCGGCCCCTTGTTGCAGCTGGGGAATAACACAGCATACATGGAAGAATTATTGGCCATATTTGTAGGAGGGGACAGAGTTCTGCTTTTAAAATGCACTCCACAATCAACAAGCAAACCCCTCCCTGAGCAACGTGTGTTGAAGCACACAGAGCCAAATTCTCTGACAGCCAACTACTCCCCACAATTCATCATATTTGGCTTCACGTTTCTCAGTCTGTTCTGGAACATTTGACCTGGCTTTGATTGTGCATTTAAAGGCGATCTGTTCTGACTTGGGCTCCCCAGCTGGGCAGGAAGATTTCATGGCATCAGGCCATGGAAAACAGGCAGCAGCTCCACATCTCTGCCCACAGACTTTCAGCAATTATTTTACAACGGAAAGGAGGGCTGGGAACCTTTAGGGGAGATTTCTTCTATATTTTTAGTGGCTTCTAGAGTTCGAGGAGGTTGTTGATTAAAACAGTTTCCGAGGGAAATCCGATACCCATTGCAGTTGGCCAGGAAAACAAACTGGCACTGACCTCTCCCTGAAATTTACCTGAAATATCCATCAGTCTTATCTCTTCATAAACATGTTAACATAACCCCCTTCTGGCCAAATTAGTTTGTTTAATATCACCTCCACACACAAGGCTTTTAACTTCTGCAACCTTCATTCAAGCATGAAAAGCCCTTCCAAGCTCAGGCTGCGGCCCAGGGCTTCCCAATTCTGATGGCCCAACTGAATCGCTCACACGTGAAGCTTTTCAGGATCTCCAGAGTGGAACCCAGGCAGCTGAAATGTCCAAACCTACCACAGATGATTCTGAGCCGCAAGCAGTTACAAACGACTGCTTCAAGCCAAGTTCCCCAAACATTGATGTGTGAGAGAAATAGAACACTGACACAGTTGTTCAACAGAAACAAACAAACAAACAAAAACTAGTCAGTTAGCCATTTCTGTGTTACTCCTTCACAAGTAATAGGAAAGAACATGTTTACACCTGGAGGAGTCCCTCTCCTGTGGGGGCAAAACTAAAAAGGCAACAACACAATTGAAGCCTACTTCTTCATGCCCTCAGGTCAAAATCTGCCAAACTCAGAAGTATCTTGCTACTTTAGTTTTTTAGGGGAAGCAGCAATTTAAATATGAAGATGGTGCATAAATTTGAGAATAAAAATAGCAGATTACATTGCAGGTGGTTGCTTTTCTTTGATACCTAATTTTGAATATTTTTTATTGTTCATTGTCCTTTCAACGTATGTCTTTTCCCCCATTACATATCCCCATGAGTTGTTCATTGATTTTTCACCGGTGACTAGAGGAGGATTTGGAACGAGTCCTATTACAGCCGGGAATCAGCCAAAAACTTGTTGATTTAAGGTATATATTTTATTTCCTAAGCCAGACCTAGCTGGTGTGATGCCTGCAGGTAGAATGCCTAGCCTAAGTTTGCAAGACTGGGGAGACGGCAAAACTAATTGTCTCTCAGTGTCACAGCTAAAGGAGCTAAAAGACCTTAGCTCTTGGCATTCAACAATCTCTCTCTTGAGGAGAAAAAGTAAAGATAAACCAATGTGCAAAATCCAAAATGAGAAATCAAGAATTTCTCACCCTAAACCAAATAAAATAGGGGGAAAAAACGTGAAAAAACTCTCATCCTACAATTTTCATTTGCTCACCAATGATCGCCCAACATCAAACACAATCTGGAACATAGGAGGTGTTTATTTGTTGAATGGTGAATTAATTCATAAATAAGTTAACTACTTCTGAGAAAATGCTGGCTGATACTCTAATAGACTTGGAGCTTGAATATCAATAAGACCAAAAGAGAATAATTTAGATGGATTTGTATAATAAGATATGTATGATTATCATTTACATAGTTCTTTCATTGCAAAAGACACCTTAGGTTAATCAAATAGTATAGCAGACTAGTTAATAGCATGGATATAGTAAGCATTTTGGATTTGACACTAGGTAATTAGACAACTTTGGGAAAATTGCTTAACCTCACTGAAATTCATGTTTTACAATGAATATACATCAATTTTTTAATTGGGAAATATTAATTTTAAGATTAAACACTGTGCTATGTGCACAAAAATTGGTTACCCAGCCCTAAAATAATATATAAATACAGTAAGGTGCTAGAATTGCAAAAGGAATAATTATTTGGAAAATTAGATATTGACCAGAGATGAAAGGGCAACAGTAGAAAAGGTTCCCCTCCCTGCCCCCCAAAATAGAAAATAATTTAAAGAAATAAATGTGTGGTAACTCTAGTAATTATAAAGACATCACATATGAAAATGACTTACCTTTTAGGATTTGGGCTGGTTGGGATGAGACTGGGGCTGAGCTCAGCAGAATAAGAAAAACTAAATTTTATAAGAGGTAAAGGAGGAGGAGAAGGTGGAGGAGGGAGAAAATCGTGCCATTAGGAACCCCCACTGCCTTTCCCTGAAAGTTTCCAGGGAAAGTTGGTTACAAGAAGGAAAACTTGTTTTCCTGCTGGCCGAGAAGGGCCAGATCCTAGAGGCTGACTCTTCAGAGATGGCTGGCAAGTCAGCAGCTACAAGGGGCTATGGGAAGCACAGCTGTAATGGTTTCCCCAAAGGAAACTGGAGAAGAGCCCTGAGAAGGACAGCTGCAGACGTGCAAGCAGTAGCTCTGATTGTGAATACGGATCCTCTCCTGTAACCTCCCACCCCACCATAAATAGAAGAGGTGGACTTCTTGTGAGTCAGGCTGGACCATATTTAAGTGTCAGTGGAAATAACACCAACAATGGTGTTATTGTAAAAGGTTCCATAGTGGGGCGCCTGGGTGGCTCAGTGGGTTAAGCCTCTGCCTTCAGTTCAGGTCATGGTCTCAGGGTCCTGGGATCGAGCCCTGCATCGGGCTCTTTGCTCAGCAGGGAGCCTGCTTCCCCCTCTCTCTCTGCCTGCCGCTCTGCCTACTTGTGATCTCTCTCTGTCAAATAAATAAATAAATAAATAAATAAAGGCTTTAAAAAAAAAAAAAGGCTCTACAGTGCTTCTTGATTAATTGGGTATAAAGAATTGGGGTACAGAAATTTCAGCAGAATGCTGTGACCATATAAATACATTCTGCCCAACTAAAATACATTGAACAAATTATAACCAGATGTTACATGTAAATGCTTCTTGTGGTATGGTCTGAAGGACCAATGGGAAATCCATGCAACTTAAAATATATCTCCCATAATCTTGCTCCATGTTGAATGTCCCCCATTCTTGACTCCACACGTGACATTTCTAAAGAGAAACAACACTTATAGCCAGTGAAATGTGGTATAGTAACTATAAGTCCAGGTCTTAGCAGTAATCAGATTGAGGTTCAAACACCAAATTGACTACTTCCCTATCTTATGACTTTACAAAATGTTCTTTAAATGAAGTCTTTGCTTGTACTTATGAAAAACAGTATAGTAACACCAGAAATTTAGATTGTTTTAAGGATTATGTGAAAATGTGCATAAATCACCTAGCACTGTTTCTGACATACAGAAGATGTTAAATAAATAACAGCCATTACTATATTCTCAGAGAAGGATTATAGAAAAACAGGGACAAGGAAACTAATGTGGAGTGTGCTTCTCAGCACTATATATGCTTTTAGTTATATATGCTTTTAGTTAAACTTCACAATTCACCCAAGGTCACAAAGATAGTAGAGTTTGGATTTGAATATAGAACTATTTGACATCAAAGACCTTGCCCTTCTCACTAAAATTCCCAACCCGAATTCTGTTAGCGTATCATCAGATCAGAATCCCTTTTCTCTTTCTGATCTCCACACATCGCTTAGAAAAGACAGTACCTTTGTGGACATGGTACAGCTGAGAAGGAATGTTTGATCAGAAGAACGAAATAAGTAGTCTCAGAAATTTGGCCCCTCCATAGAAGATCTAACACAAGGGACCCCCCAGTACCATGTGAACTCACCCAGACGCCAAGGGAGTAGGGGAGATGAAGAGGAATGAGGAGAAAATGAAAGAAACAATTTAGAACCAGGAAGATGAACTGCATAAACAGCCCTACCCAAATCCAAACACTTCCCAGGCCAAATACTTAAATTTGGAGTCATATTAGGAGTATTAATATTTTATTATAGTATCAAACACTGAAAGTTCATTCAAATTTGTTAATACTTAGAGATATCAGTCATGTACACCGCATACTCTCACATTCTATAGAGATAGAGAAGAACATAAATACGGTCGCTCCCTTTAGGGAGTTTGCCAGGTGGTGCTTCTGATAAGAGAGTCTCAGATAAAAATGAAAACGTCTAATGAGTGGTGCTCACAAATGTCTATGGAAGGAATGCAGATGCCAAGATATGACCACCAGTTGTGTAACCCAGAGAAAATTTCACTTGAGTTAAACCTTGAAAATGGATTTGAAATAAAGGGGGAGGCAGAATTTTGGAAGAGGCAAGGGAATAAATTAATGGGCATGAGGATAGCCCTGTACGTCAGAGAATTCAGAGCCGTTAGTGATTTGCTTTGACTGGAGATGAGAATCTAGGCTGAAAATTTATAAAATATAAGGCTGAGAAAAAGAAGTTGTTGCTGAAGGATAGACGACTTCCGGTCTCAGGCTACAGGAAGGAGCCTGAAAAGTTTGGATTTTGTTTGTTTGTTGTCTTAGTCAAGAAATGATGATCAATAGACTTAAAGATTCTCTCTACTAACAAAAATGTTCCTTTTCTTTTACCAAGCTTTCCTCTGGGTGCCTAACAGTGGTTTAAGGACATTCATGATTTTCATCTCCCTTCAAAGGGAGGAGCTATAGCCATTCAGTAGGTAAACACAAAACCAAAAGGAGACATCAGATTGCTAACAGCTAAACCCCAATCTCCAGGTTCTTTTTTTTTTTTTTTTTTTTTAGGATTTTATTTATTTATTTGACGGAGATCACAAGTAGGCAGAGAGGCAGGCAGAGAAAGAGGGGGAAGCAGGCTCCCTGCTGAGCAGAGAGCCCGATGTGGGGCTCAATCCCAGGACCCTGAGATCATGACCTGAGCCAAAGGCAGAGGCTTAACTCACTGAGCCACCCAGGTGCCCAAGTTAAGCTGAATCTTAACAAATGTTTGAAAGCAAATCAATGGAGAAAGGCTTTCAACAAATGGTGGTAGAATAAATGGACATCCATGCAAAAAGCAAACAAACAACTTTGATTCATACCCCCTGGTATATTTAAAACAAAAAACTTAAAAGGATCATAGACTAAAGGTAATATGTAAAATTACAAAAATTCTTCTAGAAGAAATCTGCATTACATTGGGTATGTCAAAGAGTTTTTAGATACAACTCCAAAAATACAACACATAAAAGAAAATATTGATTCCTTAGACTTTCAAAATTTTAAACTTTTCTCTGTGGAAGACACTGTTAACAAGATGAAAAGACAACCCACAGAATAGGAAAAAAATATATGTAAATCATATATCTCATAAAAGTCTTGTATTGAGGATATAAAAACACTCCCCAAACTCAATAATATAAAAACAAAAACAAAAACACCAGATAGAAAATGAGCAAAACAGGGATGCCTGAGTGGCTCAGTTGGTTAGGTAGCTGCTTTCAGCTCAGGTCATGATCCCAGCATCCTGGGATCAAGTCCCACATGGGGTTCCTCGCTCAGAGGGGAGCCTGCTTCTCCCTCTGCCTTTGCCTGCCACTCTGCTGCCTGTGCTTGCTCTCTCTCTCTCTGACAAATAAATAAATAAAATCTTTAAAAAAAAAAAAAGAAAAGAAAATGGGCAAAACATTTGAACAGACACATTACCAAAGAAGATATATAGATAACAAATAAACATATGAAAGCACCCTCATCATCATTACTTTTTAGGGAAATGCAAATTAAGAACACAATGAGAATTTACCACCTACCAATTAAAATTGTTTAAAATTTTAAAATCTGACAATGTCAAATGTAGATGAGGATGTAAAGCAACTGTTTAACTGTCACACATTTCTTGTGGGAATTCAAAATGGTACAGACACCGGAAAATAGTTTGTTGGTTCCTTTTTAAACTTAAACATACGTTTAACATATGATCCAGTAATCCCACTACTAGGTATTTATACCGAGCTAAACTGAAAAACGAAAGTTCAAACAGCTTTATTCATAATTGCTCAAAACAAGAAAAAACCTTGATATCCTTCCATAGGAGAAACAAACTCCAAAACACCTGTCCATCACAACATAGAAATTATCTATTTATTCACAAAATGACATGGATGAAACATGTGGGCATTTTGCTAAGTAAAAGAGGCCAGACCCCAAAGGCTACATATTTTTTGTTGTCCAGAAAAAAGGAAAGCCATTGGGTTAGAAAATAAATCAGTGGCTGCCAGGGTTTGGGACTGTGGGTTAAGTTCAAAGGAATAGCTAAGACACTTATAAGGAAATTGAAACTATGCATTTGACAAAGTCCAGGAAACCATACACAACAAAGAAAGAGTTTTACTGTATGCAAAACAAAAACAAAAAGCATCCACTTCTATTCCACACTAATTTTAATTTTCTCATTGTGGCAGATATTGACATACACACACATACACACATGTACACATAACTTCTTCAGTGGCATCAAACTATATGCTACTTTTCCCCATTTCTGTTGTTTAAAATAAGAAAAATGAAGAGTTTGGGCAGATTTGGAACTTTACCAAGATGTAAACAACAGTAGGAGATAATATTGTATGATGGTTAGGATAGAAAGTTCCAGATCTAAATCCTGGGTCCTGTCATCTAAGAGTTAAATGATCTTTGGCAAAATACTCAGTTCCTCTCTCTATTCCTTAGCTTTATCATTGCAAATTTCAGATAATACCTGCCTTACAGGGTTGTTATAATAATTACATGTGATAATATATGTACAGCACCTGGGGTTAAAAAAAATAGAAAGTCCAATTTAGGAATGATTAAAAATAAGTATTAGTAAGATTCCAGCTTGTGCCTATAAAAATAATTTTTTAAATATTCAATTGCTGAAACAGAATGGTTTTATAGTTATATATTTATAACATATGTTCTCTTTTTTGCTATCAATCAAAATGCTGATATGTATTATTTAATAACATACAGATAACTCAATATGTTGCATATATCATACAACCCCAGAATCCAGGATATTTAATTTCTAACTTTAGTTAGAAGTATACATAGATATGAACTGACATGCACAACTCCAAATTACTGAATAAATAATTGAAAATAATTGAGTTAAAGGCAGCACAAGTTGTATTTTAATAACTTAAAAATTCAGATAGGACACTCTATCGCCCTGTATATTGTTATAACTACAGCTTCATAAACTGGATCTTTGCCTAAGTTTATGTCAACCCATTAGGTCTTTCTCTTTATTATTTCTTGATAATCAATAGCTATCTCCTGTCCTTGGTTCTTCCTTTATAGCTATTTGTCCTAAATGGGACAATCATTCACTTTGCTATAATAAGTAAGATCTCATGGCTCTTTGGCTGTGTCTCTCAAATCACTTGGCATTGGCTCTTACTTGTTCACTGTTTTTCACTCCCTCCTGATATGCTCTTTTCTGCAATCCCGATTAAAGCATAATGGACTTCTCTAGATAATCTATAAGATTCTTAAAAAGGAAAGACCCTGGACAGAAAATATGGTTTGATGAGCATAAATCGGATGAATTTTAACTCACACAAAATATTGGCTATCTCTTAGCTTTCAAGTGTTCTGATCAATACTATTAGTATTGGCATGTGCTTTTTACCTAGTAACAGTGCAAGGATTTTTTATTAACTTCTCTCTTCATGGAAACATACATTGATTCCGTATGCCTCATTTTAAATTAATGGCTTATATTTATCCATTCACATTACTCAGGAAAGTGAGAATCAGATTTAGGCTACTGATAGTCATCCATATAAAGGAGGGACAAGCAGGCCAGGGCCTGTCTGTTACATTTCACTTACGTTACACCTGTATGACTCCTAATTGAGGGATCCCCTGATCCAGAAGACAATGAGTGATCCCTAGCAGTGAAATCACTCAAGAACGCAGGGCCTCAGTGTGTATCAATATGTGCTAAAGCGTATGGTCCGTATTCAGTCCCTAAACAAAGTCACACTTAAAATTTGAATCATGACAGTTTGCTAGCAGCTCATGCCTTATGAGGCAATGCCACATTTGGCCAGTAGATAGCACTCAAGATATTTCAATAAATGAAGAGACAGTCTCAGTGAGATTATGAACCCTGCCAGGGAAACATCAGACAAGTTCATTTTAGATCAGTGAAGGGGCAATATAGGTGCCTCCAAATGCTTAGAAATTGGGATTTTTGTACCAAATCCCAGTAACCTTTTAATGTAAATCTGGACTTCATTAGGGTAGGAAAATTAGCCCACTTGTTTCCTAAGACAATTGTTGTTTGAAGGCAAGGAGACTACCATTCATTTGACACAGCTTGAAATAAAACAGGAACGCAGCACTTGAATAGCAATGCCGAGGTCCAGAGGGACCACGGAGTGGAATATGGCAGTTGCATTTCACAAAAAAAGACTCAAAATGTAGTAGACATCCATCCTGCCAAAGAGCACAGTTCAAAAGCGATGTGTATTTCCGAATGCAACATTTGAATAACTAAGAACCTGGCTGTAAACAAAAAACTGAGTCATAATTGCTGGAAGCCGGCGCACAGTGCCTTGGTGTGGTTCCACCTACTGGTAAATGTGGCTGCGGCGATGCCTTGGTAAGTGACGGCCTCTGTGGTGCATAAGGAGGAGTTCTTGTTCTTTAGAGACAAAAAGCAGTAAAGCCAGCTGCTGCCGCTGTGATTTTGCACACCCAGTTCTTCTGATACAGCAAGTGCGGGTCTGTGCTCACAAACGAGGTGATGGGTACTGAGGTTCTGTCCGGGCTGACACAGAAAACCTGGAGTATGAGCAGTTAGGAGATGAGAGTCATTCAGTTACCCATCAAAGAAAACTGGAGGCACTTTTGGGCAAGAAAAGACCATGTTAAGAAAAAAAAAGACATCTGAAAAGAATCAGTGAGGAAACTAAAGAAACAACTTCAGCTTCCTTCTGCAGAAAATTGGAAGTGGTTGCAAGTGTCAGGCTATTACAAAAGTCAGTTCCTGGGAGGACTGGTTTTATTCCCTGCTCTTGGAGGTCTGACCTCAAGCTGTCTGCAACTGCTACCCCCAGCCCACTTTAATGCACTTACACACTCAAGATGGCCAATCCCATACTCTGCTCAAAAATTTCTAAATCTAGCCTCAAATTCAGTGAAACTCCTTCAACCTTTGAACTTCCATTCATGGGAGCCATTACATGCTTCTGTTGTCATTGTTTGATTTAAGTCTGGGTTTGGGCATGAGCAACCAAGAGTGCCTTGTTAATATGTGGGGCGGGGTGGGGGAGTCCTCTCCAAACTTTCTGCATCCCAGATTTCTGAACCCTAAGCAAATTTCCATTTGATTACCCAACATAGCATTGTGTAAGTGTGTTTTTCCTTTGCTGTCTCTTTCTTTCTTTTTTTTTTTTTTAAGATTTTATTTATTTATTTGACGGACAGAGATCACAAGTAGAGAGAGAGCAGGGGAAGCAGGCTCCCCACTGAGCAGAGAGCCTAGTGCGGGGCTCGATCCCAGGACCCTGGGATCATGACCTGAGCCGAAGGCAGAGGCTTAACCCACTGAGCCACCCAGGCGCCCCTGCTGTCTCTTTCTTAATCATTGTGAATCGGCTAGGCACTCCATCCCATCCCAAAATAAGCCTAGCACAGTTGGTCAGAAAAGCAACTGATATGGAATCTGGTGTTCTCCGGCCATGGCCTGGCTGTGTGACCTTGGGAATATTGCTTTCCCTCTCTGAGCCTCAGTTTCTTTATCTATAAACTGAGGGGTTAAGCAAGATGTTATAATTTTAACTTTCTATGCTCCGTTATTCTGCCTTCACACAACCTAGGAAGCAACATCCAAAACGGGCTAAATGACTTCCTAGCTGTGATACCCACCATATTTGATGTATAAGTGGAAAAGGTGATTATGCAGTCCAATAATCACACATATATGGACAATGCATGGAAACATACATGGAACAATAATGAAAGGTTTATTAAAAAAATCATTCCGATTTGTAGAGATGTAGTGAGATGTAGCACTCAGGGAGAGGCTCTCTCTTGCCTTGTAAGTCTTGATGTTCTCTTTACCCAGCAGCCCTCCCATCACAGGACCCACTGGGAACCCCAGGCCACCTATCTCCCCACTACCTCTCCTTTTGGCTACAGACAGTGGCATCAACCAGCAGCTCACTCCTGCTAACACCTTCTAACATCCATGGACGAGATGGTGAAGACATACTATTGTGGCCACCAACTGTGGAGAAAAAAAACATGTCACTACAGAGGAATCCTTTGATTTGTGTCTGAACCAGGAGCCACTGAGATGCTTATGTGATAAAACTTCTATAAATTCCCCAGTCATGGTGCAAATATCTACACAGAAGATCTCTAGCTCTCTCTTGGCATGTCCTATGTAACTAAGAATGTAAATAGGTTCAAACAATATTCCGTTAAAACCTCAATGCATTCCAAAGTTGGGGGGGCTACAATTCTGTAGGGGAAAGAAGGAAGGCAGGAAGGAAAGGGAAGGGAAGGAGGGGGAAGGGAAGAAAAACAGAAGGAGAAAGGGAAGAAGGAAGGAAGGAAAAAAATACATTTCTGGTAGACTAGTACTTCTCAGCCATGACTGTATAATGAAAACTGGGTGAAAAATATCAGTGTTCAAGCCCATGTTAGAGTCGTTAAATTCCCCAGTGATTCCATGTGCATTCAGGGTTTAAAATCAATGTAATGTGGCATCATATTTTATTAAATAGTGACTCAATAATATTCAATTACTCAACAAGAGTGGCAACTAAAACGGATTTTAAGTTGTTAAGAATTGCTGCTAAAAGCCCACCAGCTTATTACAGGGGTCTAAGAGTTCCAAAGGCTCTCTGAGCATTCCCTCTTTCCTTGGGGTAAGTACTGCCATATTCCTGAGTCCTGAACCCCACTTCCCTGAGGGCTGCAGAGGGATCTAATTCTCCTCATGTCTCACTCTTCTAAAATTGTTGCCAGATCGATGCTTCAGGCTCAGTCCAGTCAAACATCTTTTCCTAATAATAAGACAGACTCTGGGGCTTTTAGCATCCATAGATCATTCCCACAACTCTTATTAACTAAAGGTCCATTCATTCACCACATCAAAACTTTTATAACTGCCAGCCAGTCGAAAACTACCTGAGGCAGAGTGATGAATTGGAAAGAGCACCACCGCACAGGAGGCTCAAGGCCTCGAATCAAGCTTCAGATCCGTCTCCCGATGACCTGCAGCAAGTCGCGTAACACTTGGAGTGTCTGTCTCCTTAAACATAAAGTGAGAAAGTTGGTTAATGTCTACTACCTATTGCGACTCTGAAATGCTACTCTGCATAGAATGTTCTTATCTATGTGTTGGTGATGGTGCCAATGAACAATAGAGCGAGAAAGTAAGTACAGGGAAGCCTAAGAAGAAAGCTAATGGTCCAGATGAGCAACAAGTTGACAAATTTGCTCTCAAAGCATTGGCATCCCTATAAGTTGCCTGTTTGAAAGGCTACAATGGAGTCATATGGCAGTAAAATTTGTTAGGTTCCACTTTCTGCCACTTGTCTGTATGAAAAGACAATTTTCACTCCCCTCACACTGTGAAAACCACCCTTGCAAAATGAAAAGGCAATGATCTGATTCTCTAGCTGTTAAATTGCCTATACGAGAGAAAGTGGTGATGTTTAAAGTGAAAAAAAAAAAAAAAACCCTCCAATATGCCAGGAAAGTTTAAAAATATTCCAACCCCAAGTTCAGTTCACTGTTCCTTTACAGCAGCTCATGCACCCCCATCTCTGCATTCTTGTCTTTCCAGTGACCATGACCATCTCATCATGTGACCTCCTCCTCAAGACCACCCTTCATGTACATCTTTGCCACTTGATGTGCAACTTTCCTCCTCCCAAAAGTTGTAAGACTCCTTGTTTCCTGCAGATCAAGCTAAACTGTTCAGCTTGGCATTCTCAGATCTCCACTGTCTAGCCCATAACCTAACTTTCCTCTCACTTTGCCTCAACATATTTCCTCCAGCCACTTTGCTCTACTCACTGTCCATCTATCAATGATGGCATATGAAGTCCCTGCACTTTGCCTTGCTCAAGCTCTTCCTCCCACATGGGATGGCTCTTCCCATTTTCTCCCACATAGACTCACCTTGGGCATTCTTGGCAACTGAACCAGCTCCCATTTCACCTCTGCCATGAAGCCTTTGTGTTGGTTTAGAATGATCTTTCTCCCCTCGAATTGCACGAGGCAGCCCTTAAGCTTACACTTTCCTGTAATGTCTACTGTGTTCTGTTTATTACATGTTTCCTGATTAGACTGTATATTCTGAAGGACAAAGCAACACATTAGAGGCTACTTTCTGCCTGTTTCTCCTCCTTTCTTCTTTCCTTTCTACCTATTTTCCTTCCTTCCTTTCTCCTACTTTCCCATTGTATGTACAGCAGAATAGAGTAAAGTACCAGTAGTCACCTTATTAAAAAAACACAGTAATACCAGACCTTAATCAATGAGGCCCTTGGTGCTTCTCTCTTACACAGCCTTATCAACGGAACACAAAAGTTTACTCATGTCCCTAAGCTTTTAGCTTGGAATTCGACATCATTCAGCGTGTTCCCTTGTGAGTATACTTTGTACTACTCAGACACATGTCCAAGTTCAGGTCCCTTTAAAATTTTGTGTCCACAAAGTTATAGAAATGGCCCAAGAAATATGAACCACTTTAAAAAGTTAAGTATTCCAGTAATTAAATTGCTTAATTATTTATTTCAGTTGAGTGTTAAGTCAACCACTTATCATTTAGAGAGTTAAGGATAACAGAATTAGAAACTACTAAGTCAGGAAGGGAGCCCACTTTCTGGTTTTATAGATGAGTCAGCTGAGGCTCAGACACCAAGTCTAAATGAATCTAAATCTTGCAAAGTCCTTTGCCCCCCCCTTCCTCTTCTAGCGGCATGTCTCTAAAAAGGGGTTCCTCTATGTCTGCCAAACCCTTCCCCATGTAGTCCTTTTTGTTTCCCAAAGACTGTCTATAAATAGCATGCAGCCTTACACAGGGACCTAAAGTTGGACAAGAGGATCAACCCATAGAGATCTCTTCCAATTTTTGAAATGATCTTATTTATGCTTCTAGGATAGAAAAGCTTTCTAGAAGCAGCCTCTAAGCCTTGGTGAAGAGAGAACTTTTATGGACCTGAGGGCTAGCTATAAGAGGTGAGTTATAGATTTAGATATGTAAATAATGATTGTGTCTAAGAGGCAGTTGCACGGAATAGTAAGAGTCTGAGGACAAGCAGAAGTGGCACAGAGCTGGTGCATCCTTTGCTACTGGGTTCTGGAACTCCCAGCCAGGCTTGGCAAGGGGTTAGGAAGAACACATGGCCCTCCTTTACGTTCCTCCCTCCATACACAGAATGGAGTTGTGTTAGAGAGATGCCCCACCTGTAGCCTCAGAAACAACATGCTTTTAAAGTCACACTGGGATCCCAGAATACTCTCTCTCTTCGTCTGTACAATCTTGGCACACCCGGTGAAAAGGTGGGACCCTGCCGCACCCAAGTTAATCCTACTATTCTTGGGACATACCTGCAAGACCCCCCTGCTTCACACGCGGTCCGAAGACTTCTAGACGCCCCCTTCATTTCTATTTCAGGATGGGAGGTGGGTTGTAGGAGGAGAAGAAAGGTTTTCCTAAAATTCCCCTAGGAATTTCCCCTAACATTTCAGCCCAAACTTCATTTTTTGTTGTTTTATTTTTTGAAGACTGGAAACCAATTGCAATTCTTCTCCCTTGCCTCAACGTGTTTTTCTTCCATAAGTAAGAGTTTTGCGTTTCTGGAAGCAGGAAATAGCCTTATTTCGCTCATTCTTTTTGAAGCAGCTGCCTAGAGACTCATCCCTGGAAAAGTAGTTTTTACCTCTCTGGATCTTAAATTTCCCACCTGCTCAATAAAACGGTTGATGAGCGATGGTCAAATTCTCATCCACCATAAACAGTGGAGGAGTCTGAGGCCCGCTGCCCTTTGACTTTCTCCTGGAATGTCCAGCACAGAGGTAGTTGAAGGTTAAGGATCTCTCCAATGCCAAGTGGTTAACATGGGGGTGAGGCTCACTGGTTGCAGGTTTGCAGCCTCTCCCCGGCTCAAAGACACCCCTCTCCAACATTTCTCGAGTGTGAATCTGCGGCGGAGTCTTCTCCATTCTTTCCCGCGTCCTGGCGGAAGGTTTGTGTGGCCCAACTCTGTCGGTCTCCCGGCCACCCAGCTGTCTATACCATCTTTAAACCCAGTCGAGCCCGGACCGCACACCTAGCTCGGTTTCTCACGGTTCTGCCACTACCCCTCTTCTCCAGGTGCCTCTCGGTTCCCACTATTTCCTACTCTCAGAAATCTCTTCAACCGCACCAGCCACACTTTGCACCCCTCGCTTGGGGCTCTGGAGCTAGGCGCGGAGGTGAAGTGGGGCGCTCTCCCGGGGCGTCCCGGGCTCCAGCTCCACCTCCACCTCCCCGCATCAGCCTTTCTTGTTCGCTGGCCCCCACGCCCCGCCCAGACCCCTGCTGCCTTCCCTCCAAACTCCTTGGGTGTTCTCCCGGAGCCCTTTTTCTTGCATCCATGTAGGGAGACTCCTCCCCGCCCTTACCTCCCCAGTAAAACGGGAGCGGGTCAGTGGGCAGGGCGGCTGGCCCAGCCGAGTCACCGGACCGGCTCTCTGCTGGGCGGGGACGGGGACAGAGAAGGCTACGGGCCTTCCCCCGGCTCCGGGGAGCGCTGAGCTCTGTCGGGCAGCCGCACCGCGGGGCCGGATCACTAGAGCAGCCTCGCGCGGGAACCCGGCACCAAAGCGCCGGAGCCGCCGCCTCCAGCCCGCTGGCGTCCCCCGCGCTCACCCCGACTCCGGAACGCCGGAGCCTCGGGCGCCCCTGAAGCCTCGCTCAGCGTGCGGGTCTCGAGCGGCACGGCACGCTCTTTTCCAGGCCCCCAACAAGGAGGGGCGCGCGGGGGCCCCCAGAAGCACCTCCCGCCAGCCCGCCCTCCCCCTTCCCCGCCCGCGCACCGGGTCCGCGCGGCGCGGCGCTGCGCTCGGATTCCGGGAGGAAAGCGCCGCGCGGTGTCCCTGGCGTCCTCAGTCCTGCCCCTCGAAGTGGAGATGCGCGAGAGGCAGGCGAGGGCGCGCAGCTCGTGAGACGCCGCGCCAGCCGGCACCATGCGCCTGCGGCCGCTGCCCCTCGTCGTGGTCCCCGGCTTACTGCAGCTGGTGAGTGTCCGGCCCGCCGCGCGCCTAGCGCGCGGGGGACGCGTTTCGGCGGGAAAACCGCGTCCGTAGCCGACTCAGAAGCGGAGACTGGGGTTGCACGGGACCTCGGGGCTGGGAGCACGCGGAGTGGAAGGAGTTTGGGGTTGCTTTAGGGGTTGGAGGGGAAGATTCGTGGAATTTAACAGAGTGGACCTTGAGGCGGATGGAGGGTTTAGCAAGGATTGGGACTTGAGGGCTGGGGTAAAGTAGGCAGAAAGTGGCCGGGGAAGAAGATGCGAGAGGGGATGAGAGTAGAGCGGTACGATGAGGATGGTCTGAAAGATTTGCCTCCAGGCCAGAGTTTGAGGGGCTTGGTGGTTTTTGTGTTTCACATGGTATTTTGCCCGGATGCCTGCAGACACTCCTTTCAAACGGGGCGTCGTGCATCCTTGTTCTCAGGGTCAGTTAGTAGCTCCTTGCTAGGGGAAACTTAGGCAAAAGACCGATTTGGGAATCGGGGGGAGATTGGGTTTGTCTTCGTTTTCCGTCTGGCGCAAGGGACTGGGATGGGGTTTTGTGCCGGTGGGGATGCGGGATGTAACTTTCACGCCCAACTCCACGCTGGAGCCCCCTCTCGGGAATCTCTTAAGCAGTATGCTGCCAAAGACCTCTCCCGCCTCGTCTGGCTGAGGGGGCTCTGAGGAATATGAAGGCCGTTAGAGGGTGGTTCAGGGTTCTCCGGCGAGGTTTTGGGTGACTGTTAGTCCTTTAACTATCTTCTCTCCCTGCTTTTCCCGCGTGGCGCCGCGCTCTCCTCCTCCCGAAATATGCCTCCATAATGTAGGTATTGTTAGTTAATTATACTTAAGGGAGATCCCAAGTAAAACCTTCCAGAAGACAACTTTTAAAGTAAAATTAGAGAAAGGGACTGCTTTCGCCTGTGGATTTCAATTGTTCTCTAGGCACTTAACCTTGATACAGTGCTGTTAAGGGTTTTCTCCAGGTTCCACGGTTTCTTTGGTCCTTATACTTAAGATTTTGCTCAGTTAGCTCTGGGCTGTTAAAACAAGGTTAAGGAAACCAAGTTCTCAGAGAATGGTGATCTCTCCCTTTCTCCTCTTTTCTCTCCTCTCTTCTCTTCTCTTCCTCTTTCTCTTTTCTCTTTCTCTCCTCTCTATTATTTCCTTTTAGAGGGAAAGATCAACTAACTTAAGAAAGTTTTTCTGTGAGATGTATGATACTGTAGATGCCGAGGTACTTGCAAATTTTGAGGATGGAAGGGATTCTAAAAGGTCTTAGTGAAGGGGAGAGGATAAAGAAAGGCCTGTCCATTCTGGTTACAACAGAGATTAGCTTTGCTCGCACAGCATTAGGTAAGAAATTCTTCAGTGACATCAAGAGGAAAATGCAGTCATGTTCCCACATGTCCTTCATGGAGCCATCACATCCTGCCTATATACAGTATTGCATGTTAAAATAAATTTTACATCTAAGGCATTGTGCATGCAACATATATGCCACATTAGACTTTAGTATCACTTGCTTTTTAAAAATGTTTAAGCTGGATTCCAATAAAAGATGGTCTAACCAGCAGCATTTGTATGGTGTATATAAATAAAACTCCAAAGGCCTAGAGAAATCAGGTACTTAGGTAAGATTTTCAGGATATCTTCATGAATCTCTTAGTTAATTTAATTTTGCATTCAGTGATCATGAACTGTGTATCTGTTCCGCTGTGTTAGACTCTTAAAGATGAGGAAATATATTTGGGCATATGATGGGAAAAGTTCTCCTATCAGCCACCGTATTGGAAATGTTACATTTTTTTTTTCACACCACCATAGTCAATAAGAAATAGGAAATACATCTTGAAGGGATTATATACCCTCCTTAAGAGCTAGATTCTAATATTACAGCATGGATTGATTGATTCATTTTTAAGGAAGCTTATGTCAAATTCTAATCCGTTTTTGGATTGTGCTTGGGTTGTAATGTTTTTTTCCTGGAGCACTTTATCATGGTAAGTGAGGTGTGAGCTGCAGCTGTGTGATAAGCACACATTCCTTACTCTGCCATCCTTTTGGACAATAAAAGGCTGTTTACATTCTCCACATTCTTAGAGCTGTTTCCAGTCACACAACACAAGGGAGTTAGGATGTGAGCTGAAAACTGAGTGACTGAGGAAGATAGACCTAAATGAAACATTCCCCAGTCCCACCATGTACCCCACCCTGGCAGGTATCAAGGAGGGCAGGTCATAACTGGACCCTTTGGATGGCTCACAGTTTTATTCTGCCTTTTCCAAGCTGATATTGGACTTATTTGCTCAGTCCCAACAGCAAGTGGATAAAGTGTTTTCTAGATTTGAAAACTGGACTTTTAATTTTCTAGGAACTAGAAATAGTTGTATTTAGTAGATCTGCTATGGGGGGGTTGCAGAAGTGGGAGCAAGGTTGGATTATTGCTGGAATTGGATTTTATTTTTTCAACCACCTGGGCAACCTGAAGAATGTACTTTTTAAAACATGCCAAGTATTTTAAACCAGTAGTGGATTCATTTGGGGATTTTGAAATTTAATTTTAAGAAAATGGTCTGTTTCATCGAAAACAGTCACAAGGAATTGGGTCCAAATAAGTCACTAACCACGTGATACTGGTGCAATAACTAGAATGTTTTTACTTGTTTTTGTAATACTTAAAATTTGTAAGAAAACAGTCGACTGAATTGGTAAATATTGCAGGTAGCCTATGAAGTGCGTGCGTGTTACCTATCCTTGTCCAGTTCTCCTTCCTGCGTCCAGTGTTTTAACAGATAGATTGCTTACCTAATTAAAAGGATTGCTAGGCAGTTGCAAAATTTAAATATCAATCCTGAATGTATTATTTTCTCCGAAATCCTTATTCAGCAACCATTCTTTATTATAGTATTAACAACACATTATTTCTTTTCTAATGATGAGAAAATTAGCATTTGAAATTAATATTATAATATAATGAGTGTTATTTCCTGACATGATGCAAAGTAAAGACTTCTCCAGATGACAACTTCTTACAGATTTACATGATAATTTAGGACTCTTAATAAGTGTGATTTTTGCCTTTAAGTAAAATGCAGATTGTAAAAAGATTAAATTTGAATTTAAATAGATTATTAGCTTGAGTTTAAGATAAAATTCAGTGATGATTTTTAAAATAAGTTTGTCATACATTTCCACTTGTTTTTCTGTGTTACAATGATTTTATAAAGTAAAATATAAATTAGAAGTGATGTAAGGTAGCGAATTTTTAGAATTCTATAAAATCAGAACACTTGTGAGGCAAGGTGTTACAATTTTAAGTTTATCCTCATTGTGTAGTATCTTCCCACATGAACTTCCTTTGTTTATCTTTTAATAAATTAATAATTTTAGGATTTGTTTACTATGATATTCATAACATATATTATTCTCAGCTCCGTATTTACAAAAAGTGGTAACTCATGACTGTCTTCCATTCAAATATCGTAATTTCCCTCATACAGTTCTGATCAATAAACATCAAAACAGTATTTTCTAGTGTAGGATCAATAGTCTTTTGGCAAGATGATGATAATGCACAGGCGTAAAAATACTGCCATATCATGGCTACGACTTAAGAGTTGACGGGGCATTACAATTAATTCCTCATTAAAAACACCATTATTTTAGACGTTCTTAAAAATGAGAATTAGGATTAGACAGCTAAGTCCTCTATTCTCGCCATTCACCTCTCAGTGTATGTTGTGTTCCCTTGGCCTATTCTGAGATTTATGTTATCTGGTTCAGTTTTAAATGCCTTCCACATAGGAAATTGACTCCTCTTGGGAACTTATTTTACAGCTTAATAGATTTCCAAATGGAAAAGAAAAGCTTTCTTAATCTTCATTGTTGTTGTTTTTTAATATTCTTTTTGTATTGTTTTTGATTAATGATCAAAATGCTCAATAAGGCAGAAGCCTTTTTGGAAAACCTTTTAGAGGTTTTACATTGTCAGCTTAAAATGTGTAGCTCTTGCAAATCGAATGAATTAAGAAATGTTGATTTTTTAATATGTTGCCCACCTTTTACCTATTAAAGAGCTAATCAATACACTTTGAATGATTTAGACGTTTGGTAGTAGCAATCAAAGGTGAATATAAATGTGTCACAGGTTCATGATTTTGTAAAAGCTCTAAGACTGTCTCTTACTGTTTACATATTCTGCGGACTCCTTTACCTGAAGCATTGCTGGGTAAGATTTGAAAAAAGAATTACAGCTGCACACTCAAGTGCCTACAGTTAGGGCTGTGTCAGCGTTTCTGTAGAGAATCTCATTTCTATCTTAGCCATAAGCATTATTGCTGGTAAGAAGTTGGCATTTAATATCTTGATCTGGGAGTCAATTATTTTAAAGCTGCTTTAAAAAATTGGTCCAAATGATCTTGAGCACTCATCCATGTGAGGTTACTCTCGCAGTATTCGTAGAGCACGGAAGACCATGATTTAACAAACTAATTTCTATATTAGTCTGGCATAGACATTATAATGTTTAAATTATTTTAAATAATCTTTTCCTAATTAACCCATTTATTGCACTGTTGTAAGACTTTGAAACACTATTTCATCATAAGTGTTTTTTACCGTGCCAAAATCAGATGCCCTAATGATTATTTTTATGAGTTTTTATTTGCTAACAATCTACTTGATTTTTTTAAATTATTTTTGAAATGACTAATGGTGTTAATACAACTCCATTCCTTATTTCAAAACCCTGTCCCATTAAAAAAAGGATGTAAAGCAATTTACAGCAGAGATTTTCATATTATAGAAGAATTCTAAGATATGATTGAAAACGTCCATTTTAGGTTATTTTTAATTTATGAAAATCTAGATAAAAACCTTCAAACAACTGTTTGGTTCTTTGTGCTATAAGATCAACATATAATAAGGGATTCTGTTTCTTTGTAGAATGACCATTAAAAATTAAAATGTCATTATCTAAACCCAAAAGCTACAAATCGTATTTTCCTTTTTTCCTAGCCAGATCATTTAAGAAGTTAAAATAATGTCTTTAAACTTGCCGTTCTTATCAATTTTGTCTGTCCTAGAGTTATGGACGTATGGTAAGGGACAAGGGAAGTTTTGTATACTTAAATTACAGTAATAATGCTGTCTTAAAGTTGTACATACTTATTTTCAAGTTTCTTCCATACAGTTTACCATGTTCTGCTCTCCCAATAAAACTATAAGATCAAGAGGGACATTTTTAAATGTCTCCATTTGTATATTGGAATGAACAATGCATTTGGTGTTCCATTTCTAATTAAATTGCACATTCAACAAATATTGACTGACTGGCTGTTTTGACCCAGACAACCGCACCGAGACGACAGCAGACATTGAGGATATACCAGTAAGCAGAGTAGGACTGGTCTGACAGTGTGAGTGTGTGGATGTGTGCGCACACATTTGTGTGTATGGGTCTTGGGCAAGTCCCTTAACAACCTCAACCCCTCGTCTATAAATGAAGTCATTAATGATAAAGTGGATGAAAAGTGCTTTCTTGCATCACTTTCCTTTTTATCATATGGTAACAGTGTTTCTGGATTTTTCTTTTTATGAATTACATCTTTAATTACTGTACAATTTAAAGTATGTCTTAATACAAACATAATTGTTTTAAAGATAAGTTTTACGTGGAGTTTATGCTGTGTAACCACATCACAAATGATATGTGTATTTAGAAGTAGATTTAAAACACTGCAAGATTGATTAATGTTATCACTGTTTATGGGAAGAGAAAATTAGTGAAAGTAGGCAAAGGGAATTGATGAACATTTATTTAACCCGTATAATCAACAAAATCAATAAAATTTAAATTAAAATGGTGTGTTCAGGCTTTTCCCCATCTATACTATTTTTAAATTGTAAACTACTAAAATCTAGTCATTGCTTTAATTTAAATAAAAGTAAATTGAAGCTCAGTTAAATTCTAATAATTAAGATAAACAACGTAATGGTGTAATACTGTACTTCAACCAGAAAATGATCATGTGACTTTTGTACTCCTCAGTAGAATCCAGCCTATTTAAATCAGAAATAGTTTTAACTACTAAAAAGGTTTCAGGAGTTTAGATATAAATGGTATGGAAATTTTAAAAGAAAACCAACAAAGAGCTGCCATGTGAGACCCTATCAAAGGTGGAGAAAATGTCAGTGGTCTTAACATTAGGAAACGAGCCATCTGGAACAGACCTACTAGTCCTGGGGTTCACTCCAATTACACATTAAACAATGTAAGTGTCTTTAAAAATGAACCCTGACGGGGGCACCTGGGTGGCTCAGTGGCTTAAGCCTCTGCCTTTGGCTCAGGTCATGATCCTGGGGTTCTGGGATCTGTTGAGCCCCGCATCGGGCTCTCTGCTCAGCAGGGAGCCTGCTTCCCCCTCTCTCTCTACCTGCTTCTCTGCCTACTTGTGATCTCTCTCTGTCAAATAGATAAAATTAAAAAAAAAAAAAAATGAACCCTGACATTGTGATATTACTGTTTGGGCCAGATAAGGTAAGTCTATGGCCATAAAAACACTTGTTTAATTCTCTTCATGCAAGAATATGCAAGATTATGACTTTCAAGCATTGTAGTGTAATACTGACAATATAAAAATCTTATCAGTTTTACCTTAAGTTACATAGATGTATATTTATTCATTCACAATAGTAACTTAAGAAATATTCTAGATTATTTGCAGAGAGAGACTGCATGTTTAATTTATATGGTTCTATAAAGTCCATGTGATTTCCATTCCAGAATTCTACCCCTCATTTGTGTGTGCAGACTTAACCACTGAAAGTGTTTGATTGAGTATGACAATCGCATGACATTTTGAATGGATAGTGTATACAATAAGAGAATAGGGACTCTAAAGAACTATTTAACCTTTTGCAGTAGTGATAACAATCATTTTTATTAACAAAGTCTTACATTTTGATAACCCAAACAGAAGACAATTGGGATCAATATGAAGAATATTGCTACGGAGATAAAAAAAAGGGAGGTGAAGTTTTCAAAGGTGTGTTTTCCATAACTGTGAATTCACCCGTTAATCCCTTGTCGATGACTCCCAAATTTGCACCTCAGTCCCTGCCCTGCTGTTTAGACTCCAAGACCATATCTCCATAGCTCTCTGTTCATTTTGACTCGGATGTTTTATTACCAACTCACACCCGGTCACCATGTTCAAAGTCACACACATCTTTCCTGAACAAGTGCCTTCTAATATTCATGGGTTCAGATCTTCAAGTCACAACCTTCCCCTTTTTAATGTCTGGTATCTTTGTGTTCAGACAAGTGACTCGGTATAAAGCACTACATGGTTTACTAGATTCTTTTCCCATATGTGATCTCATGTTTTATCTTCACATTAGCTCTGAAAGGTAAGCAGAACAGTAATGACTTTAGTGTATCCACTTTGCAGATGAAGAAACAAAAGCGTTGAAGGTTTCAGAAATGGGATGTAGACCAGAAAAAGATAGTTCAGCTCTAAGGTCAGGGCAGTATCCACTCACAGCAGAAGGTCATGAGATCTGACTTTGACCTCCAGAACGCCTCACTCTGTTCAGTATCCATGCTGAGGTAGAAACTTCAACTCATTCATTTTAGGAAAGTTTTAAACAAGTTTGTCATAAAGTCAAAGAAGGTAAACACAACAAACAGGTTCTTGGTTCATGTCCTTTGGTCAGCAGTTCCATTTAGAATTTAGCCTTCCAGAGTCCAGTTTGCCAAGTACTTTGGCCGAGTAAATGTAGCTCCAGTTAGGATCAACGGAGGATCTGAGAGTTCCTCTAAGTCCTCAAGATCTCAACGTGCTCCACTTGAGATGAAAAAGATGAACAGGAAGAGAGCAAAAGGTCTTAATTTCTGTTAAGGGCCACTTAATCCCAGTTGTCTAAGGGGAAGGTCGGAATGTGAGAAGGAGCCTGGGGGATGGGGCCGGGCTACGTAGTAGATACTTACCCTTGTGCAGAACTTGGGAGAGTCCGTATGTGATTGTTCTTTAGCAGTAGCAAACTTCCTCTTGTTCTCTCTTCCCTTTCTTACATTTGTAAAGGTAGTACATCTCTGACTCTCCATCCTGATCTCTTTTTAATATTTCTATGGACAACCCCCTCCCCTCCACTTTTTGATTTCCATTCTAACTCTGGGCAACTGTAAATCTCCTGCAGAGAAGTATCCCCAGGTGCTGGTGTTGGATGCACCTTGCCAGGAAGCACTCAGAGTCAGAATGTCCTTCTGTTCCCTTCCCTCCCCCTTCAGCCAGCTTTTAACAAATGACTCACAGGTGCCAGGGTTGTCTTGCTCGGAGACTTGGCGGAATATTCCAGAGTTTCCTTTGAGGCAGCAGGTTGAATCTACCTCAAGTGGATTTTGCCTGAGATCATACATTTCCATGACTGCCTTCCACACTCTGACCTGCAGCTCCACGGTCTTACCAGACTTCCCTGGAACCGCTTCATTAGAAATCACTCGCATTCAAACACTTGCTCGGGGTCTGCTTCTGGGGAAACCGACCTAAGATTTCTATTTAAATGTGTTTTTTTTTTTATAAATATTCAGAAACTTTTAAAATAGGTATTCTCACCCCTTTCTGCTTTCTGCCATCTCACAGTAAGAGATAATCACTATGAATAATTTAATGTGTATTTTTCCAGAAATATGTATGCTTTTATCATAATTATATCAACACAACATAATGTTCTATAACATTTTTTTGTTATAGAATATATATTATGGCCATTTTTATGTAATATAGAACAGCTTATATTTTTGAGGATTCATAGTATTTCATAGCATTGACATACTATAATGTATTTGATCAATATTATATTTTAACTGTTTTGAAGTTTTTGAGTATACTTGTAAAATGAATTCCTAGAGTTGAAAATTCTGGTTCAATGCTGGGAATGTACAATATGATTTTTGATAAATATAAATTGTCCCCTAATTGACAATACCAAAATAGAGTACCACACACAGTGTATTTGCACATCTGTGTTCCTATTTGGATAGTGTTTTCTCTTTTTTTTAACTTTTCCAATCTATTAGAGGAAAATACCTCATTGTTTATAGGGAAGGTGAAGTGTGTTTTCATATTTAACCATTTGTATTTCTTATTCTTATTAATTTTCTTAATTTTTCCATTCTTTTTTTTCTACAGCTTTAAATTTCTATATCTTTTATATTGCTCTTACATAATTGTTGTTTATTTTATTTTATTTGTATGTTTATTTTTAAAGGTTTTATTTATTTATCTGACAGAGAGAGACACATGGTGAGAGGGAACACAAGCAGGAGGAGTGGGAGAGGGAGAAGCAGGCTCTCACTGAGCAGGGAGCCCGATGTGGGACTTGATCCCAGGACTCCGGGATCATGACCTGAGCTGAAGGCAGACGCTTAAGGACTGAGCCACCCAGGCGCCCTTGTTGTTTATTTTATTATTCCTTGGATATTTTATACATTATGGGGTTGTTGTGGATACTGTTTCTATGCCTGACATTTTAAAATTATTTTTTGCTGGCATAAAAGGAAAGATATTTGTTTTAGTATATTTATGTTTATGAGTTCTATTTCTGAACTAGATTATTTTTAATAATACTTTAATTTGATTCTCCTGGATTTTACATATAGATAATTATATTACCTATAAATAATCTTATATTTGTCTCTTTAGTAAACATCGATGCCTCTTGAATTAAAATCTATTCTCCTAGTGTCCTGAGTAAAACCTTCAGAATACTGTTGACTAACACTGGGAAAGACAGAGTTCTTGTATTTTCAACTTCAGTGAACACTTCACTCAATATGTTTACTTTTAGCTTCTGGTAATCTATCAAGTTAAGAATATACGTTTATATTGTACATTAAAATAAATGTGTTGATCTCAGAGGTCGATTTCAGATATGTTTTTAGCGTCCTTCAAAATGATCATATATTTTTAAAATGTTAACCTCTATATATTTCTCATTTATGTAACATAATTTTCCCTAAAATTTTCCCAATATTAAGCTGTTTAAGCCAAGTTAAATGATTTATATTTTAATACACTGGTACATGTGTTTTTATTTTCTTAGCATTTTATTTAGGAACATTGATAATACATAAGTAAAATATAGCAAAAGTGGTTTTACATCAGGATTATTCTAAGATCACAATTAGAAAGACTTCTATTTTTTTTCCTTAGTTCTAGGAGAAATTAAGATGAGAATTGCTTCTGCCTTGGAAGTTTGTTGGGAATCAATTTAATCCACTTGAGCCTTTTTGTTTCAGGAGAGATCTATCGTAAACATTTAATTGCCATTAAGACTACTTATCCCCTCAGATTTTTTTTCTTAAAAACTTTATTGAGTCCCTTTTATTAATTTTAAAAGAAAAGTATGCATCTTTGCACATCTTCAAATTTATTTAGTGTAATATCATATATGCTATTACTTTAATTTTTAAAAATTTACTTCACATCTGTGAATTTACACCAAATCTCCCCCCTCCCCCCGCCCCAACCAAGTTTGTGTGTTTTGGAACAATAGCTGCTGGGGGACGGCCTTCATCTTTTTTGTAGATCTATGGCTGTAACTAGAAACTTTCTGTGGCAGATTCCAGAGTTAATTCTGTAAGCCATCAAAGATGAATGAAGCCCCACATTAAAGGGTGAGCATCTAGAGCCTCAGCCCTCTTTCTTCTCACTGCCTTCTGGGAAGAGCCCTGGTACCTGTGTGCGCTCCCAGCTCCCCCTGGACTGAGCTTGGTGGTGGGAAGAGGGTATTCGTTGGTGGGGGCGGTGGGTGGAGGCGGTTGGGAGTAAACCCCAGCTTACTGCTCAGGTGTTGTTCTCCTATGTCTTTGATTACAGGCTGCTCAGCACATCTGGCTTTTGCATCATTCTGATTCACTTTCTTTCCTTCCTCTCAAGGTTCTCACATCTTGTGGACTCTTGGCCTCCTTTCCTCTTTCTAGCACCACTATGCATTCATTCTTGTTTTTGCATTCCTAGTTCATGTCATGGGAAATTTGGGAGGGAGGCAAGGTAAATACATTCACTCAGCTTTCCCCGCTGCAACTGGAAATCTTATAGTCGTTTTTGGCTCATTTTTCTTCATCCCCTACAATATCCATTCAGTCACAAAATCCTATGAAATTTCCTTCCAAATCCTTCTGTAAACTGTCTCTTCCTCTCCACCTGGTGCCATTTCATCACTACAGCAGCCTCCTAGCTGGTCTACTTTATTCCAAAACAAGCCTTCTAAATTCACTACACATGCCATAGAATCAGCTTTCTTAAATCCTCTTTTGATTTACTGTGTCACTCAACTTTTTTTTTTTTTTGAAGATTTTATTTGTTTATTTGAGAGACTGAGTGAGTGAGAGAGAGAGCACACGAGCAGGGGCCAGAGGGAGAGGGAGAAGCAGACTCCTTGCTGAAGAGGGGGCCCAACATGGGGCTTGATCCCAGGACCCTGGGATCATGATCCTAGTCAAAGGCAGACACTTAACCAACTGACCCACCCAGGTGCCCCTGTCACTCTACTTTTAAGAATGAGATTGTGATTCCCGTTTTCCTAACACGTGGTATCTAAGTTTTTTTGCCTGGGTTTCTAGCTTTTAATCTCTTGTCCAATATTCATCACATGCTACAAACTGCAGCCAGGTCTGTATCCTTAACACTCTACGGATACTTTAGAGTAGAGGGAAAGCATAGGTTTTGATGACAGAATGATTTGGATTCAGTGCTTTCTTTGGCATCTTGGACAAGCCAATACGTCTACTCAATGTCAGTTTCTTCATAAAATAATGTCAATTATAGCTATTTCATAAAGTTGTGATGATTGTCTAAAAAGTGTAAAATGCCTAGTACCTAGTATTAGCTTAAGAAAGATCAGCGTTCCTTTCCATCTGCAACATCGTAGCTTCTTGGTATGCAAGCAACGGAAGCTGACTCTGACAAACTTAAGCAGAGAAGAAATTCATGAGAACAGGGCGACTCACGGGAAAATTTGGAGAACCAGGCATGTCAAGAGCAGAATCAAGGATCTGGGTATCAGGAAAGTATCACTTAGGCAAGAGGATGAATAAATGCCAACTTTTTTTTTTTTCCCCCCCTCCAGTCCTTCTTTTGCTTCATTTAAGATGTCATGTTCAGGTTGAGAGCGTCTGGTAGACTTGAAAAAGGTGGGCTGCTTAGACCAACAGTTCTACACATCCTAGGGAATCAACACTCCGTGTTCTCGTTTTTTGTGATCAGAACTCCTGCTAAAGGAAGAGCTCTATCAGAGGAAGAGACCCAAACCCCTCCAGCTCTTCATCTTGATTAGTGTGATTTTTTTTCACTCATAGACTTAAATAACCACAGATCACCAGACATTTAAGAGGAATCATTGACAAAAAGGAGGAGGAGGAGGAAGAAGAGGAGCTACCCTGCAGGAAACAAATAATATAAGGGATAGATTTCAATTTGAAGAATTCCTAATTAATATTCTCAGAAACTCAAGAGGTTATTGCATCCTGAAAATAAGAATAGACTGCTATGAAGAAAGATCAATTATGCAATGAGAAAGAATTCCTGGAAATGAAATGTATAACTGATGAAATTTAGAAGTTGAGGAGAAGATTGGAAAGAACAAGGCTAAATTCATGCTGGTGAACTCTTTTTTCTTTTCTTTTTTTTTTAAAGATTGTATTTATTTACTTATTTATTTGATGGAGAGAGAGGGAACACAAGCAGGGACAGTAAGAGTGGGAGAAGCAGACTCCCTGCTGAGCAGGGTGCTTGATGCAGGGCTCTATCCCAGGGCCCTGTGATCATGACCTGAGCTGAAGGCAGACACTTAATGACTGAGCCACCCAGGCATCCATGCTGGTGAACTCATAAGAGGAAGTCAGCCACAACAGAACCAAAAGACCAAAATAGGAAATAGGAGTTAACAGTGAAGAGACATAGAAGACAAATTCAGAAAATCCAGTAAGATGCTCCAGAAACAGAGACTGTGAGGGGAGGGAACATAGTAAAAAAACAAAAAACAAAAAACAGTGTTGAAGGGGCTGATTTAAAAAGAAAAAAAAAAAAATCTGGTGAAATTTCTGAACTTGAAGGAAAAAATAGAAAATCCTTAGAGTTTTCAGAGAAACAAGAGATTACACACACACACACACACACACACACACACACACACATCTCATTAACCCCACTGGGTGTTGGAAGCAAAGGAATAATGCCTTCATAGTTCTGAGAGGAAAGGGATACTATAAAGTATGAAGGAAAAAGGAGGAAGAAAAAGCAGAGAAAACCAGAGAAAACAAAAAATGACTTGGACATGCAAGGATCTCGGGGGAATTACTACTCACTCCATGTGGAACAATTTTCAAAGAAATACCTCAGCCAAGCAAGTAGAAATACAGAACTGGGGGATGATGTGGGATATAGTAGTGTCTGAGTATGAGTCAGAAGTGAAGGAAGCTGGAAAAGGATCCGTTAGCCTCTGACCTTGGAAAGGTATGGGGTTCAGTTTCCTTTCCTAGTTCAGTCACACTGTGGCTCTACAGGGATTTCCATTTCAACCTTTCAGTTCTATAAATGCTATTTGTTAGTGTTTAGAATGGATTTACACACAAAGCATGAATGATTTAAATATAGTCTAAGAATGGAATGTAACTGTAATGAGTATTAATGAACTTAAGTAACAGAATATTTTAAAAATTTGGAGGTAAATGGAATACACAGGTGAAGATAAGCAAGCATGCCAGTTTCCTTATCTTTCATAGGAAGAAGTTAAGAGGAGCTGTCTAATGTTAAAAAAAATTAAGAAATAGACTTTGAGTGTTAAAAGCTACCAAACAATGGAAGAATTAAAAATAACACAACCAACAAAAATTCTCATGTAAATTTATTTACAGTGCGCTTTTATTTTTTCCTGCCATATAAACAGATTAGAATACTAAATTTAATAGTAACATCTGGAGATGGGATTTTGACCTTCAAATGTGATTGTATGAGTGCACTTCTTTTTGTGTAGTGTTTTTGACAAATATTATCACTATGAATTTCAAAATAAGGGAGGTTTTCTTCGTAAAGGGAGTTTCCCAGCAGTTGTAAAGACATGCATGTGAGGTAATGTGTGCCTTTACTGGGATGTGATGGGTATGTTAATGGCATAGATTGTGGTGTTATTTTCATGAGTGTATACTTATCTCCAAGTGTATATGTGATAAATGTATAGCTTTTTGTATGTCCATCATGCCTCAATAAAGGATTTGAAAAAAGGGGTAAGCAGAGGTCATCTCTTGGGTGGTGCCATAGGGCAGGGTTTCCCAACCTCAGCACTATTGACATTTTGGGCCAAGTAATTACTTGAGTGAAGGGTTGGGGTAGTGAAAAAGGGGCTGCTCTGGGCATTGTAGGATGTTCAGCAGCATCCCTAGCCTCTACCCACTAGATGCCAGTAGCACACTCTCCCAGTTGTGACAACCAAGAATATCTCCAGACATTGACCAATGTGTCCTGGAGAACAGACACACCCGGACTGAGGCCCACCACTGTAGGAGATTCCTGGCTGTGAGAAGCTGAGCCACGTGACCTCTTTGGCCTCTGCCTATTAAATACTCTATCTTTGCGCTATTGGGAAGGGATCAACACTTTGCATAGACCTAGTTTCTTAACACTTTTTTTTTAAACCCTATCTCAGATTCCTTCATTTCAGTTTCCTTCAGTTCAGTTCAATTCAAACAGTGTTTTTGAGTGCAGCTCTGTCAGACACTCTGCCCAGGGTACCCACCTCTATTTTACAAATTTTCATTTTTAAGGCAAATGGATGAGTGATCCCCCCTGATATTGCCCTCCTGGATAAGATTTCCCTCGTAGTAGAAATTCACACGCTTCATTTTGCTTCAGGTACAGCTCTTACCAGTTGTTAGGGCTGACTCAGAGAGTTTTAGTAAAGCCTTTGAATTTCCATATTTTAAAATGCGGTAATAAGAAGTTTAAAGACAGCAAATAAAACTGAAAATGGTGATCATCAATGATAGTTGGCTAATAAAAATGTGAACTAAATCACACTTGATGTATGTATTTGTTACAATTAAAATGTAGTGGGATTATAGTCTTCAAAGAATTTATCACAAACCCGGATTACATTATGCATATCAGAACTAGAGAGTAGCACCCTTTTATTTTAAGATTTTATTTATTTATTTATTTGTCTCAGGGGGAGAGAGAGAGAGAGAGCGAGCGAGCGCATGCGCATAAGCAGGCAGAGTGGCAAGCAGAGACGAGAGAAGCAGGCTCCCCGCCGATCAAGGAGCCCGATGTGGGACTCCATCCCAGGACTCTGGAATCGTGACCCGAGCCGAAGGCAGCGGCCCAACCGACTGAGCCACCCAGACATCCCAAGAGTAGCACTTTTGAATGGAAAATTTGATTCAGTGTTTTTGAGATTTTTAAAAAGTAGCTTAAAACCATTAAATTCAGCTCTTAGGAGCTAGAATGTGTTTCCTTTTTATTGAAAAATTGGGGGCTTTCAAATTTGCTGAAATGTGAACTCTGAGGTACTCTTTTTATAAATGGTATGAATCACTTTCTTCTACATTGCAATGCATTTTTAATTAAATTTCTTCTTTAAGGCAATTCTTAAAAAAAAAAATGTATCTATGAAGGTATACTAGAAGTTGCATCTTATCCCCTAGAGATAAACATGGTAATAAACAAGTAAACAGACCCTGGCTGGTGTTAAAATTTGAAATATATTATAATTTCATGAAATTACAGATATGTATAAATGGTGACTTTCCTTACTGGAATAAAGTCTGGGAACCACAGTGGACTATGCGCTAGGCTTTTCTGTCTATGGTGGATGAGCCTCTGCATAGGCTCCCATAGCCTCTGGAGTGAATGTGTTGCTCACACCCTGGGCAGGCCAGTACGTCCTTGTTCCTGCCCTTGTATACACACACATGCACACAGATGAACTCTCCTATTGAATTTTTCCCACCGCATCAAAAGTGGTATCTTTTGATTGGCAGGGAGGATATTTAGTCTCTACTTCGGCAGCTAGAGACCTGCTTATATTGTGCTAATGTCACTCTCTGCAAATGCCCAAACAAGCCATCATTTACTGGTACACTCTTAGCTTCCCTCGAAGGTTAGCGAAGGAAATAGCCATAGAAAAACATTTTTTTAGTAACACATATATTCATATTTTCATTCACCGCTTTGTTTGCCAGTTTAAAGGTCTACTGTAGGCATTGTATTCTGCCAAACTTTTCTTTAGAATATATTCCTAGGGACAGAAGTATTTTTCCTGGTAAGTCAAGGATCCTTACTTAAAGAATGACAGTTTTCAACTCAGTGTTTCCTATTAACTTTTTCTACCAGAAAGAGCAGAGCTAATTTACGGCTCATTGCAATAAGTATCTTTACTAAAACCAATTTTCTTCAGGTTTTTCTCTCCCACTATATAGTTCTTGACCTTCTATTCTTTTATATACAGTCCTATTATGTATAGCTTATGTCACGTGCCTTGAAAATACTTTTTGAAAGTATTTGAGCTGAAATTTCTTTGCCAGATGCTTCTCCATTGCTGTTCTAATGTTCTTGAAATCTGGTGGAGTCTTTTCACTTCTGTAGGTATGAATTTCCTCAAAACTTTTCCTTGTGAAAACTGAGGTGGTTGGATTCCACTGTCCATGTATGCCGGCCCCTGTGACAGCCACAGCGAGAGAGCGTGTTCAGGGTCTTTGGGCGTGTTACCTCAGGGTCTCTGGGTTGGGGCCAAGGCACCAGGTGTTGCTGGGGTACAACCAGGTTTAGGAACCCCTAGACCAGATGGTCGCCTAGACGTTCTTTGGGTTTATAAATTTACAATGCTGTTGGTAGCCCTGGCCCCCAGTGGGTGGAATATAAGCCAGCCCCAGGGAAGGAGCCCAACTCTCCTGATTTCACTGTCACCGTTACAGGAAGGAGACCCTCAGGTCACACAAAGGGGTCTTCCCAGCTTTTACAGACCTTTCCTCCCGAGGCACATGAAGTGCTTCTCTCTGGGCTGCTGCACACAGGGCATACCTGCGTTGGAGCGTTTATGTGATGGTATTTATAGATGTGCACCTTTGTATATCCCACTGAACTCAAGTGCAGTCCGCAAACACAGAAAGCGTGGCTGTCCATCTCTAACACCACAGTCAACCACCTGAGCAAATGCTCAGGTGACTGAATGAATGAGCTTTTGAGAGAAATCACTCAGGAACCCCCTGCTAAGCTGTGCTTCAAAGCTAATGGAAAACCACCTGGGTGACAGATCACAAGGAAGAAATTTTAGTGGCAAATTAAATCTAAGCCCTTAAATGTCAGCATCACTGACCTTCTTCAAAGCGTACCTGAACCCCCTTTGTTTTGGAGCTCTGGATTTCTATAGGAGATGGCTCTTAACTTTTCTTAACAGTATTATCATAAGGATCCTTTGGGACAGAAATTTTACACCTAGGTTACACCATCATACGAAAATAGATTTATTTATTCTGTCTGTTATCTTCTAGTAGAATGAAGAAAGGATATTCTCAATAGTCAAGGAACTGATTGGTTCTATTGTTTACTCTTTTATAAGGCAATATAGATAAGCACAATTAAAATTTGATGTTCATTCGCAAATATGCACTTTATAATGCTTTATAATCTCTTCCCATCATTATCATTGACTCATGTTTTTAGTAAAATATGCTTTGCTGTTGTTTTTCTTAATATATTAATATTTAAATAATTAGAGAAATAGATAATATAGGAAAATTTTTTTTAAATTTTTTAACATAGGGGCGCCTGGGTGGCTCAGTGGATTAAGCCGCTGCCTTCGGCTCAGGTCATGATCTCAGGATCCTGGGATCGAGCCCCACATCGGGCTCTGCTCAGCGGGGAGCCTGCTTCTCCCTCTCTCTCTGCCTGCCTCTCTGCCTACTTGTGATCTCTCTCTCTGTCAAATAAATAAATAAAAAATCTTTAAAAAAAAAACTTATAAAATTTTTTAACATATGATGCATTATTTGCTTCAAGGGTACAGGTCTGTGAATCATCAGTCGTATACAATTCACATATTTCTAAAGGTTAGAGTCAATCGTTTGATAGAAAAAATATCATGAAAATAAGGATTTAGACATCCAACAGTTTTATTTTTTTTTTAAGATTTTATTTATTTATTTGACAGAGAGAGCGAGATCACAAGTAGGAGAGTTAGGCGGAGAGAGAGGGGGAAGCAGGCTCCCCGCTGAGCAGAGAGCCCGATGTGGGGCTCAATCTCAGGACCCTGAGATCATGACCCGAACCAAAGGCAGAGGCTTAACCCACTGAGCCACCCAGGCACCCCCATCCAACAGTTTTAAATTTATGATCAAGTTTTCTGATCTGGTTTTTAATTCTGATATTTTAGTGCTTTTCCACACAAATCTCCTTATTTCAGCTATTTATTATTTCCTGAGATCACAGGTTTAATCTGTTAATATTTATATATTAAGGCCACTTTCTTAGTATAGCTTAATTTACCCCCTTTTCAGATTGTAATCACCATGTATCAGGTTTTTATTTAGTGTTAATTAAGGTGATTATTTCCTCATTGAATCTTTAAAAAATTTGCAAAGGACACATATGGTTTTAACAATCATCACCTTACCTATGAGTAAGCACCGTAACCTCCTTGTAACAATGAACTATGCCCCAATTCTCCCACCTTATGTATAAGTAGATGTAATGTAACATAATGGCTCATGTAAGTAGGCATGGCCTGACCCAAGGAGCCAAGCATGGCTCTTGGGAATGGTGCCTCTTCTCATTATACTAAACAAGCATATTTCTAGCAGATAAGGGAGCAAGTCTACTTTCAGTTGAAGATTATTATGTGTGGACAGTTATGGTTTAAGCAGGACACAGCTCAGCAGATCCGGGTGATCAAGGCATCCTCTATTTATCCACAGCAACACAGGCTATCAGGGAAGGTTTTTGCATTTTCATTTGGGACCAGCTTTTCTTCTGGGTTCTGAACAACAAAATATTATGGTATAAGAAGCCCTTTTAATACGTTGTACCACACTTAAGTTAGCACATCAAAATTGACTCAACGAAGGCATATGACCAGATCATTAAGCAAATTTCTTTTATAATATTTAGTTTTGATTTGTCTTTGGGTTCATACTGGAGAGAGGTGGAACCAAATCAGATGTACCCAAGTGGTTATGAAATGACATGCCTGCTGCCGAAGAACAGTAGTTCACGAGTGCTTGCAGTGAGCAAAAGCTGTCATCCTTGAATGTTATTAATGAGAGACTTAAAAGTTTTTGTTAAGAATTCTGGGGTGCTAGAGACTGCTGGGTAAAGTGTGAATCATGCGGGGAGATGTGCCAGTATTGGTGTGAAATCTGGTTCCTTTAGTGATGTAATACATGTCATAGCTTGCGGACTCCCATTATCTCGAGCTGACCTTGTTGATGACATAATACAGTGTAGTTCAAGGCTCTTGTCTCCAGATGTGTCAGAGAGAGGTTACAGGGTGTGCTTATAACAGAAGCAAAAGTCATGCTTTTTCGCTTTACATCTGTTGCCTCTTCTCATCTCACATACACCCAGCTTTGAATCTACTTAATATGCTTTCTAACAGAAACTTCTACTAAGCTCTTTCTCTGGGGACCCATGTGGTCCTGGCTATTTCCCAATTCTGTATATACCGTAATTCTCTAAGACAGGAAAAAAAGCTCTCTAAATATCAATTATGCCTAACCTGTACACTACTCTGGATTTTAATAAGCCTAATCTAGGATTTCAACCTTTGTAACCTTATACTGTGAAATGGGACGACGTTTTGTGTGGTTAGCTCTACTCCCATGTCACCGTCATGAACACCTACAAGCATCTTAAATGGTTAGCTTCAGATGCCTGGCTTTTAATTTTCTAAATCTCAGAGCCCCTAGGTTTCTCTTTAGCTGAATCTGCCAACCTTCCTTTTTATCTTCAGATAATCCGTATATTTGAATGCACACGATGAAATGTATTTTGCTTTAGATAGGTACTTCAATCAGAATCTTTGAAAGTTAAATTTTCTTGTATCTGCAAGTGGCCAGAAAACCACTCTCCCAACTTTATTTTAGTGGCATAAAGGGGATGGAGGAAGATGTACTTGGGTACTAAAGCCCAAGCCAGGATCCTCCTTTCTCAGCTTCAAATGGCACAGGAAACCCCCTTCAGATTTCCAGCATGCTCCCTCAGAATAGCACTCATTTCTGTTGCCACAGAACATGCTTTGGCTTCTTGCTGAGAGCCAACAGGAGGCACAGCAGATGTATTAGTAAATCACAGAAATTACAAAACTATGAAGAAATACAGCCACAGGACACTGAAAAGCTCTGATGCAGGGGCGCCTGAGTGGCTCAGTGGGTTAAAGCCTCTGCCTTCGGCTCAGGTCATGATCTCGGGGTCCTGGGATCGAGCCCCACATCGGGCTCTCTGCTCGGCGGGGAGCCTGCTTCCCCCCTCTCTCTGCCTGTCTCTCTGACTACTTGTGGTCTCTGTCTCTCTCTGCACCAAATAAATAAATAAAATTTAAAAAAAAAAAAAAAAAAAAAAAAAAAAAAAAAGCTCTGATGCATAAATGTGACTGGGAGTATATTGTGGCCCCTGACTGTTGGGGACCTGGCCAAGAAACTGGGTGTTAAGGTTGTCCCATTGCTAGGACAATCAGCCATAGGTGAGTGGTGAGATCAGGTACTACAGATTAGAAAAAATGTGAGGCATGGGGGTTAGCCATGGGCGGCCACAGAATGTTTTCGAGACTGGCAAAATGACTGAGGTTAGGCAGGGCATAGGCAGGAAAGACTGGAATGATCTGGAGAGGTTCAAATAGAGGGAAGGGTTGGGTCATGTAGCAGCAGTAGGTCAGGCACAAAGACAGAAGATTTGGTCCATTATGGGTCTCTAAGTTTCAGGTAGAGTTAGCTCTAGCACCCTGAACGTCTCTGTAGGACAGGCATCTACTTGGTGGCAGTGTTATTCCGTTGGAGGCTTGTATGTGCCACAGGCTGGTTTCATCTGGTGGCTGCTCATGCCCTGATATTTGCTTAGGAAAGGGAGCTCAGGACTTTATCCTCAGCCTTGTTCCTGTAAAAAAGTGAAATTATTGTTCTTTCAGAATTTGGCTTCAGAAGGAAGGGCCAGGGAGCCTGGGTGGCTCAGTTGGTTGAGCGACTGCCTTCGGCTCAGGTCATGATCCCGGACTTCCAGGATTGAGTCCCGCATCAGGCTCCCAGCTCCTTGGGGAGTCTGCTTCTCCCTCTGACCTTCTCCTCTCTCATGCTCTCTCTCATTCATTCTCTCTCAAATAAATAAATAAAATCTTTAAAAAAAAAAAAAAAGAAGAAGAAGAAGGAAGGTCCATGTCTGGTCGGACTGACAGTTCTGCCAGCCTGTCCACTCTGCCCTGAGGCTGGCATATTAATCTAAGAGACTGATCCTCAACTTTTAATTTGCAACCACCTGGGAAGCTGCCTAAAAGTGCAGGTTCTTAGCTGCTGCTCAAGGAGATAGATACCAGGTGTGTAAGGTGAGGCCCAGGAGCCTGGATTTTAAGCAGCATCTAAAGGGTTTCTAAGCCCTTTAGATTTAGAGATAATTGGAGAAATACTAGCCTAAAGGGAGCTGGTTCTACTTTATTTTAGAAAAGATGTTGCTCTAGGGCCATTAATGACCTGACTGAATTTATTCTCCAAAGCAGGGACCCTCTGTAACAGATGAGATGTAGTTCTTACTCATTATAACGTCCCAGGATTTCACCATTGGGAAGCGTGTTTCTAACACACAGTCTTTTTCGTTTTGAAGGGTCAGGTTGAGTCATCTTAAAACTTAAGCAGATATCGAGTATGTGGACAGACTCTGAATATGCAATGGAGCAAATAAGAGAATGGCTTGTAGATAGATTTATCATTCACTGGTAATTGGGGAACTGGTGGCCCATTTATTTTACTGTTGTGTCTCTTAGACATATGGTATTTACCCAATTTAGGGTTGGCTTTGTTAATTTCTTCACTTGTCTTTCAGAATGAACAAATTGCAGGTAAATTTTAGCTTTTCAATTTGGAAAAAGTTCAGAATGGCTTATGATTTTGAAGCCTTTTCGGAATGATTGTTAATTTAAATACTTTGTAGAAGAATAGTGGTGTAAGTGTCTGTGACAGATACTACTGGCTGGCTGTCATAATCACCATCTACAATCTCTTTGTTCTTTGTAAAATCCTGGCACAAGTAGAATTGTAAAATTCTTACAATTCTTAGAAGATATTGCTAGGGCCAATGGCATACAAGTAAAAATTTGCCAGGAAACCTTTTGCTTTTTTGATTAAAATAAGGATATATTTGGTTGGAATGCCTTTTGCCCTTTGGCACTTTACCCCCTTTCCACTTGGACTGTAGAATTGTAGCTAGGGGGTGCAGCAGCCATCCTGTGAACGTGAGGCAGCAAACGCAGGCAGAGAGCTATATCTTGAGGACAACAGAGAGGAATGATGACAAAGCCTGGGTCTCTTATAGCTTTGTGGCGCATCTGCGTCAGCAGTTGCCTGCCTGTCTTAGGGCTTCTTGTTTGTTGAGTACCTGACTATTTAAGCCGCATATTGTCCTAATTGATACAGGATGCTAAAACATTTTGTGACATGTTCCACCTTAATAAAAATACCCATTATTGGGGCACCTGGGTGGCTCAGTCGGTTAAACATCTTATTTCGGCTCAGGTCATGATCTTGGGATCCTGGGATAGAGCCCCACTTTGGGCTCTATCTTGTCTATGCTCAGCGCAGGGGTCTGTCTCTCCCCATTCCCCCTGCTTCTGCCCCTAGCTCACGTGCATGCTCTCACTCTCTCTCTCTTAAATAAATAAAATCTTTTAAAAATTTTTTTAAAAATTAAGATACCCATTATCAAAGATAGTTGCAAACCATTATGAACAGGATATCTTAGTTAAAAAGAAAGGAAGAAAGAAAAATGTCTTACAGATCATTCATTAGAGCCTGATGGGATTCAGAAAGAATTACAAGGAGTTTCGAATGACAGTATGTTCCTCTTAACAGCATACATGATGGCAAATTACTTTGTAACTTGACATAGTGGCTACAGAATGTCTCAGGATCTGAGATGGTGAGTTCTGCATCTTATAAAATAGCCAGAGGAAACACTTTCTTAACATAAGCATATTACGATGTAAGAACAGGACCAGCTCTCATCCCCTCAAAATCAGAGACTGAAAATGGAATGTTTCAGTACAGCTCTTCAGTGAACTTTTTGCTGGGTTTCTTGTGAGGTATAGTTGGCATAAATAAAACCTGAGTACTTAAGAATTCTCCAGACTTGGTAAACCAGTCAGAGAATTAGATCTGCAAGGCCACATCTCTAATTATGAGTCTTTCAATTTTGAGAACTGGAATTTGGAAAGGTTATCATGTGACTTAACAAACTTGGGATGTTTCATAGTGAGATGGGGCATGTTTCAACCAGAAGGCTTATGTAGGAGTTCATGGGGCTCAATCAAGTAGAGACATGAGTCAAGTACAAAAATAGTATTGTGTAAGGAACTCTGGACTGGGCACATGAATTTGAACTCGAAAATTAAATTCTTATTGACTAGCTGCTTGACTCAGAGTAAGTCATATCACTCAACCTTGGTATTTTTCCCTGAAAATATTATATACACTTTAAAGTTATGCTTAGGCTTAATATTCTATGAATCTACAGTAATTTCACAAGGACAGAGGGAACAGGTCCTTCGTGTCAGAGCAGATTTCAAGCACAGGCCCCCTACATGCCTGAATATCTCCTTGGCCAAAATACCCAGGTAATAATATTAAAAATTCAGTGATCAGTTTTTTCAAAAGAAGTGCAGTCTTATTCAACTATGATTTTTCATTTTTCTGGACTTCTCTGTGTTAAAAGAGCTTTGTCCTCTTTTCTGAGATCTAGTCTGTGGAATATAAGAGATAGAAATTTCCTTAAGAAGTTGTGTCTGAGAGTCATCCCTGATTCATCCTGTGCCTCTCCCTTCTCTCATCACATATCTTGTTGAAAACTACATCATAACAGTGGTGTTCCTTGGACCACCACTCTTGTCACTCAGAAGTATGACACTGGGAGAAATTTCATTGGTGTGTGCCTTAGTTAGGCTTCAAGTAGGCGAGCAGAACCAGTGGGAGATTAGATAGGTGAATAGAGAGAGGATAGATAGATAGATAAGTACACACACATACATGCATGCATACATATATATCGATCTAGCCATGTATGTGTGTGAACACACACATTGTTCACTATCCGCTAATCCTAAATTAAGGCTATAATTTAATAAATTACCTTTTAGCCCACTTAAGTGGTTTGCTAGCCAGACTAGTGGCTTTAACTCTCTCTGTCATACTGACAAATCCTAGGGAACAGTGAGAGTTTGAATCCATTAGATACCTTTCTGAGCACTTTCTAAGTAGAAAGTGATGATGAGACAGAGTTTCTGTTGTTGAGTCCATTTTCTTTCGCACCCAGTTTATTCATGCCACCTTTAATTGTTATTGGGATTCTGTAACATAGTTATTATTTTGAATTGATAAAAATTATTTGTGAAGAGAAAGATAATTTCATTTATAAAACTTTGAAAGAGTAAATAAGGGATAATTATTTTTCTAATTTTTTTTCTAATTATTTTTTTCTAATTATTTTTCTAATTATTTTTCTAATTATTTTTCTAATTGCTGGAAAATTAGGCATGGGCAAGACAATTGGAAAAAAGGCAAACACTTTTCTAAAACTCTGGACAGATTCTTTATCCAGATTACTTTGCAGGTATGTTCATTTGGGAGGTACTTAAAGGAATTGATACTGTAAATCTTAGAGAAAGTATGGTTTTCATAAGAAATATGACATGTAACTGTAATCATGGGCCCATTCTCAGAGAGAAGCTTTTGATCTTACAAAAATTGACATATTTACATTTTTATCAAAATAAAAAAAATGTTTATATTAGAAGTCCTTGCTAACGCATTAATACAAGGAAAATAAGTAGTGTTCATATTAGAAAAGGATGAATAAAATGGGTGATTTGATTGTATAACTAGAAAACCCCCCAAAATCAGTAACAGCAAAAAATCCTGGAACTAATAAGTGAGCTTAGCAAAGTCTCAGGATACAAGGTTAATATATGAAAGTCAATTTCTGTCTTATATACTGACAAAGAACAACTGGACTTGAAAATTTGAAAAATAATATCATTAGAACAACACGAAAATTAATGAGGTACTTACGTAAAAAACCTGAAAAAAATATGTCAGGATCTATCTGTGAAAAACTACAAAACACTGATGAAAGAAAACAAAGAAGAGCTAAATAAATGGAGAGATATACCGTGTTCATTGTTTGGAAGTCTCAGTATTGTTAAGATGTCATTTCTTACTAACTTGATCTACAGATTAACACAATACCATTTAAAAAAAAAAAAACAGAAAGCCATTTTGTAGATATTGACAAACTGGTCCTAAAGTTTATATGGAAAGCAAAGACCCAGAAAACCAGTATAACACTGAAGAAGAAGAACAAAGTTGGAAGACTACCCTAATTTGGGAACTTATTATTAGGCCATAGTAATCAAGACAGTGTGGAGTTGGTAAAAGAATAGACACATTGATCAATAGAATAGAATAGAGGGACTAGAAATAGACCTGCGCAAATCTAGTCAGTGGATCTTTAACAAAGGAGCAAAGGCAATTTAACAGAGAAAGGACAGTCTTCAACAAATGATGCTGAAGCAATTGGATATACATATGGAAAATATGTAACTAGACACAGAGTTTACATCTCTCATAAGAACTAACTCAAAATTATAAACCTAAATATAAATTGCAAACCTATAGAACTTCTAGAAGAAAACAGGAGACAATCTGGGTGATCTTGGGTCTATTGATGAATTTTTAAATAGAAAATGAAAAGCGCAATCCAGGAAAGAAAAAAGTGATAATATGGTCTTCATTAAAATTTAAAACTTCTTGGTGAAAACAGTAGTAAAAGGATGAAAAGAAAGACCACAGACTGAAGGAAAATGTATGCTGAGTGTGTATCTGATAAGGGAATTGAATCCAGAATATACACGGAATTCTTAAAACATAACAATAAAAACAATTTTAAAATGGGCAAAAGATGTGAATCTCACCATAAAAGATATATAAGTGGCAAATAAGCATATGGAAACATGCTCAGTATCATTTGTCATAGATAAATTGAGCATTAAAACAATTATGAGATACCGCTACACACCTGTTAAAATACCTAAACTCCAAGTAACTTCCAATACCAATTGCTGGCAAGGATGTGGAGCAACAAGAACTCTCCTTCATTGATGATGAGATTGTAAAATGGTACAGACACTTTGGAAGACAGTTTGGCAGTTTCTTACAAAGCTAAACATAGTTGTATCACAAGATTCAGCAATTGAGCTTTTACATGTTTATCCAATAGAATTAAAAACTTATATTTATACACAAATCCCTGCATGCAAATGTTTATGACATCTTTATTCTTAATCACCAAAAACTGGAAACACACAAGATGTCCTTTAATAGGTGAACAGATAAACAGATATTGGTACATATGTATAATAGAATATTATTCAGTAATTAAAAAAAAAAGCATGAGTGGTCAAGCTAGGAAAATATATGGATGAATCTGAAATGTGTATTGCTAAGTGAAAGAAACCACACTAAATGGCCACACACTTTGTGGTTGCATGACAGTCTAGAAAAGGCAGAACTGTAGAGACTGAATGGATTAGTGATTGCTAAGAGTTCAGGGGGCAGGGAAGGATATGAATGGCAAAGCATAGGAGAAATTTTAGGGCAGTGAAGCTATTCTGCATGATACCATAATGGTGGATATATGACACCAGGCATTTGTTACAATGCATACAATTTTGTTGCATAAAGAGCGAATCTTCATGCATGTTAAAAAAAAAAGGGGGGGGTTTAGGAGCTCAGGGGATTCTAGGTTGGAATGCAGAATATGACAAAACAGTCTAACTGTACTGCAAATGTATGAAGTGACCTCACTGAAGAGGATAGGGGTCAGGGGGAGTTGCTGACCTAAGCAACTATAAATGAGTGGGGTCTGCAAAACTAAAGGCAAAAATCTGTACATAAGCACCGTACTCGAGTTGATAAAAATTTCCCCTGGAGGTCCAAGTCACTAGTCCTTACATCACTATACATGTACACTGGAATCAATCAATCAAGTAAGTGTGTGGTGCATGTTGGAGCTAGACTTCTTATTTTGGAGCTGGAATCTACAGACAAGGAAGAGAGGAGGCTACAATGATCCATGTGGTAATGGGTTAGACTTGGAGTCATCAATACAAGTTCATGTTTAGGATAAATATAGATGGTGGCACTTAGAAATATTTATAGATGTGTGTATATATGCAAGTTAGCACACGCACATGTATTTCCTTGCTCTGCCTGCTGAGAGGACCTTGCAGCAACAACACCCCGGTAGCAATGAGCACACCCATTAACCACATCTTAGTTTCTAACACCATTTTTTCAATAAAAGGAACCAGAGCTCCTTAGAAAAACAACCAATTCTAGAACTAAGGCAAGAGATACACAGTTCATGTCTGGATCATCTTTCAGTATCAGAGAATAAGAAATTGCTCAGAAGAGGAAAAAAAAAAAAGAAATCCTCAATGATGACATATGTCAAAAGGACACAAGAGCCAACTGAAAGAGCTTCCAGTGGTCAAAGCTGGGTAATGTGAGCAGCAAGGTAAATTACTATGGGATGAATTGTAACCCAAGGCTTAAAATAAGTGAGTCTTTATTGATACAAATTACCAAATAAGCAAATCTTCAAGCAGAAGGATTCCAAATGACTTTATATAGATATATAGATATATATATACACTATATATATATAGTGTTAATAATAGGGGAAATCAGGGATAGGGTAAATGGGAGCGCTGTGCTATATTCATGATTTTCAGTAAGCTATATTCATGATTTTCAGTAAATTAAAAACTTATAAACTGAAGTTTCTTTAAAACACGTTTAAGGAGTGTGTGATGTGTAATGTACATATCCATCTATTTTCAACTGGCCAAGGCCCAAGGGCTGGGGCTAATCTCCTCAGATCGGAGGCATTCTCCAGAAAGCTCTGCCATTAATTCAGGACCTGGAATTCCACTAGATGCCTTTCTTTTTTATTTTATTCATTCCCTACCACAACACTGCGGGGATAGTGTTTTTCTTCAGATCTGTGAATAAGGAGTCTGATGCTGAGAGGAAATGGGGGGCTTGTCAGAATTCTATTTCTAACAAATAAGATTTGAGTGGAAAAGAATTCATATGTGGGCTTTTCCGCTTTACATTTCCTTTTTCACACTGTTAGATACAGGAAGCTTTTAAAGCCATGTTGTTAGCTAGAATTAAATCATTCTTCATTGCTCTATTCTCAAAATTTATTTTTTAATCCCTCCAGGCCTCCATTTCATTAATGTGTCTTTGAGACCAAACACAAAGTAATTTAGGCATCTCAAATATTCCTGAAGTTATCGCCCTATAATCTCAATGATGTCTGTTACTCAATTTAGTATGGAGTATTTAGTGTTGAGTATTAAATTTAATATTTAGCATTACAATTCAAATTCAGTATTCCCCACAACCTTTAAAATAAGAATTGAAGTTACCCTAGAAAGAAGAATATAGTAAAATTAATTTAAGAAAAATCTAAACAGAGTTATGAGGGGGATAAACAAATACTTTAAACATAAAAGTTAATAGAGTTGTTAAAATTCATCATGAACGCTGCCGGTTTTATCTGGTGGCCAAGAAAAAGAAGGAAATATGATTAAGTTATATTTCTCCTTTGAAGAGGGAACATACCAGATTTTCAGCAAAACTTTTCCTTAGTTCAGATTCTGGAAGAATTTATTATTTAGGGTATTTCAAGGGGGTAAAATAAAAGAATTGTTCACAATAGTTTCACAGCCATTATGAAAATAGAATTTATATAATTGTTCCTCATAAAAACTGACTAAAAGATTGAAGTCGTAACAATAAAAAGCAATTCAATGCTCATAGTTATTTGAGAGGATATTGTGATGTAGTCCATGTATATTGTAGGAAATTCCAAATTCTATTTCACTTTGAGAATATGTTAGACGAGTAAGAGTGTATATACATAGCTTGTTCCTAAAATTATCTTCTCTAAATATTATCCTTCTCATCTGGGCTTCTGGGAGTAACTGGGTCTGAGAGAGAGCATGGTATATTCTCTAGTATGTGATCTGTACTGTTCATTGATTTCTCGCACAACTATTTCTTTCCGAGGAGCTTCTGTGTCCCAAGATATCCTGGTTCATTTGAGAACAGACACCTGTCTCCTGAGCATGTGCTCTAGTGAGAGAGACCCAAGAGAGCAAGGAAATAAGCCATCAGGAGATGGACAGACAGTAAGGGGTGCTATGGAAGAAAAACCCCAGGGTAATGAGACAGAGGTGGGGGTGGGATGAGGGGTGGTGGTGGGGACGCATGTAGGGTTGAGCAGGTGGCAAAGTTTTATAGAGGGTAGTAAGCCAACGCCTCTCTGGCTCAACAGTAGACGTGAGGCCAGAGGGGAAATAAAGAAGTCAGACATGGAATACCTGAGGAAAGAGAATCTATTTCCAGAAAGAGGGAACAGAAGATGCAGTGATGCCCATTTGTCTCATTTTTGCCCATTGTAGGCATTAATAGGTTACATAACAACAAGGTTTAAATAGTGAATTATAAATGTTAAATGAAGGATGCATAGGCTCCTTCTGGCATTGCACCTTTTCACATTATCTGGTTCAGCAGGAAGCCTTTTTGCCTCCCATGATGGTGGTGGTATCACAAGGCAGCTTTTGAAAAAGTTTAATAAAACAGGAGACTGTGTCCTTGAAAGATGTAAATAGACTTAAATTTTTCTTGGAATATTTTTCCATAAGATGAAGAAGATTTTAATGAGGACAGACTTGCTTCTTCTATAACAAAAAAAAAAAAAAATACTGGATCAAGAGATGTAAATTTGCTGCTTATTAAAAATAAATTTTCTAAAACTAGGAATAATACTGAAATGTAGTATTGAAAGAATCTAGTAACTCGATGGACCTACCATTGTAAAGTATGGTCATTTTAATTATAATTTTAATTTATGTCAGGGAATTATCTCTGAACTAAAGGGTAAAATGGGGAAAATAATCTGCCAGTGGCCAATAGAGGAGTGTAGGTGTTAGCAGAAAGAAGTATTTAACGAGGTCTTCTTGCCTAATCTAACGAGAAGCTTAGGACTATGGATTTTGAAACATATTTCCGGGAACTAAAGAGCTTTATGTCATTACTTTAAGGTTCTGTTACACACCATTCACCAAGTAAATACATTCCCAAACTTATTACAATTCTAAGCATTAAGCCTAAAGCCTCCCATGGGGGTTTATTTTATACTTTTTTAAAGTAACAAACTATTTGATAGAAAATACTGAATAAAATAACTTCTTTGTTTAGTTTAACTCAGTACAGTCAACTCACTTTTGGTTAGTTTCTTCTGAATGCTTTTTAAATAACCTACAAACGTGTGATCATGTTCGGGGAGTGCATTTGGCCACAGAATGTTCTCATTCAGGCTTGCCAGATCCTTCAGCTGAAAGATCTGTCCTGTACCACACCACGTGAGAAGTCACAAAATAGCCTCTGGCACTAGAAACCACAGCTATCATTTGTAACTTGGAATGAGTGCCTCAACATTTCTGATTTTACTATAGCTTGTAATATTTAGATTTTTAATTTTGGCTGTCTTAACATGGCTGGGGCTATGCATACATCTCTTTTTCCTTTTAATTTCATTTAAAAAAAATTTTTTTAAATTATTTGACACAGAGAGAGGGATCACAAGTAGGCAGAGAGGCAGGCAGAGAGAGAGGGAGAAGCAAGCTCCCCACTGAGCAGGCAGCCCGATATGGGGCTTGATCCCAGGACCCTGAGATCATGACCTGAGCTGAAGGCAGAGGCTTAACCCACTGAGCCACCCAGGTGCCCGTACTTTTAATTTCATTTTTGAAGTCATACTATTGCCCAGTAGATTTTGGGGACAGTATCTTCATTCACTTGTCTGGAAGGCCTTCATGGGTAAAGACTGGTTCTTATTCACCTTTGTGTCACTAGTACCTAAGCATAGCTCCTGTCCTTGTAGCAGTTCTTGGTAAATGTTTGGTGAATGAATGAATGGACACAAGGATGAGTCTCCACTCTGTCACTACCCAGCTACAGCTCTGCTGGCTGGGCTAGAGCCATGATGTTGGTGACATCTAGACTATATTCCAAATAGATTTTCTCCTTACTTCATGAGCTGCTTTTATTTTAATGCCTATATTGAATTATCTAATTCTTTGTTTGCTTATGTCATTGGCTGAATTTGGACTGCATATTAATGTTTAGAATTAAATCATTTGCATACATTCCAAGTTTTGGGCTTTTAAAATCTTTATTCTGTGGGAGATACTAAAAGCAGAATACATGGATGACTTTCACATTCACAAAATGTTTCTTTTGAAAATAGTAAATGGTGAACTATAAAAAGAAACATTTCAGTCCTCACCATAGAGGAGAATAAAATAAGACCTCTATTTTGGATGCAATAAAAGATTGCATTATTATTTTCATCCTGTAGGAGCCTCACATCACCCCATTGTGTGTGTATCACTAGTGTTTTCTGGTTAAGATCACAAGGAAAAAAATCTTGGAGCTAAAATGCCTACCATTTCCCTATCTTCCCTGAGATTCAAAGGGAATGGACACCTGCCTCCTAGGTTTCTGGTTTCAACCTGACGTGTAAGCATCTTTTGAAATGAAAAAACAAAACAAGTCTTTTGTAGAAGCAACACAGTCCCTGCTATTGGTTTGATTTAAGATACCAGAAGATGCTTGCACTGGTTTTAAATTAAGTTGGTAGAGGAATGTTTGCTCATTTAAATTCATCCTTATGAGGAACAAAACTTAAATGTAGTGTTTTCATAAGAGAAATCTTTCATGTCAGTAAAATTTATTATTGCATCCTGACATTATAAACTGTACTCTTAATTATTTGTGATTTAAAATTATCATTTTTTACCTCTGTAGTTCAAGCAACTGTCCTCAAAACTTTGAATGTTTTTGCTGTTTTACTTTTTAAATTAAGAATTCAGCTTGGGATAAAGAGGCAGATGAAAGGTAAGGTATAGAGAAACATCGAATTCTTGTATTTGTTTTAGATTTTCTGTTTTCCTAATAAAGAGTTTTTTCTTTGCAGGATCCATCATTAGAAAATACAAAAGCATATTGATAACATAAGGCAAAGATATGAAAGTAATTTGATAAAAATAAAGGAGCATATAAAGTATTGTCATTAATAATAACTTTACTAAATCAAATCTGAAGATTCAGGACTGAATGAATGAAGTCATGCGTTTCAGCCTTTTGGTAGGAGAAGAAGTAGGAGCAAGAATGCAAACCTACATTTCTTTTATTCCATTTTATTACATAATCACAGAGGAATCCTGACGTTTGCTGACCACAATGCATACTTTTCTTTTCTAAAAAAACTGCCTCTCTCCAAGTGCTCTGTTTTGTATATTGACTTCCCTTATTCTTAGGGTTGCAGTAACATGCCATCTTTGATTTCTAAAAGCAAATCTAATAGTAAGTAGAAGTTTCATTTCCACTACTTAGATATGTCAATTTCTTCTTCCTCTCCTAATACATTTTCCACAGTATATTACCGTGTGTGCCTGTGCGTGCATGTGAGCATACATCTCAAAGGCAGACATTTTCCATTTCCAGCTCATTTCTATCCATTATAGTAATAAATCTTTCTAGCGGACACCATAACGTTTGCACACCTTTGTGTTGTTTGTAGTGTCATTCTTGCCCAGCTGTGGATTGGACCACGATGGGAAGTGGCCCCACTGGGCCACAGGATCCTCATGCCATGCAGACCTGTAAAGGCTATAAATGATGACTCTGAGCTAGCTTTTAATGAGTGCCCACTCTGAAACACTAAGCTAAGTCAGAACTTCCTGGCAGTCCTCTCAGCAGTCCTCTGAGATTGATATAACTCTTTTGTTCCCATGTCACAGAGGAGGAAACAGGCTGGTGAGGTTAAACAAACTAATTGTTTGTCATTCCTCGTCCTTCCTGACACATGGCAGTGTCACTAGCACGTAGCATGGGAGCAGGCACCTAGCAACATCCCTGCAACGTTGCATGAATGACTTCATGAAGTCACTTGCCCTGGTCAGTGTCAAGGCCAAAAGGAATCCATGGCCTCTGATTCCAAACCCAGTCACCTAACCTCAAGTATACTGTGTCAGAAGGAGGCTGTTAACATCACCTAGAAACAATGAGAGGAGCAAGGAGAGCCTGGAAGTGAGAGCAATAACGGCTAGGGGTGTGGAGGCAAAATTGAGTCTAAGTCAGGACAGAGGAAGACAGTAAGCAGATGCAGCGGTTTCCGTAGCTTTGCCAACCACACAAGGAAACGTGACAGCCCGAGGCACATGTCTGCATTTGCACCCTAAAGGTTGCATGGCTGAGGTCCTGGACTCTTGAGGAACAGGTGACCACTTCCTTGTCCATCGCACATGGACACGGAGATGGGAGGAGGTCCCTGGAAGCCGCAGTCTGCACTCAGAGATCCCCACCCAACCTGGGGAGGATGAGTCTGACTTGGTCCTTGCATGGTGGGGCTAGAGCCGGGAAGAACTACTCCCTTCACAGCAGTGGAAAAAGCCAGACAGAAAGGACCAGAGGTGTGACCAGGAAGCAGATTCAAGGTGGTCCATAAAGGAAGGGAGGCTTATGAAGAGGAGGGAGGTCTGGACAACAGAAGGAGGGAGACCGAGGGAAGATGATGGCGGCGTAGCAGATTGAGAGAATCCGTAACTGCAGGGAGGATCGGATGGACACCTACCCAGTGTCAAAACATTGAGCTAATCAAAGCAAAGCTTGGTCTAAGAGGTGGTGGTAGACACTGATAGGACAGCCTGTTCATACAGGCCTCTAAAGACTGACGTGACATAGTAGGACCAGTGCCAAGGATAACAGTGAGTTACTGACCTCCTCCCCTCTGAGAGCCTTTCTTTTGTCCTTTTCTTTTCTTCACTTTCTTTTCTTTGGACAGAAAAGACTTCCATTCTTAAGCCAGTCATCAACTCACATATTATTGGTCTGTACTTATTAGGGGAAAAATGCTCTCATATATTTTCTGTGTGGAGACAAAATTCTTAGAACAGTATATTCTGGTAGTCACAGCCAAACCACATTATATGCCTATGGAAAACACACAGTGGTTTTGTTTTGTTTTGTTTTGTTTTTAATGGCCAAGCCACTCCTCTACTAGTAATGATCATAAAGAGAGAGTAAGATGTTTAAAGATATGGATTTAAAAATAAAATAACAGGGTAGCTTCAGTCATTTTTTAAAGATTTTATTTATTTATTTATTTATTTACTTACTTACTTACTTACTATGAGAGGGCAGAGCGGGTGGGGGGAGGAGCAGAGGCAGAGGAAGAGAGAATCTCCAGCAGACGCCCAGCTGAACATGGAGCTGATGACACAGGGCTCAGTCCCACCATCCTGAGATCATGATCTGAACCTGAATCAAGGGTCAGACGCCCAACCAACTGAGCCACTCAGGTGCTCCTAGCTTTAATCATTTTTATAAGTTTCATTAATATGTAATTCACAGACCATAAAATTGTCCCTTTCAAAAATGTACAGTTCAGTGGTTTTTAGTATATTCACAGAGTTGTGCAATCATCACTATCTAATTTTAGAACATTTTCATTTTATCCCCAAAAGATATCCTGTACCCATTAGCAGTCACTCTCTTCTCCTACTTCCTCCAGCCATAGACAACTCAAGTTATTTCTTTATGGAGTGACTATTCTGGGCATTTCATACAAATGGAATCACATAATATCTGGTCATTTATGACTGCCTTTTTTCACTTAGCATAATGTTTTCAAGGTTCATCTATGTTATAGCAGGTATCAGTACTTCATCCCCTTGCATGACCAAATAATATTCCATTATCAAGATACACCACAATTTGTTTACCCACTTACCAGTTGATGGACATTCGTTTGTCTTTTTCAACTAGAAGTGGTTCATGTCTGGATAACCATGACCTCAAAGAGACACCTCATGGCATATGTAAATCCATTTCTTCCTGTGTTGGGTGCAGACTCACGGCCTTAGTCACAAGCAATCAAAAGAGCTACTTGGTTGCAGTGGTAACTCTCTTGAAATATATTTGAGAATTCTTTCTTTTGGCCAGCTCTTTGAAATGTGAATTACCTATATTAACCAGAAGAAATAGTCTTGCAAATAAGAAATGATCTCATGGACTTAAACAAATACATGTTGAATTAGAAGTGAAAGGTCATGTTAAAAATATTGTTACTGTTTGTGTTTGCCATATCCATGGTCAAGCAATATTTGTTACATTTAATCACTACCATATCTCTAGTCTCTATTATGATGTAGATAATAATAATAATAGTAGTGGTGGTAGTAGTAGTAATGTTCCGGGTCAGTCTGTATGCCTCCCAGATACCTTTGGAAACTGAACTTCAAAAACACTTTGTCGACATGGCAAAACTTGAGTCGAGATTTAAATTAAGTCACTATTTCATTTTCTTTGAATTCATGGAATAAATAAATAAGTAAATAAAGCTGGCTTGCTCTGGACCCGGGAAAGGTTGGGGGACAGGGAGGCAGTGCCAGCTTGCTGGGAGTGAATACAGTGTCAGCCAAGTGAGGGATCTGCTTTGCTCATTGGTGTGTCCTGCTGGTGTTTTGCACACACTCCTGTCACGTTCATACATTGTGACATCCACATTATGATGTTTTGGGAATCTTGGGAAGAAATCTTTAATCTCATTTTATGTGATTATATATTAATGTCTGAGCTTTTTTTTTTAATTGAAATATAGGTGACACACAATGTTCCATTAGTTTCAGGTGTACAACATAGTGATTTGAATTTCTATAGGTTATGCTAGGCACAGCTCACCACAAACATAGCTACCACTTGTCACTCTACATTGCTATTACAATACCATAACAGAGTGTTTTTGAAATGAATATTCAGCAAAAATATTGGTAAGAAAAATCCTGTCAAAAGTGCATCGATACTTTCCCAAAAGATCCAAATTCATCTCGTCATTATTAAAAAAAAACTGCTGTTTTGTTTTTTTTTCTCATTGTGCTCTATTGGAGATCACTCACTTTCTTCCAGGATTCCTCAGTATTCTAACCTACGTAGGTTCCAGAAAAACATCCACACCTCCTTCAGGCTCCAGCCCCTCATTCCAGAGGATTACCTGAAGACAGATTCAAGTGTTAGCTCAGAGACATCTCACGTGTCTCTGATATGTGAGACACCTAACTCAGAAGTTGTGGAGGATAAATAAAACAATCTGAATTTTGAGCCCAAGACTCATTATTCCTGGGATTAATACCTTGGTAATGAACTGGTTCAATTCGAGCCAAATTTTGTGTTTCTCCCTTTCATTTGGAATGCTGACAGTTGGCTGGAATTATGGGCTAATGATGGCATGGGATTGACTTTTCAGGCTCATAAATAGAGAGCAATATGCTAGCTTCTGCAGAACGTTTAACCATGAATTAGCAATAGTGCATTTTACCATGGTAACATTCTACCCATTAATGCCTAAATCGAGTGCAATACAAGGCTTTCTGTGCTTTGGGGATCCTCTACTTCTCTCTGTTCTGCATCTAGGTAATTATATAAGGGCTGGGGAAGCAGAAACAAATGTAGTTAATATCCAAACAGTTCTAGTCGCAATCCAGAATGGAATTAGATGGAACCACTATGTAAAATATATAATACACTAAACACCTTCTTTCACATCAATTTCTGCTACTTTTGTTCATTTAACTTGGATTTTTTTCCCGTGAAATTAAGATATTTGTGTCGAGGTTATTTCATTTCAGGACCCCGAGTAATTTGCAAGTGGTCTAACTTCCACATATAGGGAAATTAAATGACAAGAGGTGCCATCCCCAGTTGAGAAATTAGGTTTTTCGTTTATCTCTTCCAGAAATAACTGGGATTTGGATCATATAATTTCAGAACTTCAATAGTGAGAAATATGAACCAAAAAGTGGGGGATGATTTCCTGTTTTTCTAACATTCTCAAAAATCACTTCAAACAGAAGGTAAGCAAAGGTAGCTCTCAGAGACCCTGACCTAACTTTTCTTTATTATTTCTGAGCTCCCCAGCTCTCATCCCCGAGTAGCTGCATGAATGAGGGTGTGCACGGCTGTGCAGGCCATCCATCCCTTGGGCCAGTGGCCTTCGCAGCTCTGCCAACACCATCTCAGCTGGAGACGGTAGCTGTTTCTGAACATTATGCTACCATGGACCGATTTCCCTTGTTCCCATCCACAACAAAGCCGAACCGTCAACAGCGTTCGCAGAGAATCAGGCCAAGTTCTCAGACAAAGGTGTTTTCATTCCTGTTCTCAGATCTGTTAAGTGGATTTCTGTTTTGTTGTATTTTAAAATAAGTCATTTTCACCAGGAGTTGATACGACGCCTCTGACTTGCCAGGAAAGTGCGGAGGGGGAAGTGGGAAGCAAGGGGATTGTCCCAACATGGCTCTTCTCTCTAAGGATCTGTTTCACAATGTATGTTTTCCCCACCCAACCCCCATGACATCTCTCCTTACACTGACTGTTCAAAAGTACAGGAGGCACCAGCACTGGTTTCTGACACTGCCTTAGCGAATTTGTAGTATGGCTTCATGCTTATCCTTTCAGATCTGTGGTGAGGCCTCCCTTTCCCCCCCAAAAGCCCCATCGTGAACACATTCTTACTGTGATCTATAAAGGAAGCAAGAGACTCTAAACTTTATAATGCAATGAGAATTAAAATTTGGATAATAAAAGTTATTACACATGAGTGAGTTTGTCTCTCCGAATCAGGGAAATAAATTAGGTTCCCTGCTTTGTAGCATATGGTATCCTCAGAATTGCCTTCATATAATTATAACTCTGTTTATTAAAAAGAATTATGTAACAGTATGGTTGATTTATTCTGATGTGATTGGCTTAGTAACTTAATTGGACTAAAGCAATATACCCGAGATAAAATTAATTTAATTAGCTGATTCATTTCAGGATGACTAGAACCCCTCATCACACTTTGATAATCTTCTGAAAAGGTGTGTGGGCAAACAAGCAAAGTTCAAGAACAATCGGATACCCATGTGGTATGTTGATTAAGAGAGAAAATGGGGGGAAAATAGAGTAGCAGAGTACCTATTGCCGGAGAGTTGAAAAATAATACTTTACCTCAAGCTCATAACTCTTTTTTTTTCCAATGGACAGATTTTCTCAAAGACGTCTGCAGTCCTAGGACCCTCTCTTCCTAAGTTAACCAGGACCTAGTTACTAAAGTCTACTCCTGACTTGTCCTTCCTTTTTCTGCCGCCGATTACAGTCATGATCTCCAGCTGGGCAGGCCTTTTGTGCCACCCGGGCAGTAGGTGAAGAACGGAGCATGAACTTGAGCCCAGTATGAGCCAGTGTGCATGGTTCTTTTCTGTGGACTGAGAACACCAGTGTGCAAATTTGTCCCATTTCGGCAAAAGAGGATTTTAGGGAGCAGATATGGATGGATTAGGGAAAAATTGCCATAGCTGTTACAAAAGCAACTCAAAGTGTGCATATCCAAATAATTCTAGAGTCAAGAACTGTATCTTCTCACCTGCTTCTGGTCTGTTCTCCCTGCTCGCAGCCCACCCCCTTCATATTCTAATCTGTTCCATACAGTGCCGATAGACAATATATTATATATCTTTTAGTTTCTTTATACGAATGTACAGTTTCTGCCTCTTTCCTGAGGCAGATTCACTACTGCTGGGTTAATCTTACACTGCATCTTTGATCATATGTCATTTCCCTACTTGAGAGCAGATGGCTTTTCATCAGCTAAACTGCAGAGGAAGAAAATCACAGTTCTTCAACCTGGTGTTCATGTCCCTCTGTAACCTGCTCCCCCCATAGTCCGCTGACCTCGCCTAATGTGACCCCACTGCTGGTGACAGGAACTTGGAACTTCTTGCCCTTTCCTTCCGGCCACTCCCTTCCTCCTCCTTTGTGCCCTGCTCATAAGCTCATACCTTAGCTCATTCTGTATTTTCTTTCCATAGTAGCTCCTCACCACATTTCATTGCTGTTTACCACAGGAAACCTTTTCTGATCCTCGGGGTCAATACTTCTCCCTCTTTGGAATGTGTGTGCGTGTGTGTGTGTGTGTGTGTGTGTGTGTGTAAAATTTGAGGGGATAAATATTGTGAATGTTTGTCTGTGTCTACTAGTTTTGTTACACGAGGGCTGTGGCCCAATTTCTCTCCCCCCGTGCCTCCTCGTGCGGCAGTCAGATCTGAAACCTGAGGTGGCATTCGATGATTACTTGTTACATAAATGAAAGCACATGACTGTGATTGTGGTTGTGGTGTTGCCTATCATTGTTGCTACTTTATTTTTATCACTGATACAGACACACCTCAGAGATCCTGCGGGTTCGGTTCCAGACCACTGCGATAAACCGAATATCATATGAAAGCAAGTCAAATGATTTTTTAGTTTTCCAGGGTCTATAAAAGTTATGTTTCAGGGTGCCCGACTGGCTCAGTCAGTAGAGTGTGCAATTCTTGATCTCCAGGTTGTGAGTTTGACCCCATGCTGGGTATAGAGATGACTGAAAACTAAAATCTTGGGGAAAAAATGTTATGTTAACACTCTACTGTGGTCTGTTGAGTGTGTACTAGCATTATGTCTAAGAAAATGTACATACCTTAACTATGCAAAACTTTGTTGGTAAAAAATTGCTAACCATATCTGAACTTTCAGCAAGATGTTAATGGCTACTCAGTGATCAGGGAGGTGGTTGCTGAAGGTTGGGATGGTTGTGGCGATTTCTTAAAATAAGGCAACAGAGAAGTTTTCCACATTGATTGACTCTTCCTTTCATGAACAGTTTCTTTGTAGCATGTGACACTGTTTGATAGCATTTTACCCACAACAGAACTTCTTTTAAAGTCAGAGTCAGTCTTCTCCAACCCTGGCACTGTTTTATCAACTAAGTTTATGTAATATTCTAAATCCTTTGTTGTCATTTCAACAATCTTCACAGCATCTTTACCAGGAATAGATTCCATCTCAAGAAACCACTTTCTTTGCACATCCATAAGAAGCAATCCCTCATCCGTGAAAACTTTATCATGAGATTGCAATTCAGTCACATTTTCCGGCTCCACTCTAATTTTAGTTCTCTTGCTGTTTCCACCCCATCTGCAGTCATTTCTTCCACTGAAGTCTTGAACCCCTCAAAGTCATCCAGGACGGTTAGAATCAACTTCTTCCAAACCCAGTGGATGCCTGATGTTTTGACCTCTTCCCATGAATCATGAATGTTCTGGATGGTATCTGGGAAGGTGAATCCTTTACAGAAGGTTTTCAATTGACTTTGCCCAGATCCATCCAAGGAATCATTATTTAGGGAAGCCATAGCTTTGCAAATATATTTTTTTTAATAATAAGACTTGAAAGTCAAAATTACTCCCTGATCCATAGGCTGCAGAATGGATGTTGTGTTAGCAGGCATGAAAACAACCTTAATCTCATTGTCCCTCTCCATCAGAGCTCTTGGGTGACCAGGTGCATTGTCACCGAGCAGTAATATTTTGAAAGGAATCTTTTTTTTCTGAACAGAAGATCTCTCAACAATGGGCTTACAATATGCAATAAATAGTGTTGTAAACAGATGTGCTGTCATCTAGGCTTTATTCTTCCATTTATAGAGCACAGGCCAAGTAGATTTGGCACAATTCGTAAGGGCCCTAGGATATTCAGAATGGTAAATAAACATTGGCTTTAACTTCAAGTCACCAGCTGCATTCGCCCCATCTAGAGAGTCAGCCTGTCCTTGGAAGCTTTCAAACCAGACATTGACTTCTCCTCTCTAGCTATGAAAGTCTGAGATGGCATATTCCAGTAGAAGGCTGCTTTGACTAGATTGAAAATCTGTTGTTGAGTGTAGCCCCCTTCATTCTCAGATCTCAGATCTGAGATCTTCTGGATCTAGATCTCAGCTAGATCTTCTGGATAATGTGTTACAGCTTCTCCGTCAGCACTTCCTACTTCACCTTCTACTTCTAAATTATGGAAATGACTTCTTTCCTTAACCTTGATGATCCAAACCTGGCTAGCTTCAGACTTTTCTTCTGTAACTTCCCAACTTCTCTCAGCCTTCATAGAAATGAGGAGAGCTATGACCTTTTCCTGGATCAGACTTTGGTTAAGGGAATATTGTGGCTGGTTTGATCTTCTATCCAAACCAAGGAAACCTCCATTTTAGCAATAAGGCCGTTCCCCTTTCTTATTCGTGTGTTCACTGGAGTAGCAATTTTCACTTCCTTCAGGAACTTCTCCTTTGCATTTGCAACTTGGCTGGCTCTTTGGTACCGGAGGTCTTGCTTTCAGCCTGTCACGGCTTTCAACACGCCTCCCTCACTGAGCTTAAGCATTTCTGGCCTTTGCTTGAAAGCAAGAGGTATGTGACTCTTCCTTTCACTTGAACACTTAGAGGCCATGGTATAGTTATGGACTGGTCTAATTTCAATATTGTTGTGTCTTGGGGAAAGGGAGGCCCAAAGGGAAAGAGAGAGAAAAGGGACTGGATGATTGGTGGAAGAGTCAGAACACACATTTATATATTGTTTGCTGTTTTACATGGGCATGGTTGATGGTGCCCCAAAAGAGTTACAGTAGTAACACACAAGATCACTGAAGACAGATCCCCATAACAAATACAGTAATAACGAAAAAGTTTGAAATATTGCAAGAATTACCAGAATGACACAGAGACAGACATGAGCAAATACTATTGGAAAAATGAGGGTTGCCACAAACCTTCAGTTTGTTTAAAAAGAAAGAAAGAAAGAAAGAAAGAAAAGAAAAGAAAAGAAAAAAAGAATATCTGCAAAATGCAAAAAACTGAAGGCAAATAAACTGAGCGATGCCTAAATAGTGCTTTGTAGTTTCTGCTCCTCCTTGGGCAATAAAACATCGCCCATGGAAGCAATCATTGCTAACTTATTCACCATCCTGTATCCAGTGTCAACTTTAATCTATTGCTTAAGAAGTTTTCCCTCTTAAAAAATAAGACCCTGTTTCCTAAGAGTTTGTTAATTTTTGAAGCCTTTGAAGGCTTTGAGGGTTTTTCTGGCTCCCATCGTACTGGGTAGTCTGTGGGTTGCAGGCAGATAAGGTCTCTGAGGATGGTGTCACAGGTGTGTCCATACCCAAAGAAGCTGATGAGAGACAAAAATCCCCAGTTCACCTGCTTCTGCTCCCTTTGATGCTGCAGCACATGTGGCATGTGTGATAACATGTTTCCCACAAGCAGCACTAATCAGGCAGAGCAAGGGAAGCAAATTCGGGCAGTCCCCTTGGTTCTGCCTCTTTGTTTCAGTGAAGTTAGATTAGGGTTGCATTGCATTGCATTGAACTTGGGTGCTTTGATTTCTTTTGTTGTAGGAACAAAACTGTAAAAGAGAGAATAGAAGAGAGGTGCTTCTATAATGAGCATTGAAGTGATCGAGGAAATCTATATTGGACAAAAGACCCATTTATCATTGCCATGAAAATCCTTTGAATAACCACAGTGTTTTTTTTTTCTTTAAAGTCTTTTATTCCTTGTCCTCTGAGGTAATAGGTATATCTCTAAAGGTTAGATAAAGATTTTTACACACAATGAGAGAAGATGAAAATATGTTTTCCAAAATAAAATTACAAATAGTGATTACCATATGGAGGTGAGTCCATTAATTGTTCTGCACTATTCCCAGTATTTTTTTTCCTTCATCATTTTATTTAATTACAAAAACAAGCCCATAAGCTCCATACTGTTACCATTTTCCAGTTTAAGAAAATAAGTTTTAGAAAGCAATAAAGTGGTTTGGAATCCAAAACCTAATCCAAACTCTGCTTTCTTTCTACTACACTGGATTTCATCTACATATGAGAATGAAGATGTATAGTTTAACTGGACAATGGAACAACTCCTTTGTGTTGGTCACTGGATTATTAACCACAAATTAGACTGGCAGTGACTTTGAAAGGATGACACACTACATAATGGTTCAAAGAAGCACTCTCCTTATTAGTTGCCTGAAAATTGTGTGTTGTGTATTTTATAGATACTGATTAGGATACCAGCAGTATGGCAGGGGTGGACATCCAGTTCTGACTAATTCCAACACATTGCTCTTGACTTGAGAGAGAATATCCCTGGATGGCCGAGACATTCCAGAGACAGATTGGCTCTGAAATATGTAGTAAAATGTGTGGGGACTGGTGATATGGGAAAGTAAGAAAGAAGAATACCATAATGGGATCCTAACTCTAAAACCCACAAAAATCAGTCTCAACCATCAGCTATTTTTTATAGTACCTAGGAGATTTATGACCTTTTAGATCAATAAAAACCAAGTCCAGACATCCAATATCATGGATTTTCCAGACTAGTACCATATTTATGTTTAAGCACAGCTTTTTGCCTGCCACAAACTCCTTTCCCACCTGACCTCAAAAAACTGACTTCCTCAAGATTTTATTCTTGGCTTTCTCGCTCAGTAAAATCTTGTCTACCACACCCCAGATAATATCTCCCACTATCAAGACTAATTACCACTTACGAACTGAGGGCTCCTAGATCTATACCTCTGACCTTGACCTTTTCTTATTTTCATCTTTTGATTCTACATTTTTACCAGGATGCCTCTGAGCTACTATAAGCTCATTGAATTCCCTGTTTTCTCTTCCTGTCCCTGAACATCCCCTGCTCACCATATTGCCTCTCTTCACCATGGTCTCATCAGCCATCCAAGCATCCAAACACAAATCCCTAGAATCATCCTGAATGCATTTCTCCTTCACCCCCCTTAGCCACCCCCACCAACACTAGGTCCTATTTACTCTGCCATGTCCAAATATCCTCCCACTCCTGGCATCTCCCTCTGGCTTTTTATTGTCACCTTTCTAACTGGTGTTCACTCCCTCTATTCCATATTCCATTCTTCTACAAGCACACATTCACTTTTCAAGATTTAGCTCAAACACAACCATGTTTGTAAAGCTTTCCCTAGCTTGGACATTTCTTCCTCTCTGCCATCAATCACATTGAATACTTTATCTCATTGCCTCCCTGTGATATTGTGAGTTACAAGGAGTATATATTTGGTCATTCAGATAACCAAAATATATTTCTCTCACATATTTGTTCTGTTTGGTTCTCGACTCACAACACACCAAATCCTTGGAATTTCCTGAACAGTAAGCATCTTTTGTTGTAATATTTGGTCTCTCTTCTTCAGTTCCTAATACCACTTCAGAGCCATACAGGTGTAATGGGTATCTCGTGTTCACAGCAAGCCCCTTTGCACCACAACTGGGTTTATGGTAATGAGATGACCTTTGTGTAGCTCCTAAGGATAGGGACTGGTTGCCAGGGGAATCAACCCTGTGGTTAGAGGGTTGGAAATTTCAGTCCCATGCCCCTGACTTCCAGGAAGTAGGGAGGAACTAGAGGTTGAATCAGTCACCAATGATTTAATGAATCACCAGTGATTTAATGAATCTTGCCTATGTAAGGAAACCTCCATAAAAAACCAAAAGGAAGGGGTTCAGAGAGCTTCCAGGTTGGGTGAACACATGGAGGTTTGGGGAGAGTGGCCCATTTGGAAAGGGCACGGAAGCTCTGCACCTCTTCACCATACCTTGTCCTATGTATCTCTTCCTTCTGGCCATCCTGAGTGACATTCTTTTATAATAAACCTGTGATTAGTAAGCAAACTGTTTCTCTGAGTTATGTGAGTCATTCTAGCAAATTAATTGAACCCAAAAAGGTCACTGGAACCTCCAACCTATAGGTGGTTGGTCAGAAGCACAGACAGTGACCTGGACTTGCAGTTGGCATCCCATATTGGGGATGGGAACAGTCTCATGGGACTGACTCCGTAACCTGTGGGGTGTGATGCTATCTCTGGATAGATAGTGTCAACCTATAAAGGAGGCAAAACTGAAAAAGAACAAAGGCTTTTATCTGGGGGTCTCAGAATTGTAATTCAGGGAGGGCAGATTCCAGCAGTAACCAGAAAAGTGTCCTGCCTACAAGGTGAATGCAGGGGGTTTTATGAGTAAAAAAAGAAAGGGAGCAATTAATGATTCACATAAATGAGGACAAAAAATTATTCATTGGTACTAACAGGCAGAGCTGCTTTTGGTTACACATTGATCACCTCTTCTATTGATGTTCACAAATGAAACTACTCCTGGTGTATCTTAATTAGTTTAGCTATTATGTCTTTAAAAAGTCCACAATCCATTGTCTTATGATCAGGATGTCCATTGTCCTGTTGACTTTATAAACAATTGCTTGTAAAATATTTGCTTGCTGTTTCTGGCCCAGTCCAAAGGTCTTTTTGCCCAGTTCACAATGAGTTCATTAAAAAGAAAATGGGGATTTTCTCTAAATGGAGTCTCTCATGCCCTGAAATTTTATATAATTCCACTATAATGTCAGATTTTGAGTTAAATTAAAAGACACCCAGCTGGTACCAGAGCATTGCTTATTGGTGGGGAGCAAACAACCCCCCACACATTGAGATTGGGTGCTCAGAACATTACTCCCCTCCTAAAACACAAAGTTGAGAACAAGGATGGAGCCCTATTGATCTTTGTATTCCTGATGCTCAGACTATAATAAGTAGTTAAGTTTTTATTAAATCAAATATCCCCAAGCCGAGTTCTGCTTCTCAGTAACTTCCATGCATTCTTTTAGACCTACCCTTTACAACTACCCAAAATGTCTCCTTTTATTTGACATTTTATCTAATATTTACAAACAACATTCTGATTGATTGTGAAATTTTCTTGCTTCCTGATGTATAACTGCAAATCTTTCCATTGCCACTGTCTTTATGTTCTGGAAATTTCCAGATCCTGGTCCACCCATCTTCTGGAGACAGTTCATTACTTAATGCTCCTTTTAGAACCAAGTATGAATATCACGACGTGATCTGAAGTCCATGAGTGCAGTAACCTCCTTGGATCACCCCGTATAATGTCCTTCTATAATGTAGCCAAAAATTGGGAGAGTTTTCTTAGGTGTTATATCCCCTTCTTGCTTAAGTATAGCTAGAGGACAACTAAACATACAGATATTTTTTCACATGAAACAACAATTTCCACAGAAAGTTTATCCAGGTTTAAGTGCAAAGACTTCCATTTCTCTCCATTAATTTCATATTCTTTCCTTTTTGCCTTTCAAGATCTTTCAGATTCTCGGTTCTGTAATCTGACAGGCAAATAATCTTTCCCAGCTTGGAGTCACTGCAGATTTGATAAGTGGTTTCCCCCTTGATTCACATAGAAATAAAATATCTAGATATTTACCCAACCCCTATTTTAAGTCAGATATTCTCTCTAAATCTCTGTAATGTTCTATTCTGTCTTTCTAAGGTACCCCTGGTTAACAAAATGGCCTTCTGTTTATCTTGATTCCTTTAAATACACTTAGCACTGGATCACTCATACTAGCCAATTTCATAGAAATTTTTCAGTCAATAGTAAAATCATCTTTAAGGGAATTTCTCCTTCAGATCATTTCATTATAGGCCATGTTGATACATGGAATGAGAAAGAATTTTTGGAAGATACAACACAACTTACTTCAATAAATTCACTTTTCTCAAATTCTTAAAAAAAGAAAAAAAGAAAGAAGGAAAAGAAACAAGTCCTGTGAGGTATTTGAAGGATTTGTGCATGTTAAACAGGCCGAGAAATGATTGAAGAGCACAGAAGCTGCATTTTGAAAAGGAGGAAATGTAGTCAATTGCTTGAAAGTCTGTTTTGCACAATACCAAATATTTGTGATTTGTGTCATTTTTTTTTCATTTAATCTGGAGGCTTTATGTCAAATATGCCATGAGGCATACAATCAACGACAGTGAGCAAACTTTTAAAAGTGGAATAGAAAGAATAAGTAATGGAAGTAGGAAGAGCCATATTATTCAGGATTATGAAGAGCCAGTTATTAGGACTTCACATAAAAGGTTAAGGGCACAAAGTAAAACCAGAATGCCAGCAGAAGGAACACTGAGAAGAACGTAGGCTCAGAATGATAGGTCAAACAGATCACAGCACAGGCTTGGAAAACCAACATGACAAGGCAGGAGAAGGCCAGAGCCTGCTAGTGAAGCTTTGAGGTACATGACTCAAAAGGGTGGGCCAGCAGACCTGAGGATCTCCTCTCATTAGAAAAAGTCCACATCCTCAGGTCTGTCACTGACAGAACTTTAGATGAGACCTTCTCCTGAAAGGAGCTCTCACCTTACAGTTTAACAGAGTTAGTTTTTCCACTTTTTTTCATTACCTAACCATGCGGCTGCCTTTTAAAAAGTCCAATTATACATCCGACTCTCCTCCAGGCCCATATGTATATAACAGGTCACCTAAGAAGCTTCTCAACCCCCTCCTCTTCTCTAGGACTTTCATGTGCCAAATTTCTCTACAGGATTCTTGAAATATTTTTGATTGCCTGAGATGATTGTATCCCTAATCAGAGCTCCCCTTCTGACACAGCACGTACGAGATCAGCAGACTTGGGAAGCAATGATTTATTTCTAATTTGACATACTTTGGATGTAAACCAAGATGTCTGAGAACAATCAGCTAGTTCCTTAACCTTCTTTGCCACATTAGTCACATTTTTCTCATTTCTGTTTCCTCTTTATCCACACATCCATCCACACCTGCCTACTCATCACAGCCTACACAGACATCATTTTCAGATTTTGGCTGAGGTGTATACACACAGATCAGAGGTTGAGGCAATATATAAATCATGAGAACTGAGAAGCATAACTAGAAACAATGCAAAACTTTTGGGCAAAAACAACAAAGAGGTACTATTACAAAAAGAAGTGAGTTTTAAGAATTGTGAAGCTGGGCTTGTCAAGGCCATGCTCCTGCCTCCTCCCTGTGATGGTTTTAGTGGCGCTGCTCACTGTAAGACCAGAATGCTGACCTTGGGCCCTAAAACTCCAGCCCTCTCCTTGGGTTGACCTTTGTGATTTCTAACAGATCTACCTAAAGACTTGCTTAAATCGTTCATCCATGTGTGCATAGACTTCTAAAGACTCAGCCTAGTATTTATGGAAGAACTTGGAAACAGCCTCACCCACCAATGACAGAATGTCATGGGCATTTTGAGCCAGTACTCTCATCACTTTGATTCCCATGTTAAGTTGCCAAAACTCTGGAGAGACTGTGCCAAAGAGCAGACTATTTGTGAGTTGCCACAGTGCTGTCCACTGGTGGATTCATTTGGCTTTGGGTTTCCTTGGTCACCATCACATTGTCAGCTCCTAGATTAGAGCCAGCAAGAACAGGTACTCAATCAAAGTGCACTGCTTACATTTAACCAAGCCTCTTCTGAAATTCCATCAGTTTACTTTCAATGATTTTTTTCCCAACAAGAACAGAGTAATGCTGACCCGATAGTCATCTGTCTATTCAACAAGTACCACGCAGCCTCTGATTATGAGCACATACAGCATATCTGATCCAAGGAAACAAATGGAAAGTGGTTCCTGCTCTTAAAAAGCAAGTAGTATTATGGAGAAGGCAGAAACTGAATGATAAATATAAATGATTAAATGCCATTTAAGTGTCTATGGATGCTCTGAAGGGGAACAATAAGGAACTCTAAGACAAATGAAAGGGGGGGACACTTTATACTGGCCATCAGAAGAGACCTTTCTAAGGAGGTGAAGTTCAAAGTGAGAGAGAGGATGACCAAGAGCAGAGGGAAGACCATTCCAGGGAGAGAAGAGAACGTAGGTAAAGCTGGAGATGGTGTTACTGTTGTCTATTGCTGGGTAACAAACCTACCCTAAATTTAGTGACATAAAACAACCAATTTACGGGCACCTGGGTGGCTAAATCAGTTAAGCCACTGCCTTCAGCTCAGGTCATGATCCCAGGGTCCTGGGATCGAATCCCACATTGGGCTCTCTGCTCAGCAGGGAGCCTACTTCCCCCCACACCCCACCTGCCTCTCTGCCTACTTGTGATCTTTAAAAATCTTAAAAAAAAAAAAAAATTTACTGTGCTCATAGGTCCTGTGGGTCAGGAATTTGGAGAGGCTGCAGCCAGGATAGCTTCTCCCTGCTCCACAAAGTATGGGGTCTCATCTGGGAAGACTAAAATATCTGGGTGACTTGGATGACTAGGGGCTGAAATCAGCTGGAGTTACTAGGACTTTATTCCCATGACTGGCTCTTGTGTAGGCATAACACAAAGACTGGGCAGAGCTGGGGCCGTGAACCCAAGCATCTACAGATGGCCTGTCCGTCGGCTTGGACTTCTACACAGTATGGTGCCCCAGGGGAGTCATATTTCTTACATAGAGTCTTAGAGCTTCAGAGTAAACAACAGATGATGCCTAGCCTTCTATAACCTAGCCTCAGAAGTGTTTTAGGCTGACTTATATCCCTCCAAATTCATATATTGAATCCTGGGCTCCAGTACCTCAGATGAAACTGTATTTGTAGATAAAGCTTTTCAAGACGTAATTAAGGGTAAATGAGACCATGTGATTGGCCTTTCCACTATGAATGGTGTCCTTATGAGGGGAGATTAGGACACAGACAACATCAGCTAAGGGACACACCATCTGAGGACACAATGAGATGATGTTTGTCTACAAGCCAAGGAGAGGGGCCTCAGAAGAAACCAACCCTGCCAGCACCTTGATCTTGGACTTCCTTCCTGCCTCTGGAACTGCAGGGAAATCAGTTGCCATTGATTAAGCCACCCAGTCTTTGGTCTTCGTTACAATTACTTCTTATGTTACTATCTTGGTCAGAGCAGTCTCAAAGCCACCCAGATTCAAACAAGAGAGACATGGACCTCATGATTTCTTCATGACAGGAGTGTCGAAAGATGTGGGGCAGTGTTTTAAAACTGCAGCGTGTTGGAGGACCTAAAGGCCAGTGTGGCTTGGACATGGTGGGCAAGGTGTCACGTGGGAAGAAGTAAACACCAGGGGGATTGACTATTTGAGGACTTTTTTGTCCCAGCAAAGAATTCGAATTGTGCTCTAAGTGCAGCAGGATGTTTGAAGGTTAATCCGGAGCGTGATGTTTTGGTTTATATTTTTTAAAAGCACTAACACAGATGTGAGGAAGAGGACAATGGAAGCAGAGTGACTGATTATTACATGGACTGAGAGATTCAGGAGAACAAAGTCATTGGCTTGGAGGAAGGGACTGGTGGTGAAGATAGAGAGGGACAGGTAGGTACAAAAGAGGGTTTGAAGGTAAAACTGGCAAGACTTGATGAAGAACTGAATGTGAGTTTGCAGGGAACTGAAGGCACGAGGGATAACTACCAGATTTCCAGCTTGAGAAACTAATGCTGCTATTTTCTGGGATAGGAAAAAAGAGAGAGACAGATCGGGTGGGAAGATGAATGCAAATCAAAGGCTTATTTTGGATACATAAAGCATCTTTTGAACTTCTTCAAATGGAATTTAGCAAATCTTCCCAGAAACAATAATCCAGAAATGAAAAAGCCCCCATAATTTTACTCATGTTTCTCTCTTTTAACAAAAGTAGAGTAAGAAATTAACTAGAACTACCCGAGACAAATGTCACCTCTAGCCTCCAAGCGCCCTTCCCGCCCTCATCCCCAGTTGAAGGTAGACTTCAAGTATGCAAGCATGTACTAAAAACTGTGCTTTTAATTTAAAAAGAAAAAAAAAGTAAAAGATTGGACCCGTAGAAAAATATCAGTCTTACTTTATAAAAGAAGGAATACTACTTTTTAAGAAACAAATAAATCCAATTTGTCCAGGAAGATAATCAGAATATATTAGAACTCTCTATACATCTAGAAAAGAATAGAACTCTAAGCAGAATTCAGTATTGAACTCATTTTTTAAAGAGGAAATAACATGTTTTCTTCTCTTTTTTTAAGATTTTTTTTTATTTATTCATTTTGATGGAGGGAGAGAGATCACAAATAGGCAGAGAGGCAGGCAGAGAGAGAGAGGGGGAAGCACACTCCCTGCTGAGCAGAGAGCCCGATGCGGGGCTAGATCCCAGGACCCTGGGATCATGACCTGAGCCAAAGACAGAGGCTTTAACCACTGAGCCACCCAGGCGCCCTAACACGTTTTCTTCTTAAGAACAGCAGGTATCACCTGTTCTATAATGAAATATTTAGCAAAACATAAGCAAAGTTCTGAACGTTGGGAGAAGAACGGACCCAGACACAATCTACGGCTTTCTTTGGAAAGCAGGTAATTCAGTATAATATTTGGGCCAATATACGTTAAAGGAAATATAAAAAAGAAATATAAATAAAGTTCTGATCTTTTTAACCTTAGAAAACTAATCAGAGTCATAAAATGCCTTAATAATAACTATGAGGAAATGACTTAAACCCTTTAGTGAAACTTTGTGTCTACCGGATTCCCTACACTTAGACTGAAAAATGAAAACAGAAGTGATTAAAATGTTTTATAAAGCCACATCTGAATTTTTTTTACTGATTTTTTTTTCCAATTTTAATCTATAATTTTGGCTTTGTTCACTATGTACAGCTTGATGTCTAATAATGGCAAACATTTTTTATGAGGGACTAAGTGTGTCCACATTGTTGTTACAGCTGTATTTTCACATAAGAGTTTTTATTTATACTTTATGTATTCTTTATGTCTTAAGGAAAAAATGTATTTCTGTTAAAAGACTTCTGTTTGACTTCTGCTAGATTAAGCACCTTCTCATTAAAAATAATAATAGCTAATGTTTATTGAGACCTTTCTATATGTCAGATACTATGTTAAGTAACTGAAATGACTTTCTTTTTCATCCAAATACTTTGTATCAGGTATGTGCTATTTTTGTATCCAGAGGATTAAAAACTCCATCTTAGAGATTGTGTTAGTGTGCTAGGGCCGCTATAGGAAAATACCACAGACTGGGTGGTTTAAACAACAGAAATTAACTTCTCACAGTTCTGGAGGCCGGAAGTCCTAGATCAAGGTAGGTGGGGTTGGTTTCTCATGAGACCTCTCTTCCAGATGGCCTTGCAGACAGCCGTCTTCTCTCTCTGTCCTCATGTGGCCTTTCCTCAGAAGGTGAGCTTACAGAGAACTCTAGAGTCCCTTCCTCTTGTAAGGATACCAGTTCCCTCACAGTAGAACCCCATTCTTATGACCTCATTTAATCTTAATTGCCTCTCTGAAAACCCTATCTTCAAATATAATCACATCAGGGGTTAGGGCTTCAACATAGGAGTTTTTTGAAGAACCCAGTACAATCCATACAGAAATATTAAGAAATTCACCCAAGATCACATACCCAGCAAATATTGGAGCCAGGTTTAGAATCCAGGCAGTCTGACTGTAGAGCTCTACTTTACATGTTCACTCTTTCTGCCTTATATATTAACCTCTGCCTCTATCTTACAGAAACCTTGGCAGGTGCACAAAAATTAAAAGCAATGTAATCAGCAGAAATTTATTTAGGTCAAATAACATGAAAACATGGTTCATGTACTCAACCAATAAAGTTGGTCCTTCATTCTGTGTCGAAGATTGTGTGTGTGTGTGTGTGTGTGTGTGTGTGTGTGTGTGTTTCTTTTTCATTTTTTTCCAATTGCTGCAAAAAAAGGAACTTACTTCAGTATGGATTGAATTTTTTTGATCTCCAAAAATCCTAAGTATAGCAGTAATAATAATAGTCCATTTCAGTAACACAATTTCTGTATCTAGGTTAATAATCTAGAGGGAAATATATCAACATTATGTTAATTAAACTCTCAGTTGGCTGTACCTTGGGAGATGTTATGAATGGTCCTAAAGAGAGAGAGTCAATATGCAAATAGTTACAGTATCAAGATATAGTCAGGAAATTGTGGCACAGATGAGACAAACTCATACATGCATGAAAGAATATAAATGTAGATAATGTGAATGGCAGTAAACACTAGAAGCAGGCATACTGGAACAATGATAATACTTCTTACCTGTGCACTTGAAAATTCTTTACACACAGTAAATGGGTTTTTTAATGCAAGAAAATAAAAAAAAACCACAGAGACTGTCAGAGAAAGCCACTGATCATTGAAGCTGGAAAATACAATTCATTGTCAGAAGACTATTTTGAAATACAAAGAGCGACTATATACATAGCTTGGTGGAACAAATGTGGGATAAATTTAAGAACAGAAAGCAGTGTATCTACAATGCCAAATATTATGTAACATAAGCCTAGAATATCCTTTTGCCTCAATCTGGAATTAAAACTATCTATGTAAAAGAGCTTGCTTTCATGAAATTTACCTAAAACAAAGAGTCACAATTTAACATCTATTAATAATTATTTGCTTTCGGGTCAACACACATTTACTGACTTGGGCCCTCAGATGAGAAATTGTAGCTTTTTGGATTCATCTCCTTTCTCTATCCCCTCTCACAGACCTCCTCTCTCTCCCAGATGGGAACATTAGTAAACTACTGTAAAATCTGAGTGTAGAAGATGGGTAGATACGTGGGTTAGTCTTCCCGCTGGGGAGGCAGAGCCCATTTAACACAGCATCAGATTAAAAATGTAAAAAGCAACCACTTAGTAAATATTTGTAGTGAGTTGCCTCAGATACCTGTGCATTTAAAAAACTTGCAGAGGTTTAAAACAGTAGGATAAAATATTCAGTAATTAACTGCCCTCTCCACTCTTTTGTTATGGAATAGACCTAATCTGTGTTTATCTTTCAGACTGCATTTTCAAAGCAAATACCAATTGTATTTTAGCCACAGTATGTTTTAGCTCATCTTTCACTGCTCCCACTTGTTAGCACAAAAAAGTAGTGAAGCCTCCACAATGTGGGACACAGCAGGGAGGGGGCAGTAGTAGTGACAGCAAGCAAGGCAACAGGCTGTCCCTGGTGTAGTTTCTTCCATTCAGACCGATTTTCAGCTATGTGTAATCCTATTGTGTTATGAGCGCCTGGTTCCCTAGAGAGCACGTAGCATAATGCCTGCTGCATAATAAGCTCTCCATTGCTGTTTGTTTAATTCGTCAGTTACAATCTTGGTCTTCTTGAGCCACTAACAGACTCATTCAGACAAGAAACACACACGCATACCCCCAAACAAGTATCAGGAGTGGCGTTTTATCATTTCACCAAATCCCTTTAGTATTGAAGCAGTCATAGATTAGGAGCAATTCAGGGTATCCCCCACTTTCTCCGAGGAGGCTATGCTTTTCTTAAAGGTAGAAATAACAATGAATAGTTTTGGGGGAAAAACAATCAGGATGGGAGGGAAAGGTATGGAACAGCCCACAATGACCTGCTGAGCTCTGTCCCACCGTGCCGTCACACTGCCATATCCGACGTCCAGAAGGACACACACCTACACTCATCCCATCAGACAGAGGGGGGTTCGTGAAGTTAAGGCCAGCATGCGTGCGTGACTTGCTGTAGCCACGTCACACGCCACGAACTGAAGACATGAGGGAAAACAGTCATGCTAAATGTGAGGCAGTGCTCCCTACAGTTGATAAAATGTCTTATATACCTGAAGTCGTGCCTGATAAAAATATCAGTAAACCAGGAAATATTGGTTTAGGAGGAATGGTGAAAGCATGCAGGGGCTCGGGAAGTGTAGGTACCAGCCAAGGGTAGAGAAGGACGTGTGAGGCCAAAGAGAAGGGACTGTGGGATCCGTGTCGGCTCAGCCGCGTGCTGCTTCATGGGGTAAGAGCTGTGAGGCTTGGGGCGAGGCTCAAGTGCCCCCTCTGAAAACTGGGGACAGTGAAAGTCAGCCCAGAGCCGCACTGTGAGAGCTGAGCTCAATGCCGGGACCTGACAGGAGGCAGATGCCCAATAAATATAGGTTTCTCGTTTGGATGTTAAACCTAAGGGCCTTTTAGACGCCTTAGGAAAGGGCCAGGCTGTGTTTTCTAATGAGGTACAGCTAGGAAAAGCTTGGACGCTAAGAAATACCAAGGCTGTGCCCCTATCATTTGGATTAACATGAAAACCTCACTCGGAGAAGAGAAGCCCTTTGGTGTAATTGCTAAAAACTAGATTTTAGGGACAGGCTGGAGCCAAATGGTTTGGTTTCCTTTTGAATGCCAGGTATTCTGCTAAGTACTTAACCATGGCTTTTCCATCATTTTTCAGTATTTCTAATGTTCAATGAGTTTCTTTTTTTCATTGGTTCCTTCTGGAATGAAATCCACTACCACTGTCAATTGTTGCTATTCAAGGCTTCATTAAAGCTACTTGGATTAAAGCTTTGAGACTTGAGAAACACTTTGTTGGCTTGGCTTGGCTTTAATGTGAAAGCCTGTAATGAATTTCCTCAGTGTTGTTCTGAGAAAGAAAATATCTTGCGTCAAGCAGTTCTTGTCTCTGCTTGCCCTAGTGATAGATATTAAGTAATGTGGTATTTAACGTCTTCATTTTTCTTCACCCAGAAAACAAGCAGTCACCCAGAAACACAGGAGGCAGTAGGTAGGAGCTGAAGAAGTGAAGAAGGGCCATACGGCGCTCCCCTGCCCCCCCCCCTTTCTTGTATTCTTCCTTCTCAGTGCCATTTTTAATTTGGACATCTACTGATGAGGAGGGAACTTCTAGTGAAAAATCCAAATTCAAATCTAATTGATGTGGGGTTTCATAGTGTTCTTTCTTCCTTCCCCTTCCCCACCGACTTGTGACGCTCTTAACTATGTTCTGCCTACGAACAGCTGGAGACGCTAAAGAACTTCCAAGGAAGATGGAAGTGAACTCGAGTTTTTGAGCAACTATCGAATTTTGGGAATTTTTTTTTTAACTTTGTTTTATTCTTGTAAGACCAGCCAAAATTTCTTGAGCCGAAGATCACACCTTAACCACCTGTCAGCAAATCCTGCCAGGACTACCTTCTAAAAGTGGTTCTAGAAAATTCCACTTCTAAAAGTGGAATATAACCACCCTACCACCCCTTCCCGTCCTAGTTTCATCTTCATTGTATGGCCCATCGCAGATCTCCTGGTGGTTGGAATGGTCTCTCCTCCTGACACGCTTGGAGTCAGTACTCAGCCCGGCAGCCTCGTGATGCTCAAAGTGAGTTGATGCCCCTGCTCTGCTCAGGACGGCTTCCCCTATCTCTGACCGCTCAGAGGGGGGCTGGCTGGACGCCTATCTGTGCTGACTGGCCGAGCCTCCACGCAGCCCACACATCCCACCTGCTGGCTCCATGTCCACGGTTTTGTACTCTGATCATACTCACCTCCTCAGCATTCCTGCCCCCGTGCCCAGCTTGCTTCCACACCAAGACCTTTGCACTTGCTGTTTTTTAGGCCCAGAATTCTCTTTTTTCCAAATAGCCTCAACACTCACTTCTTTGCTTCCTGCAAGTGTGTGCTCAGGTGGAAACTTACCGAAGGATGCCTTCGTTGACCACCTTCTGCAAAAAGCAGTTCTCGGTTACCCTCTAGCCCCTCGTGCTGCTTTGCTCTTCTTTACAACACATGTCATCTTTGGTGCATATTTGTTTATTGCGTCCATCCACGTCCACGCGTATGTAAATTTCATGAAAGAGATTAATCTCAACAAATGAGATTAAGTTTGAGAGCCGTGAACTTACCCATAGTGTGCATGGAGCAGCTAGACCACAGCCTCCGGTCTGGCAGTCTCTGCAGCCCGTGTGCTCCCTGCTACCCCAAGACGCTGACTTCGAAGCAAAAATAGCCACGCTCCATCCATCGCTCCTATGGGTCTGCACATTCAATAAAGGCAGGATGCTCAGAGCACACTACACTTGTGTATCTACCTGCTGCATCTACATCCTGCAGACCTCCAGCATTACCCACTTGCTGACAAGGTTACTCAGCCTGGGGAGGTTTACGCCTTTGTCAGTCTTAGGTTTGCAGGAGAGGAAAGAAGGATAAGGGAACAAGACTGAACACAACACAGGATTCCTTAGTTCCCAGAGCCTGTGTCAGTCACCTATCTAGCTATTCAGCATACTCTTTTTTTAGTAGCTTTTTTTTTCCTGCACACATCATATCTCACCCATTGCAATTAAAAAAAAAAAAAAAAAAAAAAACAGGTCTAAATGCTTCTTTTGAAATAAAATGATCTTCTGTCTGCAATATTGCTGCAAATCCTTTGTACTGTTGCCAGAAGGGTCTTTATAAGACATGAATCTTACTATTTTATTCCATTTTGAAAAAGAAAAAAAAAAAAAAAAACCCTGCTGTCATCTATAATCATGGTTCCTTGACCTAGCACACTAGCACATGAGGCCCTTGCTAATTGAAATCCTGCGTCCCTCATAGCCCTCTGCCCAGGCTTGCCCCCTCTGGCAACTTTTAATTTTACAACAAAAAAGTATTCATAAGGCCCTGCATACATCATGCAATGTCACATTTAAACATTTTCTTCTATTCTGGACACTCTGAACCACCTTCTCTGCCTGATTCCTGTCTGTTGTCATTAACACCGGGGTCTATGGAGAGCCTGCAACGTGTCAGGTGGTGTTTGTCCATAAACATAAATGAAACACATTGCTTCATGCTCACAACAGCTCTGCTCGCAAGCATGTTTAGCCCATATTTTACAGATAAAGGAAGTGCAGCTCAGAGAGCCCAAGACCCCATGACTAAACAATGGGAGAACAGGGATCCGAGCCCCGCTTTCTTGCCACGTCCCCAGTGCATGCCATCTTTCTACCATGCTGGGTGCCATGTGTCTGTTCCTGTCATCCCATCTCCTGCTAAGATGGCAGGCCCCTTCTGGCAGAATCGTCTCATTCTCTTAGTAGCTACAGTGCCTCAGTGACCCGGGTCATCAATTTTGCAGTTGCATAAGTAAGATTAATTATCTGTGAAAAAGAGCGTGACTAGGAATTACGTGTGAACACCAACAGCTTTGGGGCAGTCAGCCCTCATCTTGACTGTGTGGCCTTGTCCCTCACCACAGTCATGGCTAACAAATGCACACACTTCAAGGAAATTTGCTCATTTGGTTTATGATGACCACAGGTCTATGAACACAGCCATCCATGAAGACTCATGCTTGCTCTGGCCTGCCTGAGAGGAAGTTCATAGACATACCTTTTTCTGTTACTGAGGGTTTTGTTTTTTGTAAGAAGATAGGTTCTCTAATACTTATTGCTGGTGTTCTTTATACACTCAACAGCACACCTGCTTTGCATTGTCCTTTCAAATGACCTCTGTTGATTTAAACATACTGCTTTTTTTGTTTAAATTTTTTTATAACTGATAGTGTGTTTCATGTGATTCCCCCAAAATTCAATAGATTTATTTTTTGTGTGGGACTAGGTGATTTGAAAGTTCATATGGAAAAATAGATGCAAGAATTCTCAAGAATGTAAGAGAGAGAGAGAATAATGAGATGGTTCAGATAGTACCAGATATTGGAATTTACTTTAAAGCTAATGTAATAAAAAAAATGCTCTTTACACAAGAAAAAGTAAATAGAGCAATGGAATAGGATCAAATCAAGAAATGTGTATAAGTAAATATGGGAAGTTACTATATGATAATGAGAGCATTTCCATTCCGGGGGAAAGAGAGAGTTGATTTAATAAATAATATTGGCATTATTTTGTTATCAAAATAAAAAATAGTTTGAATTTTAATAATTTCATTTTAATTGAAGAAAGAAAAAATAGCACTATACGTTTATAAATTTATATTTTTGACTTGTTACAACACGTTACCTTTGTAATTTAAAAGAATTAGAATTTATCTTAAAAGTAATATTTACATACTGCATATTGTATATTACATGTTCCTAACATTAAAACAATTCAGAGATCATAAAAGTAAATACTGAAAGACTCCTTCCTCTTTATGGAAGCTGAAGTTTATAATTTCAGTTTATAATTTCTCCTCCCTAATACTTTGATGTGCATTTACCTATATACATGCAAATGGATTTTTTTTTTACCTTAAAGGGGATGACATGATATTATTTTGCAAATTATATACTTTTTACATTGAATATATCATTATGGATGACATTCTGCAAAAATATATATTGACAAATCTCAATCTTTCCAAAGGCTACACACAGTATTCTGTTACATGATTCTAACTTCAATTTATTTAAGTAGCCCTTTATCGATAGGGATGTCTTTAACATATTGTTAGACGTCAAATCATACAGAAGGAACAAAAATGAAAAGTCAAATTCCCTATGGCTCTATTTCTAACATTCTTCCCTAGGGATAAACACAAAATGGGTCTGTGTCATAGTTCTGGGGTTACCATTGCAGCTTAAATGACATTTTCTTCTTTCTTTGCTTTTTGTTTTTGTTTGTGTATTTATTGTTATTGTTGTCTTGACTTTAGAGAGTAGCTATTGCCTTCCTGATACAGAAACTACACCGTCTAGTGAGTCTCTGCTCAGTCTCCAACTTCCTCCACTTCCTTACGTCTGCTGTTCTGTGACCATGATTATGTATTACTTGTTCAGTCTATCAGTCAATGCAAAGCTTTTAACCTAGATTTAAGAGACATTAATGAGATCATGTGCCTATCGATATTTATTACAGAACAAATTATGTTGTTGGATTTAGAGAGAGAGAGATACAATGTTAAGATACTAATCGCAGCCACTCAAAGGATGATGCCCCAAACCTGAAGGTCTAATGGTTTCTCTTAATTTCTTTTGAGTTTTTTCTCTTCTTCTAAGTCGTGTCAACTGTTACCCTTACGGCTCATCGCATACTCTTTCTTCATTATTTCTCTTTTGCTTGATCTGTTGGAGGGCCTTACTGAGTAATGGTTTTGGAAAGCTTTTGAGAGTGACAAACTTTGTGGGAATTTGTATGACTGAGAATGTTACATAAATAATAGTTTAGATATGGAATTCTAAATTCATAGTCATTATACCAATGAGGATTTGCACAGTCTTTGTTCCTTCGAGCTTTAGTGTCCAGTGTGGCTAATAGAAAAATCTACTACTAATCTAATTCTCCTTCCTTTATAAATAACATCATTTGTTTTTCCCCCTGGAAATTTTTAAAGTTTTCTTTCCAGAGATTTCAACAGGGCATATTGAAGCATGGATTTTTTTCCGTCTGCCTTACCTCAGTGAGACTTTCAATGTGAGAGGTCTTATCCTTCTTCAGTCTGGAATATTTTTATTACATTATTTCTTTCACTATCTCCTCTCTCTTCTGTCTTCTCCTGGAACTTCTTTTAGTCAACTTTCTCTTTTTTCTTGTCTTTTGTTTGTTTGCTTGTTGTTTAAGGTTGCTGAAAACTTCTTTGCTTGTGCTTCCAAATCAATAACATGGTTTCTAACACCATTAGAACACGGTGGTCCATTGATTTTTAAATTTCAGCTATCAAACTATAATTTCCAAAAAATTCTTGTTTCATAGGTACAGTAGCCTCCCTAATTTTTCTGAGGATAATATTTGGAATTTTTAAAGACATTTTGGATCTCTTTTATTTCCTCACATTCCTGCTGCTTTTCTGCTATCTGCTCATATTTGTGAATCTTTTAGGATGACCTGAGGTGCCGTGCAGTGAGTATTGTAGAAGTTCTTCAGGCAATTCTCATCTGGCGTAAAGACCTAAGAGTATCTCTGCCAGGTAATAGGTGTAAGATGATGTACATGTTGCTTCACTTGGTCTTCTTTCATCTAATAATATGTCCTGCAGATTTTTTCCTTATCAATGTATAGAAAGATCCCTGCTTTTGGAGAGCTTCATGGTATTCCACTGTGTGGATGTACCATAGTTATTTAATTATTTCCCTATCGATCTGAAGCACTTGAGTTCTTTCAAATATTAGGGGAAGGAATTCTTTCCTTAATGTTGCAATCAGTAATCTTATCTAACTGTCATTTTGTACCTGTGCAGTTATACCTGCAAAATAAATCCTCTAAAGACAGAATCTGCATTAAAACAATATATTTTTAATTTTGGAAAGTATTGACAAATTGCCCTTCAGTTTTAAACATGAGGAAACAGGGGCACCTAGGTGACTCAATCAGTTAAGCCTCCAACTCTTGGTTTTGGCTTAGGTCGTGATCTCAGGGTCCTGAGACTGAGCCCCACAGCGGGCTCCAATTCACTGAGGAGTCTGCTTAAGACTCTCTCCCTCTCCCTCAATCCCTCTTCCCTGCAAGTTCTCTCTCTCTCTCAAATAAATAAATAAATCTTCAAAAAAAATTTTAAAAACTAACAAACATGAGAAAACCTCCCCAGAAAGATGAGGTGACTTAAAAATAGGTACATAGCAAATTTAAGCTCATGTGGGGAACAGAACCATTACCTCATGACATTCGGTCCATTATTTGTTTCACTGTGTAACACTTCCTTCACTATGTTCTATAACCAGGGACTATAACTATGTCTGGTAATTTGGTGGAACTGATTGATCATCAGGGGCTAGCCAAGATATCATGAATCAGTGCCTGGAAAAGCACTAAATACCTGCCTCCCATTCCCCATAGCCTCACAGAAATAATAAAACAGATATATGTGTATGAAGACAATGCAACAAGGCAAAATGATATGAAGAGAAAGCAAAGCAAAAGTGGAGTTAACAGTGGACCGGAAAGTTTAAGGAAATTTTGAAGCAAGGAAGCAGGACAGGAGGAGCTATAGTCAGAAACACGAGAGACGGAAGCAGTTCTTCTCAAGATGGCTTCCAAGGGGGGCACCTGGGTGGCTCAGTGGGTAAAGTCTCTGCCTTCGGCTCAGGATATGGTCTCAGGGTCCTGGGATCGAGCCCTGCATCGGGCTCTCTGCTCAGCAGGGAGCCTGCTTCGCTCTCTCTCTGACTGCCTCTCTGCCTACTTCTGATCTCTCTCTCTGTCAAATAAAAAAAAAAAAAAAAAAAGAATGCTGCAAAGTGTTTCAAAAAAAAAAGGAAGATAGCTTCCAAGGAAAGTCTAAGCTAATTAGGACAATGGCAAGAGTAGATCATCAGAAAAACACCAAGATTTTTAGATTAAGAACTAAATTTAGAAGAGCCAATTCAGCTGCCTTGCTGGCTTTCACCCTACCCCAATATACAGAGGCTCCTCCAGAGCTGGCATGAGATGTTTTGCCCTTAATATTGAAGACCATCCAAGTACTAACTAGACTCAACCCTGCTTAGCTTCCAGTATCAGACAAGATTGGATACGTTCAGGGTGATCTGGTCAGGGACTGAAGCCCTATTCTCTAATGAACAAGTGGCTGATGGATTGGGAAAGGGTCTTAATATATGTACTGGACCTGAGAGAGAACAGAAATGGAGATTTGGGCAACCCTACATGTCTATCTACTTCAGAGAGCAAAGGGGAAAAACAGGAAAACCCTCTAACCATCCAAGTAAGGCCTTTCTTCCTTGACTGTTGTGGGATGCCCAGCCTCCTTCCTACTCCAAGCCAGTATGCCCTACTGGGAAGCCTGTCAGAAGCCTGAACACTGTCACAGGTGAATTCTGCCCTCCAATCAGAAAGCATTTGGTAAGTCAGCCTGCACCAGGACTGTGTTGCTTTGTTACATTTCATCCAGCTGTGCACAAGAATTTGTGCAATATTGTTTACCTCATAAAACCTCCCCGAATGGGGTGCCTGGGTGGCTCAGTGGGTTAAAGCCTCTGCCTTCAGCTCAGGTCATGATCCCTGGGTCCTGGGATCGAGTCCCGCACTGGGCTCTCTGCTCAGTGGGGGGCCTGCTTCCTCCTCTCTTCTCTCTCTCTGCCTGCCTCTCTGCCTACTGTGATCTGTCAAATAAAAAAAAAAACAAAAACAAAAACAAAAAAAACCTCCCCGAGTGATTCTAAGTTGTATCCAGGACAGAGAAACCCTGCTCTAAACAACTGAATGGAATAGTTGTATGTGTTTAATATAAAATAATCTCTGCTCTTTTGAAATTGAGTTTAGAGTGAAAAATCAAATCCTAAATCTACTTAATAGGTAAGTGTTTTTGTGCCAAGAGAGCTATTAGCTTATAGTCAATTATAATCAAAATACAGAGACTCTCGTTAAAAATAAAGTGATTGTAGTGGACCTACAATGAAATACTATTTTCAGTGTGTTCAGATGAGCATACCTAGAGTTGAGAGAACAGTCTTGTTGCTTCAAATTTCATGTCCTTGTCATTGATTTGGGAATTCCACTATGATGGGTCTACTCCTGGAATTGTTTTACTCGTTTTCTTTCAGTTATTATCTGTAATTTAGTGTCTTTCATTTGGTCTGGGAAATTCTCAGTCATTGCCTTTTCAAATATTTCTTCTCTTCCATTCTTTCTGTTCTCGCCTTCTGAAATTCTACTTGGACTTACAGTAGAACTTTTTACTCACTTCATATTTTTAAACTTTTCTTTCATATTTCTATCTTTTTTCTCTCTATGCTGATACTTTCTTCAGCTGTCTCTTCCTGTTTCTCTCTTTAGCTCTATCCAAATGGCACTTTTGCCTTTTTCTTCCCAAAAATTCTTACCATTTTTAGAGTTTCTGTTTGATTCCTTTACAAGTCTACCAAGTCATTCCTGGTAATTCCTTCTTTCTTGCTTTTTTTTTTTTTTTTTTAATTCCCATATTAATTCTTTAACTTGTTCACACGTAACTGTTCTACATTCTCTGACAGTTCCAGTCTCTGTGGTCCTAGAGGGTCACCTCTGCTCCTTGTCATTTGCTCTAACTCTTTCTTGGAGCTTGCCTTCTCTTATGTTTGGAGCTCTTTGATTTTAAGCTTTTTGTTTGCACTTCCTCTGTGGGGATCCTGTGGGGGTGCTTTTGGCCAAGAGAGTATCCATATCTACTTCTGCTGTGAACTAAGGGTCTGCAGCAACCTGTGACCATTTGGTCCCTCTGAGAGTCAGAGTTCAAAGCAGGATTCTCAGGCTCAGCTTGTCCATGATGTTGGCCTAATACCTAATATATGGCATGAGACCTCAGGGCAATCCTGCCCCTCCCTGCCATTCCCACTCCCGAATTGCTTGTGGTTTGGGGTTCTGTGACCACCAGGAAGCATGCCCCAGCTAGGGTCATTTCTACAGCAGGAGGGTCCCTCCCAACAATTATGGTCCACCATATTGCTGGAAGCAGTTATCATGATGAAATATTTTCAGCACTGTTCTGGGGAGCCAAGCATGATTGTATCAAAAGTAAATCAGCACAGCAAGGGAGAATGTGTTTGGTGATTAGGATAAACTGTAATCAGTTGGTTACCATATTAATATAGTGAAAATAACTTTCTGTCTGATGTCTTTGTATCAGTTCAACATTTCTTTTTCTAACATCTCTAATTAATTCCTAAATTAATTTGTTTGGCCACAGTGTCTTATGGATTTTCATTAAAAACCGTGACAAAAATGTGCTAATAAGCCTTTCAACTGACTTGGCAAGTAACTTTATGGCACATATGTAATGCTTCCTCTGATTTTCTGTCTCTCTGGTTAAAGAAACCATAGAGGTTATGCTAATGGACATCAACAATTTGAATAGAGAAAAATATCAGCATCCACCTTTGTATCTGTCTATATTGTATATGTGTATGCCTTCAGATGTTATAATATGTGTCATGAAGTCAGGTTCTTTTAGTACATGGTCTAATTTCTTCTAAGTGCTAGACCTTTGTCTTTGTGCTATTTTGCACATGGTAGAAGTAAAGTAATCCAAATGACTTAACACCATTGTCTCAGAGGTGGACCTAGTTCTTCAGCACCTCACCTCTTGCTTATTATCAGGCCATTAACAGCAAAGTGTGCCATTTCCAGTTTGTGGGGAAGCTAACATAGCCTGCTTCCTGCCTCTCCATTTAGAAAAGTCCGGCATTCTCCTAGCACATGATCTTCAAAAAGACTTGAAATTTCTTCCTAAGGTGCTGGGAATAGGGGAGTCTTATATTAATGTGAGAAGCGTTGCTCCATTTCTAGGAAACCAAAGAAATTCAAGATATGAATTTTACTAAATGAGAGTATATTCAGCATGGAGTAGGGTACCTGACAGACACTTAACATGTATTATTTGTTGAATGAACGAATGAAAAAAAAATGAACAAATGAGTCTTTTAAAATAGGGAACCAATAATCCAAAACTATCCTACTAGTAGGGATCTCATGGTGAGATTTTATTAGATCTTTTATTCAGTATACCCCACCCCACCACATGCCTATATACACACATAGCAAGAGAGAGAAGCAGGGATAGAAAATGAATTTAATTTATTCCAGTGTGAATTTTGAGGCAGAAAATAACCAATTATTATAGTCCAAAGGAGTGGCCTATTGCATTAGGACATATATTTAAGCTCCTATACTTTTATAAAAACAACAAAAAAGAAAGAAACTCTTCTTACTAGTTTTCTGGCCTATTTTGTTCTACTGACTGTAGCTTTTTTGTTTTGTTCTGTTTTGATTTTACATAATTCGAGAGTGGTGCACTGACTAGGAATGTGCCAGTAGGAACTAAAATTTATCTTGTGAGGAGATAAAAATCAGTATCTGGAGGATTGTTTGGTAATTCACACTGAAAACAGAAAGCTTTGATAAGAAACACATTGGAGTCCCCTGGCGAGTACATTGTGAGTCCGTGCGAAACAAAAGGCTGGGAAGGATCCCTTGGGCCCACCATCCTGTCCCAGTCTATTGTCCAGACCCACGGCCTCATCGCAGAACACGTCACACGTCATGACGCCATTTCTCTTGGGATCCTGGGCAAACGGAGATTTTGCTTGCTCTAATTTTGCAAGTTTAAAAAAAAAAAGGGTTCTATAGTTGACTTTAAGTGCAGTTAAACCACCCTCTAGAAAGGGTTTTTTAAATTTCTCATGTTCTCATTTCTTATTCATTCCGTTTCCCTCACTGAAATCAGGAGATGAGCACTGAACACACCGGATAACCCAGTACTAGGCAGCAAAACTGTAAGCAGAGTGCGCTCCATTTTTCTTTTGTCTCTCTTCATTTGCAGGCTTCTAAAGATGGCAGAAGAAAACAAAAACAAAAACAAAAACTTAATCTGTTACTCCCAGTGGATAAGGGTTCCTCTTCAGACTGGGTCAGCCACAGAGCCAAGAACATTCAGCAAGCTTTCCTGTCACGTTCTGAGGCTTGCTACTTGGAAGGAGGCAGGTTAGACCTCAGTCAGAAGGGCAGCAGTCGGGGGGCCTGTGTGGCTCAGTGGGTTGGATGTCCAACTCTTGATATCGGCTCAGGTCCTTATCTCAGGGTCATGGGATCAAACCCAGTGTCAGGCTTAGCACAGTCTCCTTATCCCTCTCCCTGTGCTCCTCCCCACTCTCTCTCTTTCTCTATCTTCTCTGTCTCAAATAAATAAATAAACAAATAAATAAAATCTTTAAAAAAAAGAAGAAGAAGGGGAGCAGTCAAGGTCAGCGGCAGCTCCCAGGAAGAGCCACCTTGCAGGGTGGGGGCAAATCCTGAGTGTCCTCCCAATCCAGTTTTCTCCCAGCAGGAAACCGCTTTGGAATTGGCATTGATAATGTATGTAATCAAAACTATGTAAGGCTTGGAAGCATTGGATAATTAATTTAATTTTTTTTTCATTCAGAGCATTTTTTTTAAACAACCAGCATATAAAACTGTCTCCAAACAGTTAGTAATGGTAGACATAGCTGCGAGAAGGAAGAATTAGAGGGAATTTATCACAGAGTGTTTACCATGATGGTCTCTGGTTGTTCCTTCACTCAGTAGTACTGGCTGGATACCTGCTGTGTGGTAAGCCGTGTAGGGCGTAGACAGATATAGGAGACATTGACCTTGTCTTCAAGGAGTTTTCCATTCATACATGGAAATAAGGGCTGAACCCAAGTACTTACAGTGCAATGATTTTCTGCTCGGTGGCACAGAGTAGTCAATGCATAACAGAAAAGTAAACCAATACCTAAGAACATAATAATGGGGGAAATAAGCTTTGCTTTCTCAGAGTTAACCTAGGAAGATACACTCAGCTACATTCACAGGGTTGAACTTGATTTGAGGATAAACCAAAGTTAGGACGTTGCTGTGCATTTGGGGAAAGTAAAACCAGACTCACAAGTGCCTGAATATCAAGATGGAGGACGGAGGGCGGGAGGAGGACAGGTGGGCTGATACTGTGGTGAATTGTATTTAGGCTGGTGAGAGTAAAACTTAATCAAGAGAAGGCAGTCAGCCCAGAGAGGAGAGAACTCCAAATTCCAATGCTCACTGGCCCAAGATAAGCAGTTCAGACCCTGGGACAGAGGAATGAATCCCTTCAGTGAACCAGCACCTTGTTATGAGTCTGTACTCACTTAATATTCTGATTATAAATTGGTTTCCAGTTTAATTCTATCCATCAGGGGGAGAGTCTTCCTACCTATGTGACTTATGCTTCTATCCATGTAGGTTATAATGTAATAGTATTCTGCAGTGCGCACACACCTGCACACACACATCAGTTCTGTGAGCTCAGGTAATGTGCATCCATTCCTAAGAAACAGTTCTGCCCAGTATGCACTGCTCAATGTCAGGTTCCCCACCTACCATACTAACAATTAGACCCTGACGTTGGTGAATGCCCCAAGATCTCCTGACTGAAACCATTTGACAGACAGCCATCTGCTCTCCTGCAGTGACAGCCCAAGCTCATGGGATCAAGCTTCAGATCAAGCTAAAACATAAACAAAATGCTACAAACTACATGAGACTAGCAAACGATACACATTTCTCTTCTAACTGGAATGACCACAGAACTCAACCCTTGAACAGATGTAGAGGTTCATTAAGCATAGGGCTTTGGTGAATGGGAACCCAAAGGCCATGTCATGAGCCAGATGCAGAGGGACATGCATGGGCTGTGCAGATCAGAGCTGCTAGGAAATAGTGGGAGCTGGTGTGGGAAAGGTGGGTTGGGCCACTGTGGGAGGACTGAGCCGCTAGAACTAGGTGTTTGAATCATACTGAGTAGGAACTAAGGAACAATCAAAGAGTTTGAGTAAAAGAATTTGTGCTGTAAAAGATATGCTATGATTGCAGTCGACAAGATGGATTCAACAGAATTAACTCATGTAATGACATTCTGCAACGCACATACCTACACATACTCACCGGTTCCCTGAGCTCAGGTCATGTGTATCTGACAGAGGTGCAGTTGAGAGGTCAAGGGACAAGTTTGGACAAGTTTGGAAGCTGTTGTCATGAGGTAACTATGGCCTCAGTAGGATGGAGGCAGATGGATGACCGAGAGGAAAGCCTAAATGCTAGAAGAAACCAAGGAAATTCCTCCGGAAGGGCTCGTTAATTAGTCAGCCTCCTTTCTCTGGCTAAGATTTTTAAATAGAATCATGCCAGTCATAAGACAGCATTGTGCAATATCAGAGTCCAAAGGAGCATCTCACTTCATTTTAGTAAGTGAGAAGCTGGCTCTAGGAAGAGGGCAGCAAGAGGAATGGAACTAAGGAGCCGGGAGCATTTCAGCAAAAAGTGCTGAATGGTCCAAGGGAGATCAGGCAAAGCCTGAGGAGGGGTTGGGAGGGCTGGGTGCCAAGTTGGATCAGTGTTAACCCCGGGCCATTTAGATGCATTCGAGGTGGATTAGACACTTCAAATGGAGAGTGAGTGAATAAAGGCTGTGTGCATGGGGCAGTGATTCACCTGAGACACAGAAAAGGAAGTCTCAGTGAGTGGACTTCCACAGGAGAACTATAGGTGAGGGGCTGGTAAACGATAATAATTTATAGAAAAATGTATCTTACAGAATCTGAGGTGGAGTAAGGACGCCAGGTAACTTGAGAGTGACCCGCGGGTGAACTAACCCCTCTGCTTGGGTCTCATGATCAGCAGCAATTTGGAACTCTTGTACATTGCTAGTGAGAATGTGAAATGGTGCATTCGCTGTGGAAAACCGTTTGGCGGTTCCTCAGACAGCTAAACATAGAATTGCCATGTGACCCAGCATTCCACTTCGAGATACTGAGAAATAGGAAAATTGAAAAGAATTGAGAACAGGAACTCAAACAGATACTTGTACAACAATGTTCACTGAAAAATTTATTCATGGTAGCCAAGGGTGGAAATAACTAAAGTGTCCGCCACCAGATGAATGGATAAACAACACATGGTACATCAGTACAATTGAATGTTCTTCAGCCATAGAAATGAATACAGTTCTGATATATGCTACCACATGGATGAATCTTGAAAGCATTATGCTGAGTAAGATAAGCGAGGCCCAAAAGGACAAATATTGTATGCATCCACTTACAAAAAATATCTAGAAGAGTCACATTCTTTGAGCCAGAAAGTAGGTTACCAGGGCCTTGAGATGAATAGATTTATTGCTTAATGATTACAGCATTTCTCTTTGGAGTGATGAAGAGATTCTGGACATACTGGTGATGGTTGCATGCCCAACAATGTGAGTATACTTAATGCAACTAAATTATATACACTTAAATATCATTAAATGGTGAACTTTATGTTGTGTATATTTTACCACAATTTAAAAACTTTTTTTTTTTTTTTTTTAAGAGAAGCTGCAGAGGCTACTTGTAGGGTGAAGAGTGAGAGAGAAAATGCAGTTTGAACTTGTCAGTTGCTGAGGGGCCTGCCTCAGGAATGCCGGACCCCACAGTTGCCCCTATTGCCTGAGAGGAAGGGAGGCGCCCTCTGTCTTACCATAACCCACAACGGGAACTGACAGCCCTCATTCCAGCTTCCCTCCAGTGGCTCCCAGAGTCAGTCCTCTGGGGTCTCAATAACTTCATCGTTGATTACAGTTAACGCCACTGCCAGTCCCTGCTGCTAGAACACACATGGGGACCAGTGGAATATTGTAAGTGCCCGTTTCCACAGCTTTTGTTTGGTAGAATGCCAGAGAACACAGCTTTTGCTGTCGTAATTGGTCTAAATTTAAATACTCACTTGTTTTTGTTTCAAATTGGTTTGTGGGTGCGTGGACACAGCCTAGGTTTGTGGGCATAGAGTCTATTTTGTCAACATGGAGAGAGTGAATCAGGGGTTTTTGTTATCCAGACCAGCCCTTGTTTTCAGTCTTGATTTCCCTGCGCCTTGATAAATGTCCTCCAGCCTTTGAGTCAAGGAGAGGTTGGAACCCAACCACTTAATTGGAGGTTTTCCAGTTCACAGCAGTTAACTTTTCTACAACTTGTCTCCTTAATTTAGAACAACATTCAAAGAGTAATGAGCACGATACCTCACATTAGTTTGGGCCTATTTCTAGACTGCTGTGTCGAATATTCAGCACTCAAAAAACATTTATTGTCTTTCAAGAGTTTTCAGTAAGATTGTGAAGGAAAACAAAGTTGTCTCGAATTTTATAAGTTAATTTCAGTCAAATTGCTAAATGGGGTGATTTAGTATTTTTCAGTGAGTGCAGCATTAATTTGCATATTAAATCACATTACATCCGCCTCCATTAATGAAATTATTTTTAGATTTAAGCAATCAATACAGTCTTCTCCGATATTCAAATCATGGTGCAAGAAATAGCGCTGGCTGAATTGCATGCTCAGATACTTGTTAAAACATCTTAATTAGTCTATGCTCATTCTTCTCCCGTGTTCAGGTTCACGGCTTTGGTGATCATCGCAAAGTGGTTTGTGTGGATGACAGCTGGGGAAGTTAGCAGCTGTTTTTGTTTTTGTTTTTGTTTTTGTTTTTTTTCCCAAATAGGCCCTCCTTGTCATCCTATGCCAGAAAAAGAGTTAAATTCTCTGCTTTAAACACACTTATTAAATGCCCTGTGTTTAGACTATATGCACTCGTGCTCGAGACAGCCCTGGCATCTTGGGACAGCCAGCGTGGTGACTGTAATCACAAATTATTCCAGTGAAGAAGAAATGGAGGAAGTATCTATAGTTATCAGCTTGACTGCCCAGGGAGCCTTCAGACAAGGTCAGATTTTAAAAGGGCAGAGGAGAAGCAAGTCTTATTAAATTAGCTGATGACATGAGGCTCAGAGAGAGCAGGGGGGATGTGTTGGCTGACAGGATTCCAATGGAGCTCAGCAGGTTAGAATGATGGGCCAAATCCACAAGGAAGAAAGTTAAGAGGGACCATTTTGAAGTCAGATACTTGGATACAGAAAGAACCACCACCAGAGGACGAAGGATGTATGGTGAGCAAGTATGGAAAAGTTTTAGCTGAAATAAACTAAAGTTGTGAGTCATCAATATGGTGAATGCTTTTCAAATGTGCATGAGCTTTCCAGAATGCTTATGCAATCCTAGACTATATTAATAGACTCTGGTATTTAGTAAGAGAACAGCGATAGCATAAAGCATTTGCAGGCACTATACACAGATGTCAAGCAAATGCTCTTTGGGATCAGACAACGGTTTTCTCAGATACCATCTCTGGCTCATGGTGTAGTAGAAGCTCTTCAGGAGTGATTCATAAAAATGTCAAATGTGCATTAAACTTTTTAAATGACACTATGAGTGTTCATTCTTCCACAGATTTTTTTGGTGTAGGGTCAAACATTTTCCTTTGGGGGGTGGCTCGTACCTTCAGCCAGTGCACTCAGCTATGGCCATGCCTGTGTTTGGTGGCGGACTCCCATCCTCACGGGCTCGGTGTTGTTCTCATTGGTTTTAACAACATTTGCAACATCATCCCCTTAAACATGGGTCCTCTCACTGGAGTTTTCATTTTCTCATCATAAATAAACCCCATTCTAATTAATTATCTAAGATTCCTAACTCCTGCCGTTTTTGTTTTTTTTTTTTAATGGAGCACATACCTAAAGATATCTTCCAATCAATTCAAATCGTTCTACAATTTTTACCTTTTTTCCTCTTACAGTTCCCTTGCTTTCACTTATTTTAGCAGCAATATTTTAAGAGACTCATCTGCACAAAGTTTCTCCAAGCAGTCGACTTAATTTTTACATAATTTTCTTTCCTCACTCATATTTCATCGGTTTATGTAATATTTTATTACATAATTAAAATGACCAATATGACTGACATAAACAAGATGGAGACAAATAGCTGTCTCCCCTACAACTCAAGAGAAGTAGGTGGGTGCCTGAGAAGAGTCCATGAGGGGTGAGCAGTCAGTGTGCTGTGAAGTAGGACCGTAATCAGAGGGAAGTCTCCAGGATGAGTATGGGAATCGAAGGGTGGCTTATGATTGATCAAGTGGAGGCATTTAGTCTAAAAAGGGGCTGAATGGGGCGCCTGGGTGGTTAAGTGGGTTAAGCCTCTGCCTTCAGCTCAGGTCATGATCTCAGGGTCCCGAGATCAAGCCCCACGTCAGGCTCCCTACTCAGAGGGGATTCTACTTCTTCCTCTTCTTTTGCTGCTCCCCTGTTTGTGCTTTCTCGCTCGCTCGCTCTCTCTCTCTCATAAATAAATAAATAAATAAAATTAAAAAGGGGCTGTTTCGCAGATGTCTTCAGCTGTTGGAATGTTTATTACATGGGGGATTCTTCTCTAGGACTCCAGAGAGAGAGTGAGAGAGAGAGAGAGAGAGAAAGAAAGAAAGAATGAACACAAATCACCAAATAACATTATAGGCAGACAAACTTCAGCTCATACTGGTATGAATTTTAATAGAGAGTCTAAAGATGACACAGGCTGTCTTGGAGGTACCTGTCACTGGACATGTTCAAACACAGGCAGGATGACCATCTTGGCAGCAATGATATAGAACAAATACAGGATAGTGTGGGAAATTCAATTAGATGATGGTAACTTCTCAAATCATAATGGTAATGCCAGGAAGTCATAACTCAGGACAATCTATTAAAAAGGATTAAGCAGAAGACTTTCCTTGAGCTTTTACATTACCAAAATAAGGGCAGTCTTAACTGTTCTTGCTTCAGCTTAATTTTAAAAAACAAACTTCTCTTCAAAAGAATGATTATTGTGTCAAGATGCCAGAAACATAACTAAGAATATACACGCCTATATGTATACATACATATGTATGAGTCTACGTGTGTATATATTCTCTTCCAGTATGAGAATTCCATATCTCAAATCAAAGCAAAAGAAACAAAGAAACACCAGTCTTCTTAATATTATTAACAATAATTGCTTCCTGGAACAGGGTAATTTTATATCTCCACTACATGAAGATACATTAAGTGAATTTGTCGTATGAATTTAAAATGACTTACAAATCTGAAAAGACATATGAAAGTCTAATAAGACTTAATCATGCTTACTTTGAAAACTATGATGGGTCCTACTCTGTTGAATAAAATCCGCTTGATAGAGTTACAGCTGCCAGAGTATAGAATTTTAAAAGCATAGGCATCCCTTTATTTTGTTATTGGGAGACAAGACACAACAGCAGCATTATGGTAGTCTCTAACTCTGGACGGTTGTCACATTTTGAGGGATACGATTTGAGCCCCAGTGTATCTTCACTCTATTCCATAATGGACTTTTCCTCTACTTCACGGCCACTGTGTACCTATAAATTTCCAATTTTGAACCCCTTTAAAGCATATCTATATGGACTGGAAAAGTATCTTCCCATCATACGTGGTTGCACCTGTCATACTAACTCAGAGCTCTTCATGACGTGATTCATCCCATTCGGATCCTGTAATAGGAAAGGCTGCCCCTCAGCTGCTACTGACGGTCATAGGATTGTGTACAGCCTGCTCGGTTCTGATTGGTGGGCGCTGACCAGCTTCGGCTCTGGTGGGTTAGGAAAGGTGCGGGACCAGTCGTTTTAGATCTATTTAGCGGCACCACCTGAGAATCCCCTGAGGGTCGTAAAACTCAGGTGGCGCTCTGGCTGCGCATCTCCCTAATTCTGATTTAACTGGTCTGAGGTGACACAAGCTTTCTAGGTCAGTTTTGTCAGACCATCTCTGTAAATGGCCAGTGGTGATTTTTGTTGTTGCTTGTTTTAAGTTCCAATAGTTGTGTAAAATGAAAAACCATAGGACTGAATGTTGTGATTGGATGTTGTTGCAACATCTTGGTTATGAAAGTTTCTAAACACTGAAGTGTTTGTCTTGGATTGGTAACAGTTTGTGGCTCCTACTTTAAGAAGCGCTGATTCTAACCGAGGCTGGAGTAAGGAACCGCTGGTTTCAGAGAACCTGCCTTGCGGGTCCGCCATTGCCTTCCATTTAACTTCTTACGTATCTACTTGTATTTTACACTCCAATAGCCCAAAGAAATGTTATTTATTATAAGGAATTGGCTCACATCGTTACGGACGCTGGCAAGCCCCAAGGTCTGCAGGGTGAGGCAGCAAGCTGGAGACCCAGGAGAGCCAAAGATGTCTTTCCAGTCCAAAGGCCAGCACCGGAGAGACCTACCAAGAGCCAACATTCCAGACTAAGTCTGAAGGCACGAAAAAAGCTGGTGTTCCAGTTCAAAGGGTATCAGCCAGAAAGAATTCTCTCTTACTCATGGGAGGGTCAGCCTTTTGTTTCATTCAGCCCTTCAGTGGACTGGATGAGGTGCACTCGCATTCCGGAGAGACATCTGCTTTACTCAGTCTTCTAATTTAAATGCTAATCTTATCCCAAAACCCTCTTGACCATATATCTAAGCTCCCTGTGGCTCAGTCAAGTTGACCATAAAGTGAACCATCATATTGTGACACATAGGAAAATGCTAGCCCTTTATTAAATATGCTACATCACAGGTATTGTCTAAGTCTCTGAGGGACACAGATGCCTCAGATCGGGTTTCACCCGCAGTCAGTTCACGGGGTGTGTGCGAGGGGAACATAGCTAGCATGCTTTCACACCATTGCAGCACAAGGGAGTACTGGTTGCAATGAAGTCCTATCCAGGGTGGTGTGGTAGGAGAGGCCCGTAGCTCCCAAGGCTTCTGCATGTTTGGAATGAAGCCTAACCATGCGTATTTTTTCAAAAGTCTCCCTACCCCACCTTGTTAAATGATAAATAGGAACAGGCACATAACAGATCCCCCGTAGGTATGTGTTTCTCCGTTAGGAGGTTGTCTGCCACCCTTTGGACACCGGCTACCTCACGCTGCTAAGCACCCATTACGATGCATATGAAGGATCGCTGTCATCTGTGTTCTGTCCTGTCGGCCCTATTCACATTTGTCATGTCAGATCCCAAACACTGTAACTGAAGGAGAATCTTTGAGACTCCCTTAAAACAGGAGTAACAGTAAAAGCTGCTCTCACTGAAAACTTGGTGTGATTAGAACCTGTGCTAGGTTTTGGTCACATACCGCTCACACACCTACCAGGCTGCTTGATAATGACCCCCAGGATCCAACTTTCTGTGGTACTCAAGTGGCCAGGAATAGCTTGCTGTGACACCTCTGCCTTTAAAAGGCACCGGGGACTTATTATTTTAATCCTTGTACAGCCTGATTTATCCCTCCCAACATCTGTCAGCTGTGCTTTGTCTTGAAATTGGTACCGATGCTGCTGCTGATTTTCCAACAGCAGCTGGGAGACGTTCATTAGTTAGACTCTCAGAGGGTATGTATGGCTGTAATATTTTCTTTTACTAATGATCTCTGAAGCATTAAATATTATGCATCCCATATCTACAGGAAATCTTGAATTTTTATTTCCCTGCTTCAAGATTTGAAGCATTAGGTTTTACTCAATTAGCTAAATTATTAACAACCAAGTCCCTGGGTCCTGGAGATATAAAAGAAAAATGGACTTTTAGTTCCTAGGTTAAATACTTGTTATTTAACACAGGGGAGAGAACATGGCCCAATCTCTCCGGCAGATATAAATAAGAGCTGAGGCACAGTTTTTCTTAAATGATTTCCAAATTAATTTGTCAAAGGAACATTCCTTGATTTAGCTCTCATTAAGCCTGATTTAGCTCTCACTTGCTTTACATTCCATGCTCACGACAGAGGAGAGGTTCTTTTGCCCTCCTAGTCTTTTCTGTCCTACCTTTCGTTGGCCATTGTTAAATCTCCTGTTTGTCTGTGCAAAGATCTTTCTCATTTCTTGTTCTGGGCACCTGGGAACTTGCTTCTCACATGTGGACAAAGGCAACAGCATTTTATACTGTATCTGAAGCCTTGAATATTCTCTGGGAAAGTAATCTATCCCTCTGGCCCCATTGTTACTGCGCTTCCATCATGAGTTTTCACTCCCCAAGTTAATTCATTCATTCAGGTTATTTGGGGGTACATGGGGGTGGAGTAGAACGGAAACTCAAGAAAGATTTTGAATCATCTGTAATTCTTCTGGGAGTGGATGCTGTGGGTAGGAGCCATGAGACGATATGATGCCAAGGCCATATTTATAATTTTACTCAAGTCAGGACCTGAATCTGGAATATATTAAAAGATAAAGAAACTGCCTCTGAGAAATCATGATCTGAACCGAAGGCAGCCACTTAACCGACTGAGCCACCCAGGTTACCCCATAAAATAAATAAATAAATCTTTAAAAAAAAGAAAAAAAATTATGTGTACTGGAGGCTGAGACATCTTTAAGGAAGGATCTGTGTCTTACTCATCTCTTTCTCTCTGAAATATTGAAAATCAGTATCACATAAAAGAAAACACATTGAGTGTGGCATTGGACAACTAGGGTCTTAAACGCAGATTCTCATCTCTCCAAACCTCAGTTTCCTCATCAGCACCATGCAGCCAAGTCTTATCTAACCTAAAGACATAATCAGGCTCACAATAAACATTCAAGAAATGCTCCTTCTCACTGCTCTGACTCCTGCAGTGAGTTGCAAGTAGTGGGTGCTCAGAAACACTAGCAGCAACTCGGGACGTGCTTCTCCTTCCCCTTGCAGTCATCCCCTGTGCTGTCCATCTTTTATTCCCGGTCTGTTGTCTTAAACCTGTTCTATTTTCCTTGGGTTGCCTTTTTTTTTTTTTTTTTTTTTTTTTTTTTGTCCTTTCTCATGTATTTTATACCTTAAGTCTGAGAATTGCACTCAGTTCTGCCAAGCAGTGGGCATTTCCTAGGCTGGCTGATGCCATCCCAGGATGAAGATATCATTGACCTCTATCCAAAACGAGGAATAGCCCACCCCACCCCACTTCCCACCCATGTGGGCCAGCAGATTGCAAATCCTTCAGGAGTTAGATTAGCTGATGTACAGTTAAAATCCTCCCAATTTGACAGCAGGACTATTACCTGCTGTGCTTCCTATTTGGTTGCTTTTGTTTTGTTCTGTTTTTTTTTCCCCCAGAAGGGATGATCATGAAAAGTTGTACAATTGAGCCTATTTACCATATTTACAATTCTTCCTGCCTGCCTTTGCTGCTTTTCTTAAAGCACAGTTCTCTACATTTCTTTCAAACTGCCTCCTTCTTTGAGAGCCAAGGTAACTCTTGCTCGAGGCTCCAGGGGATGAGAACAGATGTGAAATTCTCCTGCAGTTAGGAGATAGCACCACTGCGTTTCAATCGCCGATATGAACCAACAGATAATTACAGTTTAAAATTAGTATTTTAATGAACCAGTCTTAGCAAATGTAAAGTGAAATCTCCCAGGCTTTCAAGAAACGACGAGCAGGAGGGAGGACATTAACTAAGAAGTCCAACAGACGGATGGTCAGCAGGTGCTGGTCTGATAGAGTGTTGAACGTTCCAGTTTTTATGTGCTGCACAAGGCAGGGAAAAGCCCATGTTTAAAGGTGAATGGAAATACCTAAGGAACAGTGTCAAAGTCGAATCAATCATACATGTGAGGCTTCAGTCCAAGAACTTCAAATTAAATATCAGTGTAAAATCTAGGAAATAAATTCCTTCTTCATTTAAGCCTAATGTCAAGGTTCTCTTTGTCTCTTTCAGAAATTAATGACATCATTAAATATTTATGTGGCCTGATACCCAGCAGTAATTGTTAGCAGTATTATAAACCATTTCAGCAAAATAGAAATATGAGAAACCAGATGTTGGTAGGTGAACAGATCATCGAATTGTTAAGGTTTAAATGTCTATAGTGCTAAATATGTATTTTACTAAGGGCTTGGGTGTTATACCACCTAGTCAAATAAAAGAAAAGGCATAAATCATGTTAAAAATGGTGTGAATGCTGGGTTGGAATGGACCGTTAGATGCATCCCTGTAGGGCAATGGAAGGAGCAAGGTTCTGTTTGTTTTCTGGCTCACTTGCTTACAGCACTTGGATGAGTTGCTTAAACTCTATGCATCTTGATCTCTCATCCCCAAAATGAGGCTGTTACCCCACTTTGGAAAACAGTGTGGAGAGTCCTTAAGAAATTAAAAATAGAGCTACCCTATGACCCTGCAATTGCACTACTGGGTATTTACCCCAAAGATACAGACGTAGTGAAAAGAAGGGCCATCTGTACCCCAATGTTTATAGCAGCAATGGCCACAGTCGCCAAACTATGGAAAGAACCAAGATGCCCTTCAATGGACGAATGGATAAGGAAGATGTGGTCCATATACACTATGGAGTATTATGCCTCCATCAGAAAGGATGAATACCCAACTTTTGTAGCAACATGGACGGGACTGGAAGAGATTATGCTGAGTGAAATAAGTCAAGCAGAGAGAGTCAATTATCATATGGTTTCACTTACTTGTGGAGCATAAGGAATAACACGGAGGACATTGGGAGATGGAGAGGAGAGGTGAGTTGGGGGAGATCAGAAGGGGAGAGAAACCATGAGAGACGGTGGACTCTGAGAAACAAACTGAGGGTTGTGGAGGGGGGTCAGGGGGTGGGGTGAGGCTGGTGGTGGATATTAAGGAAGGCACATGTTGCATGGAGCACTGGGTGTGGTGCATAAGCAATGAATGTTGGAATACTGAAAAAAAAATTAAATAATGTTTTTTTAAAAGTTAGGCTATTACCATTTGCCTACATGGCTTACTGGAAACAGGGAAGATGGAATTCAGTAATGCTCTCCAACAGTACCAGCCCGCATGAGGACACCCCCGCACATGCATGGAACAGTCTGGATTATTGCACAGAGTGTGCAAGACACAGAGTGTGCCTTGCACACACAGAGTGTGCAAGACCTACCACAAAAGCTTCAGTTTGTATTTGAATATATTTTGGCCTCCTGTAGAATTTTGGACTAAAGGTTGCCATGAACGAGAAAATACATGGACTTATTTCCATAGCTCCTGTTCTGCACCTCAGCAGGAGACTGACTGGGATCAGTTGGATACTTGCTCCCCCAAAGCTCTAACTGTCTAATCCCTGCAGAAAAGCGCCCCCTTGTGCTGACGTCCATCTTCCGTCATCTGCCTTCTCAGAAGCTGGACACAGCAATATCTGCCCTCATTCTCACCCCACCATAGGCTAGCTCCCTTAGCCTACTTCAATCTTGAGCCCTATTCATCTGTTCTCACCGCCATGTTTCTAGGCCAGCTCTCATCCCAGGGACTGGATGCTGCTGGAACAGGAAGTACTTTCTAGATTAATTAAAGCACAAAGCAAAGAGGGGAATATTTGCCCTCTCTTCCTCTGCTCTGTTAAGGATGAGTCTTCCTAATGAACTGTTCACAAGGTGTCAACTGGTAACCCAGGTTGTATTGTTCCTTGACTTCCTCTACATTCAACAGCTCCCTAGTGGGCCAGCTGATTGGATGAGGAAAAACACCTTCCTCCCTTCCTCCCAGGGCTATGGGGCAGCACTGGCATTGCAGTAGACACTTCATCCTTCTGCCCACAAAAGATTAAACTCGCACTTCATTGACAACTGCGGAAGGGGGTTGTGTTCAATCCAATGTTTTCTACGTATATGGTTTAAACCTTTTACATATTGTTGAGTGATATGGAGATTGCTTTATATCATGTGCGTGTATTTATGTACATACACATTCATATACATCTTCAATATTTTTTTCATTTCTGTTCATTGTAAGTTGCACTTATTTAGCCATCTTGTCCTAGATATTATGCTAGGCATCATAGATACAAATCTAAATTTATTTAATGCCCTATTGTTTTCTGTCCAGACACTGAAGTAGTTTGATTCCCAAAATTTATTGCCCTTTTCCATTTCACCAGACACTAGAAGACTAAAGGATTCTACATTTGATAGCAAACTGCCTGAATGTGTTAATCTTGGTCTGGACATATTTTAACTTCAGAATTTTATTTGGGAGTAGTTGTATTTATACCTATATATATTGTTGAATATTTTCAAAATACACAAATACATTAAAAATAAGGGGAGAGTTGGGTGCCTGCTTGGCTCAGTCAGTTAAGCTTCTGCCTTTGCCTCAGGTCATGATCCCAGGGTCCTGGGATCCATCCCACATTGGGCTCTCTGCTCAGCCGGGCTTCTGCTTCTCCCTTTCCCCACGCCCCTGGCCCCACTCGCGCTCTCTCTTGTGCTCTTTCGCACGTGTGCACGCATGGGCACGCGCACAAAAATAAATAAATAAAATCTTTTAAAAAAATAGGGGGAAAATCATCAGTGACCTTTCTGCCTAGTTGTAACCTATAAGTATTTTAGGATATTTATTCTAACCTTTGTCCCTTTATTTTTAATATAATACAGTTGAAATAATACCTTATAGACAATTTTGTAGCCATTTTAACTTAATATTATAGAATGTTAAGTAAGCATTCCCCCACATTATTAAAGTCCGTATCATTTTTAAATATCAGTTAATAAGCTTTTAAATAAATGTATCAAAATCACTTAGCAATTTTCATAAACTTTTAGAGATCTTGGTTGTGTGTAGTTTATCATAGTATAAATAACACTGTAGTGAATATCATTGTACATACATCACAGTTGTATTTTTTTTTAATATTTTATTTATTTATTTGACAGACAGAGATCCCAAGTAGGCAGAGAGGGAGGCAGAGAGAGAGAGGGGAAAGCAGGCTCCCCACTGAGCAGAGAGCCTGATGTGGGGCTTGATTCCAGGACCCTGGGATCATGACCTGAGCCGAAGGCAGAGGCTTTAACCCACTGAGCCACCCAGGTGCCCCTCACTGTTGTATTTTGAAAGAATTTCCTAAGGCTAATACTTCAGAAGTGCAATTATTACATCAAAAGTAATGAGGAATTTTAAGGCTTTTTGTTAATATTGTAAATCACTTTCCAGAAATACTCTGTTAATTTATATTGCCATAACAAAGTAGGGGAAATATCCTTTCCAGCAGTAGATATTCTCATTCTAAAAACATAATTTGTTTTCATACATTTTATATTTGCTGATTTGTTAGTCACAAAAGCATCTGTTCTTTAATTTGTACTTGTTTGGTTAGTAATAAGGTTGAATGTTTTATTAAATTGTTAATTTTATCCATTTATACTTACTCCAGAGAGAATTACTTTGTCAGTTTATAATTTTTATTTTGTTTTTCTTCAATACTTGCATTTTTAATTTTTTCTGAATTAGAAAAATGAAACATAGTGCAACTACATAGAAGAAGCACCAAGAATTCATTATCCTGAGACAACCAATTAGTGACTTGGTACATGTCCTGCCAATATTTTTTTTTCTACTCTTGCCAATTTTTTAAGTTGAAGTATAGTTGACATATAATGTTATATGTGTACAATGCATACAATATAGTGAATTGACAATTCTGTACATTATTCAGTGCTTACCGTGTTAAGTGTCCTTACCATCTGTCACCATACAGTTCTTATGTCAATATATTGACTATATTCCCTATGCTGCACATTTCATCCTCATGACTTATTTATCACTAGATGTTTGTGCCTCTTAATCCCCTTCACCTATTTCACCCATCCCCTGCCCCCTCCAGTTTGTTCTCTGTATTTATGAATCTATTTCTCTTTTTCTTATTTGTTCATTTGTTCTGTTTTTTAGATACCATATGTAAGTGAAATTATATGGTATTTGTCTTTCTCTGACTTACATCACTTAGCATGATACACTCCAGGTCCATCCATGTTGTCGTGAATGGACAGATTTCATTCTTTTTTATACGGCTGAGTAATATTCTATTGCACATATATACCACATCTTCTTTATCTATTCATCAATCAGTGGGCATTTCTGTTGCTTCCATACCTTGGCTATTGTAAATAATGCCGCAATAAGCAGAGAGGCACATTATATGCTTTTGAATTACTGGTTTTGTTTTCTTTTGGTAAATATCCAGCAGTGCAATCACTGGATCATAGCGTATTTCTATTTTTAATTTTTTGAGGAACCGCCATACTGTTTTCCACAGCATCTGCACCAATTTACATTCCCACCGATGGTACATGAAGGTTCCCTTTTCTCTACATCCATGCGAGCTTTTGTTCCTTCTTGACTTTTTGATACTAGCCATTCTAACAGGTGTGAAGTAAGATCTCTTTGTGGTTTTGATTTGCATTTCCCTGATGATCAGGGATGTTGAGTGTCTTTTCATGTGTCTGCTGGCCATCTGTATGTCTTGTTTGGTCCTGCCAATAATTTTTTAATGTGTATATAAACTGGTTTCTTCCAAAAATGGGTCATTTTTTCCCACTTACTAGTATTTCATTTTTCTTATTAAATGTTCCTTGTTTACATTACTCTAATGGATCCTCGTATCAGTTACATTTTATTGCTTCCATTAAATGTATATACTGTACATTATTGCCATTATGAATAATGCTATAATTGATAGGCTTGTACATAAACTCTGTGCATCATTTCTTTTAAATTTTTAATCAACTTACAGGAGATATGATTTACACATAATAGACTTAACTATTTTTAGAGAACAGTTCTGAGAGTTTTGACAGATATGTACATGTGTAACTACCACCATAATCAAGGTATAGAACTTTTCCATCACTTTGAAAACTTCTCTCAAGTTCCTTTGAAATCAACACCACCACCAACTCCTTGGTCAAACGCAACCTCTGACCTGCTTATAGCTTAGTTTTGCCTGTTCTAGAATTTCTTATCAATGGAACCATGCAGTGTATATGGACTCATATTTTCTAAGTCAGTAGTTTGGTTTTTTTTAATGCTAAGTGATATTTCATTGCATGAAACTATCCATTTATATTCCTCCTTGGAGAATTACTTTTGTATCTAATGGTTTTATTTTTTTATTTTCCACTTGATTATCCATTACTTAATTATTCATGTTTGTCCATTATTTGGACATTTGGATTGTTTTCACTTTGGGGCTATTATGAGTAAAGTTGTTATAAATATTTGTGTTTAAGTCTTTGTCTGGATATACACAGGCATACCACGTTTTATGGTGTTTCAGTTTATTGCACTTTACAGATATTTGCATTTATTTATTTTATTTATTTTGTTTATTTTTTAACAAATTGAAGGCTTACGGCAACCCTGTGTTGAGCAAATCTCTCAGCACCATTTTTCCAACAGTATTTGCTCATTTTGTGTCTCTGTGTCACATTTTGCTAATTCTTGCAGTATTTCAAACCTTCTCATTATTATTATATTTGAATTGCTGCAATCTCATGATAAAACTTTAACAGGTGAGGAATTGCTTCTTAAGGATGTGAAAAGAAAGTGGTTTCTTGAGATGGAAACTACTCCTGGGGAAGATGCTGTGACAGTTGCTGAGATGACAACAAAGGATTTAGAATATGACATAAACTTAGTTGCTAAAGGAGTGGCAGATGTTAAGAGGATGGACTCCGATTTTGAAAAAAATTCTACAGTGGCTAAAATACCATCAAACAGCTTGCATGCTATGCAGAAATTGCTCATGGAATAATCAATCAATACGGCCAACTTCACTGTTGTCTTAATTTAAGAAATGGCCACAGACAGCCCCACCTTCAGCAACCACAACCTGATCAGTTAGCAGCTCTCAATATTGAGGCCAGACCCTCCCTCCACCAGCAAAAAGATTACAACTCGCTGAAAGTTCACATGACGTTAGCATTTTTTACCCATAAAGTGTTTTTAAATTAAGGTATATACCTTTTTTGGACATAATGCTTTTGCACACTTGATAGATTATAGTAGAGTGTAAAAATTACTTTTTTTCAAACATAACTTTTATATGCACTAGAAAACCAAAAAACTCATTTGACTTGTTTTATTGCGGTATTTGCTTTATTGCAGTGGTCTGGAACCGGACCCACGATACATTTGAGGTATGCCTGCATACTCATTTCTCTTGGATAAATACCTAGGAGTAAAATTGCTGAGTCTTAGTGTAGGTATGTCCTGAACTTTATATGAAACTGTCAGATTGCCTTCCAAAGTTGCATTTTACATTTTACTTTCCTGACAGCAATGTACAGAAATTTTAGTGAGCCCACATCTGATACTAATGCTACCATCTGATACTGTCAGTCTTTTTCATTTTAGTCATTCTTGTGGGTATGTAGTGCTATCTCTTGTGGATTTCATTTTAATTTCCCTGAAGACTAAGGAGGTGGAACATTTTGAAAAGAGCATATTGTCCATTTGTGTCTCTGTAGTGAAATACATCTTCTTTTGCTCAACCATTTCCCTTTGTAAAAAATGGAATGTTTGTCTTATTATTGAGTTGAATGGATTCTTTACTACATTCTAGATACGACCCCTTTGTAAGTTAAATGTATTGCAAATATGTTTTCCTAGTCTGTGGCTTGTCTTTCACTTTTTTTTTTTAATATTTTATTTATTTATTTGACAGAGAAATCACAAGTAGGCAGAGAGGCAGGCAGAGAGAGGGAGGGAAGGAAACAGGCTCCCCGCTGAACAGAGAGGCCGATGCGGGACTCGATCCCAGGACCGTGGGATCATGACCCGAGCCAAAGGCAGAGGCTTAACCCACTGAGCCACCCAGATGCCCCTGTCTTTCACTTTCTTAACAGCATCTTCCAAAGAACAGATTATATGAATTTTGGTGACATATAATTTAAATTTTTTTCTTTTATACTTTTTGTTTTTTATATCCTAAGAAACCTTGGCTTTTATATCCTAAGAAACCTTGGCTGAAGATTATTTCCCTCTTTTGAGGTCTTATAGTTTTAACTTTTACATTTACATCTAAGATCCATTAGATCCAATAATTACTGGATTTATCTAATTATTGTGTTTGGTGTAAGAGAGTCATTTTTCCCATGTGGATATCCAGGTATTTCAGCACCTTTTGTTGAAAAGACTACTCCTTTCTGATTCAATTACTTTGGCACTTCTATTATAAATCAAATTTTATATATATATATATATATATATATATATATCACGCAACCCATATATATATATGGGTTTATTTCAGAGCTCTCTATTTTGGCCCATTGTTTTGGGCATTATTTTGCCTTGGACTGAATTCCTAAACATGAAATATTGGACTTGAGGGTATCACAGTTTTTAAGGCTATTAGTTTATGTGCCCAAATTTCTCTCTAGAGGGATGGCATCTTATTTATTTTTCCAGGCATGTTCCCAACCTTCAACGTTGATTGTGTCACCTTAAAAACTCCATGCCAACTTAACTTTTGGAAAATATTGTCATTACTTTTAATTAGGTATTTACCTGTTTATCCCAATATTCATTGGCTACTTGTATATCTTTTTTTGTGAAATTTATGTTTTTATCTTTTGTGTTTCCATCATGATTCTTAGCTCTTTTCTTAATGATATCTAAAATCTCTTCATATGGTAAGATATGAATCTCTTTTCTACCATATTTATTCAAAGCAATTTATCAGTTTGTGTTTGTATTTTAGCTTCATTAATCTGTGTTTTTTATATGTATCAAGAGGTGTTTAGTACTTTTTTCTGAGTGGACTTTAAAATCATTTTTTCATGTTCTCCAAAAAATCCCATTAGGATTTGTAGATCAAATGGTATAAAATGTATACATTTACTTGGCCAGAAGTGATATCCTCACACAATCCATTCTTCTCAGTCAAGCACATGTTATGTGTCCACTTGCTTAGACAGGTAGAGAAACAAGAGAACTCGTTTCTCTTGGTAAAGCTCTGTAAATTTACCCATAGAAGTCCTAGATATTTCCTGTTAAAGCCATTTCTACATGTGTCAGACTTGATGTTGCTACCATAATGAGCATCTTTTTCAAATTACATTCTAGTACTTTTAATATTAAAATATAGAAAGTTATTTATTTTTGTTATTAATCGTTTAGCTACTTTGTTGGACTAGTATCAATTTTGAATCCTTTTCATTTTATTCCCTTGGATTCCTTACTTATGCAACTTATTTTTTTCAGCAACTAGTGATAATGTAGTCATTTCATTGCCAGGATTTTTTCCAGTTACCTCCCTTATGCCTTATTGAATTGGTCAGAACTTCGGCAACCATTTTAAATAATAACAGTAATAGTAGCTCTATAATCTCAGAGCCTCCAGTATCATTGACAGACCATAGGAAAGCATATTAAAAATGAAGGTAATTGGAGACTGGAAAAATCATAAAGTTTGTTTCAAGTAATGCTTAGTTTATTTATAGATTTCCCTTACAACCTCAGATATTCTGCTTTAATATCTGGAGTGATGAGGACAGAGGAATTCACTGTCTGCATTGGTTTTCTAGGGCTGCCATAAAAAAAGTGCTACAAACTGGGTGGCTTAGAACAACAGAAACGGACTCTGTAGGGCTTTGCAGCCTCCAGGTCTGAAATCAGGGTGTTGGCAAGAGCAAGCTCCCTTGGAAGCCTCTGCTGGAGGATGCTTCCTTGCCTGCTTCAGTTTCTGGTAGCTTCAGGTGTTCCTTGGCCAGTGGCAGCAGAACTCCAATTCTGCCTCCAGCTTGAGAGATTGCATCTTGTGTGTCTCTGCCAGCCCAAGTTTTACCTGTGTGTTTTTTCTTCTCTTCTCATAAAGACTCTAGTCATATTGGGTTAAAGTGCACCCTAATGACCTCATTTTAACTTGATTATATCTGCAAAGACCCTATTTGCAATAAAATCTCATTCACAGGTACAGGAAGTTAGGACTTCAGCATGGGTTGGACATGCTGAACCCATAACCCATAACCCATGGACACAATCCAACCCATACCACTCTCATAGGAGCAGACTGTTCTATTGGTGGGCAGTCCTCTGGTTAGAAATGCCTTCCTTTTACCAAACCATGGTTTCCCTACCTCTTGTCTCCATACTTAGACCTAGGACAAACCACTACAAATTTCACCGGGCTTTTATTGGACAGCCCTTGAGATATACCAAAACCTCATACATAGCTCACTGTTTAGAGATAGTCACACCTTTGATGCAAAAAGAGAGAGAGAGAGAGGAAGAGAGAAATCAAGAATTGGCCACAATCAAGAATTTATAAATTATATGGAAACACCTTCTCACTAGTTGGTAGAAGATACTTCAGAAGTGCACATAATAAGCTAGGTGATAGGACTTGTGAGTTTTGAATATGCTTTTCCGAATCCTCACCAGTTATCTCAGAGCATAATCTCAAATTCTGCTGATTTGCATGCTCTTGGAGCATCTGAATTAATCTTCAGCATATTTGACCCAGTGTACTCGCAAGCATAGCCCTTACCTTAAATTTTTAACTTGACCAAAGCCAGTAATAGAGAAACACTCACACTTTTGTAACAGTGAGTTCTCTCCTACAGGTGCCTAGGTGGTGAAGAAGTGGGTGATTTCTATTTTTTTTAGCCACCTTTTTGTTGACTGTGGTGACAGAGCAGGTAACTGCCCGTACATGCTTGAGCTATGTTGAGAGACAAAGTATGAGAAGCATAAGTACATTCATGGGGCAAACCATGAAACCAAATCAAGCAAAGATAGTAAAAAGGAGATACAATGGAAAAGAAACAGGCAGGTTTTTAAATGTTATTAATCATTAATTCCTTGCTTGAATCACCTTTTAAAAAATATGCCTGAAATGGAAATGCAACCTACATACACTTTGTTAAGAGGGGGAAAACTTGAACTTATTTGAAAAAGACTTTCTTGGGACTCTGACAACTGACTTAAGAAACCAGGACTCTTCTAATTGTTTTTTCCTTTGCTAGCACCCTCTATAAATATGATTCCTTTATAAATATTGCAAATCTCCAAGTATTATGAAGCACCCACTTTTCAGAATTAGGTTATAACAAGATGAGGAGTGAGATCTATTAAAGATCAAATAAGCCCTGTAAAAAATGATGTCATTGTAAGTATATATTAAATAAATAAAAACCAACGATCCTGAATTTTACCTGGTTTCTGCTGACCTGGCTTAACAGTATATACTCAATCATTTTCTTCTGTTTAGATATCCATGCAGAATTAACCTTTATGAATCCTTTTCAGGGCAAAAAGGTGACTGATTAAGACCCAAGCTACCTCGGAATTCATAAGCAAAAGAAAACAGGGGGATGGTTACTTAACATTGAAGTTTGTCTTACATGTTTCTTGAATATCCTTGAAATATGTAAATTGACCAAAACTGCACCAGCTGGGCAGAGCTAGCATCGGTTCCTTGGTGGTAGGCACGTGTCTTTTGGAAGTCATACCAGCAGTCTGGACTCAGGTGGTCATGTTCAGGTGAGCCCGGGGTTGAGTCTGGACTTTTCCGGAACCATCCCAATGATGACTGTGAAATCCTGGAAGCAGAGTCTGGGAAGGCCCCCAGGCTCTGTGTGGGATCCGTAAATCAGACTGACTCTGGCGGAATCACCCAGGCTAATGCTTCGGGGTCGCTCCACACACAGACAACCTCATCTGCAGGACAAAGCTCCGATTATCTTTTTTAGCGCTTGCACCTGTGGCTCCTACTCTTTCCCCTCTCAGACTTAGACACACCCTCCATGTTTCCCTTATTAACTGCATAAAAAACTATCCTGGGGCGCCTGGGTGGCTCAGTGGGTTAAGCCTCTGCCTTCAGCTCAGGTCATGATCTCAGGTGCTGGGATCGAGCCCCACATTGGGCTCTCTGCGCTGCAGGGAGCCTGCTTCCCCCTCTCTCCATGCCTGCCTCTCTGCCTACTTGTGAGCTCTGTCAAATAAATGAATAAAATTTTTTTTAAAAATCCTCAAAATTTGTGGAAATCTTAAGGCAATGGCCATTTTATTATATCTCATGATATCATGGATCCAAGATTTGGACAGGGCTTAGTTGATGGAGTCTCTTGCTTTGAGTGGCAATTACTGGGATCCCTTGGAGGTACCCCGTAGCACTTGAACAGCTCTGAAGAGCTCAGGATGACTTTACTCACGTGAAAGGACCTTGGAAGTTTGGCCTCAACTGGGCTCTTTGCCCTCACCATTAAATTTCAGAGTGTCTACACACAGTCTCTCAAGCAGGGTAGTTCGACTTGATACCTGCCGGTTCTAAGAGTGCATATATTAGAGAGTTATAATTTGGTCCCAATAGTGGGAAAGGTTTCCCTGATAGAGAAAACACAGGGCATAAAGAACCCAGAGGAATTAAGGGACGAGGGAGCTTTCAGGCAGAGAGCAGCATTTGCGTTTAGAGTATGGATAGACTCTGGGAAACTCACTCGCTGTCACACATTCTGATAAAAGACTGTTGATTCATGCATGTCAGTCACGTTCAGTGTGTGCCTGATAGAAGCTGGCATTGTCCTCTGCAGATGTTGAGTAGTCCCATCTCCACACTACTTCTGGGTCTTCACTTATACTTAACAGTCTATAGGATACTAGAAAAGGCTCTTAACAAAGAATGAAGAGAACTTAGTTCTTGATTTTTTTCTTAATTTTAAGGATCTCAATTTCTTAACCTGTAGAATTTTGTAGTTGGTGTATAGTCACTTCATGAAAACTCAACATATATTTACTAAATACTTCTTACAAGCAAGATGGTCAACTTGATGCCCAAATGACTTGACCCTTCCCTTGCCTGTTTCTCCAAAATCACCTCATGCCCTTTCTCCTGCTGCTAGCTGCCTCCATATAATTCCTGGAATTTTCCAAGCTTTATCTGGTCATAAGGCCTTTCACAAGCTGGACTCTGGACCCTCTGCCCACAACACTCCTTCTGCACTGTCCCTGTAATTCTGTCCACGTGAGCTTAAATGCCACCCCCTCTAAAGGCACTTACCCTATTTTCTGGTGCATCTCCTGTTGGTTTTCTTCTCTCCACTCCCTGCCCCCCCCCCCGTTTGCATTTATTTTGTAAATGCATTTGCTTACAAATTTCTTCTCGGCCTTCCCCCACTGGACACCACACTCCAGAAAGTAGGAGCCGTGACTATCTTACTCTCCACTGTACCTCATTGCCCAACCGAGTGCCTAAAGTGCAGGTGCTCCTGAAATGTGTGTAGAATACATGTAATAGGAGACCCAAAGTAAACTTGCAGTCTAGTGAGAGAAGGCAACATGAGTCAGAGTATTAATATGTCTTACGATAAGGACCATGAGCAAAGTTCTCTGTTGGTTTTCAAGAGGAGTAGACACAAAGCGTCTGCCCAGGAGAAAGTGGAATGCACATTGGAAAGGTAAAAGGAGCTATAACCAGAGGACTTTGCTCACCATTTGAGAAGTCTGAATTTTATTCTTAATGCAGTGGAATATGCTGACAAGTTTGTACTGTGGAGGAACATGGCCTGGTTGTATAATTGTCACCATGCAGAGAATGAGTGAAAGGTCAAGATTGGACACTGGCAATGCTGAAGGTGTCCAGGAGAGAGATCAACTTGTTGATGGAGGAGACAGCAGAAGTGAAAATAGGGATACACATTTAAAATAGATTTGGGGGGCACCGGGTATCTCTGTCAGTTAAATGTCCCAAATCATGATGTCGCTCAGGTCATGATTTCAGGGTCATGAAATCGAGCCCTGAGTCAGGCTCCACATTCTGCGGGGAGTCTGCTTGAGATTCTCTCTCTCCCTCCCCTCTGCTCCCCAAACTGTGCACTTGCTTTCTCTCTCTCTCTCTCTCTCTCTCTCAAAATAAAATAAAATAAAATAGATTTGAGAACAGAATACAGGAATTAGTGATGAATTAGATGGGGAAAGATGAAAACAGGGGAACGCTTCAAGCATAACACAAGGATCTGGGTTGAATTTTGGAGGGAGGGAGATGTACCAGGTGGGAAAGATAAGGCAGCAAAGGGAGGAGAATATGTTTGAAGAAGGAACTCAGAAAGGAAATGAGCACAATGATCCAGTTATTGCATAAGGGATGGGCATTGTTGAGGATAGGTTCACATTTCAAGTTTCTCAGTCTCTGGATATTTGCTTTCTAACCACTTCCTCCCTCTGCTACCACCTCAGGCTATCCATCCATTTCACTGCAAGTTCTTAATGAGGGAATGTTCCCCAAGTGGTCTTTACATCATAGTTGCTCAATAAGCACCAATCTGAACCAAGTTTAATTAACAGGTTGATTAGTTCTTAATACTTGTATGTAAAGACCCAGTGAATCACTGGTTGTTCCTCTTTCCCAATAACACATCGGGAAGGTGTCCACTGGTTATTAAGTATTCTGGCTTACTTAATAGATTGTTAAAGGTGTCTACAAAAGCCAAGTGCAGTACAGTGAGAAATGGAACGTTTACCTACGTGGTTCAGGTCCAAAGCACTTTTAGTCTGAAAAAATCAGAACTCTCCACAACACTGTAACTTACCTAAGTATCTTTTTCTCTAGTCCTTTATTTGACAGGGACACTTCTAGAAAAGTATACTCTCTCCTTAGCAATTCAGTGGATGCTGCACTAATTCTTCCCTTGTCACTAGAGGACACTCTTCACAGAAGTCTTTTCCCTTTCCCTAATTAAATGGAGTAAGCCACAACATCCCTTTTCCAGATCCCTTCCTAATCTGACAGTACTCCTCAGCTAAGCCTAACAACGCTTGTCTTCTGCTGGATCCCAGAGGCTGGGATTATGCTTGAGTCTCCAAGGGCCAAAGTGGCCAGGAGCCCTTCAAAAATTGTTTGTAGCATCCCATTCTGTTCCTTCTGTAAGTGTGGCTTTTCTCTCGAGGTTCCCTACAAAAACCACAGATAGTTAAACTTTTTGAATTTGATCCCCAATTATCTAAAAATGTTATATGGTCATTTGGGTACAGTCCAGGAATGATATTACAATATACAAAGTCTCCTGGGAAAACTTAACCCAGTCATTCTGTTACTATTGAAATTATATTGGCACTTTATATGAAGGATTACACTTTTTCAGCAATGTATGCTTACTTCATGTGCACTTTAGACATAAAATAAATGCGGGGCTTTGAGAATAAAATGAAGGATAAGAAAATGTCTGTATCTTAAGATAATTCAGCCTAACGAAGGGACACCAATCAACTCAGGCACTATTATAGGAGTAGAATGGTGGGCCCACCAAGTCCCATCTCCACACTACTTCTGGGTCTTCACTTATACTTAATAGTCTGTAAGGATACTAGAAAAGGCTCTCAACAAAGAATGAAGATAACTTAGTTCTCAATTTTTTTCTTAATTGGGGTGGGGAATGACCAAGTCTACTAGATTGTCGAAGACACTCTGTGGTGGAGATGTTGCCATGAACTCTTCTGAGGCTGATATGACTGTAGTACTCATCTACTTCCTCTGATTTCAAGTAATATGTTTAAGATCCTTATTACTCTCATTCATGAAGCTTGTAAGAATTGTTACTCATTTGGACTCACATATAATTGCATTAGTAAATAACACTGGCTTCTCTTGTATGTATTAAAATTCTACCGAAGCTTACTTTGAGGCAAAAGAAACAAAAACAAGAACACAGTCCACTGCTTTGTAATTGTAAAGGCATCGATTTAGGTAACAGGGAGCTTTTTAAAGGCTCACAATCAGATTCCAGTAGATCTTAGAAAATGCCCGAGGCCAGATACCTGATGGGTGTGGCTTGACTGAAAGTGTTGGCAAGAGAGAGCCAGGGCCACTGTCTGTGGGCCCGAACCAGCTCCTGATCCCAGGACAATCCTGTTGGACCTTCCCCAGGACTTCTGAACCACATGTTGGGAGAAGGAGGTGGAGAAAACTGAGGGAAGGCTACCTCAAGAGTTTGCCAGAGAGACAGAAAAGACTTTGATTTGATCCTATTTGCAAATGATTTCAGACACAGAGAAAGAAGGCATGAGTGATCTTAGCCAGTATCAGATGACTGAAAGTTGTCCATTTGCAATTGTACGAAAGCCCTCGGCGCCCTGTGAGCACAACTTCAGTCCAGACAATCTGAAGCAATGTTGTAATCATTGGAGTTGTAACAAAGAGCTCCCTTGACCGCCCATCATTGAAAAAACCTTCTATCCGCATTATCTTTAACTGCTACTACACTATCACAAAGGAATCATACTACATTTTACAGAGTTTTATAAACTGGTGTGTACTTTCCATGGCTAAAGTTGTTGCAAGATTTCTTTTCCTTTAGTGCCCATGGTTCTTGGTCACGCCCTTTAGAACGAAGAGGTAAAGCAGAAGGGTAGTGGGGAGAAAAGGAGAGTTTATTGAGAGTACAAAGTTCCAGAAGAGGGAGGGGACTTGAAACATTGACAATTTGGTATCTAAATCTAGGATGTTTTATGGGCTCTTTGATGTGGGCTATTTTAATCTGATTAACCCTCCATGCCCCTGTCATCTACTTACCAGGTGGTTGTTCAAATGGGAAAGGTGGAGGGCTCCTTCCAGGGTGGTGTTTCTGTAGCCTCTGGGATCAAGGGGGTGGTGGCCCCACTGCCCTAAGGCGCACCTTCCAGCCACAGGCCACCAAATCAAGCACTTTGTTTAAATATCCCACTGACTATTCAGCAGGCCCCTGGACCTGGGTAAAAACACCCAAGACCATTCCCTTCCATTATTTTAAATACATGTTGTAAGGCCTCCTAGTAGGAAGACTTAAGGCTGTAGCCCTGAGTAAAGCCTAGATAACAGGATGCGATCTTTTTCCTTTTAAGGGTAGTTTTCCTTTTAGGACAGGGCCCCTTGTCCCTGCCTGCTTTTCTCCTGACTACCCTTCTTTAAAGTGAACCTGTCTGTTAGAAAGCTAGATCCATAAATCTTGAACTCCAGGTTAAGTTGGGGCTAACGGTAGAGATCTGTGAGTAAATCTCAGCTTCTAGGGGGAAAGACAGTCACGGGAATAAGTACCCCTTGAGAGTAATAGAATTCAGTTTTGTTTTTTTTTATAATACTCTGTAAATTAAGTTTTTCATTAATTCTTGCCAAACCTTTCAGATATTATTTTGAATTTTTTTTCTATTTATATTTCATTCTTCCTCTATCACATTATCATTTCTGCTTATTCAGTTCCATTCTCCCAATGTGTAACTCTTCTTTCCCTGTCTCCACTACTTTTTCTACTTGACTACTTTATCGACTCCATTTTATTTAGGATTTAGAACATTTTCCAAAGTGGCCTAAGAGTAAAGCCTAAGGAAATAAAAAGTAGTGAAAGGTCCAGGATGTTACACACTGCCGGTCAGATTTATGTACTCAGCTTTCATTGGGCACTTATTGTGAATCAAGCACTGAAATAAGCACTGGAGACATAAAGGCAAGCAAAACAGAGCAGCTGCCTTCAAGGAATCTACAAGAGGAAGAGTCAAGTAAAAAATAAATAATAATGATAATAACAAACAACATGGCAGGTGAAATGATTTGAACTTGCACAGGTTACTGTTGGGAGACCATGGAGACACTTGACCCTAAATCTGAACTTGTGATGAAATCACAATCAAGTATCCCCTCTGTTGGGTTCTATGGACAATATAAGAAAGCAAGAGGCATAAATGAGTCATGAAATAAGATATTTACACATGAACATAATTATTAAAATTAAAAGGTAGTGTATTGGAGTTCGCCAGAGATACAGTATCAACAGGCTAGAGAGATGATAAATAAAAGACAGGTGGATGGGTAGATAAATGGAAACCTAAAAAGCCATATTTCAAGGGGTTGCTTCTTGCAATTGTGGGGGTGCCAAGTCCGACATTGTAGGGCAGGCCCCAGAAACTTTCAGGTAAGAGTTAATGCTGCAATTTTGAGGCAGAATTTCTTCTTCCTCAGGCAAACCACAATTTTGTTTTTAAGACATTTCGACTGATTGGATAATGCCCACCCACAACAAGAAGAATAATCTCCTTTACTTAGAGTCAAATGATGGGCTCTGGGGAGAACACCAAAGGTGTGAGTGCTTTTGCTAAAGACTTTAGGTCTATGACTCATGGATCCAATCAACTACCTCAGCAGAAACCAGGAAGAGAGATACAGTTATCCAGAAAAGATGTGTGGAGGACGTTCTTATTAATGGTTTGGACCCCAGTGAATGACACAGTAAACTGATGTGTTTTTAAGAAATTCATAGCACCAGAAATGTCACCAGCTTGGACTAAGGCACTTTAGAGGGAAGGGTTAAGATGAAGAAAGAAGGCAAAGCCATGGATACAAAGACTAGAGCCCTCAAGACCTGCTTGGCCTTCAAGGATGGAGCCATCCCAGAGAACAAATTTGGTTCTGCCCAAAATGATCCAAATAATTGATTTGGACTTGGATGACAAATGTGGAAGGCCCAGATTTTTACTCTTAGTAATAGTGAGATTTTTTTTCTTCTAAAGCATTTAAACTGTTATGCAACTGAATACAATATATTTTCTTTAAAGTAATTAAAGATACTATATAAAAGATTGTTGTACCCGAGTTTTTGCTTCGGAGAGACCACCAAAGAGCCAACACTGATGCAATCACATGAGGGTTTATTCAATAAGCTTAAGCTTGGGCCCAAGTATATCTGACACCGCTAAGTAGGGACTTGGATGCCCGAGCTTAGTTAAGGCAGGGGTATTTATGGGTTCCTGTTACTAAAGCAGGGTGGGGGTTTCTGGAACCAAAGCAGGGTGGGGCTTCCTGTTACTAAAGCAGGGTGGGAGTCTCTGGAACCAAAGCAGGGTGGGGGTCCTTAGAACTAAAGTAAAGTAGGGGAAAGTTCAGCCCTTGGGCACAGGGCTGCCAGAGCTAAGATGGCTATACTTATACTAAGGCTAAACCTGAGGTGGGATGGCCTTCATTTTTCTTGGCCTCCACATTGATGTATCATTTGTATTACATAGGAAGAAAATATAAATATACATTAAAATATTCAGTTACATGACTTTAATTTTCTTTAGTTTTCTTAGTTTTATTTTCTAGAATAAACATTTTGTAGTGAAAAGAAATGTTTTATTTGTAATATTATATCATATTATTTGTATTATGTTGATCAAGTTGTTTTTTTGGTGTCAGGCCCATTAGAGTATTAGTGTGAAAAAAACAGTGACTTGATAAAAAACTGGTTTCTGTATTTATTGCTGCCTTTCAATATTTGGACCTTAGATAACCCCTCATAAGCTCTCCAAGGCTATCTCCTGCCCACCACACCTCACAAAGTAGGTGTGGGAATCAAATGAGATTATTTTTTTTCTTTTTTTTAAATTTATTTATTTATTATTTTTTTTATAAACATATAATGTATTTTTATCCCCAGGGGTACAGGTCTGTGAATCACCAGGTTTACACACTTCACAGCACTCACCATAGCACATACCCTCCCCAATGTCCATAACCCCCACCCCCCTCTCCCGATCCCCCTCCCCCCAGCAACCCTCAGTTTGTTTTGTGAGATTAAGAGGCTCTTATGGTTTGTCTCCCTCCCGATCCCATCTTGTTTCATTTATTCTTCTCCTACCCCCCTAACCCCCCATGTTGCATCTCCACATCCACATATCAGGGAGATCATGTGATAGTTGTCTTTCTCCAATTGACTTATTTCACTAAGCATGATACCCTCTAGTTCCATCCACGTCATCACAAATGGCAAGATTTCATTTCTTTTGATGGCTGCATAGTATTCCATTGTGTATATATACCACATCTTCTTTATCCATTCATCTGTTGATGGACATCTAGGTTCTTTCCGTAGTTTGGCTATTGTAGACATTGCTGCTATAAACATTCGGGTGCACGTGCCCCTTTGGATCACTACGTTTGTATCTTTAGGGTAAATACCCAGTAGTGCAATTGCTGGGTCATAGGGTAGCTCTATTTTCAACTTTTTGAGGAACCTCCATGCTGTTTTCCAGAGTGGTTGCACCAGCTTGCATTCCCACCAACAGTGTAGGAGGGTTCCCCTCTCTCCGCATCCTCGCCAGCATCTGTCATTTCTTGACTTGTTAATTTTAGCCATTCTGACTGGTGTGGTTTTGATTTGTATTTCTCGGATGCTGAGTGATGTGGAGCACTTTTTCATGTGTCTGTTGGCCATCTGGATGTCTTCTTTGCAGAATGTCTGTTCATGTCTTCTGCCCATTTCTTGATTGGATTATTTGTTCTTTGGGTGTTGAGTTTGATAAGTTCTTTATAGATTTTGGACACTAGCCCTTTATCTGATATGTCATTTGCAAATATCTTCTCCCATTCAGTCAGTTGTCAAATGAAATTATTTATGAAGAATGTAATTTTCAGTATAAATATTAGGAATGATTATTGCAAAAAATAATTTTAGCACTGTTATCCATTTCATTTACATGAGTAATAATGCACTTGTGTTCTTTATGAAATAGATATTTTATCATATGGAAATTATCATTGATTTTCTAAAACATTTATATTGTGTCATAATAAAGCAGCACATTTATGTAGGATCATGTAAAAATCCCCCAGTACACTGTAAACATTTGCATTTAAGTGAAATACCAAACTATATATCTAAAACCATTTGAAGATTTATTTTAAATGAATAAATGTCATGTTTGTTGAAAGAAGGTAACCAATAAGCAGTGAACATTTTGAACTGAAAAAGAGAAGGTCAACTAATTGTGAATGTCAACCACATTGACAATATACCTTCACAGCAACACCTAGGTTAGTGTTTGAATAACTGAACACTGTCACCTCACTGAGTTGACACTTAAAGCTAACCATCACTGGGTGCCTGGCTGGCTCAGTCCATGGAGGATATGACTCTTAATTTTGGGGCTGTGAGTCGGAGCCCCACACTGGTGTAAAGATTCCTTAAAAAAAAAAAAAAAAGAAGAAGAAATTTTAAAACTAACCATCACAGACAGTGCATGCTGATTACCAGACTAATTGTACCTCAAGACTGAAATATCAAAAGGATTTGATGGTGAGGTACACAGCCCTGCACATGTGCACTTCTCCTAACCCCCATCTCCTGTCTCTCTCTGTACCCACCCCCACACTGTGTTTCCTCATCCCTCATGGAAACTCTGCCTAGGGACGCCTGGGTGGCTCAGTTGGTTAAGCCGCTTCCTTTGGTTCAGGTCATGATCCCAGAGTCCTGGGATCGAGTCCCGCACCGGGCTCCTTGCTCGGCAGGGGGCCTGCTTCTCTCGCTGCCTCTGCCTGCCTCTCTGCCTGCTTGTGTGTACTCTCTCTCTCTCTCTCTCTGGAAAATAAATAAAATCTAAAAAAAAAAAATTTAAAGAAACTCTGCCTAAAGGGATAGAAATAGCGATATCTGGCATTTCCACTCCTCATTTGACTGTTTTTCCCTTTGTTGTAAATTTCCCTTTCAAATGCTAACATTTAGAGGTCAAGACAGATTCACGGGGCATCTGGGTGGCTCAGTTGGTTAACTGGCTGCCTTAGGCTCAGATCATGATCCCAGAGTCCTGGGATTGAGTCCCGAATCTGGCTCCCTGCTCAGCGGGGAACCTGTTTCTCCCTCTCCCTCTGCCTGCTGCTCCCCTTGCTTGTATTCTCTCTCTCTGTCAAATAAATAAATAAAATCTTAAATCCCTCCCGCCACACACACAGATTCATGTTGTTTTCTCCCAGGCATTATATTTGAGAAGTATTTGTATTCCTATCACGTGAAGCTTTTCTCTCTTATTAAAAACTTGGGTGGGGTTTATAAGGACTCATGGATGAAAACAACAGTACCGCTTAACATGCTGATGCATTGATTCCTTAACTGCAAAGGGACTATTTTTCATCTCTTAGATTATCAAAAAAATAAAAATAAAAAAATATTTGTTTGACTTTGTTTGACTTTGCAAAACTTGCAGTGATGGAGACTACAATCTGACCCCGTTTCACTCTGGAAGCGTGGTCTTGTCATGACACTTAGCCCCCTTCCACAGGACATCCTCAACATTTGTTTCTAACCTCTTCGTGCTTGTTTAAGAGCCCCTTTTATTCAGCTTGCTAATATAAAATGAAATCTAAGTTTCCTTTCACACCATTTCCCCTAAATGTTTACAGAAATTATGGTATGTGCATGCACACATGTGTTTATACACATGATATTTCTGTGTATCAGTGTGTGTGTGTATGTGTGTGCATGTGTACATTTTTTTGCAGAAGTTATGTCATTGATTTTCCAGATTACTGTCATCAGGATAAAATTGGAATTGCCATATTTAACCTTAGCAATAAAACTACTGCCAAGCATTGCAATCTAGCTTTTTGGCTCTTACTGCTAAGATTTCTGTCTTCACATTTATGTTTCCTGTTAGTTCCTGTATCAATTTAGAAAAATGTAAAGGGTAGCTATTAAAAGATATCTGGAAGGTAAAATGAATTTGCTACACTCAGCAGAAAGGAAGGATGTCCACTGTTTAACTTTCTTCTCCTAAGCAATCATTTGTTTTTCAACATGCAAAATGAATTTTGAAACAATGCCACTTTATTGCCACAAAAAATTAATAGGCACAATTAATATATTGATACAGGTTTGATTCTACCATCCTTCATTCCCTTTATGTCATTCTTCTTTTAATCTGCTATGACAGCTCAGTAATAGAGCCCCAGAAATATGACTTTAGGGCCAGCCATACTACTAATCATCAATATAGCATTGTGTGTTGTCCATCAGATACGTGCTTCTATTTTGTCAGCAATGACGATAATCTGTAAAATTTCTACTCAGAAAAAAATGCTTTCCAAGATTCCTTTGCAAATAAAGAATTTAATGGGATGCTGAGTTTGATCATGACAGGGATTTTTTTTTTTCTTTCTGCTGAGCTGGTCGTCATTTTAGTTTTAACTACAAGATACAGGACAGAATTGTTAAAGCAATGCAATTATATAAGCTATATATATGCAACAAAGATAAGGCTTTAGACCACCTTCATTATTGACTCTATAATATACAGCTCTATAATGGCATCTGTGGGCCACTTGTAGGTTGTATAGCAGGGGTCACTTTGGGGGTTCTTGGCGTAAACTCATACCCTTAGTAAAATAATTAATGGCCAGCTACATGGATTCCATCTTGAACAACATTATAAACAGAGCTATTAAACAAACCAGTTCTCCTTCCAAACTGGCACTTAGCAGTGATTGTCACTCGAAAAGAACATTAATGAATGATTCCAGGATATCCAAGGGAGGGCAAGCCAGCTGCCTTTAAAAAATATTTGTATAGATCGGTATCAATTTATCTCTTGTAGCATATGCCACTTCTGTTATTAAGGAAAAGCCAACTCTCCCAGCTTGGTACAAATCCACAAGTTTGGAGCATTTGGTTCATTCTGCCTCATCCTGGAAATTCAGATTTTTTTTTTCCTTTAATGGACAGAGGAGTACATTTTTTTTTAAAGATTTTATTTATTTATTTGACAGAGAGAGATCACAAGTAGGCAGAGAGGCAGGCAGAGAGAGAGAGAGAGGAGGAAACAGGCTCCCTGCCGAGCAGAGTCTGACGTGGGACTCGATTCCAGGACCCTGAGATCATGACCCGAGCTGAAGGCAGAGGCTTAACCCACTGAGCCACTCAGGTGTCCCCAGAGGACTACATATTTTTAGTGCAGTATAAAACAGTTAAGGGTATGGCCTTCCTTGTTAATGGTAGGTAATATATTTAATCTGTGCATTGCGTGTTATATATATTATGGCAAGCGTTTTATGGTAAAGCAGTATGGGCTATAAATACTTTATATTCAATGTAAACACAGAAAACTGAAAACATCCTCTTGAGGTATAGATGTCTTTTCAGTGCTATGATTGTGAAAAAAAAATTGTTTTGTTCTTCCTTTTATTTAGAACAATCAGTATTTCTTGTGAAAATCATAGATATCATCCAAATTTATTGTCTACTAGCATCTTTTCACACACTTAGACACACAAAGACAAACCTACCTTATTTCAGAATATTGTTACTTACCCAGAACATACTTAGTTCATTATCAGTCAGCATTAATATATATTGTATTAATTATATAGTATTATAGGAAAGAGCTATAACATAATCATGGCAAAGGTCTGACTCTCCCAGAACCCAAGAATGTATACAGTTACCCTTGAACAACACAGTGGGTTAGGGGCGCTGACCTCCATGCAATCAAAAATCCACATACAACATTTAACTCCCTTAAAACTGAACTACTAGTAACCTATTGACTGGAAGACTTACCACCCATAACCTAAACAATTGATTAACACATATTTTGTATGTTATATGTGTTATATACTTTTATATATTTTTGTATACTACATTCTTAAAGTAAGCTAGAGGAAAGAAAATGTTATTAAGAAAATCATAAGGAAGAGAAAGTTCATTTGCAGTACCCTATGGTATTTACTGAAAAATATCTGGATATAAATGGACCCGCAGAGTTCAAACCCATGTTGTTGCAGGGTCAACGGTATTATAAAACTTCAGCATCTCGTAGGAGGTTTAAGGGTGAAAGCCCAGGCTGGCTAGGGTTGCTACCTAAGAGCACTAGACTTCCTAATCAGGAATTCAGCACTGAGAACGTTGGAGTCCACTTAGGTTAACAGAGGTGGTCATGTACTTTCAGTTATAAGACAGGTAAGTTCTTTAGATCTAATGTTCGGCTTGGTGACTGTAATTAATAGTACTGTGTTGTACAACTGAAATTTGCCAAGAACCCTTTCTTAAGGGTTCTCACTCGCCTCCCCCCCAAAAAGGTAACTCTGGGGTGAGAGATGTGTTAATTAACTGGGTGCTGGGGATCCTTTCACACTGTCAACATGTATCAAATCCTCACGTGGAATGCTTTAAACATATTACAATTTTGTTTGTCAATTATACCTCAATAAAGTTGGGGGGGCAGAAGAAAAAGAAAAAGAAAACAAATTAACCTTTCACTAGAAGATATATAACTATTATCTTATAATGTTATCATACTCTCATTAGTAATTATAAACAAATCAATACATAATTTAAAGTAGGAAAAAAGGAGTATAAATACCAAGATCGATATGTTTTCTTGTCACTGATTCATTCATTATCAATCATCAACTGGTAAATCTTGAATTTCATTTCTCTCATCAGAAAAAAGGTATTAATTACACGGTTCTATTTACTCCCTGCACTGTTGCTCTCCCTGTTGAGGACTAGGGCTCTTGACTTCCTGCTGTGCTGATATATGTAGATATAGATATAGATACACAGATAAGTTTCCTGGCCCTTATGACAAGCATAAATAAGTGAGAGATTTATGTATGATTTATTCTTCTTTTTCCTGCTCTTCTACAAATCCCATGAAGGCAGAAACTTTATCTGCCCCTTGAGCAACGTTCTCCCAATACCTAGAACATAAATGCTACATCTGGAAGGCATTCCATAAATAGGTGTTCAGTCAGTGATTAAAGATGAACGCTTGCATCTCTGGCCATGGTTCTGTGTCTCCTCAATCCTCTGGACTATAGAACTCACATCATTACAAGTGTCCTGCCCACAGAGGGGCCTCACTCTGATTCACTTGCTACCTCAGGACCTCCTTCTCTCCCAAGTTCAACTCCAACCCTCCCTGCCTCTACTGTTTTACCATTGAAAAAACAGTCATGACTGGCCCAGGATGATGGGACCATAAGTGATGGTGCCAGATTACCATCCCGGTGCTCTGACCCCAACTCATTCCACCAAATCAAAGCACTGCTATTTCCATGCCTCATTCTTTCCTGCTGTAGTGTTTAACCTATTCTGATTGAATTCCTTGTGTCTGCTTCTTTCATTCATTCCATCACTCTTGGAACAGTTTTTCTGTTTGGGCAAATTCAGCTGCTGGAGGATGTGCCGACAGATTCTTTTCTACAATGGACGGACTTGTTTGGGACTCCCCATTTTGTCTCCCAGTCCAGTCATTTGCAAATGCAATGTGGGAAGGAGTCCAGTCGCATTCATCTGGCTGCAGGTATAGGCAAAAATCAGTGAGGCAATTAATTTACTCCTGCAAAAGTAAAATAATTTTTGTGGAAACATTTCCAAGCTGTTTCAGGCTTCCTACTTTCTTAAGCAAGGTATGTTAATGTCATCCAGTCTGGTCTTGCTAAGTCAGGAGAACTATATATAGAAGCAGTGAGCTTCAAGTGCTAAGCTTCAATTACTTAAGAAATTCAAGCCTTTCCTACTCCCCTGGTGTCATGTCAGTGAAGAGTTAGTGGGAACAAAATAAATGTGTCAGTTGTAACTGTTAAACACTGGACCGGGACAGCAGGGCTGGTGGAGAGATCTCTTCTGCTGGCATTTCTTCAAATGAAAACACCATCTGTTCAAAGTGCTGTAAGATAGAACTACCTGGACAGATAGTGGTGTGGTATAGATTGAATGGAATTTGAACCCCAAAAGCTCAAAGCTTTAAATGCCCTTCACTTCCTTTCTGTTATGCACTGTGTGTAAAGAAATCTCCCCTCCTCAGCCCTATAGTGTGCAGCTACAGAGAAAAAGCAAAGCTGTCACGATGATGGACATAGAGGAAAGGGTTATCTCATAATTATGCCAAAGGTCTCACTGTCCCCAGATCCCAAGTGAGAGCACATAGCATTCACGATCCTTTAGCACCCAGAGTACTATGAATATAGAATGCTCTTTTGTGGGGCTTTCTTTCATTAGCTCCATGCCCCCTTGATAAACAGGCACCAAGAGAGCCTCATCTCAGAGTTGATAAGACTCACTGGGGCTGTCTAGAGTCAAGTATGGTGGGCCGGCTCCAAACTTGAGAAAAGGGACAGTTGACCCTGATACAGTCAGCATCTAATTCTATGTAAGATATTGATAGAATAAGCTCTTCTGACTGAGCTCTCAGTTACTGAAATGAACCCAAGTTTTTAAGAAATTAATATTAAATAAAAAAATAATTAATAAGGAAGACAGACAAATGTATAGCATGCAGTATTGCTAAAATACTTTATAAGGAGCATATGACTTCCCAAACAACTCTGAGGTTATTTTAGATAATTCACTGATTCAATAGTTATAAATTGAAAGGCTTGAGAATACCTGATTTAAAAAATAATAATAATCCTAAACCAAGTGCCACTGAATTAGATGTGAATTAAACTAAGCTTATGATAACAAAAATGAACAAGTCTTATGAAAATTCTGAAAGGAAAACTTTGAAAAAAGGAACTTTTCTCCCAGAATACAAAGAATAACATCAACAGTAATGAAGTATGTTGCTAACATGTGCCCTTGAGATAAAGTGATGAAAATGGCACTTTCTCCCCAGACCTATAACCCCAGTGTAATCGTGGGACACAAATCAGACAAACTCAAATTGAAGAACATTCTACAAAATGCCTAACCAGTACTCTTCAAAACATACCATTTCATCAAAAACAAGAAAAGACTGGGGCACCTGAGTGGTTCAGTCAATTAAGTGTCAGACTCTTGGTTTCAGCTCAGGTCCTGATCTCAGGGTCATGGGATGTCGCCCTGTGTCAGGCTACATGCTCAGTCTGGAGTCTGCTTGAGGTTCTTTGTCCCTCCCTTCCCTCTGCTATCTCTCAAATAAATAAATAAATCTTAAAAAAAGAAAAAAAAAGAAGAAGAAGAAGAAGGAAAGACTAAGAAGCTGTCACAGCCAAGACAAACCTAAGGATTCATGATGATCATAATGCGGGGTTCTAGACGGGATCCTCGAGTAGATAAAGGACATTAAGGAAAAACAAAGGAAATCCAAGTCAAGTATAGACTTCATTTCATAATCATGTGTCAGTGTTGGTTCATTAGTTGTTATAAGCACACTATAACGTAAGATGTTAGCAGTACAGGCAATGGGATGCAGGGTATATGGTAACTCTCTATATGACAAAATTTTTCTATAAAGCTAAAATTACTCTAAAATAAACCGTTTATTGAAAAGTATATGGCAGATATAGTTTTTAAAAGGATCTTCTGATATAGTATTTGCAGAGGAAAATGCTTTTCAGTTTATAAATTATTTCCATAATTCGTGACAGTTCTCACATCTGCTACTATAAAATTCATTGCAGCTTCTTTGTCTCTTGGGAAAAAATGCATTTAATTATCAGCAAAATTCAACTCCAGCTTGTTATGATGAATGATTTGAACCTGTCAGCTTTTTTCCCCCCTAAAAACAAAGAACTGAAATGAAATACAGTCTTCTTTCTCTACTCCCTTCCTTCCACCTGCTTCATTTAATTGATGAAGGTTTGAGCTTTTATTAATCTTTTTGAGCTCCTCTGTAAGATGCAGAAAAAGCTAATATGATATCATTGTATCTCGCTAATGTGTGTGCTTTGTGAAATTGATACACCCTGCCAAGACATAAATTACTTAAACTTTGATAAATGTGTGGAAATCAGGGAATGTTCAAACAGATAAAGCACAGCAATTCCTCTTTTTTCTCCCTTTTTCGAAACTCCATTTTGGGCTTGCTTGTGGTTAAATGTTTTTGCATTATTATTGTAATACAATGGGACCAAAGGAAGCAGTGATAGCCATAGAAAGCCACAGCAAATATAAAAGTAAGCAAAGGGATACAGCCATGTGTTTTGCAGATAACATCTAACAACATTGACTCGGACAGAGTGTTTGCCTACAGATTCAGAACCACCTCCAGACTCTCCCAGCATGTCCTCTCGCTGACTCATTCGGTAGGTTGGAATCAAAGATCCACAAACACGTTCTGCTGGCAAAGAGAGCTCACCTGTGCCTATGATCTGGCTGTGACTCAGATGCCAGTGAGAGTGGAAACATGAGGAAACGATTGATTGATGTTCTGGGGTTAAGAAAGGTGTTTTCTACTCAGTCACTCATTTAATATATGGCACTGAACAAGTTGCTTGATTAACCATTAATCAGCTTCCTGAAGGCCCAAGAGTTCATACAACCCTTTGAAGACAGTTCTTGAATAGGAAACATGGTACTATCCATTGGACCATGCAAGAGCCATCAGTCATTGAATGCCTTTTGCCAGAAATTGGGCTCAGTAATTTCCATCCATTTTTTTAAATTTGGTCCTTACAATCAATCAGCAAGGGAGACATAGGTGAGAAAATGGGCTCACATCAAACACTCAATAAGGGGTGTGAGGTCATTAGGCACCGGATGCCTGTGCCTTTTCCACTGTTGTGCTTCCATATTGGAAGTATATGGATGAGTGTGGGGCAGGGTTATAGTTCATCCAACCCCTAGTCATCCTTCTTTAGATCTTTGAGGTTAAGCATGAGCCTTGGAGACTTAGATCATACAACCATCTTTGCAGACCTGGTCTGGGAGGGGGCACCCTCTCAGCAGTGATGCATTCATCTTAAAAAAATATTCCAGGGGGAACGCTGAACATGTTATACCAAAGGGACAGTGAGTTGGGAGAGGAGGTACAATTGTCAGCTTTGTAGGACAATTAGCAATATATTTACCCATTTAATTACACTTTTCTCATTATTTGACAACTTTTTGAGATTTGGATTTAGATTTGGAAATCAGTATTTGTGATAACTGTCATGTATTTTGAAGTAAGAAACCGCTGCCTGGGTGGCTCTCTTGGTTAAGTGTCTGACTTTGGTTCAGGTCATGATTTCAGGGTCCTGGGATTGAGCCCAGCATCGAGCTTCTTGCTCAGTGGGGAGCCTGCTTGTTCCTCTGCCTCCTCCCTTGCTCATACTCTCTGTCTCTCTCTCTTAAATAAATAAATGAAATCTTTAAAAAAAAATAAAGTAATAAACAGATGAAGTTATACACAGCTTTTCTCAACTTGTTTAATATTGTTGTCAAAGTGATGTGATGGTCTAGAGCAAAACGAAAAAATTAAAATATATGTATATCTACTTTTTATCTAAAAATGTCTTTTATCTAAAATAATGTTAGTATTTTCCCAAGAGCAGGGACGAGTTTCAGGCCTGTGCTATTAGTTAAATTTTACTATATATTTTTATATAAGCCTACCTTAAAATCATGAGCTCCTTGAATGGGTTTGAACCTGTAGAGTATTGTGTTAGAATATACTTTTTAAAAGTCAAATTACATTTTAAATTCTCATATGAAAAATCTTTTCTGAAGGGTTGAAGAGCCTTTCTAAAACCAAATAATTGCATATAAGTTATCTGTTTGATAAACTTAGTTTTTATTTTTGTTTTTGTTTTTACACTTTAATTTCTTAGGGTTAGTCACGTATGTTTGGGTCAATTTGTTATAACATAAATTACTACAAAGAAAGTTTTCATTTTTTTTGACACTCAGTAAATGATTTTTTAGTATTATTATTCTTGTTTTTCTTATTACCATTGAATAATCTCAGAACCAGCACAGCAGAAGTCCTAGAGATAAGAGGATTTCTTAACATCTGTCTCATAATGGCATCTATGATGAGTAAAAGGCCAATACCAGTTAACTTGCAAACTTACTTGTCATTGAATGATGGATTCACTGTTTATAAGTTTTCAATAATGGAAAAGTAAGGAGAAAATCAGGCCAAGCACTAAATGAGAAAAAATGATCCAGTAGAAAAAATTCAGGAAAATGTATAATGTAAAACAGACATTTTAAGGGAGCTAAAAAAGATCATGTTGCCCCTGGGAGCAAAGAATGTTCTCATACTTCTGAGTAAAAAAAAAAATATTTTTGAATGGAAAATCAGTCTTAGTCCTGCTAATAAAACATTGATTGACAGCATGGTGTATAAAGGTAAGATCCTAGATTTAAAAAAAAAAAAAAAAACAATTTAGAAGGGGAAAATTTTGGAAAAGATTAACTCTATCAAAGAGAGGAAGGCAGGAGTGAGAAAAGATGTTTGTAAGTTGTACCAAGTCTGGGAGTAGAGATCAGGAAGTAAAGTTCTTATGGACAAGCTTCTCAGTAAGTGAAAGGTGTGTCTTGGTCTGTCAGCATGGACCAAGCAAAGCACATCTCATGAAATACTGGAAATGGATGAAAAATAGATAGTAGACTCTGGGCAACAAGAATCACAACCACAGAAAAGAGAAATTGGACCTTGATCAGGAAGGGGTTTCTTACCTGCCCATGTGTTCTTGGATGTCTTGCTGGGGAGAGGGTGGCATGTCAGTTGGACCAGGCTTCTTCAGTCAGCTCTCAGGGAACTTAAGTCATAACCAAAGCAACCACTGAACCCCATGGGTGAGTAACAAAGGATTTGAATGAGATTTACACATCGTAATTAAGAGTATTCAAAATAGCGGGTGCCTGGGTGGCCCAGTTGGTTAAGCCTCTGTCTTCGGCTTGGGTCATAATCCCAGGGTCCTGGGATTGAGCCCCACCTCAGGTTCCCTGCTCATCGGGGAGTCTGCTTCTCCTTCTCCCTCTATCCTCCCCCTCCTCTACTCCTGCTCTCTCTCTCTCTCTCTCTCAAATAAATAAATAAGAGGCGTGGGTGACTCAGTTGTAAGCATCTTCCTTCAGCTCAGGTCATGATTCCAAGGTCCAGGGATCTAGCCCCTCATCAGGCTCCCTGCTCTGTGGGAGGCCTGCTTCTCCCTCTCCCACTCCTCCTGCTTGTGTCCCTTCTCTCACTGTATCTCTCTGTGTCAAAATAAATAAAATCTTAAAAAAAAAACAAATAAATAAAAACTTACAAAAAAAAAAAAGAATATTCAAAATCAGAAAGCTAGTCACACTGTCAGAGATACCCAGAATATTTTGAGCCAGAAATCCAGAGTAAAGATTCTTCTTTTCCTGGTGAATATACTCACCTTTCAACATCAGCAGAGGAAAGAAGTATCAACTCAGGATACATAAACCCCTAAGAAGGTAGCACAGATTTAGATTCTCCAAATAGTAAGATTGTGCATTATTTCAATTTGCCCTTCTGCCAAACCTTAGTAATTTAAGGGAAAAGAATTTTTAAAAATACTAGACATGAAGAAGAAAAGCCATCAGGAAATTAATCAGAGGGAAATACATTATGCACCCTACCCCACCTCCTCACCCAAAATACACAAAAAGAAAAAACCCATGCATTGAAGTCCTTGGTTTCTGACTCTAACGTGATCTTAGGGGGCTGGGGTATAGGTGAAAACACTTTTCACGAAGCTCTATTAGAACTTAAACTTCGAAACTCTCATGAATCTATAGAAGATAACCTCATGTTATTATTAAGCTCTACCATATGGTGGAGTACAAAATTTATAATCCAAGCTGTGTCTTCTTTTTTTTTTTTTTTTTTCTCAAAAATTGGATTGAAAGCAATAATTTTTGTAATAATCTGAGACTAGTTTTACCAGGTACTTTGCCAAGTTTGAAAGGGTTGGGGAAACAGTTCATAAATACAGCTTCACTTCTCTCTCATCCTTTTCATCATGCTGACAGTTTTCTGGAGAATCATTACCAGAGTGGTTTGTGCCATTAGAGATAAGAGGCTATCTGTGTTTCCACTAGAAACCTCTATTTTCCGGACTTTATAACTCATCCATAAATATTCACTCCAGGCAACAGTTTCATATATTATGATTCCATCCCTCAAAATCAATATTGGCTTAACTAATTGATTTTTAGAAATTATGGGGACTCTTGCACTACAAAAAGAATAAAAAGAAACATCAGATCCAGATAAAGTATCATGTTTCAGTGGGTGTGATCTGAACCGCATTCTGTGGAATCCATAAAACTAATTTGCATTCTTTCTTAGCAATTCTTTCAGGGTATAGAATTCAGTTGTAATAAAATTTATTGGATAATCTATGGTCTGTTATTAATTCAAAATAGACATTTCCAATTTGTTTCTGTTTCTGTAAGGACCACAAAATTTGAAATTTTTTTTTCAACTAAAACTTTTGTAGAACTTTCTCTTACTATTCATACTCCTTTTTTTATTACAGAGTTTGAGATGGAATTATATCAAAAGCTATGAAATTGTTTGACATAAGCCTTTGAATATAATAATACCCTTAATATTCCCAAGTATACTTAAAAGACATATCAATATTTTGCATTCAAATGACTTCTAGCTTCTTGGTAGAAACCTTCAGCATTCTGGAGTCGTCTTCTACCTGAAAGAGAAGACCTCACAAATGGAATGAGATACCAAAATATATTACTTCCTTCAATCTGGAAAGATAGTATTATAAATATGAGGAAGCGGGGACGAAAACCACATTAACCCATTAAAATGAAATACTTTCTTCCTAATTTGAATTTTGTGCTCACGATTTTACATTGCTTGAATAGATGCTCATCTTGTTATGCTGTTGAGCCCAGCTGTGTGTGTGAAATGTTATTTGTCAAGAACTGAAATAATACTGCAAGCACTTCCCCTTTGCTTTGGCTTTAGTGTGTGTGCTCAAAGCCTAACCTCAAGTTTATTTCTCTTTCTTCTTTTCAAACAGCTATTTTGTGACAGTAAGAAGGCGGTGCATGCCACAGAGGGGCTGGACTGGGAAGACAAAGATGCTCCCGGGACCTTGGTTGGAAACGTGGTGCACTCAAGGATCATCAATCCTCTGCGCCTGTTTGTTAAACAGTCTCCTGTTGCAAAGCCTGGACACTTGGCGTATGCGGACAGCATGGAAAACTTTTGGGATTGGCTGGCCAATGTCACGGAGGTTCAGGAGCCACTGACAAGAACTAAACGGAGGCCAATAGTAAAGACAGGAAAATTTAAGAAGATGTTTGGGTGGGGCGACTTCCATTCCAACATTAAAACTGTTAAACTCAATCTCCTCATCACAGGAAAAATTGTTGACCATGGAAATGGAACCTTCAGTGTTTATTTCCGACATAATTCCACAGGCCTAGGCAATGTTTCAGTGAGTTTGGTACCCCCCTCCAAAGTGGTGGAATTTGAAGTTTCCCCGCAGTCTACGTTGGAGACCAAGGAATCTAAATCTTTCAATTGTCGCATTGAATATGAAAAAACAGACCGGGCGAAGAAGACTGCCCTGTGCAACTTTGACCCATCGAAGATCTGCTACCAGGAGCAGACCCAGAGCCATGTGTCTTGGTTGTGTTCCAAACCCTTCAAGGTCATTTGCATTTACATCGCCTTTTACAGTGTTGATTATAAACTTGTGCAAAAAGTCTGTCCTGACTACAATTACCATAGTGAGACTCCATATTTATCTTCTGGCTGAATCTTTCCACAGTGATATAAATGAGGGGTGAATACATATTTCATTAGAATGACCAAGAACCAAGGCCAACTCTTCGTGGTAAAGGATCCCTTTTGTTTCTGGCAGTGAACCTTAGTTCCCTATTAGGTTTTCAAATTAAAAAAAAGAAAAAGAAACATCTTTAAATGTGAAATGTGTTTGTTTAACTCGTACCTTAATCTGAAAAGTCAAACTGTGTATGAAGCCATCACTTTCATATAGGATGGCTAAGTCCTAGAAATATTGTTGTTTCTCTAAAATCAACATCAATGGTAGAAACATGTAACGAAAAAGAACCGAATTGTGCATGTGATAAACATTGCTCTTGAAATGAGCCTGCCTTTGAAATTTGTTTTGGAAGGTTACCTTAAAAATAGCAGATTCAGTAAAGCAACTGAAAAGATTGCATTTGATAGATGAATCACATTTCTGACATTGAATTCTTTTTTTATCTGCGTCTTTCCCCCCACATCTGTGCTGTTATTGATATGGGAGATGAATGGGTAAAATTTGTTTCAAAACTCATGTGTGAGGTTACAGTGCCACAGTGGAACTAAACACATTATTATCTGAGTTAGGCTGGGATGAGACTTAAACACTTAGTCCTGGGTTGGTCACCATGTTTAGGATTCTCATCTGAGTAGTAATATTGGGGCATTGGGAAAGTGAATCCGAATATATTTTAAGTCAGTCCCACAATCATGAAGATCATGATGTTTTTAGATTCTTTTGCCAAATTCAATGCCCTGAGATTGCCAAAAATACCATAAAATCTGCATTCTACCCTATAACCTATAACTTCATGCTATTCATTTGATAGTGTGAGTTTATATACACACATAGAACAACTCTGAAATTGAGAGAAAGTGATTTTGTTCCCTAGGCAAGAACAGAGAAAGTAATTGGAAGTGGACTGACAAAATTCCAGGATTATGGATTCATTATTTCTAGCCTCCCAGATTAAGTCCTCTTTGCGTTTAGTTCATTATTTGAGTGGGGGATCAAACACTACCTGGAGGTAAAGAGTATATTTAAACATGACTGATTATTATTAAGTGTCAACAACCTGACTGACCAGACTTTTGAAATCACTTCCAAATTAAAGCGGATTCACAGTTGGAGTCATTGCCATCTTCTCTGTGGGGGAGCGGAGCGGGGGGGGGGGGTGTGGACAGGCATCCTGCAACATAGATCTGAATGATCTTCGCATCAACACAGAAAGAGGGTCTGGCTGGCCAGCAATAAGGTTTCTAGAACTTGTAAGACTCATGGAATGGTTACTCTTTTTACAGTAGGTGTTCACTTTTGCCCCCTTATCTGTAAAATACCAGTTGAAGTAAAAATTAAACTTAAAGAAGACCAGTCTAACCAACAAAAATGCTCTTTCTACATTGTTTGAAGAGCCAACAGCTCTGTTCTCTATTTTGCATCTCCATTCCTTTCTGTTTACTGGTGATCTCTGTACAGTGTTTGATTTTGTCTTTTGTAAAAAAAAAAAAAATGTACTAGGCTTAGTGTGTGGTAGTACAGGCTTGAAATTTTTGCTCTGAGTTCATCAGATGCTTTCGTAATGTTGTGGTTGGTGTGAAATATTTTGAGGCATCCTTTTATTTTCATCCCTAGACAGGATTAAAATACTATTTATTGTAAAATATGTGGGAACCATATATGTATATATACTTAGAATTTTCTGTGTACAGAGAAGTATGTGTACACATTTCTATGTAAATAAAAAGAATTTGCTAAATCTGTCACATGACTTCAGGGTTTGTTTGTTTTTTTAAGACTCTTCTTGGTTTTGTTCTCACAAGGGTTTTGTGTGTGTGTGTGTGTGTGTGTGTGTGCGTGCACGCATGCGCACATAGCCTCAAGTGAGCTTTAAGATTTTCTTTATATATATATATTAAACAAAGCACCTTGACTATGAAGACATTAATGTAGAATAAAAGGATAATTCATATAAAGCACTTGGCATGTAGCCTGAAACCTGATGAGAGCTCTACGAGTGTGAGGTTCTATTATGATTGATATTAATTATTATTATTATTATTACAACATGAAATATGGTTAAGAACTCTCTGATGTTCAAATGTTGAGTAATATAAACATATCCATGCAAAGGGTAAAAATGGAGACTGGTTTACACAATTCTTTGATTTTAGCAGGGTTTGTGGAATTAAAAAAAAAAAAAAAAGAGAGAAAAGAAAGTTTCCCTAGGCATATTTTTTTAATTGGAGTAGAACATATGCCACATACATTTTTAAGTCATAATTTCATTTCAAAGACTACATAATTGCCAGTAATAGTACTTGGCACAATATAAATCAGATCCCATTTAAACATGCAAATGCATACAGTTCTACAAAACCATTTTTGCCTTTGAATATTGCAGTTGAGGGAAAGGACATTCATGTAAGCTAACTTTACACACAATTACAAATTCTTCAAAAGTTAAAGAATAGACAATTTTAAAAACAAAAATGTAATCATTGTACACCTGAAACTACTATAATGTTATATGTCAATTATACTTCAATAAACATTTTTTAAGTTTAAACAAAAAAACTTAGCAGAAATTTAATCTTCAGGGAGAAGTCAGGCATCTTTCCAGGGGCTCTGCAGGCTTGCTGCTTACTAGAAAGCAAATTAGTTTGAAGACCTTTTCACCCTCAGCATAAATAATCTTTTTACTCATCACACTGAATCAGGAAAGAAACCATATTTCCATGACTAAGAACAATGTGATCATACCAGCCACAGACTCTGTAAGATCTGAGGAAGGGCAATGAGAGAAAGAGCCTGTGGACAGCATCCAGCAAAGATGCAATCAGTAAAAAGGAAACAATTTCCTTCTTACTGCTGGGTACTTGGAATTTCAGTGCATTCTCATGATTACAATAACAGCAACAAAGGGTTTAGTTCTCTGATATGACTGCCCATAAGAGCACCTGATGCATATTGCATTCTAGTCTTTCATCTTTATTCTGCAACACCTTTCTTCTTTACTTTATATGACTTGGATGCTACATGCTACATTTTAGGCATGAGTGCTACATTTTAAACATTCCACAATCTGGCTAATTCTGTCTTTGCTCAAGACATCTTTCTGCCAGGTTGGAGCGGCAGTCCCAGCTCTGAGAGCCCTGCCATTCAGAATGTGGTGGGCAGATCAGCAGTGTTACCTCTAAGTTTGTTAGAAATACAGAATCCCAGGTCCTACCCCAAACACACTGAATTAGGAGTTTTCCTTTTTAACAAGATCCCCATGTGGCCCATATACACATTTAACGACTAAGAGAACTATTTCCCTAGAAAGCCCGATTTAGTGAATGTGCTACAGGGATCATATAATTTTTATAGGAAATCTACATTTTTTTAACCTTTAAATTTTTTTTTTAAATTTAAGTATAGTTGCCACACAGTGTTACATTAGTTTCAGATGTACAACATAGTGATTCAACTTCTCTATACATTATATTATGCTCACTATGACTGTAGCTACCATCTGTCATCATGCAATGCTATTACAGTATCATTGACTAGAGGAATCTACATCTTAATAAGCATCCTAGGTTATGCTGGTTCAAGTAAGCTTCTGAAAATGCTTTCCAAAAAAAAAAAAAAAAAAATTAAAGGAACAGGCCCTTTTAACAACAAAAATTAAAGTAATAGATAGATAATCAAATAAAAAGTGATAACCTAATATTAAGATATAGAAGAGTAGTAGAACTTCAAAGAGAGTGCAACCTATCTTCTAGTTCAGCTCCCTCATTGGACAGACAAGGAGACAAAGGCACCATCATAGAAAAGAATATGCCCAGTAGCAAGCAGCAGACCCAACTGAAACGCATGTCACCTGATTCCTAATCTCAGGCTTTGTGTTACATAAGAAAAGTAAATTGGAGCAGATATTCAAGATGAAACAAAAATAACTGCAGTCGGGGCGCCTGGGTGGCTCAGTGGGTTAAAGCCTCTGCCTTCAGCTCAGGTCATGATCCCAGGACCCTGGGATCAAGCCCTGCATCAGGCTCTCTGCTCAGCAAGGAGCCTGCTTCCCTTCCTCTCTCTCTGCCTGCCTCTCTGCCTACTTGTGATCTCTGCCTGTCAAATAAATAAATAAAATGTTAAAAAAAAAAAAAAACACAACTGCAGTGAATGTATAACAAGACACGATGCAGAAGGCAAACTAAACATGAAATGCTCTCCCTCCAAAACCTTCGGGGTTATAATTTCCCTATGAACATAAAATTTTTAAAAACTAACCACTATAGAAAAATAAAATCAAGATAGAGTCATTATATCCAAAGATAGAGCCCTGGGATATATTAGAGGTATGACTGGCTAAGAATTAACAGCAGTAAAACACCACATTTGGCAGAATTTTCCAGTGATTATAACACCTGAAAATATATTTTCATAGAACTAGGTAAATTGTGTGAAATACTTTAATTGCCTGGAGGTCCAATTTTACCTTACAAAGAATCTTAAATTAATTGGTCTATAAAATAGAGAATGGAGTCATGCATTTTTACCTGCAGTAAACCAATAGTTAACCCCAGCTTAATTAATCAAAACTTTCAGTGAATGGAAATGTAATGTGTCCAATTGTAAGAGACAAATCTAGGGAAACAAGGTTTCATTGGAGATGTTTTGCTTCACAAAAATATTATAGAAGATAAAGGGTCATTTCATATTTGCCTTCATCTCCTACTCCATACTGTGAGGTCTGGAATCCTGGGCATGTAACCTCTTCTACTTCATTTTTAATTTTCCCCTTTCTTCATCCAGCCCAGCTCCTTCATAACTAGTATGTAATCTGTTCTCAAAAAGAATGAATCAACTCCTTTGTGTACTCCACAGCACCCGGCTCAAAGTGTCTGGAATGGAGTGGTTACTTGATCAATATCTGTCATTTGATTTTTTTAAAAATTTCAAGCACAATCCAGGGATTTGTCTAGACCCACTCTACCGACATAACACAAGAGTTATCATGCACCATTTCCAACATGAACACATTGCTCCAGCTGAACACAATGCCCACTGAATGCTAGCTCCCAGAACCATAGAAACATAAAAGCTGGAAACAATTTTAGAAATCATCTGGAAGGGGCGCCTGTGTGGCTCAGTGGGTTAAGCCGCTGCCTTCAGCTCAGGTCATGATCTCAGGGTCCTGGGATCGAGCCCCGCATCGGGCTCCTTGCTCAGCGGGGAGCCTGCTTCCTCCTCTCTCTCTGCCTGCCTCTCTGCCTGCTTGTGCTCTCTGTCTCTCTCTCTTCAAATAAATAAATAAAATCTTAAAAAAAAAAAAAACTGAGGCAAGAAATTAAAAAAAAAAAAAAAGAAATCATCTGGAATAAGTTTTGTTTCTTAGATAAAGAAATGGAGGCCTGATGAAGTTTAACAACATGGGTGTTATTGTCCTTCCTGCCTGGGCAAAGGCATTCATTCTCTTTGATTCTTCCCAATCATTGATGTTACCCACGTCTGTTACAGAGACTGTCAGCTGCCCACCAGAATGGACCTTCTTCCTTCTCCCATTGCGCTAGAAGATCAATCTGTGGCTGGACAACTAGATTGCATGACCCTGCCTCTCGTGTAGTGAGCTACAGTTAATGAAATACGGGAGGAAGGAATGTGTTCATTCCAGGAGTAGACTCAAATAAAAGTGCACTCGGGCATCTCTGCATTCTCTGCCCTTTGGCTGTCTCAGAGAGATGACCTGAGGGTCCTGAGATACTGGACAATGAAGGAGGCAAAGCAACTGCCAGTCCGAGTGCCTTTCCGACCACATGGCAGAGCCACCCTGACAACAGAAAGCCCACCCTGGAGGGCTACATAAGAAATAAACCAACATACGGGTGCCTGGGTGGCTCAGTCGGTTAAGCGTCTGTCTTTGGCTTGAGTCATGATCCCAGGGCCCTGGCATCCAGCCCTGTGTCAGCTCCCTGCTCAGCGGGGAGCCTGCTTCTTCCTCTCCCTCTGCCCTTCTTGTGTGCTTGCTCACTCTCTCTCTCTCACACGTTCTCTCTCTCAAATAAAGAAATAACTAAAATCTTTAAAGAAAAAAAAAGAAAGAAACCAATAGATCCCTCTTGAAGTAACTGAATTCTTAGTGATAACTGAATGATTAATGATTTATTACTGCTTGACCTAACGAATACAAATGTTGCATAAAATCTTCTCTGTGGATTTGAGCCCGCTCTGATCTCCGTCTGTTTAAATTGTGTCTTCAGTCTATGCTAGGCATTGCAGTAATAATTCCATACATACATTTTTAGAGTGTCTTATTATTTATACTTCTTCATGTGTCCTAGAAAGAAAATCTTTCTGGGAAAGCCAGAGATTACATTTTGTACTTAATTTGAATGTCCCACAATGCCCAGATAAAGCCATTGCCTTTTAAGTGGTATACACATGATAAGTTGCATTGGAAGATAACATAGGAAGTTATTTACTTGAAAAATTGGTTTTAAGAATGACCCATATAAAATAGTGATGGAAAAGTCTTAAAAGAGAATGAAACAACAATTTAAGAGTCATGCTAATTCTACTTCACCTGCCGAGACAGGGAAGAAGTCTATCGGTTTTCTTTTCTATTTATTTTTTTGTTAGTAATCCACTTACATGAATTTATAATTCCCAATCTACCGACACAGTAGACAGTGCAAGATCTCTCTCCTGCCCCTCTTCTATACCCAGCCTTTCCCATCTCAAAAGGAAAATCATAACTTCTTGTGTATCCTGTGTATCCTGGCAGAGATATATTAATATGTGTTGGAGTGTTTTAAGTGATTACAAATGTTTTCTTCAGTTTTTCATGATGCTCCCTTTGGTGTGTATTTTGATTAGCTAAAGCGTTATGATGCATTTCTTTGTTATCGTTTCCTTTTTTAATTTAATAACTCACTTTCAAATACCCAAATTTTTAAAATTAAAAATGCTATCCATAATTCCATCACTGATAAATCTATTTATTCTTCTATTTTCCTTCTCATCTTTATCCACATATATAAGTATGTGTGTATATATAAGAATAGCTTTTATGTAGTTGTAATTATGGCCAGCATATTAATTAATAAATAAAGCATTATATCTTATGTATAATCATAACTCTTGGCTGGAATAAAAAGACACCTAGAACATTTCCTGAGCAAATCATCTAGGATTTAATGTATGGCTTGATATGAACTCAAAAATAGGATACCCTGGGACTATGTGAGTAAGGAGATGCCCTCCACCTTCTCTCTTTTTGTCATCTACCCCGTGACATATAGAGCATAGAGTGATTCTAGTCCCTGAACCATAGAACAGTTTTGTAGAACTTGCTATGTCAAAGATTATATTACAAAACTTAATTAAGAGGATCCCACTCACAGTAGAATCTAGGAAGCCAACTCACTCTCAGAGCCCCTGTGGCATCTAACGTGGCAAGTGGAGCCTGTCATTAGCATAGTTCCACCCCACTCCCTTTCTGAAAGAACCATGCAAATCGTAGTATTAAGGAAGTGAAAGAGTCTTTACAGAGAACCAGAGTTAATGTCCACCGATGTCTGCTATGGGTCCAGTACCCTCTGACATAATTTACAAATAAGCACAGAGTTTTGAGTTAGTGTAACCTGGATTTATGACTTGAATTTGCCACTAGCAAATTTACACACAGCTGTGTGAACTTGAACCAATTACTCTACCTCCCTGAGCTTGAGGTTTTTTATCTGCAAAATGAAGTTACACGCCTGGCTCATAGTGGTGTTGAGGTGAATGTAAATATCTCACAGATTGTGAACAGTAAGGGATGACAAGAAAGGACAACACTTTTTATGATTTTTTATTTGCTACCAATACTTTTATACATTGTGGATATATCAAAGTCAGTGCAAATAATTAGACTTCACTGTTTTCTTTTTTCTCAAAATCTATTTCCAAACTTACCTGGTATATCAGTAAGAACCTCCTTACTTTGAGGCTTGAAACTGTATATGCAGGTAGACTGGTAGTTGGACTTCTCAGGTGTCTTCAGAGCAATGTCTGCTTAAGGTGTATTCTTTCTTTCTGTATTTGAGCAAAAAATTAAATGTAGACATAGTGTCTTGCATAAAGAAAATCAAAGATTTTAAGAACAGGAGATAATTGTCTTCACAATATTCATAATATAAAGCCCAGATTTCTTTTAAGTAGAGAATCGATATTGCCCTTAACAGAAGTAATTTTACTTAATGAATAAAAGCTATTTAACAAAATTATCATCACAAAAGAAAATTTTTAACTGAAATGATGTCCAGATGTTGTGGGCACCTGGTGGGTGATCTTGCCAATACCTTCTTTTCCTAATAATCTTATTTTGGCATAATCTACCTAGTGACATCACTGGATCCCAGCAACTATTTTGTATGATATGACCTTGACTGTTGGATTGTTTCAGTAGCACTGGGAATGAGCATCTCTTGCACACTGGATCAGTCAGAAAACTTCTCTAGGAATTTAGAGTTAGGACAAAGGGACAGTTCATTGTGTAATACTACACTTAAAGACTGTTGGCCATGATGTTTTCCAACATACAGGAAAGAAGCAAATGAAACTATCCTACAGAAAGAGAAAGAGAAAAGCAAACACAAGGGAACAGAGAAGAGAGAAGGCAAGTCCTGAGAATACTTAGGTCTCATTCTGGTTTATTACCAGAGAAGGCTGCAATCTCTGCCTTTGGGTTCAGTAAGTCTACTCTATATATCATTTTAATAAATGTCTTTTTTTTCCCCCTAGAGATAACTGTATTAGTCAGAGTCCCAGCAGAAAACAGAAATCACTCAGTGCAAGAATCCTGTGGGAAAAGCGTGACTTGTTTGACTTTAGGCATGGTCAAGTTATATGCTTTGGCCACTCAGATGTGAATGGACTTGACATTTGCCCTATCCAAGCAGAAGCTTTACATGTAATTCTGGAGTTTGGGTTGGGCTTTTCCTTGAGTTTCTGCCCTCTATCATGAAAAGATCATATTCTTTCAAGCCAAGGATTTAGAATGCAAAGACACCCAGCATCTAAGCCACAGCTGATCTAGAGCCCTCATGTTACATGAGCAAAAAGCAGAAGTCTATTAAGCTGCTGAGACTTTGCAGTTGTCCGTTGCCACATTAAGCTGACAAAGACTGTGATGCACCCATAGATGCACAACAGCTAGAAGCCATCACCATCATTAGGCTGAAGAAATAAGGAAAGAAAGAGTATGCTGACAGCCAGGGGGAGCTGGAATAGTAAAGAAAGGGCTGTGTAGCCTGGTGGGAGCAGTGGTCAAAAGAATGCAGCCACCACTCAAAGAACAGAGGGAATAAACGGAAAACCAGCTCTCGCTCTCTTCTTGCCCTCATTCATATCTGACAGTGCCTCCCATTGCCAAACCCAACCAGAAGTCAATCGACAAGATAGTCCAAGAGAATGAGTCCCCAGGGCTCAGCATCCCAGAACATAGAACAACACAGTAGCAGACAATAGCCGCTAACCAAAATGATTTTGGATTGATAGAGAATGGGAATGGCAAGCACAGAATAAATAAAGAAATAGCTCAAATAAATTATTCTATATGCAACCAAGAGCTCTCTTAATGTGAAAGATAAATTTGACTTACATAAAGAGTAAGTGAGAGAAACAATGATTTCAGATAAATCTCTCAATAAAAAAGAACATAGAGACCACAGGTTACTACTGAGCTATCAGCTACCTTCCTGGGGGAAAGCAACTTGATGGGAACAGGAATCACATTGTATTAAGCAGATTCCATGATAGCTACCATTGTTCCACATACTTTATGTGTTACGTAAGTACTTGATCAGGACAATGACTTCGATGACTAATGTGCTTCCCTTCTAGCGTCAGTTTAGGTGGTATCTTTCTATTTTCCCCGATTACTCAACATAGAAAAAACTTTGTACAGTAATACTCAAAGATTTTAGGTAAAGAAAAACAGAGAGCATTCTTTTGCAAAAGACAATCCTGAGATGTGGAATTCTACTAGTGATTTATTCTACTACGTCATGGGAAAATAAATGTCCTTTCCAACTGACCGAGACTCTTTTCATTTGTCAACTATTGATCCCCTCCCACAACCTCTCTTCTTAGCTCCATGATTCTTCTAGAGGTTAAACCAATGAGGCCCAGTCCCATTTATTTCTTCCTACTTTATGCTGTGGTATCACCATCGATAACATCAGAGCAGCCAGCCACTCATCTTTGGGGAGCAGCACAGTGGCAGATACTAGCTAGAGAGAAGCTTTTAGCGGTTGTCTAGGCATTTCCTTTCAGGGCCCAATAATATAAATTAAATCTTGAAAATAACTACAAAATGTATATTTTTAAAAAGTACTTCCTTTACATTTTATGTGTATCTACATCTGCCTTGCCCCTTTGTTTGCCATTCTAAGAAAAGTAAGAAGGAAAATTGTAATAGGCATCAGCATATCGTATGTTAAATAGGAGGCTGGTAGGTTACAAGAGGAAGGAAGAGAATGATCAAAACCGAAGGTCGAAGAAAAATCTCTGTAACTCACAAAGGCCATAATCCTGATAATTTACTTCTAGGGTCCATGGACCATGTTCCCTTTACTTTAATTTCTCGAATTCTGCTGAAGAACATTTTGCTTCCTGAAGACTTGTACTTACTGTACAAATTCATGAATCACTGTTTCCTATTTCTGAACTATAATGTAGAGGGACTCATCTCCCCTTTAGATCCTCCCATGAGTTTGGCATGGTTCTGAATACCCAGGTGTTCAGACTCCTCCACAAACACTTAGAATACCCAAACACTAGCCTATAGAGTAGAAGCAAGAGGCCAAAAGAAAATATTATCTGTCTAAATAATTGCTTTCGATTCCTTTAGATGGAAGGGTGATTTTGTCATTTCAGGGATATCGTCATTTGAATTGTACTGACTTTCCTATTAAACTGGAAGCTACCCAAGGGAAAAAAAAATGTTCCTTTCAATTTCTTTTCTGGTCTATGTAATATTAATAGCAATCATCTGCTCTTAGTGGTGCCTGACCAGTGTTGTTAATATACTAGTAGATCAGTCTATCTCTCAATTTACTGATGCTCCATTTTGTCCAAGACACTATGTAAGGTGGCTTATAGGAATGGATTTTTTTAAAAATATAAACTACTATAAATCAAGAATAGCAAATGAGTTTTATGCTACGTGAAACTTTATTGTTTGGTAGAAGAGGCCCAGCTAGGTCTAATGGCTAATAAAATGGCTAATAAAGAATGAGTGGCACATTCAGTTAGGAATTTCTGCCATGAGTGTGGGAGGGGAAAATATGGATATGCCATTCTAGTTTTTTTTAATGCAGAAAATGAAGCCAAGCTTCAAATAAAAATATAAGTAAATGATCAGGTGCTAAAGGTCCTCCCAAATACGACACCAAGACAGAAACCATTAAAAAAAGACTGCTAATATTGATAATATTAATATTGAAACAGACCACCCCAGAAAAGATAAAAATAAGTTAGAAACTGGAAAATATTTGACAATACCTTTTTTAAATATAAGTGTAGTTGACACACAATGTTACCTTAGTTTCAAGTGTACACACCTTAGTGACTTGACAAGTTTATACATCATGCTATGTTCACCACAAACAGGGTCACCATCTGTCCCATTACAGCTCTATTACAGTATCATTGATTGACAATACTTAGTAAACAGGCATTCATACCTTTTAAGTCTAAAGACCTCTTCTGGATCAATAACCAATTTATGGTCTTTACAATTAAATATGGACAGAGAATATTATCACCTATACCTAATAGAAAACCCAACTTATAATGGCTTAAGGAAATAGAGGTTTTATTTTTCTCATGTAATACAAATGTAAAGGTAAGTGATCTGGGGCTATTACGGAAGCATCATGATGTAACCTTGCCAACAGGGACCAGCAAATTATAGGAGGGAAGGAAGTGATGGATGGAAGAAGGAGGGAAAAAAACTTAGTTCAAGGGGGATGGCAGGAGGAAGCTTAGGAAGAAAAATGACAAGTAACTATGTGAAACAGCTAACTTTCTCACCATCAATCAAGTTAATACAAACTAAGGTATTTTTTTCACATAGCAAATTGGAAATTCAAAAAATATTTTGATATTCAAATTAAAAGGTGTACGAGAAAGAAAAGTATGCATGGTCTGCCCTTCTTGAAGACAATTTGACAATGTCTTCAAAGCTTTATGGTTTTGCTTATTCTTTGACCCTGCTAGTGGACTGCTTAGGAGCAAGTCACAGATAAGAGTGAACACTGAGCAACAAGGATATTCACTGAAGCGTCATTACTAATATGAAATACTTGAACAACTGAGATTTTCAGATAGGAGACTGGTTAAGAAAAATGAAGCACATCTATACAATAGATTTGCTCCCCCTCCCCCTACTCTCTCATAAAAAAAAAAAAAAAAAAGAGGGGCACTGGGTGGCTCAGTGGGTTAAAGCCTCAGCCTTCAGCTCAGGTCCTGATCTCAGGGTCCTGGGATCGAGCCCCGCATCGGGCTCTCTGCTCAGTGGGGAGCCTGCTTCCCTTCCTCTCTCTCTGCCTCCTTCTCTGCCTACTTGTGATCTCTGTCTGTCAAATGAATGAATGGAATCTTAAAAAAAAAAAAAAAAAAAAAGAATGGTCACCTTTCTGTTCATTGTAGTGAGACGTGGGGAGAAAACAGGCAAAACGCAATTAACTCACTCACAAATAATATGAGTGTAATAAACAAGTGAAGGAGAAAACACTTCAAAACATCCTGGTGTTATCCAACTGAAAATTTTTAACTCTCTCATCCCCAGACCTTCTCAACTGACTCATACATAGAACCTGTCTGAGTATCAACATAGAAAACCCCATGCTGAATATGAGCACCTTAGTCCAAGGACAGGCCCATGAAACTACAAATCATCAAATATGTTTTACTTGATTTTCTATGAGGTGATAATGAATATAATAGTCTATAGCACAATAGCTGTGTCTAGAGACCATGTGCTTGTTAATAGATGTTGTCTTGAGATGCAACCTTAGTTACACAATATCTGGCCAGGGTACACTATGGATGCAATGATAAAGAAGGGATAAATAATTTGTATAAGCAAAGCACTGTCCTTGTGACTAGACCGTCAGCTTGTTCGGACCACGGACCTCTTCTTAGCTGTTCTTGTTCGTTGATCTTCCCTATCGCTTAGCAAACCTCCCAAACCCCAGTGTGCTCACTTACTTGTGGTATAGTCAACTGAGAATAAGAGAGACTACCTTTTGGGTCCATCCATTTAGGGCCATAATTGTAGAACTATTAAAACCCTAGCTTTCAAATGGTCCTTTAAAAGCTAAAGAGATGTATCTATTAGTCAGTATTCTAGCAGGAAACAGAAGATACCCTAAAGAGGTATTTTGAAGAAAATTTAATAAGTGGGCTGTTTTTGGAGGTGTTGCAAGAGGAGAGGAGCTACCAAGGGATATTGAAGCACCCAGGGAAGGCATCAGTGGGAAATTCCTACTATTTCTCAACCTGAAGGGGAAGGAAAGGGAACAGTGTTACACAAACCCAGTGAGTTGGAACTACAGAAGAAGAGATGTTGAATAAGAGCTGGAGCCCTACTGGGTTGAAGACACACGAGAGACTTAGCCTGGAGCAGAAGGAGACAGGGAAAGAAATACCCCAACAACTCTCTTCAATTTATGCACTTTATTTATCTATTATAAATAGCTATTGAAAATAATAATGAGATAAACATCTTGTGCATATTTTTCTACCTCTCTGATTATTTTCCTAGGATATATTCATAATGGTAGAATTGCTGGGTCACAGACCAAGAGTGTTGAAATATGACTAGCCGTCCAGGAAAAGTGTACCAATTTATAGTGTACAACAGAACCTTGGTGTATGACAGTACTATTTCTTGACATTCTTGCTAATTAACACCCCTACCTCCAGGTGTTAAGTTATCACCTCAATGCCTTTATTTCTATTATATTCTTTATATTATTTTCTTTATATTCCTTATATTATAATATTCTATTATATTCTTTATATTCTATTATATTGTATGTATGTATTCTATTTATTTCTTTAGTATGCTGGCTAACTCTGCTGTCCTCCTAATACTCATGACCTCGTCTTCCTCACCCATCTCCGCCAGTTCCTGTTTGTTCTACATTTCTATCATCCTCCTGGCACCTGACCAAGCATAATGTGTTGCAATCATTTGTTCACTTGTTTGTCTCTTAAACTAGGCAGTGAATTATTATTGAGGAAAAGGATGATTTATTAATAGTGGTAGTAAAAATATTCAACTCTGTAACCTCACTACTTAGCACTATCTGAAAGGTAAGACATACACAGAGCTATGCTTTAAATGAAAAAGATATGGAAGCTGACCACCATTGTCATATGATCCAAGGATGATCCATCAATCCCCACACCGCTGTTGTACCACTTAGCCTGGTTCTAGTGTGAGTCCTGTATGGCCGGCACAGCTCTGGAGAAGAACATTTCTCTTGAGAGTTCCTCAGAGCCCAGCCAGTTATAAGAAGCCACCCAACCCATTCTTTAGGAGGTGTTGTTGGTCTGTTCTTTAAGTATTACAAGTAAAAGAGATCAAGGACACCTGGGTGGCTCACTCAGTTAAGCGTCTGCCTTCGGCTCAGGTCATGATCCTGGGATTGAGTCTTGAATTGGGCTCCCTGCTCAGCGGGGAGCCTGGTTCTCCCTCTGCTTGCAGCACCCCCTGCTTGTCCCCTTTCTCTCTCTCTTTCTGACAAATAAATAAATAAGATCTTAAAAAAATAATAGTAGAAGAGATCATCAGATTAAGGAGATGGGGACCTGTGTGGGGATTGATCGAGCTCTAGACCAGATAGATGTCTTTCCAACCTCTTTCTTTCAGGACCTGTTCACATTCATCAATATACTTGGCACATATCTTGTTATTCAGAAAAACAGGAGAGTTTGAACGTTATAAAAGTGGGGAGTAGATGGGGAAACCTGAGGGGGAAGTCAGAAAACAAGGAGCAGAAAGGCATCACTCCCCATTCAGCCAATAAACTATACTTGCATCTCTATGATAAAAATATAAAGGCAGGAAAGACAGAACCGTCTTTGTTAGTGTTTGTTATTTAATGAGAGTTTTGAAAAGTCATCAGGGCATTGGTGATAACCAGAAACTGATGGAACCCTGCACCTCTGAGCTTAAACTGAGTGACCTTGGGGTTAAGTCATGGACAAAGGCAGAGAAGTGCTGGTGGGCATTGTGCCCCATGGCTGCAGGGGGCTCACTGAGCAACACTGGCTGCTGACAGACAAGCTCTTATGCACCTTGTGGTCATTGTAAACAGTGAGGCCTTGGCAAGTGGCTCTGCAGCCGACAAAAGTAGATGATAGAGGAGGAACCACAGATGGTAACTAGGACATATCTCACTATATGTTGTCACTATAGCTGACAACAAATCTGAGAAACCCCTTCAATGACTCCTTTCCTGGAAGACATAAGGGATTTCCTTCTTCCCCTTCTTTGAGTCCAAGTTTTGGGCTAGAGTTCTTAGTGGGGCTTGAGATAGAATAGGAGGGACCAATGTGTCCAGGGTCAAATAAATAAATACATTGAGAGTAATGGAAGCCAGGTATTTTATTGCCAGAGAAGGGAGTTACAATTAAGGAGAGGGGAATGCTAATAAATGTTAATAGTGCTGGACTGAACCATCTTGTGATAGACAGACAGATAGATAGATAGATAGACAAAGAGATAAAGAGATGCAAATGTATATGTCTACATATGTACATAGATTTCCTCGTGAGGTCCTATGAGAGGCTCTAGAAGCAAGAACACTCTGAAGGTTAGATCTTTATTTCTTATTATCATTCTCCATTAAAAGGAAGCAAGGGTTCTTGAAGAAATGGCTTTCTCCAGGACTAAGACAAGAAAAATACAAAATAAAGCTAAAGTTTTTTGTGCCAGAAAGTACTGAAACACTCAAGAATGATGGAGAGGAGATATCAGAAGGCCACCCAAATCAGTTTAAAGGGGCTCCCATTGGTATAACTCAGGACAGTTTGAATATTAAAATAATCATTTTAACATACTGCAACCCCTTAAGTAAAATAGAAGGCCATGAGTATATGCTGATAAAAATGAATAAACAAAGGAAGAAGGGAAAGTTTTACCTTACAGTAGATTGCCAATTAGTAAATCTAGAAGGGATGATGGAGTCAGAAAACCACCATTCAACATTGTGTGTTTCAACCACTAAGGTAAAGGGACACTCTCTTGGCAAGGTTCATCTTTTTCTTCACTATATGTAGTTTCTTTATCATTCTGGATATCATCTTCTCAGATCATCTATACTTCCACCATTGTATTATTTTTCAGTCCCCCAATTTGACTCCTTCCCGGTGTGGTTGAATGGGGCCTGCCCCTTGAGTCTGTGCTAGTCCTTTGGGCTCCCTCATTACTTCCACCATGTGTCTGGCCTGCTTTCCCTTCCTTCAGCCCAAATCCCCAGCCACAGCCCAAATCCAGAGCTCCCAGAAAAAAGGCAAAACTGATTAACTTCTGCTTTCTGATATAAGGACAATGGATGCAGTTTCCCCCCTTTTTTTTTCTTCCAGTAGTTCATCATATTTTCCCCCCTTTCATCTGAAGTGTGTTTCAGGATTGGCTACTCTTCAGTCTCTTCAGAGTTGAAAGAATATGAAAGTGACCTAATACTTTATTCCTTCCATAGAATGTGTTCTGTGGTGATTAGAACAATGAAGAACAGGATGGGGGAGGGGCGGGGCAAACATATTCTCCAGCACAGTTTATTTCCCTCCTTTTTTCTTGATTTTCACTGAGTCCCCTCGCTTATCTTTCACCACAGGAATTAGTATTTTGATTATAAGACAGACGAGGAAGTTGTGGGTGAGTCGCCTTTAGCATCTGGATTGTAGCCGAATTCAGTGAACACAAATGATGTGATCTTAGGTAAACAATGGAATCATTCAAGCTTAGTGTCTTCCCTGAAAAATGAGAGGTTTGACCTAATAACTTCTTACAGCTTTTCTATTTCTGAGTGCATGACTCTGTGATTAGAACTTTAGATATTTAAATGCTCGTGAGCGTGGTCCTAAAAATTCTTTCTTCTTTACTGACATCAGTGACTTCCTGAAAATCTCTTGGCTTCATATACCAACTCCCTGATAACCCCAAATTTTATACCTCCAGTCCTCATCCCTCCTTCCTTCCCTCCCATCATGAGCTTCCTAACTACAATTGCCTGGTTGATAGCCTCACTTGGCTGTTCAACAGGCATTATACACACAACGCCTGGAAGAGAACTCTCCATTTCTAACCCTTTGTCCTTCTCAAGTCTCTGCCATCTCGGTAAAGGGCAAAACCATTTGCCTAGTTTCTCAGACAAAACATTGAGCAAATATAATTGATTCCTCTCTTTCTGTCAAGCTCCACATCCATTTTAACAGCAACTCCTCTTTGCTTTTCCTTCAAAACTATGTTCAGTCAGACCACATTTCAGCACTTCACCATAGCCACGACTTAGTCCCTGCTCTCATCACCTCTCCCATGAATTATTATCATAGCCTTTCTTGTCCCTACTTTATAGTCTCCAAAGAGCTTTCAAGTTCTTTTTGAAAATTGAAATCCAAGCATATCATTCCCTTGTTTAAAATCCTCCGGTAGCATGCCAATATACTCAGGAAAATAACACAAAGTCCATTCTATGACCTGAAGCCTTACCTGCCCTGGCACATGCCCACCTCTCAAATGTCACCTTCCCTCAGGAACAGTCACTCTGGCTCCTCCTCTATGTTCTTTATGTATGCTGGAAAGAGATGGGGAGCTGCTTCCCAAACCTGGATTCTCTTCTTCCCAAACACACAGCTAAGTTGCATTTTCCAGCCTCCTGTGCTGGTAGGATGGGCATGTGACTGGACTCTTGCTGATGAAACAAGAAAATAAGTGATATGTGCCATTTTCAGGACCTGGCCAATAAAAACCTCCCATATTACACATCTCCATCACTTGCCATTAGGATAGAGAGGAGCCAGGATGCTAGAGGGCGGTAGAGCCACCAGGGGAAGGGTTCTGGGTCCTGGAAACAGTATGGGAAAGCACATCCACACTGACCTCCGCAGTGAGCAAGATATAAGCATCTTTTATGTGAAACCACTGAGTTTTCATGATGAGCACAGGTGGTATGGGTATGGGTTCCCGGTCTCCTCAGGAACTTCCCCGTTATAATCTAAAACTAGCTCATATGTAGGACAGGGAGAGGTCAAAGAGAGGCAGGCCACTCCAGATTGGTAGGTGGTAGGTTTAACAAGCGAGGGAACTTACTTAACGAGGTTTGTCTTGGGTACCCACATCACAAGTAGATCTCTGCCTCCACTTGTCAAATCTTGGAAGTTTATATAGCAGTAACTGAGTTTAGTCATGTATACCATCCAGATAGTCTTAGCACCATATCGCTGTCTTAAGGCTGTGTCCTTGGACGATTTCTGGGACTGGAGAAGGCAAATAGAATGCACATTTCAAGGATAGGGAAGGGAGTGAGGAATCTCTGACTGCTGGGGTCCAGTTCCAAGGTTAGTTAGTGTTCAAAAACTCTCAGTGACCTCCTCCAACATTTGTTGAAACATTTAGCCTCCACCGACTGAACAGTGGACCAAACTTCTTCCTATGTTACTTCCTTTGCTTGGAAATTTCTTTTTGCATCCATGTGGCCTATTTCATTAGATCTTTGTTTAAATGTCACCTCCTCCAAAAGGCCTTCTCTGACTACTCATTTAAACTAACCTAAAACAAATGAACAAACAAACATAAATTAACCTAGTCCCATTTCCCTATTAGCTTCTTACCTTTAACTAATTTTTTTCAAAGTGCTTATCATCACCTAATATTGTTAGATATTTAATTTTTATGTGTTTGTTGTCCCTCTCACACTACAATATCAGATATGTGAGGACAGTGCCAGCCGTTTTTTTCTTTTTTCTTCATTGTTATATATTTCATGCCAGATTAGTGCCTCACACATAATAGGAGCTCTATCACTACCTGAAGGAGTGAATGAATGCATGAGTGAGTGAATGAGCGAATCTTAGCTGCCCTTTAGCAGCGTGGCCCTGTTTCAGCTGCGACTATGCCCACAAATCCAATTTTGGCTCGCACACCTCATTTTCAGATCCACAGCAGCACTTACCTCGTCACTCTCCAACAATTAAGCTTTCGCTTGCCTTATCTTAACAGCTCCAAATGAGGCAGCGTGCCTCCTGAAAGGTGATATACTGTCATGGCTTTAAAAGTTGAGAGAAGCAGAAAAACAAATGTAAACTCTAAGAGCGAGAATCTAAGCGGTCTGGGAGTCTGATGGGGACGAACGGGAGCGCAGCAGCCTCCAAGCACCTGGGCCGAGACAGGCCCCTGCAGGAGATGCTTCCCAGTTCTTGCTTCCAGGCAGAACTCTCTATCCCCTACTCCTCTCTGGCCCCTTGGTTGAAGGAAATTACTGTCGTTAAGAGTTGGACAGCCTTAGGTTCAAAGCCAAGTTCTGATCCCAGCAGGTCCACCACTCAAAGTGAACGGGGCCTACTGAAGGGAAAGATCATAATTGTGATTTTGGACATTGTGACTTTGCAGAGGCAGCCACTTCCCGCCTGTGAGTATTGAGCCCGAGTGTAGAATAGTGAGAACATGACTATCCTGAAGAGTGACCAGAAAGCCTGCAAATGCTCGGCAACAGTACTTCTCTTTCCCTTCTCGCTTCCAGTCTTCGGTCATTAATTCATTCTATCCCTGTCAAGCAAGCTTCCAGATCCATGTGTGAACCCATAAAGTCCCTGTTGTTATGGGGCTTATATTCTAGAAAGATAGACTGATAATGATAAAAGCAGACAGTACTCTAGGGAAATGCTGCGAAGATGAACAAGGCAGGGTGAGGAGGAGAGATGCCAGGGAAGTCTCTCTGGGGCGGTGACAGTTAAGCATAGACTGGAGCGAAATGAGGAAGCCATGAGTGCAATGATGGTGAAGAGGGCCAGGCAGAAGGGGACGGAAATCATGAACACCCTGAAAGGCCATTGCTTGGCTTGTTCTAGGAGTAGCACAAAGACCTGTGTGGCTTGAAACCAGTGAGCGAGGGGATCCTGGTGCAGCTGATTTAAACAAGTGGCCAGGACCGGACCATACAAAGTAAGGACTTGGACTTTCACATGGAAGCTACTGGAGGATTGTGAGCTGGGGATGAAAAGAGCCACACTCTACGGGACAGAATATTTTAGCCTGTGCCTGAAGCAAGAACTTTCATCAACAGAACCAGCTCTCTCTAATGCTCCTTTTTCTTTTTCCCATTTCTACCCCAATTCAGTGAATGAATATAGAACAGCTGTAGAATCCAATTATTTTTTTAAAATGACATTTATGCAGTATTTACTGTGAGTCTCTTCCAGGTCCTTTCCCACATGTCAAGCGGTTCAGATAGCAGTCTCTTTGTGTTATACCTTTGCCTGGAGACCAACCACTGGGCTCACCTGCTTTAACAGTATCTCATTTGCTGTTCATGTCAACCAAGGAAGTGGATTTTATTACCTCCCTTTCCCAGATGAGGAAACTGAGGGTCAGAGCAGTTAAATATCTTATGTAAAGTCACACAGACAATAAATGGTAGAGTCAGGATTCCCCACCTGTGCCCAAGACTTGCTTCCATGGCTCCGTGATAAGATGTCGCTGTGGCACTTAATTCTTCCCCTGAAGGTGTTTTATATTGAAAGGAGTGGATCTGAAAACAGACAGACAAATGACCAACCAGCACAGAGTATGTTCACATTTCTAAAAAAGGTGCATCATTAACAATGAATGGAAAGGGAAATCTTCAAGCATAGAAGTGGGAAGAACCTTCCAAGCAGAAAGGACAGCAGAGCATACATACTGTTTAAGGCCCCATTATACTGGTTCCCCGCCCTAATGACACATTAGAATCACATAACACGTGTTTGTGCATGTGCTCGTGTGTTCACAGGTACCCATGTTTACTGTGGCCCTTAGTAAGATCGGGGAAGTCTCTATTAAAAAATCCCAGGTCTGTTCTACTATGCAGCCAGGGTGGAAAATGCCATGACGTATCAGTTGTCAAACTGTACCATCCACAGGCCTGGCCTCCTCCTCCTGTGCCGGGTCACCTTGGGGGTGGCTGGAGAGTCTACATGCTAAATAGTAACCCAGGTGATTCTGAAGCCCATAGCGCCAGGACTGTGCTCTGAGGAACATCTGAACACAATTCCATAAATGCAAGCAGTGGTCATATTTGCCATAAGCAGCCATCGTACCTCCAGGCAGGAAAAGGGTAAAAGGCCGGGTAGGTGTTTAAAAGGAGAGGCTGCCGGAAGTTAACCAGAGTGGAAAAAGCCATGATTCAGCAGAGCTCAGCGGGGCCTCCGAGGGGTCTTCTGACTTCTAATCCGCCCAGCTGAAAAAATGAAAGAGAGAGAGAGTATCCATTACTACGAACAGGAAGTACAGAATTCATAGAATTTCAAACATTTTCAGAAAAAAAGTACTGCCTCTTTTCAGAGTTTCCATTTTCCAAGTGGTTTCTAAGTGCTTTTAATATGGAGGGCAATAACACAGGCTTCTTCTTCTTCTTTTTTTTTAATAGTGCCGAGCTAATTACCAGACGTAGCCATTCTGCAAGCATTTAATGCCTACATAAAACATGGGGCCATAATGAAGATAATTGAAAGTATGACTTTCATCAATATTTAATTAGCATTTGGTGCTAACTCATTATTTCAGTACAATTAATTTGACATCTTGCTCTAAGTCCCGAACAGATTTCAATCCAGAGGGCTGTTTTATTGGCGAGACATGTGTAACATCACGCATGCCCCTGCCCAGAGGAAACAATATGAAATATGGGGTAGATGATTGACAGTTTAATCTAGCTCTGAATAGCAAAGCCTAATATATTAAAACCAAATAAGCATGTTTACTTAGCAAGGCGAATCCAGTACTAATGAAACTCCAGGCCTTGCTTGCCAGCCAGTCAGGGCGAGAACCCCGCTGCACAACTTCTGGGATGTCACCTGTCACAGTGGTCTGGGGAAACATTCAGAGTAAGGGCACACTGTTGGTCCCCTGTGAGCCAGAGTTTAACACCTCACACACTTGAACGACCTAAGCTCAATGTATTATTAAGCTAACAGCAAGAGATTGCACAGCAGAAGGGGCCTGAGAACACAAGGAGGGGATCCAGGAATTTGCCAGTCCTATGATCTAGCCACTTCTTAGCTTTTGGGCAAGTCCCTGAACTTTCCTATGGCTCAGTTTATACATGTGTGGAAATGATAAACAAGACCCATTATGTCAGTGTCCCTCAAACTATCTGTGGCAAAGGTCCAGTTTTTTGTCTTACACTTTTTGTTTTTCTAATTTTCAAGTGCTTGTGAACTGATACATCCTTAAAATACAATTTTTAAAAAATGAACAGAAGGGAGGGCTAGGTGGCACAGTCGGTTGAGCGTCTGCCTTTAGCTCAGGTCATGATCCCAGATCATGGGATGGGGTCCCTCATTGGGCTCCCTGCTCAGCTGGGAGTCTGCTTGTTCCCTTCCTCTGCGTGCCATTCCCCCCGCTTGTGCTCTCTTGCTCTCTCTCTCTCTGACAAATAAATAAATAAAATCTTAAAAAAAAAAACAAAAAAACCAGAAGATATGTTCCCAGCACTGTTCTTGGCAGGGAGCCTGACGTGGAACCCTGTTCTAGGACTCCAAGATCATGACCTGAGCCGAAAGGAAGATGTTTAACCGACTCAGTCACCTAGGCCTCCTGGTCAATATGTTTTTTTAAAAAGGCTCTTTTTATTTTGTAGTTATAAATATTTTTCCATGCTAATATATGGTTCAATTATTTTGCAAATGGAAAGTCGTATATTCTTCATTAAAATAACTAATAATTTTAAAAGGAATAGGAAAAAACAATAAAAAGACATATAAAATAAAGCCCCAATTTTTAATTATTAGGCCTAGTAGACGTACAATTATTCTTTGAAATTGTATAATCATTGTTATATTCTTCAATCTGTGTACTTATCTGTTGTGGATCAGTGAGCACTTGTGGACCGTACTTGAGGGACACTGCTTTAGATTCCTCTTAGGAAGAATTAAGGAATTGAAGAGGTTTTAAAACAATAGGAAGAAAAAATGAGAAGCACTCAAACTATAAGAGGCTACTTCTGAGAGGAGGAGCACAAATAGGGAGGAGACTGTGGCTTTTCTTAGGATTTAAGGGAGAAACAACAGTCTTCCCTGTTCTTGAGTCAGCCACCCCGTGAGGCTTCCTGGGTGACATGTTCAAGAATAACACACTTACTTTACATTGAGTTCTGCTGTAAACAGAAGGGGAATAAACTAACTGGACAAACTAGGATGCTAATAATGGTACGTATGTTATATCAAAACCGTGGAAAAGCAGAGAGGAGTCTGCTTTATAATATCCTAAGATGGGTGCTATGTGTGTGTGTTTTGTTTTAAACAGTTTTGTTGAAGTTAAACTGACAAAAAATCAACTGCCCATGCCTATTTTTTTTAAAGATTTTATTTACTTATTTGAAAGAGAGACAGAGAGAGCAAGTTTGGCGGGGTGGGAGGGCGGCAAGGCAGAGGGAAAAGGAGAAGCAGGCTCCCTGCACAGGACCCTGAGAACATGACCTGAGCTGAAATGAGATGCTTAACCAACTGAGCCACTCAGGTGCCCCATGTTTATTTTCTTCTAAAGACTTATTTATTTCCTTCAGACAGATCAAGAAAGTGAGAACAAGTGGGAGACAAGGAAGATGGAGAGGGAGAGAGAGAATCTTCCAGCAGAATCCCCGCTGAGCAGGGAGCCCAACCCGGGGCTCAATCTCATAACCCTAAGATCATGACGTGAGCTGAAAGAGTTGGAGGCTTATCTGACTGAGCCATCCAAGCACCCCTAAACCGCACACGTTTAGTGCACAGTTTAAAGTAACTTTTGACATGAACATACCCATCACCTCCAAAGTTTCCTCATGCCACTTTGATCCCTCCCTCCTGACCTCCATTCCTTGCCCTCTATCCCATCCCCCAACCCCAGATAACCATGGCTCTGCTTTCAATAATATATGTAAGCATTCTGGGGCGCCTGGGTGGCTCAGTGGGTTAAAGCCTCTGCCTTCAGCTCAGGTCATGATCCCAGGGCCCTGGGATCGAGCCCCACATCGGGCTCTCTGCTCAGCAGGGAGCCTGCTTCCTCCCTTCTCTCTCTCTGCCTGCCTCTCTGACTACTTGTGATCTGTCTGTCAAATAAATAAATAAAATCTTTAAAAAAATTATATATGTAAGCATTCATTTTTTAGAAATGTATATAATTGGAATCAAAAGTATACACCTTTTTTAATCTGACTACTTTTACTTTTCATAATATGTTGAGGTTTATCCATGTTATTATATTTAGTGTATTATATATAATAATTCATACATGTATATAAATTCAAGTCCTTTATTAGATATATGCCTTTCAAATGCAAATATTTTCTCCCACAAAGGTGTGACTTTTCATTCTTCTAATGATAGACTCCAAAGACTTGATGTTTTAAATTTTTTTTAATATTTTAATATACATATAATGTATTTTTTTCCCCAGGGGTGCAGGTCTGTGAATCGCCAGGTTTACACATTTCACAGCACTCATCATAGCACACACCGTCCCCAATGTCCATATCCCCACCACCCTCTCCCGTCCCCCCTCCCCCCAGAAACCCTCAGTCTGTTTTTTGAGATTGGGTCTTTATGGTTTGTCTCCCTCCCAATCCCATCTTCTTTCATTTTTTCTTTGCCTACCTCCCAATCCCCCCACATTGCATCTCCACTTCCTCATATCAGGGAGATCATATCATAGTTGTCTTTCTCCAATTAACTTATTTCGCTAAGCATAATACCCTCTAGTTCCATCCACGTCGTCGCAAATGGCAAGATTTCATTTCTTTTGATGGCTGCATAGTATTCCATTGTGTATATATATACCACTTCTTCTTTATCCATTCATCTGTTGATGGACATCTAGGTTCTTTCCATAGTTTGGCTATTGTGGACATTGCTGCTATAAACATTCGGGTGCACGTGCACCTTCGGAGCACCACGTTTGTATCTTTAGGATATATACCCAGTAGTGCAATCGCTGGGTCATATGGTAGCTCTATTTTCAGTTTTTTGAGGAACCTCCACACTGTTTTCCTGAGTGGTTGCACCAGCTTGCATTCCCACCAACAGTGTAGGAGGGTTCCCCTCTCTCCGCATCCTCGCCAGCATCTGTCATTTCTTGACTTGTTAATTTTAGCCATTCTGACTGGTATGAGGTGGTATCTCATTGCGGTTTTGATTTGTATTTCTCTGAGGCTGAGTGATGTGGAGCATTTTTTCATGTGTCTGTTGGCCATCTGGATGTCCTCTTTGCAGAAATGTCTGTTCATGTCCTCTGCCCATCACTTGATTGGATTCTTTGTTCTTTGAGAGTTGAGTTTGCTAAGCTCTTTATAGATTTTGGATACTAGCCCTTTATCTGATATGTCATTTGCAAATATCTTCTCCCATTCTGTCAGTTGTCTTTTGGTTTTGTTAACTGTTTCCTTTGCTGTGCAAAAGCTTTTGATCGTGATGAAATCCCAATAGTTCATTTTTGCCCTTGCTTCTGTTGTCTTTGGCGATGTTCCTAGGAAGAAGTTGCTGCGGTTGAGGTCAAAGAGGTTGCTGCCAGTGTTCTCCTCAAGGATTTTGATGGATTCCTTTCTCACATTGACGTTCTTCATCCATTTTGAGTCTATTTTCATGTGTGGTGTAAGGAAATAGTCCAATTTCATTTTTCTGCATGTGGCTGTCTAATTTTCCCAGCACCATTTGTTGAAGAGGCTGTCTTTTTTCCATTGGACATTCCTTCCTTCTTTATCGAAGATTAGTTGACCAAAGAGTTGAGAGTCTATTTCTGGGCTCTCTATTCTGTTCCATTGGTCTATGTGTCTGTTTTTGTGCCAGTACCATACTGTCTTGATGATGACAGCTTTGTAATAGAGCTTGAAGTCCGGAATTGTGATGCCACCAACTTTGGCTTTCTTTTTCAATATTCCTTTGGCTATTCGAGGTCTTTTCTGGTTCCATATAAATTTTAAGATTATTTGTTCAATTTCTTTGAAAAAAATGGATGGGATTTTGATAGGGATTGCATTAAATGTGTAGATTGTTTTAGGTAGCATAGACATTTTCACAATATTTGTTCTTCCAATCCATGAGCATGGAACGTTTTTCCATTTCTTTGTGTCTTTCCCCATTTCTTTCATGAGTACTTTATAGTTTTCTGAGTATAGATTCTTTGCCTCTTTGGTTAGATTTATTCCTAGGTATCTTATGGTTTTGGGTGCAATTGTAAATGGGACTGACTCCTCAATTTCTCTTTCTTCTGTCTTGTTGTTAGTGTAAAGAAATGCAACTGATTTCTATGCATTGACTTTATATCCTGACACTTTGCTGAGTTTTGGAGTGGAGCCTTTTGGTTTTTCCACATAAAGTATCATATCATCTGCAAAGAGTGATAGTTTGCCTTCTTCTTTGCCCAATTTGGATGCCTTTAATTTCTTTTTGTTGTCTGATTGCTGAGGCTAGGACTTCTAGTACTATGTTGAATAGCAGTGGTGACATCCCTGCCATGTTCCTGACCTTAGCAGAAAAGCTTTCAGTTTTTCTCCATTGAGAATGATATTTGTAGTGGGTTTTTCATAGATGGCTTTGATAATATTGAGGTATGTGCCCTCTATCCCTACACTTTGAAGAGTTTTAATCAGGAAGGGATGCTGCACTTTGTCAAATGCTTTTTCAGCATCTATTGAGAGTATCATATGGTCCTTGTTCTTTCTTTTATTAATGTATTATATCACACTGATTGATTTGCGGATGTTGAGCCAAACTTGCAGCCCTGGAATAAATCCCACTTGGTTGTGGTGAATAATCCTTTTAATGTACTGTTGGATCCTATTGGCCAGTATTTTGGTGAGAATTTTCGCATCTGTGTTCATCAATGATATTGATCTGTAATTCTCTTTTTTGATGGGATCCTTGTCTGGTTTTGGGATCAAGGTGATGCTGGCCTCATAGAATGAGTTTGGAAGTTTACCTTCCATTTCTATTTTTTGGAACAGTTTCAGGAGAATAGGAATTAATTCTTCTTTAAATGTTTGGTAGAATTCCCCTGGGAAGCCGTCTGGTCCTGGACTTTTGTTTGTTTGGAGATTTTTGATGACTGTTTCAATCTCCTTACTGGTTATGGGTCTGTTCAGGTTTTCTATTTCTTCCTGGTTCAGTTGTGGTACTTTATATGTCTCTAGAAATGTATCCATTTCTTCCAGATTGTCGAATTTGTTGGCATAGAGTTGCTCATAGTATGTTCTTATAATTGTTTGTATTTCTTTGGTGTTGATTGTGATGTCTCCTGCTTCATTCGTGATTTTATTTATTTGGGTCCTTTCTCTTTTCTTTTTGATAAATCTGGCCAGGGGTTTGTCAATCTTATTAATTCTTTCAAAGAACCAGCTCCTAGTTTCATTGATTTGTTCTATCGTTTTTTTGGTTTCTATTTCATTGATTTCTGCTGTGATCTTTACTATTTCTCTTCTCCTGCTGGGTTTAGGCTTTCTTTGTTGTTCTCTCTCCAGCTCCTTTAGGTGTAGGGTTAGGTTGTGTATTTGAGACATCCCTTGTTTCTTGAGAAAGGCTTGTACCGCTATATATTTTCCTCTCAGGACTGCCTTTGTTGTGTCCCACAGATTTTGAACTGTTGTGTTTTCATTATCATTTGTTTCCATGAATTTTTTCAATTCTTCTTGAATTTCCTGGTTGACCCATTCATTTTTTAGAAGGATGTGTTTTGTCTCCATGTATTTGTGTTCTTTCCAAATTTCCTCTTGTGACTGAGTTCTAGCTTCAGAGCATTGTGGTCTGAAAATATGCAGGGAATGATTCCAATATTTTGATACCAGTTGAGACCTGATTTATGACCCAGGATGTGGTCTATTCTGGAGAATGTTCCATGTGCACTAGAGAAGAATGTGTATTCTGTTATTTTGGAATGGAATGTTCTGAGTATATCTGTGATGTCCATCTGGTCCAGTGTGTCATTTAAGGCCTTTATTTCCTTGTTGACCTTTTGCTTAGATGATCTGTCCATTTCAGTGAGGGGAGTGTTAAAGTCCCCTACTATTATTGTATTATTATCGATGTATTTCTTTGATTTTGTTATTAATTGGTTTATATAGTTGACTTCTTCCATGTTAGGGGCATAGATATTTAAAATTGTTAGATCTTCTTGTTGGACAGACCCTTTGAGTATGATATAGTGTCCTTCCTCATCTCTTATTATAGTCTTTGGCTTAAAATCTAATTGATCTGATATAAGGATTGCCACCCCAGCTTTCTTCTGATGTCCATTAGCATGGTACATTGTTTTCCACCCCCTCACTTTAAATCTGGAGGTGTCTTCGGGTCTAAAATGAGTTTCTTGTAGGCAGCATATTGATGAGTTTTGTTTTTTAATCCATCCCGATACCCTGTGTCTTTTGATTGGGGCATTTAGCCCATTAACATTCAGGGTAACTGTTGAGAGATACGAATTTAGTGCCATTGTATTGCCTGTAAGGTGACTGTTTCTGTATATTGTCTCTGTTTCTTTCGGATCTACTACTTTTAGGGTCTCTCATTGCTTAGAGGGACCCTTTCAATATTTCCTGTAGAGCTGGTTTCGTGTTTACAAATTCTTTCAGTTTTTGTTTGTCCTGGTAGCTTTTTATCTCTCCTTCTATTTTCAATGATAGCCTAGCTGGATATAGTATTCTTGGCTGCATGTTTTTCTCGTTTAGTGCTCTGAATATATCATGCCAGTTCTTTCTGGCCTGCCAGGTCTCTGTGGATAAGTCTGCTGCCATTCTAATGTTTTTACCCTTGTATGTTACAGACTTCTTTTCTCGTGCTGCTTTCAGGATTTTCTCTTTGTCGCTAAGACTTGTAAATTTTACTATCAGGTGACGGGGTGTGGACCTTTTTTAATTGATTTTGGGTGGCGTTCTTTGCATCTCCTGGGTTTTGATGTTTGTTCCCTTTGCCATATTAGGGAAATTCTCTACAATAATTGTCTCCAATATACCTTCTGCTCCCCTCTCTCTTTCTTCTTCTTCTGGAATCCCAATTATTCTAATGTTGTGTCGTCTTATGGTGTCGCTTATCTCTCGAATTCTCTCCTCGTGGTCCAGTATTTGTTTGTCTCTCTCTTGCTCAGCTTTTTTATTCTCTGTCATTTGGTCTTCTATGTCACTAATTCTTTCTTCTGCCTCATGTATCCTAGCAGTGAGAGCTTCCACTTTTTATTGCACCTCATTAATAGCTTTTTTAATTTCAACTAGTTTCAATAAAACTAGATTCTAGTTGTTTTATTTCTCCAGAAAGGGCTTTTATCTCTCCGGAGAGTGTTTCTCTAATATCTTCTATGCCTTTTTCGAGCCCAGCTAGAACCTTGAGAATCATCATTCTGAACTCTAGATCTGTCATATTACCAATGTCCGTATTGATTAGGTCCCCAGCCTTCGGTACTGCCTCTTGTTCTCTTTTTTGTGGTGAGTTTTTCCGCCTTGTCATTTTGTCCAGATAAGATTTGCTTTCTCCTCCTCTGGAATTCCATTGTTCTTGGTGAGTGACGTTGGTGTTGGCTGGGTTTCTCATTAATTTTCTGGGGGAGGGGCCTGTTGTAGTAATTCTCAAGTGTCTTTGCCCAAGGCGGAATTGCCCCACCCTTATCAGGAGCCAGGCTAAGTAATCTGCTTGGGTTTGCTTTCGGGAGCTTTTGTTCCCTGAGCCCTTTCCCTAGAGTTCCGGAGGACAGGAATGAAGATGGCGGCCTCCCGATCTCCGGCCCAGAGGAGCCGAGAGCTCGGGGTCCCGCTCCTCGGTGCGCCCTCAGAGAAAAGCGCCCAACCGCCCACGTCTCCCTGGCCTCTGGTCACGCTTGGAGAAAAGCTCCCGGTCGCTTCCGTCTCCCTGGCCTCCAGCCGCACGCTTGGAGAAAAGTGCTCAGTCACTCTGTCTCCCTGGCCTCCAGCCATGCTCCAAGCTCACCCAGCCTGTGACCGGTTCAAGGTAACCCCAAGCTGAGAGATCACTCCTCGGCTTTGTCACTGTAGCCGGCTTCCCCACTCTAATACCTAGGAGCTCTGTGACATTCAGACATCCCCGGTCCTTCTGTGACCCCGTGGAACCTGGGGTTACGCTGACCCCGAGCGGGCTTCCCCCCGGTTTAGCCTCTGGAGCAATGTCCCTCCGTGGAGCAGACTTTTAAAATTCCTGATTTTGTGCTCCGTTGCTCCGCCGCTTGCTGGGAGCCGGCCCCTCCCCCCGTGGTCTATCTTCCCGTCGCTTTGGATTCACTTCTCCGCAGGTCCTACCTTTCAGAAAGTGGTTGATTTTCAGTTTCTAGAATTGTTGCTCTTCTTCTCTTCGATTTCCTGTTGGATTTGTAGGTGTTCGCAGTGGTTAGATAAGCTATCTAACTGATCTCCTGCTACGTAATGTCGTCTCAGCCTGCTACATCTCCACCATCTTGACTCCTCCTAGATGTTTTTAATTTTTATGAAGACCAGCTTATTTTTCACTTTATGGATCATGCTTTTAGTGGTATAGCTAAGGAATCTTTAATTCAGAGCCACAAAGATCATCCCCTATGTATTCTTTTATAAATTTTATAGTTTTGGATTTTACATTTTGGCTTATGATTCATTTTAAGTTAATTCTTATATAGTGTGAGGCATGGATGGAACTTCGTGTTTTATTTTTTTGCATATAGATATCTAATTGTCCCAGCACCACTTGTTAGAGTATCTTTTTTCTGCTGAATTGTCTTTGCACTTTCACTAACAATCAATTGATTGTTGTGTGTAGGTCTATTTCTTTACCCTCTGTTTTGTTCCATTGATCAATTTGCCTATATACCACATATACCATATATCAATTTGCTAATACCACACACTGCCCCCATTACTGCAGCTTTATAATAACTCACAGTCAAAAAGTTTGAATTCTCTAACTTGGTTCTCTTTTGCAAAGTTCTTTCGGCCATTCGAGGTCATTTACATTTCAGTACGAATTTTAGAATGGGCTTTTAAATTTCTTTTTTGTTGTTTAGATTTTATTTATTTATTTGAGAAAGAGAGAGAGAGCAAGAACAAGCAGGCGGAAGGACTGATGGAGAAGCAGACTCCCAGCTGAGCAGGGAGCCTGATGCAGGACTTGATCCCAGGACCCTGGGATCATGACCTGAGCTGAAGGTAGACACTTAACCAACTGAGCCACCCAGATGCCCTAGAATCAGCTTTTAAATTTCTGAAAAAAAAAAAAAAAAAAAACAAACCCTGTTGGAGTTTTGAAAAGGACTGTGTTGAATCTATAGATATGAGAATGGACTCCTCAACAGTGAGTCTTCTGATCGATAAGTGTGCTCTGCATCTCCATGTTTTTAGGTCTTTACTTTGTCTCAGGAATGTTTAGATTTTAGGGTATTGGTCTTGTCCAGCTTTTGTCACAGTCATCCCTAAGGATTTCATATTCTTCTTTGTAAATGGCATTATTTTCTTAAATTTAATTTGACTGTTGTCTACTAGGATATAAAAATACAATTAATTTTTAAAAAATATTCTCACTCACCATGTGTCCAAGAAAACTAAATGGAGTTCTGAAAAGATGTTAGATTCTAGGAAATGCAGTAGTCCTTGAGAAAGGAGATGGTTAGTAGGACTTGTTATGGAGAGCCCTAGTAACTGACAGTCTTCTTCCTGTGCTCAGGAGAGTGGGCTAGGGCACTGGGGTGCCTGGTGGCCCTGGATGTGTAAGAAGTGATCCCATGGGTAAGAGATGGTTACTTCCACTGGAGAGATCAGCTTAATGCAAAGTGTCAGTTATTAACCCTCTCAAAGGAACCAGTGCAGAGTTTTCTGAGGAGCCCTGGGCTACACACTAAGTTCAAAAGCAGGAAGAAGATGGGCAGTGAGGTCTTGAGGGGATGAGACAATTTGAGCAATTCTGGCCCTCATGTGGAGAATTCTACAACTCAAGAGGAGGGAGTCCTAGGTTGAAATCTTTTTGCTGAAATAAGCTGCTCAGTGAGAACAGCTTCAGCTACCATCCTGATTAGAAGAGACCCCAGGTTCCCTGTTCCCAAATATACTCAAGTTGTGAGTGCCTGGATAGTACAGAGGAGGCTATGAGCAAGCCTTTTACAGGTAGGGTACAACAGTCCCCATCAGCAGAGGACTGGGCTGCTAACCATGTGGCCAAATTAGCAGCAAGATCAACCACTGGACAGATCATGCCATCGGAGAGATGTGGTTGATTCTCTTGAAGTGGTCATAAGAAGGGAGCACCTATTTATTTACTTTAATTTAATTTATATTAATCTTTTAATCTCCAAATACTTAGCATATAGTGTTTTGTTCATTTCAGGTGTACAATATATGATTCAAAAATTTTATACATTACTCAGTGCTCATCACAATAAGTGTACTCATAATCCCCATCACCTATTTCCCTCCTCCCCCCTCCCACTTTCCCCCTGGTAACCATCAGTCGATTCTCTATAATTAAGAGTCTATTTCTTAGTTTGCTCTTTCTGTCTCTCTTGTTTTTTTCCCTTTGCTTATTTGTTTTGTTTCTAAAATTCTGTATGTGAGTGAAGTCATAGGGTATTTGTCTTTCTCTAATTGACTTCTTTCATTTAGCTTATTTCTTAACTCACTCCATGTTGTTGCAATGGCAAGGTTTCATTCTTTTCTTTTTTTATTAACATATAATGTATTATTAGCCCCAGGAGTACAAGGTTTCATTCTTTTTTTCATATCTTCTTATATATTCATTTATCAACAGACACTTGGGCTGCTTCCATAATTTGGCTATTGTAAATAATGCTGCAATAAACATAGGGGTGCATGTATCCCTTTGAATAGTGTTTTGTAATTTTTGGGTAAATATCCAGTAATGTGATTACTGGATCATAGGATAGTTCTCTTTTTAGGTTTTTGAGGAAATTTCAGATGTTTTCCACAGTGGCTACACCCATTTGCAAAATTTGAGGATGTGCCAAAAAGATTCAGAAATAAAGATAGATTATAATTTGAATTTACATTTTAAAAATAAAAATTAATTAAAATAACAGGACAAAATATTAAAATTTTAAATGAAGAGAATATCATATTGAGCTCTATTGGAGCTTCAGGTAAAAGGAAAAATGTCCTCCCTTGATATATATTTTTCAAATATTTTATTCATTTATTTGTCAGAGAGAGAGAGGTAGGCAGAGGGAGAAGCAGGCTCCCTGCTGAGCAAAGAGCCCAATGTGGGACTCGATCCCAGAACCCTGGAATCATGACCTGAGCCAAAGGCAGACGCTTAACCGACTGAGCCACCTAAGTGCCTCTCTCTCTCTATATATATATATATTTTTAAAAGATTTTATTTATTTATTTGACAGACAGAGATCACAAGTAGGCAGAGAGGCAGGCAGAGAGAGAGGGAAAAGCAGGCTCCCTGCTGAGCAGAGAGCCCAGTGTGGGGCTCGATCCCAGGACCCTGGGATCATGACCTGAGCCAAAGGCAGAGGCTTAACTCACTGAGCCACCCAGATGCCCCTATATATATTTTTAATGGCCATTTTTTCCCCAGAATATTAGAGTAGTTGGAAAAAATCTTGAAATAATTGAAAAGCGTATGTATTAAAACTCAGAATAATATTTTAAGTATATTTTATTTGCTCTGAAGATAATTTATTACAATTTAACTCTAGTGAAAGCAAACTCATCATCAATATTTTAAACATCTAATTCCAGACCTTGCAAACACCACCAACCCAGAGTCACCTGTGCCTCCCAGCCATGGTCAACCCACCGTGTTCTTCAACATCATTGTGGACAGTGAGCCCCTGGGATAAAGTTCCAGAGACAGCAGAGAACTTTCATGCTCTGAGCATTGGGAAGAGAATTTGGTTTTAAAGGTTCCTACTTTCACAGGAATATTCTGGGATTTGTGTGCCAGGGTGGTGATTTCATAGGCCATCATGGCACTGGTGGCAAGTCCATCAATGGGGAGAAGTTTGATGATTAGAATTTCATCCTGAAGCACATGGGTCCTGGCATCTTGTCTGTGGCAAATGTTGAACCCCACACAGACAGTTTCCAGTTTTTCATCTGCCCTGCTAAGACTGAGTGGCTGGATGGAAAGCATGTAGTCTTTGGCAAAGTGAAAGACAACATGAATATTACCGAAGCCATGGAGCAGTTTGGGTCCAGGAACAGCAAGAAGATCAGCAAGAAGATCACCATTGCTGACCGTGGACAAATCTCACAAATTTGACTTGTGTTTTATCTTAACTACAAAACCATTCCTTCGGAGGCTCAGGAAAGTACCCCTTTAGCCCCATCTGCTCAAAACAACCTATAATCTTTGTGCTCTTGCTACCGTTCTTTGGCTGCCATATTTTCCTTATTCCCTTCCAAGTCTTCTAGCTGGATTGCAGAGTTAAATTTATGATTATAAAAAAAAAAAAAAACTAAACAACAACAATAAAAAAAGTAAAAATAAAAATCTAATTCTGGAAAAAAATTTAGACATTAAAAATGTATACAAATATGGATTAATGGGGGCACACTTTTCCTTTTGCCTCAGGTACCAACATGACCTACTGAGAATAAAACGATACGAAGAAAAACAAAACAGAGAGAAGTCAGGGCAGGGAGAGAGGTGAAGAGCCAGAGAGGGAGCCACAGAAAGGTTAACGTCCTTTGCATGTGAGCAGCTGACCATGTCAGAGGCCAGGTCTGTACCTGGACTTCTCAGCTACGTGCATTAGTTTCTGTTGTTGTTATCACTGCATGATTTGTGTTTCTGTCACTCGAAATTCAAAAGCCATGTTTAAAAGCTGGGTCTTTGCCTTAAGTTGAGTTCCTGAAGCAGACCGAGAGACAAGATGTGAGTTCAAGTAGTTTCCTTAGCATGTAATCCCCAGAAATTACCAGGGCAGAATAAGAATGTGAAATGGGAGAGGGAAGGGAGGGGATAAAAGGAAGCTTTGAGAAGCAGTGCACCACTTGAACATCTCTGGGATGTCTTTGTAGAACACACCTCAAAGTCCCCTCACCTATTCCAGGTGACAAGGCTATAACATTTATCTCTAGCTCCCGTCTGTCACTGGCTCCTGGGGGCTCTGACTCTGGCATTTCGAGCCTGCCTCTTGCTCAGATCAAAAGAAAGATATTAAACAGAGAATCGTAGGTGTTTGTGGTAGAAGGCCAACCAACCATGTGTACTGGAAAGGTGGGTGTTTGGGGCTATAGTGAGAGCATCTGTAGACACCACAGTCTTGAAGGAGGACAAAGTCTCCTTTACAAAGTCTCTCCCTTTACAGATCAAAGTGGGAATCTGGTAATATACAGTAGAAAGCTCAGGAAAGAGCAGACTAAATGTTATATTATCTCTAGATCTTATTGGTAGTGCGGATTGGAAAAATCTCTTTTAAGTTTTCAATTGATCTGAATAGTTTCTTCATCTGTGGAATGAGTAGAATGATGATAAAAATGTCTTCAAAGCGGGGCGCCTGTGTGGCTGAGTGGGTTAAGCCTCTGGCTTCGGCCCAGGTCATGATCTCAGGGTCCTGAGATCGAGTCCCACATTGGGCTCTCTGCACAGTGGGGAGCCTGCTTCCCTCTCTCCCTCTGCCTGCCTCTCTGCCTACTTGTGATCTCTCTGTGTGCCGAATAAATAAATAAAATCTTAAAAAAAAAACCCCACAAAAAAAACAACTTCAAAGCAATGCAATGAGGATCCAATGGGGTATGGAAGTGGATGAGAAATGCCTAAATAATTGATTTTAATTTTTCTATTAGGTGGTCTTAGCAAAGAATTTTCCATGTTGTAGAGTATTCAAAAATCCCCTTTGGAGAGGGTATATGCTCTGGTGAATGCTGTGAATCGTGTAAGACTGATGATTCACAGACCTGTACCCCTGAACCAAATAATACATTACATGTTAATAAATAAATAAATAAATAAAAATTAAAGAACATAAGAAAAAAAAATCACTTAAAGACCTAATTGAAAATAGAGTGACATCTAGAGTTTCTGATTCAGGGCACCTAGAATGTCACCTCAAACTCCACATTGTTTAAAAGTTTCCCACGTACGCTAAAGCAGGTAGCCTGTGAGTCACACTTTGAGAAATGCTACAACAGTACAAAATATATGGAGAGAGGGAACATCTGGCTATGACAGAAAGAGAAGCCTGAGTTGGGAGGTGAAGGTCAGACAGGACATAAAGGGAATTTGCATTTATCCTGTGACCAAAAAGGCAACATGTCAAAGGCTTTAAAATAGGGGAGTGAAGTGATTGATACCATAGTGGAGAAAAATGCCTTTGACTGCAGCATTGGGGATAGACTAGGAGGCAGCAAGGTGAGGATGGAGAAAGCTCTAAGTAAGGGGGGCAGGAAGGAAATGAGATCGGGAATTGGGGGAATGAATGTGAGAACAGAGGACATGGGGAAACAAATGCTAATAATAGATTTTAAGAACAAAATTCAGAACACAAAAATGCATAAGCATACTATATTCTATTTTGTTTATACATTTGTGAGTATATATATATATATATATAAACACACACACACACTTACACAGAAAAAGGAGAAAAGGAAATGCAACCAAATGTTAATGTTTATCTCTGAATAATAAATTATAATGGGGATTTTAAGGATTTTTTTAAATGCATATTTTTTCTTCCAAAATACTCCATAATAGACATGTATTACTTTCATGATTATATAAAAAAATATAAAAGAGGAAAGAGGGGAAAACTTTATTATAAAACAATTTCACAGGGATGGCTGAGGAACAGCTGAAGAGGAAAATCTATAAAAGAACAAGCCATTCTTCTCGAGGGCTTAAAAGCAAATTCTGGTGAACCCTTTGGCACTATTAGTTAACTGTGATGTGGCTATTTTGGCTCTTTTTCAGCTACTACTGCCACCTCATACGCCTTTAAAATACAATTAAATAAAAGTTACTACAGGTTGATGGATGGCTGGAATCTTGCTTGCTTGCAAATTGGGTACAAGTTGAGCTATGCATATATTGCACGTTCAAGGGGTGAAACGCTTTTCCATTTCTTTAATGATTTTTAACTTTAAGGTAGAGTCAGATATGCACAAGAGAGGAGAAAAAATCCATAGTTTTCAGAACTGACAGGAAAATGTGTAAGGCTTAGTAAAAATCATACCCAGTACCATGGTGTGGTAATATATCTAAGAAAATCCAATATATTGAATAGTTCTTAGATTAGCATCTGTTAATTTTGCTCAAATGAAACTTGATGGTTGATTGGAAGTGAAAAAGAGTAAATGTAATTCATAACTGTAAAATTGGGGGTAACGGCATGGAGCATTAAGGATTGGCAATTTTTCTACTTTTAATGAGCTTCTGATGAACCTCTCATATTCACACTGTCATTCTACGGAGGAGGTCCAAAGATTCCCTGGGCTCCGTAAAGCAGCCAGTAGCTCTGAAAAATCCTCACAGTGCCTTTCCATTGACATCCAATTCAAGAGAACCAGGACATCTTCAAAGAGAAAAGCCAGACTGGCTCCGAACAGGAAAAGGGCTGGTCGCCTCACAGTGCTAAGGAAGGGTGGAAAGAGGGATTTTCATGAAAACCTAGCTTAAGCAGGGGCATCATCATGATGGAGGAGGCGTACGAGGGTTTGTGCTCTGCTCTCATTCCAAGCGAGGCAAATGACCCCAGCAAACTTACCAAGAGAGAAAAGCCTGGTGCATATTCAGGCAAATCTTGTAAATAGGATTGCAAGGCAGAATTTGTATTCTAGAGAATATTGGAACGTGGGAAGAAATTTAAATAAAACAATAACGAAAAACAAGTAGATCTCAAGTCAATGCTATGGAAACACCTGCTGTTTGCTGTTTACCACCCAAGAGGTCAAAATGTTTCCCGACAGTCTTGTCCAGGAAAAGCAATTCCTAAATTCAGTGACTTCTACTTTGTGGGCTGTGGACTTCTAAGGAACCAGGAATTTTGCGAGGAGACCTTGTACCTATACGTACACAAGTCTTAGATGAGAAGATATAAAAATGTGGAATCACCCGTAAAGAGCCTTGGCATTGCTTCTCACCCATATTTATATACTTACTACTGTTTTTCAAATATATGTTCAGTTTTAATAAAATTAATTGTTAGTAACTTTGGATATTTGATCTTTTTGCAATCAACACATGCCAAAAATATATTATGTGAAAAGCCGTGAAAGTTTTAGACATTCAAGGAGCCTTTCCTTGCTCAAAAAAGCTAGGAACACCTGCCTTAAATAATTACAATTATCAGTACATAATAGTAAAAGAGTTCTGATAAAAGCTGAGAGCAGTTGTTCTTGGTCTTGACTGCATGTTCTAATTACCTGGGGAGCCTTTAAAAACCCCAGTGCCCAGGTCATACTCAGAACCTGTGAGGTGAGACCCCAGCATCAGTATGTTCAAAACACATGTATTTCAATTATAATTTCTTTGAAAACTAAAAAGTCACACGTGGTAAAAATTTCTACATATAAACAAGTATATGCAATGAAGTCCCTCTCCCACCTCCTATTCCAACACCTATTATCTTTTCAGACACTACCACTATTATTATAGTGGGCAATGATGCAGAGATATCCTAAGCATGTATGAGGATAAAAATGATGCAGAGATATCCTAAGCATATATGAGGATAAAAATTGATATTGTCATTATCATATGAATTAACAATTATCCTCACCAAACATAGGACAGCCTATACTGTACGGATGGATGTAGCATAAAGCCTTGATCCCTTGGGTCGCGAAGAAACGAGCTGCTAACCTGGGTGGGATCACTTGCTTCTACGTCTTGCATAAATATTCTTTTGCTATTTGTTCATTAATTTTGCCATCTGTTAACTCCAGTGACAGAGAAGCAGTAGTAGACACCAAAGGTTAAGAAATACTTTGGGAGATAAACCTTAGTTTGACAAAATTCTATCCGTTAACTTAATTTTTATGCAAATCGATGCCACTGCCATTGCCTTGAAGGATTTGGAGCAGTGCTTGGGTAGAGAAAGGAGGGTTTATCGTGCTCCAGCTCTTTAACTCTCCAAGTCCTAGAAGATGTTGAGCTGGGCACGGAAAGCATGTCCCAGGAGTTGTCCAAGATTAATTAGAATTAGCTCTAAACACCATGTCTTTATCTTTTCATTCTTCTGGCTGTCTCTGGGTTTCCCCTTTCAACAACTCTGTACCCCACCTCCCACCCCTTAAGGTCAGGAACAATATCTTGTCACCCATGCATCCTGAGTGCTTTGCACAATGGCTGGGCCTAGAAGGTAAGACCCACAAGGTCAGAGGAATCCCAGCAGATCAACTAGCAAAAAGGGATGACTCTGGAGCTACAGTGAGAAGTGCCTGTGAGTGTCTGGACATGGGGCAAAGGGAGATCGGCAAAAGTCACCAAAGAAAAGTCCCAGGGGTTTTTCAATGAAAGAACTAAAACCAGATGGTATGGGTCCAAGTTCCAGAGCCAGTGCTACCTACATGGCCTTGAGCTGGACAATCTCTGTGCCTTTGGAATTGGAATTTTTGAAGCGTGGGTTTCCTTGGAGATAATGGTGTGGGTGGGAGCATTGTGAGAAAGTGGTCACATGCATCAGACTTGACCATCTAGCCCCACTTCTTTCAGAACAGTGTTGATCTTATCCGGTTGGGAATTCTCCATAAAATCTTATTTGAACAAAGAGTTTCTTGCTTTGAATTTGGTTAAATTCCACCAGACTGATGATTTCTGAGATTTCCTCTGGCTCAAACATTCCAGGATTTAATAATTTCTAGATTTAGAGGCTATGAAATTAATATTTCAGACTTTCAAATTTTAAAATTTATTTCTTCTTTGGCCTGGGAATGAATCATTTTCTCAAAAATGCCACTGAAAACATTATAGTAGTGTTCTCACTCTGAAACCCTAAATGCACATAGGCATCAATGCATTAATGACTTTTCATTATTTCTTAGGGAAATCAGCAATTCTCCTTTCTGCTTAGATTTGTATAACAGCAAATAGGATTTTCTAGGCCTATGAATGGCCCACAAAGATTTATCTCTTCTAGTGAAAATTTCCAGTGAATATCAAAATGTGGAAAATATTTTTGCTTCCCCCCAACTTCCCAACAAGCCAAGGAGGAAGCACCACTTTGCTGATAGCGCCCACTTCACTTCATTTAAAGATAACAAATGAGAGAGACACTATCCTAATAGGAATCAGAGGACTGAGGATTAATTATTTTCCCGGCAGCTGACTCTCCCGCCCTGTGGGAGGGCGGGCTGTTCCTGGGGGAGCTCTCCCGCACCGCTGATAATGCCCTTATGCCTCGAAACAGCCGTTGTCAGCCTAGATTTTCAAAGTCTCAGGGCCTGGCACTTAGAAAAATTTAGATTCCTGGGCTTAGGGAGAGGGGCGCTGGACAAGTATCTAGCACACCTGTGTTTTGGTCTTGGCTTCATCACGTGACATGCCCAAGTCTCAGATTTCTCATCTCAGAGATGGGAATGATGATCCACATTCTACACCTCTGGGGGCGTCTTTAGGAAACAAGATGCCTGAAGCTTCTTTATGGAGGGTTGCCTTGGGCCGCTTGAGCTACTGTAACAAAATACCTTGCTGGGACAGGGTTGGGATCTTAAACAACGTGCATCTACTTCTCACAGTTCTGCAAGCGGGAAAGTCCAAAATCAAGGTGCCAGCCAATTCAGTTCCTGGTAAGAGATCTCCTCCCAACTGCAGATGTCCACCTTCTCATCGTATCCTCAGAGCAGGGCGAGAGACAGAGACAGAGAGAGACAGACAGAGCACGTTCTGGTCTTTTCCTCTTCTTATAAAAACATTAATCCCATCATGGAGGAACGATCCTATCAGCATTTATTTCAACCTCTTTCCAAGATGCCCGTCTGGATCGCAGGCCTGGAAGTTATGAACATTTGTCAGACGACCTTGCAGCTGGTGGTTGTGGGTGTGATTTGGACTTTGCCCACCACAGGCGTGTATGAGAGGCTTGAGGATGGAATGGGGTGGAGCAAAGGGTCCTGGGACGCTGGTGTCAGCTGTCACAGAAGTGGCATAGCTTAGGGGCAGGCAGCTGGAGGGGCGGCCTCCACACAGAAAAGGCAGTTTGGTGAATGTGTTAGAAGCAGTGGCTCCTTTGTCAGCCGGTTCTGGGCTATGACAGGCTTCCTTCTGCTCATTGGTTCCCTTAGTCCTTCCAGTGATTCTGTAAACCATTTAATAGTAAGCTGTAAGTCCCACCTTAAACTGACTAGAGTCAGAAGAGATTTTTGTTTCTCCGTAGGTCAGGTGCTAGGGACACACAGGATCTCAGAGAGGTGGAAATAGGGGTTCAGAGTGATGTTCTGATATTATCATTTTCTGTGTGCATTAAATAGAATCTCAGTACAGGCTGGCGGGAGAAGTAGACTGAGGAACAGATCATTGGACCAATTTTGAAGGTCCTTGTATGTCATGCTAAGGACAATATGGTTTTATTCTGCAGCTAATGGAAAGTAACATATTCATGAGTGTGTTTCTGCATGATCAGCCAGGGTAAAGAAGGATTGCAAACAATCCAGAATTGCAAGGGCTTACAACAGGGAATACTTACTTGTCGCTTCTTCTTTCTACCTGTCTGATACAATTAGACTTCAGCTCAGTTTCACTTGACTTCACTCTAGGACCCACTAATAGTACACCTTCTTTCTACCTGGCACACCGCAGGTCTTTCGACAAAGGGAAAGACAAGTGAGAAAAGCATGTGTGGTTTGCAACATAAATGAACCTGAAAGTCATGATGCCAAGTGAGAATAAAGCCAAACAGAGAAAGAAAAATATTGTCTGATCCCCCTTATATGTGGAATCTATAACAGTGGGACTCCTAGCAACAGAGAGTAGAACAATTGTTAGCTAGGAGAGTAGAGAGGAGGTAGAGCGAGGAGGTAGAGAAAAGGAGAGATGTTGGTTAAGGATACAAATTTTCAGTTACAAAATGAATAAATTCTGGGGATCTGACTATGACTAATACTGCATTATATGCTTTAAAGTTGCCAACGGTGTAAATCTCAAGTGTTCTCACTATACACACGCAGACAATGGTAGCTAAAGAGAAAGAAAACTGCACACAGGTGCTTACAGCCCTTGCCTGGAGATGTCACAGGACATTCCCACCCCATTTCATTAGCAAAGCAGCTCGCACAGACATTCCTGATACCAGAGCGGGGAAATAAGGAGGGAGGTATAAAGAGTTGGCATATACCCTGCACTTCATGTCAGACAGAAAATTCCCTACACCTGCAATAGAACAAGTCAGTAATTGGGTCCTTAAAAGTGTGAAATATGGACCAGGGTGTATGCCAAAAATAATCACCAAACATCAAGCGAGACTGAGAGTCTGACAGGAAGGATAGGGAATGATTCTTCGGGGACGCCTGAACAAGGTTTTCCCCAGTGCTCTCCTTGGATAAATGTTAGTTATTCCAGAAGGAACTCAGGATACAGTGGTTTAAAGCTGAAAAGCTGTCATAATGTCGTTCTTTAGAGTTTCTGGTGTTCTGCTCCAGAAACCATAATGTATCTTTGTGGCCTACCTTTTTGTTCTGGAAAAAACTCTTTTAGTCTTGCACATGTAAGATAAGCACCCAGATACTGCCCTGAGGGAAGCCTTGTGTGTAGCAAATATAAATACTCAAGATTGAAATACCAAGTAAACTGTATAGCAATGTAAATTAGATGTTTTAGCAAAGTGTATCCCTAAATTGTTAAATTCTTCACACTAAAACAGGAGTAGATTGTCCTGTGGTTGAAACGTGTGGCTTTCCTGAGAGAGGCATGTGAATTCTCAACTCAACAGTTATTTATAAGTAATGAGCACCAAGACCGGGCTGCTTCAGGAGATGAACACAGACTTGCTTTTTGTTCTTCTTGTTGGAGAAAACTGGTGCTGATGGAGGCTGCCCTTGACCCCTTGCTCCTGGGACAGGACGGGTGGTCTCCACAGGTGTGCTGCATGGCTCAGTGAACAAGACTAGGAAAGGAATTGTGGGCCAGATCCCGTCCTGAGAGTAAGGGAATGATCCACCTTCTCTAGGTGGAGTAAATTATCTTACTATTAAGTATCCTTCTGCAAGGCTAGTCCCAGAGCCTGAACAAGGTGGGGTTAGTCCTCTCTCTCCCTTGGATTGCAAGTACTTCGAAATTGGGAAAGATGGTTAGGCCATAGTCCCAAGGGAAGTGGGAGTTTGGGTGTATTCTGGGGAGGGGGCACTTTGAGTGGTCTCTGCCACAGGGCTGCAGGTCAGGAGCTAAGTGACAAGGACCCATTCAAAGTGCATTTCAGTTAGACTGACTCGCTGGAAGCTGAGATTAGTCTTTGCCGTTACCGTTGTAGTTGCTAAGTTCAGTCCGTGTTGTGCTTCTCTTCCCCCCTAGTTTACAGCCAAGTCTCTCTAGAAGTCCCATCATGGTGTGTCTCAGTTGTGCTGGGAGGGTTACCAAGAGCACGGTGGGTTCTCCTAAGGCCAGCGGGGTTTCAGCAGTGGTCTCCATCAGAGGAGAGCTATGACCAGCACAATAGCCATCACATGAGGGTAACAGCAACAGAGCCCCCTGGGAGGGATTGTGTGTGTGTTTTTTTTTAATTCATGCCAAGCTGCTCCTTAGTGTGAGCTAGGGGACCTATAGCTGTCTATGCCTCCAACTTGTCTTTTCTATCCAAGAATGCCAGAAGGACTCTGGGCTCAGATACTAAGTCCCCCAGGCATACCCTCTGGCACAGCCTCTCTATTGTAGCCCGTGACCCCTAAATCACTCTCCTGCTTCCAGTGTGAATGCCAACCAAACACCACCACAAGGAATATACCTGAAAGTGTTACCTTTTGAAAAACACTTTAAATGGCAAAATAAAATTCTGGACTCACGACTCCTGCTCTTGAAATAACTGTTGACGTCTTTACTGGTTCTTCTTTCTCTTTATATTCTAAATCAATATTTTCCTTTTTCTTGGTTCTCGATTTTGCATGCAATAATTTGGCACAGGTTACCTGGACTCTTTCATTACCCCCATGCATTTCAAGCCAAGCTCTTAATGTTATGTCGCAGGACAAAGCCTCCTGAGCAGAAACAGCTCAAAGGGAACACCCCGTTAGCTTCCAGGGAGCAGGATCGTATTTGAAATTTGAGGTTTATTTGCATTAAAGTTACTAAGTGAAAGAGTATTTGAATTTTTCTACCCATGTCAGCCAGTGTGCTTGCTTTTTGCCTCCAGGTACTCATGTACATCTGTCTGCATGCTTTTCTACAGACTTAGGTCCGGAGAAGGAAACAGGGAAGTATAAAGGGAGAACCCTTGGTTGAACAGGAGAAGGCTTGGATCATTTACACCCTGTTTGGGGGCCTTCTTACTGTCTGTCTTTGAACATGTCAATTAAATCTCCTACTCTCCCTTTTCCCTTATGTAAAAGTAGTATGAGTACAAAGACCTAAAGAGATAGTAATCTGGAAAATTCTTGAAATTATAAAGAGCTTGCTAATGAAAGTATTAATTCATATGGTCTACCTACTCTAGTCCATGGGAAAGAACACTTGTGCTGGCAGGAAGTTGGACTTTTATTTTATTTCAACTGAGTTTCCATAGGCTTCTCAGAGCATTTGGCCTTTCTTTATGTTATTTGGTATAAATGTGAAAAACAAATGTGCACACAATAAATATTTAACCTTCCAGTCCTATCTTTCTTTGGATGTTTATGAAAATTCTTGGGAGACAATATTTAGATAGTGTTTTGTCCTGCATTCCCAGGAGACTGAGCCTGAGGCAAAATGTGTATGCTAATATTTATCAGAAACTATAATTCCCAGGTGGGAATAGGGAGAAGGGAATGAGACAGGCAAGGGTCACCAAGCTGGCCTCCAGAGGCTGGGTCTCAAGGGACACTCTTTTATAAAGCCTTGTGAATGACTGAGACTGGGTGGCTTGCTGTCTGGGGGAAAAAGGGGGAAGCCTGTATTGGTTCTCCACTTCCATTTCTCATTGGCCAAAGGCTTGCCTCCCAGGTTTGCTGCCCCTCACCTGCAGGTTGTGCCGACCCGAGTAGTCCAAGCACCTCCCACTTCAACCAGGGTTTCCACCCTTCCCCCACAGCCCCGGGGCTGAGCTCTGTCAGGCTGCACCTGTGCGAACTCAGGGTGAACTACAGCAGACCCTGGGGCCAAGCAAGCACCCAAAGCCCCAGTGGAAGGCTGCAAGATTCTTAAATGCTGCCTAAGCAGTGGCAGCTCAGACTTAATATTTACTTTAGGGATTATTTTATTTGCAAAAATGTAATTCATTTGTATATATTTTCTGTCACTTCCCATAACAATATAGTCAACAGGCAATCCATCAAAATGGTGCACTTATGAATTCTTGTAGGTCCTATGGACAGAACACCCAAAATACCATACAGCTTCTGAAATATTTAGAAATATTGCAAAGCCTCAGGAAATGCCTTTTTGGAAGCCACTTTTGAAAACTGAGTTTTCCCTGTGTCATACTCTGCAACCACAGGTTTTGTGTGCCCTTGGTCAGGAAAGGTGACCTGCTAGAGAGTGCTGACCGGAAAATTCCAGGGTTTTCTTAGCCACTTAACCGGTGTCAGACTTCTAGCGGTGACTCTAAGGCACACTGTGAAGGTAGGCTTTCCTTTTCCACTTCTACCTGTTTTCTTCGAGAACAATGCTCCCACCTTCCCCATCAGCCAGGCCTCCAGACTCCCCTAGTTCTCATGCTGCTCCAGGCAGAACTCAATTCCCATTCAGCCATGAACGTGGACAGAGCACTTCTCTCTTATCATTCATTTAACAAATCCACTATCAAGCATCTACTCTGTACCAGGAATTCTTTAGGCTCTGGAGATCCACTGATGAACACAGACAACTCCCTAGCTCTTGTGGGACAGCATACTAATGAAGGAAGCAGTTAATAAGCAGGGAAACTAATAAATAATAATTTCAGATAGCAATAAGTATATAAGAGAAATAAAACAGGGCCATGAAACAGACTTGTAGGCTCTGAAGCGTAACCGTGGCCTAATTTATTCATGACTGGCCACCGTTCTAATGTCTTGTTACAAGTCGGAGAGTATTGCCCTGTGAACGCCTTTAGGCATTTAGAGGCTCTTATCTTCACATCTTTGGTGTCTCTTGAAGTGCCCATTAATCTCCAAACACTAATGAGAGACAAAATCTTAGTCCAACAGATATGTGTTCTTGAGGAAGGGTAGATGATCACTTGAGCTACAAGAAGACTTCTTCCAACACCCCCTCCCCAGGTAACATGATGCCCAGAGGTTGTGCCCAGGAATGCTCCCTGGGAGGTGTCCTGTAATGAAAGTTCAGTGGCTTTGAAAGAATTTGGCCTGTCCACTTTCACCAGGAATTCCTTCTTTTATCATTAACTCTAGAGTAACATACTTGAAATAAAGACTGTCACAACCAAATTCCACATTAGCTCAATTTTTAGACTGTTATTTTTCACCCCAATGTACTCCTTACACTCTTGAAGGAAAGAGAAAAGACAGAGAAGGCCAAACAATATAAGCAAAGCAAGGTTTTAAAGGCTTTCTGCTTTTATTATATTCACACATTATTGGTCAGGACAGGCTAGCCTATGTTGTAGTAAAAAATAATCTGAGAATCTCAGTAGTTTAACATAACAGTTTTCTTTCTTGCTCACAAAAAGTCTCCTGTGGGTCCATATAACTCTTGAGAGCAACCTGCCTCCATGTGTGACTCAGTGACCCAAGCTGGACATCTCAACATGGGTCCAGATCAGGTGCTGTGGCAGCTTATCTATACCTTGGCCTGGAAATGACACACATCATTCCCAACCATAACCCATTAGCCAGAACCAATCACATAACTCTGCCTACCTGTGAGGATGCTGAAAGATGTGGGATGGCAACTGGAATGTTTGTGAAACACCTCTGTCTTTCCCACACTGGTCATGAAGGGTATCAAGGAAAAAACACAGAATGAAAGGGGCGTTCATGGGTCCAGGGAGCCTGGTCTTTGCCTGCCTTACATTACTACCAATGCCAATAAAGGGAGGTTCAGATACAATTTTACACAACACATAGAATTAATTAGAAAGGACATCTGGAAATGTATCTCACTTTCCTCCCAATTTTGCCACTACCACCTGCTATCTGTGGCTATGGTTACAGTAACCTCTCCTGGAAGTTATAATTTCTAAGACAGCTCACCCAAAATATCAGTGTTTCCCAAAAACAGTTCAAATAACTTTCATGACAGGTTTTGGAAATAGGACCAAAAACATGTTTTCAAATAATCTATTTCACTCAGTTTGTAATATAGTTATGAATGTAAGCACTTTAATTTTTATCAGATTTTATATGTTGCTCAAATTCAGAGGGACTGGACTCCATTATTTAATTCTCCTTGGAAAACGGAAGCCTGGTATCTGCCCAGTTTTTCACAGATTCTGCTGTGATAGGCTCTGCAAGCCATGAAATACCCTCCTCAGGGGCCTATCTATTCCTGTGGCTGGGGGAAGGGAAAGAAACTGTGCACGCAGGCATGTGCCTCTGTGTGTGTGTGTGTGTGTGTGTGTGTGTGTTTATGCGTGCATTCGTGCATGTGTGTGTAAATGTGAGCAATTCGCATCAAAGTCTCTTCCCTTTTGTCAATTCTCCCAGCAACATACCACCAGATTAGAGTACTAAGACTTCACTGAAAACTTCTAGAAAGGGAAGTAGATTGGCGTTAATGGAAGAGATGGAAAAAAGCACATCCATTCTCAAGTTAATGTCTATCAAGATATGGTAGATCATTTTTTTTCCATTCTTAGGTGCTCTTGGTTGTCATTCATTCGTTCATTCATTCACGTAACAAATATTAAGGACAGGTGTTAGTCCTTAACTGAGGAATGAAAAAACACTAACAAATCAATGGTCAGTAGTGTTAACACAGCCCTTGCTCAAGAAGCTCAGTCTAGATGGGAGATAAGTTATCACATAACAAATAATCACATAAACATGGGGCACCTGGGTGGCTCAATGGTTCGGTATCTGCCTTGGGCTCAGGTCATGATCCCAGAGTCCTGGGATGGAGCCCTGTATCAGTCTCCCTGCTCAGTGGGGAGCCTCTTTCTCCCTCTCCCTCTCCCCCTGCTTGTGTTCCCTCTCCGGACCTCTCTTTCTGTCAAAAAAATACAGAAAATCTTTTTTAAAAAATCACATAAATAAATATATAACTTGCCAGTATGATGTTTGCTCTCAGAGCTGTTTTCTGTTCTTCCCCTGATCTGTTGCATTTCCTTTGCTTTCTGACTTCTTGAGAAGTTCAGCCAACAGAAGACACGGTCAGGATTGGAGAGTTATTGGAGGGGGAAAGCCATGAGATGTTTCTCCTCTCTCCCTATATCTCTTTTGGACAGCCCTGGCTGTGACTCTAACTCCCGCTCTGTGGCTTCTCCCCCAGCATCCACCAGGTATCCCCAGCTTTTGGGCTCTGATAATATACTCTCTCCCCATCATACCTACAGCCTAGGGATGGCAGTGGTTTTCATCAACAGTTGCTTCCCACAAGTCCACCATCTTTATAACTAGTTCCCTTCATTCGTTTTCCTCTAACTTGTGTTTCCTTCTCAGGGAATCACATAATAATAAAAACTGTGATGAGTGCCAAAAAAGAAAAGTATGTTGTACCTAGAAAATTTATAATGAGAACTCTGTTGTAATATTAATGGTCAGAGGAAGCTTTTCTGAGGAGGTGATGTTTGAGGGGAGATATGAAGGCTGAATCAAAGTTAAATAGACAAAACACATGAGCAAGAGGATGTCTAGGCAAGAGAACAGTGCGGTGTTGGAGCCCCTCAGTGCTACTAATGCACAGATCAGGAAAGACGCCATGGCATTCACAACTTCTTCACTGAGGGTTTGAAGGGCACCAGCCAGGTGTTGCAGGCCTGGCTTGCACATCCAGCTCTTGCACCAGGAGCTTTATGACCATAGATTGTGTTGTCCTTATCTTCAAAATGGAGATAATATCATATTATTTATTGTGTATGACTATTGACCTAATTAAACTAAATAAGAAAAAAAATTTAATATGGTTAAATATTGGGAGCTGTAGCTGTTGTGAGTGTAACTGAGCAAAAGAAACAGCTCAACTCACAGTAATTTTAGGAGTTGGGTTTATTTTTCTCATAGAACAGTCTAGGGTAAACTTGGTTCAAGGATCAATAGTCTCATCATCCCCCTTTATCAGGAGAGCACAAACTTTCCTAGAATGTCTTCCCAACTGACTTGCACTTATTTCTTGTGGGCTAGAAGTAGGTCGTATAGCCTCACTTAGCTCAAGAGAGACTGGAAAACAGTGTTTGGAGGTCGGCAAGTGTCAAGAAAAGAGTTGGAAGTATTTGAGGTTGAAGGTCATTTAAAATTATCTGCCACAGAAAGCTTTGAATTAAAGTCACATTAATCAATACCCCTATAATCTGGTATCAAATCTAATATGTGGTTTTTTTCCCCCATATCAAACAATTCTCTGACACCCGCTGGGTTTCCTATAACACAATTCCGATGCCATCTACCTGGAGATAGCATAAGATCCCACAGGTTAGGGGTTCAGTCCCACAAGCCTGATCACCCCCCCCCCATTTCAGATGTTAATCACAAATCCAGGTTATTACCTGTATTTCTAACCAAGTGGCTATGGATTGGCCCCCTTCTTTGGGTTTGATTAATTTGCTAGAGTGACTCACAGAATTCAGAAACATTTTACTTATGAGATTACTTATCATAAAAGGATGTAACTAAGGTACAGCCAGATGGAATAGCTGTGTAGGGTAAGGGATGTGGAAGGTGCACGGGGGTGCCATGCTCTCTCTAAGAGCACACTCTCCTCAAACCTCCACGTATTCACCAACCCAGAATCTCTCCAAACCCCATCCTTCTGGGGCTTTATGAGGCTTCATTACATAGACTTGATTGATTAAATCATCAGCCATCAGCAGCTGATTCAGTCTCATGCTCCTTCCCCTTCCCTGGAGGTCAGCAGGGTGGGACTGGAAAGTTCCAACCTGCCAGTCACATGGTTGGCTCCTCTGGCAACCAGTCCCCATCCTTCTGTGCTTCGCAAAAGTCAACTTATTCACATAAACTCAGGTGTGGTTGAAAGGAGTTCGTTATGAGTATGAAGACACCTTCATCACTCTTATCACTTAGGAGATTCCAAGGGTTTTAAGAGCTCCACCAGGAAGAGGGACAAAGACCAAATATCTATTTCTTATTACAAATCATAATACCACACTCCTAAAACCTCTCATTTGAGAAGCCAAAGTGCTTCCATAGGTACAGAATGTCTGTTTGCTCAGAGCGAGCAAAAACTAGGAAGAAGTCACATCTGTCCTAAGAGCCAAGTGCACATTGTGCCACTTCCTCAGGCGTGTTTCCTGTAGATCTAGGTTACACACCCAAAGCAATCAGGTGGCTCAGTCGGCTTCATAAATAGAAGTTCTCAAGAATAGTATTGTCTTCTCTGGCTCAGAGATATTTAACCCAGTGACTAAAAAGTGCAGGCTCTAGAGTCAAATGGTCATAGATGGAATTCTGACCCTGCCCTTTTCTAGCTGTTGATTTAGGGCAAGTTAATGTTTAAAACCTTCATGTTACTCATTAGGTAATGAGAATGAGTGTTGCTTACCTCCCTTTATCATGATGAAGATTAGATGGAAAGCACTAATACAATGGGTGCTGTATACTAACTGTTCAGTAAATGGTAACTCTTATCAACATTAATCATAAAACTTTTCAAATTTACAGATTCCTCAACTCTATCTCAAAGATCAAAGTGAACAGTAGAAGTTATGCTGAATAATGATCTCTTTTTCCTTCCTTTGCATCTATAATTGAATTACGGGTTTTCTTGCTGGAATCCATCCTAGATTCTTGTAACTGGTAGTGTTTGAATGACAAACTCCCCCATATATTTCCTAAGGCCTGTGAAATAAACTATGCCATTCCTGAGTTGGGTGATCAGTCCAGGTAATATATCTAGTAAGCTTATTAGCTGCCTGCGGTAGAATCTTGCCAAATTCAATTGGCAGAGACAACTTTATAGCCATTTCTTTTAATCTTGTTTGTAATATTGCCCATTAGACAGAAGATGTACCATGCCAGATCTTGTTCATTTCAAAGTAAATTACAGGAGGTGACAATTGTGCACTAAGAGAAAGAGTCCAATGTTATACCAGCAGGGCCACAAAATCAGACATCTGCTTTTTGACAAGCTGACAGATCCCAAGAATTGAAACTTGATGAATCTTAATGCTGTCTGTCATATATTACAATGTTCTTCAATTATTTCTTTTTTTTTCTTCAATTATTTCTTTGTGAAAGCATGACTAATGATAATTCCTACTAGGGGATCATTTGCATATTCAAGCTCCATGTTTTGCAGAGAAGAGAATGTTGATTTGTTGAGAGAGCAAACTCTTCCCTCCAGATTAAAATGCTCTTTTCTAATACAGCTATGTTAGGATTGCTATAAAAACCCACAGAGAGATAAAATAAAATTCAGGAGCTAAGTACAATCTATTTTACTTCTAAGAAAAAAGAAACATTTTTTCCTCATATTTTGGACTAGGTTTCTTGAAAACATGCTCTGCAGCTGCCATTGTTCACAGGGAAAAATGATCTGGATACAATTGGCCTAATCAACTCTTAATCTGAGAGCATAAGTGGATGATTACACCTAGTGTTACCCAAGCAAGCAGCTGCTGACACCAGGGTCCTTTGGAAAATGCTGCTCCTGACTTAAATGCCAGGGAGGTGGCAATGAAGATTTCAGACACAGAGGATCAGACATAGAAGCTCAGACATTGTATCTGGCGGAATTTTCTGCAGAGCAAAAGGCTGTTTTTTGCCCAGATGAATGAGTGCTAAGATAGCTGTCCTTCCTAGAGCATGAGCAGCTACTGGCCAAGGTTGCCTCTGTCCAAAAGGTGGAGTTGGAAAGAATCATCCAAGGCTGTGTCAGTCCGATTTGTTAGACAGCTGATACCAAGAGATACTTGAAAGACTGGCGGCTGCCTTAAGACTGTGCATGGTTCTTCCCAGTTGCAGGGGAAACAATAATATGATGCAAGGTTAGAAGAAACAGCATCACCCTATACTTGGCCACATTCTACTCTGACATAAAACCAAACCTGCTGGGCACCTGGGTGGCTCAGTGGGTTAAGCTGCTGCCTTTGGCTCAGGTCATGATCTCAGGGTTCTGGGATCGAGTCCCGCATGTGGCTCTCTGCTCAGCGGGGAGCCTGCTTCCCTCTCTCTCTCTCTCTCTCTGCTTACTTGTGATCTCTCTCTGTCAAATAAAAAAAAAATCTTTAAAAAAAAAAATAAACCTGCCCTGGAACTGTCAACAAAGTCCAACAAAGTTGGAATCAGTGAGTGGTACATGAAGGATGAATAAGAAGTGTCCAACTGAACAAAGAGGACAGGGTATTTCTCTAAGAAAGAACCTTGTGAGTTCAGCCTACAGGCTTGAAAACACTATACCCTTCCTTGCCTCTTCCAGCTTCTGGTGGTTCTTGGTATTCCTTAGCTTCTCTCTGCCTCTGTTATCACATGGTCGTCTTCACTGTTTCTCTCATGGTTTTCTTAGAAGGACTCCAATTATTGGATTTAGGGCCTGCCCTAACTCAGTATGATCTCCTCCTCTTACCTGGATTATATCTGCAATTACCTTATTGCCAAATAAGGTCACACTCAAATGTGCTAGGTGTTGGGACCTCTACATAGGTTTTCAGGGGACCCAATTCAACCCATAACATTGGCACATGATGAACAAATAGGAAACATCTAAGTGAATAGAGAGGAGAGGGTATTTCTGGTAGAAATAATATCATGAGTCAGGCTTGAAACACCATGATACTTATACAGAAAAACAAGCAGTGCCATAGTCAGGGCTTCCCTCCCTCACTCTTCACTCTTAGCAGACCTGATCCTCTGCGCTAAGACCTCTGGCACATAGGGTTACTTGTTCACTTGCATGTGTAGAGAGCTCACTAATGTAATCACAACATACTAGCTCGCCCCTAACATTTGTAGGGCTCAGGATAAGAATACAGAGACCCGCATCACATATGTCTAATTATCTCAAAGTTATGTTTCATGCCACATATTGTTAAATAAAATATGTTCTGTTCTCTTGTTTTGACAAATATACTAACATTACTACAAAATTTTAAAATAAATTGGAAAGCTATGGTTTTGATTTAACTGAAAGTTGGAAAAATGTCAATGGTGATCCACCTGGGTGTTCTGTTGAAGGACTTGTGATGTTAAGATGAGCAATAAAATAAAGATATACATAATCCATAAATTATCATATATTTATCTCATAGAATTTATTTTTTGTGCCTTAATTTCAGAAAATGTACTAATTATGTTGTTGTTATCAAGCTTTTCACATAATTTGTGTTTTATTGACAGGATTGCCAAATTAGACCAAATTTCTTGAGTGATTATTGTTCTTAGGTAACTTCTATGAATTTTAATCTTGAGAAACTGCTCTGCTGAGGCAAGAACAACTCATATTTTCAACAAAATGCATAAAACAATGCCTAGATTGAGACATGAGTCATGAATTTTATAGATTATTTTCAAACATAATTCATTTACATACGAAAAATTATCATAGAAAAAAGTTACATTTAGTTTTATTATTAAAATTGTTATCACTTATATATGATAGTTTTGGTTATTATTTAAAGCAATATCTAGAGCCATTTCACATTTCTTTAGTTTTTATTTCAAATATTTCAATATTGGGATGTTTACAAAGAAACCTGAAAATAGTTGTATTATCTTGTAAGATTTGTTCAGATCTCTCTTCAAACAGGGCTCTATCTTAATCTATAATAGCAAAGAACAATTTTTTTTTAAGATTTTATTTTTAAGTAATCTCTGCACCCAATATGGGGCTCAAACTCACAACCCTGAGATCAAGTCACATGCTCTACCACTGAGCCAGCCAGGTGCCCCCAGGTGCCCTCTTAAACATTAGTTTCAGGATTATTTGCATATATTATTTGCTTCTCTTGAAGTTATTTTTGTTTCTAACTTCTAATTAATTTTCTTATATTTTATTGACAAGTATTTTTATTGTGTAACTCACATGTGGTTTCTTTTGACTATAAAAATATATTTTATAGTTTACACACACATGAATATGCATGTGTATATGTATAAAATATTGGGATTATTTTATATAACAAAATATTTATTTGTCACTATGTAAATTGAGGTTGATTCAGTGCTAATTCATGGATTGGCACAGAAAGAGAAACAAGAAAATAGGTGTGCCTGGGTGGCTCAGTCAGTTAAGCATCTGCCTTCAGCTCGGGTCATAATCCCAGCATCTTCTCTCTCTCTCTGTCAAGTAAATAAATAAATAATCTTTAAAAAAGGAAAAGAAAATGAATGCTGGGCACTACTAGGCAAAGACATTTTGGTAGGCAAAATCTACGACATTTATGCTATCAGAGAGGGAAGACTGGACAAATGAATTTATTCACCTTTTCTTTTATCTAAATGTTCTTCATTTTTTTTTAAGATTTTTTATTTATTATTTGACAGAGAGAGAGGTCACAAGTAGGCAGAGAAGCAGGCAGAGAGAGAGAGGGAAGCAGGCTCCCTGCTGAGCAGAGAGCCCGACGTGGGTCTTGATCCCAGGACCCTGAGATCATGATCTGAGCTGAAGGCAGAGGCTTTAACCCACTGAGCCACCCAGGCACCCTCTAAATGTTCTTCAAATCCAAGACTTCCTCAAACTCCAAACTGGTGTCTGTCTCTAAAGCTGGCAGCAACTCAAACACCAAATTTTCACAATCAACTATTCTTTCAGAGATAGAGTATAAGCAATTTGGTGTCCCGGGAACCTGATGTATGGGTACTATAATATAGAAGGCTCAGAGCCAAAGAGCCCTCTTGCCCAGGTATAAGGGCAATACTGCAGTCATTAGTGTCCTGGGACTCCACTTAGCTTAGTTTGCTGGCTCACTGTCTCATTATCATAGGGACCTAACAGACGAAAGTGGCCATGGTAATCACATTCATAAACTAGGACATCTAAACAGTATATGTGCACAAACACACATACACACTATATACTGACTTTAAATAGTCCATGAATGTGGATAACTTAAAATGAAATCATTTTTAATGATATAATACCAATAATAATAAAAAGGAGGGAAAGTGGGGGAAAAGGAAGCTACTATCATAGAATTATTATGCACCAAACATTGTGGTCTATGCTGTATACATATTATCTCATTTAGATATTGTTATTTTACAGATAAAAAAAAAAAAGACCCGGAGAAGTTATAACTTATAGAAAGTCACAGCTGTTAAGTATTAGAATCAGATTCAGATCACAGATTGGCCTGACTATAAAGTTCATGTTCTTATCCTCTACAGTACATGACTTCAATTTGACAGGGCAAGACAACATTGATCATTACTCTACTTTTTCTCTATGTTTTAATTCTTAAAATGAAAATAATTACACAAAAGACAACATTCTCATGTTAAAATATTCAAGAAACACCAAATTATATGTAACAAAAACCTAAGGTCATTTTTTTATGTTCCACCAGGATCCTTTTCTTCTTCCCAGGTAATCACAGGATGTAGCTTAGTGTACCTAGACACATATATGGTCTCCTTTCACATCAATTAAGTAAAAAACTATGTATTATTTGTGACTAGCCTTTTTTTAACATAGAAATATGTCTTGAAATATTTTTACATCTCTATCACTAGATCTATCATATTATTTTCAACGACTAGCATTTTCACTGTCCCTCTATCAACTAGAGTTTACGACATTTGTATTTTTTGCAATTTTGGAAATGCCTCATTGAATAGCTTTATATATACAAACTAGTATGTACACTGATTTTGAAGAATTAGTGAATAGGATTTGGATGGCTAGTTTGCAAGTATACTTCTTTTTTAGTATTTTGATGGAAATTTCCAAGTTACCTTCCAACATTACTAATTCATACTCATACCAAGATCATACATGACTTTTTCTGCCATGAGAGATGATTGTATTTAAAGGAGTATATTTGGAACTCTGTAGCTAAACCATTTCTACCCATATTCAAATGGTGCTTAGAGTTTATATAAATCTGCTTAAGGTAGCTAGCTATTGGCAGTTAAACAAATAAAAAATCATTTTTCCATAAATACTTATCTCTGCACAAGTCTTTACTATGACATAATCCTGTAACTTTTTCTTCCACAAAAACAAAACTTTCAATTAATTGCAAATTAAATTTGAATTTTAGTTCTTTCAGGCTTAGAATGATAATGATAAAACTTGCATTAGTATTGTGGTTTTTAATTTTTTTTCTTCCAGATTTATTGAGGTATGATTGACAAATAAAAATTGTATGTATTTAGGTTGTATAATGTGATTTTTTTTCAGGTGTACAAGATGATAATTTATATATATATATACTGTGAAATGATTACCACAATCAAGTTAATTAACACATCCATCAGTTCACATAGTTACTGTTTGTGTGTGGTGGGGGGAAATGGTGTTAAAAACTCTTAAGATCTTTTCTCTTAACAAATTGCAAGTATTCAATACAGGATTCAATGCAGGATTATTAACTATAATCACAATTCTGTACATTAGAACTTCAGAACTCATCTTTTAACTGAAAGTGTGTACCCTTTGACAAACATATTCCCATTAGCCCCCCAGCTCCTGTCAATCACCTTTCTATTCTCCGGTTCTACAAGCTCAATGTTTTTAGGTTCCTGAAGGTATGGAAAAAGAGATCCCCTGTATGCTTTTTGTGAGAATATAAACTGTTACAGCCACTGTAAAAAAATTAAAAATAGAATTGCCATATAATCCAGCAATCCAACATCTGGGTAGATATCCAAAGGAAACAAAATCAATGATCTCAAAGGGCTATCTGTACTCCCATGTATGTTGCAGCATTTTTCATAATACCTAAGATATGGAACAACCCAATGTCTGTCAACAGATGAATGGATAAAGAATTCCATTGTTGTATGTGTGCGAGTATATTCAGGAGAAACATTTTCATAGACCAAGTAGGCCATATCTCTGAATAATAGTGCCAATCAGTATATGACCAACATCCTAAGAGAAAAGCACTAAGCATTCTAAGAGTGAAAAATTAATTCTAGCCAAGGCGGCACAGGAAAAGTAATAGAAGAAGAAGAAGAAAGAGGAGGAGGAGGAGGGGAAGAAGAAGAGGAGGAAGAAGGGGAAGGGGAAGGAGAAGAAGCCAGAGTAAACACTTGTCAGCCACTACCGTATCCCTCACATCCTTCCCTGACCAGCTAACACCACTACTCATACCACTTCTCTCTTGAGACAGTCTTCCATGTCACAACTCAACAGTTAAATTATAGGAAGATTCTAACACCCCAAATAGTATTATTTGCAGGAGTTAAGAAAAAATATCAGGAAGTTAAGCCAATTCAAATTATGTGATATAGGTTGAGCATTTATTTAGTACAAGTCGTAAGTTCTCGAAGAGTGCACAGTCTCTGACAGCTGTCTCTTGGTGATTCGTTGCATAGTCAGGTTGCTGTGAAAGGATTTTAAATAGCACCCTAAACATATGTAGTCATCTTATATTTAGAATATATATAAAGTAGAATATATATAAAAATAGGCGGGGGGGGGGCGCCTGGGTGGCTCAGTGGGTTAATAAGGCCTCTGCCTTCGGCTCAGGTCGTGATTCCAGGGTCTTGGGATCGAGCCCCGCGTCAGGCTCCCTGGGCTCTCTGCTCAGCAGGGAGCCTGCTTCCTCCTCTCTCTCTCTGCCTGCCTCTCTGCCTACTTGTAATCTCTGTCTGTCAAATAAATAAATAAATAAATATTAAAAAAAAAAATAGGCTAGGGAACCCTGTGTGGCTCAGTCAGTTAAGCGTCTGTCTTTGGCTCAGGTCATGTACCCAGGGTCCGGGAATCGAGTCCCACGTTGGGCTCCTTGTTTAGCCAGGAGCATGCTTCTCCCTCTGCCTGCTGTGCTCTCTCTCTCTCTCTGACAAATAAATAAATAAAATCTCCTTTGAAAAATAGGCTAGGATGCTAGAGAGAGAGACAAAGAAGAACTATAATTGTGTTCATGAATTACATCTATGCAAAAAATATTTCCTCCAGCCAATAATTGGTGGAATTAATTGCTTATGTCAGGTCTCATATTAGGTAATTGTGTACCTGATCCCAGGAATTAATCTAGCAGCCAAGAATAGTTACTGACATGTAAAAGGCAGCATTTTAAAATCAACTATGATAGGTATTGAAACAATTATCAAGAAAAAAATTAGATCCCTATTTCTTCACACATTCAAAAATAAAATTTATATGTATATCAGGACTAGACTGTTAAGATACCTAAAGCAGGCCCAAGATTGGGTTGCTTGAGCCAAGGCCCATGTCAGCAAAGCAAATACTAAGTTTCTATGCTCAGCTCACCCAGAATAGGGAGGCTCAAGTCAACCAATCACAGCTTGTTTCCTTGCACAAGCTATCTGACCTGCTTCTTGACTTCCCTTTGCTCCACATTGGGAAAGCAATTCTGCTTTAACCAATCAGTAGATGTCCAGTATAACTTCTTTGTTCCTCCTCACTTTGTTCTATAGATATCTCTTGCCTTGTGCAGCTCTTTAGAGCTCCTTCCTATCGGCTAAGATTGGGTACTGTCTGATTCACACAGAACTGAATAAAAGTCTACTAGTAAATTGTCTGTGGAAAATTTTCCTTTCACAAGAATTGACATTTTGTTTTCCTGAATGCGACACCCAGCATAGAACACTACACTTAACAACTCCAAAGTACACATGGAAAACTCACCAAGATAGAACACATGCTACACCATAAAACAAGTCTGGATAAATTCCAAATGAAATTACACAGACTATGTTCATTGGTGTCAATGGAATTAAGTCAGAAATCAATAACAATAAAATGTCTAGAAAATTCCTAAGTACTTGATAATTCAACAGCCCATTTCTAAATAATCCTTGATTCAAATGATAAATGATAAAAGAAATTAGAAAACATTTCAAGTTAAATGATAAAAACATGATCAAATCTTACGAGGAAACTAAAATAGTGCTTGGAGAGAAATTTATAGTGTTAATTGAATGCTTATATCTGAAAATGACATAGACATAAAATAAATGATGTAAACTTCCACCTTAAGAAGTTATGAAAAGTAGAGGAAATCAAACCTAAAGTAAGTAGAGGAAAGAAAATAATATGGATAAAATCAAAATCGGTGCAATAGAAAAAAATTAAAAAACAATAAAACCAGAAGTTCATTCTTAGAAAAGTTTAATAAAATGGATAAACACAGCAAAACCAGATTGAGATGAAATGAGATAAAATACAAACTACCAATTACCAAAGGGGAGGTGAGCTTACAGACATTACAGAGATTTTTTAAAAAGCATATTATAAACAACATAATACCACTAAATTGAATAAATTAGGTGAAATGGACAAATACCCTAAAAAACACAACTTACCAAAATGTACTAAAGGAATAAAAAAATTTTATAGCTTTATATTTATTTTTTAAATGGTGTATCATTAAAAATAATCCCACAAAGAAAATTTTAGGCCTAAATGACTTTACCAAACATTTAAGAAAGGAAGAAAACAATGATATGCAAACACTCAGAAAACAGAGGATTTCCTAATCTATTTTTTGAGGTCATATAGCCCTAATTCCAAAATATGACAAAGATATTACAAGATGAGCAAATTACAAACCAATATTCCTCTTAAGCATATATAAATATCTTTAATACTTGGAAATCAAATCTAATTATAAGAGAAAATAGCAAATGGTTTACCTCAGGAATAAAATTTAGTTTTAACTTCAAAAAAATAATTCTACATGAAGAGAATAAAGAGAAAATTTGGATTACCTAAAAAATGTATTTAACAAAATAAATTACCAATAATAATAATGATTGAAAACCAGGAACACACATGAACTTCTTCCATCTGATAAATGCTATTTGTGAAAAGTCTGCTAATATCAAACTTAATGATGAATATATAATGTTTTTCCTCTCAGATCAGGAACTGCTATTCTATGTTGTATTGGAGGTTTCTGCCAGGGCATTTGAGCAAGAGAAGTGCAATAATTATATTAAAATTGAAAAGGAAGAAGAAAAGTTGTTATTTGGAGATGATATGATTATACAGATAGAAAACCCTAATGGAGTTACAGAAACCTATTTGAATTAGTAAGTTTATTTGGCAAGGTCATAGTAAGTTTATTTGACAAGGTCTTTTGCATTTCTAAATACAACAACAAACTATTCTAAATTAATTTTTTTAAATGTCATTTATCTTAGCATCAAAAAAAAATCAAAGAACTAGGAATAAAGATAATAAGAGAACACTACACTGAAAATAGAAAACACTATTGAGAAAAAGAAGCCTTAAAAAGTGAATAGACAGGGGCACCTGGGTGTCTCAGTGGGTTAAAGCCTCTGCCTTCAGCTCAGGTCATGATCTTAGGGTCCTGGGATCGAGTCCCGCATCGGGCTCTCTGCTCAGCAGGGAGCCTGTTTCCTTCTCTCTCTCTCTCTCTCTCTGCCTGCCTCTCTGCCTACTTCTGATCTCTCTTTCAGTCACACAAATAAATAAAATCTTTTTTAAAAAAAGTGAATAAATATATGATATGCATGGAATTTGTAGGCTCAATAGATTGTTAAGATGTCAGTGCTCCTCAAATTTATTTATAGATTCAATGAAATCTCACTCAAAATATTACCTGGCTTTATTTTAATGCAAAATGACAACTAATTCTAAGATTTATACTGAAACAAAAGACTTAGAGTAGTCAAGACAATCTTCAAACTGAACAAAGCTGGAAAACTTTCACAACATGATTGCAAAGATTTGCTATAAAGGTACAATAATAATAAAAAAAAATGGGGTATTGGAATACAGGTAGGTACATACTTCATCAGAACAGAATCAAGACCTGAACATATTGGTCAGTTTGTTGATGATTTGATTTTTAGGGAAAGTATTTAAGGAATGGCGGGAGGGCAACCATGGTAATGAGTCTCCTTTGGGAGTGATGAAATGTTTGAAACCAGATGGAAATGATGGTTGCACAACATTGTGCATGTACTAAATGCCCCTCAATTTTACACTTAAAATGGTTAATTTCATGTTATGCAAATTTCATTTTAACAACAGCAACAAAAGATCAAGTGAATTCATTGAGGTAATGGAAAGTCTTTTCAACATGATAGCACTTGAACAACAGGATATTCAATTGAAATTTAGAAAAAAAAAAGAATCTTGACATTTACCTCATGCCATCCACAAAAATCAATTCAAAATGAATCAAAGATCTGTCTGTGTAAGTTAAATTCCAAATGTTTTAGAGGAATACAAAAAAAAATGTCTCTATGAACTTTGGGACAGGTAAAAAAAAATTTTGATGGGAAACAAAAAGCAGTAACCATTTTAAAAGATAGAAAAATGGTATTTCACCAAAATGTAAAATTTTTTGCTCACTGAGAATCCCCATTAAGAAAATGAAGAAACATAGGTACCTGGGTGGCTCAGTAGGTTAAGTATCTGCCTTAGGCTCAGGTCATGATACCAGGGTCCTGGAATCAAGCACCACGTCAGTGGGGGAAGCCTGCTTCTCCTCCCTCTGCAGCTCCCCTACTTGTACTCTCTCTCTCTCTGTGTCATATAAACCGATTAAAAAAAAAAAACAACAACCTTTAAAAGAGGGGCACCTAGGTGGCTCAGTCGGTTAAACGTCTGCCTTGGGCTCAGGTCATGATCCCGGGGTCCTGGGATCCAGCCCCACATGGGGCTCCTTGCTCAGTAAGGATTTAGCTTCTCTCTCTCTCTCTGCCTCCTGCTCCCCCTGCTTGTGCTCTCTTTCTCTCTGTCAAATAAATGAATAAAATCTTAAAAAAAAAAAAACCTTCAAAAGAAAATGAAGAAACAAACCACAAACTAGGATAAAAAAAAATAGATATATTTGACAAAGGATTTGTATCTGGAATACACAAAGAACAATAAATCAATAATAAAGTTAATGATAAGTAAATAATACAGTAATTAAATTGTATTAGAAATAAATAAAATAAAATAAATGATAAAAACATCTTAAAGTGGGCAAAACTCTTGAACACTTCACAAAAGAAGATATATGGATGACCAACAAGAGTTACGGTTCAATGTCATTCTTTTAACAATTAAATCACAAAGATATCACTTCACACACAATGGAATAGCAATAATTTAAAAGTGTGGGCAAAAATGTGGAATAACCATAACTCTCATACTTTACTGTAGGGATGTAAAAAAGTACAACCACTTTGGAAAACTGTGAACTAGTGTCTTATAAAGTTAAACATACACACATCCTATAATCCATTAATTTCACTCACTGGTATTTATCCCAAAGAAATGAAAATATCTCAGACTTACAAAACAAAAACTTGTACAGCAGTGTTCACAGTAGTGTCATTCATAATGGTTCTTAAATGGAAACAATTCAAATGTGCATCAACAGAAGAATTAATAAACAAATTCTTACATAAACATATAATAGACATATAATAGTCTTATATATAATAGATATATACATATAATAGATAATATAATAGACTTATAATAGCTTAGAAATTAAAAAAAATACTGATACATACAACATATTAATAAATCTCCAGAGAAAGGAGAAGAGCAGTGTCCCAGAGTGGGATGTAAGAGACTGAACAGGGTGAAAAGGATACCCATGTAAGCTTGTGGGGTGGGGTGGTGGTACAGATAAGAGATTGTTTGCACTCTGGATAACTGACAAAACAATTAAAACTATTAAGGATAATGTAAGACAGTTTCATCACTGGCAAAGAAGAAGTATATAGCTACAAAAGAGAGAACATTAAAAGGAATCGTGTGGTTTGGTATTGGACTTGGAAGTATTGATGTCAACCTGTGGTTTTCAATATAGAGAGGAGGTGTGAGATAAGTATAAAGATATAAATATATAAATGTATACACATATAAATATACATATACATATATTCTCCAGCTCTGTCCATGAAAAGGATCTGGGAACAGATATTCTAGTAGCAATAAGCATACAAAGTGCCTGGATCCAAATACCATTCTCCACTAAAGGAACTGGGGTTACTTGAAGAAATGGCTGATTCTAGGGTTGGGGCAAAAATATAAGTCTGAAATATCTTGCTGTATTAGGAAGCAAGAAAATGCTTAAAGAATATCAGGAGACATGGCCAAAAAACCACAGAAGTTACCCTAGCTAGATCAGGGACAATTTGACCATCAAAAGAAATAATGATAGTAATGGGTTATAACCCACTGAAAAAAAAAAAAAAACAGAAAAGTATGCATGTTCATATGGATATAAATAAATACATAAAGAAGTAAAAAAAAAAAAACATGGAGTGGAATATGTACTTGGTTTCAAAGTAACTCATCACAAAAGACTTAACTAATTTCAAAATATAAAAGACTAACATCACAGTGGAAAAGCCTGGCAGAGAGCATCTTAATTAAATGATCAAAATGACTATAATCAATAATGGGACAAAGGAGAGCGACCTATCACCAGATAAGACACAATGAGAACAACACAGATTTACTTCTGTGATATTCCTGCTAGTGTATTCCTGTGTGTAACCCGAATTTAATCAGAAGAAAAAAATCAAACTAACCCAAATTGAAGGACATTCTACCAAATGATTGGCCAGTAATCTTTATAGGAGTCAAGATCATGGAAGTCAAGGAAAAACTGAAGGAGACTAAAGACATTACAACTAAATATAACAAGTGAGGCTGAGTTGGATTCTTTTGTCGTAAAGAACATTGCTGAGACAACTGAAATGTCCATGGAGTCTCACATTAGATGTGTGTTTATTTTTTTTAAGATTTTATTTATTTATTCGACAGACAGAGATCACAAGTAGGCAGAGAGGCAGGCAGAAAGAGAGGAAGGGAAGCAAGCTCCCTGCTGAGCAGGGAGCCTGATGTGGGGCTCGATCCCAGGACCCTGGGATCATGACCTGAGCTGAAGGCAGAGGCTTTAACCCACTGAGCCACCCAGGCACCCCATCAGACTAGATGGTTTTAATGTACTGATGTTGATTATCTGACTTTGATGATTTTCTTGGATAACATCCTTGAATGTAGGAAGTTTGCACTAAAGTATTCAGGATTATGGATTATCAGGTCAGTAACTTCCTCTCAAATGATTCAGGAAAGCAAGTCTTTGTTTTGCACCTGCAAATTTCTACATTTGTGATTATTTTTAAAAATTCTTAAAGACAACTATGTAAAATAGTATATAAAGTACATTATAAATATGAAAATAAAAAACAAAACTGTGCGTAGTTTTACATAAAAACCTGTGAAAATATGCAGGAAAAACTTTAGATGAAGTGGGCTGCATTTGAAAAAAATGATTGGTTGGGGAACTTAAAAAGGATTCTTATTTGTGATTCAAAATATTTCTGTATTGCTTGATTTTTTAATACAATGAATAATGTACTCATATATTGCTTATATAAAATGGGAAGGAGGACATAAAACTGTCACTATTTGCAGGTGATATGATTATATACTTGGAAAATAAAATTAACTTGAAAACTACTAGAAGCAACAAGAGAATTCAATAAGGTAGTAGAGTAGAAAATTAGTATTCACAAATCAATAGATTTCACATATAAGGGAAACAAGTTACAAAGTGTAATAGAAAAAAAAATCCCATTTCTAATTGCAACAAAGAAAATGTATAGCTTTGTAGGGGGAAAACATAACAAGATGTTGGTTCTCCCTAAATTAATTTTAAAATGTACTGTAATCTCGAAAGTATCAACAGGACACTTTTAAGAACTAAAAAAAAGTTATTCTGAAGACTGTATGGAAAAACAAACAAACAAACAAAAAACCCAGGACAATTCTGAAAAAGAGGAACACTGAAAAGGAACTAAAACTACCAGATGTTAAAACAGATAATAAATTTTGCATAATGAAACCAGTGTGGTATAGGTGCAAGAATAGACAATGTAACAAGATAAATATGGAACAAAAAAAGATCCAGAGATAGACCTATATACAAGTGCATTTGAAATGACAGGGGACAAGATGGACTTTTCAATAAATAATGTCAAAAGAGCTTAATAGCCATCTAATAATTAACGTTATTTCAAATCTTCCATTTTATAATATGATAAATTCCACATCAATCAAATAATTGTCTAAAAAAAGTTTTCAAGTCTTCTTGAGCAAATTCCTTTACAAACTTGGAGCCTTTCTAGGATTCAAAATCTAGAAGCTATTAAAGAAAAGATAAATAAATAGACACACTCACTTCTATAAAAATAAAAACTTCTACTCAACTAAAAAACAAGACCAAAAGCAAAGTCAGAATATTACTAACTGAAAAAAGTATTTACAGTTTGTATTAGAAGTATAGTGCCAATCTTCTTAATAAAGAATAAAGAGCTTCTAGAAAACAAAAAGAATAAGACTCATAACTTAACAGTAAAGGAGAAAGGTGATGAATAGCTTCCTTCCAGGCAGGGGATGGGGAGAATTCCTTGAATGAAACACACACACACACACATACACACACACACACACACACACTCCCTTAAGCTTTATTCATAGTAATGGAAATATAAATTAAAACCAAACAAATGTTACTTTCCTCCTATCATGTAGGCAAAAATTCTAACCATTTAATGACATAATATGTTAGCAGAGCTTCAGGGAAAATTTTTTTATTCATTGCTTGATGGAACATAAGCTACCCCTATAGAAACAATATGATGGTGTTTATCCAAAGTGCAAATATGTTTACCATTGGACCCACCAACTCCATTTCTGAGAATGTATTTTAATCCCACATCTGCACACATAGGATGTAACGTCTGTGTTATTTACTACAATATTGTTTGTAATAACAAAGATTTGCCTGGTGATATCGATAGTCATCTTAAAAATACCACCAACCTGAAAAATCCATTAATTGGGGGTGACAAAATGAGTCATATTACATTCTTACAATGGAATATTTATATACTTGTTTTTAAAAAGAGGAGAGGTGAGGAGGACAAGAAGCTACTGATAAAAAATCATGATGTTGTTTTTTTAAAAAGCAAAGCATATAACCGAGCATGGTCTATTTTTTTAATTTTTTTTTTTGCAAAGAAAAGGAAAAATAAAGAATATGTTGGGTTTTATTTTTTTGTTTTTTGCTTTATTGATGTAAAGATATTCTGGATGAAGATAAAAATTACCACTAAAAGGAGCAATGGGTTTGAATGGATATAGGGATAGGAATAAATTTTCCCCATATTACTAATCTTAAGCTAATGAGAAGTGGGGTTATGCCATATGAAATTGGCAATAGGTAAGTATTCTGACCTATAAAAATGGTGATTTCTAATAGTTACTATTGCTGCTGCCATTTTACAGATTTTGAATGTATGTGAGAGTCTTGAACAGAGGAGATACTGATCTTATTGGGATGTTGTAATATAACCAATTACATTAACAAGTCAACATTTAAAAAGGTATCATCTGAGGAATTGGTACATTTCCTTTTATGGGATAATATTAATTCATCAGTTTTTGCTTTTTGCCTTGGCTAACAAGAATCTCAAATATTGACATTTAATGGTTGTCCTGTTTTCTCTTGCTCTTTTCTTCTTAATTTGTGCATACTTAAATTTTTTTTCTGTACTATTAAGTTTAATTATAAAAGGTGTAGCACAAAAATAATTGTTAAATAGCTGGTGACCATCCCTATCCAGTGGAAATGGAACATGTAATAGTCGTGGTACATAGATAAATTAAGCCTTGATTTCAGATAGTCACACAAGAGGTACTGAAGGTCTGTGAGGATACACTAATCAAAGAGTCAAGATATACACAACATTTTTTGTTGCCGCTTGGATCTCTGAAGATGTTTCCCTTGTGGCTGGAATAAGGACCGAAGATGTAAGAGACAAATTATTAAGAAGAACACTGGGGACTAAGTGAAGAATGTGGATTAAACATAAATAAAAATGCAGGTTGGACCTTGAGTTCAGAGGGCTGGAGAGACATAAGCTCTAATCCAAAGTTTTTAAAGTTTTTTTTGTACTCTGAGTGAGTATTTTCTCAAAATGATCATCATAAGCAGGATTGGGGCTGCAGCTCTCCCAGAAGCAGAAAGATAAAACTTCATTTCGCAATTCTAAGAAGCACTGTCCTAAACGCACAATCCGTTACTTCTATCTGTGGCTCAGAATGTCCTTTCCTTACGTGATGTTCTGATTTCATCAATGGTTGCAACCCAGTCTCAGATCCAAATGGTCTCTGGGAGGAAACTGCTCTCTTGCCTGATGTCATCAGCAGTCATCTTGTCAGGGTACACCAAGTCACCTTCAAGTCCCAGGAGAGAGTATGGGAATCAGCAAATAACTTCTCGCTCTCCCCACCCTTCCTTGAATGATAAAGTGGCCAGGGGAAGGAATAAAGAATAGGGAATTGGAGGGGAAAAGGAGGAAAGCATCAGCTAAGAAATAAAGAAATAAAGACTCTAAGTAGAAGGTCACTTAATCTGAGACAATTTTGGAAAGAGGTTCTCAGCATCTTTTTCACAAAACAAACTCAATACCCTAAGAGACACAAACATTGACCAAGAAGACAGGAAATCACTAAACTTAAATGTATATGAGCTACAGAGATACATTTTATTCCAAGAGCTACAAAAGGAATAAATATAGCCATTATGTAAAGCCCTTTCTACAAATCTGAAAATAAAGAAACATTTCAGAGAGGAAGGGAAGGAATGAAACACTGCCTGATTGGAAAAGACAAACAAGCAGATGTCTGATCCAGGCAGAAGGAAGACAGACCATGTGAGGATGGTTTAATTTACAGATTAACAAAATGCTGCAGCTTCATGTTTGCTCTGCTGTCTTTTCTTTCCCATGGTTTCTAGCTCAAGAAGTTGGTTCAACAAGCTTGTTTTGGGAGTTGAGAAACCAGGGCATAGATCTTATTTAAAAAAAGGTTTCAACCTTGATAAAGATGAAACTTAAATTTAGATCCACAATATTAATATTTTATTTCTAATCCCCACAACAAAGGGCACCTGCTTTTATCTCAGAAACAATTCAAGCCCCATTTTGGATTTGTAAGACATAAAGACAATTTCCTAGATTTATCCTTCATTTTAAAAAAATGGGGTGGGAAGAGAGAAATTAAGAAATTCTTAGAGCAGTAACAAAAACAACATCACAGATTTTCCTTTGGTATCTCTAGATCCCATGTCCTGGCTGCCCCATTTTGTTGGGAGGAAACAAGACTTGAGAGGTCTCATGTTAATTTGAAAGAGAAAGTCATTAAGTGCAAGGATGCCCATAGGCTTTGGCCAGCATCTGCTCTAGGATGCAGCTGATCCATTATGGAGAATTAAGAGACTGCAGTTAGGTACTAAAAGAAAAGAAGTCAATTTCTGAGAGGAGCCCAGTCTGTGGTATGATTCATTTGAGTTTAGTGCTTAACTGGAAGCTCTCAGCAGTGTTAGGAGTGAACTAATGTCCCTTTCTGGAAAAACTGTTCTATCATGCATTATCTCACAGTATAGACAGTGTCAAGTTTCCTGAGGTTTGAGATTCATACAATTTGGGGAGGGGGCTCTTTAAGAGAAAAAAACTAAAATATTACTACAAAACTTGTTAGAAAAGTGAATATTTATTTTGAATGGGTAAAACAATTACAATAAACTACAAACTTATCAAAGCTGATAGACATCACAAAATCAATATAAACACCATATTTTTACTAATTGCCTGACATATGCTATAATTCTTTTTCTTAGATTGCATAACCTTTGAATACTTCTTCATATTGGAAATTTTGTGGTATATTGTCTCTAAAGAGGTAACAGAAATATAACTCAGCCTGAAACATGGCTGATGAAATTCGTTATAGTACTGCTAGTTTTTTTTTTTTTTAAGTAAGCCTTACAACTTGCTATTGATAATGAGATGCAGTATGTTGGGATGCATAAAACATGGCTTTGCACCCAGGTGTACCACATCTTCAATACCTCTACAGGTTTTGTGCTGTAAATATAGATATTGGGATAAATTTCACACAAATTTCATCAAGAGAGAAAAAATGATCATGCATTGATAATTATATATGGTGAATTATTGAGTATATTTTTAACACAACTTCTGTTTTTTTCTAGGTATTAATGAGAACTAAATTCACCTCTGGAAAATTTACACATCTTATAGAGGACTTTCCCAAAAGACATTTGGCTCCATACTTTTCAAACATTGTTTCTCCTTCATTATCCATTACTCCATTATCCATTACTCCTTCATTATCCATTATCCATTACTCCATTACTCGAGTGTAATAGGACATGTTTATATCATGATACAACATATGATCCTGTACTTGTTTGTTTGTTTTACAGGTTTTAGGGAACTGGCATGGTGGGCAGTAGGATTATTCCTAGAAGCCATTCCTACCAGAACAGCTAGCAGCAGCTTAACTGTATGTGAACATTTGTAACCCACATACATACAGCCCACAAAACTCAAACTAAATGTATTCCCAACTCATCTTTCCTTGGTAGGAGCCTCAAAATTCCTGTGGCCACTACAACACCCCCTAGTACAAGGGGAAGGAAGAGTGACAGAAAGTTGATGTGAAAGGCAATGGTCTTACAATTGCAGTTAAAACATTTTGCAGTTTTTATGAAAACACTTGAATATGCAATCACATTACCAGATTTTCTCCCAGATCCCTGGAAGGAGCTCATCTGTGCAAGTAAGGGAGCTTTGAAGCTGAAGCTTTATTAGTTTCATGATAAACCCACATTTATACAGGAGCTACTGCCTCCTGTAGCCAATTTATGCTTGTATGTATGTCAGGTGTAACAGGTGCATTCATATCTACTCTGTCATTCGATTGTCACAACATTCCTATAAGGTAACAAAGTTATTATCAACATTTTAAGAAATGGGGCAATGAACTCAGAGTTTCAGTAACTTGCCCAAGAACACACAGCTAGTAAGCAATAGAGGATTCAACTGCAGTGATACCAACACCCAGTTGCTTAATAACTATCATCTATGTGGGCTGAGAGCAGGAAACATTGGTGGTTGGTGGACCCAGTTCTAACCGTCAGACTTAGAATGAGCATCCTTCAATGTCTATGCAGCTTTCTCTCGTCACTATCATCAGGCATACCAAATTCTTTCTTAGGCCCAGAGCACATCCACAGGCTCTACAAGACAGAAAGTTATGCACAGTAGACTTTGTTTTGTATTCCCATTCGATTTCAAACTTGTTTAACATTTTGACAATATACTATCCAAAGCACAGGAGTTCAGAAATTATAGGGATGATGTAGACAGTTGTAATTTTTCTGCAGATGCTAACAGCCCTCAGGTATCTGTAAACAAACCTTACTTTGGTTATTCAGAGAACAGAAAAGAACACATCTTCAAAAGACTGAAGTCACTTGAGGGGAGTAAACCTGAGACTAAGTGGAAGGAAAAAAGAAATTATGAAAGGAAGCATACAAAATAAATTAAGTAGTAATGTATCAGGCTATAAGGAGGAACATAATAACAAAAATAATCCAAAAAAAAGAATGAACATTTTTTAAATCATTAAAAAAAATCCTCTCATTGTCATCACAGCTGGGCCTCAGGGAAAAGCAGTAGCACTTTGCTTACATTTTACTCTCATGCTGTGGTCATAGAGATAATAAAATCAAGACACTCTTCAGTTTCCTACCACCAGACACAGAGAGCTACCATCATTTGCTCTGATCCTATCATCCTTTCCTCTTGTTCAAAAGACCAGAAGAACTATCTTTTCTTGCATTTAAGGCCATTTACTTTTTGGATTATCATACCAATGTGTGTAGTCAGAAATCTTACCTGGTCCATTTGTCTGTTTCTTCTATACTTGTGTTTTCCCTCTCACTGGAATAGTCCCATTAGCTTCACAATTGTTTTAGTTATCAGATTAGTACACGTATATAACATAAAAAGTCAAACAGTAAAATTAAACCTGTTAGGAGAAAGAGCGGTCCCTCCCCTACTGCCACTCCTGCTTCCTAGAGGCAAACTCGCCAACTGTCCAATCTTCCCTCTGGAACTTACTTTCCTCTTTCCAAAGTCCAAGCTTGCTGTTATGACTATTAAATTCTTAACCTAATTTTTTACTTTTTATTTTCAGATATTATTAATTTCCCACTAAGAAAGATCAGAGCGGGGCGCCTGGGTGGCTCAGTGGGTTAAGCCTCTGCCTTTTGCTCAGATCATGATCTCAGGGTCCTGGGATCGAGCCCCGCATCGGGCTCTCTGCTCAGCAAGGAGCCTGCTTCCTCCTCTCTCTCTCTGCCTGCCTCTCTGCCTACTTGTGATCTGTCAAATAAATAAATAAAATCTTAAAAAAAAAAAAGAAAGATCAAAGCATAAAATCACAATTTGTGGTTATGATACTATTCAGTGTATACAACATGATGCTGGTACAAAAACATCGTTCTCGGGTGGGGCACATAGTATGCTGATTTCATTCCCTCTCTGTAGGACTATTTTGGTTCCAGGAGTTAATGTTTTTATTTGTACATTTGTTTACTTTTCAGATTATCAATCACTAACTTATCCAAAACTGTCTCCGTAGCTCTCTAAATAAATGCAATAAATAGATGGAAAGTCAGATTTATGGGAATAAGAGCATTGAAATAGTAAATATGGGTAAATAGAAAATATTTTTCATTAATTTTCCTCTCTTTAATTTCTTTAAAAGTGCTATTCACTGTTTAGAACAATAACCATAACATGACATTGTATTTAGAACAATAACTATAACATGATAGAAGAATAACTATAACATGATAACAATAACTATAACATGATATAACATGATATTTTAGGGTTTATAATATATGTTGAAGTAAAGCATGTGACAAGAGTGGTGCAAAAGACTGTGATAAATGAAACAGTTGTGCATGTTTTATAGTTTACATGAAATGATGCAACACTGCAAGTAGACTGTGATAAGGATACATATTGTAAAGTCTAGAACAATGACCAAAAATGCAAAAAAGTATAGATTCAAAAGTAAAAAGAAGAAATAACACAGAATATGTAATAAAAAAGAAGAAATAGAATATTAAAAACTTAAAAACAAACAAACAAACAAAAAGCGCCTGGGTGGCTCAGTGGAGTAAGCCTCTGCCTTCAGCTCAGGTCATGATCTCAGGGTCCTGAGACTGAGTCCCACATTGGGTTCTCTGCTCAGCGGGAAGCCTGCTCCCTCCACACTCTCTCTCTGCCTGACTCTGCCTACTTGTGATCTCTGTCTGTCAAATAAATAAATAAAATCTTAAAAAAAAAAAATACAAAAAGCAGGAAAGGAGCAACAAAGGAACAAAAGACAAAGGAAATAAAGAAAAGCAATATTAAGACAACACGTAAATTCTAACATATCAGTAATTATATAATGTAATTTATAAAATATATTTTATAGTTTACACACACCAGTTAAAAAGCAGAACGTATTAGACTGGATAAAAAAATAAGACACAACTATACAGTGTCTACAAAAGACTCACTTTAGATATAAAAACACAAATAGGTTGCAATTGAGAGTGCCATTATATGCACCATGCTAATGTGTGAACTTTAGACTTCAAGACAGCATTCTGAGCGATAAAAAGGACTGTTTTATTATGATTAAAGATCAAGTCATTAGAAAAATGTAAAAATCCTAACTATGTGTGTATCTAATAAAAAGAGCTTCATATTCAAACACTGCCAGGACTCAAAGGAGAAATGAACAAATCCACAATTACAGTTGGTGAGAATATTTACTAGGCTACCGCTACCACTAGGACCCTGCATCGGTCTTAAACGTATGATTTCCTTTACTTTCTGCAATTTCCTAAGGTTACCTGGTTTATAGTAGCTTAAAAGAAAATACTTTTCAGCGTTTACTTCAATTCATGTATCATGGGAATGATCAGTTCCTAGAAAGTTTGAAATCATTTCCACATAAAGTCAACCCAATTCCAAGCCTTTTGTGGAGGTAATTATTTGATAATTTTTTCCACTTTTTTTCCTTGGTCTAGTCAATTTGGGCAATTTAGAACTTAAAAGGGTTTTCCCTGACTTAGTCCTACTGGGATTCTCTCACTTGGATTTCTATCCTCAAGAAAAGACACAGAAACACAGAGACACTACACAACAACAAAAAGCACTACCCTTCAGCTCTACTGTATTTCAGTAGGTTTTCCCCTGGGCTGTCACACTTATCCCTTTATAAAAAATGCTCTTCTTCTTCTATGCGGCTAACATTTGTGGACTGTGAGATGTGCTTCACAAAATCCTTTACTTCCCTTTCACAAGGCTTATATTTTATTATTGGTTTTATAGTAAACTCTATCAGAATAGGGCATTTCTCTCTCATTATTACATTTCGAGCTCGCACAACCTGCTGAATGAGATCATTGCTGAATAACTTTAACCTATTCCAATTGTCATACTACTTCTGCTAGATCTTTGTAATTTTCTTTGCCTTCTCTTTTTGGTGTCCTAATTGGGTTCTCCCCCACTGTGACACACACATATGTTTTAGAGGATATGTATGTAGTCTATTTTAAATTCTACCAGTGGATAGTTTAAGCTTCTTAATTTTAAAAAGTTCTTAAGTGTTTATAACTCAATGTTTAAAAATCAGTAAAAAAAATTTTTAATTCCCATTTATGCAAGAGGAAGAATTTTGTATTTTTATTTCCCAATTCCAGTTCCCCATCTTCCTCCTGTCTGGTTTCCTTTATATTTACAATAGATGACCACTCTAACATTTATAACATTTATATTTTTACATTTTATATGGTTTATACTTCCTTTTTTTTAAGATTTTATTTATTTATTTGACAGACAGAGATCACAAGTAGGCAGAGAGGCAGGCAGAGAGAGAGGGGGAAGCAGGCTCCCTGCTGAGCAGAGAGCCCAATGCGGGGCTCGATCTCAGGACCCTGGGATCATGACCTGAGCCGAAGGCAGAGGCTTTAACCCACTGAGCCACCCAGGTGCCCCTGGTTTATACTTCTAAACTAGTCAAGGTTCATCAGCAAGGCAAGAAGACCCCTCTGCAGGGAGGCTAATAGCTGTCTCCGTAGGTCATCCTGAAAGTGGGGGCGGAGGGCAGGCAGGGTTGGGAACGCACCAGGTTGGGGTCAGGGAGTTGTGGTCAAGTTTTACATTTATATTTACGTATGTTACAATAAGTTAGACTTCCTTCTAACAGTTTAATACTCATTGCCAGTCCTTATAAGCCTCAACTTCCTACGCTCAGATTAATTTTTGTCAATATTCATCATTGCCTACACTTTAGGGACTGTGTTAATACACCACTTCTATATAATTTAAATGCTAACATTAGAAGTGAATTATTACACAGCTAAGAGTTTTTGAGCAAGAATTTCTCTCACTGAAGTCTGGTCAGAGAAATAGGACTTTTAAAATACTTACTTCTTGGATGCTCACACTATCTATCTTTCCAATTTACAAGTCACCCATTGTGTCTGGGTTTGTATAACTGTTGATGAACTTTACTATATATTTTCTCATTTCCAAAATTCATTTAAAATATTTTAAAGTAATCTTTACACTCAAAGTGTAGCTTGAACTTACAACCCTGAGATCAAGTCACATCCTCTACCAATGGAATCATCCAGGCACTCCAGAATTTCATCTTTTTTAAAGAAAAGTGATTAATAGCTTTAGTCACTGTTTTCCAATTATGTCTTTGATATTATCAATTATGTAAAGATTTGTTACCCTTAACTCATCCTCTGTAAAGTCATGGTCTCCAATCTCAACTGGGCCATCCATGTATTTTCATATCTGTTATTCCAAAACTACTCTGGTCTTCTCGAACTTTTGAACTCAGCGAACTATGGCACAATAGTCAAATCCAGCCGAATACCTGCTTTTGTAAATAGTTCTAACGGGACACACCCAGTTTGTTTACATACTGTCTATGGCAGCTTTCATGCTACAATGGCATAATTGAATAGGTAAAATATTTACTATCTAAATCCTTTATGAAGTAAGTTTTCTGATCCCTGCTCTAAACCCATCACCTGCCCCCTTTATTCTGAATAGTTGACTTCACAAGGAATGAGACATAAAATATCAACTTTCAGACCAAAACAAAACAATGTATAAGTCTGACTCTGCATCCATCATTTCTCCCTTGCACGTTAGGAGCAATCTTCCTGTCTGGTATCTAATTCCATTTCTCTTCTCTTCTGACTAAAAACCTCAGTAATCCCATCTGTTTTCTACTTTCTGACTCCTTGCCGTTACCTTAATATACACAACTTCTCCTAGCATAGAAGAGATCAAAGTAAGAAACTGATCCTAAACCCTAACCCATAGCTAGTTTCTTCCCTGCTGTTTTCGCCGAACATCCTACGCCGTTCTGTACTTGGAGCATCCATTTTCTCACTCCAATCCCACCTACTTCTTTCCCCACTTCAGACTCTTGTCAGATCCTCTTTCAAATACTGAATTCATTTTCTAACTTCCTACTTGATGGGTCAGCATTTGACGCTGTTAGCCATTTCTTCTCGTGAAGCATTGTTTTTTCTAACTTCTGGGATGGGTCACTCTTCTGGTTTTATCTTTGTGACCATTCATTGTCTTTTGTAAAAGCTACTTTCTCTATTCTTGTTTCTTCCCTATGCTTTTTACTAACCTGCATGCACCGATTATCTTCTTTATGTTGAGGATTCCTGACTTGATAACCCAGATCACTCTCATGTCTAAGATTCACATACCCAATCAGAATGTCCAATAGGAATCTTAAGCCTAACAGGCTCCAAATCAAAATAATTGCTTTTCTCTCAAAGCTGCTGTTACCCTTGTGATTACTTTATCAGTGAATGGTACTACCCTCCATCCTGTTGCTCAAATACAACACCCAGGGGTCACTCCTGAATCCTGTCTGTTCCTTCTACCATATGTAATTTATTTCCAAGCCCTCACAGTATTTTCTCACAGATTTCTCCCTTTTTTTCCATTTCAGAGCTCCTGGCCTAGCAGAGCACGAGCATTCCTCATCTCTTCAGAACTTTCCTTACCTTCTCCTCTAGGCCCCTGCAGTTCATTTGAAGATTGATAGATTATTGATCATGACATAACCACACTTAAAATCCCTCAAGTTAAAACTTGACTCCTCTGATTTCTTCAAAAAAATCATGACCATCATCTTCTGGTTTATTCTTTCCTTCTCTTACATGTAAGGATATAGCCATGTTCATCTTCATTCCCATACACATTCTACATGAACTTTGGTTCAACCTCTGGGATTTCACATAATGGGGTGGATGATACTCCCACTAAGCTGCCTAACTTCCACTTAATTTCAATTTAGATATCATTTCCTCAGAGGGTATCCGGGATCTCCATCACCCTCCCAGATTAGGTGGTACTCTTGTACTCCTATCACAATTCACATACATATTATATAACTGTGCTTTCTTCAAGAATACACTTATGAGGATATGAGCTATTTATATTTTGTTTGTATTACCAAGTTTGGTATAATGCCTGGCACTCTATTTAATTATCTGGATATAGAAATTAAACTGAATCATCTTTATTTTCATCTATTCTTGTCTTTGTAATCTGGGAGCACTTATGAGCTTTGTCTTCTATTGATTCAAATTCCTGCTTTGCATCTCTGGTATTTATCAAGTTTGATGCATCTAATTTTGTTCCTCTTTTTCAGCTGCACGTCATTTTTATTTTTTCTCATTTCTGCCCATTCCATTTTCATGAATTGCACAACTTTTTAGCTAAAAACTCAAGCACATTCTAACAACCTGCCATAGCAATAAATTTATTTTAGAGCAAAGTTAAGTATCAGAATTGTCAGGACACTGTTTTTTTTGTTTGGTTTTGGGGGGGGGGTGTGTGCGTGCATGCGCACAAGCATGCACATGTGAGTATGCTGTACTGTTATTCCTAAATCCTACAATTGTCTGGCTATATCTGAATCCTTCATAAAAAAATTATGGATGTAAGGCAACAGAAGAAGAGGTGAAAAGGCAGCATTCATAACAGAAAGGACAAACCTTTTTTGCCACTATCCCTTGCAGATACAAGCAAACCTTTCTGATACCAAAAAAGTAGCAACAACGTATCACACGCAAGATTTCTACCAGTGTGTCTTCTATTTAAAAGTGTGACCAAATTAAAATTGAATGGATATTGAAAAAAAAAAAAAAAAGTAGTGATCAAAACAAATACTACTTTTGGTATTCTCTTAGAAATAAATGATTCTTGGGTGGTAGAACTAAGGAAACACTACATTCCAATGTTCTAAAAAATATATATTCAGAATGCTTACTGTTGCAGAGTAGAAAGGGAATGGTTATACATAATTCATTTAAAGTTTAGAATATAACCACTACCTGTCCTATATTACTTTAATTGAATAGACAATGTTCTTAAGTTTTTAGGCGTTCCTTTATTCTTCTAAGGGTAATGTAGTGTGTGTGCACATGTGTATATGTGTGTTGGGTGTATGGAAGGTTTTTCCACTATGCATTCATACTGCCACTTTGGCCACAATTTTTATGCACTAATTGTGTTACTGTTATTAAACGAGGCCAGGAATGCATTGCCCCAATTTTGCCCTTTTTGATGGCAGCAAATAATTAAGTGGTCTGTTAATAACGAAGAAGGAACAGAAGGACCAGGGAGAGGTGATCTTTAAGTACTACATTAAAGCTACAGGACATTAGCATAAATCTTTCAATACTAATGCATACATAAAAGCAAATATAGGTATATCTCACAGTTAAGGAATAAGTCTTTAGTAGGTTCCAAAAAATACTAGTTTTCCAATGTAGGAGAATTAACTACTACGCATAATTTAAAGTTACTACATCAAACACATGGCTCTTTTGCAAAACATTCATAGGAACTGAAAATGAAAGAGTTCTTATTTTCAAATAAACACAAAATAAACCAATTAATTCTGAATAAGTAGTAACAACTTTATTTTAACTCAACGTGCTGAAATGCAAAAAATATTTTCAGCAACAAGATACAAAAAGTATGTATCTCATCATTAACATCAGCTGATTAAAAATGAGGCTGAAAAGTTCATATAAGTCTTTACACATTTGAATCTTGAAAATCAAGTGCCCCCAGAACTAATTTTTAAATAATTTTAGCAGAATTTTATTTTCAAAAATGGGACTCACTGAAGTTATATCTTCATTCTAAAAAACTGGATGTGAAATTAACTGGGTTACAGTATACAACGATAAACTCTAACAAACAGAAAAAGATTTAAATATAAGAATTCCTTTTTAAACATGAAGTCCACATACTGCAAACAGAAGACACGGTGTGGTGATTTCATTCCTAGTGAAGAGGAGTCTTGCATATGATAGGCACTCAATATTTGTTCAACTAGACCTAAAATTGACATCATCCCATGAACACTTAAAGTAGAGCTCATAATTTGTATAAAGGAGGCTTACAAAAAAAAAAAAATACTCTTATGTGTTGAAAGTGCTGTTTTTATAATCTGAAAACAGTAAAGCCCACTCATCCACCTCCTTTCGCAAGAATACATTGAATATTTTTATTTTATGCATCAAAGAGCAAGAATGTACAAGTCAGAATAATTCATCTTTCAAATACCTTGCTAGGAAGAAAGCTTGTTGAGTTGGATTTTAACAAAACAATTTACTGAAGTCTCTAGTGTTCTAATTTAGTAACACTGGGTAGCATGTATGAGCCACATTTTTATAAAAACTTTTACTTAGGTTTTACATTTATGCACAAAACTTAAATGGGTAAATAAATCAGTAATTATGCTTTTGGCAATTTAAATTCTAACTTAGGTCTAGTTTAAAAATAAGCTAATAATGTTCACGACAAGTTTTTAAGATATCTTTGTGAATATTTAAAAACTTAACTTTAAACTTGATGTCCTAAAAAGGCACTGTTTTCACATTTCATCATGCAGTAAATGGTCACATTTTTGAAAATTATAATTTCCTATCAACTGCCCCCCAAAATAAAGCTCATTTAATGAAATATTTCAACTAACCTGAATTTTCAACATTTAACTGAGTCCTATTTTCAGAAATTCACTCTTCTGAACATACCACACGCAAGTCCAAGCAAACACAAGTACGTGTACACACACACACACACACACACAGACCCAGATGACATAATACATGCATGGTTCTCCAATTACTATTTCAAGACAATGACACACGAATATTCAAGGAGGTAACAATGGCAAGCCATAACATTATGGCACCTTCATATTTGTGCTCTAAATACCAATGTATGTTAAAATTTAAAAACGAAAAAGGCACAAATACAGTATTTCTGTATCTCAAGCTAATGAACAGCTCTCCAATGGTTACTTTGATAACATGTAACATTTAAAACCAATCACTACTTTTCTAAGGAAAAGCTCTGTTTAGGTGACAAAAGGGAAACAAGAGCAGGCTAATAAAAGGCAAAATTGTTCAGGACAGACAGATCCTGTCCCTACTGAAAACAATGTGTGTAGTTTCAAAATGAAAAAAAGGCTATTAGAGCACTCACATCAGAATACATTTTTTTTTCACTGCCTCAAGAACCCACAATACCAAAAAAAACAAAACCCCATAATAAATTAAAAAAAAAAATAAATCAACTATGATATGATTCTGTTAGTATAATGGTAGGCATTATATAATCTGAAAAGTGGACATTTCTACGAATGTGTATCTCCTCACAGCACAGTGTTTGACGTTTTTGGTACAAAATGTGCTACCAAACTTAGAACAAAACCAAAAAACAATTTTATAATAAAAACCTTAAGATCTGCAATAAACACTAAAGTAAGTAGGTAGGAGCAAGCTGCAGTGTTCATTATATGGGTGTTATTACTGAAGTCACTATCGTTAGAAATGTAGATATAAGCATTGAATTAATTCACAATGAGCCTGTGTATATTTGATATAAATGGATACACCAGTACTTTTTTGAAAACAAGGTTCTCAGGTTCTAGCCTGAGGAATTTTGTTTTAAGACCTTGGAAAAATATTAAAATCTTAACATGTATATGTATGTGTGTGTATAAAATTTGTACATTATAAATTTAATGGATTCAATCTAGTTAAGGAAGGGAGGTTCTACTCCCTACAGTATTCTTACATAGGATGGAGTCCAATAACATGTAAGAATCCTTCTATCCCAAGGGATTTTTCCAGTTTCAAATATAAGTTAACATAAGAAAGATTCCCATTAAACTACACAGAAAGAAATGAAGCTATCTGAAAATATGATCTTTTCAAACTATAGTTTGTTGTGGATTAACAAATGCTTATTTGACAGTGCTTGCTTAATGTAAGTATGAATCACTCTTTATATATTAAGATTGCTTCAGTGACTACCTAACAAAGAGATAACAAAAACGAAATCTATTTTAAAACCTCAGGCTTCATTTTTCTCCTTTTGTCCTAAATTCAAAAATTAAACAAACACATCATACAAATTTTAATCTGGGGAATAAAGTATGTACGTGAATATATAGGTATATGTGTTTTTTTTCTAGTGACACTTTTTCCCTTGTGGTCAAGTATAAATCTTGCCTAAGAAGCATACTGTCACTATCATAGAAAATCAAATGCAGTGACTTGCCACTGATCACTCCTACTTCTCTGGGATAATGCACCAGAACAGACCTCCACTATGAACAGAGCTATCCAAACACTGAACATGTGTATGTGTTTAAAGCTAAATTCATTTATAATAAAGAACTGGCCCATGAAAAGCAGTTTATAAATAGTTTATCCTGTTCACATTATGCAGAATTTCAATATCATCCACAATGTTAGTACAGTAACTGAAACAGAAAGGAGAAAGCTAGGGGGGAAAAAAGGTTCAGAGTGTGGCCTGACATATTTCTAAGGGCTCTCTCCTTTAGCCTGCAAATAATATAAGTTCACTGTTTTCAGGAGGAGAGTAGAGTATCCAGGATTTGTTTATTCAGTTGCCTTCTCCAAAGTGTGATAAGACAGGAATAAATTCAATAATAAATATCTGAAATTTAAACCAATTTAACTATAATCAAGGATATCGTTCTTATCTATTATCATAAACATCCCAATTGCCTCCATTGGTCTTAAAAAATTCTTTCAAAAGTTAAGACACAATTAATTATACCTTATTAATACCATCAAAAACAAAAAAAATATATGTACCATTTAGCATACAAAAGTTACACATTAAAAGTGCATATATATCTTTCTTAATTGGCCCACTCCTTAAATTTACATTTGGTCATCCTTACTTTCAACATGGACAGAATTCTTCATATAAATGTATGTCACTATAAATTAAAAAAATTAATTCAGCATAAAACATGCTTTCTTTTTATTGAAATCTTAACCTCAATCAGTTCTCAATCATTGTAAACTTGAATAAATCCACAAAAAACACAAGCGAAAGTTTGTTATGCTTTTCTTAGTTTGTTGGACAGTCAACACACAGACAAACATCACAAATTTTACTAAAAATTTGGGCCAACTCATTGCATATTTGCCCCCTGAAATGAAAAATAAATTAGAATTGAAGCAGTGTATTGCCGTAACTTACCTTGAAGGTAAGCAGGTTCTCCTATATGTATAGAACTTAGACTGGAGACATTATCAGTAATCTCCAATTCAAGTGCTTTTAAGAAGAACCTAGTTTTAAACTTTGAGACAGCACAGGACAAACCCTATAAAATTCATTTTGCTTTTTTCTCAAACTAATGGAAGATCCTTTTGAAACTTAATATCTTCAGTTATCAATATTACTGCATTATGGACCTAGTGCAATCCTGCATAGCCTTAGTCAAAATGACAAGGCACAATAAAAAAATTAAAGTATTATATGAACAAGAGAAGTCACTGAAGATAATTTAAGGCCTTGAAGTGAATTAGAGTATAATCAGTCTAATTTAAAGCTGAAGAATAAACCATAAATTATCCACCTGAAATGCAAGCAATATGCTTTTTCAGCTTCTGTTCTGTGGACAAGACAACAGAAACAACTCTTGCTTATGGTTTGTATATTAGAATCCTTCTGGACCTGGAGGAGTAAAAGTCAATTCCATTTTTCTACAGTTCATGGAAGATTTCAGGACTGTTTTAGCCGTTTGCGTGGAATGCCAAACTGTGGACACTGTGCAGACGCTAGTGCTCGGAAGGCTTCTGCTACTAAATGAGGGTGAGACTGAATCATGGACTTCCACCCTGATGTTTCCATTATGTCCGCTGCTTGGCTGAAAAATAAAGTTATGTTATGTTTATTAAAGAGTACTTTTCAAAACACATTATTATTTTTAAAACTTACAAATTTCAAAATGTTTTAAACACTTCATTTCTCTATGTCATCAGGCCCCATGAATTCATGAAAATACCATCTTCACCTTACTGGTATTTTATGTTGCAACAGAAACTCTTAAATTCTTCTGGAAGTTCTATACTCTGGAATTATGTTACACTTTTCTACATAGTCCTAACTCCCATTGTTACCATTTGTGTATCAGCTCTTTCAATAGCTCTTTTCCCGGGCTGTTACACACAGGTTTTCTCTAGAGTTCCAACTTTTGCCCTCTGCTCTTCTCCTTCTACTTCAATACTATCAACTCCTACTAATACTTCAGGTGTTTTTTCAATAATTCCTCAAAAAGGCTTTCTTCCCCTAGCTTAGGTAAGGTTCTTTTGCTATATGCTTGGATGGGTATGTTATATAGTATCTATTGTTACACTTTATTTCAATTACTTATCTAATTCCAATTTGCCTCCTGCTAAGCTATAAACCCCATGAAGGCAGGGGAACGTTCATCATGTTCACCACTATATTCTTTGTATAAGCATAGTACCTAGGGTATTTACTGGATAGTAAATATAAATACCTGTCAAATGAATGATTACCTACTGCTTCATGCTTCTATACTTTGGACGGAGCTATCCTTTCTGTTCACAATGCCTGTTATTTCCTTCTCAGTTTTATTAATTCCTATTCGTGTTTAAAGGCTCAGAAGTCATCTACAGAAAGCCATACCTAAACCGTCCAATCTTTATCCAGTGCCCTGTACATATCTTCCTTTATCATATTACTTACCACATTATAATAACATATTCATGTACTTAGTTTTTATCAATAGATAAATTTCTCAAGAGAGGATTTTTCCTAATCATTTTTATATGAAACTCCTTAGCATGGTGTTTGAGACACAAGAGTACTAGGTAAATGTTTGTGGAACTAAACAGTAGCTAATAACAATAAAACAACTTTTTTAATTTGCCTGACATCATACTACCTCTATGTCATTGTGTTTATAATTTTAACTAATTGTTCAGAATCACAAAGATACCTATCAATATACCTGGCATTTTCATTTATTTAATTCAACAAATATCTATTGAAGATGTGCATCTACAACAGCTTCTCCAGGGGATGTGAAATAAACCGGCATTTGTTGACAGTGGAGAAAAGTTGTTCAATGTAATATTTTCTTAACAGAATACAATTAGAACTTGAAAGTGGCTAAGTACAAAGGATCACAAAATTATCATTTACTGCTAATACATTATATTTTTGATTCAAATGGATTTTTTAGGATCAAATGCCATGATGATAATGTATTACCACACAACAGTCAATATACAGAACAGCCAATAACTTAAAAGTGGTCATACATGAAAACAATGGGAAGTAATTAAATGGTCAACACTCATTTTATCGTCTCTAACACTGTCTTTTTTCACTTATCAACTTTTGATAATATGTGAAAATGGAACTGAATAGTTTACAGGTAAAACCTAATCAAAAGCAGGAACAAATTCTTTACACTATCAACTCTTCTTTGATTTAAAAAATTATAAAACGTAGACAAATCATTCTAAAAATGAGAGAAGAAAACATAAGAAGGGAATAATAATTTCTAGTAGTTCATACTCAGAAGGCCCGGCTTAGAAACATGTAACAACTATCACACCTCTTACAGTTTTACCAGAGAAAGGAAAGACCAAATTGAACCAGCAGCTAGTCTAAAATACTGTATGATTCAAGTTACTTGGCTAACCTAAGAAGCAGTGGATGAACATTCAAATGTAAAGACTTTCTAAGCAAATCTGGAGGAACACGCCTCAGAGGATAAAATGAGTATTTCCCACATTTTTAGAAATGCTTTCTGAAGGGGCCCTAGGGAAAAGATCTTCAATAGCCATTGAAATACCTGGACTCAGTTATATACTATAAGCATATGTGCATAAGAAATTAAAATGTCGATCCCAGTTCACATTAGAAGCTGATCTACAAGAAAGCATAGCCTCAAGAATCCACTAAGTAAAATTATTAATTTTTAAAATAACTGGCAGTTTACTTCATATAACTAATATCTGGATTCATACTTATGTAGATGAGCAAAAGGCTATGCAAACACTTAATTTCATGTATGCAGATCAACTTTAAGTCAGAAACTGATGTCATCTTACTTGCTGTTCCAGTTTTTCCCATCTTTACACCCAAGCTGTCGAAGTACACTGCACCTGCATTGAAGATTTAAACACACTTAAAAAAAAGTCCGGTGAAAAAATGTTGAAGGTGTCACACCCACTGAAATACAGGCATAGCTTACCTATTAATAAAGTCTATGGCTTGTGCTTTCAACTGTTCTGCGCTGTGCAAATCTGCAAGGACAAGGGTATCAGCAACATTTTCTACTGAGAGGTTACTACACAAAGCTTCTTCACACATGACCTTCAGCCGTTCCAGTGCGTACTATCCAAAAGGAAAACATAACAATTAAACATTTACTCAAACTACCAAGTTTTAAATACTTGGTATTTGTAATTTAGAAAACACTTGGTATCTGTAAACTAGAAAAAAAAGTTAAAGTACATTATACTCTGAACTGAGAATTAAGAAAAAGACTTTTATTTTTAAAAAGATTTATTTATTTTTTTTTTTTAAATTTTTTATTTTTTTTTAAGATTTTATTTATTTATTTGACATAGAGAGAACACAAGTAGACAGAGAGGCAGAGAGCCTGATGCGGGACTCGATCACAGGACCCTGAGATCACGACCTGAGCTGAAGGCAGAGGCTTAACCCACTGAGCCACCCAGGCGCCCAAGATTTATTTATTTTTGAGACAGAGAGAGAGAGAAAGAGAGAGAGCGTGCGCGCAGAGCGTGCGCGCAGAGTGTGCGTGCACGCGTGAGCGCGCATGAATGGGGGGTGGGGACAGAGGGAGAAGAAGACTCCCCACCGGGCAGAGAGCCTGATATGGGACTGGATCCTAGGACTGTGGGATCATGACCTGAGCCTAAGGCCGATGCTTAACGGACTGAGCCACGCAGATGCCCCTATGACTGAGAATTAAAAAAACCCTCAAAGTTATTTTAACCTAATATTAAGAAGATGCTCTTGAATGAATATTAAGAAGATTAATATTAAGAAGATTCTCTTGAATGAATTCAAGAGAAAGACTAATTTTCTTTAGGAAATTTCAATTTATGCAAAATACATACTGTCAATTTTTTTTTTTTAAAAGATTTTATTTATTTATTTGACAGAGAGAGAGATCACAAATAGGCAGAGAGGCAGGCAGAGAGAGGGGGAAGCAGGCTCCCTGCTGAGCAGAGAGCCCGATGCGGGGCTTGATCCCAGGACCCTGAGATCATGACCTGAGCTGAAGGCAGAGGCTTTAACCCACTGAGCCACCCAGGTGCCCCCCTACATACTGTCAATTTTTAAAACAGTTTTATTCTTTTAAAAAAATCTTTCTTGCTCAATACTCTTAATGAGTGAATTTCTCTTCTCTATTTTAAACGCCGAAGTGTACCAGGCAGTACCTGTATGTTGCCACTGCTCAATCTTGAAGAACGAATTATAAAGCTGAAAAAATCATTTTTTTTTTAAAAGATTTTATTTATTTATTTGACAGAGATCACAAGTAGGCACAGAGGCAGGCAGAGAGAGAGGGGGAAGCAGGCTCCCCGCTGAGCGGAGAGCCAGATGCGGGGCTCGATCCCAGGACCCTGGGATCATGACCCGAGCCGAAGGCAGAGGCTTAACCCACTGAGCCACCCAGGCGCCCCTGAAAAAATCATTTTGATAACTTCTTTAGTTATTATTACGACTTTAGCAGCTTTACTGAAGTATAAGTGATATATGGCAAACTGCACATATTTAAAGTTTATACTTTGGTAAGTTTATAACATATAACCATTATTAAAGCATGACATTGAACATATTCATCATCCCTAAAAGTTTCTTCCCACCTCTTGGTAATCCTCCCCTTTCACCCCACCCCAGGCTAAAACTCTGATGTGCTCTCTACTGCTATAGTTTGCATTTTCTTGAGTCTTCCAAAAATGGAATCATATAATTTGTACTCATTTTTGACTGGCTGCTTCTACTCAGAATATTTATTCTGAGATTCATGCATGTCTGCTATTTTATCAACAGTTCAATGTTTTTTATTGCTAAAAAACAATTCCATTGCATAGAGACATACCATATTTGTTTCTGCATTCCTCTGTTGATAAACATTTGGGTGTTTCCAATTTTTAGCTATTACAAATAAAGCTTCTATAAATATTCACATACAAGTCACTGTATGGGAATATGCCTTTTTTTCTCTTAGATAAAATAGTAGACTCACTAGATCACATGGTGTGAAACTTTTAAGAAGTCACCAATCTTTCAAAGTGGTTGTAACATGTTACATTTCCATCAGCAGTGTATAAGAGTTCTAACTTACACATCCTTGACCATACTTAATGTGGTCTTTGTAATCTCAGTTATTACAATACATGTGTAGAAACAACACATATGGTTTTAATTTACCTTCCCCTAATAACTAGTGATGTTGAGTATCTTTTGATATAGTTAACTGACATTAATTGAGAAAATGTCTGTTCAAATATGTTCTCTATTTTTAGAAATAACATTGTTGGGCACCTGGGTGGCTCAGTCAGTTAAGCATCAGCCTTCAGCTCAGGTCATGATCCCAGGGCCCTAGGATTGAATCCTGAATCAGGCTCCCTGCTCAGAGGGGAATCTGCTTCTCCCTCTAACTGCTCCCCCCTCCCCCGGCTTGTGCTCTCTCTCAAATAAAATCTTAAAAAAAAAAAAAAAAAAAGGAAATACATATTTTCTTTAAAAAAATATTGTTTTCTTATAATTGAGTTTTGGCAGTTCTTAATATAGTTTGAATGCAAAAGTCCTTTAGCTGGGGTGCCTCAGTCAATTAGGCAGCCAACTCTTGATTTTGGCTCACATCCTGATGTTAGGGTTGTGAGATCAAGCTCCACATCAGGCCCCATGCTCAGCAAGGAGTCTGCTTGAGATCCTCTCGCTCTTCCTCTGCCCCTCCCTCTGCTTATGTGCCCTTTCTCTCTTTAAAATAAATAAATAAATCTTAAAAAAAAATAAAGCCTTTTAGCAGCTATATTCTGAATAAAAGCTGCTAACTGTATAGATGCTTTGCAAAGTATTTTCTCCTAGTTTGTGTCTAGTCTTTTCATTATGTGTTTTCTGAAGTTTTAGAACTTTACTTAAGCCTAATTTATCAATTTTTCTTTTATGTATTATGTTTTTTGATGTGATAGCTCAAAAGTCTTTGCCTAACACAAGACTATGAAGACTTTACCCTATGTTTTCTCTTCAAAGTTTTAAGTTTTAGATTTATAATCCATTTTGCATTACTTTTTGTATTTGGCTTAAAGTTCATATAAGAAATTCTATTTTTTTTTCTTTCAGGCATATAGATATCCAATTGTTCTAGTATCACTTGTTGAAAAGACTATCCCTTCTTCACTGAATTGTCTTTTCACCTTTACCAAAAATTAGGTAACAATATATGTAACAGTCTATTTCTGTACTTTCCATTCTGTTCCAATAAGTTGTCTATCTTGTAACCAATACACTTCTTAAATCCTGAAGCTTTACTTATTTTTTAAAAATATTTTATTTATTTATCTGAGAGAGAGGGAGAGGGAAAGAGCATAAGCAGGCGGAGCAGCAGGAGAGAGAGAAGCAGGCTCCCTACTGAGCAGGGAACCTGATGCCAGAGCTTGATCCCAGGACCCCAGGATCACGACCTGAGCCAAAGGCAGACGCTTAACCGACTGAGACACCCAGGTGCCCCTTAAATCCTGAAGCTTTATAGGAAGACTTGTTATCACGCAGTTTTAGCCTTTCACTTTGATCTTCTTTTTCAAAGTTATCTGACTGTTCTAGGCTCTTGCACTTGCATGTAAATTTTATATCCACTTGTCAAAAAACAAAACAAAACAAAAAAACCTGCTAAGGACATGTTGGTTCTACTAGTGAATTTTAAGAACTGAAATTTTAATATTGAGAATACTAATCCATGAACAAAAGAAAATTTTTTTAAAGATTTTATTTATTTATTTGACAGACACACTGAGAGAGGGAACACAAGCAGGGGGAGTGGGACAGGGAGAAGGAGGCTTCCCGCTGAGCAGGGAGTCCAATATGGGGCTTGATCCCAGGACCCTGGGATCATGACCTGAGCCAAAGGCAGTCGCTTAATGACTGAGCCACCCAGGCACCCCCAAAATTTCTCTTTCTATTTATTCAGGTAGTCCCTGAATTTCACTTATCAATATCTTGTAATTATCAGTTCAGTCTTTTGACATCTTTTGCCAGATATATGCCGATATATTTAATATTTCTGATGCTACTGCAAATGTCATTTTTAATTTAAATTTTTATTGAGATAGCTATAGGTTCATGTGTAGTTTTAAGAAATTAATAGATTCCAGCTTGAGAGAAATACGGCAACAGAGTAGGAGGACTCTAGGCTCCTCTTGTCCCACAAACACAACTAGGTAACTATCAGATTATCCTAAATACCCCAGGAATAGACTAGAAGACTGAAAGAACAAACTCCACAGCTAAAGGGAGAGAAGAGGCCACAATGATAAAGGTAGGAAGTGTGGAGACCTGGTTTAGCGGAGAATGGATTGTAAGTGCTGTAGAGGGGAGGGAGTTGCAGTCATGGAGAAGGATGAGGAAGAGAGGAGCGCACAGAGGAATTCAAAAGGGAATGTTTCTCCAAAAATGATGGCTTGTAAAATGAGAGGACTTGAGTTTCATGACTTCTTGCAATAAGTGGGGCTAGAGTTCTGTGGGCTTGGATAGGATAGAGTTTGGAGGGTAATGCCCTGCTCCTGGACAGAAGGCAGACAAAAAACCCAGGGGTAGGTTATGTGGAAACAGCTAACTGAAGAATGTTTGGGACACATCAGGGTCACATTATTTGCTCTTCTCTGAGGATATCCCTGAGAGGCAGCATTCACAGCGACACTTCTCCTAGAACAAAGGAGCTAGTCAGTGCCAGTTAACTCCCCCACCCCTCAGCATAAATACAGACCCAGCACTGCATCCACATTGGCTGCCTTACTTGCTAACACCAAGCCCCACTCCGTTGCACTCCAGGAGGACCACCTTTCTCAGTCAAGCTTCTGTCAGTCCCAGCATAGCAGGCCCTTCCCCCAGAAAATCAGCACAAACCCAGCCCATAGTTCTGCAGGGCCTCAGTTCCAGACGAAGCAGTGTCAGGTCACATTTCACAAACAGCCCAGAGCATAGCTAGTTAAAATTTGCCACATCTACATTAGGGATGAAACATGGCCTCCAGCAAAGGAGGAGAGTCTTGTGGACAACTGGCTTAAAGGACAGAGTAACCAGAATACAACAGTGGAATGCAGAACACACTCGAGATGTGCCCTGGAAGTGCCAGGACCTGGGCACTACATAACTTCTTCTTCATTAGGCCATTACTTTCAGGAACAGGAGATATAACTGGCTTTTCTAACACAGAGAAGCAGGAGACAAAATGAGAAGATAGAGAAAATTACCCAAAGTGAAGGAACAAGATAAAGTCATGGCCAGAGATCAAAGTGAAACCGATATAAGTAACATGCCTGATGGAGAATTTAAAGCAATGATCATAAGGATACTCACTGGACTTGAGAAAAGACTGGAAGATCAGTGAGACCCCTAGCACAGAGATAAAGGAATTAAAAAAGAATCAATCAGAGATGAAGAATACAATAAACAGGATCAGAAACAGGCTTGATGCAATGAACAGAAAGCTGAAAAAAGCAGAGGAACAGATTAGTGAGCTAGAAATAATGGAAAATAATGAAACTGAATGAAAGAGAAAGAATTACACAACATGAGAAGACTTAGGAACTCAAGTTGTCTCCATCAAATGTGTAACTCTCCTATTTTAAGAGTCCAGAAGAAGAATAGGGAGCAAAGCGGGCAGCAAATTTACTTGAGGAAATAATAGCTAAAAATTTCCTTAATCTGGGAAAGGAAACAGACCTGCAAATCCAGGAGGCATAGAGAATTCCCATGAAAATCAACTAAAGCAAGCCCATACCAAGACATATTATAACTATGTTTGCAAAATATAGTGATAAAGAAAAACTCTTAAAAGCAGAAAATCAAATGAAGTCCTTAAAAGGGATGACCTATATAAGGCTAGCCAGGGATTCCTCAACAGAAACTTGGCAAGCCGGATGGGGGTGGCATGATATATTCAAAGTGCTGAGTGGGAAAAATCCGTAGCCATGAACAATCTATCCAGCAAGGCTTTCACTCAGAATAGAAGGAGAGAGTAAGAGTTTCCAGAAAAACAAAACTAAAGGAGTTCTTAATCACTAGACTGGCCCTTGTAAGAAATATTAAAGGGTACTTTGATTGCAAAGGAGAGTCCAAAAGTAACAAAAATAAAAAAGGATCAGAAAAAATCTCCAAACAATGGCAGAACAAGTAATAAAATGGCAATAAATACATTGCTATTAATAACTGCTTTGAATGTAAATGGACTAAATACCCTAATCAAAAGACACAGAGTGTCAGAATGGATTAAAAAAACAAGACCCATATATGCTGCCTATAAAAGATTCATTTGAGATCTAAAGATACCCTGCAGATTGAAAATGAGGGGATGGAGAAAATTAACATGCAAATGAATGTCAAAAGAAAGCTAGAGTAGTGATACTTATATCAAACAAACTAGACTTTAAAACAAAGACTGTAACAAGAGACGAAGAAGGACACTGTACTATAATAAAGGGGATAATCCAACAAGAATAACTATTGAATAATCACAAATTAGCCCACAAAGAGCCATTAACAAATACAAGAAAACTAAAATCATCCAATGCACCTTTTTTGACCACAATGCTATGAAACTACAAGTCAACCACAAGAAAAAAATCTGGAAAGACCACAAATACAGGATGTTAAATAACACGCTATTAAACAATAATGGGTCAAGCAAGAAATCAAAAACGAAATTAAAAAAAAAATACATGGAAACAAATAAAAGTGAAAACACTATGGTTTAAAACCTTTGGGATGCAGCAAAAGCAGTCCTAAGATGGAACAGGCATACCTTAGGAAGCAAGAAAAATCTCAAGCTTTAACTTTTCACCCGAAGGAGCTAAAGAACAAAGGCTAAAGCAAGCAGAAGGAAGGAAATAATAAAGGTTAAAGCAGAAATAAATGATACAGAAACTAAAAACGAAACCAAACACACACACAAAAAAACAAAAAAACCCAACAGAACAGATCAATGAAACCAGGAGTTGGGGAAAATTAATAGGATTGATAAACCTCCAGCTAGACTTATCAAAAAAGAAAAGAGAAAGGACCCAAATAAATAAAATCACAAAGAGAGAAGAAATAACAACCAACACCACAGAAATACAAACGATTATGAGAGTATTATGAAAAACTATATGCCCAACAAATTGGACAACCTAGAAAAAATGGATAAATTCCCAGAAACATATAAATCGCCAAAACTAAAACATGAATAAATAGAAAAGTTGAAGAGACTGATAACCAGCAAAGAAACTGAATCAGTAATCAAAAAACTCCTCAACAAAAGTCCAGGATCAGATAGATGGCTTCACAGGCAAATTCTACCAACCATTCAAAGAAGAGTTAATACCTATTCTTCTCAAACTATTCTAAAAAACAGAAAAGGAAGGAAAACTTTCACTTTCATTCTATGAGGCCAATATTACCGATACCAAAACCAGATGAAGACACCACTAAAAAGGAGTACTACAGGTCAATATCCCTGATGAACACAGATATGAAAATCCTAGCAAACTGAATCCAACAATACATTAAAAAAAAGCATTCACCACAATCAAGTGGAATTTATTCCTGAGCCACAAGTTTGGTTCAGTATTCATAAATCTATCAACATGACAGATCACATTAATAAAAGAAAGGATAAGAACCATATGATCATTTTAATAGGTGCAGAAAAGATATTTGACAAAGTACAAAATCCATTCATGATAAAAACCCTTAACAAATTAAGTTTAAAGGGAACACATCTCAACATACAATGACCATATATGAAAATCCCACAGCTAATATCATCCTCACTGGGGGAAAAATCGAGAGACTTTCCCTATGTTAAGGAACAAGAAGACAAGGATGTTTACTCTCACTAACATAGTACTGGAAGTTTCAGCCATGGCAAGGAGACGACAACCACAAAAAATAAAAGGCATCCAAATCAGCAAGGAAGTAGTAAAACTTTCCCTATTTGCAGAAGACGGGACTCCACCAAGAAACTGCTAGAACTGATGCATGAATTCAGTAAAGTCTCAGGATACAAAATCATCATACAACATCCAATGGGAAAAAGACTGCCTCTTCAACAAACTGTGTTGGGAAAACTGGACAGCAACATGCAAAAGAATGAAACCGGACCACTAGCTTATACCATACACAAAAATAAATTCAAAATGAAAGACCTAAATGTGAGACCTGAAACCACAAAAATCCTAGAAGAGAACACAGGCAGTAACCTCTTTGACATTGGCTGTAGCAACTTCCTTCTGCATATGTCTCCTAACACAAGGGAAACAAAAGCAAAAGTAAAGTATTCGGTCTTCATCAAAATAAAAAGCTTCTGAAAGCAAATGAAACAATCCACAGAACTAAAAGGCAACCTACAGAATGGGAGAAGATATCTGCAAATGATGATATATCCAGGAAGAGGTTAATATCCAAAATATATGAAGAGCTTATAAATTTAAGAACTTATAAATTTAAAAATGCACAGAAGACAGACATTTTTCTAAAGACAACCAGATGGCCAACAGACCAATTAAAAGATGCTCAACATCACTCATCATCAGGGAAATTCAAATCAAAACTGAAATGAGGTATCACCTCACATTTGTCAGAATGGCTAAAATCAACAACATAATAAACAAGAGGTGTTGGTGAGGATGTGGAGAAACGGGAACTCTCTTGTACTGTTGGTGGGAATACCAACTGGTAGAACCACTTTGGAAAACAGTATCGAAGTTCCTCAAAAAGTTAAAAATAGAAAATACAAAAATACTGACTCAAAGGAATACATGCACCCTGATGTTTATGGCAGCATTATCTAGAATAGTCAATTTAAGAAAATAGCCCAAGTGTCCATCAACAGATGAATGGGTAATAAAGTTGTGATATATATAGAATGGAATATTACTCAGCCAAAAAAAAAAATCCTGCCATTTGCAGTGACATGAATGGGGCCAGAGAGTACAATGCTAAGTGAAAAAAACAAATACCGTATGATTTCACTTATATGTGGAATTTAAGAAACAAAACAAATGAGCAAAGAGAGAAAAAAAAAACAACAGAGAGAGGCAAATCAAGAAACAATCTTAACTATAGAGAATAAACTGGCTACCAGAAGGGAAGTGGATGGGGGGATGGGTTAAATAGGTGATGGGAATAAAGGAGGGCACTTGTGTCGAGCACCAGGTGATATATGGAATTTCTGAATCATCATATTGTACACCTGAAACTACTATTACACTGTATGCTAACTAACAGGAATTTAAATAACAACTTAGGGGAATAAAAGAAATAACAGATTCTATATATACTTGGCCTAGTAATGGCCCCACTGGTAATATTTTATATAACAAGTACAGTATTGGGGTGCCTGGGTGGCTCAGTTGGTTAAACGTCTGCCTTCAGCTTGGATCATGATCCCAGGGTCCAGGGATTGAGCCCCAAGTTGGGCTCCCTGCTCAGCGAGGAGCCTGCTTCTCCCTCTCTCTTTGCCATTCCCCCAGTTTGTGCTGTCAGATAAATAAATAAAATCTTAAAAAGAAAAAAAAAGGACAGTAGCACATACTCTCTCTTTCCCTCTTTTGTATATGTGTATATATGTACGTATATATACATGCACATATTCACACACATTGGCGTATGCATAAACTTACATATTCTATACACAGATATAAGTGGCATGAACATCAACACTTTTCAGAAAAACCTCCCAATGTCCTTCAGGATTGAGAACTACTGGATTTGAGATTTTCTGGTATTTTTGCATTGATTCTCAAACTTTAAGAAATCACCATTACAGGGGCACCTGGGTGGCTCAATTGTTTGGGCATCTGACTTCGGCTCGGGTCATGATCTTGGGGTCCTGGGATCAAGTCTCATGTTGGGCTCCTGCTCAGAGTCTGCCTCTCCCCCTCTCTCTGTCCCTTCCCCACCCCACTCATGGGCACATTCTCTCTTTCTAATAAATACATAAATTTTATTAAAAAAAAATCACCATTATAAAAGAACATTACAACATAACATTTTTTTTCTCTTTCTGTGCTATCGTTAAAAAATAAATGTCTGAATACAGGGAATTAAGTTAGAAAAAAAATCCAATATTTTCTTCTTTTTTATCTTATTATTTTATTTATATATTCTAACTAGTTCAAGATTTTTTATGCCTTATTGATTTAAAAAAATCTAATTTCCATATTACCTTCAGTGTCTGCTATTTCATAATATGCTCAAGAGCCATCTATAAATAGTATAAATTAATTCTTCAATATTTTAAGTTCTTTGGAGTTTTTCTTTGATGATAGCTTTCTAGATACAACAAGCTTGAGGAGATTTTTCAGCTTTTTAAGACCTAATTACTTACTTTGTCTGCAGCTGCCAACAAGTTGTCAGCCATTTTGTCAAGGTTTGGTGCTTTCCCTGTGTAAATGAATCTCATCATTTCTTTAAAAACCTCAGGGTCTACATCATTTATTTCCACTCGATTCTGATATTGAAAACAACATAAAAAAGTTATACTCAAAGAACATACACACGCACAAATGAACCAAAGCAAAACTTTGATAATACTTTAACTAAATCTGCACCCAAGTGCTCTATTTTAAACTCTACTTTATAAAATGGAGATAAGTAAATCTTCAGTAAGCTAAGCAGGCAAAGTGAAGCAAGCAGGTCTAACAGAAGTATACCCAGACAAGTACTACCATGTAGGTACATAAAACCTCAATTTCTCAATTAAAAAAGAGTAAAACAAAAACAAACAAAAGCCTTTAGGCCAAACAAAATATGTGTGTTCAGTTTTTAACCTTTCTCTTAGAAGAAGACAGCTATTATTTTTTTCTTTGTTGAATTCCAAGGTCATAGCACAATGCCTATGACCCCAAAACCAATGGTGTTATTCCTAGCACTAAGCAAAAGCAGGGTCAGGTATTTCATATAATTCCAGAGCCACTACCTTGGAACTCTCCCTTTTGCAAAAATGACATGTCATACTATCTATGAGCACATCACCTCTTTGCTCAAAACATACTCAAATCCAATGAGCAGTAATACCTTTTTTTTTTTTTTTTTTGGAGCAGTAATCCCTTTTTTATTCCTACATCTTTGTATCTGGTTTCTCTCAAGGGATCAGTGAAGCTAAACATCCAACACTAAACCATACCAGACTTTTCTGACCCTTTGCTGACAATAATATTTGACATTATTCATGTTTCCTTGTGTGAAAGTCATCAGAAAGCTAATCATAGTATCTGGCAGAACAACAATCCAGGGAAAGAAAGCAGCTATTTGCTGCAGCCTTTAGTTCTACAGAAAGAATGAAGGAGAGCCATATAAATAAATTTTGGAGTTATCTAGTTAGACCATGAAGGCTGCTATGTAATGTAACCAGCAAAGAATCAATTTCTGATCTTTAATCTGACTACATTTTAAGACAACAGTGAAGGACAAACATTTAGGAAAAGCAAAGAGATACTGGTTACAGTAAATATACAGTAACACTGATGTGATTTATGTCATTTTTAAAAAAATCTAATAAATATTTTAGTGGTAAAAAGAATGCAGAATTCTAAAATCAACGGATAGTTTAGAAAAGAAGAATAAACATCTTAACCAGAGAATTCTCCAATAGCTATGGACCAGAACCACTCTTTTGGATAAGAACTACCCACTTATTTTGCCACCAGATGAACATCAAAATAGCTATTATTTGGAATATTCACCCACATTAGGCTCCATCTATTGTTCTACTACAGAACAATTTTTTCACCATCCCTCCATTTCTAAAATCATAATGTAACAATGAGAACATGAACCGTTACTTTCAAAACATACATTTCACTATTCTACATTAGCACAAATTAAATATTAGCCTTTAAACCATGTTTACCTTTTTGCTTTCTTCCATTTCATGTTCAAACATTGCATTAAAAACTGGGGATCGAGCTGTAACAAGATTAAGCATCATTATTTAATGCACAGATTTATGGAAAAAAATATACAATATTGCCCAAAAGTTGAAAGTACCTGCAAGTACAGATTTATGAGCTTTAAATTCTTGTCCTCTCACAAAAAAACTGCAATCTGTAAATCTTGTGTTTTCCCAGAGATTACCTAAATCTTCTGCTAGTCGACATTCAGGCACCTTCAAAGTATTTGTATTAGTATGTCCTGATATATTTACTGAATCTTGGACCACACTCACCTAATAAAAAAGGGACAGCAAGAAAAACACTTTTATAAATTAGTATCAGTAATTAAGTCTGTACTTAGATTTCTTATCATTAAAATCATCTGGATAATTCAAAGTACTCCTGATCATAAATGTTAATACTGTGAACTAAATTTAAGGATACAATTTAAAGGAGAGACTAGAAAAAGATCAGAAACACTAGATCATTTTCAAGTGACATTTTATGTAAATAGATGACATTGGTTGGTTGGAATGCTTGGTCATTAAATTAATCACAAAAATTATTTCTCAGGAAAATAAAAGTCATATGATGAGGGCGAACTGAACAAGCAGGAGACATTTCTGAGAGATGAAGACGAAATTTCTTTAATTTTTATTTTCTCACTTACACCAAAGACCTATCAACATTTAAAGTTTATTACACATGTAACAAACATGGCATCACACTCAAAAGGATTTTTTAGAGTATTAAAAAAGGTTATACAACTATAGTGTATGACATGCAATTTCTGAAGTATTGTAAGTGTAATTCCTACATGTTTTGACTCTTTGTAAAATTGATTTAAATATCTAGTAATATTGATTTAAATTGTAAAGTACAAGAATTCTAACAAAAGCAATTGTGCTCATTAAAATTCATGGCAATCTTTTAATATAATCAACAGTAAGAATAATACAAATACAATTTAGTTCAATCTGTAGACCTTCTGTTTATCTATGAAGTAATAAATGAAAGTTAGTATGATTAAAACACTGCTTTTATAAAGATTTCAATGTAATTGGATTAAATTTTCTCTCATTAAAGATGACTGTATACCGAAAAATCTTAAAAGACCATTGATTCTTGTGCATGACTTTTTAGAAAAAGTATGTTACTCATATTAGAAATTTCATATTACATTTAATAAGTGGAAGAAAATACCAGTCAATTAGTAAAGCAAATATTTCAGAGTAAATGAACCATTAGTGCATTAGTGCTACGTTTAGTCATCTACTGTTTTAAGCTTCTAAGTTTTGTGGTCTTTTGTTAGCTAACACAGAACGTGTAATAATGGCCCAGTATAAAATGTCTGAAGAATATTAAATCTCAGGAAGTTCTCCTTCATCCTGATGTATATAAACATGTATCACATGGGAATAAATGGATACTTCTAGTGAAAAATTTTATTTTTCTGAGGTTATTTTTATTAGCCATTTTGTTTTTACAACTTGTATTATTAACTATTTGGAATCCTGTATATCATAGAAATCATCTTATCTAATCACCCTGTTTTATAGAAAGACTTCAAAGGAAGACCAAAGAAGGTAACTAATGTGTCAATCACACTAGCAATCAGTATCAAAGGAAGACTAGAGACTATAATTCTCAAGATACTTTTTTTTTTAGACCATTCTTTGTACTATACAAATACTTCCTTGGATATCTTTTAAAATCAGTAGTACTACTTTAATGCAACTATGGTTCAAAAAAGATTTATTGCAAAAACACTGTGAGATGATTTTCTACATATAGGAGCCAAGACACTGTGTATGTACATACATACATAAATACATGAAATCCAACAATAAAGGTTCTTTATTCTGTTAATTGTTTAAATTTCTAAATTGTTTCTAACATGACTACAAAAAAGAAAAAAAGAACTTCACTAATTCTACCCAATTACCCTGTTTTGCCACCCACTATAACTTAATGATACTTAAAAAATGCTGATGTTGATACTCAAGGTTTAGTTAGAAATCACTTTTTTATCACATAAAGAATATTCATTTCTTCCTATCAAGCAGTGCTCTTAAAAATTTCTAGACAGGGGACGCCTGGGTGGCTCAGTTGGTTAAGCAGCTGCCTTCGGCTCAGGTCATGATCCCAGCGTCCTGGGATCGAGTCCCGCATCGGGCTCCTTGCTCGGCAGGGAGCCTGCTTCTCCCTCTGACTCTGCCTGCCACTCTGTCTCCCTGTGCTCTCTCGCTCTTTCTCTCTCTGACAAATAAATAAATAAAATCTTTAAAAAAAAAAAAAAAAAAAAAAAAAAATTTCTAGACAGTAGAAGTGGACTAGTTCAATTACTTGCATAAAGTATGCAGTCAAGTCATAAAAATGTGACAACATAATTTAGGAAAGGATTTTTTAAATTTTATTTATTGTCTATTATCCTAACTCAAAATAATATATTAAATATAAAAATTTGGCAAAAATCAGGTGACAGAAAAAATAAAATGAAAAAATAAAGCCATTTTTATGAGGCACAGATATTGATGTTTTATTTTTATTTTGTATATGTAATCATAATTCAGAAGTTGTATTATTAACACTCATCTACACAGTATCATCATGGTGACCACAAATTTTAACTAAGACTTAATTAAGATTTCATACTTCAAGGTATATTCAAGGGACTATAATGCAGCAAAAAATTAACAACCTATTAACAGAATTAACAGAACAAAATCTGATTATTTTCTTGATACCTATAATTAAGAAATTGGTAAAATTTAGTTTTCTCTAGCACATATTCAAACACAGGTAATGAACATTCTTACTGAATGGAACCCAGAGTAAAAAATTCAGAAAAAAGTCTGAGATTCTTTCCTATGGTTAAATCGTTGTTCTTTCAAAATAAAAAGGCAAAGATATAATACTCAAAACTGACAAACGCTGCAAAGCAAAACATGAAACACATCTGAAAACTCTTCTTCAAATTTGGTTTTAGCTCAATTGTGAGAATTATGATTTAGACTCAAGATGAACATGTACAAATTCTAATCAACTGTGACTACCCTAGAAATCTGGGTTTCCCATAGTGTGAACTGAAGGACTTATGTTTTCAGTTTTAAAAAATCTCAATTCTCCAAACTAGTTTTAAAAGCTAGGAATTTACAATGGTTCCTCATAGTACAAATTTTGAAACTCTTAATCAACTATCTTACCATCCCTCACAGTGGCTCCACAGTGAGAAACTTTTGATAGCCCAATTTCACATTTTCTAAAATAGCGGATCTTAGACTTTCTGACTGTCCCAGATAGGTATCCTTCTTAAAAATTTGGTTGACAGAAACAAGGCTGTCATTTTGTCATAAAAGGGCTTTTTTTTTTAATTAAAAAAATTTTTTTAAGATTTTATTTATTTATTTGACAGACAGAGAACACAGGTAGGCAGAGAGGCAGGCAGAGAGAGAGAGAGGAAGAGAAGCAGGCTTTCTGCCGAGCGGAGTGCCCGATGAAGGGCTCGATCCCAGGACCCTGGGATCATGACCTGAGCCGAAGGCAGAGGCTTTAACCCACTGAGCCACCCAGGCGCCCCCATAAAAGGGCTTTTTAAAGAATAAAACCTAACTTCCATCCATTATCACAAGTATTTTAAAACAGAAGTTATAATTTAGCAACAAAAAGATAGGATGGGAAAAACGGTGTATCCTTCTAAATGAATTAACTTCAAGAAAAACTCAATACATACATATATTCTATCTGTATATACATAATCTTCTGCAATCATGGAATACTATGGGTCTATAGACTATGAGGTTTAAAATCTATTGGACTGGGTGCCTGGGTGGCTCAGTGGGTTAAGCCTCTGCCTTCGGCTCAGGTCATGATCTCGGGATCCTGGATCAAGCCCCGCATCAGGCTCTCTGCTCAGCAGGGAGCCTGCTTCCCCCTCTCTCTCTGCTTACTTCTGATCTCTCTCTCTGTCAAATAAATAAAATAAAATCTTTAAAAAAAAATCTATTGGATTTAAAATGATGGACTAATCTAAACAGTTTTCTATTTTTCAAACGTTATTCCTCAAGTCCTGTCTTCTGCATCATTTTGGGAGGGAGAGAAGGGGCAAAGATCTTTACACTGCTAGAAATATCTACCTCTGGCTACTTGATTCATGATATGGAAGTTGCAAGATGAAGTTAGGTCTTGCAGAAAAAGGGTAGCACCAAACTGCCTTACCTGTCTACAGCACCACTTGCAGGGGAGGGGGAGGAGGCAGTTCTTTAGGTAGGGCAGTGCAACGTTTCCTCCTCTTCTGCAAGCAGTGCTGGAGGTGCTGTAGAAGGAAGGGCATCAATGAGAGGTATGGAAGAAATGGTGGAGGGCATGAGGAATGTTTGTTCAAATTACTTTTTGCCCACCGATGTTAAATACAGTGCCCAGTGTATAAGTCTCTACATCAGTAAAAAGGTACATATTACAACTATCCAAAACTGAATCTGACCAATGCCAACTTACAAGTCATGGTGGGTTATATTTTTAGGAGTTCACTAGTAGGTAGATAAAAAACATACTTCAAAAGTATATATTGAAAAAAGATCTTAATTTCAGCCTTCATTCTGAATTTCTTGGTTGACTAGGTTCCAATATAATATGCTTAGGAAAATATCTGTTAACACTATTTGAATTCTAACAATAATAAAAAAAAAGAAATTATTTTCTTAAAAGAGTTTATTTACATAAAGACTTTTAACTGCAATAAATTTTTGAAACTGGATTACATAACTTTTTAAGGTCCTTTAAATTAAAAGATTATATGACTTAAAAAATTTAACATGTTGGAATTTAAGATAACTGCTAAAATTCTGGAAGAGTCTACATTAAGGATGCTAAAATTTTAAAATAATATAACCTGTATTTATTTAAAATATTACTCTGAATATATGTCTATTGGCAACAAATGCTTTAGTATTTGTTTTACAAATTATTTAATGATAAACTCTGCTGAAGACACTAGTGGTATGCGCTTTACCAACCAAATAATTATATTCATAACAAATTCATCCTACAGTTCATTTAACTTGTCTAAGTGAAAATAAGATGCACTGTATTTGCATTATGTAGTCTCTAGAGCCACATTTCAATTATTCTTCTGACACAGCATAAAATCATACAGTTAGTTTATAATGTTGCCAAGAAATTCTACATATTCCTACAACGAGATTAAGGCTAATTTTGTAGCAGTTAAAGTAAGTTACCATACTTCCAAGGCATTCATTAGTCTGAAATATATTTAACATTGAGTTTACTTGATCATAACTTTTCAATCAGTTTTGCTATGAAAATTATCAACTACCTTAAACATTTTGATAAAACTATGTATATTCTCTATAAAAATGTATTGGTAACATAACATAATCCTTGAATTCACTCCAAAGAGGAATCTCAATAATTTGTATGAGTAAAACCATGTAATGGTAACAATGGCAAAAGCAAATTCCAGCCTCAAATTAAGACAAATCATAGGTGTCAATTATTACAGGGGCTATGCTGGTAACTGTTAAAATATGACATTTTATACAAATAAATATACCTCGCAAGTTTGTGAACAGACACGGGCAAATTTTAAAAATTTGGGACGCTATTTCTTATAATGCTAACATCTATTTAATTAAATGAACTCAACTGTCTGAATAAACAAAAAGCTTCCCAATCTTTTCAGGCACTTTCATTATGTATGTATGTATCTATTTCAGTATGTATTCAAATTGATATACTACTAATCATGTTTATAATACTAATCATGTTTAATATGATCGACCTGAAAATGACAAAAAAATGATGAACATGTTAGAATTATTCAGAATGAAGAACATACTTACACATTTTCATAAAAAGATATACACATCCATAGTCTTCCTAGGAGGAAGAAGTATTTAGTATGTGGTAGTATAACTACCTTATATAATTTATAGCTATACACATGGTAGTTTTTTCAGGATGAGCTACTTACTACACTGATTTCTGAAACAATCTAGTCTTACTGGTAAAACACTTACAAATGAAACCTTATCAATTATACCAATTACTTAATTTTAAAAATATACCCTTAAATTTAAAAAAGTATACCCAATATTGTTCTACTTTGTATTTTTGTTTATCATGAGATATAACTTTGGAGTTCCTTGAAATAAAAAATATACCCACCTCACAAAATAATGTAAGCTTGTCGTCTGGTAAAAGACCATTAGCTTCATCAAGCAAAAAATCCCTTCGAATGAATTTTTTAAAACCCCAGTCTTTCCCTTGTACAAATCGATATGCTCTTTGGCTTTCTGGTGGAAAACAGAATAGAAGTTTAAATAAAAAAAATCATCTAATTGATAACACAGTTAAATGAATGCACAAAAATAAAACTTGGCCAATATATCCATTGTAAGAATTATAGATGTATGTGTTCATAAATGAAATGTCTTAAGAGTTATATCACATAGGACAAGATTGTTTCACAGCAGTATTCAAATCAATCAGCTCACAATCAGATTTCTGCATCTCTAAGTGGAAGAAAAGCCATATGAAAACTCTTGGAGAAGGAATATATCTCTCTAACAGTACGGGCCCTTGAATAATGAAGGAGGAACAAAATACACTGGCATAGCCATATTCCTCCTCATCAAAACCTGATTATAGACACATACCCCTCATTTCTTGCTTCTTCCTCTAAAAATGGATGCTCTGTATCACCAGGGCATCCTTTAACGTTCCTGGGGCATCTATCCCACTAATTTAAGTTTTACTCAACTAGAGAAAGATCCATCAACTGGTAAAACAAAACAAAGTCTCTTATCACTCTTAGATCTATCCCCTCATCCCTAAAAACAACTTTCATGAAGTCTAAAAGATGATTTTAGTACAACTTGTAAAAGACAACCAATAATGTCTGAGGTGGATGTTTCAAATGCCTAGCATATTACAGAATTGTGTATTATAAAATAAACAAGATCCTTAGTAGAAAGTATTTACAATCTGTTACACAAAGTATTAAATAGAGGTGAAAAACAAGTAATAAATCTAATAGAAAGACTCCACATTATGGTCTGAATGTTTGTATCCCCTCAAAATCCTTATGTTGTGATCACATGCCCCTGAAGGATGGTATTAGGAGGTCAGTGATTGGAATTAGATGAGTTCATGAGGGTAGAGACGTCATGAATGTGATTAGTGCTCTTAAGAAGACTCCACAAAGCTCCCTAGCTCCATCAGCCATATAAAGACAGTGAGAATTCAGCAGTCTACAACCCAGAAGATGCTCTTCACCAGAACTTGACCATGCTTTCACTCTCATCTTGAACTTTCAGCCTTCAGATCTGTGAGAAGCCAATGTCTGTTGTTTATTATGGTATTTTGTTATAGCAGCCTAAACCAAGACACTCCACGACCATAAATGTCAGACATGAGGAAAATATATATAAAACTATGCATTACTTTGGCAATAAAAGATATTATTTAAAATTTTATCTGGAGGAAGGTTTTCTTATTTTTTATTTTTTGGTAATGATATTACTTGATTCTATGATTCACTTCTAGAAATCACATAAAATTAAAAAAAAATTTAATGTGGCAGTTCATGATATATTTTCCTACTATGCACACTGTACATTTCCTACAATGCTCTTCTATTATGAAGCTCCAGGCCATAGTTTCAGCTGACTATATACATGAAGCTTTGAAATGAACTTAATAGGCCCTGAGACTAAGAAAAACTGATTTCCTTTTGGTCAGTGTTCAGTCCATCACTCAAAAAAAATTCTAGTGACAGAATACCAGGACATTCAATCTCCTTTCACACTGTTCCTCAGGTTTTATTATCTGGAAAAACAGCAAGGGAGAACTATTTCCTGAACACCAATTATATTTGCCAGGAATTGAAGCAGGCACCATGCCCTAAAAGCAACTATTTTTCTAAGTGACAAGTAAATATTGTTTTAGGATATGAAAAGTAGAATTTTAATATTATTTTTAACAAATTTTACATGTCTTATGAAGTCTAAGATTCATTAAAATAACCATAACTCCAGACAAGCATTTAAAATTAAACAATGGCTACATGGCATGTTTGAGGTTAAGCAGATTTCAGTGGGGAAAAAAAAATATATCCTTTTCTAGGCAAAAGTACATAAGTTAACACATAGTTACTCAGAGACTTTACTCCAAACCACTTACCCATTGCTTTTGTTTCTTCCCTTTTGGCGTTTAGAAGGGAAAATTTGAATTTTGCTCGAACTTCACTTTTTGGGCAGCTGACTAAAAGCAAATATAAGGACAAGTAGTCTTTACTTTCATCATCTAATCCCTTTGGATTTACCCTCAGGCACCTAAAATAAAACAACAAGCTCACATGGAGGAATATAAAACTTAAAACATTCAAAAGAGAGGCAATACTGAAATTAGTTGTTAAATATCACAAATAGCACTCCTATTAAATATCTCCAGTTCTTTATAATTCTCTATACTATTAGGGACTTACTATAAATCTAATATAACCCATTAAGAAACAGTAACAAAACCATAAGGTAGCTGATAATATAAAAAACAAAAATTCAAAACAAAAATCTTACCATTTCATTTTGTCACTGGGGCTAGATGAGAATGTTGAACTTTTTAACACTTCACCCATTTCCTCTCGACAAAAACTGAAGTTATTAATGGTCCACATGTAGGAAAATTTTACTACTTTAACCTAAGAGATTCAGAAAACCACTTTTACAATGATGACTTTTTTGCTTTTAACTTGTCACGTTAAAATCCTGTGACCTACTTTTTTAACACTTGGAGTAACTCTAACAAAATGCTTTACAATATTTTCAAAATACTATAAAATTTTTAAGTGATATAAAGTAAGGCATTTTTAACAGCATGTACCTGTGTATAACACCAGCTTTCTGCTATAGGACCAGTAGACATATCTCCAGGGAGAGGTGGGCTGGGTTCCCGAGACATTGCCACTTTACTGCAGTCTTCCAAGATTTATGCAATATCCCACACAGATGAATACTTCACTACAAAGAAAAGAAGTTCCATTTACTGATCAAAAGATCTGACTGAATCAAAAGGGAATATTTAAACAGTCATAAGACAATTAGTTTCCCAAATTTGATTATGAGGGAACATGCAAGGATTTCGTTATTTCAATTATTAAAAAAAAAATCAAAACATTTTGTAACATGTAACCTTAAAATCTAAACAAACTTAATGCTTACAGATATTTTTTATAAATGTATATTTACCAAAATACCACAAAGCAAAAAATAACATAGTTTAATAGTAAGAGTATAAACATAAAATCACAAAATAACACGGATGCTTACTGATAACATTATGATTGAGCCTTGAACAAGGTAGGGGTGCTCCTACCTGGCAGTCAAAAATGCACATAATCACTTTTGCCTCCCCAGAAACTTAACTACTAATAGCCTACTGTTGACCAGAAGTCTTATTGATAACATAACAGTTGAGTAACACATATTTTACATATGTTATATACTGCATCTTTACAATAAAGCTAGAGAAAAAAGTTATTAAGAAAATCATAAAGAAAATGCATTTGCTGTACAATATTTATTAAAAAAAATCTTTATATAAGTTGACCTGCACGGTTCAAACCCATGTTATTCAAGTGTCAATTTGATTCACCTTTATCTTCTGATATATCGAAAGGATTGCGAAGTTAGAGCAGTCCTGAAAACTACAAATATTAGTCACTCATCTGTCTAAGTTTTGGTCAAAACACAGGAGTAGAAACTAACAAGCAATATTTTATGTGAAGAATAACATAGGTTTCCACAGAAGTCTACCTCTATCTCGGATAAACAGGTTTCTGTTGAAGATTTTGTCCCTATCAGAGTGTCCCCTACCGGATAATATGTACTTATCATAAAATTTCCTCCTAGTTAGCTGCTGTCTTACTACATTCATTTAGACACATAATTAATTCAGCATAATCTTGCCAGGATATTAGTGACTAAAGGATGATTCTTTGCAATGTGTAAAGTCTATAAAAGAAAAGCGAAACTCAAGAGGATATAAGTGTAGTTTGTAGGTGTGTGGGTGGGGGTGTTTGAAGATTACATTCAAACATAGGCACATCATCCAAAATTCGTAAGAAAATATTTGCTCTGTGTCTACAATGAAACCGTAGTATGAAACAAGAAAACATAGATGGAAGAAAGCTATCGGAAAGATGCACAGAAACAAAAGGACCTATAAAAGATAAAAAAAATTTAGAAGTACAAATGAAGAAGCACATTAAAAATCTGCACCAGAAATAATAAAAATACAAAACTATCACTGAGATATATTTCTGTGAAATTCAAAATGAGAAAGAAAATGTTACAAGTATTCATGTGTTCCTTTAAAGGAACAAAAATCAAGATGGTCCTATTTTTCCCCTCATTGTGAAACGCCTGAGGGTAACAGGATAATTACTATAGAGTTCTAAGGGAAAAAGAGCTGTAGCACAAGGATTCTACACTCTATCATGTTTTTATACATGTTTAAAGCAGCAGAAATTCATTTCCAGATGTGTAAAAATATGTAAACCACCGCCAGAGCTATTTGGTAAAGGGATTAATTTATGCAAATTATTTTCCAGCCAAAGTCAGATGAATCAAAAGCAAGAACAAAGACAAAAACTTCCACCATGATGTTAAGTTTTCATTTTTATACCTCTGAACATGTAAAACAAATCTGTTTTAAAACTTTACAGACATCAAAAAAAAAAGTTCTTAGAGCACTGTGACAAAATAAGTCAAATGAATAAAATATTAAGTAAAATTATGAAATAAGTTATTCTTAAGGCACAAAATCAGTAGAAATCTATAAAGAAAGGGGTGCTATTCATCTGATCCTTAGATCAAGAAATAGCTACTTCAAATCAAAAGCCAGGTTTGTGGGGAAAAAACCCACTAACTTAAATAATTTAAGGTTTAGTTTAAAGGAAAAAAACCTGACAAATTAATTATAATTCACTGAACCACTGAAAACTAATTCATTCAAAAACAGAAAACATGGAAAAAAATAAACTAAATAAATTACTAAGTAAGACAATAAACTACAGTAAATGAAACTAAAATAAAAGAGAGAAAGAAGGAAAGTAATTTTTATGCAATAGCTGAAAATTCTTCAACTAGATATGGGGGAAATCTGTTATGTCTTATGCTCTGAGAGTTGATATTTGAGTTGAGAACTAAAAGGTAAGAAAAACAGCAAAGACAAGTCGAGGAAAAGGTGTGTGTAAGAGGAGAAAGAGCAGCCATTGTCAATGCCCTACGGCAAGAAAGAATCTGAGAAAATTTAAGGAAAAGAAGGGAGTCATGTCACTGATGGATTTTTTAGCAGATTAACAATGTAATTTAGATAGTAGTAAGATCAGAATTACAACTTTTCAGGAAATAAACTGAATAAAAGCAAGAAAACAAACTGGAGAGGTATTAAGAACTGTATGGCAAGAGACAATGACAACAGACTAATACAGCATAACAGTGGAGGTGAGGAATGTGGTCCTATCAATTGAATTAAGTATTAAAAATAAAAAGAATTTTTAAAAAATTAAAAACACAAAAATCAACACAATTTGTGATGGAATAAAACTAAAGGGAGGAGAAATCAAAGATAGGTTCTAGCTTGGGACTGGTGGAACCGGGAGGATGGCAGTGCCATATACTCAGATGGGAAAGACTAAGACAAAAGAGTAATTTTGGGATGGATGGGGGATGCAACTTCATTAAAGTGATATGTGCAATGATGAAAATATTTCAAATGAAACAACTTTAAAATTAACCCTTTAAGAGTAGACTGTTTGTGTCATTTCTCCTTTAAAGTATGACAACTAAACTAATACACTCACACAAATGTACTTATATTTGTGTAAGTTCCTCACATATAAGAGTTCCTGTCATGTGATTTATCTGAAGCACAGCAAAATGTGAGAATCACCAAAATATCCAGCAAGAAAGTCAGAATAATAACACTGGGAATATTCTATCAGGAGTACTTAAAAATCACAACAGCATTAAAGGAGAGGTTAGAAAAAAAAAAGTGGATGTTCCTTAACAAAACAAGCAAAAATAGGGGTGCCTGGGTGGCTCAGCCGGGTTAAGCATCTGCCTTGGGATCAGGTCATGATCCCAGGGTCCTGGGATAGAGCTCTGAGTCCCTCTCCCTCCACTGTTCCCCCTGCTTGTGTGCTCTCTGTCAAATAAAATCTTAAAAAAAAAAAAAAAAAAAGCCAAAATAGCGATGAATGATGGCAAACAGCATACCTCAAAAGAAAAGTGAATATGTAATTTAAGAGCATTGCCCATTGTTACTTTAACAAGAATTTCTCATTTATGCATAAAAATTAGATACTGGTCTTAAATACCTCCAAGTTGTCACCTTCAACTGCTTTTATAAAACACATATGGTTATTTACTTTTATCTGAAAGCAGAACAATTAGACAAGCACTCACAACAGTAAGTTAAGATCACTAACAGTCACTTTAAAGATATTAGTTCTCCCTACATATTTAACAGCTCTATTAAGGTATAATTTACATATCACAAAATTCACTCATTATAGGTGAATGATTTTTAGTGAATTTATACAGTTGTGCACTCATCAATACAATACAGTATTATAATTCTCCTATGATCCCCAAAGGTCCTTTGTACCCCCACATTTAGGCAACCACTAATCTGCTTTCCGTAGTTATACCTTACCTAGATGTTCCATTTAAATACAACTGTATCATATATAGTTTTAAGTCTGGCTTCTACTCTTTTTCCTGAATGTGTGTTATAGTTTCCTGTTTCTTTGCATGTCTCATAATTTTTGGCTGAAAGCTGGACAATGATTAATATATTGTAGTAACTCTGAATTCTGATTTGTTTTTCTATGGATTGTTGTCTTCTTTTTAGTAACTTGCCTGGAATTAACACTAGTATCTGTTGCCACCATACTGTGTGGCTGCTGATGTCCCTCCTGGCTTTTTATTACTTTTTTTTTTTGGTCTAGTTACTTAGCAAAACTGCAGACTGTTCCCCTTCCTTCTACTGAGTCTGCTACTTTTAGTTGACTGAACTACAGGTTCCCCATCCTCTGGCCCCAAATCAAATCCACCTGATCTGGCAGCAAAACTGCTGTCTTCCTGGCTAGGCCCAAACTGATAAAACTACCACTGTTGTTTACTGGGCTGGGAGTGGAAATATGAGCAGAAATATGAATTGGATATTTCTCTTAACTAAATTCAATTAATAAACGTACTAAAAAGAGTAATGATTATCAGAGTTACCTGTTAGAAATATGTGAAAGGGCCCTATCCTAGTTAATACTTTGCCAGCTGCTCTAAAGCAAGCTAATAAACCATCATGAACAATTTCAAAAACACAAAACAGGAAAAATATTTGCACTGCGTTACATCACGAGGGGTTAATTTCCCCAGTATGTAAGAAATTCCTGAAAATTAGAAAAAGAATACAAATAATTCACAGAAAAAGAACTTTACTCATTATTGGAGAAATACAACTTAAAAGAAAATTAAGAATTTACTTTTTAACCTGTCAGACTGGCAACAACAATCCAAAAGACTCAGACATTTCTAGTGGGAATATAAATTATAAAGCTGTTTTAATAATCACCCTTCTCATTTTTTTTATGGTGAAATTCCTGGCAAAAGAGAAGGAAAATAATGCTAATAAAAAAGCTACAAATTTTATTTTAAGTATGAGAACACCTATGGCATTATTTGGTGGCCCTGAGAATAATCTGTATAATTTCTGGCAACTTAGAATGATTTCAAAAAACATTCAGAAAAATAGCTAGATATACAAGCAAGTCATGTGAAAAGAAAAAATTTAACCTCCTTTGTAATCAATGAATACAAAAAGAACATTCAATTTTTTACCTATACTATGGTCAAAGATTATTTTAAATCATTAATCTCTGCACAGCCAACAAAACTGCAGATAGGCAGACATTTAGTCTTTTTTTCTTTTTTAAAGATTTTATTTATGAGAGAGAGAGTACACGTGAGGAGAGCACACAAGCAGGGGGAGGGGCAGAGGGACAGGGAGAAGCAGGGCTTGATCCCAGGACCCCAGGATCATGACCTAAGCCAAAGGCAGCAGCTTCAATGACTGAGCCACCCAGGCGCCCCCCGTTAGCCTTTTCTGTAAAACAATTTTACGATTAGTATCTAAAGAAACTCTTTACCAGATTCAGCCTACATTATTTATCCTGAGAAAACTATTACAACTGTGGAAAAACAAAATTAAGTATAAATACAGTATGTTTTTGTGATATACATGTAGAATTATGCAACCATTAAGAGTATTAAATTTTCTTAATGACAGGGAAAGTATTCAAATCTGCAGTGCATGGGTATATACAATTTTAATTAATGTAATATATTTAATGATATATAATTTTATATTTATATACGTACATATGTACATAAGGAGTACGCCTAAAAGGATTTCACTTATATAAATAACATACAGAGTCAATACAAGTATAGATGCACAAAAAAAACCAGACTGGCACAAAGATCACTGAGTTACACTTTGGCACTGCAATATCAACATTGATAAGTTATACACCTAAATATTAATAGAGGCTGTATCTGGGTGGTAAGATTTTCTAATTTTTCTCTACATTAATAAATAAATTTAAGTCATTATTTTTAAAAGTAGAAAATACAGTTATTTGCATGCCATATGAACACACAGAAAACATGTAATGTGTGTGTGTGCATGTATTACTTTCTAAGTAGGAGAGATTGAGAGATGTTCAAAGAAAATGTTAATGTTAATCTTTCTAATATTTAAATTTTCATAAGATACCAACTACCTTAACATTAATAAAATACTTAAGTTTAAAAAACCAGAAGCATAAAGAATAGAGTTCTTTAATGCCTCTACAAGAGCTATTACCTCCTCAAGTGTAACTCACAACATAATTCATATATAAAGCCAACTAAGTAAGAAGCTACAAAGATTTTTGTTTCTTTTCCAACTATTTTTGCAAATGATACAGTTATGGAATGGGAGTATGGAGAATGCTGCTGAGTGCTTACAAGATATTACATACTTGTTTATTCTTCAACAAATCTATGAGATGTGTGGTAATAATCCCATCTTAACCATGAGAAAATCATCAGACAGGTCAGAAAGCTTACTTTAGACTACAGATAACCAGAATATGGTTGAACACAAATTTAACGGGTTTCAAAGTCTATATATACTCTTTCCATGGAATCAGCTGCCCCATCTGATATTACAGAGCTGAAACAGCCCATACCTAACTGGTCCAACTCTCATTTTACAGATGAGGACCAAGAGAGAGACTGGGTACTGAAATAAACTGTCCAAGCTTATACTGTTAGATAAATATTAGAAGAAAGAAAAAGAACTCCCAAAGTCCATTTCAGTGCTGTTTCCAGCATTCTATTTTTTTTTTTCTCTTCCAAAAAAAAGCACAGTAGACTATCAACTATCAACTACATCCAGGACATTCAGGACTTCCTAATCTTGTTCTCACAGAAGAGCTTGCAGAAGAGAGCACAAAACTAAAATAAGATCTAGAGAATAATACAAGATAATCAATCAACACATATTAACAAACAAGTAAAAGTTTCTTCCATATTCTACATAGGCTTTTAAAAATTTTAAGTAGTGTTTCCTAGTTTTACGTACTAAAGGAAAACAAGACTCTTGTTATTGAAATAAACACATGTAATTTTCTACCTTACAAAATGTCTGAGTGCCAAATTAGTGTTCAAATGTATATGTCATAGACATACACATAACTCCATAAATTATAAAGAATTTCAAATATTCAAAAAATGTCAACCATCTTCCTCCCACTATCCTTGTGTGCCCTCCCACCACCAAATCTCCTCTCCCCATGAGAAGTTATCTATATCCTGAATTTGTCATCACAGTGATGAAATTTCTTCACATTCTTATTACCCACTTGTGACTCTCTGAACTATATAGAGAGAAGCTCACAGATAACATAATAAAGTATATGAACATAGATGTCATCAAAAATAGCAAAGTGGTGAACTCCAAAACCCCATCCCTTCACAAAAGCAATGAATAAGCTGGGAAAAACTTTTTGGAACTCTGAAATCAAATGAAAACTTAGAATCAGGAAAATGCCTGATGAAGAATGCAGCTGCTAAAATTTCAGGGAGTACGTTTTAACGTAAGTACCTACCATGGCCCCTACCTCAGTTAAGCAGCAGCCATGAAGACATGAGCCCACATTTCTGGTGCAGGTTGCTGATACCAGAGGGAGCTATCCAGACTTATTCCAAAAGAACTGTGGTTATGTGCTTTCTCTAGGTAACTCCCTGAAGGATCTGCTCAAGAGCCTGCCTTTGTTTCACATGCCTTGGAGCTTCCACAGGGTAGAAGCAGTATTCTGGGTGGCAGCCTTTGTCAAAGCATTTAAAGGAAAATGTATAGCTAGCTGCAGCTGCCTGGAACAAGGGTTAAGAGTTAATAAGCAATACCCAGACAGGAAAGTCTGGGAAGAAAAAAACCAAGAAAGATATGTGGGGGGCAAAGGGCTTTGAAAAGTTCCCACATGGGGCACCTGGGTGACCCAGCCTGTTAAGCATCCTGACTCTTGGTTTTGCCTCAGATTGTGATCTCATGGTTGTGACACTGAGACCCATATTTGACTCCATGCTTAGGGTGGAATCTGTTTGAGATTTTTCTCCTTATCCCTCTGTCCCTCCTGCTCATGCTCTCTCCCGCTTTCTAAAATCAGTCAAAAGAAAGAAAGGAAGAAAGAAACAAGCAAACAAAGAAAAGATCCTGTGTAAACTGAGGAAACTAGAAGGCCACGTGCACATCTGGGAACAAACACATGCTTGCCAAATACGAGAGAACACCGTAAGCTATCAACTCTGGCTGACCTTCGGGTACCATGTAGAAAGTGAAGATGAAGGAAGAGTTCTAAATAGCCTGCCCAAGTAATGTCCTAACAGAGAGTGTTGGCTACAAGGCTAGAAGTGGCTTCCATGTATTTATGGAAGTCAAAAATAAGTTGAAATTGAAAAGATGGAAAAACATACTTCATATAAATAAACAAAACAGACATCAAAATTGTTACAATACATAGAAGAACTTACATATTGATAAAAGGATTAAGATAAAACAACTGTAAACATATATGTACCTAACAATAGGCTCCAAACTATATTAAGCAAAAACCAATAGAATGAGAGAAATACACAATTCTGCAAAAATAGTTGGACATATCAATAACTGGCTTCCAATAATGCATAGAACCATCAGGAAGAACATCAACACAAAAACAGAGAACTTGAACAGCATTATAAAACAACTGAACCGGGGCGCCTGGGTGGCTCAGTGGGTTAAAACAACTGAACCATATGTGCCATGGTGCATGCTATGAAGTGTGTAAGCCTGACAATTCACAGACCTCTACCCCTGGAGCTAATAATACATTATATGTTAATTTAAAAAAAAAAGTGAAATCAAAAACAAAAACAAACAAACAAAAACCTAACAGACATCTACCTATCAACAGCAGAATATATATTCTTTTTGAGTGCAAATGAACAGACTCCATTTATACCATACGCTAGGACATAAAATAAGTGTCTAATAAATTTTAAAAGACTAAAATCATACAAAGTATCTTTTCTAATTGCAATGGAACGAAATTGGAAATCAGTAAGAGGAAAACTGAAAAATTCACAAATATTTGGCAATTAAAGAACACATTTCTTAACAAACAGGCAAAAAAGAAATAGCACAAGAAACATTAGAAAAGAGTATTTTCTTTCAGACAAAAGAAAATGAGAATACAACATACCAAGATTTATAGGATACAATGAAGGATGCATTCAGACGGCAATGTATAGCTTTAAACACCTATAATAAAAAAAAGAAAAATCTGAAATCAATAATCTAATTTTACACCTTGAAAAGATAGAAATAGAAGAAAACACTAAGCTGAAAGCTTACAGAATGGAGGAAATATCAAAAATTAGAGGGAAGAAAAATGAAATAGAGAATAGAAAAACAACAAAAGGAGTAAAACAAAAGTTGGTTCTTTGAAAAAAATCGACAAAACTGACAAACCTTTAGCTAGACCTGACCAAGAGAAAAAAGAGGACTCAAATGACTAAAATCAGAAACAAAAGTGAGGACATTATTACCAACCTGACAGAAATGAAATGCATAAGAGAATAATATTAATTACTTGTACACCAACAGATTAGATAACCTAGAGGAAATGGACACATTCCTAAAAAAAAAAAAAATACAAATGAAGACTGACTCAAAAACAGAAAACTGGAACAGACCTATAATCAGTGAAGACACTGAATTATTAATCAAAAACAAACAAACAAACAAGCAGACCCCAAAACAAAAACAAAAAACTTTGAAGCATGACAGCTTAAAGAACTCCACAGATATGCTCTCCAGTGAAAATTACAAAACTACAACCATTTGTTGTAGTCCCTGGAAATGGTCCTGGGGACAGAGGGCAAATGAAGAAAGATTTACTCAAGAAAATCTACTAGGGATTTTAAGACAAGTAAGAATCTATGATGTTTGTACCAAGACTCGCCTGGCCCCTTTGCCCTAGCTCAGAAAGTGTCAACTCCACTCCAGACTGGTACAGCCAAGAGAACAGGGCTCCCTCTTTCCCCCGTGGGCTCAGGAGTCTATCTTATTGGGAAGGTCAGGATATCAACACTCGTCATCCTGGCTCCAGGTACCTATTGCTGAATGCCACCAAGTATGTGGGGGGAGGGAAGGCTCTCTTTTTCCATACAACCTACACTGATGGGATGTAGGCTTTAACTTTCCCATAACGCTGCTGGGGCACTGACTGCTATTATTCCAGCTTCTAAGGTGAGAATTCCACACCAGGAGAGCCAACCCAAGAAGGTATGTGTATACTATTCCCTTCATTACACAAACAGCTCAGATCCTACAGCAGAGATATAACTGGGAGAGAAATGCATCACTGTCCCCACTGTATACTTGAGACCTGATCTGGAGATGCCTCACTTCCTGTGAACTTCCTGTGAACTTCCCCTGTGAACTCACTCACTTCCTGTGAACACTCGCTTCATCTCACTACTTGTGAGATGAAGGGAGCCATAAAACATATAGCTCCAAATCTCTTCTCTGAGAAATATTTCATTTGCAAGCGAATGGGCAAATGTGCTCTGAAAAACAGTGGAGGCCCTGGTGGAAAGGCAACTGAGAGGAGACTGGAGAAATCACTGGACATAAAGACTAAACCATAGGTTGGTTGGTTGGCTGGTTTGCCAGACTGAACAAAAAAGGGAGATAATAGAAGTAACCTGCCTGGAGTTAGAACAAACTTCAAGCACTGATTTAAGAAACTATCCCTCCAAAGGAACTCAAATTTGATTAGTTTAATCTGCAGAGCAATTAAAGCCAGAGGCACTGTTGAAAACAAGAGTGTAATTAGCACTATATTAGGAGACCTTAACAATTACATGCAGTCAGGATGAGATAGTCTATAAGAGCCCTGCCCAAACTACTGTCATCCCAGAGTAACTGTAGGAAAACTCATGGTTGTGCCCCTTCAGCAGAAACATCTGAAGGTTAACAGTGTGTGTGTGTGTGTGTGTGTGTTATACACACAAAAAGGAAATTTTGGAGTTGAAAAGTACTATAACTAAAATTAAAATTTCACATAAAGGGCTATGTTCATATAGAGCAGATACAAACTTGGAGAAAAATTATTACACTTACTGAGAAATCAATAGAGATTATACAATCTAGAGATAAAAGAATGAAGAAATAAAGAGGAATAGAGACAGAGAAATCTAGGATATTATTAAGCACATTGACATAAAAAGGAGATATGAGGGGCACCTGGGTGGCTCAGTCATTAGGCGTCTGCCTTCGGCTCAGGTCATGATCCCAGGGTCCTGGGATGGAGCTCCACATTGGGCTCCCTGCTCGGCAGAGAGCCTGCTTCTCCCTCTCCCACTCTCCTTACTTGTGTTCCCTCTCTCACTGTCTCTCTCTATCAAATAAATAAATAAAAGGTTTTAAAAATTTAAAAAAAAGGAGATATGAGACAAAAAGGAGAAAAAGTATTTGAAGAAATAATGACTGAAAACTTCTCAAATTTACTGAAAACAACAATATATGCACATTTAGGAAGCATTTTTATTAATTCTTCAACTAAAAATTATAAATCATTCTTCAACTGTGAAATACTACCATATTTATGCTTAAAGTTTTCTGAACTGCATCATGAAGTTATAACTGAAAATAGTCTGAAATTGCCCAAGCAATTTTATATACATGATGACTATGATTACAAAATAAAGGAGATTAGTTAATATGTAACTTAATATATCATGTTCAAATAGTTTTGCTAAGACTTACCAGGAAGAATAACTAGACTAATAAATGTTTGTAAAAATGATAAAATAATAATACATGTATCATAAATTTCTTAAATCTCTTAAATTAAGCATACAATGAGTTCATGAGAGAACAATAAGTATTTATTACATGCTTAGATATATATCATGCACTCTAATGGACCTTTAACTGCAAAGAAATAACATATAGTCTCTACTCTGGAAAAGACTGTAATACTGTAGGAGAAACAGATACGTGGTAGCATACTTCTGATATGATAATGTGACAGAGGAATGTACACAGTAATAATGAACACTTTCAGGACAAGAAGGATATTCTGAAGATAGTCCCTGAGCTGGATTTTGGAAGAAGCGAATAAATGACAGGAAGACAACAAACTACAGCACAGATTTTAATAGCAAGTGTTCTATGCTGAGACCAGCTTGGATCACTGTTTTGTCATGGATTCTTTAATCTTACACTCACTGGGCCTTTCCTTTCTCTATTAAAGGAATTTTAAAATTTCTTTAGATTCCTTCATTTGTAAAATGTGGGTGGGTATGTGCATGCTTACACTTTGCACAAACTGAATACCAGAATACACATATAATAATGAAAACCTCACAAGTGACATTTGAGGATAAGTGGTGATTAAGGGCAGTGGTGGTAAGGGTGAATAGTAACCAAAACAAGTAATTAATGTATATAAAAAGGCAACTTAAATTCTGCTATTAAGTAGAAAACTTGACATAAAAAATAAAATCTGTTTATAGGCATCTATCTAGAGCTGCTCAAGCAATCAGGACAGGGGATCCCAAAATTCCAGAGAAGAGGGAATAATCTAAATCTAAGCTGACAGATTCTAGCTACATTTTTCTCTAAGAGCATCTGCTGCTCAGTCTAGCTAAAACACTGAGTGAGAATCCAGGCTTTGTCCAGCCCAGGGGCTGCTGCCAAGCCACAGCAATAAAGATTTTATTCCCCTCTTCTGCAGTAGGAGATAAAAATAGGATACCTGAAGGGTTAAGACCCTGATGAAAAGTGACCTTTAAGATTCCTTCCAAATGCTGACCTTGCATGCAGGAAGCCAAGAAAAAAGCCTCCAAAAAATATAACAAATTTCAGATATTTCATATTGCTGAGGACATAAGGATCTGCCAGAGAAAGCAATATGACTAAGAACCTCAGTTTCTCATTTGGAAGGCCTGGAAAGGTAGGCTGAACAATCGAGAAAGTAGATGAAAATAGTTTCTATCTAATTCCTTAAGAAACAGTCAAGTGGAAATCCTAGAACTGGAAAATAACTGAAATTAACAATTTAATATGTAAGTTTAACAGCAGATTAAACAGCAAAATAAGACTAGAAAACCTCTTTAAAAAGCAATAAAAGATAGTTGCACTGAAACACACACAAAATTATGGAAAATACAAAAAGAGCTGGGACAAACGTGAGACAGTGAAAGTCTAACATATGTGTGACTGGATCTACAATATTTGAAAAGATAACTCAGAATTTTCCAAAACTGGTTAAAAAAAAAAAAACAATAACTCTAATGTATTTTAGGACTTAAATATATGTACAAATAAAATGCAAGATGATAATAATGTAAAAGACATCAGGATAAATGGAATAAAAAGTGTTCTAAGGTTCTAGCATTCTTGGAGAAATGGTAAGTTTAAATATTGGTATTAGCTGTAATAAGTCAATGAAGCATACTATAATCATTAGGGTAACCACTAAAAGAGAAGTGAGATAGCTTAACTAAAAATATGATAAACAAGGGGGCCTGGGTGGTGCAGTGGGTTAGGTCTCAGACTTGGTTTCGAATCAGGTTGTGATCTCAGAGTTGTGAGATCAAGCCCAGAGTCAAGTCCTGCCCAACCCGGTCAGGTTCTGTGCTCAGCATGGAGTCTTGAGATTCTCTCTCCCTCTTCTTCTGCCCCTTCAACTCCTATGCACATATGCTCATTCTCTCTCTCCCCCAAAATAAGTAAATCTTTAAAAAATATGTGATAAACAACAAAAGAGGAAAAATATAAAACTGAAATAGCAAGATGGTAGATGATATAAATAACTACATTTATATATAAATATGTTACCTATGCCAATTATCAGACTGGATTAAATATACCCAAAGACATAACTACTAAGTTCAATGTCAGATCCTGGAATGGTAAAAAGGCAGTAGTGGGAATACTGGCAAAAATCTGATTCAAGTCTACAGTTAGTTAACCGTATGTTATACAAACGGTAATTTCTTTCTTTTTTTTAATTTAATGTTGTTGTTTTATTCAATAATAACAAAGCATTTACATTTAATCGCTATTTAACATGGAACTTAATATGGTGTCAACATGATAGGAAGCTATGTGAGGAAAGAATAAATTGCCACTATTTGTTGTTTGCAGAAGACACAAATATAAGGGTAAGAAAGTTTTTAATTAAAAGGATGGGAAATGTATACTTTTTTACAAATCCTATGCAAAACAAAGCAGGTATAGCTACACTAGGATCAGACAGAACAGACTTTAAAGCAAGAAACATAAGGAAAGATAAAAAGAAAAGTAAAAAAAGAGAAAAAAGGTCAATCACAAGAACATATTTTTTTTTTTTTTAAGATTTATTTGAGAGAGAGAGAGAGAGAGAACATGCACGTGCATGGGGAAGAGGTAAAGAGGAAGTGAGAAAGAGAGAAAGAATTCCAAGCAGACTCTGCCCTAAGCACAGAACCTATCCAGGTCAATCTTAACACCCTGAAATCAAAACCTAAACTGGAAACTAAGAGTTGAACGCTCAACTCATTGAGCCACACAAGAACATAATTCTAAATATGTCTGCATACAATAGGACTGCTTCTAAAAATTATAGCAGGAGACTAATTTCCTCAAGTGAAAAGCAACCTTAATGACATATATACATACATATACAAAGACAGAACACAACACCCAACAGCAAAAGAATAAAGTCATCTCAACTACACAGAAAACATTTACCAAAACTAATCATATTCTTGCATGATAAAGAAAGCCTTGCAAACAAATTTCAGGTCATTGAAATCATTCAGAGTATGACCCTTAACTTTGCTCTCTTACAGCATTTTGTAGTTTTCTGTGTAGAGATCTGTGGGCATCCTTAACTAGATTTATTTCTAGAAGTTGGTTTTTAAACTGTGCTATATATAAATGGCATCTTTTTAACATTTTTATTTTCTGGTTATTTGTTGCTAACTTATAGGAATAAAATGGATTTTTGTATGTTGACCTTATGTGCAACATCATGAACAAAACTGCTTGTTAATTTCATTATTTTGTATACAATCATGTTATCTATGAGTGCTGATTATTTTCTTTTCTTTTTCAATTCTTATGCCTTTTATTTTTCTTGCCTTAAGGCTAGAATTCCAGTACAGTATTGAATGAAAACAGTGATAATGGTCCCTTATCTCATCTCAGTGGAAACTCCCTGTAGGGGTGCTGGTGTGTATTTTAAGACACTTGTAAAATTAAGGAAGTTTTTTTTTTTTTTTATTCCTAGTTGTAAAGATTTTTTTGTTCTGAAAGGGCACTTAATTCCATCAAACGCTTTTTCTGGATGTATCAAGGTGATCTATTTTTCTTCGTTAACAGAATCTATTACATTAATAGATTCTAATATTAATCGCCCTTGCATTCCTCAAATAAAATCCCATTGGTCATGAAATTATAATACTTTTTTTTTTTAAAGATTTTATTTATTTATTTGACAGACAGAGATCACAAATAGGCAGAGAAGCAGGCAGAGAGAGAAGAGGAAGCAGGGTCCCTGCGGAGCAGAGAGCCCAATGCGGGGCTCGATCCCAGGACCCTGGGATGATGACCAGAGCTGAAGGCAGAGGCTTTAACCCACTGAGTCACCCAGGCGCCCCCTATGAAATTGTAATACTTTTTATGCAGTGCTAGGTTTGATTTGCTGTTAGTTTATTCAAGGTTCTTACATATGTGCTCATGAGAGATTTTCCTTACCTTCCTTCCTTATGACCGTGCTTGACTGGTTTTGCTATAAAAGTTAACACTGGTTTCATCAAACATACTGTGAAGTTTGTTTCTGTCTCCTATTCTGCAGAACAGCTTATGCAGTGAAGCCATCTGTGTAAGTTTTCACTGTGGGGGTGTTTGTAATAATGAATTCAATTTTAATCAAAATAGGACTGCTTATGATTTTCCCTTTCATATTGTGTGTCAGTTTTGGTAAGTTATGCTTTTTCAAGTAATTTTAAGCCTGATTTAAAAAACCCAGAACATGGGGCACCTGGCTGGCTCAGTGGGTTAAGCATCTGCCTTTGGCTCAGGTCATGTTCCCAGGGTCTTGGAATAGAGTTCCACATCAGGCTCCCTGCTCATCAGAGAGCCTGCTTCTCTATCTGTCTACCCCCCTCCTCTGCTCATTCTCTCTTTCTCTTGCAAAAATAAATAAAAATACTTAAAAAAAAAAAAACCCAAACAGAACAAAGGAGATTCATACCCTCTTCCAAACTCATGTGAAAGATATAGAGCCTTCTATCAATTTTCTAATTTCTAAATACCTAGATCAAATACTGCACTTAGGATGGAACTTCAAAAACAGAACATAGCTATAGGCAGAGGACTGAGCACATTTATCTGTCTCTTACTTTCCAACATTATCAATGAGATGACAAGTTTTTCACAAAAGAATAAAGACATTAGTAGGATTGGAAAATAAGGGTGATAATGGTGGATCAGAAATTCTGAAAAATTCAAGGCACATAAATGGGAGTAAGTTAGCAAAGACATCAATCATATGGGAAAATTATGGAAAAATTAAAGGAGAAAAATCACAATCCAAGATAGTAGAAGTATCCACAGTTCTTTCAAAGAAGAACCAACCTTTCACCAAATACAAAAAGCAGGAAAAGGCCAAGTGGCAATAATAAGGTTAATTATTTTAGAAACAGTATTTGGGCTAGCTGAGACAGCTGGGACCTCCCCTTTCCCAGGGCTCGCTGTTGTGGGTTTTACCATCATGCCAAAGCCCAAGAACTGCTCCCTAAGGGAAGTTGGCCACCTGTCTGGATACATTCCTTGTAAGAGTTATCAGTGCTTAAGAGACAAACAGGACACAGACTGGACAAACTCTGAATATAATAAAAGACATTAGGAATGGGACAAGAGATAATTCCTAACAGAAATTAAATACTCTACTACATGAAATAAAGTCCTCTTTATTTTGAAATGTATGGGAACAGGGAAGGGGGTAGTCCCCAACCTACCCACACAATCTACAGAGAAGCAGGTAATGTTGAAACACTATGTCCACTGACACTGAATTCGTTCACAGCCTTCCCATTCAGGGAAGAAGGCTGATGGGGAAGAGACCTATGCAACCTCAGGGAAAACCATGCCAACCAGACACCATTATTTAATAACCTAGCTCTTCATCCCAAAATATTAATGGAAAACCAAGGACAACAGACATTTGGGAAAAGATCCAAAACTGAAAACAAAAAAAACAACTGATAGAAATGGAGACCATAGGGGGGCAGAATGGCACACTCAAAGAAATTTCTCATAAAGTACACCTGAATAAAACAAGAATAAGCTGCTTTGAAAAAGTGGTCAGAAAAAATTCTTATAATTCTTGTAAATGGCCATAACGGATACATGAGTGCAAAATAAAAGTTGAAGACTATTTTTGACGAGACAGACTAAAACACAAAGAATATTGGAAATAAGAAAAATTAGGGACCTGAAGGTCAGGTTGAAGAGATACAACATGGCTAATAGATGCTTCCTGAAGGGGATAAAAACAGGAAAAAATAGGGACATATAAAAAGAAAAAAAAAGCAAAGCTATTACCATGATCTGAAGGAAGACACAAGTTCATAGACAGGGCTCACCAAGTACCAAAATGCTTAGTGAAAACTATATCTATACACAGACACATCTTAGTAAAAGTGTTCCGTTTCACCATGTTATCCACAAAGAAACAAGTCACATTGAAATCTAAATGCTGTTAAGACACAGAACTAATGTTTTTAAGATTTATAAGGAGAAAAAATGTAAACTTAGAATTCCATACTTAAATGTATTCATGAATGCAAGCCAAATACAGGATATTTTCAGGCAGCAAATACTTGAAAAGTGTGCCAGTCTATATTGATAATTACTCAATGAGGTATTCTGAACCCAAAGAAATCCGAATGTTTTTGTTTATGACACACCTTTATGAGTAAAAACCATCTGAACATATGCTCTCAATATTTATAAATATTTTTCAATATTTTATATTTATAAATTAACATACCATTATACTAGTATGTTTGTGTATTATAAAGCGCATTAAAATAAAAATTAAAAAATAATCAGATAGGGGCGCCTGGGTGCCTCAGTGGGTTAAAGCCTCTGCCTTCAGCTCAGGTCATGATCCCAGGGTCTTGGGATCCAGCCCCACATCGGGCTCTCTGCTCAGCAGGGAGCCTGCTTCCTCCTCTCTCTCTCTGCCTGCCTCTCTGCCTGCTTGTGATCTCTGTCAAATAAATAAATAAAACCTTTAAAAAAAATAATCATCAGATAAAACACATAACTTCAAGTATATTCCAACACCCCCCAAAATTATTCTGTGTACCCTCTTTAATGTGGATGGATGCCTCATTTTGAAGACCACAGCTCTAAACCACATGAAAAAGAAATCCAAGGGGGAAAAAACATGGAACTGAAGAAACAAATGAACTGAACAGGTCTCAGAAGAAAAGAAGGAAATTGAAAAAAACTTAAGGTGAATCCACCAGAATTTGACATTTGGAAAATTTTCAATTGTAAAGTTTTAATGTACATACAATAACATTTTGTTCTAAGACCATTCTACTTTGTTCTACAGTAAGTTATATAATCACATTGTACATATTTCAAGGTTTAAAGTTTTTAGAACTGATCTGTAAGTAAAGCAAAAAAGAATTTTAGTTACAAAACAAAATGTAGATATAAAATTAACAATGAATAATTGGGAGATCGGAGGGGGGGGCAGCGTAAGGAGAGGACCAAGACTAACATTCCTGAAGGTACTACTGTCTAGAGCTAATAAATAAAAAATAACATTATCAATAAAAACCACTAACAGAAATAAAAGCAGGCACCATTTATAGTGAAAAGTGGAACTGGGAGGGGAAAGAGGGAAGCCCTATCTTATCCTTTATCTTTTTCACTCTCACATAACATGAACCTCAACACAATTAGGACTTCTATTTTTGAAAAGTATTATTAGTCAGGAGTGGGGAGCGGTATATAACACAGTATGCCCATTTATTTTATTACTATTTTTTAGTATGCCCATTTAGAAAACTGAAATTGTTTACTCACTGACATAGTGAGCTCACATTAAACACTCCTACTACTCTATCACCTCCATCACCCCTTTCATTTAGTGCATTTTACTACTTAGTCTACTATGATCTCTTTTGAAGGTTTTTTGTGTTTTATCTATTTCTATAGTGCAAAGCCTTAGTGTTTAAAGAAGGAGGATTAATTACAAGGTCTAAGGGATTAATGGAATAGCTAATTATAGCTATAATATATGTACACGAAAACAGAAAAGTCATCTTGTAGTTGCCATTGCTTAGAAATCTAAAGTTCACTAAAATGTGTATACCATGCAAGAAAGTCTCTTCTTCCAAACAGAAACAGCTATGACTCAGTATAATAATTTGACTCAGTGGCAGTATTTCTATTTTTTTTTAAAGATTTTATTTATTTATTTGTCAAAGAGAGTGAGCACAGGCAGACAGAGTGGCAGGCAGAGGCAGAGGGAGAAGCAGGCTCCCTGCCGAGCAAGGAGCCCGATGTGGGACTCAATCCCAGGAAGCTGGGATCACTACCCGAGCTGAAGGCAGCTGTTTAACCAACTGAGCCACCCAGGCGTCCCAGTGGCAGTATTTCTAGACACAGGTGCTACTGAGAAGAATCTTAGGGGTAAGGAACAGGTGGTGATGAAAAACCCTCAAGAAATAAATTGGCTAAGGATGGGAAGATCAATCCTTCCTGACTATAAGGGGAAAACCAAAAGAGCTGCAGGGAGTAGGAGATGTACACCGGCACCCAGGAGCCATGGCTGCTGCTGATGAAATTACACAGGGCCTTAGTCTTAAAAAAGAAAAAAAAAAAAAAATGAATGGGGTTGAGTCAATACCTTTGTTTACCTTATAGTCTACTTACCTAGGCTCTTAATTCTTTCCTATTTTGACTATTGAGAGACCTAAGTAAAACAATGGGTCTTACACTTTGAACTTCTTATAAGTCAAAAGCAGAATATTTTATATGGTCCACTTTAATAGTCTCAGTCTCTAAGGGATGACAAATGGTACTTACAGGTTATTGTTCTCTAGGGCAGTGATTCTCAAATTTAAGTGTGCATTAGAATCACCTGGAAGGCTCGTTAAGCCAGAACGCTAAGGCCCTAAACCCAGAGTTAATGATTTAGTGTGCCTGAACTGGGCCCTAGCATGTGCATTTCTTTTTTTCTTTCTTTCTTTTTTTTTTTTTTTAAAGATTTTATTTATTCACTTGACAGAGATCACAAGTAGGCAGAGAGGCAGGCAGAGAGAGAGGGGGAAGCAGGCTCTCTGCTGAGCAGAGAGCCCGATGTAGGACTCGATCCCAGGACCCTGAGATCCTGACCTGAGCCAAAGGCAGAGGCTTAACCCACTGAGACACCCAGGCGCCCCTAGCATGTGCATTTCTAACAAAAATCTCAGTTGGTGTTGATGCTGCTGATCTAGGGATCTCACCTTGAGAACCACTGATCTAGTCTGAGGGTTAGACCAGAAAGCTTTTAATACCGTAAATACAAGAATCTCATCATCACTGCCTGACCATCCACGTGTCCTTTCAGCTCTGACTGAATCTTCCATTTTATCTAAGCGTTATCCTGTGGAGTTGGGCTAGCTTTCAATTTTTTTGTTCCAGGGTCTTATTCCAATGTTATGGAATCTCTTTTGAAATCCTCAACATCAAACACTGAAAGTAAGCAGGTAATTTTAATTGCAGACATTCACAGAAACTTTACAAGAATAGGCAAAATACTTATAGACATTTAATGCCAACTCTTTTTCTATTTGGTAATTCCTAAAGGCCATTAATACATGCTGGTGAAGGTTTCTACAGAGATTTAAAGCCTCTGCTTACTGCTGCCTTGTCATTCAACACCAAAGTTCTCCCTTAAAACAAAAACCAAGAACAAACTACACAACCCCTGGGTACATACACTGTAACTCCACCAAAATCACTCCATTTCTGTTGCTTTATTGTAATTTCAAAGAAAAGACTAAAAGTAAGAAGTCATTTAACAGCATGTCTAGAGATAGGTATATCATTTTCCTTAAGAATGGTAAAAATGGGGGCGCCTGGGTGGCTCAGTGGGTTAAAGCCTCTGCCTTAGGCTCAGGTCATGATCCCAGGGTCCTGGAATCGAACCCCACATCGGGCTCTCTGCTCAGCAGGGAGCCTGCTTCCTCCTCCCTCTCTCTCTGCCTGCCTCTGCCTACTTGTGATCTCTGCTTGTCAAATAAATAAATAAAATCTTTAAAAAAAAAAAAAAAGAATGGTAAAAATGGGTGGGTGGGTGGGGAACCTCTGAAGGGCCATGTGTTGAGAGATCTGGATTCTATTCCTAGCCATTTTAGATTTCAGGCCACATGCCCTCTTGCACAGCACTGTGCTTTTAGCTACACAAAGAGTTTGAGGCAAGAATCAAGAATCATCATACCCTAGACTAAGACTAAGACTTACTTGGTATCATCACATTAACTTCCTCAAATTGCAATGTATGTCTTTTAAAAAAAATAAACTATAGATCATTTCAGAACCTGATTGCTTTTCCTACAGCATTAAATAATAAGGACACTCTGGCTCCTTGGAAGCCACTTTTAAAAAATCACCATTTGCAAACAACTATAATTATATGTCCTGTTAATTGCTGCAAGTTCAATTGTTTTCTTATTACTTTTATGTGATACATCATATACAAGGCACAATAAGAAAAACAGAAGTCTATCTACAAATAAATATTTCACTTTTTAAAAGGAGATTATTTCCAGAAATCTCATAAAGATGTGGGGTTTTCAAAAATCAGCCTCAGTTAACATGACAGTTTTTTAAAGTATGGTTAATAACCTCATAAGGTAAGATTTTAAATTGTAATAATATATGAACTGTGGTAAACTAAAAAGGGGTGAGGCCAGCAGTCAGGAGACTACTCATTCAATATGGCCAAATTACAAAATATCTTTTTTTTTTTTTTAAATCATTCCTTCCTTCCTTTAGTCATTCTCTCTTATGTACTAACCCACTGGAGAACGTACACTTAGAGCCTGTGGAAACAAGGAAGGATGACAGATAGTCCCTGACCTCATCATTTGAACTAGATCTTGTAGGTCTCCCAGGGAAAATCAATAATTTCAAATGTGCTTAAGAGAACAAAGTAAAAACTTAATCATGTCTTTTTTGGTAAAAATTTCAGAAAACTAAAACTAAATGTTGTTACCCAAATGTGTGTGTGTCTTTTTTTTTTTCTTTTTAAAGTAGGGGTGTGGAGCCCAACACAGAGCTTGAACCCATCATGATCCTGAGATCAAGACCTGAGCCGAGATCGAAAGTCAGACGCTTAACCAACTGAGCCACCCAGGTGTCCCTGTAATATTTTTGAGCCGCACAAACATGATTAAGGGAACAAGATCATCCAGATACTCTTAATACCAAAGCAGTACCTCTGAGTTCACTAGTCTCTAAAAGCAAGTTTACTTAGATATTAGCTTAAATTTTGAAAATTTTAACAATGGCTTAAAGGTCCTAACAAGACAATTAATCAGAAATTACCAATGCATAATTTATTTAAAACATGTGTGACAGCATGGCACTATATACAATGTTATAAACTTTTGATACAATTTAAAAAATGTAAAGTTAATTTATTTATTTCAAGCCTTAATTTGTTAGTTACAGTACCATACCACACTCTTTTACCCAACTCAGAGTAGTAAATTATCTTAATTAACAAATGATAATTTAGTATTAACCCTTAAGCACCAACACCTTTTAATCTGCCCATCTTAAGTGCCACCTCTTTCGTAAAACTTTTACTAACCAATCTATAACCCTATACCATTTTTTTCAGTAAAATGAATTATTCCCTAGCCACTCAAGTACTTTTATAACCAATGCCTCTTGCACAGAATTAATCAAATTTAGGGGCGTGTAGGTGGCTCAGTGGGTTAAGCATCTGCCCTCAGCTCAGGTCATCATCCCGGGGTGCTGGGATGGTGCCCCATGTCAAGTTCCCTGCTCAGGGGGAAGCCTGTTTTTCCCTCTCCCTCTGGCTCTCCCTCTGCTTGTGCTTGCACGCTCTCTCTCAAATAATCAATCAAATTTATTGTAGTTATTAGTACAATTATCTGTAAGATTTTACTTCACACTTTAGAACTTTACTCTTACATGTATATCTCATGGGACCATCTAAACAACCCTGTGAAATATTTACTTCTATTTTACAGTTAGGGAAATTGAAACACAGAAGTAATGTGCTCTAAGGTCATATAGTGAAGAAACAACAACAAAAAACTCCCATTAGTCAAAAATTATATCCAAGAGTTTTAGTTGATAATACAATTTTTCTAATTAATCAAATATGTTAAGTACTATACTTTCACATTTATGTAACCATTGCCTCATATACAAGGCAGCAGACAGTAAGCAAAGACATACTGACTGGATCTGAAGTTAGTTACTTGAAAAGTATTATATATTTCCTAGGCAGCGTATAATTTATTGCCTCCTAAAAAGCAAAGTACCAAATATAATTTAGTACTACAGAATGATCCAGGGACTACCATCAGGGTTAAAAATTTGGTTTCTGATATTAGACTTCAGTTCAAATCCTAAAACTGTGTGAGGGCTCTCAGCCTCAGTTTTCTTGTTTGTATAATAGTAGTAGTAATAATAGTAATAATAAATGGTAATACCTCAACAAATGGAATAATAAATGGTAATTACCTCAAATGACTGCTGTGTTGAGTGGGATTATATAGAAAACAGCTAGAATAGTGTCTGGTACATAGAAAGCACTCAATAAATTAGCTTAATGTATATGAATAGCGAAATGAAACTCAAAGATAGTAGTTTACAAAACAGTAATAATCTCATGGACTATTAAGAAGAGCAGAGTGAAACTTCCCTAAATGTGTATTTTCAGGCTCTATTTTTGTTTTTTCAACCTTTATCACCTGGCTCTCCAATAAACATTATATCAACTATTAACTCTGTTGCTTTCACATCGCTATTTCTAACAGTTTCAGTTCCCTTTTTTTTTTTAGATTTTTTTAAAATTTATTATTTATTTGACAGGCAGAGATCACAAGTAGGCAGAGAGAGAGAGAGGTGGAAGCAGGGTCCCTGCTGAGCAGAGAGCCCAATGCGGGGCTCGATCCCAGGACCCTGGGATCATGGCCTGAGCCAAAGGCAGGCAGCCACTTACCCGACTGAGTCACCCAGGCGCCCCTCTTCCAACCACTTTTGCTTCCAACCAGAGTTGCTTCCAGACCACTTTTCTAATCTTCTGCCAAAACTGTATGACAACTGCATGACTCCAATATTATATTCTCTTACCCTCTTCTCCCTTCTCTCATCTTCTCACCTTTCTTCCAGTTAGGCTCCTTTACAGTGGAGGACTTCAACACTTGTCTCCATGTCTTCTTCGCAGTTCCTGCCATCACACTGGATGGCTGCACTCCTGTTGATTTCCAATCTACCAGCATCAGAACTCCTTCACCTTCCTGAATGATCTCACCCACTTGAAATTTTAGCAATCTTTTTCAAAGATCCTGACTTGGAACTTATTACCCAAAATAGCTTAAGCCAACTATGAAAGTTAAACCTCAGTATATCATTTTCATAAGAGAACTTATTCCCATCTGTCACCAATTTAATCCCCCAATACTTATTCACAATACTTCATTGAGCCCTCTCTATTCTTAAGTCATTATGCCCATTCTGGGCTCATTTCCTTCTTTATCAAACTCAAAACCCACAATGCCTCACTTCAAACACTCTCTAGCAAGCATGCTTCACATTTCATTTCCTTTCTCTTCTACTACAACCATTCTGTAAACCCTCTACTCCTTGTCAATCTAACCACCCAAGGTCTGCTCCTTTATTTAGGTTTCTGAGCATGTAAAAAATCTTTATAAGCTGAAGAGTAGTTTCTTAAGTGGATGCTTTCATTAAGTACATATTTCTATTTTAAACTATTGTCAAAAGGGTTTGTTGCAAAATAAATCTTACCAAATAATAAAACAAATTAAATTAAATTAGAAGTTCAGCTCCCCAGTTGTACTAGACTCATTTTAAGTGTTCTACAGACACAAGCAGCTAGTGGCTACCACAATGGAAAGTGGAGATTATAGAACACTGCCACCATTGCACAAAACTTTATTAAATACTGCTGCTCTACACACTCTATTGTAGGACTACTCAGTCACTATATTGGCTCACATGACCTGGAATTTCCCACTATCTATTGTCCTCCTTGTGACTTCAAGCTATAGCACCCGACACGGAACAAGCTGGTTCGTAAAGCAGTCAATAAGGGCACTGGCATCACACCTATCTCTTACCATCACCTGGGACCAAAAGGGGTTTGTTGCTCCTAGTCATCTGCATCCCAGCCCACTTCTAATCATGAAATCCCCATCCTGATATTGTCATTAAAGGAAGGTGTTGGTTGCATTGTATCTTATAAGGGTCAGAAAAAGAGGTATACTTAATAGATTCCAGATTTTACCACCTGTTAAAGACAGAACTCATTACTACACATGTATCTCACATACCACTACACTAGACTGTGGCAGCAGCTGGAAGTAAAAATCTGCCAAACCAACCCAGGCTTATTTTAATTCAATTATTAATAGTATTTTATTAAAAATTAAACATTACAAATGCTGAATAAGACCAGGATGCTGGGACACAGGACGTAAATTAAAATTAGTACTATCTTAAGTAAAAGCAGGATAAAACCATCATCCTTGAAAAAGATAAGAGAAACTACACTTACTGGACCTTTGAGTTATTAAAATCTCTGGGAAAAAACTGGCAAAATAGTATGCTTTAGGATAAAGGGTAGTAGGGATCCATATGTCTACATCACTACACCCTGCATGTACATCACCATTAAAATGACTTTATTTTCCTTAAAAATATTTTCTTGAAAAAGAACATTTCACATAGCTGCTTAGTTTACAGGAAAAAAAGAAAAGAAAAATAAATCAAAAGGGAGACAGAAAGAAATAAAGCAAAATGATCCATGAAGAACAATTAGGAGATCCTAAATTTTAAGCCAGTCTTTTCTGAAGGGATGTAGCACATCGTCGAACTGGACTTAATAAAAGGAGGTTACTGCCATCTACCTACCAGCCCTACCTCTCTCATAAGGAAATGCTTTGCAAAATAAACTGAATCGTTTTAATACCTCATGGGAACACTTTAAAGGACATGAATGCCATCTCAGCTCTTCTCACGAGCTAATAATTCCAAGATTCTTATGACTAGCAATAATCAGTAACAATTTAAGAATATGTACAGTATAAGTATTTATCAAACAGCTGCTCTACCCAGGAACAGTATTTTGCAGAAGAAATGAAGTCAGACATAAAAATATTAGCTATGAAAAGGCATATGAGAATGTTAAAAAGGTAAAACTATCTTATCTGCAGTTATGAATTCATATGTGTGTTTTAATAGCAGAAGTCAACAACTAATTAAGAATAAAAGGTACAGGAATGGCACTTCCCTACATCAATTCTAAGGTCTACATTCACTGAAGAATAAGGAATAACCACAATCCTAACACTGAAAAGGATTCACAGGTAGGGACATTTTTTGCATTCCCTGGTTTTCACTATACAATCTGATGACAAAAAATGTATTAGCAACACTACCTTCTGTTGACACAATAAAAAACTCCATATATAACAAGAAATTAAATACAAAACAGCACACAACATGCTGTGGGCATACGGTAAAATTTTCTCAACATTCAAGATCTGAAAACTGAGTAAATCCTGCTGCGTAGACAGTGTTTCCCTTATTTAAGAGGTAGCAGAACCTCACAAAAGAAATGAACCTACACAACCTGCAGTCTGGGAAGAAATCAAGTAAGAGCAAGTGCATTCCAGCATTGTGTAATGAAAGCTTTGAGCCAATGTCGCAGACACACTCAATAAACTAGCCCACAAAACTTTTCACCAGCTTGCAAAATCTTAAAACCTTCCCACGTTTAGCAACAGTTAAGCAGAAATGCACCATCTGTCAGAAAGTCAGTGAACTATACAATGAAACTATCATTTTCATGACATGCTCATTTTGCTCATTTTCCCTAAATTATACTTAAATTTGCTTTATATTCCTGCATCTTATCAACTGATAATGCAGCCAGAATCATCTGATGGGTTTTGTGAAAATAAACATGTCTCTATTCCACTTTTCCTTGGTGCATATGTGGGAGGGTATGTGGGTGGGTATTAGTGGGGAAGGAAATCATGTTTATTTTGAAAACCTAGCCTATCCACAATGCAGTACCACTTTACACCCACCAGAATGGCTAAATAAACAAGACAATATCAAGCAAATGTTGCAGAGTCTGTGGGACAAATGGAATTCTCATTCACTACTGATGAAAGTATGAACTGATACAACCACTTTGGAAAACACTGAGTAATACATACTAAAACGGAATACAAGCACATATCATGACCCAACAGTTGCACTACAAGGAACATATACTACAAAAATGTATACTACATACACAAGAATATTCTACAGGAGTACTATTCGCTGTAGCTCAAAACTGGAAACAACCTAAATGTTCATTAACAGTAGAGTGGATAATTTATGGTATATAGCTAACAGTGAAACAATACTACAGAACAGTGAGAATGAATAAGCTGCTGCTACACACAACATGAATGGATCATATAAAAATAAATGTTTTAGGGGGCACTTGGGTGGCTCAGTTGGTTAAGCATCTGAGTCTTGATTTCGGTTCAGGTCACGATCTCAGGGCAGTGGGACTGAGTCCTGCATCTGGCTTCACACTGGGCGTGAGGCCTGCTTAAGATTCTCTTTCCCTCTCCCCACCATCCCCTGCACATACACCCACACTTTCTCTCTCTCTCAAAAATAAATAAGTAAACAAACAAATAAATAAATAAGAAAAAATAGAAATGTTTTGTGTAAGAAGCCAGACAAAAGGGTGTATATGCTATATGAGGTAGTATGCATGTCTTTAAATGTATATTAAATGTCAATAAAAAATTTACCTAAAAAAATATTTAATAAATAAATAAGCAGCTTGATGCCTAGATGTCTGTAATAAGATCCTGTTCCCAGTGCCATGCTCCTTCCAGTCTAAAACTGGGACAGAACACTTTTTGGAATCTTCTCTCATGCTAATTTAAAACCATTTTTATATGAAAACAAAGAAGGCTGTATTAAGGTTATAGAATGCAAGAGCCAAATCCTTTCCAGAAGAAAACACTAAAAATCTTTGAAAAAAAAATTTTACCACTAAAGCTCTCCCCTCCACCATGACCTTGACCATTCAGACCTTCACCTTCCTTCCATCAGCAAAGAGTTCACTCTTCTGCCAATCATTTAGAAGAAACACTTGACAAGTAATAACCTACCCTAGCAGGGTAGTTATAAGGATTAAAACAAAGAGTGCATATATAATTTGCAGCACTGTGCTTAAGCACTCAAATGACTAGACAGTATTATATCCCAAATAATGAGGCTTTCAGGTCAAGGGCTATTTCCAATACATCAGTGTAAACACAGAACCTGATCTTTAGTAGTTGGGTCAATAACCACTTATGGAATAAATGAATGATGTGAGCTCAAAATAGAACAGAAAAAATGAAAACAAAGCAAAAGTGAGAATGAGGAAAAAATCCGGAAGTACAAAGGAAGGTCTTAATCTACTTTTACTATTAAAGCATATGACAGGGGCGCCTGGGTGGCTCAGTGGGTTAAAGACTCTGCCTTCGGCTCAGGTCATGATCCCAGGGTCCTGAGATCGAGCCCCGCATCGGGTTCTCTGCTCAGCAGGGAGCCTGCTTCCCTTCCTCTCTCTGCCTGTCTCTCTGTCTACTTGTAATCTGTCAAATAAATAAATAAAATCTTTAAAAATAAATAAATAAAGCATATGACAATATTTTAAATCTCCAATGAACCAACAAAATCATGAACATATAAAATATACCATCAAAATAAACAAAAACTGCCTCATTATTTTCCCACATATATTTCACAATGTCAAAGTAGGATGTTTTAAACTAAAATTAAAACATTGTTCTTTAATTTGAAACTCTTTAAAAATATCCGAATGAATTCCTTATGAGGTTAACAGGAATCATAAGTATATCACAAGTTATTTTCAAGACATCCGTCATAGCACGTCAAATTCTAACTATATCATAATACAGATGAAAGAAAAGCAAATTTCAGCTTAATCTTTATATAGTATTATTTTCATGAAAATAAAAACGCAACTTTGATATCAAAGTTGTCAAGACTGCAATCTAACATTAGTTTTAAAAGACACAGAAAAAAAAAAAAGAAGGTAAATCAACAAAATACTTTAATCCTCACTGGGTGCCTAAAATACCAATGTCCCATTTGATAAGGCCCCTTGTCCCTCCCTTTTAAACACATCATTTACTTATATATCCTAAATCAGAAATAATATTGTCCTTAATCAACCAACATTTACACAAAACATTTAATTATGTATAAAGCACAACTCTAAATGTAAATATAATTCATTTCGTTCTTATAAAACAAACTCTTTCAAGGTAAGTACTATTACCACTTCCATTTCACAGATGAGAATGTTGAGACAAAGATGCTAACTGATTAAATTCACAAAGCTATTAAATAGCAGTCTGGTTACATGCTCTTAATTTCTGTGCTATGCTGCTTAAAGAGCTCTGAAGTAAAGCAGAATTTTAGACTTCAGAAAGCTCTAAGGTAAAGCAGGATAAAATTTCACTTCATGTTGGGAGGTTAGTTATTTTGAGGAATTTGGGTGATAACCATAAAATGAGGTAGCATTAATGCCGCATTTCATTAATTCTAAGATGCCCATTTTCTCTCATATTTTAACATTTCTAAAATTGATGGCATTTTAGGGGCACCTGGGTGTCTCAGTGGGTTAAAAAAATGGGTTAAAACTGATGGCATCTTATATTTGTAACTGATATTGTTTTCTCTCTTTGGGATACATGTATAATGATGCATCCAGTAATTGAAGGCAAGTACATTTCAAAAAATTATTCTATTATCTATACCTAATGCAGTAAAATATAAAAAATATGGTACAAGTGTTTTAAAGGGCAGTTCTTCCCTTTAAACCATAATGATCTATAAGAAAATTCTATGAAAATACCTTTACAGTACTGTCAGTTTCTCAGACCATGTACAAATGTTATATACCTGTAGAAAGACCATGTTATATCCTTTGTGAGAAAGAAATACTGGTTTCATTATATAACTTGATGAGGAAATTTTCTTTGATAAGGGATATGCTATGGGGGGGAGAAGACAGACAAAACAACAGTGAAAATAAGACATTTGAGAAAATTAAAATCATCAAGAATGAAGCATAAATTAGGATACTCCCAAATACCACTTGCTTCAAGCCAGTTCTCAAATGCCACAGATAAAATGCTCACATAAAAAAAATATTTTCAAGTTTTAAAAATACAGTTTAGGGGCATCTGGGTGGCTCAGTAGGTTAAGTGTCTGACTCAATTCTGGCTCAGGTCATGACCTCAGGGTCATGAGATTGAGCGAGCCCTGCGACATGCTCCACATTGGGCATGGAGCCTGCTTAAGACTCTCTTTCTCTCTCCCCAGCTCCTGCTCTCTATAAATAAATAAATAATAATGATCATCATAATAAAAAATACACTTTGAATGCAATCAGAAATGACCAATCTGCTTAGGTGTGTGCCCACTCGAGCTCTAACAAAACTGGACATATTAAACTTGAAGCTCAACCTCCATGCTGAGTAACTAAAAAAGGTTTAAACTGGTCCTAAGAATTGCCACCAACAATTTTAACTAAAACAAATTCAATTAATTTAAGTATTTGGTAGCATCTTGTGTTGACATATGCCTTGATGATTTCAGAATGAATTTATATTCAATGTTTTTTGGTGTGTTTGTTTTCGATTTTCTAGGATGAAAACTATTTACCTTTAGGGGAATTTCCCACTAAAACACCAAAAATCGTATCCAAATTACAACGGAAAAAAACACCTTGTATCAACTGCACTCTTTACCTTAAAGTCACTTAAATTACCTTGGGGGAACAGGGTGGTGGGAGAAGTACAAATGCATTTATACACAATAAAAAAATTGTTAAATTTGCTTCAAAAAACATATCCAGACAGGAAACAATGGTTTCTTCTTTGCTAATAAATCTCAAGTAGTATTTTAAAAGCATCATACTACAACCCTTGAGATCTTGCATTACTTAATAGGAGTGTAAAGTACCTCTTTTTAAATTGTCATTCCTAATTTTATTTATTCTCATATCCAATTAAGAATGAAAGCAGGGAACCTGGGTGGCTCAATGGGTTAAAGCCTCTGCTTTCGGCTCAGGTCGTGATCCCAGGGTCCTGGGATCGAGTCCCATATCGGGTTCTCTGCTCAACAGGGAGCCTACTTCCTCCTCTCTCTCTGCCTGCTTCTCTGCCTACTTGTGATCTCTGTCTGTCAAATAAATAAATAAAATCTTAAAAAAAAAAAAAAAGAATGAAAGCAAATACAAGTTCAAAGGAGTATTCTGTAAGCATGTTCATATTATATAAATGTATTATTTCCATCATACGTTTGTTCTCAGTGTATAAACAACCTATCCCAATCATGGTTTGAGGTAACACAATTTTATATTTGTTGATAATTTTTTTTAGTCTGCTATCTTTTATCTATGTAAAGTTCTGTTTCATATATAGTAGTTATAGAGCACAATTCAAAATATAATGCTAGTAATTATTCTGTCCTCCTTTAGAACATGTAGGCAAGTCTGAAAACATCAGAGCTCTACATATGTATATAAAAAAGAGGCCTGAAAAAGTATGCCTCTAAGAACCATGGTAACATATGAAAAATATACAGTTGTTACACAAGAATTCAGCAAGATTTAAGGAACTAAAACCCAGGGAGAAGGCAAAAGCAAAAGATATTAAAAAAACAATTAAGAGTTACAATTTTCTAGTACAAAATTTAAGGGAGACTACCTTAGCAGATCAGAATAACATTTCCACAGTAGCTCACTGAACTCAGAAGCAAATTTTGGTAAAACCCATTCCTCCTTTATTTTAAAGCAGATCAATTTTAGAACTTTTACTGTTTTAAAAGTTTAAAATACATTTAACTTCATTTTCCCTTTTAATACACTATTTTCTATGAGCCTTTGATTGTGCCAATAAGGTTTTGCCAACTACAGTATTCTTCAGAGAGTAATCCCAGCAGATGAACTGAGTTCTACTACGGTGCAAGAGGGTAAATCTAGGGACATTTAGACAACTATCTAAAATAGTGTTTACGGTATCAGGGGCCTGTTCTTATTCTTCATTGTCCAAAAACACCATCATTAACCATATACCTGAGGTTTAGTAGTAAACTCTTAGCAATCCTTACCAAGGCCTTCATTTTCAACTCTCCAAGTTTGAAAAGAGTTTATGTATTAAATTTCTCCCGTTAAAAAATCACCAAAGCAGGGACACCTGGGTGGCTCAGTTGGTTAAACATCTGCCTTCAGTTCAGGTCATGATCCCAGGGACCTGGGATGAGTCCCACATTTGGTTCCTTGCCCAGTGGGGAGACTGCTTCTTTCTCCCTCTGCCTGTTACTCCCCTGCTTGTGCTCTTTCTCTCTCTAGCAAATAAATAAAATAAAATCTTAAAAAAAAAACCCAAGGCATAACCAATATTTTTAAATTATGCTATAAATTACTTAATGATTCTTTAAGTATGGGTGTTAATATATGAAATATAAAGCTAACCAACAAAAATAAATTATCACCTTGAACAATAAATGCTACAACAAAGTTATCTTTAACTTTTGAAAATATTCAGCAGGTGTCTCCAAGCTTGGTGCTTTTACATGGGTAGTGATATTAATCAAAACAGCAAACAGAAAGAGGTACGTAAGTTGAAGAGAAAAACTTCTGAATGGCACACTAACCTCTCCAAACTATCATGCACATGCTAGTGTTCCAATTCCTTGCCTTTGCATGCTTTCAAAATACCTGCATTTTGCATCATCTCTTTAGTAGCCTTTCTTTATCATTTCTTTAAACTCCTCTACCACTAACTACACTGGACTGCCCTCTCCACCTCTCAGACACTACTCAAAAGTCTTCCCTAATGCCTTATCTGTGCTTCCAAGGCAACCTGAATAAGCTGCAGTGACAGCACTAATTACACTGTAACAATTCTTAACTGTCCAATGCTCCTAGTCTCAAGTATAATCACATTTCTACAAGTTTAGTATTCAACCCCTGATAAACAGTACTTAAAAAACACTGTTTGAGGGGCGCCTGGGTGGCTCAGTGGGTTAAGCCTCTGCCTTCGGCTCAGGTCATGATCTCAGAGTCCTGAGATCGAGCCCCACGTCAGGCTCCCCGCTTGATGGGACGTCTGCTTCTCCCTCTCCCACTCCCCCTGCTTGTGTTTCCTCTCTCACTGTGTCTCTATCAAATAAATAAAATCTTAAAAAAAAAAAAAAATTGTCTCCTTCTGCCCCTCCCCCATAAATAAATAAATAATAAAAGTGAATTCCCTTCATGTTGCTCAATCCAAAGAGTACTTTTTAGTTGCCAACTAAATTGAGTTCTCAGCTTCATTCAACATAGTTGAAATAGTTGATTACCCACTCCTTTTTCAAATAGTCTATTGCCTTGGCTTCCGTGATGTCAAGGAAAATTTCTTCCCAACTCTGGCTACACCTTCTCAGTCTCCTTTGCTTCATTTCTTTTTCCCAATGTTTAAATGCTGACAATTCACAGGGGATTATTATATCCCTTTACCATCTCTCTCTGGGAAATCACATTCACAAGCTCCCACGGTAAGATATCAACTGTAAGCCATATACTGAGGATTTTGAGCTGAATTATGATCAATACTCTCTTCACTTCCCAAAAACTAACAAGCAAAAAACTGCTCCTCTCCCTAGTATTATTCCCTGTGTTACCAACAAGAACCACCAACCCTGGAAATCTGCCTTCTCCTCTCTCTAGACCCCCTACTCTAACTCTAAATCCTATCAATTTAACTTTTCCCCCAATCCAGCTACTTTCTATTACTGCCATCCTGGATTAGGATTCCATCATCTCCTGCCTAACCTACTATAATAGCTGAACTCAGTTCTACTCAAAGGTGTGTTCTGTAGACCAAGAGTCATCCATGAACTACTGTTATTGGTCTGAGACAAAGTAAATACAGAAACTGAAAGAAGTATTTAGAAATTTTTACACCAATCTGACAACTGCCACAACATCCATTTTATTGTGTCACTAAAGTAGCAGTACAGATCAGAAACCAAACCAAACCAAACCAACCAAAACTGGTCCTTCTCCACATTAAGTTTGAGAAGGACTGGCCTAACTGGTCTCCCTGCCTTTATACTTGCCTTTCTCCAGTGTGTCCTCTGCAGAGCAGTCAAGTGATATTTTTAAAGTAAAAATTTAAGTAACTTATTCAGGTTTTTAACATTATCCAGTGGCTTCCCAATGCCAGAATTTAAGCACAAAATGTTTAACAATGATTGACCATTGTGATCTGCTCTGGTGTCATTTTGCGTCAACCAGCTTCATGTGCTAAGGTCCAGCACCGACAGGATTTTCAGTTCTAGAAAGCTGAAACTGCCAACAACACTTGGGTAACTTCAGTTAATCCTTCAGATTTAGCCTAAAAGTCATTTCTTCAGAGAAGCATTCCCTGTTACATTAGTGGGCTTTCAACGCTTAAAATAATTTTCCTTTGTGGCAGTAATCATAATTGTAATTATTATTTTTGTAATTAGCTGTTTAGCTTCTTTATTCCAATAGCTTTTGCCTCCATTAATACAGGTACATTCCTTCCATTAACATACATCACCAGAGCCTAGCACAGTGCCTGGCACATTATCCATCATTCAGTAAATTTTTGGTAAGTGAATAAACCTATGTCAGGAAACATAATGGTGAGCAGGACCACAAAAATGCAAATGCCTTCAGTATCTAGTCATGGATAAGACTTGGATAAGTCTATGCACCTCTTGCTTTACAAAAGTTACATCTCCTTTACTTCCCTAAACCACCTAAAAAGACAGGGAAACCTCACTGTCAAAAATTACTTTTTCTTTCTTCCCCCAAAAGGTGAAGAACTTTGTCTAAAGTAACCAACAAGGCACTAAAAGATCTGAGAGGCAACAAAAGGTAATAGACTACAACAACATCGTCTGGTTCCACTGCTTACAAAGCTGTCTGATTTTGTGGCTGTTAAATAATTTCTTAGTTTCCTTATCTGTGAAACTGAGATACAATAAAGTCTTCAAAGAACTGTTATAAGGGTTAAAGAAGATATTAAATTATTTTAAACAGTGCCTGGCACAATGTTTTATAAATGTTAGTGATTATTGTCATCTTCAATATTACCAGTCTCTTATAAAGTAATTTTATCTGCCTTCTTGCTTATTTTCTGTCAGTGCCACATTAAAATAACTTACAAAAAAGCAGAGTCCATTATTATTCTCTGATGGGGCTTTTCTCAGCCAGGGTTCTGTAAGAATTATGCCCTACAGAAACCGAGTTAGGTGATTATTTCCTCAGTTCTCTCTCTCAAGGTACATAGCTGGTACCATTTTAGATACATAGGAGAGGAGTTAATTCATTACACACCCTGGATGCCCTAGTGCATTAGGGCTTGATACTCACTAGAACTCTTGGTTCAGAAGGACTGCTCTTGCATATTCTCAATGCCTGGCATGAAGTAAGTGCTCATTAAATATTTTTAGAAAGGATGAATATGTACAAAACCAAAGCAAGAGTGCTTAGCACAAAGTAGATGCTAAGTGTCCATTTCATTCCATCCCTTCAAAGTTCCTATAAACTTCTGAAGTCTTATTCTAAGGGAGTCATTTTTCTTGAACCAGGGCTTATATTACTCCAAGCCAAAAAATGTAGCATACAGACAGCAGGAAAACCAAGAGACAAAGAAAGCAGTGTTGGCAGAAACTATGTGAAAGATAGGTAGAATCTGGGTATGTGGGGAAAAGAGCAGAGGTTATTTTAGGTGAGACAATAGCATAGACAAAGTCACTGTCACTCAAAGTTTGGAGTACATTCCTCTGGTGACATAAAATATGATTTTAAGCTATACATGGGCAACATCTTTATTTTCATAGCGCCTATGGCACTATTTATAACAATACCAACAGTACCTACTTGGGTTTTAACTGAGTTATTATAAAAAAAATCAAGAAAATAATGCACAGGATGTAAGCAAATATGACAAAAACTGTCAGGGTTTTAAAGAGTGAGTAAAATCTGGGAAACATCAAGGCATGGATGTATTAATAAACATGATATGTTGGGGCACCTGGATGGCTCAGTGGGTTAAAGCCTCTGCCTTCGGCTGGGGTCATGATGTCAGGGTCCTGGGATCCAGCCCCACATCGGGCTCTCTGCTCAGCAAGGAGCCTGCTTTCCCCCCCCACCCCCTTCCTGCCTCTCTGCCTACTTGTGATCTGTCAGGTAAATAAATAAAATCTTTCGAAAATAAATAAATAAATAAATAAATAAATAAACATAATATGTTAAGAGAGAAAAGCCACCAGTCTTTTGACTGAAGCCAAGTTCTTGAGTACCAATTCAACATAAAGCACTGGTAAGTGTGAACAATCAGAAACCGTCATTTTCCACTATGATAAATTTGCTACGTATTTCATCTATTCTCAAAACAAATATAACATTTTAAGGACACCTGAAGCTGGGACTGACTTGCTTGTAGCCTAGTACCTGACCCTTAAAGAGGAAGCTAAAACTCTTTTAGCTTTTCACACCAGAAGGAATTAATTTATACAGTAACAAAATATAAATCATAACTACATCAAAAAAGGTGTTAAATGAAAAAGAGCAAAAAGCAGCCTTCCATTCCCACCTTCCCTCCTCAAAATTAACCTACCAATAGACAAGAGAAGTCAAGCTAAGAGATGATGATAAAGAACATTTACTGAATGCTTACCAGGTGCCTGGAACTGTTGTATTTTACCTGCAATAAGTTACACAATTATCACCACCATCTTATCAAGAATACCACTATCCCCTTTTAGAGGTATAAGAATACTGAGGCATAGAGATTAAATAACTTGCCCAAGGCCAGAGCTGGTAGATGGCAAAGCAGGGGTTTAGATCCTGGCAGTTCAGCTACATCGGAGTTCTTAACCACTAGGCACCATTTCTCCTAAGAATAACAGGACGATAATTTGAAATATTCCAGCTTTCCCATTATGGCAGCAGAGATGTAATTTTCCAAGGTATAAACCTTTTATTACTTAAATTTCCTAAGAAACAGTGGATTCAGCTATAAGGAAAAACTGCGAAGACAAGTATTATAATGGAATAATCTAGGCCCAGTATCATTCAAGTATAGACAAAGCATCAACAGCCTCAAAAGTATGGTTGAATGACACAATTCACAGAAAAAGAGGTCAAAAGTTGAGATAAGCAAAAGGTAAATCTTATTTCTACTGGATCCACTGCTCTGAGGAAGAAAACTCGACCATCCTCTCCCCTTTACTCAGTACACATGGACTCCAAAGAAAGAGGAGTTAGGGGAAAAGATAGCACAAGGGAATAAAAGGGGAAAGTGAACATTTGAACCCTGAACCTCAGAGCTAGTTTGATGTTACCCTGCGAACGTGACAGAGAATTTGTGAGAGGGCAAGATGTGCTTGGAGGTAAGGGAAGTAGGTTGAGGGCCTGAACACCGTAGTAAACACGGAGTGGTCTAGCTGGAGAGCAGAGAATTCACGCTAAAATGGGCTTATAGGGATAACTTCATCCGTTTGGGATGAGAGGTGATGGGGACGCTGGGGAGCGGGGGGAGAAGGGGGGCAAAGAGGCTTCCCTCTTTGGGCACTACTCCAAGAGGGGAAGAAAACAGACCAGGTATAAAGGGGCGGGCGTGGAGATACACAGGTATAAAGGAGCGAGACTGGAGAAGGAAAAGGGGCGAGGTTCGTGGAGGAAAGTCTCAGGGATCCTGGTAGGCGGAAACTGGGAAATCGATGGGGGGGTCGCCAGGGGTAAGCCAAGACTGGCGAAGGGAAGGCCTGCCCGGTGTGCAGAGGGTGGGGCTGAGGGGCGGGGGGGGAAGCACTCCTGAGAAAGGGAAGGCACGCCGCAAGAACAGGGGTCCGGAGCCAGGAAGAATGGGGGTGCAGTGGGTTAGGAGGAGGGCGCCCCGCTCCAGCGCAAGCGAGCTGGAAGGGCTGGGAGTTGGAAGAGCAAGCAACCAAGGTGCAGCGGGGACCCCGGAGGGGGAGGGGCACCTACCCGGGCGTGCGGGGCGGCGGCGGGCAGTCCCGGCAGCGACTCCTCTCCCGCTGAGGCGGCGGCTGCGGCGGCCGCGGCGGCGGAGGTGATGGCGGCGAGTCCCTGTGGCGGCCGCCTCCACCGAGCCGCATCCCTCCTCCCCCGCCCGCCTTCCTTCCCTATCTCCCGCTCCTAAACTTCTTCCCCGGGATAAACAAACCCGCCGCCAGGGGCGGCCGCCTCCGCTGCTCCCGCCCCCGCGCAGCCCCCACTTCCCTGCCCCGGGCCCGTCCGGGCTCCGGCTTCCGAGTTGCGACTCCAGCCCCAGCCCCAGGCAGCGAGGGCGCGTGCGCGCGGCGGCGGCGTGGACTCGCAAGGTTCTTCCTCCCTCCCTCACGCGCCGGGCACTTCCGGGCCGGCCCGGATCCACCGCCGGGTTTTGGAAGCTGCCGCCGCAGCCGCGACCGCCGCGGCTTGCGCCAGGCTGTGGGCCCTCGGCTTTGCGCGCCCGAAGCACTGGCAACCGTGGAGGGGACCAGGAGTTCCCTCGTCTTGCGGGACCTCCCTTCGACCCAACGTAAAACTTTCCTTGCCTAAAAGCCTGCTGATAACGCCTCTTAAGTGGATAGACGTAGGTGCCATAGGCGGCAACCGTTTCTCGGTATGATTTCCTTGGTGCTGTACCAGACTGGAAAACCAAGGTGCAACTTTTACCGAGCTCCTGTTGCGAGCTCATAACTATGTGAAGTGCGAACACGAAAACAGCAATATACAGTCTTCAGGGAGAAATAAAGACAACTCCAGGTCGGCAAATGAAATGCCACAGTGGAACGGTTTTTGGTTGGAGATGAGCCTGCCGTGGAAGTCTCAGGCCTAGGAAGGAAGGGGTCCGCCTAAAGGCGACTGGGCTTGCTTGCAAAACGCAGAACAGGTGGCATCCCATGACTAAACGTCGGTAAATAATGCTGTATCTAAGCAAACGTCTTAAGACATGAGGAGACTTCCTCATGGAGGTCGAAGAAAGGTGACCGCGAACAGAACATTGTTTCAGCACTCGTGAGAGAAAACTTGCTCTAGCTGCCGAGAATGCACTCATTTGAAGAGTTTTGAGGGACAGTGCAGGCACGAATAACATTTAAAGACAGCCCCCCCCCCAGTTCCTTTAACTTTTTAAAAACTGCTCATCAATCCACTGTTTACCTGCTTTTCCAAGAAAAGGGGAGGTGGAAGAAAAATACTATTTTACTATGTATGGAGCACTGTAAGCACAGACTTGGATGATCTTTTAAAATCCTCAGCAACTTCACAGTTTCATGGTAGAAATGATTACCATCTTACAGATAAAGGAGCTGAGGATCAGAAATAGTAAGTAACTCATTCAAGGGTGAATGGAGTTTGAATACCAGGAAAGCAGATCTCCTTCACTTCAAATTAATACTACTTTGTGTTATTCACGATGTAACACACAAAACATGCGAGGGATATAACCAGCGCCAAAGAGTATCAGAAAAAAAAAAAAAAGGTAAGATCAGCATAACCATAAAGTTCAAAATTACTTTAGTCAAGGGTTAAAAAGCAAAAGTGGAAGTGAGCATTAGTGTGCTAGGGACTTGTGAGTGGGGAAAGCAAATATTAGTGCAAAATTTCGTGTTCTCCAAACACAAAGAACAGTTAAATTATTTGCCGTACTAATTGTAGGTCTGTGTTAACTTTATGTTATGTGACAGAAACACTGAAAATTGTGTAAAATTTCTGCCCAGGCCTTTTAGCTCTTTCAACCCCTTAAATTATATCACTAACAATGATCAGTCATTGTTAGGCACTGATACATGTAATACACTCAAGCAATCATTATAATAAATCTTTGAAGTAGATTTTCAACTGGGAATTAAGGAATGAGTGGTACTTGGGTGACCTTTGACACTTAACTGGGCTCTGGTTGGAGGTGGTTCCACCACAAGAATGTCAAATAGCTCCTCAGGGTATTTTCATAGAGTCCTTTCCCTAGGCTTGCTCTCTCTGCAGTGTTGGGACATGCCATTCTTTTTTTGGTGACTTTATCCACTGATAAAGTAATAGTAAAGAGTAAGAGTGAATATGGCTTATAACTAATGCTAATAAAACTGTTATGGTTTGGCAAAGTAAAAGATGACTCAGTGGTCAATAAGCTTGGATTAAAGCTTGGTGCTATTATACCAATCCCCTAAAGAACTACCTTTGTTGATTTGATTTCGAACTTACTAGATATCTACTAGAAAACTAAACTATTGTAGGCTATGGTTTATTACTGCCATAAGTGATTTTTGTAAATCTATAAATAAGTAACAGCTTTATCACTGGTATTGTGCATAGTGTACTTCCACTAGTCATTTATCAGGTTTGCATTGCTCAAGGCAATGCAAGGTGTTCTAACTTCTTAGACACCAAGAAACTTTTGATACTCATTTTTCTGTCCAATGCTAGTTTTCTGTAGAAAACCATTCACACTCCTCAGTGGATGACTCGGAAGTTCTACTCATTGTAATTAATAGGTTGGCAGCTAGTAAAAATCAGAAGAATTTGATTTTTTTCTCTGAGTGTCATGAGCACAGATGAGGACTAGACTTTGGATCTTCTTGACCTAACCCTATGAGGCTCATCTGAAGAGCCAACCCTATGTCCCACTTTGGTATTTTAGTGACTACAGCATTTTATTTTTCTTTTCTAAGTTAAAATCACAAATGCTCCCATTTCGTGACTGGGTACACACAATAGACTCACCACTGCCTTCCATACCACCACCTGTTTTGTACTATTATTTTCTAGTTCTAGCTATCAAAAAACTAAGCAGGGACACCTGAGCAGCTCATTTGGTTAAGCATCTGCCTTTGGCTCAGATCATGATCCCCAGGTCCTGGGATCAAGTCCTGCATCAGGCTCCTTGCTCAGTGGGAAACCTGCTTCTCCCTCTGCTTGCTGCTCCCCCTGCTTGTTTTCTCTGACAAATAAATAAATAAAATCTTAAAAAAAAAACAAAAACAAAAACTAAAGCATGCAGTAGCAAATAATTCCCAAATTCATTATTCTGTTTAGAGTCAAGAAAGTGGTACTAAACTTTTTGGTAAACATGATATATTTCATGAATCCCAAGTGAAGTACTCTGTGCTTCCCTGGACATATTGCTCATACCCAACCTTCCCAATGTCCACCAAGCTCTTCTCTCCTGGTGAGCTGGCTTCCTCATAAGTTTTCTAGCCATTATCCCTTTCCGTCTTAAATTTTCTTCAAGGGAGCCAAACTCAGGCTTCCATAAACTAACACTTGTGACCAGACAAATATTTGACATAACATTTATTTTTTGGAATTTATGTGGAAAGAAAAGAACAACTTGGTTGCTAATTATTTTTCACTGTTATAAATTTTAGGTCTTTTATTTGGAAGAAAACACTAAAACTCTTTAATAACTTGTGAGTTATTTACACGTAACTTCATTTCCTTTTCCCATACCTCCATTTCTTTCTTGGGTCTCTGGCTTTTCACCTTGCATGTGAATTCCTAGTTTTCTAGTACTTTTGCATTATATGATTCTAATTAAGGATGCAAAAAATTTTAGAATTCTAGAATTAAGTACCTACAACCTTTGTGTAGTGATGACTATAGCAAGAAAGAGCCAGCAAGTTTGATGTACTTTTTATTCAAAAAAGTCATTCCCAGAAAACTGAGATAGGGCCCACCCAGAATCTTGAGAACAGGATCATTTTTGTGTCCTTTACGTCCTTCTCTGGCACCTTCATTTTCATGTCCCCAGCCACATTATGTCAAATATTTCAGGATACTCTTGTTTCAAATTAAATATGTATTCATGTATTTAATGCTTTGGTCCTTTGGGTAATCTGTGGGGTCTACTATAAGAAACATGATTTTTGTTATTTTTGTTCTATCACCATGTGAAGAGTTAAGGGTTGAGTTGCAGTTCACTAGTTGGCTTACTGTTAAATTATATAGCCTTTCAATTAAATATTAATTTTAATCAGTTTTGAAACATTTTTGAGGCTCTTAAAACATTAATTATCCCTAGATTTTGGATCACTAATACACCATGAATGGGAAACAGCAAACTTTCACCTAGGCAATAAATTGTCTTGGAAAAAAATCTTGGTTACCCTAATCTACAAATTCCCTGTTTACAATGTAATAGGACAAAAACAACAAAAACGATCTCTTTGACAACGTTATCCAAAGTCCCTACACCATCCCTCCTGGCATGCCCTGAGAACTCACTCTCATCGGGGTCACTTACAGTTGCTGGAAATCTTTTAGTGTGCCAGGATCCAGGTGATTGCTACTGCCAGGATCTAGTAGTCCCTGATGACCTCTCTCTTCTTCAGGTTGGCTAGCTAAGCTCTTTTTCCTTTGCTGGTGCCCTGGCCCTACTCTGCTGTCAGGTAACCTGAGAAGTTGTGGTTGATCCTGGACCTTGGAGATAGTCCCAGGGGAAGCCTAGAGCTCTCCACTGTGCTCTCCAGCCAGAGGTCACCAGCCCCTGCAGCAGCCTCAAATGACTGTAGAGGTACAGCTGCTCAGTGTCCTCCTCTTTTATCTCTGCTCAGTCATCACAATGTCTCCAGGTCAGGGTCTTTGGTCCCCTCCCAGAGAGACACACCCTTCTGCCTATCAGGGCAGTTTCTGGCTAGAGGAGTTTATTTAAACATCTGCCCCATGCAAAGCCTGCTGGGTGGTTCCTGTCTCTAGCTTTCTCCCTGAAAATTGAGATCACTTCACTTCACTCCCCTCTGACCCTGATTCAAGGAACAATAGCTCTATAGCCATTTTCTCTGGGTACATTAAGGGGCCCTGCTTCCAGAGTAATCTCTGATGACCCCCTGTTTCACTTAGACTAAGGTACCCCTCTTCTCAAGGGGAAAGCATATAGAATCGGGCTCTGCTCCAGACTCCCAGACTAGAAGTCCTGGAGGTCCCATTGGTTGAGCTCTGGCAGTGTTCCTGGGGTTGCCCAGTAGCCAATCACACTAAGTGAACCTGGGAGCCTTGGAACCTCTGTGCCCCAGTGTTCCTTGACTCACTGATTTTCACTTCTCTGCTCCTTTAGAAGGACTGAGTTCTCTGGCTCAGTCCTTACTTCCCTTCTGCCTCTTCCCCCCGTTAGAAATTAAGCCCTACTGTCTAGGTGTTGCTGATTCTGCATCATACCCCTCCATAACACTGAGTGGCCACGTGCCTCCAGATGGTTCTCTCTACTATTCAGAGCCCTTTGCTGCCAGCCTGCCTGCCAGTTTGGAAACCCTGGATGGCCATTTCCAAAATTAGAACCAAACTGTGCCATCTCCAGGGACAGTGCACTGCCCCTCCCAGCTCCCTGTCAAGCCCAACCTCTGCATCTGTCTCAAACACCCCTCCCCCAAGCCTCCCTCTTCTCCCTACCCCCATCTGGTCTTGGTGATTTGGATTTCTGCCTTCCTCTTCTTGCCTGCCTATCCTTGCCAAAGTTCTGACACACTCTTGACCTTCCCCGCCTGAACTACGCCAGGCTAAAGAAGGGCCAACTAAAGGGCTGCCATAATATCTGGATATTCTTTTAGAGGCCTTATCCAACATCCTGTCCAACTCAAAAATACAGTCATATCCCACATGAAAAATATAATGTTCAGTTATGCAAAATGAAAGATTCATATAATTTTCCTCTTAAAATACATATTAATTTCACCTCACAATTTTCTGTAGATTTTAGAGCCAAGATATTTTCTTTTCCAGCTCTCCTTTTGGTAAAACCTGGAAAAGCATAAGGACTCTAGGGGTTGTGCCTTTAGTTAGAACCTGAACCTTAAAAGGATTTAAAAAATGGCTCTGGGAGGGAAGGATATAAGCATTTCCACACTGGATTCAGGTTCAAACCCTCCCTTCTACCTCCTATCATCAATTAAATCTTTTTCTTTTCTAGTTTTTAATAACTGGGCTTCTCTGTTTGATTCCCTGCCTAGGTCACTCACCTTTTATTCACACTGCTCACATTGACACTCCCTTTATTCCAAATGCCAGCTGGCCTGCTGGGATTTCACAGCATCACCAAGACCCTAGATTTGCTTTCACAGTGCTTCTACCACTGGGGGCCCACCGTTACAATCTTAAAGCCTCCTCCCCCTAGGAAACTGCAGCTTTGGACTATGGCATTTGTTTGCTTGACCCTGTAGCTATGATGATGTTCTCTATACACTGAACTCATAAGTCTGCAGCTGCATCCAACTGTCTGGTGGCTCTTCCGCTCAAAAAGACAAGTCCAGTGCTGCATTTTGGATGCTTCAGTCTTACCCTGTCTGCTGGGACTGACCAGGAAGGCCCACTTGTGTCTGAGGCAGGATAGCTACCAGAAATCACACTTTACATTTTTTTTTTTTTTACTTCAGTGCCTATTCACATTTATCTGCTTTAGGTATCTCCTTCCCTAAAGGGGGACTTGTATGCCTCAGTTACCAAAAACATCACTGCTATTCTTTTCTGAAGGTTTTAATGATCATTCACTATTGCAGATTGAGAGTATATACAAGAAACCAAATGTGCCAGGAATTACCCTAGATTATATATCTTCTAAATATTAACCATTACTTAGCTGAAATAACCATTAGAAGTTTGGCTTTTACTTTTCATGATTTCTAGTTTTATACTAGTGTTTCTACAATTTCAACCTACTTCTTAAATTGAATTATGCACATTCAGTACACACGGTGAACCAGTTAAAAGGGAGAGGTTACAGTAATACATTATTGCCTCTTTAGTTTACTTTCTGAGTATTTTTTTTCCCAAAAAGAAAATTAGGCTAGCTTTTTAAAAATCGTGTTCTGCTATTGTCTACAAATTTAAGAGGAAAGGTGATGAATGTTTTTATTTTCATGTTGTCAAGAGCTCAGAAATTGCTTCTGTTTTGAATATGGAGCCTACTGTGTGCAACATAGGTGTGACAAAATCCAAGCTTCCTTTCTGAGCAAATACAGAAAAAGTATTTTTATTTTTCTCAATTGTCACTACTTAGGTCTAGATATTTATGAAAAATTATTCCATGCTTCATCTGTCAGATTCCTTTTCCGAGTTTGATTTTTAGTTTACTTATTTGTTGGGTCCAGAATAGACTTAAGACCTGTTTTTCTTGCCTTGCAGGAAAACAGTTTAGTACGGGAATATTCATTTATTGCCTCAAACTAATTTGTGGTGTCCTTGCATTGGCAAAATGCCCACAGGACAATGTCATGGCTCTAAGTTTGTCTCCTTTAGATTCATCCCTTGGCTCTTCTATGCTCCCAATCTTAGCCAGCTCCCAGCTGTTTCCTGTGCCCTGTGTCAGCGGGCTTCCTGCTGAATTAGGCCAATTGGAAGCACTGTCAGACGCCTGGAGGGTGGGAAGAAGGGAGAAACCAGTGTATTTCTCCCCCTCTCTTTCTGCCTTGGGCATTGTTCGCAGCAACAACTGTTTATCCTCCCAGGTTCCATCTCCTACTGGACAGGCCCTGAGCCCTGGCAATACTGTTTCCACTCTCCTGCCCATTTAAAACTGTTGTGGCTTCCTGTGGTTACTAATCCCTAGATTCTTCTCAGATTTTCCATCACCTGTACAATAGATTCCTTGTATCAAATTCTCTGTTTGAAGTAATTAATGTGGTTTCTCTTTTACTGGTCGGATTCAGCACTTTTGTCCATTTTATGTTTTCATAAGAATTTTATCCTATTTATAGGGGAAAAAATGATTTTCACAGAGAAGTAGTCATTTTAAATTTAGGAATCTATCTGTGCTTATCCCCATGGCTTGACTAATGTCTTTGTTCTTTTTGCTTCTTATCTCCCATACTTACTTCCCACCTCCCAAAATACCCAACCCATTCCCTCTTCTCTGCCACTTTCCATCCTTAGAGCATATGACATCTGTCTTTTGGAGTCATATCCTCATGGATGCCGATGATTTATTTGCTTTTTTTAATTTTTAAATTCATTTTTATATATTGTTCTTAACAAGAGTGTCACAACTGTAGGATAGCAAAAAAGGGCATGGATTTTTCATCCAGAATTTGAATCTGTGTGTGTGACCTTACTTGAATCCCTAACCCTTTTCTTCTTCTTCTACTTCTTCTTCTTTTTTTTTTTTTTAATGATTTTATTTATTTATTTGATAGAAGAGAGAACACAAGCAGGGAGAGTGGGTGAGGGAGAAACATGCTCCTCGCTGAGCAAGGGAGCCCAATGCAAGGCTAGATCCCAGGACCCTGGGATCATGACCTGAACCACCCAGGCACAGTCCCCCTCCCCACCCCAAGCCTCTTCTTATACAACACGTCCTTGGTAGTATAACAGGGAAAAGATGACTTCATCAGAGGGAGGAACAAATGAGATTAAAACATATGAAAAAATTTTGGAAGTGACAAAATGCGAAGCAAATGCAAGAGGTTATTTAAAAACTGTGAGTAAGACTAGTTATTTTTTCTTAAAACAAATGTAACTTTAAAAGTCGCAGCAAAGGTATTTCCCAATTGGAATTTATAGTGAAGTTTAGTAGCATTACATCTAACATATGACTTCTTAATCTCAGTTCTGTTGACATTTGGGACTAGATAATTCTTTGTTGTAGGGGGCTGTTCTGTACTTTATAAAAGATTTAGTAGAATCTTTGCATCTGTCTGATAGATGCCAATAGCACCCTCCCCTTCATTTTTGACAACCAGAACTTCTGTAAACATTGGTAAATGTCCCCAGGAGGAAAATAGAAGCAAAAGCACTGATCGAACCAAACCTATTTGGAAAAATGTCACCTCTTATTAATTTAAGTTGTTAAAAAAAGTAATGGAGTTTGGCTTTCTAAAGAAGGCTATGATGAAGGACTTTTAAAAATGAAGACTATGTGGGAGGACTTTTAAAAATGTAGCCATGAAACATAACTTGTCTTAAGAGATCAATAAACCTTGCAGTGAAAGTTAGTAGTTGTTGTACAGCACTGATGTGTCTCACTAAGTATTTACGTTGGAGAGACTAATCTTCCTGCTTAGTATTGTGATTAAACTACCTAACCAAGATGGGCTTTCTTCATAAAATTAATTCCTTCTGTTATTTATATTAGGTATTTAAAAACACACTAATACATTATATCTGAATATCATATGTTGCTGTCTTTTAATGTCCTTTAAGACATCATTGAATATTAGTAGGAACATATATTTCAGTCATAATATGACTCGATATTCTGGGTCTGTACTTGTGTAGACTACCTTTAGTAGCAATAGCAGTTAGAGTTTTATGAGCATCCTGGCTAGCCCATAATCAATAGAATCCTTCATATTATTATAATTCCTAATATGATATTCTTAGTTATAATTAAATTACCAGTGGAAAGCAAACCGTAGCTATTTAAAAAATAGAAATTATTATTTTTAAAAATACTGATTCTAGCTTTCCAAACCTGTCTTTTTTAGCTTATATTGTCAACAGGTTTCTAAGAGCAGTTTCTCATCTCTGTGTTGGTTAGCATTCTTCCTCGCTTAAGGAAATATTGACCAAAGCAGACTGTAAAACAGGAGAAGCAGATAGTAGTAATAGGGTACTTTTGCTGGGAAGACAGAGAGATGTACTGTCCTTAATATGAGTGTATTGCTAAGCTTTGTGGACACACAGCCTCTCCGAGACTGGTGAAAAGGATACTTACTGCTTCAGGGCAGCTAGATTCATTTCCTCATCTATGATTTTGTATCCTCCTGGTTAACCTCTCTTTGGGGGGCTAGAGGTCCTCTTTGAAGGACTTATCAGCATTAATAATAATACCACTATAATTATTAATATTATATAGTGCTCTTCTTTTAAGGATTTTTTTCCCATAGGGTATTTCAGTAAAAAGTCTTATGATTGAGGTAGGTGGTAAGAATTGAGGGTGAAAATGTGCAATAAAGTTAGGCCAGAAAGTTAGGGCTCTCTTACTTGCTGTTGTACTACTGAATTTGAATGACTTTGGGCCAGGCCTACCTCTACCTTCACTGTGATTTCCCCAGTAAATTGTATATTATATCTGGCCTATAACTTCCCATCTATGGGAGAAATTTGGGTTTGTGAACTATCAGGATAAAGCTTGGGCTAGCACACCACAACATAAAGGAGTGTTCCCCAGTGGAATTCTCTTGTTTTTGGGAAAGGCAGTTGTTTGTGATATCAGTGTTTGCTCCATCTGTGTGTGTGTGTGTGTGTGTGTGTGTTTAAAGATCTGAGAAATAAAAAAACTGTGTGTGTGTGTGTGTGTGTGTGTGTGTGTGTAGGCCAAATTTCTCATTCTCATCATAAATAAAAAAGAAAAGACATTGATGAGGAGCCATTCAGAGTGTTTCCTGCTACCTCTGCTTAAGAAAAGCTCACAGGTGGGGTTACAGGGTCTAAATTTGCCCTCCCACCTGTAACAACCAAAACAAACAACAAAACAAAACCAACACAAATTAAACAGTGGTTTTTAAGACACTGAATACCAGGTAATAAAGGACAATTTATTACAAATTGATTCTTGAAAGACAGGAAACAAGAGATGAGACCTACTTTTGCCCCAGGATATTAACTTCAGAGAATTTTCAGGCCCTCACGTATGGAAGGAAAGCTGAGGTGAAGACCAGTTAAGACCATGAATTGAAGAGACAGATGTATAAGTCCAGGGACATTAGGGCAGTGAGAGTTGATATGTTGAGGGAAAAAGGGCAGAGAGCTACACAGAAAGAAAACTGGCAATGTGTAGGGGTACTGGTGTGAAAATACTCAGTGAAGTCCTGATCAGCCCATGCTGTAAGGAAACTACCTGAGGCCCAGGAAAGAATCTGGAAGGAATAAAGACAACCTATACCTGGAGCACATAAAGGGCAGAAATAGTGCCTGTTCCCTCCAACCTGACTAGAAACACTCATAGTTTATAAGATACTGGGTAGATTACTCAAGAATGTCTTCTTCACTAGCAGGGAATAATTAGCTCTATACTCAGAACTGCTCCCAATCTGTCAAACAAAACATAAAAGCAAAACCTGAACAGATCAACTGTTTCCGATAACAGCATTACTACTGAGCAAAACTCAAGAAGATTTATGAGAATTAAAAGTATCCAGCACCCAACAAAATAAAATCACAAAGCATGCATGCAATCAAATACCACACCTGCGTAGAGATAGGAAAATACAACCCACAATAAGAATAACCAATTGGTCAGAACTATCTCCAAATTGACACAGATAATATAATTAGTAGCAATGGACATCAAAACAATTGTGATTACATTCTAGATATTCAAAGAGATAAGTAGAGATTTAAAAAAATAAGACTCCAATCAGATTTCTAGAGATGAAAACTACAATGTCTAGGATGAAAAATATAGTGGATGGGATTAACAGCAAATTAGGTGTAACAGAAGATAAGAGTTTGTAGGCATAGCAATAGGAAGTATCTGAAGTGAAACGCACAGAGCAAAAAGAACTCCCAGATTAAAGAGTATTAGTGAGTTGTGGGAAAACTTCAAGTGGCCTAGAGTTACCAGAGAAGAGAGAGAGGAGCAGAAATTTTTTTTCAAGAAATATGTTCAAAACCTTTCCAAACTTCATAAACCCACATATCCAAGAAGCTCAATGAAGCCCAAGTGCAAGAAACATGAAGAAAATTACAGCAAGGTCTATCATCACTAAATTGTTAAAAAATGGTGGTAAAAAAGGAAAAACCTACAAGTACCAAAAAGAAAAGACACATACAAAACAACAAAGATAAGACTAAAACAATTTTTTTTAAATTGGGAATAATCCAAGTGGAACATAGTTACAGTAGTGAAAAAACTTGTCAGCCTAGAATTATATGTCCTGCTAAAATATTTTTCAACAACAGTGAAGTAAAGCTATTTTCAGACATACAAAAACTAGAAGAATTCATTACCAGTGGACATATACTGTAAGAAATGTTATAAGAAGATCCTCAAACACAAAATAATACCAGGTGGAAATGTAAATTCACACAAAGGAATAAAGAACTCTATAATTGGTGACTATATAGGTAAATATATATCTATTTTTTCTACTTAAATCCTTTAAAAGATAACTTACTATTTAGGGGCACCAGGGTGATTCAGTTAGTTAGGCATCTGCCTTTGGCTCCAGTCATGATGCCAGGGTCCTGGGATTGAGACCTAGGTCAGGCCCCCTGCTCAGCTGTGCTTCTCCCTCTCCTCTTCTCTGTTCTTTCTCTCTCTTTCTCTTTAATAATAGTAATAATAAAAAATATAACTTACTGTTTAAATAATGGTAACAGTATACTGTGGGATTTATAATCATATAAGTAAGACACATGCAACATTAGCATAAAGGTCAGGGAGGAGAAATTAAAGGTTTTTGTAGAGCTTAAGTGTTACACTGTCACTTGAACATAGATGTTACAAGATAAAGCAATCAATAAAATAACTAAAGAAAGACGTAATGAATAACCCAACAAAGCAGCAAATTCATAAAAAAAAATACAAAAGATGGTAGGGAAAAAGGAAAGGGGGAACAAAGAACATATTTAACAAAGATAAATAGAAAACAAACCTAACCATATAAATAATCACATTAAATGTAAATAGCGTAAACATTGCTATTAAAACAGTAAAATTATCAGATCGGATTTGAAGACATGATCCAACTATATGCTGCCTCCAAGAAGTACACTTCATACATAAAGACAGAAATATGTTAGAAGGATGGGAAAAAGATACAACATGGCCAAAACTAGTCAAAAGAACACTGAGGTGGCCATTAGACAAAGACATTTTCAGAGAGGAGAGTATTACCAGGCTTAATCCTTCATAATCCTTATGAAATGATTTTTATTTCTATTGTAAGATTTTCATTTTGTAATAATTACGATGGTCATTTTGTAAGGATTAAGTAGTCAACTCACCAAAAGGATGTAATCCTAAAGATTTATGCAACTATTAACAGTACTTCCAAAAAAGTGAGGTAAAAACTGATAGAACCACATGGAGGAATAGACAAATGAACTTGAAGACTTGAACAACACTCATGACCAACTTGATCTGATTGACCTTTATAAAACCCTATACACAAGAGTAGAATATATATTCTTCTCAAGTATACATGAACCATTTACCAAGATAGATTGTATTTTGTGCCATAATACAAATCTCAGAAATTTAAAAAAAATTCCAATCATACAGAATCTGTTCTCTGACCGCAATGGAATCAAACTGGGAATCAATAATGTAAAGATCCTTGAAAAATTCCCAAATATTACAAGATTAAATAATGCACTTTTAAATGACCCATTAATCAAAGAAGTCAAAATTACTTTGAATTACATGAAAATAGAAACATAAAAAAGAATCAATGGGATATTTCACTTGGAAATTTATACCATAAAACCTATATTAAAAAAAAAAAAAAGTTTGAAGTGATTGACTTTCCACCATGAGAAACAAAGTAAAGGAAATTAAGACCAAAGTGAACAGTAAGCATGAAATAATACAGATCAAAACAGAAATAAAAAGTAAAAAACAATGGAGAAAGATCGATGAAACCAAAAGATGATCCTTTGAGATCAGTAAGACAGATATACCTATAGTTGGACTGCTCAGGAAAAAAAAGAGACAAGATACATAATATCAATATCGAGAAAAAGAGTGGACATCACTACAGATTCTACAGACAGTGAAAGGAAACTAAGGGAATATTTTGAAGGAACTTTGATCTAGAAAATATAAAAAAAAAGCTTTTTAAATAAAACTTTTAAAATAAAAAAAATAAAAAAACTTTTAAAACTCAAAAAATAAAAAGATGAATAACAATTTAAAAATGGACAGTTGACACAGGTATATAATTATTTGAAAACAACTATCTTGAAAATCCAGGAAAAAATTACTAGAATCAATGAATAGTTCAGTATGATGGTTAGATACACAATTAGTATAAAAAAATAAATATTTTCCTATGTATTATCAACAATATGTTAAAGAGTGAAACAGAAAAAGGAACCTATTCTCAACAACAACAAAACTGTAAGATATCTAACAAAAATATGATTCATATTTTTGGAAACAATAAAAGATCCAATAAATGTAGATACATAGCTTCTTCCTAACAGACACTACCTTTGAGATATGAATCCTCCCCAAGGTAATTTAGAAATGTAATCCTAATCATCATTAATGAAAGTTAAGCTGATTCTATAGGTCAAATGGTAGAGAAAATAGAAAGTAATATCCTGAAAATGCAGAAGTAAAAGAAAGGTAGAAAATTCTCTTTCAGAAATTAAAACACATTTGAAAATACAATTGTAGAAGTATGGGGTTGGTGCAGACAGAGACATTGTTGAAGAAGATTGAATAGAATTTAGAATCAGGAGTCTGTACACTGGGATTTAGCATTGTAGTTCAGAGCATTAAACCTCAAGCCAGGATTTAGTGGCTATGCATATGTGTAAAATAGGGATCATTGTACCACCCATATCTTATAGCTGTTGTGAATAGTAAGTGAGTTAATATATATATTTTTAAATGGACAAATAGGCTCCATAGCTCAGGGGTTAGAGCACTGATCTTGTAAATGGACAAATGATTTGAATATGCATTTCTCTAAAGATATACAAATGGTCAGTAAACTCAATCTGTTAAAAGATGTTTAACATTATTGGTTATCTGGGAAATACACATCAAAACCACAGTAAGATACCATGTCCTACTCAGTAGCATGACTATAATCATAAAGTCAGATGACAATAGATGTTGGTAAGGATGTGGAGAAATATACATTCCTTGTACAATGCTGTTAGGGATATAAAATTGTATGGCCTTTTTGGAAAACAGTCTGGCAGTTCCTCAAATTGCCAAACATACAGCTACTATATGGTCTAGCAATTCCACTCCTAAGTATAACAAAGGAATGAAAACATGTCTATACCAACAGTCATACATGGGTGTTTATATGAACATTACTCATATAGCTAACAGGTGGAAACAACTGCAATTGTCTATATACTGATGAATGAATAAACAAAATGTGGTAAAACAAGACAGTGGAAAAATATTCAGCCATAAAAAGAATGAAATAGGGGCACCTAGGTGGTCAGTCTGTTAAACATCTGCCTTTGACTGAAGTCATGATCCTGGGGTCCTGGGAATGAACCCCATGTCCGGTTCCCTGCTCAGTGGGGAACCTGCTTTTCTGTCTCTTCTGGCCCCTCCCCCCTCCACTCATGCTCACTCTATCACTCTCAAATAAATAAAATATTTTAAAAAATAGAATTAAATCTTGACATATATAACATAGATGAACCTTGAAAAAATACTAACTGAAACCATACACAAAAGACTGCATATTGTGTGAGTTTATTTGTATGAAATGTCCAGAATAGCAAACCCATAAAGGTAAAAGGTAAATTAGTACTTGCCAGGGGTTGGAGGTTAGGGGGTGGGTTGGAGAAGATGGGAAGGGACTGCTAATGATTATAGGGTGTTTTTTTGGGGTGGGAGATATTGAAAATGTCCTAAAATCACAATGGTGGTAATTGTTGTACAGCCTTCTAGATATAGTAAGTGCCACTAAATCACTAAATTATACACTTTGAAGGTTAAACTTACTCTTTGTTCGCAATAAAAATGGACATAATTGAGGGGGAACTGACTTATCTTTCTACCATCAAATCAGTTGTATAAGCTCTCCTCCATTTAACTCCTCCCATTCTCTCCTTAATCCATTTACCATCCAAATGACACCATCTTCCCAAGATCACCAATAGCCTGCATTTGTTTAATCCATTGTTGACTTCTATCATAATTTTACTCAACCTTGGCAACATCAAAAATAGATTGCCACCGCATCCTTTTTGATACAACAATTTTTTTCTGGGGTTCTGTGAAATCACACTCACCTAGTTTTCTCTTACCAGATTTGTATAACCAACTGCATACCCTTACTCTTCTATTTGATTTCTAATAGGCTCCTAAAATTTCAAATGTATATGATAGAATTCCTACCTATTACTTATAACCCCACATATGTATATTAGGCCTGGTCTTTCTTATGAAAAAGTTAACACATAAACATTTACCTAGGTGCTCAGGCCAAAAATCAAGGAGTCATTTACCACATCTGATTGTTCCCTTTCCCTGATCTGACCACAGCAAATTCATTGGCAGGTCTTAATAGTGCTACTCTCAAAATAGAATCTGCTGAATCTGTCCAACTCTCATTTATTCAAAGATGTCAAAGAGTCTATGTGGAACAGTGCCTGGGATATTAGGTTCTATGTGGTCCCCTGGGCAACTGTAAAGACTCCTACCTTTAGTTCAAATGGAATCCAAGATTTTGCCCAAAGTAGTGACATGATCCAGCTTACATCTTTAAAGAACACTCTGATTTCTGTTTTGAAGTTAAATTATGTGGGGGTAATGCAAAAACGAAAATAGGGACCACAATGAGGAAGGTTTTACAAGTGTTGAAAGTGCGGATCATCAGGGTGGCCTGAGTGCATGCCTGGCTGTATTCTGGCAGTCAGGCCTGGCTTCCACTAAATCTGTGCCAGAAGTAGAAGACCGGTATATTTTGTATATATTGAGGGTGTGTGTGGAGGGGGTACTCTGCTGAAGTTAATAAAGGGTAGCTCTCCTGACATCATGGAAGGAAATAATTTTCCACTTATTTAGAATTAGAAGACCAGTTCATTCTTAAGAGTCTTCTGAAACAAAATTAGTGGAAAAATGCTGAGAGACAGGAAGATAGAAGCAGAGTAGGAGGGCCCTAGGCTCACCTTGTCCCATAAATACAACTATATAACTGTGAGCTCATCTTAAATACCCCAGAAGTTAACCTGAAGACTGACAGAACAACCTCCACAACTAAGGAGAAGAGGCCACATGGAAGAAGGTAGAATGTGTGGAGACATGGTTTAGGGAAGAAAGGGATCCTGACTGCTGCTGAGGGGAGACAACTGTGGTCATGGAGAAGGGAAAGAGAAAGGAGCATATGCGGGAATGCAGAGGAGAACATCACCCCATAGCTATTGGCTTGGAAAGTGAGAGGTGCTGAATATTGTGAGGTCTTGCAACCAGTGGAGCTTAAAGCCTGGAGTTTTAAAGGTCAGCAGTCTTGGCTGGGATAGGACACTGTGCTGCTCCAGGATGGAAAGCAGGCCAACAACCCGGGGATGGACAGTGCAGAAACAGTGAACTGAAGAGCACCTGGGGCACATAGTAAGGAGATTATTTTCTCTTAGACCATGTCAGTAAGAGGCAGCATTCACAGAGATACCTTTCTGAGAACAAAGGAACTGCCTGGCCAGTGCTATTTCCCTCCCTCACCCCCAGCATACCACAGAGCCACCTGTGGGAAGTAGTGCAGTCTGGACACTAGCTGCCTAAATGCTAACCCCCACACCCTTGTGCTGCTGTGTCCTTCTCAGTCATGGTTACCTTAGTCCCAGTGTGGTGGGCCCCTCCCCAGAATAAAAAATTGCCCACACTATGTTTCCCAAACAGAGAGTTTTGTAGGGCCTCAGTTGTGGAGGTGGTGACAGATTTCATTTCACAAACAACCTAGAGCACACCTAGTTAAAGCTCACTATATTCACATCAGGGATGAAACACTGCCTCCAACATTAGGAGATGGAGAGGAGAAGTGAGATGGGGGAAATTGGAGGGGGAGACAAACCATGAGAGACTGTGGACTCTGAGAAACTGATTTTGGAGGGGAGGGAGGTGGGGTTTGGGCGAGCCTGGTGGTGTGTATTATGGAGGGCATGTATTGCATGGAGCACTGGGTGTGGTACATAAACAGTGAATTTTGGAACACTGAAAAAAAAATTAAATTTAAAAAAAAAAGAAAAAAGAAAAAGAAAAGAAACACTTCCTCCAGCAGAGAAGGAAAGTCTTGTGGAGAACTGGCCTAAAGGACAAAGTAGCCAGAACACAACAGTGCATGTGAAACACACTGGAGACACTCCCTGGAAGTGCCAGACCCTGGGAACTACATAACCTCTTCTTGATTAGGCCATTACTTTAAGGAACAAGAGATATAACTGGCTTTTCTAACACAGAGAAGCAGTCCCAGACTTAGACAAAGTGAGAAGACAGAGAAAATTATCCAAGAACAAGATAAGGTCATGGCCAGAGATCAAAGTGAAACAGATATAAGTAACATGCCTGATGGAGAATTTAAAGCAATGATCTTAAGGATACTCACTGGACTTGAGAAAAGAATGGAAGAAATTTGTGAGACCCTTACCACTAGATAGAAGAATTAAAATGATGAAGATTACAATGAACAGGATCTGAAATAGGCATGATGCAATGAACAGAATATGAAAGAAACAGAGGAACACGTTAGTGAACTAGAAGACAAAATGGAAAATAATGAAACTGGATGAAAGAGAATTATATAACGTGAGAATAGACCAGGGAACTCGTGTCTCCATCAAATGTAATAACATTCCTATTATAGGAGTCCCAGAAGAAGAATAGGGAGCAAAATGGCCAAAAAATTTACTTGAAGAAATAATAGTTAAAAATTTCCTTAATCTGGGGAAAGAAACAGACCTGCAGATCCAGGAGGCATAGAGAACTCCCATCAAAATCAACTAAAGCTGGCTAAAACCAAGACATATTGTAATTAAATTTGCAAAACACAGTGATAAAAACTCTTAAAAGCAGCAAAACAAATGAAGTTCTTATAAGGGATGTCCTATAAGGCTAGCTGGGGATTTCTCAACAGAAACTTGGCAAGCCAGAAGGGGGTGGCATGAGGTATTCAAAGTGCTGAATGGGAAAAATCTGCAGCCACGAATAGTCTATCCAGCAAGACTTTCATTCAGAACAGGAGAGAAAAAGAGTTTCCCAGAAAAACAAAACTGAAGGAGTTCTTGACCACTAAACCAACACTTGCAAAAAATATTAAAGGGTACTCTGACTGCAAAGGAGAGCCCAAAAGTAACAACGACAAGAAAGGATCAGAGAAAATCTCCAGAAACAATGACAGAACAACTAACAAAACAGCAATAAATATAGAGCTATCAGTAATTACTTTGAGTATAAATAGACTAAATTCTCCAATCAAAAGACATAGAATGTCAGAATGGATAAAAACAAAAACAAAAACAAAAAACAAAAAAAACAAGAGCCATCTATATGCTGCCCATAAGACACTCATTTTAATCTAAAAACACCTGCAGGGGCAACTGGGTGGCACAGTTGTTAAGTGTCTGCCTTCGGCTCAGGTCATAGTCCCAGGGTCCTGGGATTGAGCCTGGCGTTGGCCTCCCTGCTCAGCAGGGAATCTGCTATTCCCTCTCCCACTTCCCCTGATTGTATTTCCTCTCTTGCTGTCTTTCCCTCTGTCAAATAAATAAATAAAATCTTAAAAAAAAAATTAAAAACAACAACAACAACAACAAAAAAAAAACCCTGAAGATTAAAAGTGAGGGGATGGAGAAAATTAACCTACAAATGAATATCAACAGGAAGCCAGAGAAGCAATACTTATATCTGACAAACTGGACTTTATTTTTTAAATTATCTTTATTTCTTTTTAAAAACCTTTTTAAAAGATCTTATTTATTTATTTGAGAGAAAGAGATAGAAATAGCAAGAGAGAGCATGAACAGGGAGGAAAGGGAGAAACAGGCTCTCTGCTGAGCAGGGAGCCCCAAATGGGACTTGATCCCAGGACACTGGGTTCATGACCTGAGCCAAAGGCAGATGCTTAACTGACTGAGCCACCCAGGTTCAGTAAAGTCTGACAAACTAGACTTTAAAAGAAAGACTGCAACGAGACACAAAGAAGGGCACTATATTATAATAAAGGGGATAATGCAACAAGAAGACAAAAAAATTAATATTTATACACCCAACATGGAAGCACCCAAATAAATAAAACATTTAATAAAAACATAGAGGAGGACTGAATCCAAGATGATGGAGGAGTAGGAGACCTTAATTTCATCTGGTCCCAGGTATTCAGCTAGATAGCTATCAAATAATTCTGAACACCTCTAAACTCAACAGAAGATCTAAGAAAAGAATAGCTGCAACTCTACAAATAGTAAAGTGACTACTTTCTTTAAGGGAGGAAGTGCAAAGAAGTGAATCTGAGGCGATATATGGGAAGATAAGCCATGGGGGCAGGGAGCCTCCATAAGCTGGCTACTGGCAAGAGACACAAAAGCAGAGCACAAAATCAGAACTTTTAGAAGTGTGCTCTGGTGAGGGAAGTCATTCAAATGTCTAAGTGGGGGCAAAACCCTAGCTGGAACAGCGTGGTCTCAGGATCCTTGGGGTCAAGGAAGACTGGTGGTGCCTGAGGGTGACAGGGTTCAAGGGTATAGGAGTGGGGAAGCCCAGCAGTGGGCTCTTAGCTTGGGGTTGCCATAACCCACAAACTGTGACACATTCAGCAACTGCTCTCCGAGCAGGGCCCCAACAAGCAGCAGAAGTGGTGAGACCTCCCTTCCTCCCCTGGGGTGGGGGGATCAGTGCAGGAGTGCACCACAGGAGTCTGCAAGGTTTGAAGAGAGTGCAGCCAGAGGCCAAGAAGACAGGACTGCTTTTCTCTAGGAGTGCACTGAGGAGTGGGCCCTGCGTTTTCAGCTCTGGGACAGGAGATAGGAAGGCCATCATTTTCATTCTCATTCTCTAAAACATTCAGGGAACAAAAGCCACAGAGAAGAAATCAGAGCAGATTACTTAGCTTGGGCCCCTGGCAAGGGTGGTACAATTTCACCTAAGGCAAAGACACTTGAGATTCAATGCAATAGGCCCCTCCCAAGATCAGCAAGAACATCCAGCCAACACCAAGTTTACCCATGAATGAGAACTGCAAAACTCCACTGCTAGTGGAATACAGAACATGGAACTCATGCCTTGATTCTTTAGTCTTTCAACTTTAATTTTTTTCTTTCCCTTTTCAACTAATTTCTTATTTTATCAACTCACTTTGTTTAAAAATCCTTTAAAATTTTCATTCTTACCGTTTCATTCTATCCCTTCATTGTATTTAAGCTTACTTTTGTGTATATATATATGTTTTTCATTCTTTACAATTTTGGGATGCAGTTTATTCTAACAGAACAAAATACACCCAAAATCTAGTATATGACTCTGTTCTATTCATCTGTCTGATCATATTCTCTTTTTTGTTGTCATTTTTTCCCTCTTTTTCTTTTTTTTTTTTTGTTGGTGTTAAAGTCTTTTAAAATTTTCATCTTTACAGTTATATTCTATACTTTCAACGTATTTAATTTTATTTTTGCATATATTAGTTTTTCTTTCTTTACAATTTTGAGATGTAGTTTCTTCTGACAAACTGATCAAAACACACTCATTGAGGAGATAGTGTATTGCTCTGTTCTGTTCACTTGTCTGTTTATATGCCTTCCTTTGTTGTTGTTGTTTTTCTATTGTTTTTTTTTCCTTGTCTTTTAATTTCTGTTTTTACAGTTACACTCTACCCTTTCATTGTATGGGATTATTGTTGCCATTTTAGTATTTTGTTCTCTCATTCATCTATTCTACTCTGGACAGAATGACAAGACATAAAAACTCATCTCAAAAAAGAGAACAAGAGGCCATACTGACTACCAGGGATCTAATAAGTAGGGACACAAGTAAGATGTTGGAACTAGACTTGAGAGTAATGGTTATAAAGATACAAGATGGGCTTTGAAAAAGATAGAAGACACTAGAGAATTCCTTTCTGGAAAAATAAAAGAACTAAAAATCTCACCAAGTCAAAATAAAAAAGGATATTAATGAGATGCAATAAAAAATGGAGGCACTAACTGCTAGGAAAAATGAGGCAGAAGAGAGAATGAGTGATATAGAAGACCAAATGATGGAGAATAAAGAAGCTGAGAAAAAGAGATAAAGGATTATTGAAGCATGAAGGGAGAATTCAAGAAATACTTGACACCATAACAGGAAACAAGGTTAGAATAGTTGGGATCCCAGAACAAGAAAGAAAAGGAGGGGACAGAAGGTAAATTGGAGGAAATTATAGCAGAGGATGTCCCTAATCTGGGGAAGGAAACAGGCATCAAAATCCAGGATGGACAGAGAACCCCCTCAAAATTAAAAAAAAAAAAAAATAGATCAACACTCTGACATATAATAGTGAAAGTTGCAAATCTCAGAAACAAAGAGAAAATCCTGAAAGCAGCTCAGAGAAAAGAGGTCTGTAAACTACGAAGGTAGAAATATTAGATTGGCAGGAGACCTATCCACAGAGACCTTGCAGGGCAGAAAGGACTAGCATAATATATTGAGGGTGTAAAATGAGAAAAATGTGCAGCCAAGAATACTTTACCTGGCTAGGATGTCATTCAAAATAGAAGGAGTGATAAAAAGCTTCCACGACAAACAAAATCTAAAGAATTTGTGATCAACCAACCAACCCTACAAGAAGTATTAAAGGGATCCTCTAAGCAAAGAGAGAGACCAAAAGTAACAGACCAGAAAGGAGCAAAGACAACATACACTAGTCACTTTACAGGTAATGCAGTGGCACTAAATTCATATCTTTCAATAGTTTCCTCCCCCTTCTTTTTAAGTTTAATTTAATTTTATTTTTTTTCAATGTTCCAACATTCATTGTTTATGCACCACACCCAGTTCTCCATGCAATATGTGCTCTCCTTAATCCCCACCACCAGGCTCATCCAACATCTCACCCTTTCCTCTCCAAAACCCAGTTTGTTTCTCAGAGTCCACAGTCTCTCATGGTTTGTCTCCCCTTCTGATTTCCCCCAACTCACTTCTCTCCATCTCCCAATGTCCTCCATGTTATTCCTTATGCTCCACAAGTAAGTGAAACCATATGATAATTGACTCTCTTTGCTTGACTTATTTCACTTAGCATAATCTCCTAGAGTCCTGTCTATGTTGATATAAAAGTTGGGTATTCATCCTTTCTGATGGAGGCATAATTCTCCATTGTATATATGGACCATATCTTCTTTATCCATTCATCTTTTGAAGGCATCTTGGCTCTTTCTATAGTTTGGTGATTATGGTCATTGCTGCTATGCATATTGGGATACAGATGGCCCTTCTGTTCACTATGTCTGTATCTTTGGGGGTAGTAGTAGTGCAATTGCAGGGTCCAAGGGTAGTTCTATTTTTGATTTCTTAAGGAATCTCCATACGTTTTCCAAAGTGGCTGCACCAACTTGCATTCCCCCAACAGTGTAAGAGGGTTCCCCTTTCTCCACATCCTTTCCAACACTTGTTGTTTACTGTCTTGTTGATTTTGGCCATTCTAACTGGTGTAAGGTGGTATCTTAAAGTGGTTTTGATTTGAAACTCCCTAATGGCTAATGATGGTGAACATTTTTTCATGTGTCTGTTAGCCATTTGTATGTCTTCTTTGAAGAAGTGTCTGTCCATGTATTCTGCCCATTTTTTGACATGATTATCTGTTTTGTGTGTGTTGAAATTGAGGAGTTCTTTAGAGATCTTGGATATCAGTCCTTTGTCTGTAGTGTCATTTGCAAATATCTTCTCCTATTCCTTGGGTTGCCTCTTTTTTGTTGTTGTTGTTGACTGTTTCCTTTGCTGGGCAGAAGCTTTTGATCTTGATTAAGTCCCCAAAATTCATTTTCAGTTTTGTTTCCTTTGCCTTTGGAGACATGTCTTGAAAGAAGTTGCTGTGGCTGAAGTCAAAGAGGTTACTGCCTATGTTCCCCTCTATGATTTTGATAGATTCCTGCCTCACACTGAGGTTTTTTAGCCACTTTGGGTTTATCTTTGTGTAAGATAATATCTTGGTGTAAGAGGACAGTCGAGTTTCATTCTTCTATACATAGCTGTCCAATTTTCCCTGCACCATTTATTGAAGAGACTGATTTTTTTTTCCACTGTGTATTTTTTCCTACTTTGTCAAAGATTAGTTGGCCATAGTGTTGAGGGTCCATGCCTGGGCTCTCTACTCTGTTCCACTGGGTCTATGTGTCTGTTTTTGTGCCAGTACCATGCTGTCTTGGTGATCACAGCTTTATAGTGAAGCTTGAAACAGGCAACATGATACCCCCAATTTTCTTTCTCTTTTTCAACATCTCCTTAGCAATTTGGGGTCTCTTCTGGTTCCATACAAATTTTAAGATTGTTTGTTTTAGCTCTTTGAAAAATGCCAGTGGAATTTTGATTGGGATGCCATTGAAAGTATAGACTGCTCTAGGCAGTATAGACATTTTAACAATGTTTATTTTTCCAATCCATGAGCATGGAATGGTCTTCCATCTTTTTGTGTCTTCTTCGGTTTCTTTCATAAGTGTTCTGTAGTTCCTCGAGTACCTATCCTTTACCTCTTTCATTAGGTTTATTCCCAGGTATCTTATGGTTCTTGATGCTATAGTAAATGGAATCGATTCTCTAATTTCCCTTTCTGTATTTTCATTGTTACTGTATAAGAAAGCAACTGATTTCTGCACATTGATTTTGTATCCTGCCACATTAATGAATTGCTGTATGAGTTCTAGTAGTTTGGGGGTGGAGTCTTTTGAGTTTTCCATATAAAGTATCATGTCATCTTTGAAGAGAGAGAGTTTGACTTCTTCTATGCTAATATGAATACCTTTTATTCCTTTTTGTTGTCTGATTGCTGTTGCTAGGACTTCTAGTATGTGTTGAACAACAGTGGCAAGAGTGGACATCCTTGTTGTGTTCCTGACCTCAAAGGGAAGGCTGTCAGCTTTTCCCCATTGAGGATGATATTTGCCGTGGGTTTTTCATAGATTTTATGAAGTTGAGGAATGTTCCCTCTATCCCTATACATTGAAGTGTTTTGATCAGGAACAGATGCTGTATCTTGTCAAATGCTTTTTCTGCATTAATTGAGAGGACCATGTGGTTCTTCTCTCTTCTCTTACTGATTTGTTCTATCACATTGATTGATTTGCAAATGTTGAACCACCCTTGCATCCCATGGGTAAATTCCAGCTGGTCATGGTGGATAATCTTTTTAATGTACTGTTGGATCCTATTAGCTAGGATCTTGTTGAGAATCTTGGCATCAATATTCATCAGGGATATTGGTCTGAAATTCTCCTTTTTGATAGGGTCTTTGCCTGATTTGGGGATCAGGGTAATGCTAGCTTCATAGAAAGAGTCTGGAAGTTTTCCTTCTATTTCTATTTTTTGAAAAAGCTTCAGTAAAATAGGTATTATTTCTTCTTTGAATGTTTGGTAGAGTGCTCCAGGGAATCCATCCGGTCCTGGGCTCTTGTTTTTTTGGGAGGTTTTTGATCACTGCTTCAATCTCATTACTAGATATTGGTCTATTCAGGTTGGCAATTTCTTCCTGATTCAGTTTTGGAAGTTTATAGGTTTCCAGGAATGCATCCATTTTGTCTGGGTTGCTTAACTTATTGACATATAACTGTTGATAATAATTTCTGATGATTGTTTCTATTCTTTGGTGTTAGTTGTGATCTCTCCCTTTTCATTCATAATTTCATTAATTTGGGTCTTCTGTCTTTTCTTTTGGATTAGTTTGGCCAGTGGTTTATTGATCTAATTGATTCTTTCAAAAAACCTGCTTCTAGTTTCATTGATGTGTTCTACTGTATCTCTAGTTTCTATCTCATTGATCTCTGCTTTAATCTTGATTATTTCCCTACTTGTGAGTGGGATTGGCTTAATTTGTTGTTGATTTTCCAGTTCTTTAAGATGTAGTGAGAGTTGGTGTATTTTGGATTTTTCAGTTTTTTAGAGAGAGGCTTGGATGGCTATGTTTTTCCCCTTTAAGACCACCTTTGCCATATCACATATGTTTTGGACCAATGTGTCTTCATTCTCACTGGTTTCTATGAATTGTTTGGGTTCTTCTTTGATTTTCTGGTTGATCCAAACATTCTTAACCAGGGTGGTCTTTAGCTTCTAAGTGTTTGAATTCCTTCCAAACTTTTTCTTATGGTTGAGTTCCAGTTTCAAAGCATTGTGGTCTGAGAATATGCAGGGAATAATTTCATTCTTTTGGTATCAGTTGAGCCTTGATTTGTAACCCTGTTTGTGGTCTGTTCTGGAGAAAGTTCCATGTGCACTCAAGAAGAATGAGTATTCTGTTGTTTTAGGATGGAATGTTCTGTATATGTCTATGAGGTCCATCTGGTCCAATATGTCCTTCAATGCTCTTGTTTCCTTATTGATTTTCTGCTTGGGTGATCTGTCTGTTGCTGAATGGTGTGTTAAGATACCCTACTATTAATGTATTCATATCAATATGACTCTTTATCTTGATTAACAGTTGGCTTATGTAGTTGGCAGCTCCCATATTGGGGGCATAATATTTATAATTGTTAGATCTTCTTCATGGATAGACCCTTTAAGAATGATGTAGTGTCCTTCTTTATCTCTGACTACAGTCTTTAAAATCTAATTTATTTAAAATCTAATTTATCTGATATGAGAATCGCTACCTCAGCTTTATTTTGAGGCCCAATGGCATGAAAGATGCTTCTCCATCCCTTCACTTTCAGTCTGGATGTATCTTTAGGTTCCAAATGGGTCTCTTGTAGACAGCATATGGACGGGTCCTGTTGTTTTATCCAATCGGCAATCCTGTGCCATTTTATGGGAGCATTTAGGCCATTCACATTGGGAGTAATTATTGAAAGATGCATTTTTATGGACATCATGTTGCCTATGAAATCCTTGTTTCTATAGATTGTCTCTGTAAATTTCTGTTCTATGTAACTTTTGGTTTCTTTCTTTTTTTATAGAACCCCCCTTAATATTTCTTAGAGTGCCGGCTTGGTGGTCACATACTGTTTTAAACCTTTCCAGTCTTGGAAGCTCTTTATCTCTCCATCCATTTTGAATGTCAACCTTGCTGGATAATGTATTCTTGGCTGTATGTTCTTCTTATTTAGTGCCCTGAATATGTCTTGCCAGCCCTTTCTGGCTTGTCAGGTTTCTGTGGACAGGTCTGATGTTATTCTGATGGACGTTCCTCTGTATGTAAGGAATCTCTTCCCCCTAGCTGCCCTCAGAAGTTCTTGTGTAAAATTATGATTCATGAGTCACAGTCAAGTGTCTTGAGGTCTTTCTAGATTTGTTGATCATGGGGCGGGGGGTGGGGGGGTGGGTGCTATTCGTTCTGCTCTAGGACATGAATGCTGATTCTATACCCCGGACTGGGAAAATTTTCATCCAGAACTTGTTCAACTATATCTTCTAGTCTTCTCTCTTTCTCCACCCCCCACCCCCAGGGATCCCAATAATTCTGACATTGGAACATTTCATGGTATCATTTATTTCCCTTATTCTGTTTTCATGGCTCCTAAGTTGTTTCTTCCATGCCTCCTGATCCTTTTTCTCTAACAGTTTTTCCTCCAGATCACAAATTCTATCTTCTGCCTTTACCCAAGCTGTTAGAGTATTTAGATTAGATTGGAACTCATTGATAACATTTTTAACTTCTTCCTGGGGTGGCTTTCACTTCTGCCCTTAGAGATTCTATGTTGTCACTAATGGTTTTCTCCAACTTAGCCATTGCCTGGGTAATTGTTACCCTGTATTCCCTTTCTGACATACTGTTTATGTCCATATCCAATAGTTCTTATGGAGAGGGCACAATCTCTGAATTTTTCCTCTGTTGGGTGTTCCTCCTCCTAGCTAATTTGGTGAGAGGTGGTTGAGGGGATGTATAGCTGAAAATATCAACCACGATCCAGGCAAGGTGTGCCCTGGAAGGCTTCAGAACAATTGGAAGTCACCAGCAAAAAGAAAGAAAAAAAAAGAGAGAGAAAGAAAGAAAAAGAGAAGACCCAGCCAGAATGAGCTCTGAAAGTAGGATTTATAAGGCATACAAACAAAAATGGACAAACAAAAAGACTGACTAAAGTAAATGACAAGGGAAAAAAAAAAAAAAGAAACCAGCCAAAATGAACCCCAAGTATGAGATTTATATAATACCAGAACAAAAACAAATATACAGAAACAGTGACAGAAGAAAAAGATGAGAGGGTGGTTATAAATCCTCAATGTGGGCAAAAAAGTTTATTTTGATTCTTCCTGGGTGTATCTTGATATCTTTGTTAAAGGACTCAACTTTCCAGAGATAAAGGGAGATTAAAACTGGTTTATATATAGGGGTAGTATTGATTAGGAAAAGAGGATTACCATGAAGCTTATATCTATATGTATATTAAAAAAAATAGAAAAGAAAAAGAAAAACACAGGCATATGTATGAAAAAAGTTCAGAACACACCTCTGCAAACTCCTCTGAACCGTGCAACCTCCCACAGGCAGTGCATGTCCACAGCCACTGTCTCAGGGGTTGCCCAAGTGCCTGCTTGCCTCTGCACCCCTGTGCCACTAAAACCATGAGCAATATTGGTACAGGGAGCCTGCTTCCAGTGGCTGACTTTGCCAGGACTGCTGTCTAGGATCCAGACCTCACAGTTGCGTAGGCCACTGCCGAGGGATCCCAACCAGAGATTGCGCTTAGTTCCTTCAGGCCTGGGCTGGGACCATCCAGACTCTTGGCCAGTCCTAGGGACTGCTGGCTAGCACTTGCACGGAGCTTTCTCAGGCATGGATGGGAGTGGGTCAGACCCCGGTCGCACAGGGTTCACAGAGCACAAAAGGCTGTAGTTCTAGAGAGCGCAGGCTGGTACCCACACCAGACTCCCTCATGCAGTGATGGGAGTACATCACTGAGTGGTGGTGCAAGCTGTGCAACCCTGAGGGCTCAGGGACCAGAAGCTGGAGGCTCCCCCACACTCTCTGCACTGGTGGTCACTGGCAGTGGGTGTCCTGGGTCTGTGGGCTTAGATCTGTGCCTGTGACCGCCTGATTCCACCAGTTGCCCCTTAAGATCTTTTGTTCTTTTTGAGTGCTTTTAACCAGACTCCAACTTAATGCTTGTCCCTAATCACAGGGTGCTTTTGTATTGGGGTATTACTTTCCAATGTGTCACTTCTGGTGGCTCACTGCCCCTTCTGTTTATCCCCTGCAATCCTCTGAGCATTCCCACTCTGCTTTACCTCTCCACTGTGTCTTCTTCCCCCACAGAAATCCAGAAGTGTATAATCCTACATCTCAGGCTGATTTCATGGGTGTTCAGAGTGTTCTGGTAGATATTTAGTTCACTTTAGGAGATGGGTTGAAACAAGATCTCCTACTTCTCCACCATTTTGCCCCTCCTCTCCATATCTTTTAATAGTTACCCTGAGTGTAAATGGGGTAAATGCCCCAATCAAAGATACAGGGTATCTAATTGGATAAAAAAACAAGACCCATTCGTATGCTGTCTGCAAGAGAATAATTTTAGACCCAAAGATCCCTCCAGATTGACAGGAGGGGGTGGAAAACCATTTATCACGCTAATAATGGACATCAAAAAAAAGCTGAGGTGGCAATCCTTATATCAGAAAAATTCAATTTTAAACCAAAGACTAGTAAGAGATGAGGAAGGACACTATATCATAATTAAAGTGTCTATCCAATAAGATGATCTAACAATTGTGAACATTTATGCCCCTAACATGGGAGCAGCCAATTATAACAAAATTAAAGAAACACAATGATAATAATACAATAATAGTAGGGGACTTTTAACACCCACCTCACTGCTATGGACAGATCACCTAAGCAAAAATATCAATAAGGAAATAAGGACTTTGAATGACACAGTGGACCAGATGGATTTGACAGAGATTATTCAGAACATTCTATCCTAAAGCAACAGAATACACATTCTTCTCAACTGCACATGGAACATTCTGCAGAATAGATCTGGATCACAAATACTGGGTCACAAATCAAGTCTCAACTTTTACCAAAAGATTGGGATCATTCCCTGCATATTGTTGGACCATAATGCTTTGAAACTGTAACTCAATCACAAGATGAAATTTGGAAAGAACTCAAATACATGGAGGCTAAACAGCATCCTACTAAAGAATAAATGAATGGGTCAACGAGGAAATTAAGGAAGAATTTTTAAAAAATGGAAACCAATGAAAATTAAAACACAGCTGTTCAAAACCTTTGGGATGCAACAAAGGTGGTCCTAAGAGGGAAGTATATGCAATACAAGCTTTTCTCAAGAAACAAGAAAGTTCTCAAATACACAACCCAACCTTACACCCAAAGGAGCAGGAAAAAAGACTGCAAATAAAGGCTAAACCCAGCAAGAGAAGAGAAATAATAAAGATTGGAGCAGAAACTGATGAAATAGAAACCAAGAGAATGGTAGAACAGATCAGCAAAACTTGCAGCTGCTTCTTTGAAAGAATTAATAAGATTGTAAACCCCTGACCAGACTTTTGAAAAAGAAAAGAGAAAGGACGCAAGTAAAGAAAATCACGAATGAAAGAGTAGGGGCGCCTGGGTGACTCAGTTGTTAAACATCTGCCTTCGGCTCAGGTCATGATCCCAGAGTCCTGGGAGCAAGCCCTGCATCATCAGGTTCCCTGCTTGGCAGGAAGCCTGCTTCTCCCTCTCCCTCTGCTGCTGCCCTGCTTGTGTTCCCTCTCTCGCTGTATCTCTCTCTGTTAAGTAAATAAATAAAATCTTAAAAAAAAAAAAAAAGAAAATCATGAATGAAAGAGTAGAGATCAAAACCAACACTGAAGAAATACAATTATAAGAATATAGTATGAGCAACTACACGCCAACAAATTAGGCAATCTGGAAGAAATGGACGCAATCCTAGAGATGTACAAACTACCAAAACTGAATCAACAAGAAATAGAAAATCTGAACAGGCCCATAACCAGCAAGGAAATTGAAGCAGTAGTCAAAAAATCTCCCCAAATCTCCCAGCCCCTCCATGGGGCTGGATGGCTTCCCAGGGAAATTCTACCAAACATTTATTTATTTATTTTATTATTTTTGTTCTTTTAAAAATGCCTCTATTACACATTTAAAATGTAGGGAAGCTCCTTTCCCCCCTACCCAATGAGTTCATTAATATAAACATTGGAGCAAGTTCTTCATTTAAAAATATCATTTACGGGGCACCTGGGTGGCTCAGTAGGTTGAGCCTCTGCCATCGGCTTGGGTCGTGGTCCCGGCCTCCTGGGATCGGGCCCCACATCGGGCTCTCTGCTCAGCGGGGAGCCTGCTTCCTCCTCTCTCTCTGCCTGCCTCTCTGCCTACTTGTGATCTGTCTGTCAAATAAGTAAATAAAAAATTAAAAAAAAATCATTTACGAATTTGTAAAAGATGATATCCATGGACACCAGTCAACTTCTACTAGGCAGTGCAATCCTCAGTTACCATGCCAAGGTCAGCAAGATTGCCTCACCATCCAGAATTTATAGGTTAATTCCTGCTCCAAAAGACACTTCTAGATGAGTCCCCACATTTTCCGTTTGAGGTGATGTTGACTTTTCCTGTCCCACTGGCTTTTGGGATGTTGCCCCACATTTACTACCATTATTCTTTTTCTCTTTTTGAACAAAGGTGAATACAAAATTTCTTTGAATGTAGCCGGGTATCAGGAGGTAACCAGTCATATTTAAATTTGCTGGCACATAAGTGATTGAACTTTCAATGAGAGTGACCCATGGGTGCTCTTCAACCTGATTACACAAAAGAGAGATGGTAAAGAAACTCAAAGAAATCCAACATCCCTCCAGATACAGGACAGCCAGTCCTAAATAGATTTCATAATTTTGGGGTTTCTGGTAATACAGATAAGGCTTTTGTTTAATTCTGACATGAAACTAGCACTGGTTACAGATTACAGACACATCCTCAAAACCACGAATCAACATGAAAAGTATGATAAGCCCTCCAAACAAGCCAATAACCTTCTTCATTTCAGTTCTCAACCCAAGATGCCAGAGGAAACAAATACATCTATTAAACATTTAAAGAAAAAATAATACCTATTCTTCTGAAGCTGTTTCAAAACATCAGAATGGAAGAACGTCTTCCAAACTCTTTCTATGAGGCCAGCATAACCTTGACCCCAAAACCAGACAAAGACCTCACCAAAAAGGAGAATCACAGACCAATATCCCCGATAAACATGGATGCCAAAGTTCTCACCAAAATACTAGCCAATAGGATCCAACAGTACATTAAAAGGATTATTCACCATAACCAAGTGGAATTTATTGCTGGGCTGCAAGTGTGGTTCAAAATCCCACAAATCAATTAATGTGATACAATACATAAATAGAAGAAAGGACAAGAACCATATGATCTTCTCAATAGATGCAGAAAAAACATTTGACTAAGTATAGCATTCTTTCTTGATTAAAATTCTTTGCAGTGTAAGGATAGTAGGAATATACCTCAATATCATAAAAGCCGTATATGAAAAGATCACAGCAAATATCATTCTCAATGGGAAAAAACTGAGAGCTTTTCCCCTAAGGTCAGGAACATGGCAGGGATGTCCTCTATCACCAGTGCTGTTCAACATAGTACTAGAAGTCCTAGTTTCAGCAGACAACACAAAGAAATAAAAGGCATCCGAATTAGACAAAGAAGAAGTCAACTCTCACTCTTTTCAGATTACATGATACTCTATGTGGGAAACCCAAAAGACTGCACCCCAAAATTGCCAGAACTCCTACAGGAATTCAGCAAAGTGCCAGGATATAAAACCAATGCACAGAAATCAGTTGCATTTCTATACACTAACATTGACACAAAAGAAAAAGAAATTAAGAAGTTGATCCCATTTACACTGCACTCAAAACCATAAGATACCTAGGAATAAACATAACCAAAGAGGCAAAGTATCTGTACTCAGTAAGCTATATAACCCTCATGAAAGAAATTGAGGAAGACACAAAGAAATGAAAAACAGTCCATACTCATGGAGTGGAAGAGCAAATATTGTTAAAATGTCTATGCTGCCCAGACCAATCTACACATTCAGTGCAATCCCTATCAAAATACCATCAACTTTTTTCACAGTATTGGGACAAATAATCCTAAAATTTGTATGGAACCTTAAAAGACCCTGAATAGCCAAAAGAATGTTGAAAAAGAAAACCAAAGCTGGTGGCATCACAATTCCAGACTTCAAGCTCTATTATAAAGCTGTAATCATCAAGAACTTAAGGTACTGGCACAAAAACAGACAAATAGATCAATGGAACAGAATAGAGAACCCAGAAATGGACCCAAACTCTATGGTCAACTAATGTTTGATGAATCAGGAAGGACTATCCAATGGAAAAAAGACAGCCTCTTCAACAAATAGTGTTGGGAAAATTGGACAGCCACATGCAAAAGAATGAAACTGGACCATTTCCTTACACCATACACAAAAATAGACTCAAAACGGATGAAAGACCTAATATGAGCAGGAATCCATGAAAATCCTAGAGGAGAACACAGACAGCAACCTCTTTGAACTCAGCTGCAACAACTTCTTATTAGACACATCTCTTGGGACTTCATGAAAAGCTTTTGCACAACAAAAGAAACAGTTGACAAAACCAAAAGACAACTGACAGAATGGGAGAAGATGTTTGCAAATTTTTTTTTTGTATCAGATAAAGTGCTAGTATCCATGACCTATAAAGAACTTATCAAACTCAACACCCCCCAAAAACAAATAATCCAGTAAAAAAAATGGACTGAAGACATGAAGAGATATTTCTCCAATAAGACATCAAAATGGGCCAACAGGCACATGAAAAAATGCTCAGCATAACTTGGCATCAGGGAAATATAAATCAAAACCACAATGGAATACCACCTAACACCTGTCAGAAGGGCTAAAATTAATAAGTCAGGAAATGACAGACATTGGCAAAGATGTAGAGAAAGGGGAACCCTCTTATATTATTGGTGGGAATGGAAGCTGGTACAGCCACGCTGGAAAATAGTATGGAGATTCCTCAAAAAGTTGAAAATAGAGCTACCCTACAGCCCAGCAATTGCACTACTGGGTATTTACCCTAAAAATATAAATGCAATGATCTGAAGAAAAAAAAAATATATATATATATCTCAGTCATCAAAAAAAAAATGAAATCTTGCCATTTGCAATAACATGGATGCAACTAGAGGGTATTATGCTAAATGAAATAAGTCAATCAGAGAAAGACAATTATCATATGATCTCACTGATACATGAAATTTAAGAAACAAAACAGGATCATAGGGGAAGAGAGGAAAAAATAAAACAAGGTGAAACCAGAGAGGGAGACAAACCCTAAGAGACTCTTAATCAAAGGAAACAAACTGAGGGTTGCTGGAGGGGTGAAGAGTGGATGAATGGTGTAACTGGGTGATGGACAATTAAGGAGGGCATGTGATGTAAAGAGCACAGGGTATTATATAAGACTGCAGAATCATAGACCTGTACCTCTGAAACCAATAATACATGATATGTTAGTTAACCGAATTTAAATTAAAAAAAAAAAAAAAGAAATGACAAAGTAAAGTAAGCATGTTTGGCAACATACATATTCTTTACAATTTATTTATAAAATGAAATTAATAAATGTCATTTAATAAAAAAAATTCAAGAAAAAAAAGAAAAATAAAGGAATCCATTGATAATAATCAATAGTAGTAGAGTATTTTAACACCCTACTTATATCAAGGGACATTTCAGCTACAGAAAATCAATAAGGAAACAATAGCTTTGAATGACACAGTGGACCAGGTGGACTTAATGGATAATATTTATCCTGAAAGAGCAGAATACACATTCTTCTCAGGTGCACATGGGACATTCTCCAGAATAATCAAATTAGCCCACAAAGAGACATTAACAAACACAAGAAAACTAAAATCACCAAGCACCTTTTTTGACCACAATGCTATGAAACTACAAGTCAACCACAAGAAAAAATCTGGAAAGACCACAAATACAAGGATGTTAAACAACATGTTATTAAACAATGATGGGTCAACCAAGAAGTCAGAGATGAAAAGTTAAAAAAATACATGAAACAAATGACAGTAAAATCACTATGGTCTAAAACATTTGGGATGCAACAAAAGCAGTTCTAGTCCTAAGAGATCAAAAGTATATAGTAATATACAAACCTACTTTAAGAAGCAAGAAAAATCTCAAATAACCTAACTTTTCACTTCAAGGAGCTAGATAAAGAACAACAAACAAAGGCTAAAACCAGCAGAAGGAAGGAAATAATAAAGATTAAAGTAGATATAAATGATATAGAAACTAAAAACAAAACACACATACACAAAACAAACAAACAAAACCCAATAGAACAGATCAATGAAAACAGGAGTTGGGGAAAATTAATAGGATTGATAAACCTCCAACCAGACTTATCAAAAAAGAAAAAGAAAGAACCCAAATAAATAAAATCACAAAGAGAGAAGAAATAACAACCCATACCACAGAAATACAAATGATTATAAGAGAGTATTACGAAAAACTATGCCCAACAAATTGGACAACCTAGAAAAAATGGATAAATTCCCAGAAACATATAAATCACCAAACTAAAACAGGAATAAATAGAAAACTTGAAGAGACTGATAACCAGCAAAGAAACTGAATCAGTAATCAAAAAACTCCTAACAACAAAAGTCCAGGATCAGATGGCTTCACAGGCAAATTCTACCAACCATTTAAAGAAGAGTTAATACTTACTCTTCTCAAACTATTCTAAAAAACAGAAAAGGAAGGAAAACTTCCGCTTTCATTCTATGAGGCCAATATTACCAATACCAAAACCAGATAAAGACACCACTAAAAAGGAGTACTTCAGGCCAATATCCCTGATGAACATCGACACAAAAATCCTCAATAAAATACTTGCAAACTGGGGGCGCCTGGGTGGCTCAGTTAGTTAAGCAACTGCCTTCAGCTCGGGTCATGATCCTGGAGTCTGGGATTGAGTCCTGCATCAGGCTCCAAGAAGCACAGGGAGTCTGCTCCCTGTTCATGGATTAAAAGAACAATTATTGTTGAAATGCCAACAGTATCCAATACTATCTACACATTTAATGCAATCCTTATCAAAATTATAATATTTTTCACAGAGAACAAACAATCATAAGATTAGTATGGAACCACAAAAGACCTCAAATAGCCAAAGCAATCTCAAAAAAGAAAACCAAAGTAAAGCCATTATAATTCCAGACTTCAAGTTATATTATAAAGCTGTAGTAATCAAAACAGTTTGGTATTAGCACAGAATTAGTCACATAGGTCAATGGAACTGAATGGAAAACCCAGAAATATACCCACAACTATATGGTCAATTAATCTTTGACAAAGCAGGAATGAATATCCAATGGGAAAAAAGACAGTGTCTCCCACTGATGTTGGGAAAACTGAACATCAACATTCAAAAGAATGAAGCTGGACCACTTTCTTATAGCATACATAAAAATAAACTCAAAGTGGATTAAAGACCTAAATTTAAGACATGAAGCTACAAAAATCCTAGAAGAGAACACAGGCAGTACTTTGACATCGGCCATTGCAAGTTCTTTCTAAATATGTCTCCTACGTCATGGGAAACAAAAGCAAAAGTAAACTGTTAGGACTACATCAAAATACAAAGCTCTGAACAGCAAAGGAAATGACTAAAAAACTAAAAGACAACCTATTAAACGGGAGTAGATGTTTGCACATAATATATTTAGGAAGGGGTTAATATTCAAAATGTATAAAGATCTTATAAAACTCAACATTTCAAAACCAAATAATCCAACAAAAATGGGCAAAAGACATGAACAGACATTTTTCCAAAGATGACATGTGGATGACCAACAGACACATGAAACGATGCTCAACATCACTGATCATCAGGGAAATGCACATCAAAACTACCATGACATATCACCTCACACTTGTCAGAATGGCTAAAATCAATAACACAAGAAACAACAAGTATTGGTGAGGATGTAGAGAAAGGGAATCCTCTTTCACTGTTGGTGGAAATGCAAACTTGTGCAACCACTCTGGAAAACAGTGTGGGGGTTCCTCAAAAATTTAAAAATAGAACTACCCTACAATCTAGGTATTGCACCTACTAGATATTTACTGAAGAATACAAAAATACTAATTCAGAGGGATGCATACACTCAGATGTTTATAGCAGCATTATCTACAATATAAAAATTACAGAAATAGCATGTGATAATTGGTGAATGGATAAAGAAGATGTGGTGTGTGTGTAAACATACACAGATACACACACAAACACACACACACACACAGGAATATTACTCAACTATAAAAAAGAATGAAATCTTGCCACTTGCAATGGCATGGGTGCAACTAGAGAGTATTGTGCTAAACAAAATAAGTCAGTCCAAGAAAGACAAATACCATATGATTTCACTCATCTGTGGAATTAAAGAAATGAAAAAAATAAGCAAAAGGAGAAAAAAAGAGAGAAAGAGATGAACTAGAAACAGATTCTTAAGTATAAAGAACAAATTGATGGTTACCAGACGGAGGTGGATGGGGGCGGGTGAAGTAGACAATGGAGATTAAGGCATGCACTTGTTGTGATGCAGACTAGGTGATGTATGGAAGGGTTGAATCACTATATTGTACAACCTGAAACTAATATTACACTGTATGTTAACTAACTGGAATTTAAGTAAAAACTTGAAAAAATGTCTTTAAAGTATTATTGTTTTAACACAATAATAATTACATAATTACAATTACATTACATTATAATCACATTAAATAAACAATGTTATTGTTTAACAACATCTTAAAAGGTATTGACAATGGAGGTGTAAGTTGTGGTTGAATTCTATATATACTTTTAATGTAAAGCCAAAAATAATTTCCTACTAAAGTAGATATGGAGCATGAGAGGAAGATAAAGATCAGATTATGGTACCAGGTATATGTTTTGAGCAACTGGAAGGAGGGGTATGCCATTTCCTGAGTAGGGGAAGACCATTGAAGAAGAATGTTTGGATAGGAGATAAGAAGTTTGAACATTTCCAGTTAAAATCATGTATCAGATATCCAGATAGAGATATCAGGTAGGATATTGGATATATGAGCTATGAATTTTGAGGGGAGGACCCAGTTAGAGAAATAAACTTTGGAGTTGTCAGTATATAAATGGTATTTAAAATCTTGAAACTGGATGAAATCATCAATGTAGGCAGCATGGATATAGGATAGGCTATGCACTGCATCCTGATGCCCTCCAATCACTGCTAGACAGAGGGATAAGGAAGAACCAACAAGGAAGACTGTGATAAAATAGTGAGTGGAGTAGGACAAAAACCAAGTGAGTGTATTACCATTTTAAAATGGGTGAAATTGCAGTATAATTGAATCCTGACTGTAATGGCCTAGTGGAAATGGGAACATTGACGATGCAGGTAGAGAGATACAAATTGCTGGAGTGATGTCCTTGAATAGGCAAGAAAGTATGGGATTAAAATACTAGACAACATATTGGTCTAGATAGGGGCAGGGACAGTTCATTCATTGTAGCAAAAAGGAAGGTAACATGTGGCACAGATACCAAATGATGGGGAAATACTGTGGTGGGAAGTTCTCAAGGTTCTCTTTTGACAGACAGATAAGGTTACTGGAAAAAAGGAAGAGAAATTAAGGAACTGAGAAGACGTGGTAAATACTAAAATGACCAAGAATTATAATATCAGTGTTAGATAGAATGACAATGAGCTAATGGCACTCCTAGGATGACAGATGGTGGTATTATGGTGGGAAGATATGAGATTCAAGATGGAGTTTTTTGGGAAGAGGGTAGGAAAATGATCTAGAAGCAGTAAAGAGCCATAAGAGGACACTAAGCCTACTTCCAGACCCAGTGGTTTGAGGAACCTGAAAGGAATAAGTGACACTCTAATGAGGGTGATAGAGGAGAAGCTTTGTTCCCAGGGATGAGACGGAGACATGTAGAAACATGAAAATGCAAGGAATAAGGTTTGAGTTGTCACAAGGACTAGTAACTAGAGTGCTATAGAAGTTTAGTGTGCAGGGAAGTGTAATACTAAAAGTCCTAGAAGGTAGGGACAGACCTGTAAAACATAGGCTATATCTGCCCAAATGCCAATAGCATCCCCTATAAGGAATCTAAAGGTAGAACATATATTAAGGAGGAGCTGGAGAAGTCTCTTAGTTGGATTCCTCCAGGAAGCAACATTGATTGTAAGTCATTTATTTGGAGGTGCTGTGAAAACTAGTAAAGGAAGAGGAAGGTGATCTAGGGAAAAGAAATCAACCAGTGGTGCACTATAAGCCAGGTACCTTAGTCAGTAACTGTAGCTTAGTATTATGGGAAGTTAAAAATGGGGGAAACTGAGAAAGGAGCAAAATACACTTCTCACAATTATTCAGCGTCAGGGGTGAGAGAGCTGAAGTAGATACACACCAACATCTGAGAGTCCTTGGTTGAGGGATACAGATACTTGGTTTAGGGATATGGGCAAAGCATTAACCACCTCTGTAAAAGATGTATAGTGAAGGTTTATCTGTAGAATAAATTATAATAAACAGAATTGCAGGGTCTGAGGACAAGTACATTTGTGATTTTGATAGACATCTCCAAATTGTTCATCACATAGCATATACTTAGATTCATACCAGAAATGTATGTTTATTTCTTCATGCCTTCCCCAAACTTATAATCTGTTAAACTCTTTGCTTTTTACCAGTCTTTTGGTTAGACGAGTATTTCAGTGTAATTTTAATTTTCATTTATCTTATTATGAGATTGGGGAGATTAACATATTTAGAAGCCTTTTTATTTCCTTTTCTGCAAGTTAATATTTTTTTGTCTATCAGTCTTTTTCTTATTTATCTGTAGAAAACCAGACCTTGTGATATGTGGTGCAAATATTTTTCTTGTTTATTTTGTGTCTTTATTGTGAATCCTTATGAAATTCTGTCCATTACTCTCTCCAATACTGGTCCATGCCTCCATTGCTCCCACTGGGGCTAGAGCTCTGGCCTCCTACCAAATTTCTACTTCCACTCCTCCTGGATATTATCCTCTTTGTACAACACAGAATGGCCTTCATAAAATATGAATCAGATCATACCACATCCCTACTAAAAATACCCCAAGGACTACTTCTCTGCACACATAAATCTAAACCCTACACCATGGCCTTCATGACCCTGTGTGGTTCACACCTTTCCTACTCTTTGAACTAATCTTCATCTCTCTGTGCAAAGAATGACCTTCTTTTAGACCCTGGAACAAGCTGAATTTATTTATGCTTTATGGCTTCTGTGCTTTGTATTTAATATTCCTTGTGGCTGGAATGTTCTCTCTCCAAACTACACATGGTTCTCTTTCTTCCCTATTTGGCCATCAGCATGCACATCACCCCCTGAAAGGGGCCTACACACCCCATAAGAGTCAAAATGGCATACACACCCATACCAAACTTCCAGTTTTCAGGTCTCTCCCCGCCTCTATATTTTATCTTTGTTGTTGTACTTAGCATAATGTCTAGAATATAATAGACTCTTAATATTTTACTCAAAAGTATGCCTCAGAATTAAAGGATATTTCTTACATTCAGATTCTTATAAGTCATTCATAATTTATGGTATTTTCTAAATTATTTTAAACAAAATTGTATGGGGAATACAATTAAGTTGAAATGGCCAAAATCATTGCTAGTTTTAAAACTGTGTTCATATAGGTCCCTTGGCTGAACTATTTTAAAGGGGGGGTGGGAGAGACACAATAATGTAAACAGATTTAGTTTTTTGGTGTGGGGAGGCTATGACTTTAAAACTATGAAGTCAATCAGAAATATGCCTCTCAAATATCACTTAAAAAGCAATGTAGAGGAGCAGGTAAAATGGGTAAAGGGGATCAAAAGATACAAATTTTTAATTAAAAATAAAGAGGTCATAGGGTTGTGAGGTACAGGATAAGGAATATAGTCAATAATAATGCAACAACTTTGTATGATGACAGATGGCATTTAGATTTATGGGGATCATTGCATACTGTATAAAAATATTGAATTGCTATGATGTACACCTGAAACTAATAGGTATTGTATATCAATTACATGTCAGTTTTAAAAAAGGCAATGTTACAAGTACAAATATTGTGGAAATAGATTTTTAAAAACCTGTCCTAATGGATGACTAGATACTTGTAGCTTAGAATAAAAATGATAGTTGGGGCCCCTGGGTGGCTCAGTGGGTTAAAGCCTCTGCCTTCGGCTCAGGTCATGGTTCCAGAGTCCTGGGATGGATCCCCACATCAGGCTCTCTGCTCAGCAGGGAGCCTGCTTCCCTTCCTCTCTCTGTCTGCCTCTCTGACTGCTGTGATCTCTCTCTGTCAAATAAACAAAATCTTAAAAAAAAAATTATAGTTGATACAATTATACACACTTTTAAAACGCTGTCATTCAAATAATTTTAATAATATCATATGCTTTGAAAACTATTAGAAGATGATAAAAGAATCCTCAATTTCTTGAGTCTACTTATGAACTGTATTTGCTGGAAGAGCTAGCTTGACTCACAATAGATTTATAACAAACAAGAAACAAATTTTTGTTTTTTTAAACTATGAAGACTTGGGGTGGTAGGGTTTTATTTTGTTTTGTTTTGTTTTTGTTTTTTTACCAAAGTATAATACAGCCTATACAAATACAACTATCTACAATATAACCTTGAGTCAGCCTAGCCATCTAAAGGTAGATTCACATGGTTTATATCTTTTCAATTTCCCCTAATTATTTTAAGGACAAAGCAATGTATAAAATAATGCTTATATAAATAAGTAACTCTGAAAATGCTGCCCAGAAATATCCTTACCTATAACTCACGTATAAATATAAAATTTAAAAACTATTACTTTTTTGAAAGTTAAATTAATTCCTTAATATTATCAATCATATAGAGTTTATACTAATTTGTTTTAAAATATCATAACCATAGTGTTTAAAAACTCAACCTGTAGAACTTATTTTTTTTTAAAGATTTTATTTATTTATTTTACACAGAGAGAGAGATCACAAGTAGGCAGAGAGGCAGGCAGAGAGAGAGAGGAGGAAGTAGGCTCCCCACCAAGCAGAGAGCCAGATGTGGGACTCGATCCCAGGACCCTGGGATCATGACCTGAGCCAAAGGCAGAGGCTTTAACCCACTGAGCCACCCAGGCGCCCCTGTAGATCTTATTTTTTAAATGTCTGCATTTTTTGAAAGAAATGAAAAACAAATATTAAAAAAAAAAACAACAACTTTTCTTGTTTTATTCTAAAACATGAAAAGAATTCACATGGTCACCTGAACTTGGAGTTAGGAGTATTGATTTACCAGATGGAGGCATTTGTCCATACTATTTTTTTTTTTTAAAGATTTTATTTATTTGACAGACAGAGATCACAAGCAGGCAGAGAGGCAGGCAGAGAGGGGGCAGGGAAGCAGGCTCCCTGCTGAGCAGAGAGCCCAATGCAGGGCTCAATTCCAGGACCCTGAGATCATGACCTGAGCTGAAGGCAGAGGCTTTAACCCACTGAGCCACCCAGGTGCCTCTGTCCATACTCTTAATGTAAAGAATCAAATCTTCATTTTAATAAAATATGCTAAAACCATGTCCTAGAAATACCTGCTTTAGTTACTTTAATAACATTTTTTAGCAAGATATATTTTTACTAATAAACTATATTTTCCATATTCCCATCTTCCACTGGATATGAGGATTTCTCAAAGTTTGGTTTGAGACTATTTGTGGAAATGCTACTTCCCTCTTCTTTGTGCATGCTGTACAGTAATCTGCTCCCTTGGAGAACCAGAGTTTTGACTGAGTTATGCTTAGTAGGGAGTGATGGCATTCTCTGAGGCAAAGGTAGCATAGTGAAAAGCTCATCATTTTCATTTGGATATGTCCAGTCCTATTTCCTATATCCACTGCTTCTAGATTCATTCACCAAGAGACACAGGACCAGGGCAAATTTCTTGCCATATTGTACCAACATGTGCTACCACATCTTTCTGTATAGCAGTTTATTTTTCTGTTTATAATTCTTGATCCTAGAATTTTATCTCAGACCAGAATATATTCACTATGATATGTAGGAATTCTATAATTATATATATTGGTATGAGAATCTAAATGATTACCAATAATGGCTTCTATTATTATCAGTTTATTAAAAAGAAAAAAGTGTATTTTATTGCCTACAGTATTCTACAAACCCTTCATTTGTTTTAATTATGAAGTTGTTATTGTGAAGACACTCTTTAATCATCATCATCTAGCTTGGAAATTTCATAAACTAAATTACTAAGGTAATGTCTATGGCCTGGTTTATAATAATATGCCTTAAATTAGCCATGATTCCAAAAAAGAGACAGCATGATGTGGTGGTAGACCAAGTGTCTCTAAAGAAGCTGTTGTTCTGGATTCTCATGCCCCTTAAGCTACAGTAAGACTCAGCATAACATTGAACTTCATAAAATGAAGAATCAGGTATAGTTACATCTTACTGATTAGAATGCGGGTTACAGCAAGATGATCTTTTCAGGCCTCATCTAAAAATAAAACCATTAGCTGACTTATAATTAGGGTCATATTAAGAACTGAAAATTGTAGAAAATACTTGACTCTTTCAGGTGGAGATTTATTTGGCCAGATATAATATGTCTATCCAAAATGCCTAGCTAGATAGAAAAAATTACTGATCCTTTAAAAAAAGTACTCAAGCTAACAAAAGATGTTTTAAATTTTGTTAGTGAATACTATGGTTCTGGGAAAGAAAGAAGAAAAGCCAGTGAATGTGAATCAGACAGGTATTATAAGGAATGACTTCATATTTCTCCCTTGCATGTGGTACAGAAGGATGGGTAAGGACTTATTCCAAGTTTTCCAGGTCCAGGTTGCTGTACCTGTGGACTAAAAGAAAAGCAGTGGGACTAGGCTGAAAAGGAAAGCTGTTTTGGTACTCTAAGGCAGTTTCCACCCACTTTAAGTCTTCTCTTCCCGAAGAGAGTAGAATGACAGTACATTTAGTTTTGGGAAAGTACTGATTGATAGAACACCTTGCCACTAACACTCTGGGATCAGTTGGGATGGAACAGAGGGGGAAAAAACAAACCTTCAGCCAGTTCATTAAAACCATATGTTTGAAATCTCTTTTTGATTTGTGGCTTTTCTCGATGACTTTTCCAGACATCTGCTTTTATTTTCCTACAAGTTATTTCAAAGGATAATGAAAGGTGGGTAAAAAAGAATTTTTAGGCTCTATGGGGGAAAAGAAAGTATAGATTATTTTTGTCTTTGCTTTGATCATTCTTTCCATGACTCTCTAGTCAGCTTCGTAAACTAATACTAAGATCAAAACATAACAATTTCTGTTATCATTCTGAACGAGTATCTGCCTGAGTAAGTGTGCTGAGTTTCTTTTCATTGGCCTATTCAGGAGCAGAGTTCTTAGAAATATATAACATAGAACTCCTATATCCCTATTCATTAAAAACTGATATGTCACTCACAAGGGTTCCATGACTCTCAGCATATATAACAGCTTTGAAATAAGACTCAAGCATCATTTCTTTTTATGTAGCCACTGACATGCACCCATTGTCCTTAATGATCTCATTTTCCCTACTTTCATTGTCTCTAGTTCCTCCATGCCAGAAATAGTAGTGTCCTTCTTATGCTGGACCAGGCTGACCCCAGTTCCATAGCAGAGCTTGACCAGGTCAAAAAGTTAGAACAGTTTTGTTAGCACCACTGTAGATAGAGCCTACCACTATTCTTCCTGGCTTATAATTGGCTTGATCCTTGGAAGCTCTTGGATTGAAGCATATGAATATTTCATTGCAGGTTTTTCCCTCCCTATTACAATCTTAGTCTAGATCATGAATTTGCCCTGCTTTCTTTGCTGGACTTGAGATACTCCCTGAATTGGAGTTTACTTGGCTATAGTTCCAATTCCTTATTTGGCTCGCATCAGGCCTCTTTTCCTTGGACCCTGGCTCCTGACAAGAGGCTTCCTGTGAAGAGAGTTATAATCAACATCAGATGGATTGCTAGTTTTCTTCTTCCCCCGACTGATGGAAACCCTTAGTTATACATGCTGCTAGGTATGCCTCATTTCTTAATCTGCCAAATTTATGATAGCATGGCATTTATCTCTATATGGACATACAAATGCATCTGTTTCCAGTATTCTAAGATAGGCTCAGTAAAGATTAAGGTATTATATCTCTAACTTTCTCTGGAATCCTCAAATACTAATGTAGAAGGAGGTAGTCTGAAGCCCTTTGAAGCCCTTGAAGCCACTATTCAATTGACCTAGAGAACTGTACTTATTGTTTATACTTGTCCTTCCTCTTCTGGATCTATGACATGCCTGAATGACACTTCATATATCCACCTGAGGCTAAGAGAAATGACTGTTCATATTCCATCACTTGATGGTTTCCAGACTCCCCATAACTTCAGAAGGCATTCCTTCTCCTAATAATCCATTTCATACCTAAAGTTGCTTTAAATTTTGCCTTTGACCCAGTTGAGCAAAAAACATGATGCTGATATCTAAACAATGTGTTTTTATTTTACAGATTCTGGCAGCTGAGAGGTATCAAAGTTGTTACTCTAGCACTGGAGTTTTCTTTCCCACAGTACAACCTTAATAGTACTCTTTCTTCCCATTTGCTAAAAGCATTTTTCTATTGACACAAGTTTTAATTCTCCTTAGCCTCCTAGAACTCTTTCCCTTCCTGGTATCTTTTCCAGGTCATTTCTTCAACCCTATTCAGAAATTTTCATTTTCTCTAAAATATCAAGCCGAGAAGCATTCATTGCTCAGACTTTTTTTTTTTTTAACCTTGTCCTTTGTAAAGGAGATTATATTCTTTTTTAGAACACAAAACACAAAATCGATAATAATCTCAGGCAAAAGCATAATTATGCACATCTAGAGCACTGGAAGCATCTCATTGGTGTTCCTACTCCAGTGGTCACAGTGAACTATAAAATTCTATGGTCAATAATCAGCCAGGCAACTTGTTTTTGTCTTGGTCACTAAGAACTCCTATCAATGTTGTTTTAAAATCTGGATTATGTCTTCCTCTCAAGCTATTAATCTCTGCCTATCTATGACATATTAGTAATTTTCACCTTAGTAATATTCATACCTATTTCCCTAATGGTTGTAAGACATGCTACTCGACATGGTTCATAGCTGTTATCCTCTGGGGATTTTTTGTCACCATCATCCAGGGATTGTCTCTACCTCTCTCTCTCTTTTTTTTTTAAAGGATTTTATTTGTTTATTTAACAGAGATTACAAGTAGGTGGAGAGGCAGGTAGAGAGAGAGAGGAGGAAGCAGGCTCCCTGCTGAGCAGAGAGCCCAATGTGGGACTCAATCCCAGGACCCTGGATCATGACCTGAGCTGAAGGTAGAGGCTTTAATCCACTGAGCCACCCAGGTGTACCTCTATCTCTCTTTTAAGTTAAATTTCCTGGGTGCTTGATCCTAGTGTTCCTCTTCCTTTTTGATGAACTATAGTCTCCTTTAGTTGCCTGAGAAAGGTTTTGTGGGTATCAGTCAAGGTTCAACCAGGAAAAAACAGAACCAGTAGAAGATATACAGTAAGGGGATTTATTTCAAGGAACTGACTTATACGATTGTGGTAGGTAGTTAGGCAAGTCTAAAATCTGTTGGGTAGGCTGTCAGGAAAGGCAGATTAGATGTTTCAGAAGTGAAGCTGCAATCGACAGGTGGAATTCTTTTCTTTTTCCAGGACACCTCAGTTCTATTCTTTTTTTTTTCCCCAGTGCTCCAAAATTCATTGTTTATGCATCACACCCAGTGCTCCATGCAATATGTGCCTCCTTAATACCCACCACCAGGCCCTCCCAACCCCCTACACACCTCTTCTCCAAAACCCTCAGTTTGTTTCTCAGAGCCCACAGTCTCTCATGGTTTGTCTCCCCCTCTGATTTCCCCCAGCTCACTTCTCCTATCTCCCATTGTGCTCCGTGTTATTCTTTATGCTCCACAAGTAAGTGAAACCATATGATAATGGATAAAGAAGATATGGTCTATATATACAATGGAGTATTATGTCTCCATCAGAAAAGGTGAATACCCAACATGTATCAACGTGGACGGGATTGGAGGAGATTATGTTGAGTGAAATAAGTCAAGCAGAGAGACTCAGTTCTGTTCTTTTATTTTTTTTCTTTAAGATTTTATTTATTTATTTGAGAGAGAGAGAGAATGAGAGAGAGCGAGCATGAGAGGAGACAGGTCAGCGGGAGAAGCAGAGTCCCTAGTGAGCAGGGAGACTGATGTGGGACTCAATCCCAGGACTCCAGGATCATGACCTGGGCTGAAGGCAGTTGCTTAACCACCTGAGCTACCCAGGCACCCTCAGTTCTGTTCTTAAGGCCTTTCAAATGATTGGATCAGGCCCATTAGTATATCTAGAATAATTTCTTTTACTTAAGGTCAACTCATTACATATGTCTGTTTTTTCATTCTTTCTTGATAACATGGAAGTTGTCTAAAGGCTATAAGAAAAGCTTCGTGAGCCATCCTTATTCAATGACAGTTGACCTCCCATGACTTAGATATAATAATCTCTTCTTAGATAGTGTTGGATAATTTTTTATGAATCTTTATTTTTTTGTTTCCCCTTTTTTTAGTCTCAGTTTGAATGACTGTGCTTCCATAAATTCATCCCCATCTTACTACAGAAAATAAATGGATGATTGATTAAGTTACTGCTTTTCTTATTTACATTTGATTCTTTGCTTGGATTTAGATCTTCTCAGGAAAAAAAAATCTCTTGAATATGGATCTATATGTTCTCTGTAGATAGAATATATCTTCTATAGCTGGCTACTTTCATCTACAGTGTTTTTATTCTCATTACTTTCAGTTTCATATTTTGATCTTTTTTCTGATCTTACCTAAACTTTGAAAGTTTCTCATTGTAGCCATCCATGTAATATAAACCATATATAAATTTGAACTTCTATAATGAAAATTCTAAGAATCTGGACATTCTGTTCTTTAATCATTAAGAAGGTAAATTACAAAGTTTAGCAGCCAATTTCATACTACAACATGGGAGAAATTCATTCTAGTTTCATCCATAATAACAACAAATTCCAATTCATAACCTTACACAGTTGGCTTTAGAAATACTAACATTCCCTTCCCACATCCTTATCTATAGCTTCAGCTTCCAACCAAGTCCCAGAGACATATGATTCTGTATTTTTTGGAAGGTTTGCAATAATTTATTACTACATTCAAAATCCCATGAGTCTAGCTACAATGCTGGATAATTATTTTAGTGTGGAAAAGAGTCAAACTGCATGTGAACATGCTTTTCCAATAATTTCTAATCTAAATCTTTAAGGTAATAACATATTCTTGCTTACCTTTTACAGTTGTAGGATGGGAGATCAGTTAAATATTGTGCATAATGTTACTCTGGACAGTAAGCATTGGGAGTACAGTGGCTTTAGTCAAGTCAACATTTTACCCTTACTTAGTAAGTATTCAAAACTATTTATACACTAAATAAAGGACTTGTTAGCATCACTGCTACTACTCAATGGTAGTTTGTCAGGACATAACTAGATCACCCAAATGAAATAGTCACAATCAGTAGTTGGGGGAACATTACTATTGGCAAACTATTTGTATGCTGCGGAATTCCAATATGTAAAACTGATAAGAATGGAATTGCTGAGGTTGAGGAGTATGGGATGCAAAGAAAGAAGTGGGTTTATCTTTCTCTTCATATCATGGTGGCCAGCAAAGCATATCTATAGAATCCTGTAACTTTGCAGAACATATTAGAGAAACCATAAGTCTATATTATTTCCAATAATATTTTGCTTATTTGCTTAAGTGTGTGTGTGTGTGTGTGTGTGTGTGTGTATTTTTTGCTATATAAAGATATAGCCAGAAAGCTTTTGGAGGACTTATTGTACATAGCCTTAAAATAAACATCTGAGGGAAGAAATTGGAAAATTTCATGGAAAATAAAACCTTTGAGCCTGGAGAGAATCTGAAATAAAAACTTAAAAAGTACATTATTGTGGGAAAAAATGGAGCACAAATGAATATAATTACAAGAAAATATTTAAGCCATACTAAATAGAACACAACTGATCTTGTTTAATATGGGGAACTAAGTAGACCTAATCTTGGTAAGTTTGTAGGCAGAAAATGTCCAGAGTTACCAAGAGCTATCTACATAAGAAACAGTTTTTGAGCAAAGATGTAGTTGTGCTTACCAGAGGTCTATTAAACAAATACTCCACTCACTAGCACCCTAGCACAGATGTTTTGCTTGCTGTGAGCATAAACAGACACACTAGGATCCTGAAGTGTTTTATGAGTCAACCAGAGATGATTACACTATATCCAGCAGAGGTATAGTTATGATTATAATATAATGTAATATGATAATAAACATACAGCTATGTATTGTTATTGTTAGAAATCTGTTGGAAACCTTATATAGTATCTCAGAAGCATAACTTTACAATAACTAGAATATTTGTAGTCCTGCATATTTTATTAGCCGACTATATTATATGAGAGATGTTCTTTGTACAACTTCTAAAGAACAGCTAAAGTCATTGATGGAACCAATATCAAGGATATGAAACAGGAAGGTTCTGTGAACTTTAAAGGTTGAAAGTGTTGGTAAGAAAAGAGTAAGAAGGCATTAATTATAAGATAATTAAGTTTGGGGAATTTCATGTACAGCATGGTGACTATAGTTAACAATGCTGTATTGTATACTTGAAATTTCTAAGGTAATAGGCCTTAAATGTTATCACCACACACACACACACACGCGCGCGCACATTGGTAACTGTATAATGTGAAAGATTTGTTTAACCTTATTGTGGTAATCATTTCACAAAATTATACTTGTATCAAATTACCATATTACACACCTTAGATTTACACAATGGTATTTGCCAATTATATCTCAATAAAGCTAGAAAAAATAAAAATTAAATTAAATTTTTAAAAAAGAATATTCTCTTGCTTACATAGGCTTAAATTTATTTCATTTTTAATTTTTCAATATTTATAAGCCTTTTGTTTTTCAAAAGCAGATCTGTTAGTGGCACTAATGCTTCATTTCTAGGTCCTATCTGAATGACCTTTGTCAAATCAGACTGGGCATAGCATAGATCATACATTTGCTTCTTCCTAGTGTTGCTTCCTTTTGGTGGCTGTGCCACAAGGATAGCATTCAGAAATAGCAGTTGTATCTCCATACTGTGATGGGCTAGTCCCTGGTGATTCTAAAGGCTGAATGATTTGATTCTGTAACCAAATGAATACAATCATAGAGACCTTAGTCTACCCTGACTAGGCTTTCATCTTTTCATTAATTAACATATGTAGTTTGACTTATGCATTGTATAGCTACTATAGGGCATATAAAGTTTAATCCAATATGGCATTCCCCCTTCCCCACTGCCGCCCCCCCCCCAAGGATCTTGTTACGGTTATTCTTATATTGTCCCTTCTGGTTATCTCTGAAAATTTCTCTCTTTTCTTCTTGGAACACCATACTAGGATTAGATTTGCTTCCAAGCACTGGCCATGGCTTAGAAAAATGAGTCTTTTGCTTGCCAGGATCTCCCTACACACACTGCCGAGTCAAATTTAGTGCCAAAGGGAATGCGTGCTGTGTTTGACCAGCACTGATTTCTGAACTGGGCCCTGGAAAAAGCAAACATGGATTTTGTCAGTATCTATAGAGCCAGAGAAAAGTGCCCTGATTGCAATCTGTCCTGATTACAGCTGTGCTAGTACCAAGTGTGGCACTCTACTGTGGTCTCATGGCAACCAAACTCAGTTTCTGAATGCAGCAAATGTTAGGGCCCGTTAAGTAGATGAGCTGTACAACCAGTAAAGTTTCCAATTCTCAAGTTTGAAGTGACTTTGTCTTTGATAACTTAGCCGTCCTAAAGAAAATCCACTCTTACTACCCACCCAGAATTTCTCCCGATCCCCGTGATGACACATAAATACCTACCCTGAACTCATGATGATAATTGGATTCAACATCGTAATTGCATATGCCTGACTTTTCCACTTTGTCAACAGCTTCTTCTCTGGAGTGTCTCCCAGTGTGTGTGTCATATCCTGTTAGGTAGATTTTGAGTCTATAGGACTGCATCTCATCGTTTTATGAGCAAAGATCACATTTAATTCTCAATCATTTTCAGCATTTAACACATTGTTAGTGCATTAAAAATATGAAACAATTCCCTAACATATGTAGGTGTAGGGCATTTATAAACTTTAAAAGTACTTTTGTGTCTGTTATCTTCTGCAATTCCCACAGTTCCCTGTGAAGGGTGGCAAACCCCTTTGACGAATGAGGAAACTGAGGCATAAAGATTAAGCGACTTCACCAAGGTCACACAGATAGCAACAGAACTAGATTTAGGATTGAGTTCCTCTGACTCCTAGTCTCAGACTCTTTTGTTTAATATTGTCTAGTCATATCATTACTCCCCAAGAGTTATTCCCACCGGAAATATCATTTTAATTAGATATTTCATCTCTTGAAACTCTGTCTTGTGGCTAGCATTTACAAAATCATGCTGAATGGAGGAAAGGACAAAACCATCAGGCAGATTTTTTTTATGGCTCTTTGAGACAAGACAGTGCAACTTCAGATACACCTTGACACCCGGTTATGTTGAAACTTGGTCTTCATCACAGGAGCCACTGGGTACCCTCCTCACAGTCACTCCAGCTTGGTTTTACAACAGTATTGAACAATGAGACTGTCTCAGAGCTTCACCAGGCTTCCTGCCATATCTGTGGATCTATGACTGTAACTTTACTTTTAAAGCATGGAGTGAATCTTAAGGATCATGAATCACATTTTGCAAATGAGGATAGAGGATGTGAATTTGAGTTACCTGTACTATCAGGGCCATGGAGTCAGTTAGTCTTCTTAATTATTAACTGATTTACTAAAGAAAATTATTTGAAAAACATATTTTGTTCCAGGAACTACTCTAGGTACTGGAAATACAACAAGCAGGGGAGGGGGTGGCGGGAGAAACACATAAATCATTGCTTCAGTGGAGTTTGTTTACACACACACATGCATACACACCCACATACATATATTTATAAAATGGTGACAACACATGAGAGAAAAATAATAAGGTGTCTTAGTCTGTTTGGGCTGCTACAACAAAATATCACAGACTGGGTAACTTAAGGATAACAGAAACTTACTTGTCACAGTTTTAGAGGGTGGAAGTCAAGATTAAAACAGCAACATGGTCGCATTCTGGAGAAGGCCCCTTCCTGGTTCATAGTTGGCATCTTCTCACTGTGTCTTTATATGCTAGAAGAGGCTAGGGAACTCTGTGGGGTTATTTATTTATTTATTTATTATGTTCAGTTAGCCAGCATATAGCACATCATTAGTTTTTGATGTAGTGTTTAACAATTCATTAGTTGTGTATAACACGCAGTGCTCATCACAACATGTGCCCTCTTTAATATACGTCGTCTGGTTACCACAGCCCCCCACCCCCCTCCCTTCTGTAACCCTCAGTTTGTTTCCCAGAGTTCAGAGTCTCTCATGGTTTGTCTCCCTCTCTGATTTCGTCCCATTCAGCTTTTCCTCCCCACCCCTGCGATCCTCTGGGCTATTCCTTATGTTCCACAGGTGAGTAAAACCATATGATAATTGTCTTTCTCTGCTTGACTTATTTCATTTAGCATAATGCCCTCCAGTTCCAACCATGTTGATGCAAATGGTGGGTATTCATCCTTTCTGATGGTTGATTTTTTTTTTTTTTAATAAGAGCATGATACTAATCCCATTCATCAGGGTTCCATCCTCATGACCTAGCACCTTCAAAAGGCTCTACCTCCCAATAATATTGCATCGAGCATTAGGATTTCAACGTATGTATTTGGGTGAGGTAGGGGAGGGACATTCAAACCACGTCAGCAGGAAAGAGGGTAATGAGTTCTAGGGCTACTGGGTAAATTTTAAATAGGATGTTCAGGGAGGTTTTCATTAACAAGGTGACATTTTTGAGCAATAACGTGAATAAGGTAAAGGAGTTAGAATGAGAATATCTGGGGAAAGCCTGTGCAAAGCTCCTAAGCAGGAGCATGATGACATCTTTGGGAGGCCATGTCCAGGTGGCTGGGGCAGAATAAGCAGGGTTCACAGTAGTCGGTTACAAGGTCTTAGAAGTCATGGGGAACTAGATGTAGTGCCTTATAGGCCATGGCATGGATTTGGTTTTTACTCTAAGTGTGATAACAGATACTGGAGAATTGTGAGCAGTGGAGTGATATATTTGGTATTAGTTTTAAACGAACACTCTGGGTTTTTGTGTTGAGAATGGATTAGAGTAAGATGAGGGTAGAACCTGGGAAACCAATTGTTAGGAGGCTGTTGTAATAATCCAGATGAGAGAAGATGGTGGCTCGGACAGGTGGGAATGGTAGATGTTTGTAATGTTTGTGGAAATTTATGGAGAGATTATGATTTTGAAGAAGTCCTAGAAATGGGGTTGTCTTAGGTCAAACTAAGTGTATATTACACTTAGTTTGCGAGTCCATACAATCGAGGTTTTTCTAATAGCTAGCTTGAAGGGAAAGCTGCTTGTAAATGTGTTTTGTCCTAGGAAAAACAAAAAAGGAAATATTAGTTTGAGATGGCACAGATTTCCTGTTTGGGAGATAAGGTTTTGCTAACTGACTTCTAAAGCCACCTAAATTATATTTAGAAACAAAGAAGGAAACGTATAAAGAAATAATCTCTTTTCTTTTTAAAAAAGATTTTATTTATTTATTTATTTATTTATTTATTTATTTATGAGAGCACAAGCACGTGGTGGGGTATGGAGAGTGGAGCCAGAGGAGGGCAGAGAGGAAGGGAGAGGGATAAGCAGACTCTACACTGACCATAGAGCCCCATCCAGGCCTTCATTGAGGGACTTAATGGGAGGCTTGGTGGGGGTGCTCAATCTCACAACCCTGAGATCAGGACCTGAGCTGAAATCAAGAGTTTGCCACCCAGCTGACTAAACTACCCAGGCTTTCCAAGAAGTAATCTCTTTAGGTACTTCCCGACCTGCAGATAATTTTAGTTGTTTTTAATGACCTAAAAAAAAAAACTGAGGACTGGCTCGTATTATCATCATGAGTTTTCCCTTTCCTTCAACCCAGGGACTCTCTGGTGGGGTAGAGCAATTTGAAACTCTTCCCAGATATTCTGCTAAAAATTTCCTCCCTACTGTGGTTAATATGAGAGTGAACCAGAGTGTAAAACTTGGATTGCTATAAACTTTGAACACTGCATGTAAACTACATGATAAGAGAAATTGTCATATGAAAAGTTTATACTGGATGATTTGCTGTCTAATTCTAAGTTTTGTAAAATTCTAACTCTATGATTTCGCACGGAGTCTTTATCTACCCTTATGGAAAGCTGAGTCGTATTTGCTGGAGAATTCACAGAATCACATCTCTATAACTCATTCTTTGAGTAAATTCAGGAACAACACATCACACACCAAAAACCCAGGTCTTTATTCCATCTTTTAAATGATTTATAGATATCAAATACTTAATTCTACCAAATGCCTCATTATAATCAAGGAAAACAGTTATTGCAGTTTGCGAAAAAGGTTTTAATTTGCATGTAATATGCCTTCAAAATTCATTTCAAAATGTACTCACTGTCTTATTTTGAATTCTTAGTGTCTTTTTTTTCTTTGAGTGTTCTGTATATAATGATTTGTTATTCAATGGCGTTCCTATAGGTACATCTCTGTCAGAATTCCAAAAGCACATTAGCAGTGGTAAAACAAAGCCCTTAGAGTTAAGCATATTTTACTGTAAGATAACATTCCCCTTTTAGGCATTGTTTGCCATGTGTCTTTGAACACCTAGGAATTGTATTATCTCATTGTAGCAGAAGGCTTAGTGTTTTCTAATGTAATTATGTGATGAAAGAAAGTGTAGTTAAAAATGAACTATATTGTGCTGCTTATGTTTTTAAAAGACAGGTTTAATAACAATAAAACAGGTAACTGTAAGTAGCATACTAAGAGAAGAATATAAAACATCTAACTTGAGGTACTGAGGACTTTCTAGAATAAGTCTCTGAAATGATTAAATGGGACAATCTTATATCACCTTAATTTATTGGGTTTACATAAGGCAGATCTTTCCCTTATAAAATGTTGTAATTCTAACTAAGACATTTTGGTATTTTATTTTATTTCATTTCATGTTTAGCAGTCTAGCATCTCTCTCTTCCTTCTGATTATAGCACCATGCTTTCCTTTTGGGAATTTCTTCTTGCCCATTGTTTGTAGTCTTTAGGGACAAATTTCCCTACCTTCACCTGGTTAAGGGGTAAATCCATGAACCTATCAGATGTTCATTCTTTTCCAAGATTTGACTCTTGAAAGGAATGCTAGAGAAAAAAATAGATTCCATTTATCCTCACAAAGGGGACCTGAGTAAACTCTGACTGGTTCCTGATACCTGAGTCTTGCTACCAGCATCACTGGGTCTCTTTGCTAAGCACACTCCTGCAGTTGCTTCTCTGGTTCTGAGTCACCCCATATCCTTCTAATAAGTCCTTTTTTATTTCTTAAGTTTTCCAAAGCTGGACATGACTATTGGATCTAAAGATCCCTGATAGATGCACAAGAACTTGCTTCTCCTCAATCTGTGTTATCTTTCTAAAGGATAATGCAGAATTTAACACTTTATATCAATATATAGATATGAAATAGTTTTGCTCCCTTCCATGGGTGTGTGTTTATATGTGTACATGCTTGTGCACATGTGTGTTGGTATGTAAGACACATATGAAAACACCAGGATTACACCAGCATCTTAATGAGATCTTCATCTTTCTTACTTAGGGGAAATTACTGGACTCAAAACAGAAAATAGGTGTATTCTAAGGAATCTCTCTTAAACATTTTCTCAGGTTCATTGGTGAGTTTGTAAGCCCTAATTTTACAATAGGGCTTGAATGAGATGAGGAAAGCTCTTTTCATATCATTAAACAAAATAAGACGCTAATTTCATAACAGAGTTGTGCTTGGTACCTGGAGAAAGAACTTACAACTAGTTAAGTTCTATTAACTACCATGAATTTCCTTCAAGGTAATATTAAAAATATTGTAGAAGTATAACCATAACAACATTTCTGGAATGTCAGCATAGATTCCTTAAGAAGCTTAAGAGAATCTTGAAAAATATATGGTCTAGAAATCTGAGGTCTATGAGGCCTAAGAATTTGGACTTAGTCTTGCCTCAGTCATTGCCTCTGTCACTTTGATATTCATTTCACCTTTCATGATCATAATTTTCCCAACAGTGGAGTGAAGTTGATAATTTCTTTATCAACCTCACAAAATTGTATGAAGATCAAATGAGATGTCCTCTCATTATGCTAAGTGAAATAAGTCAGACAGAGAAAGACAAATACTGTGTGACCTCACTTATATATGGAATCTAAAAATATTGAACTCATAGAGACAGAGAATAGAATGGCGATTTCCAGGGTTTTAGGGTTGGGTAAATTGGGAGATATTGATTAAATGGCACAAACATAGTTATAAGATGAGTAAATTCTGGGGATCTTTTGTGACTGTAGTTATCAATAGTTATTGTATACTTGAAATTTGCTAAGAGAATAGATTTTAAATGTTTTCTCCATAACAACAGCAACAACAAAATGGTAGTTATTTGGGGTGAAGGATATATGATTAACCTTATTGTGACAAATATTTATAGGAAATGTACTTTCAAATTAGAAACCCATAAAAGTAAGAGTAAGATCATATAATGAACAAAAGAAATAGAAAATAATGTAATCACCACATGGAAGGATTTACATAATTTTCATGGGAGCCCCAAAATAAATAAACAACTGAAAAGCAGATTTAAAACAATGCTAATCACAACTGTACAAAAATGTGAGGCTTCTTCTAATGGCGATTTTATGAAGTGAGCAACCAATTTTCTTTTTAGCAAGAAGCACATTTTACAAGTGTATAGTAAGTGGGAATTACTATCTATTAACTACCTACCTATTTCTTAGTGCCTCTGTCAGCTATATTTTTACTGTCTCATTTAATCCCCCAAATGATGTAAACTGGGTATTCATTTTATAGAGGAGGAAACTGAGAATTAGAAATTAAATTACTTGTCAAGGTCAAAAATGATAGAGTTGAGATCCAAATTCCTTGGGTACAAGCATGTCTCATTTTACTGCACTTTACTTTATTACATTTTACAGATATTGTTTTTATAAATTGAATGTTTGTGGCAACTCCTTTGGGCAAGTCTGTGGGCACCATTTTTTCTAACAGCATTTGCTCACTTCATGTCTCTGTGTCACATTCTAATAACTCTCACAATATTTCACATTTTTTCTTCATTATTATATTTGTTATGGTGATCTGTTATCAGTGATTACAGCTGGCTGAAAGCTCAATGATGGGTAGCATTTTTTAGATAATGTATTTTTTTAATTAAAGTATGTGAAAATTTCTTAGACATAATGCTATTTTTGCACACTTAATAGGCTATAGTAAAGTATAAACATAACTTTTATATGCCCTGGGAAACCAAAAAGAAAAAGTATATATATATATATATATATATATATATACATATGTGTGTATATATATATATATATATATATATATATATATATTGACTTGCTTTATTGCAACATTTGCTTTATCGTAGTCTTCTGAAGCCAAAGCTGCAATATCTCCAAGGTATGTCTGTATGCCTTTCCACATTGGGTCTGGGCTTGACCATGTATGTGATTTTCTTTGACCAATGGAATATTAGCAAGCCTGATGTAAGCAGATGCTTAACAAGCATCTGCACTTTGGGTATTTGTCTTCTCTGCTGTGCTGCTTCTTGCAACCCTGAGACTACCCTAGAGAGGCCATGTGGAAGAGAATTGAGGTGCCCAGGTGAGATTCAGAAACCAGGATTCCAGACATATAGCCTCAGTTGAGTTATTCTAGCCATCCCCCAGGTATTTAAGCCACCTCAGCTGAGGCCTCAGACATCATGTAGCAGAAACAAGTCATTCTCACTGTGCATTGTCTAAATGTCTGACCTACAGGGTCATAAGTAAATCAAACAATTGTCACTTTATACCATCTAACTTTGTAGTGACTCTATCATGCAATAGTAGTAATTGATATTTAACTTACATTCAGTCTAAAGCTGGAGTACTCTTTATCCTACAATATGCTATCTCAGATTATTGAGGCTTTCTATATCTCCTCTACTGAAATCTTGCATGTTGTTTTGCAAAGACATGAAATATGTAACTTTTATTAAAAAGGAAAAGAACACCAAAACAATTTATTACCCTCTACACTAGATTACTAGTTGTTAACATTTTGGCTTGTTTCCAGGCTTATTTAAAAAAAAAAAGATTTTATTTATTTATTTGACAGAGACACAGTAAGAGAGGGAACACAAGCAGGGGGAGTAGGAGAGGGAAAAGCAGGCTTCCTGGTGAGCAGTGAGACCAATGTCAGGCTCGATCCCATCACTCTGGGATCATGACCTGAGCTGAAGGCAGACACTTAATGACTGAGACACCCAGGCCCCCCTCCAGGCTTATTTTTAATAAAATAAATTATTCTATCTTTCTTATAAATATTAAGTATATGTATTACACAAATAGTTCAAGTGGCACCTGGGTGGTTCAGACAGTTGAGTGTACAACCCTTGGTTTTGGCTCAGGTCATGATCTCATGGATCTTGGGATCAATCTGTCCAACTCTGTGCTTGGTGGGGAGTCTGCTTGAAAGATTCTCTCACTCTTCCCTTCCCCGCACCTTCTCTCACTCTCTCTCTCAAATAGATAATATTTTATTTTATTTAAATTCAATTAATTACCATATAATGCATTATTGGTTTCAGAGGTAGAGGTCAGTGATTCATCAGTTTTGTATAATACCCAGTACTCATTATATCTTGTGCTCTCCTTAATGTCCATCACTGGGTTACCTCCTCCCCCACCCCCTGAAATGAATAATATTTAAAAAAATAATTCAAATACTGCAGAAAATCACAAAGATTTAAATATCAATTAAATATCAACGCATGGAAAGAAACTGTGTTAATATTAGATGAACTTCATTCAGTCATATGTGATTATATTATAGATGTTTTTCTAAAGAAAAAAAAAGACTTCTATTTGGCCAAAAAAGAAAAAAACAACACAAACAACTCCCACCCCCACCAAATCCTGATGAAAGTGTAAACTTCAAACAAATATTTCTTCTTTCTACTTACAAGATATTTCCTAAAAGGCTTATCTATAGGGTGCCTGGGTGGCTCAGTCAGTTAAGCCTCTGCCTTCAGCTCAGGTCATGATCCCAGGGTCCTGGGATCTAGCCCTGCATTGGGCTCCCTGCTTAGTGGGGAGTCTGCTTCTGCCTCTGCCACTGCTGCTCCCCCTTCTCATGTTCTCTTTCTTGTGCTCTCTCTCTCTCATATATATATAAATGAAATCTTAAAAAAAAAAAAAAAGGCCCATCTAAGCTTATGAAAGAAATTTGGGAAAAAATAAGAAATTGGGGTCATTTTGGCTTTTTTAAGATCTTAATTTTATCTATTTTTTTAAATATTTTATTTATTTATTTGACAGACAAAGATCACAAGTAGGCAGAGACGCAGGCAGAGAGAGAGGGGGAAGCAGGCACACCTTGAGCAGAGCCCGATGCGGGGCTCGATCCCAGGATCCTGGGATCATGATCCGAGCCGAAGGCGGAGGCTTTAACCCACTGAGCCACCCAGACATCCCTAAGATCTTAATTTTAATAAAACAAACTGATTTCCTGTTATATTTGTAATGATATTAGCAGTCATCTATTTTCTCTCATCCCGCTCTATCCCCTTTCCAGATTTACTTAAACATTATTTTTTAGCATATAGAAATATTATGTACCATAATGATGATTTTCTTTCCCTTAGAACTTTGTAGAACCAAGTTCTGGTATTAAAACAAAACAAAGCAAAACAAAACAAAAAAGAAAAAAGGAAAAGAAAAGGCCAGGGTGATTTCTTCCCTCATGATAATGACTGTTTTTTTCTGTTTTATGCTTGAATATTTTTTCATAGCATAACTCTCTTATAGAGAATAGCACAACTAGAATATAAATTGGTGTTGACTCTGTGCATCAAGTTTACTTTGAACATAGTGTGCTCCTCTAGTCTGCTCCTTTTATTTTCTTCATTTCAGGGAAATTTTTCTGTTTCATATTTTCTTTCTTTTTTCTTTTACCTAGCCCAATGTGGGGCTTGAACTCATGACCATGAGATCAAGATCTGAGCTGAGATCAATAGTCGGAGTTTAACTGACTGAGCCACTCAGGCATCTCCTGTTTCATATCTTCAAATATGTTCTTTCTGCTTTATTTGTCTGATTTTTTTATGATTTAATAAATTTATGTTTGACTCTTTTTGTCTGTCTTTCATATCTATTAGCTTCTTTCTAATCTCTTAGACCTTTCTTCCTTTTTTGGGCATCATTATTATTTCTAGCCTTTTCTTTAAGAGCAGTTCTATATTCAATAGAGCCTTTAAAAAATGTTTGCTTTTCTGAATTTATTTATTTTTCTTAAAATCACCAAGATCAGTTTTGTTGTTACAGCTCAGGATTCTGGCAGGAAACACAATCTACCCTAGATGCTTACAATTTAGAGATATTAAAGACAAGATTAAGTGTGGAGGCAAGGCTATGATGAAATAAAACAAAACAAAACAAAAAATAGTAAGATCCTGGGGTGCCTGGGTGGCTCAGTGGGTTAGGCCTCTGCCCTTGGCTCGGGTCATGATCTCAGGGTCCTGGGATCGGGCCCTGCATCGGGCTCTCTGCTCAGCGGGGAGCCTGCTTCCCCTCTCTCTCTGCTCTGCCTCTCTGCCTACTTGTAATCTCTCTCTCTGTCAAATAAATAAATAAAATATTTTTAAAAAGTAGTAAGATCCTAAACAATGACAACCACTTGAAATTGCCACTACCCCTAGAACTGGAGGGACAAAAGGAGGAAATAGTGTTTGCGGAGTCCACTGAGAGTGGACATGTGGAAAAGTTGTCCCTCCCATATAAGATAGAGTTGTGGAGGGTCACATCTATTGCTAGAGATGTGCATGGAAGCATGGATAGAGGAAAGAGCTACCTAACCCTCTCCTTCCTCCTACCCTCTGATCTCCTGTCCACTTGAAAGCCCAATGGCATGGAACAAGGGTGATGAGTCTCAGGCGTCAGCCTCTCCTGGACTAGAGCAGGGCAGGGAGGGCAGTGAATGGTGGTAACAGCAGTCGTGGGAGGGAGGTTGCCCAGTGAGAATAACCAGCACATACTTTCTAAGGGATGAAAAAAATTTAACTCTACTACAAGTTTCAAATACTTACTCCTTTCCACTGGTGTATGTGTGTGTGTATGTGTATGCAAATACAAATTTTCCAGGTTTCCAGTAGTATCTTCATGAAGGCTGATCTTTCCAAATTTGAAGAAAGGTATAATCTTCAAAGGAAACAGGTGGTATCCTAGGGAATATCCCCAAACAATGAGTCTACTTCATTTCCCTAGTTCATCAGCTCAATTTTATTTAAAGGAAGAGAGAAGAGCCAAAGAATATTACAGCCAGAGAATAAGGTTATCCATCCTCGATTATTTTTTCTTGGATTGGCAAATTCCCATTTCATCTCATACTCTTTTTTTATCAATTCATTTTTGAGTTTTTTTTTTAATTGAATTTATGTTCTTACTAAGTTCTTCTATAGCCTGAGGCAATAGTAAGGTTTGTTGTTGTTTTTTTTTCCCCTCTATTTAAACTATAATTTCATCTAGGTTGTGTTCTTTTACTTTGCATTCAATATTTGTTTTTGCCATGTTGTTATTTTCATTTTGATCATGCTCAGGTAATTCTCCCTTGTTGTAATACTACAGTATTGATGCCTTCTCCCAACCACATGAAGACTTATTTTCTTCAGCTACAAGTTGTGGACTGAGTATTTAACATTATATTCACTTTATTGTAGACTGAGGAAATGGCTGGGCCAAGGGTCCAGCTCAGCTAAGATGAACATGTGTAATTAACATCTTGGTTAGTGTGACTGAAATCTGCTCTTCTTCATGAGGGTTTCTCAGAGTTTAGCACCTGCTGTGTTCTGACCTATGGAGACAGCCTTTTATTTCTATGGAGAAATAAGATGAAAGTATAAGGTATGTGGGAACCAAAATATGACCTTTTATATCAGAGCTGATTTGGCATGAATTTTCCATTGGGGGACAAGTAGGCTTCCTAATACCAGTCCCCAGAACCATCTTCCCTAGTAGGTAACCAAAATCTAAACAGTGCTGGATGAGGGCAGGTCTCCCTATGCTTGGTCCCCAGGCTCTCTGCAAAGTACTCCAGTGCAGGTAGCCTCGGTCCCACGCAGAAGGGGAGAATAAAGGACTGGATTCCTTCAGCTCAGTCTCTTCTTTCAAATTTTCCAGGTCATATTAACTCATTCTTCCTCAAAGGACTGAGTAAGCTGTAGAAGGGGCAGGGTGAGGAAAGCCAACATTGTGATACACTGGAGGATCTTCCATATAGTACTAAACCTGAGTGGAGAAGATACATCACTCCAGTAGACTGGATTGAATTTCCAGCTTCACTTTTATTATTGCCAAAGCACAGAGTTCTTTTACTGAGGATTTATAGATGGTAGAGTCTTTATTGCTTGTATGTCTGAAAACATCTGATTTTTCTCTCATTTTTGAGAGATTATCTAGTCTGCTGGTTTTCAGAAGTTCCACAGGTCTTTCTCACCAGATACTCTGGTTTGGGAAAGGGAAGAAACAGTGCTAAGCTGGGAGATGTGGGGATGATCCAGGTCCTGCCTTCCAGCCCCAGACATTGTCTTTATTTCTTTCACATACTGGATTTCTGCATACTATTTTGAACAAAGATCTTATCCATAAAGTTCAAAAAAATGTTATTGCAGACTAATCCTTCTTATAATCATAATAATAGCAAACACTTAAATAACAGTTATATGTCAGGTATTAAGTGGTGTGTGCGCGTGCGCGCGTGCATGCGCATGCATGCATATACAAACATATTAATTTAATTCTCAAAACAGCCTTGGGAAATAGTTACAATGATAGTTCCCTTTTATAGATGAGGTATTCAAGGCACAGAGAACTTAAGTACTTTTTATGAACTTTATGCAGCTAGTAAAAAGCATAGCTGGAATTTGACTCTAGTAGTATCCTGTATTTGGAGTATATATTATAAACAACTGCACCATTTTGAATTCTAGAAAGTTAGATTGAATCCCACATCTAAAAAATGGAAGGGAGAAAAAAGAATTTAGATTTCCTAACTTTCTGCTCGACTTTCCTGCTGCACCATACCACTATTCAGGATGACCATTTACTCTGTATACAGGTATTGTCCACCCTGACAAACATCATGTTCACTGCTGCTGATTTAGTAGTGGTGACTCCAGATTTGGGTATTCAACATCCTATTTGATTTCACCAGTTGGATGACTCACAAGCTTCTCAAACTTAGGAAGTCCCAAACAACTCATGATTCCACACCCCACAAACCTGTTCACCCTACTCTTATCTGATTTCAGTAAATACCATCATCTTTTACCATTTGTTTAAGCCAGGAACTTGTTCATCATTTTTAATTCCTTCTTTTCTTCACTTCCCACATCCAGCCCATCAGTAAGTCTCTTTTTCTTTTTTAATATTTATTTTTATTTATTTGATACAGAGAGTTAGTGAGAAAGAACACAAGGAAAGTGAGCAGCAGGCAGCGGGAGAAGCAGGCTCCCTGCCACACAAGGAGCCTGATGTGGGGCTTGCTCCCAGGACCCTGGGATCAGGACCTTAGCCAAAGGCAGATGTTTGACTGACTGAGCCACCTTAGTTCCCCCAGCAAGTCTTTTTGATATCAAACTCAAAATACAGCTGGAATCTATATAATTCTCTCCAACACCACTGCACCACTCTAAGGAAAAAAAAAAAAAAAAACAGTAGCTATTACTGCCTATATTTTTTCCTTTATCACAAAATGAGTTCCCTTCATACACCATCTATTTTTCCAAAGATTTACACTTAATACATTCAATAACAACAGTCTACCAATCTTTTTCCTATTTTGTAAACATTTTTTGGGGAAATAGATGTTATAACATCTCAAAATTTACTCTGAAAAAAATCACATTTCCCCCTAATTTTTCCAAAAAACATAAGAAATTATAAATCTATACTACTACAGCTATCTTAACCCCAATTTATTTAATACTTAATATAATTTATATAGCTGCAAAGTTGTTGTATTTGGAGTAAGCTCTTCAGACATATTTTATGGAAATTTGACACCAAAAACTTCTGCTATCAGTTTTAGTATTTAACTATTCAAGATTTAATATCAAAATATATACTTGGGAAAGTTTAATTTCAAGCAAAGTATTTAATCTGTATTGAACTTGTTTAGTTTAGAAATATTTTAATCTTCTTGTTACTATATTGGCATGTTACAATTAATGGCCTATTTGAAATTCCATTTGATCTTCTATTATCAGAGGTTCATAACTGCAGCATAAAAAATTTTCTTCAGGCTGAAACTTGTTATACAAGGTCTCAGTCTAAAACCAATTAAAAAATTAGTCATTAAATAGTTTGTCTTTGAATGCAGACTTGTCATTTTCATTAATTTTTTGACTAAGCTGTTTAGCCAAGTCTATACTCCTCCATGCTAATACTCTAAAAATTGTTTTTGAAATGTTCATAGGAATAGTGATGAGAAATATAAGGAAAAATACTTTCTCATTTTAAACTGGGGAATTGATGGCTCCCCATGCCCTCCATAATGCCCAGTGTCCTCTGACTTACCATCACCATTATGTGACACCATTCTTCTTCCAAGGTTGGGAGGATCCATTGCCTGTCTGTACAAAATAGAAAGTGGAATTTTAATCAGACTTTTAGTGAATCTTTTTGTTTTAAAACCCCATTCATCTTCTGTTTTTAGGGGTACCAATACTACCAGTTTCTGAACCTCCTCAAGGTTCTGCAATGAAAGTTAAGTGGCTTCTTGATTAAGCAGATGGAATGAACAATAATGATAATTCTTGATAATGAACAAGACTGCTTGGATTTTATCCTGTATGCCATTCACTGGCACTTTAATCTTAGATCGATTACTCAATTTCTTTGAGCCTTCAAAACAGTCTTCTGATCCATAATATAGTGATAGCAAACTATCATAGAATTTTTAGGTTTAGTGAATTAATAAAGATGAAGTTAAAAAGATAACAGGAGGCGGATTAAGGCAGGACATGATAGGTCATTGTACGACTTGGCTTTTACTCTGAGTGAAATGGAGAATCACTTCTAGGTTTCGAGTGGAAGAGTGAAAAAATCAGGGGCTTTTTTTTTTTTTTTTATAAGATTTTGTCAGAGAGAGCACAAACAGGCAGAGTGGCAGGCAGAGGCAGAGAGAGAAGCAGGCTCCCCACTGAGCAAGGATCCCGATGCAGGACTCAAACCCAGACCTGAGCCAGAGGCAGCTGCTTAACCAACTGAGCCACCCAGGCATCCCAGGAGATTTTTTTTTTTTTTTAAGTTAAAAAAACAGATTTTTGCCATTAGGTTTTTCTGACTCATTGAAAGAGAAGAGTCAATTTTGATTCCAAGGGTTTGGGCCTGAGCAATGATGGAGTTTGCATCAAGTGACATAGGGAAAGCTATGGGTGGGTTGGGTTAGTAGTGACAGAGGTCAGGAGCTGTATTTTGATACACTGTTTAACATCTAGTTAAGATGCTGGTTAGAGAGTTGTGGGAAGAACTTGTAAATTTGAGAATCTTTGCATAGAGATTGTGTTTAAAGCCGAAAGAAGGGATTAGATCAACAAGACAGTGAGTATAGATAAAGGGTACTAAGGACTGAGCTTGGGGCATGGCAACACCAAGAGCTCAGGATAAAGAAGAGCATTGAAAACTGAGAAGAAGTGCTCAGTTAGGTGTGAGGAGTCCAAAAGAGTTGGTGTCCTAGAAGGCAAGGGGAGAAAGTGGTTAGAAGAGAAGTGAAGATTGACTGTATCAATGTGGCTAATAAGAAAGATTAGGACCATGAATTGACTATTTGACTTAGAACAGTGGAAGTCATTGGAGATGATGAAAATAGTTTTCATGGAGGACGTGGAAAAAAAACAAGTGGAGTGATTTTAAAAGATAACGAGAGAAATTGGAGACAGCGAGGTAGATAACACTTAAGTATTTTTTTCTGAAAAGGGAGTAAGAGAAATGGGTGGTACCTTGCAGGGGTTGAGGCAAGAAATCTTTGTTTGTTTGTTATTAAGAGTGGAGCTTTGTGCTATGGTGAGAAACATAAATGAATAAATAAAATATTACAACAACAATAACAACAACAGCAACAACAACAACAACACAAAGAGTGGAGAACCAATAACTTACTTGTTTGCTATAGGAATCAACTCTGATGGACAGAACTCTAAAATGCCATAGTCTAATTATAGATGCAGAACCTTTACATATACTAGCTAATAAATGGAATCAATGGTCACAGCTTTTTTACTCCATTTGAGAGAAAACATTTGTAAACATAAAGCAGTACTGATTAAGTGTATATGTAAATTTATGTGGTCAAAATTCCTAGCTTCAAATTATGCTCATAGCTTCAAATTATGCTCATACATATGAAATAGGTTAATTATGCCTATTTCAAAGAGTTTTAATGAGGATGTCTTCCATCCACCAGTATTTATTGAATTCTTGACATGTGCCAGGCATTGTTCTAGGTGCTATGGTTATATAACAGAACAAAACAGAGATAATAATGACTCTTCATAATGCCTGACACATAGAAGTCACTTGATAAATATAGGTTGTTCTCATTATTATTTCATCTTTATTATCATTCTCATCAGTATAAATACTGACTAAATAATATCTGGAGGAGACAAAGGTCATGAAATATTTGGAAATCTAGAATATAATAAATGCTTGAAAGAACACTGTAAAATGAGAAAAAAGAGGATAATCTACTTCATAAAAAATCAAAACTAGGAATAAAAGGTAGAAGGGATATTATTCTTTGGTGTAAAAATTAAATCTCATAAATTGAATGGGATGGCTACTGTAAGGGAGTGTTTAGCCCTCACAGGTACTATTTAGGCAAAACAATCAGGCATATCCTATTGGGTATTTCTATTTGGAGTGATATGTTAGACTTAGGAGATTCTCAGATCACTTATGGATCTAAAATGTAAGAATTCTATAAAGTTTCTCTAAGTATAAATTAATTCTCTTGCTTGTAGTTTTGACTCATTTATTCTTAGATGAGTCACTTAAACTCTTTGGTTGTGTTTTGGGTCAGTTTTGGGTCTCATCTGTAAAATAAGGCCACTGTTAATCACTTCTAATGTCTTTTTTTTTTTTAAGATTTTGTTTATTTGACAGAGAGAGATCACAAGTAGGCAGAGAGGCAGGCAGGGGAAGGGGTGGAAGCAGGCTCCCCACTGAGCAGAGAGCCTGATGAAGGACTTGATCCCAGGACCCTGAGATCATGACCTGAGCGGAAGGCAGAGGCTTAAACCACTGAGCCACCCAGGTGCCCTTCTAATGACTTTTTGGCTCCAAAATACAGATACTAATTAAATGAAAGCCACCAAAGAAATTTTTCCCTCTTGTTTTCATTTCCCCCCTCCTTTGGAGCTAAGACTGTGAAGATTTCTCATAGTATATAATTCTTACTTTTTTTCCCCATTTCATTTTAAAGTTTAAAAACTACATGAATTATATTTGAAAGAAATTTTGAGCTTTGCAAATAAGCAGAGATCCCTCAGTGAATAAAAACTATATTCCAGAGAGAATAATGTACAGTATGGGTAAAATCAAACATTTGCTCTTGTTTCTGAAACCTAAGTTATTAGAAATAAAAGTAAGTGCAAACAATTATTGCTGTGAGAAACAGATCCTGCTTTATCTTAGGATGCCAGTTTTGATCTGCACTGAGGGCTAGTTCTGTGGCACCTAGGAGAACTATTGAGAATAAGACAACTCTTCCTAATATATGCAGCGCTTTTCCTTTATATCTTTTCTTTTTTTCTTCAGTGTTCCATCTTTCTCTCCCTCTCTTATTTTCCTGTCCCATTTTTTTTTTTTTTTGCTCTTTCTAAATCAACAATTCTTTGAACATATATTATGTGCTCAGTGTAATTGATGAAGGATGGGGCAAAGGAATATAAAGAAATCTAAGACTGTTTTTGATGGATTAGTAGATTACTTAAGGAAGGAAGGATGGAAGGAGAGTGCAATAAACTAAGCTCATACAATAACTTTGGCATTATTTTTAGTGCTGAGAAGACAAAGATTCATGCTTTCAAGTAGTTTATAGTCTAGTACTTGGCAGACATTGCTCATCTAATCCCCTTAACAATTCTGTGAGATACTCAGCAATCCTCATTTTGCAGATGAGAATTTAAGATATTTGTCCATGTGAGTCTGGATCTAAAGCTATATTTCTTTTTACTACATTGTGTTGGCTTACAGAACCAATAGAATATAATTGGATCAAGTGCATTGTGGAGGTGGAGTAGGCTATATTTATAACAAGCATATGAGAAAAGGATATTACAGGTTGGTAGAAAGGTGGGTGAGAACTTTATGGAGAGGTTGGGACATGAGTCAGTTTCTCCATTCATTCTTTAATGAAACATTTATTAAGCACTCTAGGCCAAGCACAGTGCTATAGCTGGCTTAGCTCTTTGTGACATACTGATTTTAAAAATGATTGATGCCTGCAGACAAAATTATAACCAAAATTCTGTAAAATATATTACATTGTGGGAAATAGTTATATTCCATACTATTTTTTATTTTTTCAAGTTCCACTGACACAATTTCAATTTCTTGAATTAAGATGAATCCCTAACATCTTAAAAAAGACAACCATGATTCCTGCGTTATATTTGATTTTCACTTAAAATGAGCACTTAGCACTATGTTTCCCAAAATTAGTTGAGCAAAATAATCATCTGGGGACACATCTTACAACTGGGAACCCCAGAAGAATCTGGAAATCTATATTTTTAAAAATGGCCCCTGATTATTTTTGTCATCAGCAAATCTGGGAATCATTAATTTATCCCAAAGCCATTTGAAATTCAGCCTTGAATTTCTTTCTTTTTTTTTTTTTTTAAGATTTTATTTATTTATTTGACAGAGAGAGATCACAAGTAGGCAGAGAGGCAGGCAGAGAGAGAGAGGAGGAAGCAGGCTCCCCGCCAAGCAGAGAGCCCAATGCGGGATTCGATCCCAGGACCCTGAGACCACCACCCAAGCCAAAGGCAGAGGCCCAATCCACTGAGCCACCCAAGCGCCCTAGCCTTGAATTTCTTGATAATCAACTCAGACTTGTACTATCCAAGCTGATATGATACTGTTGTAAATATCAGTTGGATGACTGGGCCAGATGGAGTTGAAATTGGCCTTATAGGGACATTGGGGAGGGTATGTGCTATGGTGAGTGCTGTGAAGTGTGTCAACCTGGAGATTCACAGACCTGTACTCCTGGGGCTAATAATACATTATATGTTAATAAAAAAATAAAAATAAAAAATGAAAAAAATAAAAATGTACTTTACACACCTAAAAAAAAAAAAAAAGAAAGAAAGAAAGAAAGAAAGAAATTGGCCTTAAATATTAATGGGAAAATAGCATTCCAAACCAGACTTAGGTGAACTAAATTAACACAATTGACTTTAAACCTATTAATAATAAGAAAAAAACAAAAAGCAAATTCAAATTAGTGCCACTTCAAAATTCCTAAGCTTAACATTTTAGGGAAGAGAATCTGATGGTGTAGGTAAAAAGATAATGGCAGTCTCATTTATTTTAGTTTTATGCATATATATTTGAAGCAAAACAAATATGGTGAGAAAAATGGAATCTGGTTTTTTGGAGATCATTGTTTTGTTTTCAGTTTTAACAGTTGAAGGTTAAATAATAGCATAGAAATGAACAAGAATTTTAGTGAAAAAGTTTTCAGATGCTGAAAGAAGTTAGTAAAGAAAAAAAATTTACATACATGTCTGATAAATATTTATTGTGATTATAATAAGCTTTCTCAAACTCAGAGCTTTTTTCTTTTATTTTTTGATTAAGCAACTAAGGCTGGCTTCTGGTACAGGGAAGAAAGAGTGCTTTCACTTTTAGTCCTTAGTAATAAAGACTAATGTGATCTGTCTTAGATATGAATGAATTAATATACTTAGGTTGGGATTGGCCCTAGAATTAACCTGTGTGATTTTGGGAAACCTACTTAACTGCTCTGATTTTCATTTTCAACCTCTGTCAAAGGACTCTAACAACACATATTCTATGCATCTTAGGTGATTGTGAGGGTCAAATGAGATACTGGGTCTAGATACAAAGAGTTACTAAACTCCACTGATAATTTAAAAATTCTGTATATTTTGTTTCAAAATGGTCTGAAAATCATTCTACACTATTTAAAAGAAGTATTTGTTTAAGAAACCTAAATCAGGTGAAGGAAGGCCCAGGAAATTTTTGAGAGCCTTCCAGTGCCCAGATTCTGTCAGATGACACAGAAGTCCAACTCAACACCAAAAATCATTTCAACATCAGAGAAACGAGAACAGTGGTGTGGGAGCCACTCATAAACCTTCCCATTCCCCGCTCTACCTGTTTAGCAGCTCAGGAGAGGCTGTCCCTATCTACTGCTGTCCATTTTCACCCTTTTCATGGGCCTGTAACTCAGCAGCTATGTTCCTTCCTAATTTAAATGCTGTTACTCATTTAGATTGCCAGCTGGGAAAATGCTGGCAATGCAAAGGTTAATGGAAGCACTGACACAACTCTAATTACAGCAGCACAAACGTATCTCTATAATTGTAGCTAGCACTTATCTCAGTTTCTCATACTCCTTCAGCGCATTGAGATCAGCCTCAAGCTGAGAATGAAAAGGGGGCCTCCAGAGTTGCTTGAAAGAGCAGGGGCTGATAGAGCTATCAAGCTTTTGCAGATGGGATGCCTGCCACTGTTGGATATGTTGTCATAATCGTATTTAGGCAAAACACCTGGACTTCTGCAAGGACCACTACTCCCCTCACCACCTCAACTCTGTACTGGTGCCTAGTCATTCCACTGGCTGGGAGGGGCAGATGAAACTGTAAGGCATAAAGGTGCCAGTCTGAACTGGTTCTCAGACGCTTGACTGAACATTTCCCATTAGGTCATTGTTTACTCTCATTTGAATATATGTTTATTTTCATACTAAGGAAGGCCTTGGAATCATGCCCAATGCATCTCCAGCAACTGACTCTAGCATTTAAACCTAAACATGCTGATGCTTGTTGAGTGTAATTGGACATGCTACATAGTGATGGCTTTCAGAGGGCGGAGATATTAATTTTGTCACTTTGGGACCTCAAGTCAACTAATTTAATGAGGACCCAGACTCCTTACTGTCTAAAGAGACTCTAACGAGATTGACCATTGTCTATCTTGTTGTTATCACTGACCTTTTACCTAAATAGTGTACCTTTATGATGCCAATTAGACAAAAGTTGTTGGGTTAATATGTATAGATGGAAAGATTGGAATTGGGCTTCTTAATTTTAATTTCCATAGTCTTTGTGTGTTTGGCTCTGATTAAATATATCATGCAGGTACATATATGTGAAATTATCTGTCAATCTGTCTTTCTGTTTATTATTTATGTACAAAGTGGTCATCTTATTTCATAACCTAGTTATGGGTTACCTGTATGACATTGCTATGTGTATGTTTGGCAATACTTGTACTTAATATTTTTACCTTAATCCTCGGTGGATCACAGAGCTAACATTTCTCAAATGAAACTATAAACACAGAAAGACCCTTCTGAAACTTTGTATTAATTTCAAGGATAAAGGCCTTTGCCGGCTTTTGCAGACTAATGTCCAATGCACAGGTTTGCTTTTGGCACCTGGAGTCATCCTTTGGAGAACTTGGAATCCCTTCACTCCCTATTCCAGAAGAACCCAATACATTCAAGATCCACATTCTCTCATTCTGTTTGATCATTTATATATGCCAATGGTTTAGAAAGTTCCCATTTTCAGTAGCATTTTTGTTTGAAAGGAAGAGGATGGAGATCTTAACACAGTACGATAAATGACTAAAAATGACAGAATGCTAGTGATTGGTGGTAAGGATACTTTTAGAGAAAATCTTCCATAGTAATCATCATTCTTATATGTTCTCTTCTTAGAGGATTTTATAGATCTGCTCAAGTAAAGAAAGAAAAAATGGCTAATTAGGACACAAAATTATAAGTATTCAAACTATGAACTACTGTACCTTTTAAGCATCTACTCATTGTCAATATCAGATCAGATAAAAAGAAAGTATTTTTATGACCTCATAAAGAGAAATTTTGAAGAAATCACTGAAGAAAATTAGTGTAAACTCTACTTAGTAGGTCCCCCGATCTCTATGTCCAGAGCAAAAAATCATTAGATGTTTTATTTTAAGTAGGAAAATTATATATTTATTATTTGGTATTCTTTACTTCTTTGGGTTTATGTGTAAACTTATTCTTAAGAATTCTTTAAAATTCTGCAGTTGTGAGACCTTTATAGGAACTACATTCATCTTTTTCCTTATTGAATTTGAACACTAGTATAGGGTTGGCCTTTTGAGGGGAGTGGGAGAGTGACTGACTCCCCAACATGAGGAAATAGGCTGCAACAGAGATTGAGAGATTGACATAGGATGCTTGGATTCAATTCCAAGCTTTGCTTTTCTAAATTTTCTAAAGCAATGGTTCTCAAACTTTAGCATGCTTACTACTCAGAAGTGCTGGTCCCCTCTCCAGAGTCTCTGGTTCAATAGTTCCATATTGGACCCAAGAATTAGCCCATATGATGGTAAAAATACAAGTCTAGGGCCATGCTTTGAGAAACACCAGAGCAATTCTCAGTATTCTCATCTTTAAAATGGGGACACTTATAGCTACCTCATTGGGCCACAGTAGGGTTTGGAAACAGAACATTAAGCTGACTTTCTTACCGCACTGTGGACAATAGTTTATTTAGTTCTTAAAGTCCACCACCACTTTTATTTGGATTATTAAGAGGATATTGATAATCCAAGTGCCTTTGAAGGGGTTACTTCTTAAAACTTGTCAGTGACCAGGATTATGTACTGAAAATAACAGGCATCTGAGAGGGAGGAAGAACAGAACCAGAGATCTGTGCTTATTCAGGGTAGGGAGAAAATTCCTGGAACAAGCCTTCCTTTCTGGATGCATAATATTGGGGAAGGTCTCTCCTGAAGTTCAGTATATTCCACACAAAAAGATGAGAAAGATATGATAACATGAGAATGATATGATTCCTGGCCTCAGGAAACTTCATTTAAAAACGTTTTGAATTCTGGCTCCCCCACCATAATTTTAGTTTATTTATTTATTTATTTTAGTATTAGGCAGGAAGGAAATTTATTTAATTAGCCAATTATTAATGAATTTCAGTTTACTTGAACTTTTGCTTTATTTCCCCCCCAAAACCAGAAATTTTTATTTTATTTTATTTTTATTTTACTTTTGTCTTTTTTTTTCAGTGTTCCAAGATTCGTTGTTTATGCACCACACGCAGAGCTCCATGCAATATGTGCCCTCCTTAATACCCACCACCAGGCTCACCCAAACCCCCACCCTACTCCCCTCCAAAACCCTCAGCTTGTTTCTCAGTGTTCACAGTCTCTCATGGTTTGTCTCCCCCTCCGATTTCCTCCAACTCACTTCTCCTCTCCTTCACCCAATGTCCTCTGTGTTATTCCTTATGTTCCACAAGTAAGTGAAACCGTATGATAATTGACTCTCTCTACTTGACTTATTTCATTCAGCATAATCTCCTCCAGTCCCATCCATGTTGATACAAAAGTTGGGTATTCATTCTTTCTGATGGAGGCATAATACTCCATTGTATATATGGACCATATTTTTTTAATCCATTCATCTTTTGAAGGGCAGCTTGGCTCTTTCCACAGTTTGGCGACTGTGGCCATTGCTGCTATGAACAGTGAGGTACAGGTGGCCCTTCTTTTCACTACATCTGTATCTTTGGGATAAATACCCAGTAGTGTAATTGCATGGTCATAGGATAGCTCTATTTTTAATTTCTTAATATTCTTTTATATATAATATATATAAATAGTTCTAAATAGATCAATTTTCCATGAGTATTGAACAGGAACAGCACATTGTTCCTCTGATCTTTATTAGGTTTTGTAGATGGTACAAGGAAAGTACACTAAGTGTCTCTGAATTTAAAAAGCTGAGCTTATTAGCTACTGTATATTTAAATATTATCCCCTGCCAGTGCTAAATTGTGTATATTTATTAAAAGTTAAGGAATGGTCAGAGAGGAAACCTAAGGAAGGTTTCCTTGTGACTGAATATACTTCCAACATGTGCTAAGTCCCCTCCCCCTTAAAATTCAGAGCTGATTTAAGATTTAGAGTCATTAAAACTATGACCTTTGACTTCAATCTAAACCTGGAGCCTATCTCAAATGTGGTTCAGCCACAATATAGGGTGCATGCAACACACATAGGAGACATCATTGAACCACCAATTTCTGGTGAGCAGGGGATATTGTACTACAGGGATCTATAAGACTTCTGCTTCATAAGGTCACTACCTTCAAGAGCAGGAGACATAGCAGGAGATGTTCCTAATATATAGAAACAAACACATAGAGTTAGACAAAATGAGGAGACAGAAGAATATGTCCCAAATGAAAGAATGGGACAAGTGACCTAAGCAAAATGTAAGTGATATGCCTGATAGAGAATTTAAGATAGTAATCTTAAAGATACTCACTGGACTTGAGAAAAGAGTGGAAGACCTCAGTGAGACCCTTAACAAAGATAAAGAAAGAACTAGATTTGAAGAACACACTAAATAGAATTAAAAATAGATGGGGGGCACCTGGAAGGCACAGTTCATTAAACATTTGACTTTTGGTTTCAGCTCAAGTCGTGCTCTCAGGGTCATCCATTGGGCTCTTCACTCAGCACAGAGTCTACTTGAGACTCTCACTCTTTCTCTTCTCCTCCCCCATGTGCTCTTTCCCTCTCTCTCTAAAATAAATAAATCTTTAAAAAATACACTATATGGAATAAATAGCAGGCTAGAGGGAGCAGAAGAATGAATGCATCTTGGAGGACAGAGTAATGTAAAGTAATCAAGTTGAGCAGTTGGAAGAAAAAATATGCAAAATGAGAATCAACTTAGGGAACTCAGTGACTCCATCGAGTGTGATAACATTTGCATTACAGGAATCCCAGAAGAAAAAAGAGAAAGGGCAGAAAATTTATTTGAAGAAATGATGGCTAAATACTTTCATAACCTGGGGGAGGAAACATACCAGATCCAGGAGGCACAGAGAGCCCCCAACAAAATTAACCCAGAAAAATCCACATCAAGACACATAGTAATTAGAATGGCATAAAGTAGTGATAAAGAAAGAATTTTAAAAGCAGCAAGAGAGAAAAAGATAGTCACATACAAGGAAAACCCCATAAGGCTGTCAGTGGATTTTTCAGCAGAAACTGCTGTCCAGAAGGGAGTGGCATATTCAGAGTACTAAAAAAAGAAAACAAACAAAACAAAAAACCTTGCAACTAAAAATACTCTACCCAGCAAAGCTATCATTCAGAATAGAAGGAGAGAGAGAGCTTCTCAGACAAACGAAAGTTAAAGGAATTCATGGCCACATACCAGCCCTACAAGAAATATTAAAGGGCACTTATTGAATGGAAAGCCCATAAATAGAATAAATGTAGGAAGAACAAAAGCAGTAAAATTAAGTATATTTTTAAAAATCAGTCAAGGTTTTCACAAAACAAAAGGATGTGAAGTATGACACCATATACCTAAAATGCATGTGTGTGGGGGGAGATAAAGAATAGGTTCAAACTCAAGAGATGGTCAAGAGACCACCCATTTAATATAGACTGCAATATGCATAAGCTGTTATATATAAACCTAATGGTAACCACAAAGAAAAAACTGGTAATAGATATGCAAAATATAAAGAGAAAGGAATCCAAGTATATCACTAAAGAAAGAGAGCAACCCATGAGAGGAAAAAGCAGGAGAAAGGAACAGAGAACATCTGCAAAACAACCATAAAAGAAGTAACAAAATGCCAATAAATACATACCTATCAATAATTACTTTGAATATAAGTGAACTAAGCACTCCAATCAAGGGGGATGGAATGGATAAAAAGACTCATCTATAGGCTGCCTGCAAGAGACTCATTTCAGACCTAAAGATACATACAGACTGAAACTGAAGGGATGGGAAAACATTAATCATGTGTTTAAAAAAATGGGTATAAAAAAAAACAAAACCTGGGATAGCGATAATTATATCAGACAAAATAGACTTTAAACCAGACACAATAACAAGAGATAAAGAAGAATACTATATAATCATAAAGGTCACAATACAACAAGATATAACAATTGTAAATATTTGTGCACCCAACATGAGACCCAATACATAAAGTAGTTAATAACAAACAGAAAGGAAGTAATTGATAATAATACAATAATAGTAGGGGACTTTAACTCCCCACTTGAATTGAATCAGTAATCAAAAAACTCCCAATAGATAAAAGTCCTGGACTGGAGAGGTTCATAGGTGAATTTTACCAAACACTTAAAGAACAGTTAGTACCAATTCCTCTCAAACTATTCCAAAAAAATAGATGAGGAAGGAAAACTTCCAAATTCATTCTAAAAGACTAGCATTACCTTAATACCGATACCAAATAAAGACACCATAAAAAGACCTACAGGCCAATATCTCTGATGAGTATAGATGCAAAAATCCTCAACAAAATATTAGCGAACTGAATCCAACTATATATTTTAAAAAATCATTCACCACAATCAAGTGAGATTAATGCCCAGGATACAAGGGTAATTCAATATTTGCAAATAGATCAACAGGATACATCATGTTAACAAGAGAAGGGATTAAAACCATATGATCATTTCTGCAGATGCAGAAAAAGCATTTTACAAAATACAACATCCATTCATGATAAAAACCTTCAATAAAGTAGGGCTAAAGGGAACATACCTTGACATAATAAAGGCCATAGTTGAAAATCCCATAGCTGATATCATACTCAATGGTAGAAAGATGAGAGCTTTTCTCCTAAGATCAGGAACAAGAAAAGGTTGTCTTCTCTTACCATTTTATTTTTTTATTATTATTATTTTTTAAGATTTTATTTATTTATTTGACAGGCAGAGATCACAAGTAGGCAGAGGCAGGCAAATAGAGAGAGAGGTAGAAGCAGGCTCCCTGCTGAGCAGAGAGCCTGATGTGGGGCTCGATCCCAGGACCCTGGAATCATGACCTGAGCCAAAGGCAGAGGCTTTAACCCACTGAGCCACCCAGGTGCCCCATCTCTCACCATTTTAATTCAACAGAGTATTGGAAGTCCTACCCACAGCAGTCAGACAAGGAAAAGGAATAAAAGGCATCCAAATTGGTATGGAAGAAGTAAAACTTTCCCCATGTGCAGATGACATGATACTATGTATAGAAAACCTGAAGGAGTCCACCAAAAAATTGCTAGAACTAATAAATGAATTCGATAAAGTTACAGGCTACAAAATCAATGTATAGAAATGTGCTTCATTTCTATACAGCAATAATGACACAGCAGAAAGAGAAATTAAGAAAACAATCCCATTTACAATTACACTAATATTTAATAATAATAGTAATAATAATAATATACCTAGCCATAAACTTAACCAAAAAGGTGAAATACCTTTACTTTGAAAACTGTAAAGCATTGATGAAAGAAACTGAAGATGACACAAAGAAATGGAAAGATAGTCCATGTTCGTGGATTGGAAAAATAAATCTTATTAAAAGGTCTATGCTACCAAAAGCAATCTATAAATTTAAGCAATCTACAAATCTATAAATTTAAGCAATCCCTAGATAAATACCAAAGCACTTTTCACAGAAATAGAACAAATAATCGTATAATTTATATGGAACTACAAGACACCCCCAAATAGCAAAACAATCTTGAAAAAGAAGAATAAAACTATAGGTATCACAATCCCAGATTTCATGATATACTACAAATCTGTAGTAATCAAAACAGTATGGTACTGATACAAAAATGGACACATAGATCAATAGAACAGAATAGATAGCCAAGAAATAAACCCATGATTATGTGGTCAGTTAATCTTTGACAAAGGAGTCAAGACTCTATAATAGGAAAAAGGCAGTGTCATCAACAAATGGTGTTAAGAAAACTGGACCACTTTCTCACACTGTATACAAAAATAAACTCAAAATAGATTAAAGGCCTAAATGTGTGACCCAAAACCATAAAAATCCTAGAAGAGAGCACAGGCATTAATTTCTCTGGCATTGGCCATAGCAACATTTTTCTCTAGATTTTTGAAGAAAATCTTTACTTGTAACTAGTTGTGTATATCACAACAGATTTTTGAAGAAAATACTTGTAACCAGTTGTGCATATCAGAAAAAAAATGAATGCACAAAGTTTACTATAGAGTTTGATTCCAGTCATAAAATCTCAGTAAACTTTGGATATTTAACAAAATACCACATCTTTCACAGATAAATGTGACAGTACTGACATAACATATTAATAGTATGTTTATTCAGTAGAGAGGTAATTAACATCTATTTTGTTTCAACAATTATGGAGATGGTCTTGTACTAATTTTTGCATACATTCTAGCTTGATCCCACTGTAATTGAAAGGCTCTTCTTTCCAAATTTAAAGACAGGCAGAATTCACAGACCAGGAGATATGGCATAAATATGAATAAATTTTATGTAATAAGCTATATATAATTATTTTAATCATATAAAGAGAATATTATATGGATTATATTTTAATGTAAACAATATATAATAAAATACTTATATTTTAAGATTTTCATATTTATAGAATTTAAGATATTAAGATATTTATATAATATATAATATATAACATTGTTGTATTATATATTATATATTATATAAATATCTTAAATTCTATAAATGTATAACATTATTGTATTATATATTATAATATATGATATATAATAATATATATTATATATACATATATAATTTACATATAAATTATAATTACACTTTACATATTCTATAAATTATATATCATATATAATATAATCATATAATATCATATATATTATATAATATAATCATATAATATATCAAATATAATCATATATCAAATATAATATAATATACATTATTATATATCATATATAATATAATTTATAGAATATGTAAAATGTAATTATAATTTATATGTAAATTATATAAATAATATATAGATTACATCAATACATTTTATATTATATACAAATGTATAAAAATATATGGCATAAATATTTATATATACATATAAATATAATCATAAATCTTCTGTCAGGCTTTTTGTTGTCCATTATTCACTGTTGTTTAGAAAATTCAAGCCTAAATGGAAAAGGATGGGAGAGAGTTGAATGGAGCTAGATGATAATCCAGACCTGCAACTCTGGGATGCCTTATGGCTGTTTTTTTAAAAGAGTCCTCTCTAAATAAGGAATATAATTTTTGTTAAAGGTTTTAAAGGTTATTTTGAGTTTATTTAATCATCACTGCTTTATTCTTACTTGCTTTTTTCTTTGTGTGTTTGTTTGGTTGGTTCCTTTTCGAACTATATTTATATGCTAGATGAGATGAGTCAAGTTATGCTTATAGTGCTTGGGTAAAATTATTTTAATACCAGTTCAGCTTCTGCTAAGTCAGATGGGAACAAGGAAGGACAGAAGTAAAGAGGATCTCCAAAGTAGGGGGCTTCCTTTTTAGGATTCTTAGAGTGTTTTGGGTTAGTTACAAAACCAAGGGCCTTGAGGAACTTGGGAGACCTAAGAAAGGATTACCAATTGCAAAAGAAGAATTCAAACTAACCTTTGAATAGTTTTGCTTAGGGCTGATCCTGTTCTTTTGTGTAACTTATCCAATTAAGTAAGAGATAATACCTGTAAACTCGAGGTCATATATTTTTAAAAAATATACCTACGAGCTTTTGAAGTATTTTTAAGGATTTCACTCTTAAATTTTTGGGTATGTTGTGACTCAGGTAGTGTTTTTGACTGATGGAATTAGTAAGAACAAACGAAGTAAAATAAACCCAGTCTTTCAACTCAGATTTTTACAGTTTTTTGAAAAATACAAAACAGATTTCTTTACCCCTGGGTAATCTGATTAATTTAGTAACAATTAAAGTTGAGGGCGCCTGGGTAGCTCAGTTGGTTGGGCAACTACTGCCTTCGGCTCAGGTCATGATCCTGGAGTCCTGGGATTGAGTCCTGCATCCGGCTCCCAGCTCCATGGGTAGTCTGACTCTCCCTCTACCTTCTCCCTTCTCATGCTCTCTCTCTCTCACTCTCTCAAATAAATAAATAAAATCTTAAAAAATAATAATAATTAAAGTTGAATTTTTAAGCAACAAGTTAAAGCATTAAAGCTTCTCTATTTTCAGATGGTGTGATTATATGATTAAAAACCCCAAAGACCTGTGTAAAAAATACTGCAAGCAATGGTATAATTTAATTAAGATTGACAGATGAAAGTTGAATAAACTTCATACATATATATTTAAATGTGTATGTATAAACAAAAACTATTTGAAGTTATAATGCATTAGAAGAACCAATTCATGATTAAACACACACACACACAGATATACCTAGGCATAAGCTCAGTGAGAAATTACCAAAGCCTCTGTAAGAAAAACTATAAATCACTGTTGAAAGATTTAAAGGTACACTTGAAAAAATCCAAGATATGTTTTTGGACAGGACAGCTTAACATCATAAAGATGTCAGTTAGTTTTAGGTTAATATATTTAATACAATCTCAATAAAAGTGCCATTATTATTTTTCTTTCCTGATGCTAGAAATGTTGTCTATAAAACTGATCTGAAGGAAAAAAATGAGAATAGACATGTAAATCTCAAAAAAAAGGAAAAGCACAATAAGAGGAACCTAATCCTATGATACATTAAATCATACTTCAAAACCTCTATAATTAAAATAGTATAGCATTATAGCATAAGTACAAGGAAGAAATAGACTCAAGTACATATGAAAATGTAGTCTAAAATAATTTCATATAAATAGGGAAAAGGTGAACTCATATTTATTTAAAAACTGGTATTGACTAAGTGAATGGTAATAGAGAAAAAGAGAAAATTGGTTCCAGTTTCTATCATGCACACTAGAACAAATTCCAAATGTGACAGAGTTAAATCAAATCACAGAAGTATTAGAATAAAACATGGGTGAAAATCATGTAGCTTAGGCATAGGAGAAACTGCCAAACTATAATGCAAGACATAAAAGCATTAAGAGAAAATATTGATAATTTCACAGCATAAAGTATTAAAAATGACAACACACCTCTGCATGACAAAAACAAGGAAATAAAGAATACTTACCATGAGTGAAGTACAAATGACAAAATGGGAAAAATATTTGCAATTTATATTATGGGCAAAGCTTAATAATCTTAATATATAAAGAACTTACACAGAAGAAAAACATTCTATAGGTCCTATAGAAAAATGGGTAAGAGATTTAAATCGACAGATAATAAAAAAAGAAATAAAAATAGCCCTTATTTACAAAGATGCTCAACATCACTGATACTTAAAAGACAATTTAAAGCTATACTGAGATCCTATTTCCCACTTATGCTATAGTATGCAGTTGTTAAAAGATATGAGAAGGATCATTATATACTACTATGAAATTCTGTCACTGGAACTAAGATTGAGAGACTTGAGAGACATAGCCAGTCATTATAATGTATAGATCTTATTCATGAGTTGGCAAAATGTCTGTTAAGTTCCAGATTAGTAAATATTTCAGGCTTTGTGTCATACAATCTGTCACAACTATTCAACTCCGCCTTTGTAATGCAAAAACAGCCATAGATAATATGTAAACAGATGGGCTGGATGTGGCTGTGTTCCCCAACTTTACTTACAAAAATGGACAACAGCTGGATTTAGACTGCAGGCTATGGTTTGCTGACCTGAAAACTATTCAAATACATGAGACAAGCTGAACACTAACTGGATGGAAGAATAGGGACAGGATTACCAGAGTAAGCTCTTTTATTTGGAAAGGAGGACAGTGGAAGGCACGGAGCAGTTACTGGACCATAGAAATTCTGAAAGCCTCTTGAGCAAGACCTTTCTGCTCTGGAATGGGGACTATTCCAAGTTTACATACTGGTCTCTGTTCCTTTGAGTAGATTTTGTTTGTTATATTTTCTGACTGTTAGTTCTACCTTCTGGGAGTTCATATCTTTTCCATTATTCTTGGTAACATCTGAAAAATACTCTCCTTGGGAGCTAAGCAGACCTTCAGACTGTGCTGAATTGTCTATTGTTGACTTAGTGTGTGAACTCCTGTCTAAGGTTGGGAACTACATTTCAAGAATCCTCGTCTCTGTATAGTTATGGGATGGAGTTGGCCAGTTAGATGAACTTTTATGAGTTTTGGAAGGGATACGAGAGCCAAGGACATTACTCTGTGAAAGTTATAATGGTCAGACACGATGTGTAGCAGAGGTGCCTGATGGACTGCCTGTTCTCTCCTCCAGCTCCAGTTCATCTTAGCTGCTGGCCATACTGACCAACAGCTGCTTCAACCCACAAAAGCTTGGCTACAGGCCCACAGAAGCTTGTATGGAAATCACAAGCTCTTCCCTTGCCAGGTCCTCTCTGGCAGTGAGATACACAGTCTTCTTGTATTTTCCTGCAAGTTCTAACTTGTCTCTGTGCCAGTGCTTCAGATGAAAGTCATTAGTAACTATTTCTCTGATCTTACAACTCCTACTTCCAAGCCCTTCACTTTCCTAGATCCACCTACATTTAAATAACTTGTAATTCTCATATTTTATCCCTCATTCCTTGTAATACTCATCATTTGCTCTAGTTTCCTGACTTAGCCTCAACTGATAGACTGCCCATTGAAAATTGAAGGCTAAGTGTCTTTTTATGTGTCAAATGGTCATCCTTTTTAGCCCTCTCCAATAAAGGGGCAGATAATATTTTGACTGATAATATAATCTATTTTATTTTACCACATCTCAAAAGGAATTTGTTATCAGTTTTATGCCTGTTTTCCAACTATATTTTAACTGACCAACTAGATTCTAAAACCCAGGATGCCAGATACTATGTTTTGTCCAATTAAAAAAAATCCTACTCTGAATTAAACATGAATTAAATTGAAAAATACTATACATCTTTTGAAAAACAATTATTCATTCAAGGAATTCCATTATAAAAAATTGCTGCCGGGTGATTAAGATTAAATGTTAATATTAACATTTTTTTTCCTAAAATGTATTTGTCTGTTGAGTATGGCATGACATCTAGTTTTTCACAGATTTTCTCTTTGGGAAAGAAAACAAAACAAACAAAAAAAAATTCAAAGTATGCAAATGCCTGAAGATATAGAGTTAGAAATGGAATGTTTATAAATTATTTTTTATCCTCCAAGCTTAAATTCACAACTATACAAATGCTTAGCTATTGTACTGTTATTTGTGGATTTGCTTAAAAGAAAGCCCTTTAGTGTTTAGTCAGACAGTACAACTTTCAGTAGGATATATTATTTTATGGCAGATTCGGGAGCTGAACTATATTCATTTTTTTAATCTACTGAAACATTTGTTTGTTACTTATCATTTTTGCAAAAGGTGACATATTAATTTGTGATAGGCTTTTAATTATACATTTTTTTGTAATATTACTCCTTTTCCCAAGAAGAAAATTTTAAAATACCCAAGGCAAGCCATGAAAATAAGCCTGTGCCAAAATTCCAAAGTCAAAGTAGGGCAATTGAACAGGAAGAACTGTGCCTTTGAGTGAGGTAAATTGAATAACTAATCCCAAGTCTTCCTTTGATGCAGTAAAATAATCTATTTATTCCTTTGTCATGGCTTTGTTTTAGATAGAATGTGCTTCCTGTCTCCTTGACTTTGTATTTGGTTATATGACTTACTTTAACCTAAAGGAAATTAGCAAATATGGTGAACACTTGCTGGGTTGGTATCACTCTCTGTGCTTTTCTATCACCAGAAGTGCGTACCTTGCTGTTCCTAGATGTTCCTCTAGCAGGTCCTTGGTGTACCTCTAGCATGTGCACTGGAATGAGACATGGAAATAGAGCTGCCCAGTCCACCTACAGGCACATGACCCAAAATACATGCTATGAAAGTTGTGTTTATAAGAATAGGAAGACAAAACAATTTATGTAACAGTTTTAGATTGATTTATAACAAATACTTAAACATATGGCATATGGGCTTCTATTTATTTTTATTGTTATTATTATTTTTAATCTTGCCCTGGACTTTGCAAAAGTAAAAGGCTGGTCTGCAGTAAGATAAAATTCCATCATTCCGGACTTCTATTTGTAGTGTTCACACACACTTTCTGCCTCTGTGGGTGTGTGCATGTGTGTGTGTATGTGTGCATGTGCATGCTAGCACTGTGTGGAGACCTCTAAAGTGCTGGACCTAGAGGGAAACCTGGACTGTTTGTGGGGAGGAGAGGTGAAATAGTAAGGTCATTCCCAACATTCATGTTAATTTTGAAGGCCTTGAATTGTGGGCCTTTTAGTTGTGTTTTTGAAGGTTTTTAACATGTTGGAAGGAATTGGCCAGAACTATCACTTACATCTTCGAATTTCAAAGAAAAATATAGTGAGTGCTATAGACTGTTTGTGTTCCCCCAGATTCATATGTGGAAACCTAACCCCTGACTTGATGGTATTTGGAATGGAACTCTTGGGAGGTGATTAGATCACTAGTATGGAGCACTCACAAATTGGATTAATGCTCTTATAAAAGAGGTCCTACAAAGCCCACAACCTTTCTGCCATGTCAGGCAGCTGCTGTGAGCCAGGGAGTAGGTTTTCACTAGACACTGGATCAGCTATTGCCTTGATCTTGGACTTTCCAGCCTCCAGAACTATGAGAAATAAATGTCGTTTATAAGCCACCCAGTATCTGGTATTTTTTATAGCAGCCCTGATGGACTAAACTAGCAAGTCTAAGGTGTCTCCCTTCCTTTCCCTATCTAACAACCACTCCTCTGAGGTGCCCCACTGCATGCTGTTCTTTGCCCTGCTGTGGCTTCTGTTATCCTTCAAAGTTATGACCAATGTCTATTTAAATTTAAATCTGATTACTGAGTAGAAATGTTGGAACACAGAAGACCTAACAAAATGTTTTGTTCTAGGCCTTGAAGTCCTGGGGATTTTTTTAGTTCATTCTCTGTAAACAACAACAACAATAACAAAACTCCCAAAACCAAAACATGTTCTCCTCTGTATCAGATAACCCCAGAATACAGACAATGCAGATTTCCTCTCTTAGCCTAGAAAGATTCTTAATACTTAATTTTGGTTCTCTCTCTGATAGTTTTTGTGGAACCATAACCCACTTAGCTGGATTTTAAGGATCACCTTCATTTCTAGGAACATATATAATGTTAAGGATATTCCCAGAACACACACCAAAAGAAAAACAGGGGTGTGGGTGGAACACATTCACATTGCAGGATGATCACATATGCTTGATCTTAGTCAAATTCCCAGTTTACCAAAGTCATTGAACAAATGAATTGCTTTTGCATACTGAAACTCTGATTTAAATTTTCAAGCCTCCATAATTTTAAAATCAATAAACATTTATTATTATTCCTACTTGTTCCTCCAAATAAATCACTGTATAATTTTATCTCTTAATTCTCAAAGGTGTAATATAAAAATATTGATTTTAGTAGTTTTTGTGTGCTTCTAAAAGGATATGTAATTTATACATACACAACCCTTTGGCATGATGCCCAAGGCAATGGAGATTATTGCTACAAATAACGTATGAAAAGCTTTTATTTTAAAAATCTTTTATAGAATATAACAGTCTTACAGAAAAGTACACACGAATTGTAAGTTTTCGGGTTGATGGATTTTCGCAAAGTGAACATACATGAACACTCAGCCTCCAGATTCAAAAATGATAGAATATGCCAGTACCCCAGAAACTTCCCTCATTCCCCTCCTAGTCACTATCCCCTGAAAAAGATAACTGTAGTCAGATTTCTACACCATTGATGAATTTAGCTTGATATTGGACTTAATATAAGTTGAATCCCACAATAGGAAAACTGTTGTGCCTGCTCTTAAAAAAAAAAAGCAACAAAAAAACGAAACAAAAACCCCAAATCCCCTCAACATTGTGTCTATGCATTTCACCCATGTTTTTGGATTTAGCAATAATTTGTTCATTATTGTATAATATGCTTCCACATGAATGTGCCACAATATCATCCATTTTCTGTTAATGGACATTTGTTTCCAGATTTTAGCTATTATGGGAATGGGATTATGAATATTCTTGTATATGTCCTTTGATGAACACACGAATGGATGCATAGCCATGAATTGATGCTAGGTCAAAGACCATGCCTGTTTACAACTTTAGTTGGTACCACCAAATAGTTTTCTAAAGTGATTGTATCAATTTATACTCCTGGTAGCAGTGCATTCTTGTTTACTTCCTCAAATACTTTGTCAACACTTGTTTTTCTCCATCTTTTTCATTTTAGCCATTCTGGTGGCTATGTAGTGGTAGCTCATTTTGGTTTTAATATACATCATTTTTTTGATGATTCATGATGTTGTACACATTATCATACATTTTTTGGCTCTGGAGATCCCTTTCTCTGAAGGACCTGGTCAAGTCTTCTACCCAATCTTCTGTTGGGATATTTGTACTTATTTTTTTAAAAAGATTGAGTTGCAAAAGTTTTTAAAGACTTAAACTTTTAAAAGACATTTTATAAACATTGAAAAAATGTCTGGAATTGAGTCTTTTATGTATGCTACATATTTTTCTCCCACTCTGTGGTTTACCTTTTCCCTTTCTTAATGATGTTTCTTGATAAACAGGAATCCTTAATTTTAATATAGTGGTAATGTATCCAATTTTCCTTTACTAATGCTTGTTATCTGTTTAAGACTTCTTTGCCTGACCCTAAGTGATGAAGATACTCTCCAATATTTTCTTTTTTTTAAAGACTTTTTTTCTTTGTTCATTTGAGAGAGATACAGAGACAGAGACAGAGAGAGCACAAGCAGGGGGAGAGGCAGAGGGAGAGGGAGAAGCAGAATCCTTGCTGAGCAGACAGCTGGACATGGGGCTCCATCCCAGGACCTGGAGATAATGACCTGAGCCAAAGGCAGACGCTTAACCATCTGAGCCACCCAGGTACCCCTTTCCAATATTTTCTTTTAGAAGTATGTGTAAGATAGCTTTACTTCTTTTTTTAAAAATTTTAAAAAATATATTATTTATTTGTCAGAGACACAGGTCATGATCCCCTGGGAACATGACCTGAGCCGAAGGCAGAAGCTTAACTGACTAAGCCACACAGGCATCCCAAGACAGATTTACTTTTTAGAAATAACTTCCTTATTTAGTATAATGAAATAATACAGTCAGGTACCAATAGTATCTTGCTAGGTTAAAGGTCTTTCAGTGAGCAAGCACAGAATAAATAAATGGCCAGAACTGGAAAGATGTGGTATATATATATATAAGGATAACAGTAATTTAATCAGATAGTTTATATGAATTGTGACCAAGAAATTACTGACTTTGAGTCTTAAAAAGCAAAAGCAGAAAACATAAGTCTAAATGCATGCCATTTTCTACAAAGTAGTTGAATTAACTAGCACTTTTCAAGTTATATTAACAGAAGCCAAATCTAGCCTGTTTAAGCCCAAAGAGAAATAAGGTGACTGGGTATTTTATTTCATGGAATCTAAGGGGCATAGCAGCAGATAGGCTTTGGGAACCAGTGGGGACTTAAGTGTGTCACTGCACAGTGACCCAGGTAACTCTCTCAGTTCCTATTTATCAGTTTTGCCTCTCAAGCATATCTTGTTCATTCTGCTCTCTTGCTGTAGAATGGTGCCTTAGTCTGCTCATTTGGGCTGTTACAACAAATACAGACTGGGTAGCTTATAAACAAGAGAAGTGTATTCTTCACAGTTCTGGAGGCTAGAATTGCAAGATCAGTGTGGCAGATTCTGGTGAGAACCCTCTTCTGGTTTGCAGATTGTTGACTTCTCTTTGTATCTTCACATGGCAGAGAGAGAGCAAGAGGGTTATCTGGGGTCCTTTTATAAGATCACTAATACCATTCATGAGGGCTCCACAATCATGACCTTATCACCTTCCAAGGCCCACCACCTAATATCATCACATTCAGGGTTAGAAATTCAACATATTGGGGGAATATGCACGTTCAGTCTTTAACAAGTTGCTTCCCTGTTTCCCAGACCAGATATTAGAAAGTAACTTCTAAGTGCTTGCAAATAGATTTCCTCCACTCAAGAGATCAGACAGATGTACCTGGAATCCCATATCCCTAGAGAAAGGGGCTCATTGGCTTTGTTTGGGCAAGTGTCCATTCCTAGTCCAATCAGTTATGACAGGATAACGCATAGGAGGCATGTGGTAGGAAACATCACATTTATTAATGTGATTCCTTAGAGCCTTCCCATTATAACCAAAGGGATATTTGAGTCTGGGGAGGAAGTAGTTAATCAATTCAGGAGATGTCATCTTTAGAAGACTCTGGTGATAGCTAACTTGAGGATATAATATTGAGGATAATTTATTGAGCATGTTAAGCAGGCCAGGTCCTTGTTTTGTTTTGTAACTTTTTATCTTAAAATGATTACAGATTTACAGACGAATTGTACAGATAGTACACAGAACTCCTGAATACAGTTCATCTAGCTCCCCCTAAAGCTACCATCTTATATAACTATGGCACATTTACTGAAACTAAGAATTAACATTGTACACTATTATCTAAACTGTGGACTTTAACCTGGTTGCACCAGTGTTCCAAATAATGACCTTTTTCCATTCTAGGATCTGAACCAGGATACCACACAGTATATTTAGTCATCATGTTGCGACGGTCTTCTCCAATATATGACAATTTCTCAGTCTTCCCTTGTTCTTTGTTATCTTGGCTCTTTTGAAGAGTACTGGTCAAGAATTTATAGAACGTCCATCAGTTTGGGTTTATTTGTTGTTTTCTCATCATTAGATTGAGGTTATGGGTGGAGAGAATACCAGAGAGGCAATATGTTCTTTGTTCACATAATGGTCATCTTAGCAGGGGAACAGGATAGCGACATGACTTATAACGGGTTGTAAGCCTTCATTACTTGGTTAAGGTGGTGTCTGCCAGGTTTCTTCACTGAAAAGTTACTATAAATTTGGAAGCAAATGTTAAAACCAGCACAGTAAATAATGAGTATTTCAGGGGCAATACTTTGAAAGTGAGGAAAATATCTTCTTATTCCATAAAGTTTCACCCATTTGAGCATTAATCTATGGATCTTGCTTGCAGCAGTTTTTGTGTCTAATGGTGATGTTCTTTTCCTTCAGTCTTTATTTATGCTTTGCAATGATTTTGGAAAGAATGTTTATTTCTTCTCCCTAGTTTATTAATGGATTCAATTATTTATGTAGATCAGTATGGGCACATGGGTATTTATTTTTTGGATCATAATCCAATACTAAATTTATTTATTGTGCTGTCCAAATTGTTCCAGTTTTGGCCATCTGAACTCTTTCAAATTGGCTTTTATGTCCTTTTGCCATGTACTCATTCTTTTTTTCCCCTCTCAAGGCATTTTATTTTACATCTTTAAAAAAATGGCCAGATTTATCAGTATTTAACCTGTTCCAGTTCTAGAATCTTCCATTTCTCCAGGAAATCCTAGTTCCTTTTATTGGGGAATGGTATTTAGAAATTCAGATCTGGACCTTAGGCATGCAGATGGTTGTGGGAGTATTACTGTTTCTAGGTCCTCTCTGCTCACAGAGCTAGGAAACACCTGTATGTATATTAAATCATGTGTACACAGATAGCTATAATTACTCCTAGTATCTATCTTCAAACATATAAAAATAAACATGAGTTCGTACTGATATCTCTGACTCCAGTATAGTACCTCTGGATTTGTTTCAGTTTTCCCCTTTTATTCATTTGTAATTTTATTCTCCAACAGTAAGAAAACTCATGCCAGGTTCTTTTTCTGTGATATCATAATAAGTTGTTTCAGCTATGCTTTGAGGATTATCTCCATTTTACTGATGAGGAAACACTTAACTTAATAAGCTTAAATGATTGTCTGTATGCACAAAGAAAAACGGTGGAGCCAGTGGATTCAATGTTACCTAAGTGTCATGATTACTCATCGACTTATGGTTAAGGATATATGCTTACTATGATAAAACTATCTTGTTCAAAGTATTTTTAGAGCTGGTCTTTTTAAATAACAACTTCGCTGAGATATAATTCACATCTTATAAAATTCACCCATTTAATCCTTACAAGTCTTGGCTCTTTAGTATATTCACAGAGTTGTGCAATCATCACCATTATTTAATTTTAGAACATTTTCATCACCTTCCCATTCCCCCAAATCTACAGTCATTAGCACTAACTATCCATTACCCCTGACCTCAGGCCATGGCAACCACTAATCTGCCTTATGTCTCAATAGATTTGCCATTTGGAGATATTTCAAGTAAATGGAACTATACAATGACTGACTTTTTCACTTAGCATAATGTTTTCAAGGTTCAAACATGTTGTAGCAAGAATCAGTACTGAATTTCTTTTTTTTTTTTAAATAGATTTTATCTTTTTAGAGCACTTTTAGGTTCACAGAAAAGAGGAACAGAAAGTACAGAGAGTTTTCATGTATCCCCTGCTCTACTCAGCCTCTACCACTATCAGCATCCTTCACCAAACAGCTACTTTTGCTATAGTCAATGAACATATGTTGACACATCATTATTACCCAAAGTCCACAGTTTACGTTAGGGTTCACTCTTGTTGTAGATATTTTATATATAATGACACGTATCCACCATTAAGTATCATACAGACTTGTTTCACCATCCTAAAAATCCTCTAGGCTCCACCTAGTCATCCCTCCATATCCCTGACTCCTAGCAACCAGATCTTTTTACTTTCTCCATAGTTTTGTCTTTTATTAAGCGTAATCTTTTTGGACTCATATACTATGCATTTTCAGGGTGGCTTCTTTCATTGAGTAATACACATTTAATTTTCCTCCATGTGTTTGCATGGTTTGATTGTGTATTGCATTTTAGTGCTGAAAAATACTCCATTGTCTAGATGTACCACAGTTTACATCTCCTAAAGGACATTTTGGTTGCTTCCATGTTTTAGCAATTAAGAATAAAACTGGTATAAACATTCATGCACAGGTTTGTGTGTGGAGGTGTTTTCAGCTCCTTTGTGTCAATATCAAGAAGCATTATTGCTGAATCATATGGTAAGGGTATGTTTAGTTTTTTAAAAATTATTTTTATTAACATATAATGTATTACTTGCCCCAGGGGTACAGGCCTGTGGATCATTAGGCTTACACATTTCACAGCACTCCCCATAGCACGTACCCTCCTCAATGTCCATAACCCAACCATCCTATCCTTACCTCCCACCCCCCAGCAACCCTCAGTTTGTTTTGTGAGATTAAGAGTCTCTTATGGTTTGTCTCCCTCCTGATCCCATCTTGAAGAGTATGTTTAGTTTTGTAAGAAACTGCGAAATTGTTTTCCAAAGTGGCTGTACCATTTTGCATTCACACCAACAATGAATGAGAGAGTTCCTGTTGCTCTACCAACATTTGGTTTTGTCAGAATTTCAGATTTTGGCCATTTTAATAGGTATCTCATTGCTTTAATTTGCAGTTATTAATGATATATAATATTGATCATGTCTTTATTTTTATTTTATTTTTTTTTAAGATTTCATTTATTTATTTGACATACAGAGGTCACAAGTAGGTAGAGAGGCAGACAGAGAGAGAGAGGGGAGGAAGCAGGCTCCCCACAGAGCAGAGAGCCCAATACGGGTCTCAATCCTAGGACCCTGGGATCATGACCTGAGCTCAAGACAGAGACTTTAACCCACTGAGCCACTCAGGTGCCCCTGATCATATCTTTAAATGTTTATTTTCCATCTGCATGTCTTCTGAAATGAGGTGTCTATTCAGGTCTTTTGCCCCCTTTAAATCATGACATTTGTTTTTCATAGTTACCATTATTTTGAGGCTGCTGGTTGTCAAAGCTGCCACAAAGCTGGTGAGAGGGGAATAGGAATAAGGCAAGCTAAATTACCCACGAAGTTTAATGCTCTTATCAGGATTCAACTGTTTTTCTTGAAACATTGAAAGCTTTTGTTTAATATTCAGAGTTCTGTAAAATTTTATTTTGACAATTATTGTCAGTATTTTTACTTTTTTATGTAGGAGCTGAATTTTGGATGTCCTTACTCCATTATTCTAGAAGTCCTTCTTCTACAGCTAGTCTTTGAAATTACACTTCAGGGCAACTCAATTATTCATTTTGATTTTGGCATTAGCCTTTTATTATATCTTCTGGAGTTTGGTATATTCCACTTTAAACTTTGGTACTTTAAATTCATACCATATTGAATTAGTGTTTTACTTCACTTTTTACAATTTTTCTTAAGCACTCTAATCTTAAAGGTATAGAAGACCTTCCAGAATTTTAAAAATGTTAATTGGAGTTAGTTCCTGTTTTATCCTGCTTCTTTGTAATCTTTAAAAAGAGGAAAGGGCACTGAGGATGGAAGTGGGGTAACATAGACTTAAATGGACTGAATTAATTGCCAACTGGTGACCATGTCATGCTGAGGACTTTCTTCCATGCTGCTATCCTCTATGAGAGAGGTGTTCAGTCTATCTGGTTCCTCACCACAGTCAACCCAGGGGAGACACATTAAAGGTTATTTCCTTCTTACTTCCATTCCCTTGTAGTTCCTAGCACATTCTTTGGTAGAATTTTCCAAAATCTACTATTATCTACAACAGATACCATAGGCCTAAAGATATATACCTCATTTATAAAATCTGCGTAATGGTGATCCAGTAAATCATAATCACTATCTGAACATATAGTGTCATGCAGGATTACACATTAATGCATCATATTGATCAAAATTGTTTTGGTTCATAACAAAGGAAAATTGAGTTGAAACAAAATTTGATTATATAAACCATTTTATGTAATCATATTTTTGAGCATTTGGAGAGAGGCTTTGCTAATGTATCATTAGCAATTTAATTCTTTTTCAGAAAAAAATTGCTTGTTTTTACTTATATATTTCTATATTGCTCTCAGACATTATTGTACCTCAGAAATATCTTTTTTTTAGCTTTTATTTATTTATTTATTTAGAGATTGATTGGGAGCTGGGGGAGGGGCAGAGGGAAAGGGAGAGAGAGAATCTCAAGCAGATGCCAGGCTGACCATGAAACCTGTTCTTGGGCTCCATCCCAGGACCTTGAGATCATAACCTGAACTGAAATCAAGAGTTGGACATTTAACTGACTAAGCCACTCAGGCTCCCTGTATATCAGAAATATCTTTAATATGAAGATGTAATACATGAAAAAAATATAAAAATAGTCTGTTAGTTTAGAAAAATAATGAACTATTACTGGGTATTTATTGGAGTAACTTAAGCACCTTTGATAAAGACTGAAAAATTATTTCCTATTATTTTTTCCTTTCTTTCTTTAATGGTAGAAGCTCTTATTTTTACCTTAGGAGGAAAAGTGGAAATCATCCTCTCAAAAAAGAACCAATATCCTCTTATCCCTGTTGCCATTTGCTAAGTTCTAACAAATAGGATATAAGCCTATAGGTATAATACCACAGAAATATTATTATTCCCATTTTGTAGGTGTAGAAGTTGCATCACAGAGCAGTTAAGTAAGTTGCCAAAAGTTACACAGCTCAGGATCTAGTAGGATCTGGAATCAACCTGTATCCTTATTACTTTAAATATGTTTTTAAAAAATTCATGATAATTTTTCCTTTTCTTGTCACCCGGTTACTTTTTCTCTTGGGTACATTTAACTTGATTGTTACAACTAATCTTTATTGCTATATAATTCAGATACTTTAATCCTTTGTGGTTTAAAATTTTGGGTGTTACATATTTCACTGAATCTAAAACAGTATTAATTTTAAGACACTATTGTTTTAAATGCCATTGAGATATTAAATATTGCTATTAAATGTAACTATAAGATGACATCAGTTGTAATATGAATCCTGATTTCAGCTTTACTAAAATTAAAAAAAAATGTCAGAATAAAAATATCATAATCTCTGTGTGTTGGTCATTTAGGTTTAGGTTTTCCCAGTTTTTGCTATTTCAGAAAGCAAGCAGCAACATAACACTCACACCCATTAGGATGGTTACTATCAAAAAACCCAGAAAATAACCAGTGTTAGGGAGGATGTGGAGAAATTCGAATCCTTGTGCACTGTTGGTGGGAGTGTAAAATGGTGCAGCTGCTGTAGAGAACAGTATGACAGTTTAAAAAATTAAAAAATAGAATTGCCATATGATCCAGTGATTCCACTTCTGAATATATATCCAAAATAATCAAAAGCAGGGATTCAATGAGATATTTGTATGCCCATGTCTATAGAAGCATTATTTGCAATAGTCAGAAGGTAGAAGACCCAAATGTCCATTAATAGATGAATAGATAAACAAATGTGATGCATTCATATGATGGAATATTATACAGCCTTAAAAGGGAATGAAATTCTAACATATGCAACAGCTTGGATGAACCTTGAAGACATTCTGCTCAGTGAAATAAGCTAGTCACAAAAGGACAGATACTGTCTGATTTGCTTATGTAAGGTGTCTAGAGTAGTCAATTCATAGAGATACAAAGGAGGATGGAGATGGGAATGGAGAGTTATTATTTAATGGGTACAGAGTTTTAGTTTTGCAAAATGAAAAGCATTTGGAGAGGTAAGGTAGTGATGATGATACAATAATGAGGGTATACTTAATGCCACTAAACTGTACACTTAAAAATGATTAAGTTGGTCAGTTTTATATTATGTTTATTTTACCACAATAACAAGAGGAAGAGCAACACAAATTGATTGACTGTCAATACAGGAAAAAATAAACAAAACACCCTTGTCTCAATTCTTAGAATTCTATCAAAATGCTTAAAGGCAAAGCCTGTTCATGATACTTTAACCTGTATGTTTTTAGATCTAGAGAATTTTTATAAACTTGAAGAATTCTAACTTTAAAAAAAATTTTAAATTTTTGATAACTTCAAATTTGAGGAATATTCCTATTTAAAAAGTCTGTACTTTTGACTAATGTATAATTACAGCAGCTAAATTATTCCCTGACATTTCTGTCATTCATTCGATGTATTATACTAAGTGCATTCTATGTATCAGATTTTCAAACAGGCATATAGAGCCCTAAACTCATGTGTTCTCTGTTCTCATGAAGCTGCTAATCTAGCCATTGTTTTCTGGCAAGACCATCTGACAACAGGTTAGGCTAGGTTTCTCAGGAAACCCAAGGTAGGGATATTTTTAGAAAGTGAGCATGTTTTTATTAAAAACAAATTATAATAAATTTTTTAAAATAATGAAATATTTATTGATATACATGAAATGTGAAAATTTCCCCATCATTACCATCTCCTTGCCACAGTCCTGCTATTTACTTAGAAGTAAAAGTAATTGACAATTTGGTGAGTATCCTTCCAAATCTATTTCTATGCATTGATAGACATAGAGTTCTATAGTTCACTTAAAATAGCTAACAGTGTATCACAGATATTATCTTACCTCAGTCCAGTTAGATTTCCTCATTCTTTTTTAACAACTACTTAGTATTTATTTCTATGTATTACAATTTACTTAACCGTTGATGTACATTTTAAAACTTTGCAAAGTTTTTCCCTTTAAATATAAACTGTAAACATCCATGTACAAGTTATTATTTGTTTATGTTAACTATAGTAATAAGACAGTAGATGGGAAGAGAAATACATAGGTGAAAATGTGCACATTAAAAATTTGTTCGGGGGGCACCTGGGTAGTTCAGTTGGTTAACTGTCTGCCTTCTGCTCAGATCATGATCCCAGGGTCCTGGGATTGAACCCTGTATAAGGCTCCCTGCTCCATAGGGAACCTGCTTCTCCCTCTGCCTGCTTGTGCTTTCTTTCTCTCTCTCTATGTCAAATTAATAAATAAAATCTTTAAAAAAATAAATAAAAAAGTAAGACAAAAACCTGTTAGACACTGCCAAATCTCTTCTTCCAAAGGTTGGACCAATTTATAGTTCCACAAGGTGTTACAGGGTACATTTTTTAACTTCTGTGACAACACTGGATTTTATTCATCTTTGTTTTATAACAATCAGTTGGATAAGACAGGAGATACACACACACACACACACGAATATATACATTTACTTATTTATTTATTTATTGAAAATTTATTGTTTTGTACACATAATAATTATGTTAAACTCTCCAATACATAAGACAGGATCTTAAACATCTTAACACTCCAGTGCAGAAAATAAACCCTATAATTTATGGGTGTTAAAATGCCTGTATAATCTAACATTTTTTTTAATTTAAATTCAGTTAGCCAACATGTAGTACGTAATTACTTTCAGATGTAGTGTTCAATAATTTATCAATTACATATAACACCCAGTACTCTTCACAGACATGATATCTTTATATTTGTCTGAATTTTAGCATTATATGTAGACCATTAAATCTACCTGTCTTTGTTCCTTTCTTCCTTACTAACAACTACAAATATTAAAATATTATTGAATACAGTGAAGGAGGCAATTGCTCCAATGTCATGCTCTAAATACAAAAACCATTTCAACCCAATTCTTTTCTTTTCTTTCTTCTTTCTTTCTCTTTCTTTCTTTCTGTCTTTCTGTCTTTATTTCTTTCTCTCCCTCTCTCTCTCTCTTTCTTTTTCTCCAAGATTTTTATTTATTTATTTGTTAGAGAGAGAGAGCACAAGCAGGGGAAGCAGCAGGCAGAGGGAGAAGCAGGCTCCCTGCTGAGCAGGGAGCCTGAAGCAAGACTCAATTCCAAGAGCCTGGAATCATGACCTGAGCCAAAGGTGGCCACTTAATGGACTGAGCCACCTGGGCATCCCAGTGAATCTATTTCTAATCCGACAGTTACTTACACAAAGCTGATGAAACAGCGAAGTTCCTCTATGCCAAGTTACACATGTGATTTCTTTCCACACAATCATCTACTTTTAGAATTAGTCTTATTACTTTAAATTTATACATATAATAAAAGTGATGTACTTTGCTCCTGCAAAATAGAATCACATTGGGAATTAAAAGATTGGTATTCCACTTTACACTCTGCCACACACTAACTCTGTGGTCTTGAGTGTCTTTTAATCTTCTTGGAACTAAGGTCCAATAATTGCTTAAAAGAAGATGTTGGAAATGATTTTGAAAGTATTAAACTATGATCATTATCATTTCTTACATAACTTTTGGTAATTGGCACATGGTAGATAGTCAATGTTTTAATGGAAGAATGAATTCAATAATATTGCTTGTAAGGGTGCAGTTAAATGCCCCATTAGATAACTTACTGAATGATCTTGATGTTCTCTTTCCTAGAGTGTTTGATGGAGAAAGAAAGGATCAAAATAATGTGGTTAAATCAGTAAACATTAATTAAGACTTCATATATGTCACACTATGCTAGCTACTGGAATTCCAGGAAGGAGTAGGGAGAATGTTTGCTCATAGGTATTTGTGTCTGTTTTGATCCATAAAAGGAAACCCATATTATTTACTGATAGGTTTTCTGTTCCTCATATATTCTGTGAAATGTTAGGACTATTTAGAACCATTAGAATTATTGAGCTTTAAGTTCTGATCAACTGCATAAACAATTCTTATCAATTGTATTTGGTTTTAAACGTTTATTTTAATTCAGTAAAGCTGGGTTCACAATGCATGAGTTAGTCAGGCCTTCTAAAACAGTGGGTTGTAACCAGGCTCTTCGTTGGAATTATCTGGCGAAATTTAACCACCACCAGTTCCTGGTCCCCACTCTGAGAGATTTGATTTGATTTGTCTGCTTTGGTCGCAAGCATCAGTCTTTTTTTAAACTCTGCAAGTGATTCTAATATGTGCATCAATATGAATTGAGAACCACAGCTTTGAGGATTTCCTTGGTATATTTATTCTGTGCCTTTCAGGAGCAACTAATTTCACATGCATATTTAAAATTCTTTTTTTTTGGGGGGCACCTGGGTGGCTCAGTGGGTTAAGCCTCTGCCTTCGGCTCAGGTCATGATCTCGAGGTCCTGGGATCAGGCCTGCTCAGGCTCTCTGCTCAGTGGCGAGCCTGCTTCCCCCTCTCTCTCTCTGCCTGCCTCTCTGCCTACTTGTGATCTCTGTCAAATAAATAAATAAAATCTTTAAAATCTTTATAAAATTCTTTTTTTTTTAAATGAAGAGGATTGCATTCCTATTTGGTCTTTAATAACCAACAGTGATTAATACTGCTGGTACCACATGTGAATTCTGCTCCCTAAGCAGTGCAGTCTGACAACCTAAAGCCCTTTGGTCAAGAGGTCTCTGAACATGTGCAATTTTTAAACTGGAAAACTCTTGGATCACAGTCCATTGGTCCTAATTCTGTTAGAACCCACTCCTCATAATGCAGGGAAAAAAAATATTTTTTTGGACTGGTCTCTAGGAGATCATTGGTCTTCAGTGGTTCCCTGAAATTTAATGCAACATTTTCTACGTAGGTATTAGTGGGTATTTTTGGAAGGGAAGTTCTCTACTTTAAATCAGATATTCAAAGGGGACTGTGAACTTATCTAGAAATGTTGAAAGAACCATTGCTTATTAATATAAAAACATGGAATACCTTGTGTTTGGAGAAGAAAGCACTTAGGTTTGATGTCTCTCTAAAAACCAGTCTGATAAGAGTTAGGAGGGTGGTTCTTGACACTCCAGAAAAAATTTGAGAATGCCTCCTACTTCTTCCCACTACGTTTCTAAGAATGACTCCACGGCAGAGGAAGGTGAATGTGAAAGGCTTCAATATATCCAAGTATCTTTCTTTTCTGGAAGTGAGTCATTACAGTTTCTTCTTATTGCACTTTCTGTTCCTTCAGAATTTAAAGAAAATTTTTTCCATTTCCTGCATTTTGAAACTTTGCCTTATACTTATTGTTGTTTGGCATTATAATTATATATATTAGTTTCTTTGTTTATTGTCTATTTTGTTCAGTAGATAAGCGCCAAGTGGCATGGATGCTGTCTTATTACAATTATTCTGTTTTTCACTGATGCCGTTTAGGATGGTGCCTGGCATGTATTAGGTGCTCATGAAAGGTTTGCCAAATGAAACATAAATCAATATCCACTTCTTCATTTGACTCTGGGGAAATTATTACAATGTCCTTTCACTGTCTCCATTCATGGATATTTGTAGCCAAGACAATCCCAAACATATAATTCAGTTATATAGACTAAACAAGTAAATACATACGGCAGCATGACTGGCATATAATCATGGCTGATTCTAAGACATTTATAGGCCTCCTAAATGATTGATTCCTTGATCAATTGAATAACAGAGACCCCTTGACTTCATTCTCAAGTTTATGTGTAAAGCTGATGGGAAGTACAGAGAGGTTCGTAGGAAAAAAACAAAAAAGTAAACAAACAAACAAGAACATTGAAATGGAAGTCCAGATACTTGCGATCTAGATTTATCTCTGCAACTGTGAGACCTGGGAGCAAATCAGTTCGTATGTGAATGAGAGGGTTGAAGCAGCTGATTAATAAGGTCCTTTCCATACTTAAGATCTCAGGTATGTTTGTTTCCCAAGGTAAGTATGGGTATAATAAATACAAAGAATTGACATGTAAGAGTCACAACTCTTGGAAATCTTTAAAATGGTAGTGAATAGCAAAGGAATTTAGCTTTCTGTGTTTGGGCTCATTAATAAGCTGTATGTGAGAGTCTTTTATGATTTAGTCTTCAAAATACCCAGATTTTTGATAGGCTGAGCTCCCATTTTCTTATAATTCCTTAAGTATGCCCAACCTCTCTGGGATACTGTACAAATTACTACTTTTGTCTTAATAGAATTTGATCACTGGCACTCTTAAGACTTGGGCTAGATGTCCTGTATGCACTTTTAGAGGTTGTCAGACCACTCTGAGCTTACCTATATTCTAAAGAGCCCACACCATTTCCCACACCACACTATATGTTTCTCACTAGAGAGACTATGAGCTCCAAAGAGTATGCTAGTCCATAGTAGATGTTCCTTCAATTTTGGTTAAATGAATGAATAAGTGAATGGAACATTTTCTATGGTTACAGTTAAATAAGCCAATAAATCAAAGTTTTTTTTTTCTACTTTATTTAAATTGGAATAATTCATTTCCAAAGAACACTATTACACTGAGATTATTCTTTATTTTCAAAAATTCACTCCCCATGAGCATCAAAACTTGACATTGAGGTTCAAATGCAATGGGACCATATGGTGTAATTCTATACTTCCTTGGGAAAGCACAAAGTCACAGTGTCAGATAAAAATCTCACCAAATGTTAGAGCTAGAAGAAACCTTGACTATAACATACTCATTTTGGTGATAGGGAAATGGCAGCGCAAGAGTAGAACTAACTTGCTCAAACTTCTTGATAAGGAGTCCATAAATCCGAGCCCATAATCTGAGCTTTCTCATTTCCCTCTTGTTCTTTCACCCTCCTGCACTACACAGTCTCAATCTTTTGTGCTTGGATTCAGAACAAAATTAGAAATCCCTGTTGCTTTCTCTGTTTTCAGTCTTTCAGCCTGGCCACCCCGGGAACTGAATACCTGCAGTAGTGTTCTCTCCTTCACGCACCTCACAACCTTTCAATGCAGATTACTTGCTGCACTAGATGGGTTACCTCCCTCACCTCTTTGCTTCTTTATTCAGCCTTTGAGTGGACCTGCAATTCAGGAAATTGATAGGGAGCATGAAAAGATTGGAAAGGCAGCAGACGGAGTGCAGAGAGGAGGGAAGCAAGTGTCTGGAAATGGCCTGGAGGCAGCCACTACTTGGTGGCCTAAGCCCACAGATGCATTGCTTAACTTTGAAGAGGTTTATACACATATTCTCATATTCCAGTAATATCATACAGTTGCAGAACACGTTGCAAACATTTGAGAGAGGTAATAGAGGGTGTGAGGCAGCCTGGATTTAAGTATTATTAAGATTACAAGTGTAAAATTTATTGTAAGTAATTTACTGTAAAACAATCTGTGGGTTTTTGGTAGGCTTTGAAAATTCTCTACCTGATCTAAAAATGGAGTGTATGAGTTGTCTAGGACCGTCTTTTCCCTCTGACTGTGCATGGTTTTTCCTCTGCATATGCACATGTCTGTTTCCAAATTTCCTCTTCTTAAAAGGACACCAGTCATATTACATTATAAACCACTCTAAAGACCTCATATTAACTGAATTATCATTTTAAAGACCTTTTCTCCAAATACGGTTACTTTGTGATATACTGGAAGTTGGGACTTCAACATATGAATTACACAGTTCAGCCTATAACATGGAACATATTTTATAATCCTTTTAGGGTTTGTCTTGAAAATCCAATGACTTTTCTATGTGAAGTGCTTTTCAAATTTTAATTTGTTATATAAATGAAGAGCCTGACATTTAGCAATAGGAATGTTTAAATCTTTATTTTTAGAACCCACAAGCTGGATGGTTAAATGTTCAGTTTTATAGATTTATTACAGGGTCATAATGTTTGAGTATTAATACACTTCTCTATGTTGTGGTATATTTTTTTTCCTTTCTTGGTATGTCATGCACACCTTTCTCTCCCTATCTCCCACCTGTCAAACAAACCTCCTGCTACGGGTTGCTAAGGTGGACAGAGTAGAGAGAGAGGGATCGCCCTACATTTTGCAACCCTGAAAGCAGAGACACAGTGAGTGCACACAAAGACTGGATGGACAGGGCCTTGACAACTCCACAGGCATTTCTGGTCCGCAGTGTGGCATGGAATAGCAGTAGGGAGAGTTACAAGACCTGCAGGTCAAAGTGGACAACAAACATGAGGAAAGTTGCTGTGGAAACCTTATAATCTGACAGCCAGGAACCAGACAGAATGAAAGGTATCACAGAATCTCTGTATGGAAAATGGACATTCTGGAACTGTATCACAGCAATAAACTGCTGGTACCTTCCCCATGGGATAGTTTGGGGAGGGATTATTTACAAAAGGAAGGATTACAGATGTGTGAGTGCAGTGTAAGCCCAGGAACAGAGAGTTAGCAGCAGCAGGCTGGTAGGAATCCAGGGCTAGCACTGTTAGTGCTGCTAGGCCTGAAGGGATGAAGGGAGGCAAATATTAGAAATCAGAAGAAAAGGAATCATATAGAGAAAAGACTGATTCTGTCTGGATGTGTTCCACTCAATTCAGGCTCCAGGACAAAGAACTGGGGTTGAGATATTGAGAATGAATCTGGACGGAGCAAGTGGGAGATTTTCTAGAGGCATAGTTTTGGCACTAGACATGTCCCAAAACTTTGGCATAATCCTGGGGAAAGGGAGAAATGTGGGCATGAACTGGTTAACATTGAGTTTCTACCACGATAGCAGAATGGGGACCTAAAATAGAAAGAAAACTGAATTATAGAAAAAGACATATGTTATACTTCTTGCAAAACATGAGATTTGGACTGAGATTTGTATCCATCTCATATAATCCATAAATCCAGTGTTATATATACCATACACATGTGTATCTACACACACACACACACACACACACATGCACACAGAGTATGTGGGTTCTATCTCCACTAAATGACAATGTAAGTGACATTTACATTTGGGTATAAAGTAGACAAAAAAGTGCTGGCAAAGAGAAAGGAAGACTGAGATGAGTAAGAAATAAGTAGGAGTGCATTAAGTCAGAAATATCAAGCTAGGAGTGGGATTTGGAATGGCAGGAGCCACTGGTATTATGAGCTGGAGACCTCTTGACTGACACTGAGCATTTATGGGGAGCAGGAAAGCAGCTCCTTCTTCTTGTCCAGGATGAGGCCAGGAGACAGCAGCAAGTACGAGCTAGGAGAAGACAGGAAGGAGGACCTGGGTCCCTGTGACACAAAAGGAAGATTGATTTTCTGCTTTCTTACTCTCACTTCTAGTATTCTTGCAGGCTGGCTGTGCCTCTGAGTCCTAAGTAATCTCTTTGAACCTAGTTTGAGTGGGGGCTCAGTTCTATGAGTGTTTACTGTAAATTTTACAATTATTTTTTACAGCTTATTTGAATTTTTGAAACTGAATCCCCACTCTTCATGACACAGAATATGAAATCTAAAAATTTTGATCAGATTTATTTGACTGATTATTCAGTCACTTCATGTTGGAAATTGTCATAGTCAGGATTGTTTTTACTTTCTTTTCCTTCCTCCTTCTGGATTAAGGCTCTCAGGACCTTAGGCTATGGTCATTGATGGTGTTAGTAATGAGGGAAGGTCCATTGCTAGTATTATGTTTCACATGGCATTTGTATCCTTTAAGTTATAGCTACTATTATCTGGTCTTAATATTGCCCTCATTGACCCTGGTGATCATCTAACCTTCTGCAGAATAGTCGACACGCTTTGTAGCAGGGTTCTTGCATCCCAACCATGAGATTCCTACCTCCTCATCCTTTCAACTTCACATGCACATTTACCTTTGAAGAGTATAAAAACTCTAAATTATAGTATACGCTATATGCAATCTGCTGATATTAAGATAGTACTTCATAAAAAAAAAAAGATAGTACTTCAGAAAAGGAAATGATTTGGAAAGAGAGAGAGATTATTTTTTTACACCTAAGGGTATTTTCAACAAATATGATTTTGATTCAGAGAGATCTAGGTTCACATCCTATTCTGGCTACTTAGTAATTGTGTGGTATTGGGTAGGTTAGTTAAAATTGCTGAATGTATTTCTATAATTGTAAAATTAAGAAAACAATGTCTACCTCTGTTGGGGGTAGGGAAGGGAGAAGGGATGCAACGACCTGGAACGCTGTAAATGCTTGATAAATGTTGCCTGGATTTTATCTCATTCCATTAATGATGAAGGCTTATTGTGGGCACAATGAGAAGAAAGGAATGACCATGAATTAAATGCAGACTTTTGGGGGTGCCTGGGTGGCTCAGTCAGTTAAGCAGTTGACTCTTAATTTTGGCTCAGGTTATGACCTCAGAGTCCAGAGATTGAGTCCTGTGTTAGGAGTGGAGCCTGCTTAAGATTCTCCCTCTTCCTCTGTCCGTTCCCCACCCTGCTCACACACATGGGCCTGCACGCTCTCTCTCTCACTCTCTCAAAAATAAATAACTGAATAACTAAAATGTAGACTCTTTTCAGTTACTTGTCATTTTCCTTTGTGCCTCCTCCTTTCTTGCCTTGGCAATCTCCTAACCCCAGTGGGTGTGGGCAATAATTATGGGTGAAATTTGCCTTGGGGATCTTTAATCACAGCTCCTCTTTCAAAAGCAAATCAGGTACAATGGGTAATATCTTTGATTAACTTTGGTAACTTGTAAAAACTTATAACTTTATTATGTGTAAAAGTATACATCATAATGGAGACATTGTAGATCAATGAGAAAGAGATGGATTATTTAATAAATCTTATTTGGACAATTGTTTAGCGACTTGGGGAAAAATTAAATTTGGATTCTCATTTAACAGTATAAACCGAAGTATGTTTTATCAAGATTAAAAAGGCAATTTTAGAATATTAAAGTAAATTTGAACTAGTAGAAATAAAACTTGATTATTTTCCAATTTCTGGATGAGAACGGAAAATTCATAAAGGAAAAGAATAATAGATTTTACCCTAGAAAATAACAAAGTTTCTCAATGTAAGGATTATTATGAACAAATTTAAAAATAAAGAAATGAACAAGGTATTTAAGTGCACATATGACAAATTATTAATAGCCCTAACATTTAAGGCAGTTATAAAAATTGATACGATTCCAATACGTTAATGGGCAAAAGACACAAACAGATAATTTACTTAAAAGGTACAAATGATTAATGCATGCTTTAAAAAGTATAATGTTACTAAATGCTCAAAAAGATAAAAGTTAAGATAACATTTTCATCTACTGAATTTAAAAATAAGAAAACACCTAATTTTGATGAGGATCACTTCTCATATAATACTAATGAGAGTTTAAATTGATTTGCCACTTTGGAGAATAATTTGACATTATGTGTGAAAATTCTTAAAAATACTTGCGTTGTTTAACCAAGAAATCCAAATCAGGGTATATATGATAAGAAAATATTCTAAAACGTAGAAAAACTTCATTCTAATAACTTTAATTCATTGACTAATTATTGTGTGACCGGCTTAAACTCACGTTGTGTAATTCATTTCTCACCGAAACTCCCAACTAACTGGGCCAGGATTTGAACAAACATCTGCTTCAGTTTCCACTTGGACTCTTCATTATAATTTTTATCCTACACAAAGATATCTTTCATTATACAATAATAAAAATTAGAAATATGTAAAAAACTATTAATAAATAATGTAATGGTAAAATGAACTGTGATTAACCCCATACAATACCATGCAGCTAGCAAAGTGTTTATTCTCAATCATTTTATTAATTTTTAGTTTTTATGTATTTATTTTTAAAATTCAATTAATTAACATGTAGTGTATTATTAATTTCAGATGTAGAGTTTAATGATTCATCAGTCTTATATAATACCCAGAGCTCATTACATCAAGTGCCCTCCTTAATGCCCATCACCCAGTTAACCCAGCCTCTCACTCACCTCTCCTCTAGCAACCATCAATTTCTTTCCTATAGTTAAGACTCTCTTACGGTTTGTCTCCCTTTCTGATTTTATCTTATTTATTTTTCCCTCCCTTCTCTGTATCATCCTCAGTTTTGTTTCTTAAATTCCACATATGAGTGAAATCATAGGATAATTTTCTTTCTCTGATTGACTTACTTCACTTAGTATAATACCCTCTAGTTTCATCCATGTTGTTGCAAATGGTAAGATTTCATTTTTTGATGGCTGGGTAATATTCAATGATATATATATAAATATGCCACATATTCTTTACCCTTTTATCTGTCGCTAGACCTCTGGGCTTTTCCCATATTTTGGCTATTGTGGACATTGCTGCAATAAACATTGGGTGCAGGTGCCTTTCTGGATCACTATGTTTGTATCCTTTGGGTAAATACTTGGTAGTGCAATTGCTGGGTCATAGGGTAGTTCTACTTTTAAATTCTTAAGGAACTGCCATATCTGTACCATTTTCCAGAGTGGTTGTACCAACTTGCATTCCCACCAACAGTACAAAGGGGTTCCCCTTTCTCCACATCTTCGCCAACATCTCTTGTTTCCTGACTTGTTAATTTTAGCCATTCTGACTGGTGTGAAGTGCTATCTCATTGTGGTTTTGACTTGTATTTCTGTGATGCTGAGTGATGTTGAATACTTTTTTCATAATATCAACCATTTTATGTAAAACAAATTGGTATATTTCTGTGATTTTGACTATTTAAAGGAGATAGATACAAGGAAGGCATACCAGTTAATAGTAGTTGCCTTTGACTTGTAAGATTATACTGATCCTTTTCTTTTTTGTCTTTATACTTTTTCTGGTTGTCTCAAATTTTTACAGTCAAAATAGATTATCTTATATTCAGAAAAAAGTAAAGTAAATTTGAGTTAAAATGTTTTTGGAGGTTTTTAGGTTCTTAAGGCATAATAGGGAAGGTATTGTCTTCATTAGGTTAAAATCTTACTAACATACTCTGTCAAAAGAAAAATGCTCTAAAAATTGCAAATCCAATGAAAAGAGACAGTAGTTCTGAGGTTAGTTATTATTAGCAAAATTAGATAAAATCTATTATCTGTTAGTGTCATAAAATAAATAAGAATATCTGTATCAACATTCTAGAATGAAGACTGTTGATTTAGCTCTTGAAAATACATGGATTGAGAATCAAGTTATAAATCCAATAAAGTTTCCAACATTATAAAAAAATAGTTTATCTTAATAATGACTTTCCCTGTGAGTATATATGATCTTTAGGAAATTAAATATCTCAATGTATTGGTTGAGAGTTTCTTTCTAAGACTTACAAGGCAAAACAAGGATAAATATTTTTTAGGTTCTAGCATTAAAACCAGCACAACCTGATTTTTTTGAAAAAGCAATTTCCACAGAAGTATCATCCTTTTTGAGCCCCATCTAGCTTTAGAAAATAAGGTTTTCCATAACACATTTAGAACAAAGACAGTGATTTTATATTTATTTTTATTTCCCTGGTTACAATCCCCTTAATTCCATAATTAACATTGTAATGATTTGATTATGATCAGTTTGTGAGAATATTAACCACTCTTGGTTTCTTCTCACTTCATTAACTAGCAAACTAGGCACTGAGTATCGACAATAACCAGTTTCTCATGGACTGTTGCTCAGTATTACCAAATCTTTTTAGTTTTATGAAGCCATTTCCATTAGAGAGTGAATAGATTTTCTATTTTTTTCCTTTTTAGCATATGTCGGGATCACATTAAAATAAATATGACTTTATCACCTAGCTCCCAAATATTTTTCCCTAAGAAACAGCAGTACCTAGTCAATGTTTCAAGTAATATTGGGTTAAAAATTGAGCCAGGTGGTGGGTATTTTGGAGGGCATGTATTGCATGGAGCACTGGATGTGGTGCATAAACAATGAATTTTGGAACAATGAAAAATAAAATAAATCAAAATTTGAAAAACTTTGTTTTTTAAATCAATGTTCCAAATAAGTGGAACTAGTTTTGCTAATACTGCTCATTTAACCTGATATCTTGCTAACAAGAGTGTCAGAAAGAAAAAAAAAAAGTTGAAATTTAAAAAATAATAGTGGTAGCTTGGATTTAATTATTAAGGAGTAATAACATTGAATTTGATTAATAAGTTGGAAAGATTATGATTAGGGAAACAGACCAAATTCAGCCAATTTGGGAGTGTACTTGTTCTCAGGAGGCTGATAAATGTTTATAGTCTAAGTGAGTTGGAATCCACTAGCATTTCCAAAATACCTGGAAGGGATGTGCATGAAAGAGAAAGTATTCTATCTTATACCTATATTTAAGATAAATAACTATTTAGACAATAAAAGAAGAGGTAGGTCATCATTTACAACACAATTTTCTCAGCATTACAATTTTCACTGCTTTTCCTCCTTTCTACAAAAATAAAGATAACTGATGCTTATTTCCTGTGAATTCCCAAATGATTTCTCTTCTTCCACTTTTCTAGTGGATTATCTTTTTCTTTTTGTTTATAGAAACTTTGCATGTAATACAGCTATTACTTTTTTATGTTTGTTTCAAATACCTTCTCTTTGTTACTTTATGTAACTTTAACTTGTGGATCTCTTATATTGGTTTTACCCTTCCCCTCTGTACAACCAACTAGATTTTACAGGATAGCTGTAAGGGAAGGAATTAAATTTCACTTTTTTTTTTTTTCTAGAAAGGTAAATTGGAGCTCAGAAAAATTAAATGATTTAATTAAGCCAATAGACCAATGTTTTCTAAAATTTCTCCTATGGATCATTAAGTATGAGGCAGGTATAATCATACACAAATACACGTGGTTTAGTGGTCAAATAAGTTTAGGAAAGACTGCATACTGTTTGAGCCCTCAGTGATTAACAATACATATTATATACCAAAGATGGAAATCTTTTTGCAGCAAAGTGATCTATTAACAATCTATTAAGCTTCTTTTAATGCATAGTTTCATTTGCTTTGTTCTTACATCTTTCTTTTCCTTTGTTTGAGGGGGTTTTTAATTTTATTTTTGCTCTTGAGTTAAACACCTGATATATAAGCCTTATTTGTTTTTCTATAAATGCCTTTTAGATTATAAATTTCCTTCTAAAAACCTCTTGAGTTGTAGGCCACAAGCTCTAAAATGATGCAATTCACTGCCATATAGTTCTAAATATTTTGATTTTTGCTTTGGGATTTCAGGTTTACTCCATAAATTGCTGAAGATGTTTTAATAAGTATCATTACTCTGTCTGTTCCCAGCAAGCCACAGTTAATTCACCTCTTAGATATAAAATGGCATGGCATATAATAGGTACTTCATAAAAGTTGGGTTAAGTGAACTGAATCTCTTTTGAAATCACTCAGACTATGACAAAAATGAGGCTCAAATATTTATCTCTTCACTTTTTTAGTTAGGTTTATTGAGGAATAATTTACATACAATAAAATTTATTTCATTTATAAACTTGACATGTGTATGCATGTAACCACTGCCATAATTAAGATATAGACGATTAACATCCCCACAAAGTTCCTCTGTTTCTTTTGTAGTCAGTGTCTCCCTCCCACCTCCAGGCACCCATTGAACTCTTCTTGTCACCATAGTTTTGCCTTTCGAGAAGGTCATATAAATAGAAGCATATAGCAGGTAGCCTTTGCATCTGTCTTCTTTCACTCAATGCACTTAAGATTCCTCCATGTTGTTACATTTTATTCCTTTTTATTGGTGAGTAATATTCTGCCAGATGGCTATAACATAGTTTGTTATCCATGCACCAGCTGATGGATGTTTAGGTTATTTCTATTTAGGTTGTTTTAGCAATTATGCATGAAGCTTCTATTAACATTCATTTACATATTTTGTGAGGACATAAGATTTTATTTCTTTGGACAAATACCTAGGGTAAAATTGCTAGCTGTTCTGATAATTGTGTGTTAGTGGTAGGGGTTGGGGTGGTGGTGGCAGAGGAGGTTGTGGACTCTCTGATGTCCTGGCACAGGAGAGGTTTTCCTGACTCTTCCAGCAGTGACAGCACACCTCTAATGGCATTGACATAAGATTGTGGGGCTGACCCCAATATTATTTCCTGACCCTTCTCCAGGGGTAATGGAATTTTTCTTCTATATTTTCCCAGCAGCAGTGGATCTTTACCTATGCCTGGTAGTGGCAGAGTTTTCTCTGCCCCTCTCACAGAGGCTTAGAGTTTTGATACTTATGAGAGGATAGTCTGAGCAGGGTAGTCAGGGTTCATGCTTTTCCCCACAACTGCAGTTGCTCCTCCCCTGCTGCCGTGTACCACCCAGCAGACCCCCTCAGGTTATCTACTGTGCTACCATTCTTTTTAGGAGCACCAGCTGGAGATCATGATGAAGAGTCTGGGAGAAAGTATCAGTTCTGCCGTATCTGGGGCTACCAGGGGTTTTATATGGTCACACTACCCACAATCAACATTTATGAATTCTTTAAAGGTTCAGCTGATTTTTTTTTTTAACTCAGTTGTAGGGTGATCCCATTCTCTGCTACCTATGAGCCAGTCCATGGGTGCTTGATTCAATTTCATTTCATTCAAATATAAAATTAAATTAAAAGCAATTCAACACAGTTTAATTCCTTGTATAGCTTTTCTGTTGGAGCATCAATGGAGGGAAAGATAGATAATTAGGAGGATCAAAATCTGAATCCAAACAGATGTGATTCTCAAACTAACCTTCCACAGAACACTGGGGTTTTGCTACAAAATTTCACTTAGTTGGTATTTTCCCAAATATTCAGAAAATAGTTAAGTTTACAGGTTGGATTTTCTGAATTCTAAATTTTTACCTCATAATTTGTTATTTTGTAAAACTTTGGTAATTGCTGCTGATTGTTTGCTCAGTGGTACTTGCAGCTGGGTAAATAATGAGGATGAAAAAGGCAAATTGGACACCCAATCAAGCCCTTTCATCACTTTATAAGGTAATTGGGTTCATCTTATATGGTTTTAACTTGATAAAATATTTCCCTCAAAATTTTTGGGTATTTTGGGAGTATGAAAACCCATATTATCTTAGAGATGCTTGAAAAATTTGCATTCTCTGTAGGAACTCAGAGTAGTTTCGTAGAGAAATACTGCAAAGCAATGGGGATGATGTAGCCAAGAATTAGGATCAGTAAAAGATATTTGATCTCAATCTTCTGTTATTTCTGTTACTGTGCAAATTTTTACCACAGTGGCTCATGTTATTTAAAGTCATTTGAAAAGCCAGGGTTTCATCAAGGCCTATTTAAAGGGAAGACATGTTGAGCCTGAATACAAAGCTTGTACTTAATCATGGGGGAGAGGGCAGGGGTGTTTCAATAAATTTTAATTTATGCCAATTTTATCTTCTAAAAGGATATGGGAACACTTCCAGGACTGATTTGAAAATAGCTGAAACATATCCTGAAGAATTTTCAACTTTTGTAAAATTCAATGAGGAAAATAAATTATAATTCTGTAAGGGATATGATGTACTTATTAGAGTTGAAGGCATTCTGGGACTTAAGATCCCTCTCCAAACCTGAAATATATTTATATATTATAGATTTATAGATTTATATATATAAATTATATATTTATATGTTTATATAAGTTTATATATTAAATGTATATAATGTAAATATAATTTGTTTGGGGTAGGGAGGTAGGTGAAATTGGTGGAGGGAAGTAAGAGGTACAAACTTCCAGTTGTAAATTTATACATGATATATATAATTTGAACTATATCATATATAATTTATAATTTATATATGATTATATAAATACATTAAATATATAGTATAATTATATAGATATATTAATAAATATATATAACTTCATTGGTACATGCATATATTTTCTAGTAATAGTTTCTTCTAGAAAATGTGTTTCTAATTTATAAAATGGAAGTAAGTATGTCAATATTTCATGGCATTCCAAAAAGAGGACTATGATTTCCAAATATTCTATCACATGTAAGTATTTGAGCTGACTTTGTTGAGTACTCACATGACCTACTTTGGATATTGGGACATCATTTTTAATAACAATTTGGCCCTGAAAAGTGATTGTGTTTTAATTTCCTCATCTGTAAAATGGGAATAATAAGAGTGCCTCCTTTGTAGGATTGTTATGAGGAGTAAATGAGGCATTGCTTATAAACTACTTGTTTCAATGCCGGGTTATAGTAAGTGTTCATCAGAGTTTAGCTATTATAAATATCTAAAGCATAGAAGTGGTCATGGGATTGTTTTGTGGGCCTGTAGAAGAGCTATGCATCTCTGTAGAGATAACCTCTATTTGAAATGGAGGGGACTACAGTCATGATGATCCCTGGCCTATAACTTATAGCATTTGTTGTAAGAATTAACTGAGATAATGCTCATTAATCCACATTTCTCCTTTAAAATACTCTTCACACCTATTATTTTGGGTGTACAAGTTAATAACTATTCACAATAAGAAACAAACTGTTATTTTATACACTACTGTCGGTTTTTATTTTACATTTTTTATTGTTTTATTCTCATAGGTTTCTTTTTTTTAACAACAGATTTCTTACCTTTAAATTTCAGATATCTCTTTCTATAATGTCTTTCACATCTGACAAGCATGGGCGTCAATGTGGTGTGTTAGCTCAGTTCAGGTTATAGGAAGTCCTTGTCAATACATCAGGACTGCGAGGGTTTTTGGGTTATCTTCTTTCTCTGTAGAACCAGCAGAGGGAGTGCCAGTCTCTCCCTAGCTAAACAATCATGGTGACTTTTAAACATATGGTGGGCCTTTCATGATTAAATTTAAAAAGATGGTGTTTGAATAAAGATGTAAAATTCAAATTGTGAATGTCCATTAATTATTTTAATAACGCTGGCAAGTTTAAACTGATTCAAAGTGGAAATGTTCTTTTCAAGACTACAGGTCATTATAGAGTGAAACTGGGAGCTACTGAGTACATTTACCACAATGTAATTTAGAATGTATTAGTTTTCATTGGAAGTAGAAGGAAGGGGGAAACTGAGACTGTCTGGAATCACTTAATAAATATTAATTGCATATTTTCTATGTTTCAGGTCATAAGCTAAATTATGAAGCTATAGAGATGAATCAGACTCTGTCTAGGGAGGCAGATAGGGACAGTTTGGGAAAGTTACTGGAAAATGTCTAATTTTTAAATAACAATTTTAAATAGAATGTTTGTTGAAAGAATGAATTATAGTATGTATGTTAATAATATAAAATTAACATTTTTATATGGCACTTTAGAGTTATGGTGTTTCCACATGCATTACTCATTTAATTAGACTTAAGAGGGCTTTAAAGTTTCACAAATAGTAATTGCAAAGCTAGGTCTCTGCAAATTCTAGACCTTCACCATTGCTTTGTATGCACTATGTAAAGTTTTTATAGTTTGTACTTTTAGTAAGCATTATCTGCTTGAAAATAAATTCTTAGAAAATGAACATACTCCTATAGTGTTGGGCAATAATCCCTTTTAGAAGTTATTTTCCCACTCATTGGAAACTATTAAATACTTATTTTTAGAAGAAGATCAAGAAGGTTAACCATGGGAAATAAAACTAAATATACAGCAAAAGCCTAAGAAGAGTTTCTTTGAGGTCATTAGACAAATCTTAATTGAAGAAAGTGCAGGGTCAGGTCATTCAGAAAATGTCATATATATCGAGAAGAAATGATCCAAGAAAATTAGTAGTAAGTCTGATAGAACATCTGGGATAATATAACACATACATCTGTCTTCAAAAACTTAAAACTTAACTTTCTGGATTGTGTAGTGTACCTAATATACAGACCTAAGTTCTGGACTAGAAGAAAGTAACCCAATTAATTAATTTTGAGTTTTAAACTTTGTTGATAAAGCAAGCTTTTGTTTATTAAGGAAATAAAGTGAATGGGTATTATCATACTTTGGGGAGGCCATAAAGAGGCACCCAGATCTTTCAACAACCAGACTCATTCTTACCAGGGAGGGACAAGAATTCTAAATTGATCAAATACAAATGAAGCTTGTAAGGTTATGAGAAATTTGATTTGGGAATAAAAAACTACAACTAACCTGGTTTTGTATTAGATACAAGCTATTTCAACTTCCTCAAGACAAGATATAGCCTTTGACCCTATCAATTCCTTTTTCCCTTTTAGGGGGCTTAAAACAACCACTTTATTATCTATCTCAGTTCTATTGGCTGACTGGGCTCAGCTGGGAGGCTCCTATTCAGGGATTTGCTCAGGGATTTTTTTTTTTTTTTAATCCAAAATGAAAACAAAAACAAAGAAACACCTTCACCCATTTCTTTCATCTCCTCCAGCCACCTCACCTCAGGCAACTGCCAATCTGTTCTCTGTTTCTAGGAGTTATTTTAGATTCTCCATATTAGTAAAATCATATGGTATATTTCTTTTCTTATTTCATTTAGCATAATGCCTTCAGAGTCTATCCATGTCACAAGTGGCAGGAGTTCCTGCCCTGCTCAGAGGGGTAGTATTTGCTTTCTTCTTCTGTTCTGTCCCCAAATGAAATGGGTTTCCACCAGTGCCCTTACGTGACAGTTTTCACTGCTCTTCCCCCTGAAGATTAAGGCTTTTAAGGACATCTAGGTGATGGGTTGAGCCAGGGTTTTGGCGGCACCTCCCATACCAGCACCCCAAGAAAAGTTTTCTCGGGATTCTTCCTGATCTTCCTGGTGAGTGTCTGGAGTCAAAACCTGCAAGAATATGTGAAGTCCCTATAGATGAGATTCTTAGAGGCTTATCACTCCCACGCTAGCTCATCCTCATTGTCTAGCAATTTTAAAAATATTTTAGCTGCAACTTTCCAGCTAAGATGGCATCTAGTGTTGTCTGCCTCAAGTCAGTAAATGCTTGGTCTTGTTTCTCCCTGAAAATACCCTGTCTTCCCAGACTTCAGGTTACATGGTGGCTCTGCAACCTCAGTTCCTTAATGTGTTTAAGAAAAGTTATTAATTTGCAGTTTTTATAGCTTTGTCCTTACTCTAAGACTGGAGCAACACTCTTTCTCTTTATATTTCTGAGCTGAAAGTACTTATCTTGATTTTACTCATCATCTGTGCCAATTTTTGTCTTTATTCACCACCACCATGTTTCTCAGGATTTACTACACATAAGAATCAACTGGGAAATATGTTAATAATACATATTTCTACGTCCCACTCCAGAAATTGTGATTCAGTAGTCTCAGGTAGACCAAAAGAGCTTGCATGTTGAAAAAGCTTTCCAGGGTTTCCCCATGTTAAAAAAGACTTTGGAAGGCAGTATCTTCTCAAAGGTAAACTCTCCCTGAGCGATGGTAGTTTGCTTATTTTTATTTTTATTTTTCTAAAAGATTTTATTTATTTATTTGAGAGAGAGAGCAAGAGAGAGCGTGACATGCACACATAAACTGGGGGGAAGGGCAGAGGGAGAAGTAGACTTCCCGATGAGCAGGGAGCTCAGCATGGGGCTTGATCCCAGACCCTGAGATCATAACCTGAGCCAAAGGCAAGTTGCTTAACTGACTGAACCACCCAGGTGCCCTGCTTGCTCATCTTTGTATTTCCCATTGTGTCCTTAAATATGTTAGCCTCTCAATAAATATGCAAAATATGCATTGAATTTAAATTACTTGGATAGGAGCAGAGGTGGGAAGAAACATCCCTTGATGAAATATCCTATGTTTATGAAACCTATCCATAATTCAAAGTTCAGCTGAAGTTCCAAATCTTCCCACCATCTTCTCAGAGTACATAGCTTTGGAGGAGTTTGGAAGCAGTGAGTCAAGAAACCTGCTTTTAGCTTCTAGTTTTAGCTTCTAGTTTTGTCAGTAATTAGTTATGCGACTTAGCTAAGGCACTTTTCTGCAATTAATTTTTGGCTTTGATTAACAAAATAAAGAATGAGAAAGACTTGGTTCATAAACATGAATAATTATGAAATCACTTGGGAAAGTGTTTATTTTTACTCAAATTGTATGAATATATGCACACACATACATTATATATACATACATACACATGCATATATGCACATGTGTACAATAAGTATATTGTGTACATTATATATATTGCATATATATTGCATATATATGCAGATTCCAGTGCCTCCATTCATAGATGCTGAGTCAGTAATCTGAAGTGTGTGGTTTTTTTTAAACCTCTTTAGATGATTCTAATGATCAGTGATGTTTGGAAACCAATTAGATACTTTGAAAATTCTCAAGTCCAAACATCTATCTCCCTTTATTCAACTCCATCTGATGGTCATGTACTACCAAGAAGTTGTGACTAAAAATACAACATACTTAAGTTTCATTTATATTGTCATCCCCAATACATTGCAATATGCTTAGTGATAGAAAACATGTTATATTTTTCTCTTGAATAGAGTTCCTAGCACAGTTTACAGAATCCTGCAAGCAAATTAGTAAATTTTTGTTGATTGTTAGATTAAAGTAGCCAGAAGTTAGAAGTCAGGGAAGAGAGGGAAGTTAGAGATGGGTGGGAAGACATAGCTGTCTTGGTCTTAGCTGTGTGAATAGAATATCTTGGCAGAGGGGTTTTAAATAGATTGGATAGGTGACAAAGGAGAATTGGCAGAGAAGAAGGTGGCAGTAGTCAAGGTAACTAAGCAGTTGATGAGCATCTGAGTTGGGAGTTTCTGGAATGTGGAGGAGGAAATGACACATGTGAGTATGTGAGGGAGAAGTATGTGAGAGGAAGGGAGAGCTAATGAGGGGAGGCCGCTGCATTTCTAAGGGCTAATGATAGTTTTCAGAGAGAGAGAGAAAAAAGTCTAGAGTTGCGAATGAGTAAACATGTGTAGTGCAAAAACTCCAAAAAGCTTTAATTCCTGGAGCTCAAAGAAATTCAATTTTTATATGAAGGGCATCTATCCTGGAGATCAGCTGGGTTCTGCAGCCATCTTTGTGAAAGTGAGACATGAACTTCAGCTGTGTAAAGCCAGTAAGATTTGGGAATCAACAGCAAAGCCTAAGCCTTAGCTTATATGGTATGTTGATATTGATCCTGATGGATCTGTCAATTTGAGTTATTTTCAAAATAAGACACCAGGTATGTGAATAAATTTGCCTGTTGAATGGATCAGTGTAATGCAATTATTGCTAATTATGAAGAACATTTATCAAAATGAAAAAGTTGACTTTTAAAATTTGACTTAACCATTAGGTATGAGAAGTAAATGCTGGTTTGCTCATCAGGAGAGGCCATGTTTACTACCAAGTAAGAAGGTGAAATTTTTATTGACTTCATTGATTTTATTAGTAGAATAACATCAGGATGTGTATTCTATAAGATTCATAAGATCTTTAAAAATAAGATTTGTGACCTAACGCTGAAGTCTCACTGCAAGGACTGAAGTGAGCAAAAATCAACGATTTTGAGTGATTTTGTTTAGCAATTACTATGGTGTCTATGTTTCCCTGCAAAAGAGAATCAGTGTTCAGTTGTTATGCCAAAGAAATGCATTCCTTTTAAAAGGTGTGCTATATTGTATAGTTGCAGCCCAGAGATGACTGATCCTCTGAAGAGAAGGTAGTCATCAGAGCAGACATAGCTACAGATTAAAAGGTTCAGGTCTGAGAGGCAGAATGCTGTCATTAGTGTAACAGAATGTTTGAGGGGACACAAACTTTAACTTTAAATAAGTGTAGGAGCAAAGATGTGGAGCCCTCAAAACAGAAGTAGGTGTCCCAGCATCAAAAATTATGGAACCCAGAGAGGAGATTCTGTTGTGAGTCAAACCACTCCCTTAGCCTCCTTGTTCTAAGTTTATCATAAATTTTATGTGAGATAAATAGATTTCAGAACCTCCTATGTATCCTTTCTAGTTTATGTATTTAAAGTGTATCTAGGTAGCATTATCAAGTATGGAGTTACTTGATCTCAGTCAATTCTTTTTGTCAACTCTATAAAGTTTTGAATAAAAGCACCTCTCCAGGTACTACTGAATGCAGATAATGGAATTGGGAATAACTTACTCAGTACTCATGGTTAAGGTTGTGAGGCTGAAGTCATATAGAGTAGACACTACTGTGTTACTGTTGCCTAATAACTATGAACCATTCTTTTTTTTTTTTTTTAAGATTTTATCTATTTATTTGACAGAGAGAGATCACAAGTAGGCAGAGAGGCAGACAGAGAGAGGGGGAAGCAGGCTCCCCACTGAGCAGAGAGCCTGATGTGGGCCTCGATCCCAGGACCCCGGGATCATGACCTGAGCTGAAGGCAGAGGCTTTAACCCACTGAGCCACCCAGGCGCCCCGACCATGAACCATTCTGAATTTTACTGTGACTTTTGGGGGAATTTCTTCTTTTCATTAGTGGGCAATTTGAGTAGAATGTCAATTATGTGTCTTTCATGACCAAGCTGAAAGCCATGCACAGAACTCAACCTGATTCATCTTGCCTAGAATCTTGAGTTGAATCAAGAAAAAAGTTATTTGAAGCTCATTTACTCCAGCATTTGGACCCAGGAGCCAGTTGAGGTGTTGAGCTGCCTTGGTTTGTGGTTCTTCCTGTTCTTTCTTAAAGTCTAGCTTCTTCTTTTCTGTTTTTTGACAAATAAAATTATAATATATTTAAAGTATACAACATGTTTACTTGATATATGTATGTATTGTGAAGTAATTCCCATAATTAACATAGGCATCACCTAATAGAATTGCCTTTTTTTTTTTTGGTGAGAATACTTAAGATTTACTCTGTTAACAAATTTCAAGTATACAATACAGTGTTATTAACTATACTCATCATGTTGTACCTTAGACCCTCAGAACTTATTCACACAGAACTTATACAAACTGAAAGTTTGTATCCTTTTATTAGCTTCAAAGCCTACTTTGCCAGTTTACCCTTTATTCTGTCAACACTTCATATACTTCCAATAAATTATATATATAATTTACTTATATATTAAATATATCAAAAATATATTAATATATTGAATATATATTAAATAAATATATAATAAAATATATTAATTAAATCAATATATTATTTATATAATTACTTATATATAATTTATGTATATATATAAAAGATGTGTTTATTTGTTATTTTAGAGATAAGAGAGGTGGGGAGAGGGGCAGAGGGAGAGGGAGAGAGATTATCTCAAGCAGACTCCTCACTAAGCATGCAGCCTGATGTGGGGCTCGATCTCACAACCCTAAGATCATGACCTGAGCTGAGATCATTACCTGAGTCAAAATCAAGAGTCGGACAATCAACTGACTGAGTCACCCAGGTGTCCTGAATAAATTATATTTTTAAGTTCACCAACATTTATCTTTGGTGTTTGAACTCTTTGCAAATATAGGGCAAACTCTTTTAGTAAACACAATGAGTAATTCTCAGAGGAGAAGAATTTATCTCAGAGGGTACTTCATATTATAAAGGCCAATAGGAGAGGAAAAAGGAAGAAGATAAACATCAGACACAGTTTTGTTACTTGTGGGCCCTCCAAATACTCCTTGCTGGCAATGCTAATTCAGTGGGGGATCCACTCACATTAGGTCCATCCTTCTAATGTTCGTGGGATCAAGTGCTGCAAATATATGAGCAGATCCAATGAGCATTAGTTTGCCTTTAGTCACATAGTTTATGTAGATTATGGAGCCAAAAAAGGTGAAAAGAGGAGGAGCAATCAGGTCCCATAGACAAGCAGGCTATAGAGATTATGAAGCAGAAAATAGAGACTCAAGACATAAGAGTGGGAATTAAAAAAGGCAGGCACCTAGGTGCATATAAAATGTATTCAATATGATATAAAATATATTCAAGAGTCCAAAGCAGACCACCTGAGCCATGTGATGTGCATCTAAACAAAGGCATAGATACTGGAGTACCTTTTCCCCCATTTGAATTCACACTCCTCCACTTATTAGCATTGTGATCTAGGCAAGTTACACAGTTTCTCATCTCTTGGTGCCTCTGTTTCCTCGTGCATAAAATAGGAACAATCATAATACTTACAAGTATTTGCTGAGGATTAAGTGAATTAATACAACACTTAGAACAGTGCTTGGTGCATTTAATAAATCTGATATATAAATAATAGTAAGTGTTAAATAAATATGAACTATTAAAAGTTATTGGTAAATACAGTTGGGGTTCAACAGTCAGCTTCTGTTCAGACACTTGACTCAGAGTGTGGGAAGGAGGAATGAAGAGCACTTAGCTGGAATCAGCAGTGAGTGGGTGAGGATCCAGGAATGCTTCCTCCCAAATGCAAGCCTGAATTTAGAGACAAATAATTGTGGCATAATACACCCTGGAGAGAAACTTCCTGAACCCACATGGAAGAGACCTAGATATAATTCTCATCCATTTCCCCCCTTTTACTTTCATTATTAAAAAAAAAAAAATCTGCTCATCTATAGTGTCAGGCAAATCCTTAACCTCTTTGTTCTATCATCCATAAAATAGGCACATTCTCTGTGTGAAATGAAATTATCTGTATGAAAGCATTTTGTACAGTTATAGAAAGTTTGTATTGTTTAGGACTTTCCAGTTGCAAGTGATAGAAACTCAACTGAAACTAGCTAAGAAAGTAATTAATAGGCTGATGAAACTGGACAGGATGCTGGGTGATTTCATAGGACTGAAGGACATGCTGTAGGGACTTGGTCCTTGGAGACTGGAACTAGGTATTCAAAGTTACCTGGATATTTCTTTTCTCATTCCTAAGACTACTTTGTGGCACAACTCCAGAGCAAACTGTTCACATGGTATTCCAGAGGAATTTCATGTAAGGCACAAGGCAATGTATGGGTAAATATGCCCTTTGGAGATGTGATAAAGTTTCATCTCTGATTTTGCTTCTCTTCATACCATATTCTCTTTGATACCAGGTAGGTTTCCTCCATAAGGCTCAGAAATATGGCCACAAACAGCTATAGCTTATATCCTTCCAAAATGGTAACAGAAAGAAAACATAATCTTTCTTGTAGGTTTAAGTAGAAAATTCCCAAGAAGGACTCTGATTGGCTTGAACCACTGTGGCCTAGGGGTGGGGTCCTCTGATTGCAGGAGCCTGGATCATGTACTCACCTTTGTTATTATACCTGGGAAGTATGGGGAGCATTTGGAATTGAAAACTCAAAGAAGGGAAATACGAAAGACAAGCTAGAGTTACCATAGTCCACCGTAAACAAAAACATTATTATTTTCTGATGTTTGAGATTATTCACCAACCTTCTAGCCAACATTAATGTGAAGAGATTGTTGTGCAGTAGTAGTAGTTATATACCTATGTGATATATATTAAGCCAAGATTTTCCAATTGGGAAAATAGACTTGCTGAATTCAGATACTTCACTACAGCTGTACTATTTTTCTTCACCATTACCCATTTGGAGCATTCTAATACCGCCATGAATGAGAAATTACTTTTCCGTATACTATCTTCATGTGGGCATGCTTTTTTACAATCCTAAAAGAACTGGTAACTATCTCCCATTACTAAATGGGAAGTAGATGAAAGTAGGAATTCAACGGGCATTCATTTGCTTAGTAAGTCTCCTGAGTGTGCTCACAATACCAAGAGTCAGTGCGGCTTCAGGAAGAAAGCGTGCGTTTATCAGATGTTCTCGCTGAGGCGCATAAGAAAATAGTACAGGGACTGTGGAAATGATATGTGGATATGTTTCTGGAAATTTAAACAGGAGTATTATTCAGTGCGCATAAGACTTGGGCTGGGAATTGATAACCCTTCGGGGGCTGCTGGAAGATCAGATATGTATAGATGAATAATAGCATACATAAAAACTGAAGGTGAACTGGTAGTCAATTCAAGTTTAATGTAACAATAAAGAGTGCCTCCTCTTCCCCCCCCCATTTTTTACTCGTCATTTCTAAATTTCTGTTTTAAAGACCATTCTTTCTAATCTATATACAACCTTTTTGATAGAGTTTTACTCTTTCATTTTCTTTATGTCTGGAACTTTTATGGCTATTATGATCTCCACCTTACAGATAAGGAAACTGAAGCATAGAGAGGTTAAGAAACTTGAGCAATCAAAGGGGAAGGGAGGGGAAAATGAAACGAGATGAAATCAGAGAGGGAGACAAACCATAAGAGACTTAATCTCAGGAAACAAACTGAGGGTTGCTGGAGGGGAGGGTGATGGGAAGGTTGGGGTGGCTGGGTGATGGACGTTGGGGAGGGAATGTATTGTGGAGAGCGCTGTGAATTGTGTAAGACTGATGAATCACAGGCCTGTACCCCTGAAACAATGCATTATATGTTAATTTTTTTAAAAATAAAAGAAACTTGACCAAACTTACAAAGCTAGTTCCTGGCAGAGCCAGGACATGGACCAAGATAGGCTGGCTCCCGAGCATAAGCTATTCTACCTTGCTGCATTCTCACTAATTCAAGGTAAATGTTTGAAATCTGGTGCATAGTCAGATTCTCCTTTTGCGGGAGAGTTTTTGTGTGATCAGATAAGATCGCTGTATTCATCCATTTGTTAACTATAGCAACAAAATCATAATTTTTTTTTAAATGGATGTGTTCTGAATACAGGTATAATTTGAGTGCCAGAACTATCTCATTTTCTTACCAGTTGTGTGAATACAGGTATACTCAGATTCTTCACTTGAAACAAAGGGAACATACTACATGCTTGACATGACTTGCAAATTATTGGGAGAAAGAGAGATGGGAAGTGTGGATTGAGGAAGCATTAAGAAAATTTGCACCATGAAAATGGAGCAAATTGAAACCAACACCAGCTTCTCACGACCTTTTGCCATCTCATTTTCCTAGTTCTGTCCTGTCTAATTTAGATCATAAACTCTTCAGTCAGAAACCATCACCTCTTTATATTGAGTACTATGACTGGTGTCACTATTTAATAAAAACACAAGAAGCAGCTGGAAAGGTTTAAAATTACATCTACAAACCGAAGTGAAATTTATATTGACTTAAAACTTTAATTCATTACGGCAAAGTTAAGATAAGGGCATGGATTTATTTTCTTCAATCTCCTAAACCAGTGTAATGTAACATTTAAGAGAGTGTGGTCCAGAGTCAGATTTCCTATGTCACAATTCTGCCTTGGCTTCTTAACAATTATACAATATTTTGAACAAACTATATTTTATAGATTCCATGGAATATAATATTTTACATTTTTTACATCTTGGAAATTGAGATTACTTATAAAATGAATGGTATTTTATGATCACCATTGCCCACATGGAAGCTAAGATACAGCTGGCATTGCCTGAGCATGTACATGTGTGTGCGTGCGTGCACACACACACACTCTGTCATTATTGTTCATGTTGTCATCAGTTTACCTGAGTTATGGGCATTGGTGTTAATGTGCATGCTGAGTCAATTTGCTATTATTCAGAAAAATTAAACAGTGCATTTGGCTTTAAGACAAAGTTATTGTATATGCAGAAACAGAGCAGTGGGGCTTAAATTTGATATTTGTGAAATAACTATATTCATCATTAGAGGAACGATTGTTATGCCAGGTTTTCTTGCAAAGAAAAAAAAGTGCTTTGCGATATCTAAGAAAGGAAAATACCCTCAGGTAGCTGAAACTGTGTTCCTTTGTTAATGAGGTGCAGCAAAAGGATTGCTTAGCATATACCAAGTCATGCAACTGAAAGCAGGGGAAATTCCAAATCCCTTGGTATATTGAGAAAGAATTGCGAAGCAGTGAGAGGCTGGTATGACAGAAATGCACGTTCAACAAGTATAAAATAAAAATCTGAAGTGACAAAAAATATTGCATCAGAGTTTATTTGACAGCATTTCCCCCTCTTATTCATTTGTATATTTAAAAAATCATAATGTGCTCATGGCTTCCCTGAAATGGTGAAATATAGAATATCTCATAGGTTGTGGGAGGAGTAAATGAAATAACATAGGTAAAGTGTTATTGCTGTGCTTGGCACATAGTAAGAGTATAATACATGTTGGCCATTATTACCATCAAATTACAAAGGCCTTTCATTTTCATATCTGCTGTCTAATAGATCAATGGGAATTAGAAACAATTCAAGACGGATACATTTCGTTTGAAAATAAAATGCAGTTTTGTGGTCTCAGGGGGAGCTTTGGAAAGGTTAAAAGGCAATATTAGGTGTTTCACAAGTGAAGGGATGAGTGAAGTGAAGCCTTTTCACAGTGTGGCCAAAATGGGACGACTTTTCCTGTCTTTGACTGGAAGTTACTCTGGTACTACCTTAAGAAATTGCTGCCTGGCAACACGATAGACACAGCTTCAGCTGTGTTTCCTTAGCCAAGAAAATTGGAGACATTTCTATGTACCACCTTACTGTTTTATTCAAAAGTGTAGTGTTAATTTCAGTGTACCACTTCACAAAAAAAAAAATTCATAGCTTTAGAATTTGTGATTTTAGCAGCTATTTGGAGCTGCAAGCATATTTAAGGGTTTTATTGAAAAGTTCTTAAGTAAACAAATGTGGGCCTCAGCTCAGTGAATTTACACAATGTTCAAGTACACAGCTGAATTTAACCTCTGAATTTTAATTCTCATCTAACTTAAGCTGTTGCCTTCCTCAAAACATGAAAGGAAGACTTTATAAAAGTCATGAGTGATGCTAATTGAGATGTGATTTTTTTTTTCAGAATCTATTTCCTGGTTAGGAAATCAACATTTTGAGATACTTAACCAAAATGTCTTTTAGATTGTGTTCAGAAGTCTCTACTAAAAGTTAATTCTTTTTATTTTTTATTTTTTTTTTACAAATTAACTTTTGAAGTCTAAAATATCACTTGAATATATTCGACTTTTATTTATCAAGATAACTAAAGACAGAAAAATGTAGTAAGGGCATGTCATACACCACTTCTCTTAATACATTTTTTAAGTTAATGTTTGTGAAGGATAAGCAAAGATTGTATGTACTTGATTTTTACCACTTTTGTTATTTCATTAGTATGAAGATGATAACACATGATATTTGTGGTCCTAGAAATGAAAAATCTCTCTTAAGGCCAGAGGAATTATGGACTTTTTGGTGTAAAAATAATTCTGGGCTTATTCACTTGGCCAAATTATTTTGTCTTGTTTTTGTATTATAATTTTGATTGCTGAACTCTAATTTCTTTTCTGACCCTGAAAACTATCTAGAAATATCCAGACACATAGTAACAGTGTCACAAGACAGTTTTTCCAGTTATAAAGTTACCAGTCATGATACACTGCCTCTGGACTAGTGGATTTGTGTGTGTGTGTGTGGGTTATTGGAAGTTAAGTGTTCATTCATTAATCTTAGCAAGGTTATCCTTTTAAAGTGGGGAGGGAAAAAAAGTGCTGCTCCGGGACTCCTTTTTTTTTTTTTTAGACTTATTTGTTTATTTCACAGAGAGAGAGAAAGAGAGGGCAGGGTAAAGGGGCAGAGGGAGAGAGAGGATTTCAAGCATACTCCCCTCTGAACACAGAGCCCAATGGCAGGTTTGGTCTCAAGGCCCTGTGATTATGACCTTAGCCAAAATCAAGAGTTGGATGCCCAGCCTACAGCCATGCAGGTGCCCCTGCTGTGGGACTTCTTTGTTGAATTAAATTTGTCCCTCAATGTCCAAATAAGGAATGTCTTTTTAGTATAAACTACTTAAGAAGAATCTTCTATTTTTCAACTTTGGCTTTTTTTCCTTGAAGGATCAGATAGATTAATTAGGAAAGGACATGACTGTTGAATGTGGTTCAGTTCTTTAATTTGTACTGCTGGTGTCTGAAGATAGAAAATAATTTTTTTTTTCATTTTATACTTCCTCTAAATTTTGTTTAAGCAAAAAAGAAAAAAAAAAAAAGAAGGTTGGTACAAAACTCTAGTCAATGGTGGTAGAACTTTCCTCAAAATGTTGCCTTCCATTATTATCTATTTTATATGAAGTACTTTGACTAGTGTTAGATAAATTACAGAAGGGAAGGGAATTTTAAGAAAACAACAATTCAAGTATTATATTGTCTCTTTCTATTTGATGGTCTACTCTATTTTTGGAAATCCCTTTTAAGCTCTGGGATTATAAAACAATTACCTTTCAAATCACTGAAGTGAAACCTGAATATACTTAACACCTCATCTGGCTTCCAGGGTGTAAATTAACCTTGTCTGCAGGCCATCAGTAACATTTAATGTTCTTTATTTGTGAATCATCAACAGTCTAAAATTTGACTAAGTATAATAAAAGATAAGCAATGCAATAAAAATTCTTGAATGCAATTAGGAGGTAAGGCATTATTTTAGTGATTTTATTACAATGTGCAATACACTTTTCCCTGATCCCCAAGTCAACCCTTTTATGCATTAATTCCTTTTCAGAAGGCTCCCACCCATGCCGACAATGTAAGGAATCAGTATCCACCCATCTGCTGTCATTTCAAATGCACACCTATTGACAGAAAATCCAGGGGCCCCAAAATGTTCCCCCATCAGCCCACAGATCTTCCGGAAAGGAGACAGCAGTAGGAACAGAACGGCACATCAGTAAGGGAGGGGTGAACTCAAAATCTCTGCCACAGAAAGGTCCTACCAAGAAAATCTTCTAGTGGAATGCTTGAGCAGTGCATGGATTTGACATTAGAATAAGATATGACTGGCCTTCTCTATTAACTGAAATTTTAAAACTTTTTGTCTCTTTCCTTTATCCCTTCTTCTTCTTTCTCTCCTTCCTCTGCCGTTTTCTACTTCTGGTTTCTTTTTCTATGTTGGTCTTCTACTATCCCTCCTCCTAGCCTCTCTTTATGCATTCTCCAAGCACATTTAATCTATGGCACATCAATATACACTTCATTTCTATTTTCTCTCTCCAGCCCTGATCTTTTTTAACCTCCAATCTGCCATTCCCACCTGCCTATTGGACCCTTGCAGCTATGATTCTTTAAATACTTGAGATTCCTCTTGTTGTCTGTTGAACTTATCACAGGAATGGTATCCCTCATTCCTCAAAGCAGCTCTTGATCTTCTCTTTCTTAGTTTCAATGAATTTTCTTCACCAATCTTTCAGTTACCTCAGCCTCAAAACTTGAAGTAAACCTTGAGTTGTCTTCCTACTTCCAAACAGGGATGAGTCCTCCTGCCTTTTCCTTTGTTAGTTATATCCTTAGATCTACCTTTTTATTTTCAGTTCTAATATCAAGTAGTAGACACTTACCATCACTCTTCTAAATTGGTCTTCTCCTTTCCTTTCTCTGGTCCTTACTAAGCTGTCCTCCAAGTCAAGATATCTATAAAACCACGAGATTCCTAACATAGCACAAGAATCATTTCTTCTACTCATCAAAAACCTTAGATGAGAGCCAGGAATAGGCAACATAATTAGAGAGATGAAAACAAAGTTGACTACGTATAATACTAGATATCAATATATATTATAAATAATTTATACCACAAAATATCAAATACAATTCAGACACTGTGGTACTTAAGCAAGGTAGATGCATAGATCTGGAGTAGATGAAAAAATTGCAAAGCAGTCTAGTATGATAAAAGAATTCTAAGTACAGACATAACAAAGAATCTAGCAATGGGCATACATTATATAGTTCCTTGATCGATAAGAAAGATAATGTCACAGTACGGTGGGGAAGGATGGCCTTTTCAATAGGTGGTGCTGGATCAATTGAATATACATGTGAGAAAAAAAATAGATGTTGATCCCTCTTTCACATTGTAAAATATCATTTTAGATGAGACATAGATCTAAATGTGAAAGATAAAATAACCAAAGGGACACATGTGAAAAAATAATTAAAAAGGAAATTACTAATAAATCTGATTGTGTCAAAATTAGGGAACATAAAGAAGTGAAAATGCACACCACAAAGTGAAAGAAGATGTTTACAATACAGCTATCTGACATTGGAGTAGTATAACATATATGACAAACTCCCACAAAATAAGAAAAAAAAATAAGAAAAAAAAGTAACTTAGTAGAAAAAGAGGCAAAAGACTGTAATACGTAATAAAAGAGCATTTATAAATGGCCAATATACACATGAAGAAATGACACATTTTACTAGAGACTTAGACTCAAACTAGAACCTAAGTGAAATACTACTACACACCAAGCAGAATAGCAAACACTTTAAAACTCAAATAATACCAGTGCTAGGAGAAATGTGGAACAGGTAGAACTTTTATAATCCCTGTTAGAAATCCAGAACTTACATAAATGCTTTGAAAGACTGTTTGATAGTTATTAACTAAAGCTGAGTATGTGCATACTCTCTGATCCAACAATTTCACTTGTAGGCAAATACCCAAGAGAAATGGGTAAACAAGTGCATTAAAAGATATGTATAAGAATACTCACAGCAGCTCTCTTCATAATAGTCTCAAATTGGGAAGCTACCTCAGTGTCCACCAATAGTAAAATAATAAATACATTTTGTTTCATTTATTAATAAACACACACATTTCCCCAACACTTCAGAAAGCATTTGCTTCCTTAAATACTCTTTCTTTGTACTTTCTTTGCATCTCCCTAAACTTCTATGCATGGTGGGTCCAGTGAAATTCTATGCTCTTGGGGCATCCCAAACACTATACTTAAAAAGGGATACAAGAAACAGTAGAAACTTTTTGTCAAGCTTACACACATGCTTCATTGTACCACTAGACTTCACTTACAAAACACAAGTTCAAAAATAAAATTATTAAGAATTTCAACAGGAGAGCAATAAAGTAAGCATGGGCCCTTCTGAGTGAGGGGCAGTCCCATGAACCCAGCCTCATGTTAATTATCCTTCCATAAAGAGATTTTTAAAAGCAAAGTAAACAAATATCTTTGCTGGCTTCTTCATAGTTGAACAAATAAAGTCAAAATCCCTTAGGCTAAAATAGCTTTGGAAAGTTTTGGTTTGAACCCCAGCTTGCTCATCTTTCATCTCCCTCTCTACACATCAACTAATTCTCCCTCAACACTGACCCATCTCAAAACCTGAGATTCATCTTTTACCCCTTTCTCAACAACTCAAAGCAGGTCTGGTTGCCTTAGTCTCACAAATGCATCCACTTTCCGACAGAGATTCATCACTCTAAAATAAGCCCCACATAGGTCATCGGTTAAACTCCAGATTCTTGATTTATGGCTCAGGTCATGATCTCAGGGCGGTGAGATCAAGCCCAGTCTCAGGTTCTGTGCTGGGTGTGGAGCCTGCTTTAGATTCTCTCCCTCTCCCTCTGTGTGCAACCCCCAGCAGCCGCAATCTCTCCCTCTCAAAAACAAACAAAAAATAATAAGCCCATGGTACCCAGGCTCCTATAATGGGTGTCTAATCCAATAAGCCAGATGGATGCTACCAAGCAAGAGGAAAGCCAAAATCAAACAGCCTAGGGCTGAGGCTGTAGGGAAGTTTCTGTAGGGAAGTTTCTGTAGGGAAGTTTCTGTTTCCTTCATGATCCCCCACAGTCATTCTCTGAATAGTAGTCATTGTACCCTTTACAAAATGCCAATCACTCCTGCTCAATTTCTACAGGGGCTTCCCACTCTGGAGAATGAAATCCAGACTTTTTATTCTGAACTGGGAGGTCCTGCTCACATACTTTTCCATCCTCATTTGTCTCTCCTGCTCACTCCACCCCAGGCTCCCTGACCCACTTAGGGCTGATACCTGGCTTTTAAATATGCCTAATTTCTCCTGTTAGAAAGCACATTGTTGCACAGCTATTATCTTCCTATCAGGATGCAGATCAAAAGTCCCCTCCTTGAAGCCTTTGCCTACCCCAAAATATAAAATCTCTCTTTTCCACCAGTTCTGGTCATTGTTAACATAGCACCAAACTTTTTCCTTCCTAGCACTTACTGCCACCTGCAGCAATTCAGTTGATGATTTTGCATATTTATTTAATGTCTATGTCCATTCTCTAGGGTATAAGCTCCTGGCTGAACTGTTCAGGGCCAAGGACAACATTTGGCACATAGTACATTCTTAAAACTATTACATCTCATCACTTGCTTTTGGAAGGATGATTGAAAGGGTGATTGAAAGCTCTCCTCATTCTCCTGGTTAGTTTTCACTTTATTATTGTTATTATTATTATTATTATTATTATTATCCCATTGCTACTTCTCAGCCAGCCAGCAAGTTTTTGTTTTGGTGAGGGAATGGATAAGTAAGATAGGAAAATCCTATAACATAGGAAACTAGGCTTATAGCTGGGGCTGGAGCATGGGAAAATGGAGACGAGATATGTATGTTCTGGAGAGGAAAAAAAAATTATTTTTTTCCCTGGGAAAGAGAAAAGTATTATTTAAAGTGTGTTTTGGAGACTTCTGTTTTCTTAGGTGCCATCTAATCCTTTTTTCCTTCTCCTCAGAAAACCATCAATAAAGTCTACATGACTCATGAAGTATTTTGCAGGTTTTGGGGGGGAAAGGAGGATCGTTCCATCATGCTAATATGGGGTTTGTATACAAGGCAGGTGTAGGGAGCCTCAACAGCCTGCTCTCTTTCAGGTTACACCTCTCCTTCAACCAACATGGACTAAGTTTGTTTAAATTAAAAAAAAAAAAAAAAAGCTTCCTTTGTCTATTCAGTTTGTTTGTAATATTACTGCCAAACTTCTTTCCTAGGCAACCTCCCATGGAAAATAATTTATGCGTAAGAGCAAGTGCACTGGAGTCTTACTTCTGTTAAAGTCCAGCTCTGTTCTTCTCATTTTCTCTTGTTCTGTCTTGCCTGTATTCTGAAAATAGGCTTTGACCCATGGTATGGAATGTGGATGCTGAAGCCCTGGAAGATATAATGAAGACAACCAGATTTAGATCTTCTTATTTTAGAAGTCTCATTTGATAGGGAACCTTTCCCTCCTAGTACCTATGTAGCAAATCCAGCAAAGGATTCTGATTAGTTTCCCTTGGGTTATGTGCCAAATTCTGAATTAATTACTGTGTTGAGGGAAATGGCTTCTAGAATTGATCAGGCCTATATCATATGCTGGATTGAATGACTATGAAGTAGAATCCATTAACAGAAGGCAGTGCTCACAAAAAGTGCCAGACAATCAAAACAATAGATTTCATAGTCTCCTAGAGTCCTCTTCTTTGGCTCAGAAGATCTAAAAACCAGGATACTAATGGCATAGACAACCAAACAGTTTCTTATCAATAGCCTTCTGAAATTCTTGGAATTCCCAGAATCAGCTTTAGGTTAAAGCATAATTTTGAGGGTGGATTTGCACATTATATAGCTGTAAGGGACCATGAGAAAGAGGAAGTTAACAGAGCACGAAAGGCCTGGGTTTAGATCCTGGTTCTGATACCTTCTCTGTGACCTTGTGCAAATTATATCCTGGGACCTGAGTCTCTCATTTGTGAAGGATTTTTGCATGGAGGAAGTACTTTAAATTAAAAATTCCATGCATATATGATGTATTGAGTTTCTTACTCTTAGTCCCCAAATCACCAGGACTTCACTTTTCTGTGCATAACATTTTGGTGTCTTTTAGGATCAGAGGACTGCAACTCCCAAGGATGAGTTTAGATGCTGAAGTGTATATAACCTTGTCCAGTTGGGAATCTTGGGCCCTAGAATACAACATAAAGTTGAGTTTTCCTATTCAAGCCAGGAAGGAGAATTAGCAGAACATTGAGACTACCACAAGTCAGGGTTGCTCTGAAGCCAGGGTTGCCGGGGATCTTCTGTAAGCAGTCAGGTATTTTCTGCCTTGGTGCTGAGGATACTCCCATAATGCCTTTTACAATCCTTTCTGCCTCTATTTCTTGTTTGAGGGGCTTAGTACTCTGGAGGTTTAAAGGTAGCTCCTGGTTATATACTATCATATTTTTTGGTTACAGTGCTTCTGCCTATCACTTCCCAATTAGATCATCAAATCTTCAAGAATAAACATTCATTCATTCACTAAAACTAAATGAGAAACAGTATGTGTAGACCGGGACCACAATGTCTAGGTTCCTGAGGCAATTTGCCACTAAACAGCTGTGTGACCCTAGGCAAGTTACTTATTCTTTCCATGCCTCAGTCTTTTCCTCTGTAAAATGGGGGATAGTCATAGCATCTAACTCATATGGTTATTTGGAGAGACACAAGTTTTTCAGTAACAGGTTGCAAGCCCTCAGTGCATGCTGCCTATTATTAAGGCAGCACTTACTATGTGGCAGGTGCTGCACTATATTTACATCATCTAAATTATTCCTCATAACACCTCATGATATTGTTAATACTTCCTCCCCCAATGTACAGATGACAAATCTGAGAGGTGAACCTCTTTGCCCAAGGTGACACAGCTAGAAAGTGGTGTGACTCATGTTTTCAAGATCTTACATTGCCTCCTCACCTGGGGAGTCTCTGACTTCAGTGCCGGGCACCCAGATGCTCCTTTATAGGACCATGTGTGTGGAGCAGATTGGTGCTCATGGAGCTTCCAGATTTGATTACTGTCTTAGCACCAGCCCAGGGTTTTTCCTGGAGCTAACTTATATCATAGTTTCACAAAACAGAGCCGAATGTGGAGGCTGTGTTGAACCATTTTTTTCCCTCCTTGTCATTTAAGGTCAGGATTGGGTACAGCATGTTGAAATATATATTGTTCACAGCCTTTTTCTGTTCACTGAACTTTCCAATTAGTGTCCACTTAAATGGATGCCGGGGAGAATTTCTTACAAGTCATGATGTCATGTTGAATTGTGGTGATTATGAAGGCTACAGTGACAGGAAAGACCGAAGATATTTTTTCTCTCCTCATGTTGCTTGGCAAAAACTGGCTGTGAAAAATAAGCCTTAAGTTAAGAATTCCCTGATATAAAAGGACATTAAGCCTTTTTTTTTCCTCATTCTTGCCATTTTTGTTGTTGTTGTTAAAAGTCCTTCTAATTTAAATGTTCCATTTCCTTGAGTTTTGTTTTTAAGATTATAGTTGTATATGGTGCCCTCAGGGTAATGTTATATTGATTATCAAATGTCTCCAGTGCATTTCTGCTCTTGGTCTATTTACGTATAGAACAAAATATCTTTCATTCTAAATGTCATTTGCTGTGAGCTATTTTCTTGTACCCAGGTGCTTTTTTTGTTCCTTTTGTTTATCTTATTTTGCATACACTTTCACTTTTTATGAAATTGGTTATAATATGAAATTATGCTGTGTTCTGAGGGTGAAGTTGAACATTAGGACTGATATTTTTTTTTGTGACAGAAAGATTAGGGTATTTTTCCCCCTTTTATTCTCCAAAAAAAAAAAAAAAAAATGCCCCAGTCAATGAATAATTTAAGTCCTTGAATTCTGAAGAACGTATTTGAGTATTTCATGGTACAGGCATCTTTATTTTATGTTTCCTTCCCTGAGGCAGGAGAGGTACCAGGTATTATAATACGAACTCAATCAGTCATGTCCTTTCCCCGAGCTGCATGGTGATGAGAGTCTCACCTCTAAGAGAATTTAATTCATGGACAGGAAGGGAATTCAAGGAAGGCTGCTGTCACCCTTATTCAATCTCCATAGCATTTTACTTAAATCTAGGAACACAGGCTTTCAGCTTTGCTCATGCTAAAACCAAGAGGGACAGTTTTCCTATGAAAATACAGTTGTCTCTGGAGTTTTTCTGGGGATCACCAGGTTGTGATCAGGGGTTTGGAACAGGTTGTCTGCCTAATTCCCCCCAGCTCTGTTAACAGATCAGTGGTAGGAGTTGGGTAAGGGAGTGTTTCTAACTGTACTTTGGTTCTGGTCTTCGATCAATTTTATTGAGACCTATTGTGGCATTCTGGCATTCTCAATAAAAAGGAACATGTACAGATTACAGAAAAGTGGTGAGTTTACTTATCAACAATTCAGAATATAATGGTAGCAGAGGATAATTTATGTTGAACTGTGTACCCAACCAAATTTCAAGGCCATTTCAGGGTGTGACAGGTGACTGCTGTAGCTAGTATGACTTAGAAATGTGTTGGGCTTCTAGGGGCACCTGGGTGGTCAGTGGGTTAAAGCCTCTGCCTTCAGCTCAGGTCATGATCCCAGGGTCCTGGTATCCAGTCCCACATCGGGTTCTCTGCTCATCAGGGAGCCTGCTTCCTCCTCTCTCTCTCTCTCTCTCTCTCTGCCTGCCTCTCTGTCTACTTGTGATTTCTGTCTGTCAAATAAATAAAATCTGAGAAAAAAAAGAAAAGAGATCTGTGTTGGGCTGTTCAGAATTTAGAAGCCTAACAGTCCATACAAATATTTTTTTCAAGTTTTTATTTAAATTCCAATTAGTTACCATCCGGCATAACACTAGTTTCAGATGTCCAGTCTAGTCATTCATTCCTTACATTCAGTGCTCATCACAAGAATTACCCTTCTTAATGCCCATCACCCACTCCATAGAAACATTATTAAAAATACTGACATAATTCCTAAGCTAGCCCACTAAAATCTATTTAACTCCCAATGCAATTGTAGTGTGGTATAATAGTATGATAAAACCAACAACCACTTATGTTTAGAAATGTATTTGGAGTTCCATTGACCTCCATTGTGGCCCTGGTTTCATGATCTGTTGTTTGCCCTCCACTTCCACCAACTCCACCAGTTCCCCAACTTGCCACAAAGAGACCCTTTACTTCCCCATCTCACGCCTTGGAACTCTAGTTTTGGCTTTGGTCTTTCTCAGTTCTTTTCAAATGTTCAATGTGCCATCTTTCTATCAATTCAAGGCCCTAATTCTGTGTGTGTGTGTGTGTGTGTGTGTGTGTGTGTGTGTGTGTGAGATATTAAACTGAAATCAGTGCATCTACATTAAGATTTCCAAATCTTTATTCATAATTAATATTGGCCTAAAGAATAAATCTATACATAAATGGGAACTTGTTAAAATAAAAATTATACAATTACCACCAATCTAAACCCAAATGATAAAAACAAAGACCTCATTTTTGCTGGCACTCTAGCTGAAATGCTCCTTCATCCATACATCTATTGGCTAACTGCTATATGTCCTTCAATGTACGTATCAAATTTCTGTAAAAACTTCCATGGTTCTTCCTTCTCATACTTCAAGTTTATGTTAGGTCTCTGCATTTTCAAACTGTCCAAAACCTCTGAGAGTATATTTAGTCTAAAGGAGAGAGGATGACCAGTCTAGCTTCTACATTCACATGGACAGACAACTGCTGTTTCCGTTGGCCCTTGGTGGCACTTATTCCTGATGAGGGCCAGCCTTACAGAGATGTTGGAGCATGCTCTTCCACAACCCTGACAATGATGGTGAGATTCCTTCAGGGACTTCCATGTGTTTTTGAAGAAGGGTGACACCACAAGCGCCAGCGCTAAGCTCAGTCACGGCTGCCCCATTCTTGGGTCCCAAGACTGGATCCTAGGTCTCAGTCTCTTAGTTCATATGGATGGCCCCCTTCCTGAGAAATGAGGTCCCACAGACACTGGATCAAGATTGATCTGTGCTATACCTCGTAGATCCAGACTACTCTCTTTTCTTCTTTCTCCAGGGACTTACGTCTAGTGGTTGAGCAGTATATTAGTTTCCCAGGGCCACTGTAACAAATTAGCACAAACTGGATGTCTCAAAATAAGAGAAATTTATTCTGTCTCAGTTGGGGACCCTGGAAGTTTGAAATAAAGGTGGCTACAGGGTTAATGCTCCCTTCTAAGGCTCTAGGGAAGAATCCTTTCTTGCCTCTGGCAGTTTCTGATTGTTGACAGCAGTCCTCGGTATTCCTTGGCTTGTAGATCTACCACTCCAATCTTTGCTTCTATCTTCAAATGACTTTTAACCTTCTGTGTCTATATCCATGTGTCCAAACTTCCCTCCTCCTATAAAGACACCAGTCATATTGAGTTTAGGGGCCTATCTTAATTTATTGTGACCTCGTCTTAACTAGCTTATACCCGAAAAGATCTCATTTCCAAATAAGACCACATTCACAGGTTCATGGTGAACATGAATTTTGGGGAGACTATTCAACCCCAAATAAGCAGCTTCACCTTAAATGTTCAAAATACAAATGGTCTATAACCATTTTCCTCACAAAATGGCAATAACTTTCCATACTCCTATAGAAGGTTACTAGTAGTAGTTACAAGATGATTTATTCTCATAAGGAGATTACCCAAAATGACTGGGGAGGTAAGGAGGCAACTAGAGTACAAAATTTAAGGAGGCACTCATTTTCTGTGTCATGCAGGTACAGGGTTGTACTTACATGAGTCTTAAGTCTGGGGTATAGGTCTCTTCTTGCTTTACTGAAGTTCCAACCCTGTTCCCCAAGGCAATACAAGGCATACACCTGTGAAAAATGGCAGTTGGGGTGAGCAACATTCCTGGCTACTTTGTGAACAGAAAGAGAAAAAAGTCTATGGTTATCATTGGTGGCATGTCACCCTGAGACATAATAATAACAAATGATGGGGTAATTCCTCTGTGTAAGTACTAAACTAAGGTCTTTTTATATCATTTATTCCTTATAATCCTAAAAATGTATTAATATTGCTCCTCTTCTGCATTTGTTAGATGCAGAAATATAACTGCAGTTCTCTTTCATTTCATAAAACTTTGACCACCATAGTACCTGACACAGCGGGTGTTCAAAAAGTTTTTTGAATGAGAAATCCTGGAATATTTTGAAGAAACTTGTTTAGCTGATAATTAATCATAGTGGTTCTTTTTGTATTTGCCTGCTCAGGCTGCCATAACAAAATACCCTAATCTGAGTGGCTTAAAGAAACTTATCTTGTCATAATTCTAGAGACTGGGGAGTCTAAGATCAAGATGCTGTGTGATTCAGTTTCTGGTGAGCGCTTTCTTCTTGGTTTGTTCTACAACTTTCTCACTATGTACTGATATGGTCTTTCCTTGTTAAGAAACAGAATGAGAGAGAGAGAGAGAGAGAAAGAAATGAGAGAGAAAGAGAGAGAGAGGAAGAGAGAGAGAGAGAGTTCTCTGGTGTGTCTTATAAGGACACTAATCCTGTTGGGTTAGGGCCTTATATTTATGATCTAATTTAACTTTAATTATTTTCTTACTCCAAATACAGCTAGAAGGGGGCTAGGGCTTCAACATACAAATTTTGCAGGGACACAAACATGGAGTTTGTAGTGCTCTGTGTCATATGTTTTTCTGGACACTAGCAGGTAGAGGTGAATGAGATATCATCCTGTTCTTAAGGAGCTTAGAATCCATTGCAGTGTTCCCAACTTGAGAAACAGGGAAGGAACATTACCTATTACCTATGGAACGTCTCCCAAACTAACAGGCAGTCACTTTATGAACCACTAGATTTCTCATCTTACAGCTTGCTTACCCCGGAGAAGTACTTCATTTCCTGAGCTCCAAGCGACCTTAGTTAGGCATTAGTTAGACATAAGCGACCTTAGTTAAGTGACCCAAACCATGAAAATGCTGTTATGCAAATCTCCCTCCTTGTCCAATAATTGAGCTGTGCCTAAGGGCTATGTAACAACCTCAAATTGTGCTACTTCCTTAAAAAAAAAAGAGAGAGAGAGAGGTATTTCAGAATATCCTTCCTCTGAAATCCCTCTGCATTAATTAGACTTAATTGTGTAAAGTGATTTGATGATTAATTAAAAAACTAATAAATTATTAATATTCTAATAAATAATATTCAATATATGCTAATGATGACTCACATTTATAAATGATTCAATTTTTTAACACCACTTCTATAATTTATTACAAAATCTAATGAAAAACATTATCTCCAAGAAACCCCACATTTTGATTGTGGTTTCATTTTAGTCTATATCCCTGATACACTCTTTTTGCAAAGGAACTAGTAAGTTTATTATACTGAGTAAGTCACAGAGAGAGAGAGATAGAAGTGGAACTTATTCCATGGGTCTAAGAATCTTTCTCTTCAGATCTGGAGTTGGAGGAAATGGCCTTCCCGAGTTCCCATTTAGCTTCCTAGAATCATAAACAATTCTTTAGACTATAAGGTTTATAGACTACAATATGCCAGCATCTAACACAATGCCTAACACAGAGAAGATGCTTAAAAAATATTTGTTGAATGACTGGATAAACAAATAGCAAATCTGCTCTTTAGCTGTCTTCTTTCTTTATCCTGCTATTTCTCCAGTGTTGGTGTGAAATGGGCTGTTCTCCCAGTAGAAGAAATAGAAATTGTTCAATGGCTTTAGAAGAGGACCTAAAAATGATTCCTTTCATTATATAGGGAGATCTAAAATGTGTGTTAATAAATATGTATATGCATATTGTAAGTATATGTATATGCTATATACATATAAAAATAAAATAAAATATTACATATATAATATGTTGAAAATTAAATTTGTTCATTTAGAGTTAACCTTTTATTAAATTATAGATTGATATCTATTAAAAAAAAAGTTCTAGAATGCTGTCCCAGCGTGTATTCCCAGAAAAATAACTCCCTAAGTACTGGACAGAAGTAAAACGTTTTAGTGGAAAATAGTATGCAAGTACTGAACAGACTTTTCATTCTTGAGGGGCTGGGAGGCTGGAGAATATAATTGGTTCAGATGTTAATACACTGCCAACTTGCAAGCAGTAAACAACTTTATTTGCTTCCAAAATGTGCCTTTATTATGTAGCAGATTCAAACCATATTTAATCAGGTTACTAAATATTTCTTCTTGTAATGGTGTTAGAAAGATAATAATGTCCTTAAGGAGTTTTCCTCAGGCAGGAAATATTTTCAGGAAAACATAAATAGTTATAACATGTTTTTTAAAAATTGGACAGGATTTTCCCATCACTCACCCCCTAGGTCCAAGAAATATTTTAAATAGAACCACAGACTGACTTTACCTTAGACTTAACATCTATTGATAAGAAGACATGCTAGAAACTAGAAAGGCAAAAATTGTTTTGTTGCCAATCAGTGATGTTTCAATTTAAGCTTAAGTTGTTTGGTACATAAAGTGCCTCAGTTACTGCTAGTGATTGATGGGGGTTGTTTTTCAAGTGCTAAACTGTGAAACTATTTTATATAGCTGAAAGATATGGTAATTTTTTTCTCACTGATTCGGAAAAAAAGTAGTTTAAAAAATAAACTCTGAACTTGCAGAGTTATTTCTGTGGAAATGAAGAAAACAGCTTAGGATATTAAGTATTAAAAAATTCACACTCTGAATCTGGAAGCAATTGTAAAAATGTATTCATATTCCTAGGTGGTGCATTTTCTTTCTTTCTCTTTCTTTCTTTCTTTTTTTTTTTTAATAATGAGATGCACCAAGTTTATTTGGGTTAAGTAAAATTCCCTCTTTTCAAATGTATGCTGGGAGGAAGGTTGTCTTCTATGTCAATGTAAAAAGGCTAGCAAAAGCAATTTTGTGTTTTGAGAGATCTTTCAGCTTCACTGTGACTATATAAAGAATGAGAGGAAGATGATGGTTGTGATTTGACTGGAATTGCCATTGTTTGCTAGGGGAGCTTTAGTGATTGTTATTCCTTGGTAAAACTGGACAGAATTAAATCCTGGTTCCTGTCCTCCTACCTTCTGTTCTGGTTTTCCCAGGGTAGAATGCAGCACTCAGGAAACCATTTATACCATTTCAGACTCCAGTATCTTGTGTCTTAGAAGAGCTGTGTCCTTAAAGACTTGTTTTGGAGGAAGCATTGATAAAAAAGCAGAAATAAGACAGTAGGGAGAGCTGGGGCTTGAGGCATTGGAGAATGCCTGCCAAATCCTTCAAATTCATTTGTTTACCAATATTGTGCTGGCCAAATAGACTACTCGGTGACATGATTTTTGACCCCTGGACTGGCTATTTGCAACCTTTCATAGAGGGGCATGGGACAAATATCCAAGCAACCAATTCCAATACAATGTAATATGTGCTGTAGTAAATACAAGCCTAAGATGAACTGCTATGGAAGCAGAGAAGAGGCAACGGTTAGTTTTTTCTGAGGATACTGGACATGATCTCAGGGAAAAAAAAGTGACATATGGACTTTGTTTCTGTTTTGAAACTAATATTTGTTGAGGGCTGACTGTGTCAGACAGTAGGCATATATTATCACATATGATAGAAAGGAAGGACTGGTTATTCCAGAAGGAGGGGAGAGCCTGAGCAAAAGGCAGGGTAATTTCAATAAGTGTTTTTCCTGCAAATGCCATTGACATTTTGGGGAGAGTAGAGAACACAAACTTGGAGTCATGTTGCAAATGTTTTTAACGTCATTCTACATAGAACTTGGTCACTTAGCACTCTCTGGAAGTAATTGCATTACCTGGGGAGAGAGTGCGGAGGAAGAAGACAAATGTGCAGAGGGCAGGACTTTGAAAAGTAGCCTTCAGAAGGCAGAGGAAAATAACCCATTTTGGACTGACTGAGAAGGAACAATTTGCAGGGTAGAAGGGAAACCAAGAGATAGTTTAGCTAAACTAGCTTCCATTAAAAGCTCCATGGAACAAGAGTTGTCTATTCAGCCCCCAGCTTTTCTGGCCCTCTCAGTCCAGGTACCAGACATGTGAATGAAAATTCTGTCTTGTGCTTTCCTGGGCTCATGTGATAGCTCTGCTCCATGAGTTCATCAAGAACACGACATCCTTGTCTCACTGCCTTACTCTTTCTAGGATACTGCCTTCATTATCATCATTCAAGGTGGTGGTATGATGTTCCTGGCAAGAGGATGGAAGAAGGAAGGAAGAAGAAATAAGGAACATATGTCAGCTATTTTTTAAGGTAGGTTCCTACAAATTTATGGTAGGTTTCTATACAAAAATTATAATTATGTCTCCTTAGTCAGAACTTCTTCACATGGCCATATATACCTATAAGAAGACTGAGAAATGTAATATTTATTCAAAGAATCTATGTATCCCATTAAAAAATTCAATTATTATTAAAGATAGACAGCAATGGTCTCTCTTATATTGGGGAAAACAGGATTTCCTTGAACTATTTAAGTTCAAATATTCTTAGAAAAGAGGGAGGCTATAAGGGAATTTTAGCAGTTTGTAGATCAAAAATAAAAAAAAAAAACCCACACACAATCACATCATTATCCCAAATCATAAGAATATTTGTTGCCCATCTATCTTACTATAAAACTTCCTAATATTTCCAGATGTTTCTCTCCCTAAATATATCTGAAGTTCTCCAGGGGAGTACATAATGTTCACGAACCATTTCCTACCATTTCTGTCATGCTGCTTCCTTCTGAGGGAATAGAAACTGATGCTCTCCTAGAGGGCAGACACCATATTGACCACTGTTTCTGAAACCTCCATGCCACCATTAGTAGCTAAAAATCTACTACTGATGGCTCTGTATTCCTTCCTGCCTTGGACTTGATTTGTCCTGGAAACAATAGCTCCATGAGTGGCAAAATCTTTTTCAATTCAGAGCAGTTCACTCTGCCATGGCCCATAAAGCACACTCATATTACCAAAATTAATTGTGCTAGTAGTAATTGAATTTTCAGTGGTCTATGGGGAGAACTAGAACTTTCAGCTCACCCATAGCTTTGATAAAGAGACATACTCCTGCTTTCAAAATCCTTCTATCGTCTATGCTATGCTATCCCCAGGTGTCTTATTGTTCTTAGTTGGATTTCAGGTCCTTGCCATTTCACTGATTTATTTTAATATCTTTACATGTCAATGGAGGGGGGTCATGGACTCATATTCATTTCTCCCTTTTCTCATAAGTCTTATTTGTTATGTATTCATTTGTTTTCACAAATAATTGCAAAGAAGAAGGCAGGCTGCTAACCTGACAACAACCAATGATAAAATGAATGCATCTGGGTATACTGGGAAAGGCATGATAGAACTACATAGGTAAGCAGAGTTTAAGTCCCATGCCCATTCTGTGCCCTATGACACTAGTCATAGAAAGAAGAGTTAACACTAGTTAGAGCAAGGGTCTAAGAAAGAGCAGTCAGCAAGAAGTAGTGTGGCCAGGGAAGGAAAGGTCTGTGACAGGGGTGAGTTGTGATGGATGCAGACAATGGACTGGAGAAACATCTCTTTTGTTTGGTTTATGCATCATGAGGAAAGGGATGGCATTTAGGAACAGGAGCAGGGTCATCAGAAATTAGAAATACTGGTGACAGAAATATTGGGAGGGCTCCTGAGTTTGATTCCTTTTTTGTTTCCCCAAGGCCAGTAATATATAAGCATTTTGAAACTATTCTCCAAAGTGCTTTTAATGATTACAATTCATAATTATTCCAACTTTAATATCAGTTCTAAAGAAATGAGAGTTTTCTTGTGCTTTAAAAACTATGCTATGAACTATTTTTGAATATATTAACTTTATTCTGGAGTGATGTTAGAAATTCTCCCACCTTCAAATATTTTCTTTTATCAGTGTCCATTGTGTATGTCTTGAGTCTTTAGAATTTTAACCTTTTAATAGGGGTTAATAGCAGAGAAGTTAATTACATTGCATTATGGAATAAAGGCATTGAATATGATTTCATTACTACTTCCACACATGGTGGAATGATGAACAACAGAACCTACATCTTATTTTGTGGATAGAGAAGAAGGAATAGGAGAGTATTAGCAGAACAAGGTATCAAAAACCATTATGGACAACTGGTGATTGCTAGCATGATCACTACAACAGGGGGAGGGTTTCTCAACAGGACCTCAAAGTGCAACAATAGGAAATCCAATATTCCCTGAGATGATATATTTCAGTACAAGCAGGCAGCCCTGGGAGAAGTGGCTCCAAGAAGGGGAACAAAGGATGTAGGTATAAGAACTAGAGTTCTGAGATGGATTGTAAGGGTAAGGCACTAGGAGGTTCTTGAAGGATACTATAGGAGAGACTTAAATATACAGAATAAAGTAAGAAGGATAACATCAGGGCTTGAAAGAACCATGAGTTGAATTCATCTGTAAAGTTCTCCGTAGGTTCTAGAGGGAGTCATCATCAAGTACAGGGAATTGGAGCTCATTCCAATTCCTGAACCTGGGGGATTCCATTTTGCTTGACTGGAATTACTCTGTATTCATTGCTACTTAACCATAAGCACCCTCAGACTTAAAACTGACAACACATTCTCCAGAGTCTCTTCCCTCGCTATGCAATTGTACAACTGTGCTGAAAAAAGACTAATGAATATACTACACTATAAGTATTATTTGATTGTAAAACAATGCTAAATACATCATACCTATTGCCTTATTTAATTCTTAACTTTTAAAAGTATTTACATATTAGGAAACTGAAATAGAGGAATTGGGATTTGGGTCATCTTTCTGAAGGCTCTTAGCACTTGAAGTTTTTATATATAAAAGAACTATGTGCCCTGCCCCCCCAAAAGTGGGGCCGTTTCTTACCCTACCTCCCTTATAATCATTCACTTAATGAATTGTTTGACATTTGACATTTTTGAGACCTCCTTTCTTCCTTTCATGTTGATTATAGCTCATTAATAATTTACAGAAGGAAGTCCCTAGTACAGCTGTGCTTTTGGACATCTCCTGTGGGAGATGATACAACACTATAGATAATTATATAGCCTTCAGCTTCCCATAGATCTTGTCTTAAATCAAATTTTTCATTATATCAGATGTATGTCTTCAGGAAAGCCACTCATCTTCTCTAAGCCATTTTCCTCAAATAGGCATTTTCATAAAATAGAGATAATAAATAAAATAGAGTTATTTTGAGGATTAAATGAGATCGTGTGTATAAGGAGACATGGTCCCTGCTTCATGAAGCTTAAAGTCTAGTATGGGTGCATAAACAGACAATCCAATAAAACCAAAACAAAAATGAAAACTGCCCATAAGAAATATATTAACAATCCAAATAAAACTATGTTTAACATTGAAAAGAAAGTTAACAAATTATAATGTTTTATAAAAAAATAACAATTTTATTTGAGGCATAAAGGTGGCAAGTCATATGATTTAGATTTTACTCATACTTTATCTTAAACATTGGGAAGTTCTTGAAGACTTAAGAAAAAGTAACATCATGGGATTTTCATTTTAAATTGGTCATTTGGGCTGCCATGTGGAGAATGGATTGAGGAGGGAGGAGGGCAAAAAAGGACAAGTGCTGGGAGGCCAGGTAAGCAATCAGAATGATAAGAGGATATAAATGGATTTAAGTAATATTTTGGAAGTCAAATTAACAAGACTTTATAATGGACTAAATATAGGAGTCAAGGAGAAGTGGTAAGATATCAAAGACAATTCTCAGACTTCTGGCTTTAGCAGTATAGAGATTGAGAAATCTAGAGATGGAGCAGATTTAGTGTGGGAGAAGGATGATCAAGAGATCAGTTTTGGAGAGGCTACATTTTAGGAACATTTGAGCTATTTAAGCAGATGTATAGAATAGTCAGCAGGCCTTCATGTCTGAGGTCTGTACTGGGCAAGTACATTCAGGAAGCACTAAATCTGTATGATTTCATAGCTATGGCAAAGCATGAGGTCATTGGAGAAGTGTGTAGAGAAAAGGGTGGAAAAATTAGCCATAAATATACCCAATATTTGAAGGTAGAGGAGCTATTAAAAGAATAAAAAGATCTTGAGAGTGACAAAAATAGAAAATGAAGATTTATTATCTGTATGGCACAATTTTATACTTCAATAGAAATTTTAATTTTCTACTTTTTCTTATCTAGTAGCATTATTTTTCTAATGAGATGAACATTTCTAGGTAGAGATTATGATTCTTCCTCCTTTGGTGCTTTATGTTGCAAGAGTCCAAGAAATATTTTTGATTGATTCGAGAAAAAGAGATGATAAAATAAAGATTCTAACTTAGAACACTGAAAATCATCTTTCCTTACATATCAAATGCTTACGGTCTTTAGTGGACCACTAAGAAGGTTTTAACTCATCTCTGCATAAGCGAGAAGGAAACTTTTCATAGCAAAACCATTTCATTTCTTGTCTACTTAAATCAGATATCTTATTTGTTAGTCGATTAGGGCCATTCAATTGCAATAAAGACTCTAAATCAGAGGTTGACAAAATAGGCAAGTATCTGATTATGTTTCTGGACTTATTCAATGGCTAATCAAAACTATAATCTTTACTTGATTACATGTAAGAGGGGTAACACTTTAGTTTTGTATCAGTTAATCATGAAACCAAAAAAATCTGTTAAAATACTTCATAGCCTTTATACCACCTACCCACAGGTACAGTAATTACTGAAAGGCAAAAAAAAGAGTGGGGAGAAAGATTATTTCTAAGAGAATTTTAGTTTTAATACTTACTTAAATTATGGCTGCATGATTGTCAAGAGAAATCTACAGAGTAAATGAAAGAGTTTTGATGGAAGATGGCACTTAAGTTTAAAAGTAAGAAATATAGGTAGTTGTGTTTATCATCTGACTGTGGTGATGCTCTGGTTTTCCATGTACTTAATTGGGGAATTGGACATTCATTGGATGAGACTTTTGACCAAACAAAAATAAAAATAGGGCCCCTCCCCCCACAAAAAACACCAGCAAATCTTGTTCTTTGGGTAACAGCTGTTGTATTGCTTTGGGTGGATTCATGTAAATATTTATTTATTTATTTATTTATTTATTTATTTATTTGAAATAAAGAAAGAGCATGAGAAGGGGAGAGGTAGAGGCATAGGTACAGAGAGAAATTCCAGCAGATTCCAGCTGAGAGCTGAGCCACCCTGAGATCATGACCTGAGCTCATATCAATGCTTGACCAACTGAGCCACCCAGGTGCCTCTTTATTGGAGGTCTTTGAACAGTGCATGTATAGCTTCCAAAAAATTTGTATGTACATATTCATTCTTTCATTCAGTCAACATATATTTATTGAAGATTTATAAGTATTGATATATGCATAAGTATATATGTATATATACATCATGGCATGTATTATATATGACACAAATATATGTGTATGTTCAATGTATTATGTACATTGTACGTTCATATATGTACATGTAACATATTATCATTATAGGATACATGTGTGTGCATTCATAAACACATATGTCCCTAAGATAACCAGAAACTACTAAAAATGATTTTCAGTTATTTAGATTATCTGCACACCAAAAATTTTTTAGGGAGACAGTTTAAATAGTTTTTTCTCTATTTTATTTTTTTCAATCTTATCATTTATTTACTTATTTTTCTTTCTCCAGATTTTTATTTAAGTTCCAGTTAGTTAAGTATACAATGTAATGTTAGTTTCAGATGTAGAATTTAGTGATTTATCACTTATGAAATTACCTTCCATCCTTTTTTCCCCATCTCTCCTATCATTTCCAAATTTCTGAGTGATACAAGATATAATAGACACTAGTATCTAACAAACTTACAGAATATGTATCTATTTTTCATTTTAAATATGATTTTAAAAAATATTTGCTATAATAGGCATATCATAGTGATTCTGGATCCAGAATATCTGAGTACAACTTACTAGCTGACGAACTTAAATAAGCTTTTCTGAGTTTTTGTGACTCAGTCTTTTGTCTGCAAGATAGAGATGATAAAAGAGCTGATTCTGGAGGGTTGTGAAGACTAATGAGTCTCTTTTCCAGTGTTACCCAGGGAGGAGTCCTATGACATTGCTGCATTGTTTTGAGTTCCCGTTGTAACTTAAAGGGAAACTTTCACAATGTCTGGACCCCTTGATGTCCTGCAAATGAAGGAGGAGGGTGTCCTCAAATGTCTTGCAGCAGGAATCCCCTTAGGTGGCACCAAACTTGACTTCCAAACAGAAGTGTACATTTACAAAAGGAAAAGTAATGGCATCTACACCATATATCTGAAGAGAACCAGGGAGAGGCTTCTGTTGGCAGGTCCTACAATTGTTGCACTTAAAACCCAGCTAACATTAGTGTCATATCATCCAAGAATACTGGCCAGCAAGCTGTGCTGAAATTTGCTGCTGCTACTGGAGCCACTCCTATTGTTGACAGCATTATTCCTGGTACCTTTACTAACCAGATCCTGACAGCCTGCCTGGAATTGGGACTCTGGTGGTTCCTGATCCCAGAGCTGACCACCAGCCTCTCACAGAGGTGTCCTATGTTAACCTGCCTAGCACTGCTGTTTAACACAGACTCTCCTCTGTGCTATGTGGACATTGCTATCTCTTGTAACAACAAGGGAGCTACCTCAGTAGGTCTGATGTGGTGGATGTTGGTCACGGAAGTTCTACACATGTGTGGCACCATTTCCTGTGAAAAACCATGGGAGGTCAGGCCTGATCTCTACTTCTACAGAGATCCTAAAGAAATTGAAAAAGAAGAGCAGGCTTCTGCTGAAAAGCCTGAGACTAAGGAGGAATGTCAGAGTGAAATGGAGGGCTCCAGCTCCTGAGTTCACTGCTACTCAACCTGAAGCCACAGATTGGTCTGAAGGTATGCACGTGCCCTTGATGCCTAGTCAGCAGTTCCTTACTGAAGACTGGAACGCCCAGCTGGCCCCTGAAGACTGGTCTGCATCTCCCACTGCTCAGGCCACTGAATGGGTAGGAACAAGGACTGAGTGATTTTAAGCTATTCTTCTACAAATGCAAACAAAATGGAAATAAGATTGGCAGAAAATGAACAGTGTCTAAAAACAAAACAAACAACAACAAAACACATATAAAGTGACTAGAACAGAAACTAAGGGCTCAGTGCACCAACACATGTTGGCTATTGCTATTTTCCTTCTATCTCATTTGTTAAAGATCTTTTTTGGTGTCATTTAAAAATATGAAATATGAGTTCAAATTTCATAATTGCTCTAGTAAATCTCTGCTTCCTTTTTATCTGGTCTGCATTTTTGTCTTTGGAAAAATTCTGCCTTAAAAGAGCCAGTTTTCCTACTTATAAATTCACCTAGTTACCACTTTGCCTATAATAAAGCCCCCTTGAGAGTTTTTATATTCACTTAATAGATCTTCATTTTGCCATATTTTAAATTATATACAGTCCTTTAAATTAATGTACCTAAATATTTACTATGACAAATAGCTGTGACCAAAAAAAATCACATTTATAGCATTCTGTGCTTTAGGAGACTGTTTTATATCCCTTCAGTGATCTTTCCTATTTTCGTCCATTTTCATGACTTAAAAACTCTTTTTCCTAAAAAAACATTGCATTAATATAGCATATTTCTAATACTATTATGTGAACTATTTCATATAAATTATATAGTTTCCAAGACGCTTGAGTTATATAATTTATGATATAGCTTTTACAAAATAATAGACAAAATGGAGTATTACAACTCTCTTTGAAGCACTAGTGCAATTTAGTCTATAAATCTGGGCATAAATACTCTTTCTAAATTATTTCACATTATAATCCAGTATTATTTTATGAATTAGGTATCTTTTTAAAAATCTGAGTTTAATGAAATTGTAATCTATTTCTCACTTCTTTGATAATATCTTTGATTAATGTCAATTTCTCACTAAACAGAAGCACCTATTTGGTTGATTTATAAGAATTTAATGTATACACCAGACATAGAGAACATAGAAATTAGCATTAATTTGCAAAAACTAATCACAGAAGATAAAATATGAAATATGTTTTACAAAACTGTCAGATTTGATAAGCACTTGTTATTAGAAACAGACTTTTGAGATGAGTTTCTTGAAAAACTGAAAAAAATTCAGTTTTCAATATTGAATAAAATATTAAAATATGCCACACAAGAATATTACATAATGCCACCATTAATGTAATGCTGCAAAAGTAATGACTTTGTATAGTTGTAGTAAGTATCCATATTGGAAGTCCCTTAATAAAAATATATTATAAAATTTCCTCAGATAACATAAAAATGACAAGAAAAATCCTGGTCTCCAAAATGACCACAAAAAAGATACTAAATTTAAGAAGAGCTCTGTGTTAGACAATGAGATGTAGTTTAGCTTTTAAAATAGTTTATTTTGAAGGCTGTGCTTAGAAATAGGCTTTCTCAAAACCAAATATTCAATGAATGTTTTATTGAAATTTGTTTGTGACTAATTCCAGTATTCATTAGAAGGTGAGATCCTTGAAGGTAGGATTTTTGTCTGTTTTGTGCCCTATTTCTCCAGCACCTAGAAGAGGCTCTGAAGCATAACAGGGGCTCATAGACATTTATTGAATGAATGAATACATGAAGTTTTTAATAATCATGTTGACATTTTTCCAGGCCAAACTTATTGGAGCAAAATTAAATGTAATAGAACTTTGGGATCTCGACAATGCTGTGGTCTGAATATCAACGTTGATCCAAAAAAATGCATAAGGAAAACTTTGATCCTGTTCTTCATTAATCCCTGAGCAGATGCAGGATATATTCCAGTTAGGTATATGTCCTTGTAAGGTAAGATTTTTATGAAAATGCTGTCTTATAAAACCCTACCTCTACTGTTAAGGCATAGGGGCTGGTTTTTAACTAACAACACAAAAGAGCAGAAGTCCAGAGCCTAGAGAGCAAACTCATTGCCCCTTATAGCTGTCAAAGTCTAAATGAGAGAATTAACCTTTAAAGAAGATTTATCATACTTTAAGCATCCATTCTTACTTCCACACAGTCTTAAACCTATTCCTTTATTAATTATGCCAGTGTAGAGCTAACCCCTATAACTGTGAACTAGCTTCACCTCTTTGGTAGAATTGGGCTTTATCATGATAATAAAACTTATATCTAAGAGTACTTCAAGAAATGGCCCTAAAATATTCTGACTGTGTTTTTGGTATGTTTGTTATTGATAAGTATTTTATTATATTGTATGAGAGGATTTTGTTTCAGTTTTCATGTCAGGACTAGCTGCTTTTATCTAATGGACCCTATAAATTGTTTGATGGATCAGCTGCCATGATTGCATTTTTATGTTCTCTGTTAGCTTAGAGATAAACTCCTAGGCCACTTATTGCAATGCGATTGTTTTGATCTCAGTGTATACTGTGTGTGTGTGTGTGTGTGTGTGTGTGTGTGTGTGGTTTTGACATTAGCTTTACCACCAGCAGCATTTTATGTCTTACCCTTATTTTGCTTTCTTCTTTCTTAAACACATTAAATTATATTATTTTAATAAAATATACCTGTCCTTATAAAGAAAATTTAATCAATTTTAAATAAGGTGGGATTATCAATTATAGATTAATCAATAAAAAAACAATTTTATTTTACAAATTAGGAAGGAAGTAAATTAAGAGAAATGATTGGGTTATAAAGGCTTTGCAATTGGCAAGATGATTTCATCATTATTAAAAAGCACCAAATACCCTATGAAGACTAGCCCTTCAAAATATAATATACTATGGGGAGAGCACTTTAAAATACCCCTTAATTTTTTTTATTTGCAGTTGAAACCTATTCTGATAATGAAGGTGAGTGTGGAGAGGAAGGAAAGGCAACACCAAAGAAATAAATGAATAAATCGATGGATAGCATCAATATAAGAAAGAGATAAAGATCTTTGAGGACTTTTAGCTGCCCACTATGTGATCCTCAGTGCATTCTGAGATCTTGGATATTCCTAGGCAATAAGTGATGTCAGAATCAGGCATCCTGACGAACACTTTCCAGGTTGACGGGGAAGATGTGGTTTTTTACTTTTAATATTTTATTTATTTATTTATTCAATTTTGTTTTTTTGAATTTAATATTATTTTTTCAGTGTTCCAAGATCCATTGTTTATGCACCACACCCAGTGCTCCATGCAATATGTGTCCTTCTTAATATCCACCGCCGGGCCTTCCCAACCCTCCCACCTCCTCCCCTCCAAAACCCTGTTTGTTTCTCAGAGTCCACAGTCTCTCATGGTTTGTCTCCCCCTCCGATTTCCACCAACTCACTTCTCTCTATCTCCCCATGTCCTCTGTGTTATTCCTTATGCTCCACAAGTAAGTGAAACCATATGATAATTGACTATTTCTGCTTGACTTACTTCACTCAGCATAATCTCCTGCAGTCTCGTCCATGTTGATACAAATTTGGGCATTCATCCTTCCTGATGAAGGCATAACACTCCATTGTATATATGGACCATATCTTCTTTTTCCATTCGTCTTTTGAAGGGCATCTTGGCTCTTTCCACAGTTTGGCAGCTGTGGCCATTGCTGCTATGAATATTGGGGGTACAAATGGCCCTTCTGTTGACTACATCTGTATCTTTGGGGTAAATACCCTGTAGTGCAATTGCAGGGTCATAGGGAAGCTCTATTTATAATTTCTTAAGGAATATCCACAGTGTTTTCCAAAGTGACTACACCAACTTGCATTTCCACCAACAGTGTAAGAGGGTTCCCCTTTCTCCACATCCTTTCCAACACTTGTTGTTTACTGTCTTACTAATTTTGGCCATTCTAACTGTTGTAAGGTGGGAACTACTTAATGTGGTTTTGATTTGAATCTCTCTGATGGATAATGATGATGAACATTTTTTTCATGTGTCTGTCATTTGTATGTTTTCTTTAGAGAAGTATCTGTCCACGTCTTCTACCCATTTTTGACATGATTATCTGTTTTGTGTGTGTTGAGTTTGAGGAGTTCTTTATAGATCGTGGATATTAGCCCTTTGTCTGTAGTGTCATTTGCGAATATCTTCTCCCAATCTGTGGGTTGCCTCTTTGTTTTGTTGACTGTTTCCTTTGCTGTGCAGAAGCTTTTGATCTTGATGAAGTCCCAAAACTTCATTTTCACTTTTGTTTCCTTTGCCTATTTATTTATTTGGAGTGTGAGTGGAGGGAGAGGCAGAAAGAGAGGGAGAGAGGGAATCTCAAGCAGATTCCCCACTGAGCTTGAAGCCCTACACAGGACTGGATCTCATGACCCTGAGGTCATCACCACCTGAGCCAAAATCAAGAATCTGACGCTTGACAGACTGAACCACCCAGGCATCCTGGGAAGGTGTTGTTGAAAAGATTTGTCACAGCCACTAATGTCTGAATCTCTCTTCTGTTTCTGATCACGTGTCATCACACAGACTTCAGGTTTCTGAATTCTCACTTAGGTAACTCTCTTGGACATCCCAGGAACCCTACATTCTCCCTTAATTAACTGCCCAAATGCCACCTCCCAGAATAGGGGTTCAATCTGACTACTGCAGCCTAGGTATATCCATGGATATTATCTTAGCCTCATATTCTGTGCAGGACAGATGAGGCTAGATATGTGGATGCTGAAAGGCCTAAGGATAATCTGTCTGCCTGAGTCAGCAGAAGGGTCAGTGTTTCAGGCCCTAAGGGAAAGCTTAATGAGGCAGGTTGCAAATGGCCAGAGAGGTTTTTGCAGGGTTGTATTTCTTTGGGGCTGGAAGTCAGATGACCTTAAGATTCCTGAGAAGGTTCCAAATAAGTAGTATATTACAGCTTTCCTATACCAAATTCCCCTTTTCCTCCTAAGCACTCAACCAGACACTCCTCATTTACTGAACTCATAAAATTTCCACTAATGGATGGAACTAATTGTTCCCTAGTTTCAGACCTGGGTTCTGCTGCCTCTACTTTTACTATTATAAGTAGGATTGAGGCCAAATCATTACAGATGGTGCCAAGGTGTCCAATTATGCACTTGAGAGGTCAAGGTGTGCGCTTTTCCCCCTTCTAAAACATACAAATCAATTTATATCTTAAAAAGAGTTTAGTTTTGAAGTGCACATAAAGCCATGGTGCTTTCTTCAAGTTTTGTTTTCTCTTGATTTAATAAACTCTCTGGTATGAAGCTCTGGTATTATTAAGAAAAAAATATGGATTCAATGGTCGTGGGGTCCTTATCTTAGAAAACCATTTCTTTGGATTTGTTCATATGTTAGTTTTTTTCCTTCAAATTTTAAATTAGGGAAGGAGGGAAAATCATTAAGAATAGCAGCATTTAAGTACACCATTGCTCAAATTTTGAATTTTGACATGAAGTAGAACAGTGTTTCCAGGTAAGGAGGATGAAAGGATGAGAGGTGGTACAAACATAATCTGAATTACCTGGAGAGCTTTGAAAAATATGGTATTCATTTTCTTTATTTCTTATGGTTTGGGTGAGAGAAATGAGGAAAAGAATGGTTGCCGTGAGCAAGTCCTTCTTCTGTACTCTCTTTTTCTGGTTGGAAAGCATTTGACACCTTGAAATAAGATATTAGCTAATTTACAAATATTGTCTGTGCTGGACCTTGACTTATTTGTTTTGAAATCTGTTCCTGTTTAGTTAGTATCCCTGGATGCAGAGCTTCGTGGCAGAGAAGCAAGTCTATGGTTTCAAATTCCTCCGGGTAACCCTGGCTGTTGGGATCCAATAACTTGCTGCTTGTAGGTCTCCTGCTGTTGCTGCCAGTCCTTAGGTTGTTTCACCATCCCTTTTAGCTTTCAGCTCTTTTATCACCTGGGGAACCAATTCCCTATATTAAGTTTCCTCTATTTTAAATAATTAATTTTTATTTTCCTGCTTCAATCTAAATGAGATACTTTATGATATACTCCCAACTTCTTGAAACAAGGTAGTATATTTACTGGCTCTCATAACTAAAAGACCAAGCATTGTAGTTTGATTTGACGGTCTAATGATGTTACCAGATATAATCTGACTGGGAAATTTCTTGTTTGTTTTGTTCACTCTGGATTGACACCACTTTCAGTTTTTTTTTTTTTTAAGATTTTATTTATTTATTTGATAGACAGAGATCACAAGTAGGCAGAGAGTCAAGCAGAGAGAGAGAGATAGGAAGGGAAGCAGGCTCCCCGCGGAGCAGAGAGCCGGATGTGGGACTCGATCCCACGAGCCTGGGATTATGACCTGAGCCGAAGGCAGAGGCTTTAACCCACTGAGCCACCACTTTCAGTTTTAGTATCACGTTATCATAACACAAATTCCAAAAGAACGAAGAACTGACTTTCCTAGTAACTACCAACCTCCTGCAGGCAGCCAGTCATGGTTCTGGATCAGTTCCCCAGGCTCTGCCCACTTCAGTGATGAAGTTTTTATCAGCCCAGACTGCTCAACTGTAGAACCAGGCTCTGTCTTGTCCTTTTCCACTTTCAGTGCTTTTTGACATCAGCAGAGGGATGCTTCTCTTCCTTTTTTTTTTTTTTTTAAGATTTTTTATTTATTTGAGAGGGAAAGAGAGAGAGAGAGAGCGCTAGGGGGATGAGCAGAAGGAGCGGTAGAGAGAGAATACTCAAGCAGACTCCCCACCAACCGTGGAGACCAATTCAGGGCTTGATCCCAGGAACCTGAGATCATGACCTGAGCTGAAAGCGAGAGTCAGACACTTAACTGACTGAGCCACCCAGGTGCCACAGAGATCCTTCTCTCTGAAGGTATTGACAGAGTTTGATGATTTAGGAAATTCAGACAAAACTTTAGGAAATGAGAAGAACTGCATTTCCAAATGGTCACTACTGGCTTATAATGAACATATAACCCATAAGGCAATTAAATAAGTAAATAACCACTTTATTTTGAAATTTAAATAGGGGCCTTGTTAATTATCCATCCATAGGTAGAAATCTAAGTTGTTTAAACCTCAATGTAATATGCATTCACAAAAAGAAAGTCCTTAAATATGAAAGCAGAAAACTAGGCAATAAGACTGGTAAGATTTAAGGGACCAATAAATAGCACTCTTCTCTTAGTGTCTTGAGTTCTGAGCAAATTTAGGTAAATAAACTGAAGAGAAAGACAGAATAGGATATCATTTTTTGGAGGAGATTGAAGCAGTCATCAAAAAATCTCCCAACAGGGGCACTGGGTGGCTCAGTGGGTTAAAGCCTCTGCCTTCGGCTCAGGTCGTGATCCCAGGGTTCTGGGGTCGAGCCCCATGTTGGGCTCTGCTCAGCGGGGAGCCTGCTTCTCCCTCTCTCTCTCTGCCTACTTGTGATCTCTGCCTGTCAAAATAATTAAATAAAAATCTTGAAAAAAAAAAATCTCCCAACAAACAAGGGCCCAGGGCCAGAGGGCTTCCCAGGAGAATTCTACCAAACATTTAAAGAAGAATTAATTCCTATTCTCCTGAAACTGTTCCAAAAAATAGAAATGGAAGGTAAACTTCCAAACTCATTTTATGAGGCCAGCATTACCTTGATCCCAAAACCAGACAAAGATCCCATCAAAAAAGAGAATTACAGACCAATATCGTTGATGAACACAGATGCAAAAATTCTCACCAAAATACTAGCCAATAGGATCCAACAGTACATTAAAAGGATTATTCACCACGACCAAGTGGGATTTATTCCAGGGCTGCAAGGTTGGTTCAACATCCACAAATCAATCAATGTGATACAATACATTAATAAAAGAAAGAACAAGAACCATATGATACTCTCAATAGATACTGAAAAAGCATTTGACAAAGTACAATATCCTTTCTTGATCAAAACTCTTCAAAGTGTAGGGATAGAGGGTACATACCTCAATATCATCAAAGCCATCTATAAAAAACCCACTGCAAATATCATTCTCAATGGAGAGAAACTGAGAGCTTTTCCACTAAGGTCAGGAACACGGCCGGGATATCCACTATCACCACTGCTATTCAACATAGTACTAGAAGTCCTAGCCTCAGCAATCAGACAACAAAAAGAAATTAAAGGCATCCAAATCACCAAAGAAGATGTCAAACTATCACTCTTTGCAGATGATATGATACTTTATGTTGAAAACCCAAAAGACTCCACTCCAAATCTGCTAGAACTTGTATAGGAATTCAGTGAAGTATCAGGATATAAAATCAATGCACAGAAATCAGTGGCATTTCTATATACCAACAACAAGACAGAAGAAAGAGAAATTAAGGAGTCAATTCCATTTATAATTGCACCCAAAAACATAAGATACCTAGGAATAAACCTAACCAAAGAGGCAAAGAATCTGTACTCAGAAAAATATACAGTACTCATGAAAGAAATTGAGAAAGACACAAAGAAATGGAAAAATGTTCCATGCTCATGGACTGGAAGAACAAATATTGTGAAAATGTCTATGCTACCTAAAGCAATCTGGATGTTTAATGCAACCCCTCTCAAAATACAATCAATTTTTTTTTCAAAGAAATGGAACAAATAATCCTAAAATTTATATAGAACCAGAAAAGACCTTGAAGAGGCAGAGGAATATTGAAAAAGAAAGCCTAGGTTGGTGGCCTCACAATTCCAGACTTTAAGCTCTATTACAAAGCTGTCACCATCAAGACAATATGGTATTGGCACAAAAACAGACACATAGATCAATGGAACAGAATAGAAAGCCCAGAGATAGACCCTCAACTCTATGGTCAACTAATCTTCAACAAAGCAGGAAAGAATGTCCAATGGAAAAAAGATAGTCTCTTCAACAAATGGTGTTGGGAAAACTGGACAGCCACATGTAGAAAAATGAAACTGGACCATTTCCTTACACCACACACGAAAATAGAATCAAAATGGATAAAGGACTCCAGTGTGAGAAAGGAATCCATCAAAATCCTTGAGGAGAACACAGGCAGCAACTTCTTTGACCTCAGCCATGGAACTTCTTCCTAGAAACATCACCAAAGGCAAAGGAAGCAAGGCAAAATGAACTATTGGGACTTCATCAAGATCAAAATCTTTTGTACAGCAAAGGAAACAGTCAACAAAACTGAAAGACAACTGGCAGAATGGGAGAGGACATTCACAAACAACATATCAGATAAAGGGCTAGTATCCAAAATCTATAAAGAACTTATCAAACTCAACACCCAAAGAACAAATAATCCAATCAAGAAATGGGCAGAGGACGTGAACAGGCATTTCTGCAAAGAAGACATCCAGATGGCCAACAGACACATGAAAAAGTGCTCCACATCACTCGGCATCAGGGAAATACAAATCAAAACCACAATGAGATATCACCTCACACCAGTCAGAATGGTCAAAATTAACAAGTCAGGAGATGACAGACGCTGGCGAGGATGCGGAGAAAGGGGAACCCTCCTACACTGTTGGTAGGAATGCAAGCTGGTGCAACCACTCTGGAAAACAGCATGGAGGTTCCTCAAAAAGTTGAAAATAGAGCTACCCTACAACCCAGCAATCACACTACCTGGTATTTACCTTAAAGATACAAATGTAGTGATCCGAAGGGGCACATGCACCTGAGTGTTTATAGCAGCAATGTCCACAATAGCCAAACTATAGAAAGAACCTAGATGTCCATCAACAGATGAACGAATAAAGAAGATGTGATACACACACACACACACACACACACACACACACACACACACACGGGAATACTATGCAGCCATCAAAAGAAATGAAATCTTGCCATTTGCGATGACATGGATGAAACTAGAGGGTATTATGCTTAGTGAAATAAGTCAATCAGAGAAAGATAATTATATGATCTCCCTGATATGAGGAAGTTGAGAGTCAACATGGGGGTTTGGAGGGTAGGAAAGGAATAAATGAAACAAGATGGGATCGGGAGGGAGACAAACCATCAGAGACTCTTAATTTCACAAAACAAATTGAGGGTTGCCAGGGAGAGGGGTTAGGGAGAGGGTGGTTGGGTTATGGACATCAGGGAAGTTATGTGCTATGGTGAGTGCTGTGAAGTGTGTAAACCTGGCGATTCACAGACCTGTACCCCTGGGGCTAATAATACATTATATGTTAATAAAAAAATTAAAAAAAATTAAAAAAAGAATACCATTTTTCTTATTGGAAAGACTGGAATTGTCTTTCTACTATAGACACACTCACTGAGGGTTATTGCTTTATACTTCTGAATTCCCAAACAAAATGACATAGCTCTTAAAAATCGCTTCTAGAAAGTAGGTCTTGGTCCTGAACCATGTGTGGCTTGCCACCCCCGGAACAGCAACAGAGAAAAATGCATTCATCCAGTAATCCAGAGACAGGAGAATGGGCCAAGGTTGAGTGTGCTCAATTGCCTTTCAGTTCCACCAATGAGATGTCAGTCTCACCTTTGGGAGTGAGTAGGAATGACCAAATAGGTAGAGGATTTTATTTTCTGGGCCCAGGTTAGGATATTTGGAGCAAAAATGATCCCCAGAAATTGGTCCCTTTCTAAAACCCATAAAAATGTGTAATATTTTTTGATTTAAGAAGGTTTATCGTTGGATAAAGACTTCATAAATTTAATGTATTAAAATGTAAAACACATAGCATATGACTCCCCCCCCCCAAAAAAGTCAGCATAATGATTATCACTAAAGTGAGTCTTCGATACCAAATCTTTAGTGGACTTAGCACACACAAAAAAATGATTGTGGATAATAGAACAGGCCATTAGTATTATTGTCTTGTGATTGTAAAAAGCACAAAATTGTGGAGCTTTATTCTAAAAGCATGGCATAGCAATCAAAAGAAATTATTTTCCCATTAAATTGTACTTCTTCTCCTGCAGGAACTTTAATGTGATGTTACATTACTAATGACACTAAAACCTACATTCACGAAGTAGAGGAGCAAGGCTATTGGTTGGGTAAGTACAACAGAAACCAGAAAAAAAGAATCTTTAAGATCCTGCTTTTTTCTGCTGGGATAATGGGCAGAGATTAAGGCACAACCCTTAAGACATTTTAATTTCTTCACAGAGATTTCTGGAAAAAAAATTTTTTTAAAGATTTTAGTTATTTATTTGACAGACAGAGATCACAAGTAGGCAGAGAGGCAGAGAGAGAGAGAGGGAAGCAGGCTCCCGCTGAGCAGAGAGCCCAATGCAGGACTCGATCCCATAACCCTGAGATCATGACCTGAGCCGAAGGCAGAGGCTTTAACCCACTGAGCCACCCAGGTGCCCCTGGAAAATGTTTTGACCCCAAGAATGATTTCCATAAAATTAGATATTGGCCAGTAGGTAGAGTGTATTTTGGTGTGAGCATCCTACATGACTAGGGTCCCGATAATTAAGAAGCTTAAATATTAAAAAAAAAAAAAAGTGTAGCATGAATCTATATTTATGATTAGCTCCCATATGTGATAGCTTTTTTTTATTGTTCTTCTCAAAGTCTTTTTAGAATAACTTTATTCTGAAATAAGCTCAAACTTAGAGAAATTTCAAGAATAATACAGAGAACTGCTTATAACTTTTACCTATTGCCTTAATCATTAATGTCTTGCCACACACTTTCTGTGTCTCTCTCCCTTGTCTTCATATTTACTTATATGTGCCTATATATCAATTTCTATATACACAAATTTTTCTGAGCCATTTGAAAGTTGCAGATACGATGTTTCCTTACCCTGAAATACTACAGTGCATATTTCTTAAGAACAGGGGCGTTCTCTGACATAACCGTAGTACAGTTATCAAAACTGGAAAATTAACTTTGACACGATTTATTATCTAATCTATGGGCCTTGTTCAAATATTGCTAATTGTCCAACTACTGTCTTTTATAGAGTTGGGCTTTTAGTTCTCTCTCAGACTTGAGACAAAGCATAGATACAGAAAGGAAGAGGTTCCTGTTAGTGAGACACAAGTGTTTTTTCCTATACTTGGATTGTTTGTTCTCTTATGTAAATATAAACTTAGACCTGCAAAGGGATTCCCCAAGGCTTGCTTTCCGAGAAGCTTCCCTAACATCTCTTCTAAGGCATAGTTAATGTTAAATAACAGACAAAGACCTCTGGATTCCTTAAAGACTTTCTGCCAGTTTCTGACCTCCCTTATGGATGGTCCCACAGGTCCTTCTCATAAAATATTTCACCCAGTGTGAGGCTTCAGCCAGTATTTTTTCCCCAGTCTACTCTGATTCCCAGATAGTGTCATCCCTCAACATGCAACACCATACTGCCAGTGTTGGTCCTTATATTTTGTTGCTTCCTCTTTGAATATGCTGAGAGATCTCACTGGACTTTGTGATCCCACAAGGTTGGATGAAACCTGACACTGTGCTTTCTCTTAATTCTTTTTCCCATCTGCACTGTTTCTACACTGTGTTCTCTCCCTGCTAAATCCTCCCTCTCTTCTAAGATATTCCCATTCCCATTAGAGCTCTAAGCCAGTCCTTTGGGCCCAAGATTCCTAATTCACTCTGAAGCTTTTACCACCCATACTTATCCTACCAGGATGAGGCTGATTTTAAGGTAAATTTTCTCAGACCTGTGACACTGATCACTGAGAACCAGCTTATGCATCTCGTATTGTACAAAATACAGGAAAACTCACATATCCATACACATGTGTGCATACGTACACATATACCATGTGAGTAGATTTAACTGACAAGTTTATAAACTGCTGCCATCAGAACAGGTTATCTTATTCTTCATGTGAGGCAGGAGATAGAGTCAAGTTGGATTGTTTGTTATTGTTCAGATAGCTGGTCTAATCTTTTGCATCTAGCTACCCCCAATCTTATGTTTTATATATATTATTAATATATATAACATATATTTATAATTGTGCTGCCATTTGATGGCAAGCTAGAGTGAGTCAGCTACTAGAAGGATGGGCAGAAGAATAGCTTGTGAGTCACAGAACTTGGAAAACTAGGTGCTCAGTGCTTCTTCACCAAATAAATGATAGAATAAAGAACACTTAATTTAAATATTCTAGGACTAGCTTCAAGAAACTAGTTATAGAATTTCAAACAAAGTACCTACCTGCAATTTTGATAAGATTCTTTTGAATGACCCTTCCTTGGTTAGCAAATGTTCAAGAAATAAACAGAGAGTTAAGCTTTCAGTGCTCATGAAAAAGCAAATTACAGTATTTTTATTAAAGTCATATAATTATGACAATTAAAAAACTAGATGCATATTGACCACTAATTACCTATATTCACATATTTAGAAAGGGATTTTTGAGTAGTGCTAATACTTAGCCCAGATAAATACCTTCTCATTTCTATATAGCTATTCTAAATTGCTACTTAAACACCACTCTGGTTGTCTTCCTAGAGGTCAGTGATCTTTTCTGGCATTCTTGTAGTGCACAGCAATGCTATGGAGCTTTCCATATTTATGACCTGTGCTAATTGCTTGGTCTTATCTGAAATCACTGTATCTATCTTGTTTGGTGCTTCTCATGCTCCTGACTGCTGGGTTTCTTCCCACTTTTTCTCTTTAACTATAAAGGAAGCGAGCCCTGCACAGGAGATGCTGAGGGAAAAGCTTGCAGAAGAACTGCAGACAGCTTCATTCTTATCAAGGTGCTTCTTTCATGAAGAACTGAACATTTCCCTTGTCCTTTTATACTAGTGGGTCTTGCTTCCTTGTTTTGTAAGTTGGGGACTGTTTCTCTTAACCCATAATCTTGGTTGTCCCCTTCATAAGATAGAGAATGTGACCCGAGACGTTAGAGATGACATTTATATTTACCCCTGTGTTTCAAACCTTGTAACTAGATTTGCAACTTTCATGGTTCCTTAATTTTTTGATGCCATCTTCCCTTCTCCTCAATCTGGAGTCAGCAATGCATGCAGATTCATATGCTAACATGTCTTTTCAAGTAAGAATTACATACTTTAGTGGAAGAAAATGAGGGGATTGAGGATCTTAGGAAATGGTTTCATTATTTGGCCTCTCAGAGCGGTTTCAGTTTTTCACAAGGGTAATTGTATTTCAAAGTAAAACAATTCTGCAGGGTATTATTTCTCATTGGCTTAAAATGGAAGGGACAAAGTTCTCCTTTTCAAACTAGCTTTCCATGGTATTCCGACCATAGGAAATGAAGAGATGCTTAATTGCTGGAAATATTTTCCTCAAAATGGGGAATGTTTAGGAGCAGGACTGTGAAAACTTGAATAGTGCAGCTTTCCAGCCACCAGGATCATTGTCCTGAAGTGCTACAAATCTCAAAGTGAGTTTTGTTGACAATGTCCATCAAAACACCTGAAATGCTTGTTAAATATTCAGTTTATTGGGCTTCATCACAGATTTCCTACTTCACGTTCTGGTGCCAGGACCAGGATTTGGCATTTTTAAAAAGCCCCTTGTGATAACCCCAGTTGTAGGTCTCTGTCATGTGCCCTGCAACTTCTGGTTTTCTCATTTCTGTCTGTAGCAAATGGTAATATTTACCATGTATTGAATGTTGACTACATAAAAAGCATTTTAAAAACATTATCACTTTGAAATTTCACCCTGAAAAGGGTGTACATTCATGTTTTGCCAATGAGAATCATACTCAGAGAGGTTACATAGCTTGCTCAAGCTTATACAGCTGATGAGCTGTGAGTCTGGATTTGCATCCAGGTTCGTGGATTTCAAAGTCTATACATTTTCCTTTCATGCTTTGTGGTCTCTTGAATTGTCATAAAAGTCAGTATTTTCAGGCAAGTATCAACTACCTAGTATTAGCCTAACCGGCAAGCTCCTATGTAATCAATGGAACTGGGTGCTGTTATTATTCTGATTAATAAAGTCACCATAGGACATATAAAATACGAACTTCCAAAGAATTAGAATAGAAGTAGACCTACATAAAATAATATCAAATGAGTTTAATTTTCTTTGATAATCCCAGAGGTACTTGACTATCTTGCAGTACCTTAAGGTTATTATTATGAACCTCAATTATCATTATACAGTATTGAACAAAAGAATTCTATTCATTTTAGTATTCTTGTTCTTTGGATAATTAATAACAGACAACACATGGAGTTGCATATGACAAAATTGAGTGCTGTGTCCTTTTGTAGATTCAAAGAACATGCAAATCTTCTATCAATTCTTTTCATTCCATGAGCAAGGGCAGCCTTATTTTCCAAAGGGATATTGCTAGCTTATGTCAGTGGTTTCTAAATCTGGCTTTATAGCAAAATCACCCAGATGGATTATAGATTATAAAAGACTGGAAAATTCTTAAAAATACAGATTGCTGGGTTTTACTGCTAAGGATTTTGATTTGGCAAGTCTTAGATGGAGCCAGAGAATCACTGTTCAGAAAGCTTCCAAGTGATTCTCATGGAAGCCAAGTTCGGGAGTATCTGGCTCATGTAATTTGAAAATGAATGAATTTGAGGATGAGGGGTATATAGTCACTCAAAATACCTTTATCTGTAGGTTTTAGAACTTGAAAATTTTTCTTTGGGACAGCCATTATTTTGAATTCTTCCTTTGAAAACTCCTTTACAAAGGTCTTGCCTTCGTGAATACATGAAACTAGGATGTAGGGTATTTGTGGCTTCTGGTGCTTTCCTCTGTCAAGAGTGCCTTAGAAACTTTATGGGATAATAAGGGGGTGAAAGATTGCAGGCACATGGAAAGTTGGAGGGAAGTACTGGTTATCTGCAGCTTGAGGACTGTTGCTAGTATCTGGTTTGCCAGTATTACTTAGGGACATGTGCTGTATACTTACCAGATATTACATGAAAGAGAGGTCACAGAATCAGGGTCTCACAATGACCCAAAGGCATCTGGATTCAAAAAGAACCTGACTTTGAAAGAAAGAAACACTAGAGGCAATAGCAGAAATATTCTGAAAGGAACAATTGTTTCTGGGTTGTTTTAAAATATTTTGATAAAGAATGTTGCTCTGCCCTTTTCCATCAGAATTTAGAGACTCTAACAGCTGGGCATGGGTTAGAATAAAGATTATATATCACGACTCCATTATGATCGTGTGGAAAAGTTCCAGCCAGTGAGGTATATACAGAGTTCCTTGTGAAGATTCTGGAAGAAGTCTTTAAAAGAGAAGAGTTATACCTTCTTCCCCCACCCCCCCTTTCTTACTTTCCATTTCCTGGCTGACTGGAATGGTTGGTGCTAGTGTAGCCATTTTGCAGTGTGATGTAGAAGTTGTGTATAGAAGATAGCAGAACAAGACAAAGGAAAATTTGGCCTGGGTGATTGCGTATTCACATATCAGCCTGGCCTGGCTTGCTTACCTGGAATTATACATGCAACAGAATACATTCTTATTAAGCTGAGGGAAATTTAGTACCACTGTAATAAAGAAGATAGACTCAGAAATCAGAAACCAGGTTTGATTGGGCCTTGTCTCTATTTCTTACTAGCTATGTGACATTGAGCAAATTAAAGTAATGAATGGAGCCTTAGTATCATCTTTTTATAAAATAGGTTAATAGTAACACTTAACCCATGAAGTTCCTATAAGGATTAAATGAGACAATGTATATACAATGCTTAGACCAGTATCTGGCATTTGGAAAGCACTATATACACAATAGCTATTATTATTTGAACTATAATTATTTTCATATTTTTGAGATCACAGAAGAAACTAACCCTAATTAATCCAGGTGCTCTAGCACACATAATAGCGCCTGGTTCAAAGTGGGTGCTAATTAAAATTTTGAATGAATGTTGAACTATTTCTGTTTACCTTTAAGTTCACATGCTGTAACAACCTGAAAAGTGGCTTTAAAGAACATTGCAGTATTCATTAGCCATTTGAATTATGAACAAACCAGTTAGAGACCAAAGAGGATTATTAGCTTTGTGCTCTGATGGTTATCTAGTTATGATAGTGTCCTTTGGTGCAGAACCCTAAGCATCAGTGGCCCTTCACCACTTGAAAGTTCAGCAATTTGTCACATGGTCACTGCTCTCAGTTCTCAGCCCTGTACATCTGTCATAGCATAAGGCTGTTGACCCATCACAGTCTCCTCTGCTCCTGACATTTATGACAGGCTATTCTTGTGTTACCAGCCATTGGCATACACTCAGAAAAGACCAGTCCATTTAATATGAGCCACATAAAGACAACAATTAAGAAGAAAATCCACTGCCAGGGAAACATTATAATGTACTGGATTAAGACAAGTACCTATTGGATTATTCAATAATTTAGGAAGGGAGTGCATAGCCATTCTGTTTCTTTCCAAGCACCAGTAACTTGGGTCAACCAGACTTTAAGAATGAGTTCTCTTTTGTAAGCTATCCCTGTTTATATTCTATATGTATGGCATTCTTTTTCAAGCAGTGTTGAAAGGAACATATGATTTCTATTCTATTATTTCTCCAGATGAAGAACATGCCAAACTTCAGGAAAAGCATATGACATCTGCAGTATTTATAGGTTCCCATTAATAGCTTTGCTACTATATAGAGCATGCAGTTAGTTTCAAGTTGCTCTTTTGTAACCGGTCCATACATTTTCTTTAAGGTTAATATAAATTTAGACCTCACACTATCTAGAATTTGACTGCCTTGTAAAGAAGATGGAAGACTTTATAGTAAAGGTATAAAACTGATAAAGAAGTGTATGTGACATAACAATAGTATACTTGGTGCTTTCTTTTCCTTATATGCACAGTTTTAAAAATTTCATTACTCAATGGCCCAATTTTGCATTTAAATATGAATTCATTTAATTTTACTTTGCAATCAGGTAAATTAGTGAGAAGGAATCCAAACAATATGCTTTAATTGCGTTTATAAATTATTCTCTCTGTCCTTCATGAACATTCTTTCTTTTTTAGATATTGAAATGTAGTGTCTAAATATAAAGTGCAGTAACATCTGGTTCTAATTGCCGGTTTGAATAATATAGACAGACCTTCAACATTTCATGCTTTTGAAAGGATGCATTTAGTAGGAGGTACTGAGTCAAAGGTTGTAAAAATTTTGTACCACTAAAAATAGTTGAAATCTCAGATGCATTTAAAATGGAAATTGCCACTTTCTGAGCGAATAGTTTCTTCAATATAAGGTGTATGTATGCTAGAAATGGTTCATCAAAAGAATCTTCTTGCTTTTTTTAATCCCGTATACCATCATTCTTATAACCATAGTACTTTTATTTTTCACAGAGTCTAATTCTTATTCAAATCCTGAAGTAAACATTCATTTCAATAATCACTGAACCCACATGTTATGCAAGGTTTTATGTTTAGGGTTATCTTTTAGATTATTTTTATATTAACCATAATAAGCTGGAGTGGAAGAGTTCAGTTGCCCTCATGGGTAACAGAGGCAGATTGGTTATTATATTGGTAGGAGTGTGTGTGTCCACATGTGTGGGTATCTTAGGTATTATGTGTGACAGGTCACTATCTCACCAAAAAATCCCAGGAGTGTATATGTGTGTATTTAAGCCTTTTTTTCCTTCCCCTGACCATAAAGATATTTTCCCCCAATACTTATACCATTCATAACTATTTTCTGGGTTCTGATTTTGTGGCTTTATTGTTGCAACATCCTTGAGAAAGAAATGTAAATGCAAGCAGACTTTCATTAGGTTCTCAATAAATAATTGCTGTCTTATGCTTAAATCAATGAAATAATCTGATGTCTTAAAAACATTATACAATTATTGTATTTAGAATAAAACCTAATATATATTTGAATTCAAGATCTCCTTACAGAGATAAACATTGCTCCCTTTCTTGAAGGTCAGTGTCCCAGAGAAGGTCATCTGAATTCACAGGAAAAGTCTCTTTATAATTTGTTGGGCATCTGAGACCATCTGGGCCAAGAATATTCTGAGAAGTTGAAAGTGATCACTTCTGAAATAGTATTTACAATTCATCTTGGCAGATTCCTGCTTTGAAATTATCAGTTAAACTGATATTTTGAACTGATAGTTATGGTGATCATTTTAGATGGACCAACATTTTTCTCTCTATGGCAGAACAGCAATGGGCCTGCTGCTTCATGCTGGGTACAAAACTCACGGTGTTGAATCACACAGACTCAGGGCCAGACTTCTAGGTTCACACCCAGATTTTCTATTTATAAGGTGTGTTACCTTAAGTAATTTAACTACTTTGCACCTCATTTTTCTCATCTATAAAATGAGGATGGGGTGCCTGGGTGGCTCAGTCAGTTAAGCTTCTGCCTTCAGCTCAGGTCATGATCCCAGGGTCCTGGAGTGGAGCCCCAAGTCAGGCTCCCTGCTCAGCAGCAAGTCTGCTTCTCCTTCTCCTTCCTGCTGGTGCTCTCTTGCACTATCTCAGTCTCTCTCAAATAAATAAATAAAATGTATTTTAAAGATTTTATTTATTTATTTGAGAGAGAGAGAGACAAAGAGAAAGCATGAGGGGGAGAAGGTAAAGGAAGAAGAAGACTCCCTGTGGAGCTGGAAGCCTGATGCAGGACTCGATCCCGGCACTCCATGATCGTGACGTAAGCCGAAGGCAGTTGGTTAACCAACTGAGCCACCCAGGCACCCCCAAAAATAAAATATTTTTAAAAATAAAATGAGGAGAATAATAGTTCCCATTTCACAGATTGTACAGATTCCTAAATGAGTTAAATTACATTAATTGCTTATTACTGAAATTTTGGGGGATTATTTTCTTTTTTAAAATGATTTTATTGAGAATCTAAGATCTAAGTAATCTCTCTGTAGGCATATTCTAAGCAGAGAGTTTGGTCAGAAGGCACATGTAAAGGTGGAGAATTCAATGAAGAAAGTTAGAGCCAACTTTAAAACAGCATCAGCAATGACTCTAGTGCCCCTTTTTTGGAAACAGGCCCAAGGCAACTCATCATAGTGCAGGTCTTTGAACCTCTGGACCAGTAAGAATGTGAGTCTGCTCCAATATCTTTGGGGAAATAGTTTTTACCCACCAAAACCTCTTAGGAACCATGTTTGCTAGGAAGACGTAAGCCCAGGTTGTGATTCTGTCAAGATTTCAGTGCATTCTAGACCCTGGGGTTAGAGGAATGCTCAAATTCCTCCCATCACATTAATCTTCTTTCCTGACTTGGTTGTTTCCTGAACCAGAGACTTCTAAACTGGAAGAACTTCACAGTAGTCAATGGTTTTATAGTATCCAAATTAGCACCTTATGCTCTGTGAAAATGCCCCCAAAGTATGGCTGTTAAAAAAACTACTGCAGATAATCTCCTGATAACCTCAGCTACATTTAATTAACTTAAATAAAATTGGTTGAACATGTAAGTAATGTAGAATGAGGTGTTGAACTTTGTCAATTTTGATCATGGAAATTTCAAAGAATATCTCTATTAAAGTTTTGCTCTTTTATTTCATTCAATTTAAAGGGAAGTTTTAGTTTTTTGTTTTTTTTAATTTTTATTTTTTATTTTTATTTTTTTAGAAGCAGGCAGAGAGAGAGGAGGAAGCAGGCTCCCTGCTGAGCAGAGAGCCCGATGTGGGACTCGATCCCAGGACCCTGAGATCATGACCCGAGCCGAAGACAGAGGCTTTAACCCACTGAGCCACCCAGGCACCCCAGGAAAGTTTTAGTTTTGAGTATGATTTGTTGCAGTCCATGCCACTGCGTTGCTCACATCCTAAATATTTCTTAAGTAAATTTGCAATAAACAACCTCTGACTTGGGGCCCTTCATTCAAACTTTCAATCAGATCCCACATCATTGCCGAAGTTATAATATTTTCAATAAAACTTTTCAAATCTGTTCTATGACTCATTCACTTAAAACTCATCAGTAGTTCTCCCATAAACTATAGAAGAAAAACCAAACCCCTGTCTTCTGTATTTGGGTCTTCATAATCTGCTCCTGCTTTTCTCCATAGTCTCATCTCCTTAGCAAAAACTGTTCCACTAACACCCAACTTTTTTCTATGTCCTACGCTCCTTCTCACTTCAATGTGGCTGAACACACTATCTTTCTATATGAAATGCCTCTCCCTGTGATGTCTACTTGGTAATATGCTACTTATCCATATTGCTTTCTCTCTGAAGCCTTCTTAAGGATCTCTTACCTAGGCTAGATGGTTCTTGTTTTGGGTTCCTATAACCTTTTTATACCTCAATTATACTCTTACCATTTTGTACTAAACTGCCCATTTATTCTTTGCTACTCTCCTCCCACTCACAAATAAACTGTGTGTCAAACTCATGAGAACTGAAATCAAGCAGTTCATGTGTTATGCCAAAGCAAGGCATAGGAACTAACAAATAATTGGTGCCCAATAAATGCATTAGAATGAATTTGTTTTATTTAAATTGTTTTCTGATTCTCAAGTTTGAACGATCCAATATGATGTGATAAATACTATCTTGTCACTGAAAAGAGGATGTTTTAGTTTCAACATACTTCTAAAGAGAGAATTGTGAGGGAGGAAAAAGTGGTTCAACTATGGGATCGTCTCAATATCTCAGCACAAATTAATGCTCCCTACCCAACCCAGCATAGAGGTTTGCCATTAAAAATAGTTAGTTGTTTACCAGCAGTGTGTCTTGGACCATGGAGGGGCATGCCTACGTGAGTGGGACTAGCTGTTGCTTAATCAGGGTGAAAGTTTAGATAAGCCAAAAGGCTATATGCCAATCCTATTCAATATGACTTTTTAAAAATACCTGTTTCCCCTGGGTATGTTCTGTTGGATCTTAGTCCTGAAAGATGCTTTAGAAAAAGGATTCTATGGTCATATAAGCTTGACAAATGCTGCAAACTCTATCTCCTCTTATAGAC